>NC_137148.1:156886678-158310395 GCF_951394435.1 Stenella coeruleoalba | reverse complement strand
GAGCTCCTCAATATGTAAGGAAAATGCTAACAGCCATAAAAGGGGAAATTGACAGTAACACGGTAATAGAGAGGGACTTTAACACTCCACTTACACCAATGGACAGATCATCCAGACAGAAAATCAATAAGGAAACACAAGCCTTAAATGATACATTAGACCAGATGGACTTAATTGATATCTCTAGGACTTTGCACCCAAAAGGAGCAGAATACACATTCTTCTCAAGTCTACATGGAACATTGTCCATGATAGATCACATCTTTGACCAAAAATCAAGCCTCAGTATATTTAAGAAAATTGAAATCATATCAAGCATCTTTTCCAACCACAATGCTATGAGATTATAAATCATGTATAGGGGAAAAAAACCCGTAATAAACACAAACATGTGGAGGCTAAACAATATGCTACTAAACAACCAATGGATCACTGAAGAAATCAAAGAAGGAATCAAAAAATACCTAGAGACAAATGACAATGAAAACACAGCAATCCAAAACCTAGGAGATGCAGCAAAAGCAGTTCTAAGAGGGAAGTTTATAGCAATACAATCTTACCTCAGGAAACAAGAAAAATCACAAATAAACAACTGAACCTACACCTAAAGCAACTAGAGAAAGAAGAACAAATAAAACCTGAAGTTAGATAAAGGAAAGAAATCATAAAGTTCAGAGCAGAAATAATGAAACAGAAATGAAGAAAACAATAGCAATGATCAATGAAACTAAAAGCTGGTTCTTTGAAAAGATAAACAAAATTGACAAAACTTAGCCAGACTCATCAAGAAAAAGAAAAGGAGAGGGCTCAAATCAATAAAATTATTCATAAAAGAGAAGTTACAACAGACACCAGAGAAATACAAAGGATCTAAGAGATTACTACAAGCAACTATATGCCAATAAAATAGACAACCTGGAAGAAATAGACAAATTCTTCTCAGGAAGAAATAGAAAATATGAACAGACCAATCACAAGTACTGAAATTGAAACTGATTTAAAAACTCCCAACAAACAAAAGTTGTTTCTTCACAGGTGAATTCTCTCAACCATTTAGAGAAGAGTTAACACACATCCTTCTAAAACTCTTCCAAAAAACTGCAGTGGAAGAAACACTCCCAAGCTTATTCTACAAGGTCACCATCAGCCTGATACTAAAACCAGACAAAGATGCCACAAACTAAGAAAATTACAGGCTAATTATCACTGATGAACATAGATGCAAAAATCCTCGACAAAATACTAGTACACCAAATACAACAATACATTAAAAGGATCATACACCATGATCAAGTGGGATTTATCTCAGGGATGCAAGGATTTTTCAATACATGCAGAGCAATCAATGTGATACACCACATTAACAAACTGAAGAATAAAAACCATATGATTATCTCAATAGATGCAGAAAAAGTTTTGACAAAATTCAACACCCATTTATAATAAAAACTCTCCAGAAAGTGGGCATAGAGGGAACTTACCTCAACATAATAAAAGCCATATATGGCAAACCCACAGCTAACATCATTCTCAATGGTGAAAAACTGAAAGCATTTCCTCCAAGATCAGGAACAAGACAAGAATGTCCACTCTCACCACTTTTATTCAACATAGTTTTGGAAGTCCTAACCATGGCAATCAGAGAAGAAAAAAGAAATAAAAGGAATTCAAATTGGAAAAAATGAAGTAAAACCAGTTGAAGTAAAAGTAAAAAAAAAAGATGAAGTAAAAGTAAAAATTTCCTCTGTTTGCAGAAGAAATTATACTACACATAGAAAATCCTAAAGACATGACCAGAAAACTACTAGAGCTCATCAATGAATTTGGTAAAGTTGCAGGATACAGAATTAATACACAGAAATCATCAGCATTCCTATACACTAAAAATGAAAGATCAGAAAGGAAATTAAGGAAACAATTCCATTTACCATCACAACAAAAACAATAGGAGTAAACCTACTTAAGGAGGCAAAAGACCTATACTCAAAAAACTATAAGATGCTGATGAAAGAAATCAAAGAGGACACAAACAGATGGAGAGATATACCATGTTCTTGGACTGGAGGAATCAATATTGCCAATATGACTTTACTACACAAAGCAATCTAGAGAGTCAATGCAATCCCTATCAAATTACCAATGACATTTTTCACAGAAGTAGAAGAACATTTCACAATTTGTATGAAGACAAAAAAGGACCCAGATAGCCAAAGCAATCTTGAGAAAGAAAAATGGAACTGGAGGAACAGGCTCCCTGACTTCAGACTATACTACAATGCTACAGTCATCAAAACAGTATGATACTGACACAAAAACAGAAATATGGATCAATGGAAAAGGATAGAAAGCCCAGAAATAAATCTATGGTCAATTAATCTATGCCAAAGGAAGCAAGAATATACAGTGAAGAAAAGACAGTCTCTACAATAATGGTGCTGGGAAAACTTGACAGCTACATGTAAAAGAATGAAATTAGAACACTCACTAGCACCATACATAAAAATAAACTCAAAATGGATTAAAGACTTAAATGTAAGGCTGGATACTATAAAACTCTTATAGGAAAACATAGGCAGAACACTCTGACATAAATCGCAGTAAGATCTTTTCTGATCCATCTCCCAGAGTAATGGAAATAAAAACAAAAACAAACAAATGGGACCCAATTAAACTTAAAAGCTTTTGCACAGCAAAGGATACCATAAACAAAATGAAAAGACAACCCACAGAATGAGAGAAAATATTTGCAAATGATGCGACCAGCAAGGGATTAATCTCTAAAATATACAAATAGCTCATGCAGCTCAATATCAAAAACCAAAAAACCCAATCAAAAAACGGGCAGAAGACCTAAATAGACATTTCTACAAAGAAGACATACAGATGGCCAAAAGACACATGAAAAGATGCTCAACATCACTAATTATTAGAGAAATGCAAATCAAAACTTCAGTGAGGTATCACCTCACACCTGTCAGAATGGCCTTTTGATATTTTTAACAAACACCCCCAAATCAAATTCTTAATGAAGTCTTTTTGACGTTGGATTAACTTTGAGATTTTCCCAGAGGGACCCTGAAATAACTCAAAAGACTTTTTCTCTCTCCTTATAAAAAAGAGAGATTAAACTAATTCAGTCTATTTGATATATTAAATTATATGGGAAGCATTGTCAAATAAGTGATGCTAAAACTTCTTTAGGTTATATTTGTATGGATGTATGTTATTAATATGTATTCCAGAAATTGTATGAATTCCTAGAAATCTGATGTGTCCTGGTATAGTGTTATATGTCATAATTGTGGTTATTATCCTAAAATGTATGTCACAGAAATAACCAAATTTCCTTATCAATTGCATTGTAATGAACTTTCATCAGATTTTTAACCATGGCCTTTTTAAAGTTCCTTTGTCATTTATTGACAGTTATTGTTTTATTCATATGCTTGCAAAAGTGCTTGTCTTCAAAGAGATTCTTGGAAAGAATTTTGACAAGTTTTGATAACTTTCAGATATCACTGCACTGGGTAAGAATTTACAGAACTCTAACGGAGACACTGATGGATTTATAAAACTGGTAACAGAAGATCAAGATCAATGAGAATTAATTAAATGTGACTGAATGAACTAATGAGAATGATTATAATTTTCCTGTCTTTTTCTTGAAAACATCACTGATTCTTTAATTTTTTGTTTTTCCAAATTTACGGAAACTTTTTCTCTTAAGCAATTTTTTAACTTACGGTAATTTTGTAAATTATACTATTGTAAATGGAATTGAAACATTCATTTTTTTCCCTACCTGACCCCCCTAGAATTCAGAAACTCTTATTGAGTATTCTTATTTTCGTGGCAATGAAGTTATTTGCATAAGTTCAATAAGAATCTGTCCTCCTGTATGGAGGAAAACACAATGGAAAACACTGGTTATATTACCAAGGCATTGATTGGAATGTCATATTGGAGAATGCACATAAACTCAAATATGATCCAACAGCTTTAAGAAACTAAGGTTGACTTTATAGAACCAATAAAGCCCCTTGGAAACTCCCTGGGGCCTTGCTTACAGGGTTCCTGGAAGCCTTACCAGGTGAATAAAGAAGGCCACTTCCTGGCAGCCCTAGGAACCTCAGGATATTTGGGGGGTCTCAAGAAGAGAAGAATTCACCCAAATTTGTAGGTATTGCAAGAGAAGTCTGATGGTGAGTCTTGGCTTGGCTTCTTAGCCTCAAGAGACTTTTAAGAGTCCAATCTGAGATTGTTTATGAAAAGGTCCAGCAAAGCAGACTTTAAAAGAGCCTGTATAGTCATCACTATTCTTGCTGCACTTACGTAAATAATCCGGCCGTGTTGGAAACTTTGCAAACAAATTTACAAACAAATTTGTCTTACTTTGGTTATCTATGGTAGAAATGGGGTGATTGTAGAGAAGAAAATCATGTTTCAGTAGAAAACTATAACACACTGACATTGTTATCTGATTCTAGTCTTATTCATTGCCTTTGAGGTTTTGTTATCTACGTATCTACCTATAAACTGGACCGGATCCTGATTTCTAGTTCTCTCCAATATTTGACTACAACTCTCCAAACTTACATTTCCAATTTTCTTCCACCATTTTGACTTGGAATCACTTTAAAAACTGCCCTTTTCCTGAAGCCCTGCAAACTGAAGCTGAATGACTTGATATAAACTTCAGAGAAACCTCCATGGCAGAATACATGTAGACAACCTTGCCTGTTGCTGTGTGGCACACTCAGGATGTTCACTGGAACATCCAATGACATCATTGGATACATTCAAACTGCAAAACATGCTTTGAGTCCAACATCTAGAAATCTTCTCAATTGGCTGTCCTCAGGACTCAGAAACTGGATTTATAATTTGCTCCAACCATTAATTTTGTGGGGGGGTTTGTTTTCTTTCAATAGAAATACCTCTTATTAAATACTTGATTGCTTGCACTAGAGGCATAGCTTTGGGAGCTCACTAGCAATACCCGCTCCTGAAATGAGACACACTGTTTAACTGAACTGATCTAGTCCCAGGACTAAGAAACCAGTTCATTGAGGTGAAACAACCTAACAACTCAGCTCTGGACAGTGAAACTTCATTGGGGAAGTTTCAAATGTGGTGTCAACTACAAGTTGGCACTTGCAATTGGCACTTGCCATTTACCTCTACAAGGATTAAATCATGAGCTGCTGTAGCTGCTGACCTTCAACACCCCCTGAAAGGAATTCTGGGTGGAGGCCAGGAATGAGGCACTCTGTGCTCTAGGAAAAACTGGCAGAACAGGTCTTCAGATAGATATTTTCAGGAGAAGATTTTATGAGCCCAATTCTTGCATCTCCTCATATCTAGAAAACACTAAAATCCTTCATGGTGACGTCTGCTCCTTATGACTAATGGCAACCTTCTGCAAAAATTGTGTGCTTGATTGCATGTACTCTCCCTTCACCAAAATCACATATATACTGACCTTCCCCCACTACCTCTTCAGAGCAGTTTCTCAGAGCTATCAGAAATGCTGTCTCCAAGGCTATAATCTTCATTATGCCCCAAATAAAACTTAACTCACAACTCTTACATTGTGCATTGTTTTCAGTCGACAGTGGAAATAAAGGGGAGCAGAATGGGCCACCCAAAATATGCCTCTTTGGCATAAGGATTATGCTGAACCGATAACTTTGTGAAACAGCTTACATAGATGTTCTGAAAACAAAATAGAAGTTACCCTTTTGTGAGGGACATTTACTTTAGAAAGGGTGCCTGTACCAGAAAGAGAGCTACTACCAGAGACAACTTTACACCTGAGAGTCTTATCTGCATGGCAAGGCAACTTTGTTTGCTCTTCTCACCTTCTCATCAATTGCCTTCCCACCTAGAAGCCCCAGACCCTGTCCCTTTCTTTAGCTCAGGATGGTATATAGCCTCAAATCCTGGCTGCCTTTTGAATCTCATATTTTTGTGGGGCTCCCATACATACATACATATGTAATTAGTTTTTTTTCTTCTGTTAATCTGTCTTTTATTACAGGGCTGTCTCAGCCAAGAACTAAGAAGGGTAGAGGAAAAATTATTTCCCTCTTCTATAATAAAATATATTTAAATTTATAATGTAGTAATGAAAGTTAACAGATAATCATGATTGCCTTTTTATTTAATATGATTACAGCTCTTGCTACATCAGAACTCTTTTTTTCTGGATATCTTTGATAACTGAGGTATCACAGTTTCTTCCAGCAGTCACATCTTTGTAGAGTTAATTACTAACTCATATTCATGGGAGATGGGAATAAATTTGAGATTCTATTTTAAAATTCAGTTCTATATTTTAAATGTTCTAAGTAAATAAGAACTTATACCAATATTCCTTCTATTATTTTGGGTAAATTTTTCTTGAATGATTAGAAAACAACCATTTGCAATACTTTGGAGCAAAACATGCTCCTTCGTTATCAATAATCCTCTAAAGACTGTTTAACTGCTCTTTCCACAAAATCTCAAAATTTAATTTGTTTGTTCAAACCATCACAAATCTTATGGCTAATAAGGAGGTAAACAAGAGCAGAAAGTGTTCACCATGAGGGTCCGGTCCTGGCTCTAAGAACACTGTTATCTGAGGAGCTTGAGCAGTCTGACACCTTCTAATGGCTTCACAAAGGAGAGAGTTCATGTTTTTCTTTAAAACTTATCCTGGGCCAGCCCCGGGCCCCAAGGCTGTTAGCAAGGAGAATGCAGGAGACAAAGCATAATCATAAGTTACACATACTCTATTTGCCTGCAAATTGAGTACTTAAACAGCTGGTATGCAAAGAAAGTCATCTATGCTCTATCTCCTTTATTAGTGGTCAGGGAGAAATTACCCTAAAGCAAGCATTTTTAGGGTTCCCAATGATTGTGCCCACGGATGGTCACCAAGAGCTGTGTTGTCTGCATAACAGTTTTGTCTGTTTCCCTTCAAGAGACCTAGATAAATCAATATCTTGAGATTATAAATATCCTGGTGAGAAAGCATCTTGCTTCCTGCTGTACCTTCTGCTAAACCCAGTCTCTGCATTTGTCCCAAATATCTCTCCTATTTCTCATTTTTACTCCCCACGGAACTTGAATATTTCACAGAGGCTCTTTTGCAGGACCTGAAGTCTAGTTGGCCAAGAATGTCACTTGGCCAGGGGAGACCTTCAAGATGGCGGAGGAGTAAGACATGAAGATCACCTTCCTCCCCACAAATACATCAGAAATACATCTATATGTGGAACAACTCCTACAGAACACCTACAAAACGCTGGCAGAAGACCTGAGACTTCCCAAAAGGCAAGAAACTCCCCACGTACCTGGGTAGGGCAAAAGAAAAAAGAATAAACAGAAACAAAAGAATAGGGACGGGACCTGCACCAGTGGGAGGGAGCTGTGAAGGAGGAAAGGTTTCTACACACTAGGAAGCCCCTCCACTGGCAGAGATGGGGGGGATAGAGGGGAGCGGTGGTGGAGGGGAAATTTTGGAGCCATGGAGGAGAGCGCAGCAACATGGGTGCAGAGGACAAAGCAGAGAGATTCCTGCACAGAGGATCAGTGCCAACCAGCACTCACCAGTCTGAGAGGCTTGTCTGCTCACTCGCCGGGATGGGTGGGGGCTGGGAGATGAGGCTCGGGCTTCAGAGGTCAGATCCCAAGGGAGAGGACTGGGGTTGGCTGCGTGAACACAGCCTGAAGGGAGCTAGTGCACCACAGCTAGCCAGGAGGGAGTCCAGGAAAATGCTTGGAACTGCCTAAGAGGCAAGACACCATTGTTTCAGGGTGTGCGAGAAGAGGGGATTCAGAGCACCGCCTAAACGAGCTCCAGAGACAGACACGAGTCGCGGCTATCAGCGTGGACACGGAGACGGTCATGAAACACCAAGGCTGCTGCTGCAGCCACCAAGAAGCCTGTGTACAAGCACAGGTCACTACCCACACCTCCCCTCCCGGGAGCCTGTGCAGCCCGCCACTGCCAGGGTCCTGTGATCCAGGGACAACTTCCCCAGGAGAACACACGGTGCACCTCAGGCTGTTGAAACGTCAAGCTGGCCTCTGCCGCCCCAGGCTCGCCCGGAATTCCGTACCCCACCCCCACCCCCCACCCCGGTGCCTGAGTGAGCCAGAGCCTCCTAATCAGCTGCTACTTTAACCCCATACTGTCTGGGCGGGAACAGACGCCCTCAGGTGACCTACACACAGAGGTGGGGCCAATCCAAAGCTGAACCCCAGGAGCTGTGTGAACAAAGAAGAGAAAGGGAAATTTCTCCCAGCAGCCTCAGGAGCAGCGGATTAAATCTCCACGATCAACTTGATGAACGCTGCATCTGCAGAATACCTGAATAGACAATGAATCATCCCAAAATTGAGGCAGTGGACTTTGGGAACAACTGTAGACTTGGGGTTTGCTGTATGCAACTGACTGGTTTCTAGTTTTAGGTTTTTCTTAGTTTAGTATTTAGAGTTTATTATCATTGGTAGATTTGTTTATTGATTTGGTTTCTCTCTTCCTTTTTATATATATATAAATATATATATTTGTTCCTTTTTCTCTTTTTGTAAGAGTGTATGTGTATGCTTCTTTGTGTGATTTTGTCTGTATATCTTTGCTTTTACCATTTGTCCAAGGGTTCTGTCTGTTTGTTTTTGGTTTTGTTTTTTAATATAATTTTTAGCACTTCTGATCATTGGTGGATTTGATTTATGGTTTGGTTGCTCTCTTCTTTCTTTCTTTCTTTTTTTAAATTACTTTTTAATTTTTTTATTTTCAATAATTTTTAAAATTTTCTATTTTAATAACTTTATTTCTTTTTATTTTCTTTCTTTTTTTCTCCCTTTTCTTCTGAGCTGTGTGGCTGACAGGGTCTTGGTGCTCTGGCCGGGTGTCAGGCCTGTGCCTCTGAGGTGGGAGAGATGAGTTCAGGACATTGGCTCACCAGAGACCTCTCAGCTCCATGTAATATCAAACGGCGGAAGCTCTCTCAGAGATATCCATCTCTATGCTAAGACCCAACTCCACTCAACAACCAGCAAGCTACAGTGCTGGACACCCTATGCCAAACAACTAGCAAGACAGGAACACAAACCCACCCATTAGCAGAGAGGCTGTCTAAAATAATAATACAGTTGCTGACACCCCAAAACACACCATCAGATGCAGTCCTGCCCAACAGAAAGACAAGATACAGCCCACCAACCAGAACACAGGCACCAGTTCCCTCCACCAGGAAGCCAACACAAGCCACTGAACCAATCTCACCCACTGGGGACAGACACCGAAAACAATGAGAACTACAATCCTGCAGTCTGTGAAAAGGAGACCCCAAACACAGTAAGTTAAACAAAATGAGAAGCCAGAGAAATATGCAGCAGTTGAAGGAGCAAAGTAAAAACCCACCAGAACAAACAAATGAAGAGGAAATAGGCAGTCTACCTGAAAAAGAATTCAGAGTAATGATAGTAAAGATGATCCAAAATCATGGAAATAGAATGAAGAAAATAAAAGAAATGTTTAACAAGGACCTGGAAGAGCTAAAGAGTAAACAAAAAATGATGAACAACACAATAAAAGAAATTTAAAATTCTCTAGAAGGAATCAATAGCAGAATAACTGAGGTAGAAGAACAGATAAGTGACCTGGAGGATAAAATAGTGGAAATAATGACCGCAGAGCAGAATAAAGAAAAAAGAATGAAAAGAATTGAGTACAGTCTGAGAGACCTCTGGGACAATGTTAAATGCAACAACATTTGGTTTATAGGGGCACCAGAAGAGGAAGAGAAAAAGAAAGGGTCTGGGAAAATATTTGAAGAGATTATAGTTGAAAACTTCCCTAACATGGGAAAGGAAATAGTTATTCAAGTCCGGGAAGCACAGAGTCCCATACAGGATAAATCCAAGGAGAAACACACCAACACACATATTCATCAAACTATCAAAGATTAAATACAAAGAAAAAATATTAAAAGCAGCAAGGGAAAAGCAACATGTAACATACAGTGGAATCTCAATAAGGTTAACAGCTGATCTTTTTTTTTTTTCTCTTTTTTTTTTTTTTTTTGCGGTACGCGGGCCTATCACTGTCGTGGCCTCTCCCATTGTGGAGCACAGGCTCCGGACGTGCAGGCTCAGCAGCCATGGCTCACGGGCCTAGCCGCTCCGTGGCATGTGGGATCTTCCCTGACCGGGGCACGAACCCATGTCCCCTGCATCAGCAGGCAGACTCTCAACCACTGCACCACCAGGGAAGCCCAACAACCGATCTTTCAGCAGAAACTCTGCAAGCCAGAAGGGAGTGGCAGGACGTATTTAAAGTGATGAAAGGGAAAAACCTACAACCAAGATTACTCTACCCAGCAAGGATCTCATTCAGATTCGATGGAGAAATTAAAACCTTTACAGACAAGCAAAAGCTGAGAGAATTCAGCACCACCAAACCAGCTTTACAACAAATGCTAATGGAAATTCTCTAGGCAGAGAACACAAGAGAAGGAAAAGACCTACAATAACAAACCTAAAACAATTAAGAAAATGGTAATGGGAACATACACATCAATAATTACCTTAAATGTAAATGGATTCAATGCTCCAACCAAAAGAAATAGACTGGCTGAATGGATACAAAAACAAGACCTGTACATGTGCTGTCTACAAAAGACCCAATTCAGACCTAGGGAGACATACAGACTGAAAGTGGGGGGATGGAAAAAGATATTCCATGCAAATGGAAATCAAAAGAAAGCTGGAGTAGCAATTCTCATATCACACAAAATAGATTTTAAAATAAAGACTACTGCAAGATACAAAGAAGGACACTACATAATGATCAAGGGATCAATCCAAGAAGAAGATATAATTGTAAATATTTATGCACCCAACAGAGGAGCACCTCAATACATAAGGCAAATGCTAAGAGCCATAAAAGAGGAAATCAACAGTAACACAATAATAGTAGGGACTTTTAACACCCCACTTTCACCAATAGACAGATCATCCCAAATGAAAATAAATAAGGAAACACAAGCTTTAAATGACACATTAAACAAGATGGACTTCATTGATATTTATAGGACATTCCATCCAAAAAAACAGAATACACTTTCTTCTCAAGTGCTCATGGAACATTCTCCAGGATAGATCATATCTAGGGTCACAAATCAAGCCTTAGTAAATGTAAGAAAATTGAAATTGTATCAAGTATCTACTCTGACTACAATGCTATAAGACTAGATATCAATTACAGAAAAAAAAAACGTAAAAAATACAAACACATGGAGCTTAAACAATACGCTACTAAATAACCAAGAGATCACTGAAGAAATCAAAGAGGAAATCAAAAAATACCTAGAAACAAATGACAATCAAAACATGATGACCCAAAACCTATGGGATGCAGCAAAAGCAGTTCTGAGAGAGGGAAGTTTATAGCAATACAATCCTACCTCAAGAAACAAGAAGCATCTCGAATAAACAACCTCACCTTGCACCTAAAGCAATTAGAGAAAGAAGGACAAAAATAACCCAGAGTTAACAGAAAGAAGGAAATCATAAAGATCAGGTCAGAAATAAATGAAAAAGAAATGAAGGCAACAGTTGCAAAGAGCAATAAAACTAAAAGCTGGTTCTTTAAGAAGATAAACAAAATTGATAAACCATTAGCCAGACTCATCAAGAAAAAAAGGGAGAAGACTCAAATCAACAGAATTAGAAATGGAAAAGGAGAAGTAACAACTGACACTGCAGAAATACAAAGTATCATGAGAGATTACTACAAGCAACTATAAGCCAATAAAATGGACAACCTGGAAGAAATGGACAAATTCTTAGAAAAGCACAACCTTCCGAGACTGAACCAGGAAGAAATAGAAAATATAAACAGACCAATCACAAGCACTGAAAATGAAACTGTGATTAAAAATTCTTCCAACAAACAAAGGCCCAGGGCCAGATGGCTTCACAGGCAAATACTATCAAACATTTAGAGAAGAACTAACACCTATCCTTCTCAAACCCTTCCAAAATATAACAGATGGAGGAACACTCTCAAACTCATTCTACAAGGCCACCATCACCCTAATACCAAAACCAGACAAAGATGTCACAAAAAAAGAAAACTACAGGCCAATATCACTGATGAACATAAATGCCAAAATCCTCAACAAAATACTAGCAAACAGAATCCAACAGCACATTAAAAGGATCATACACCATGATCAAGTGGGGTTTATCCCAGGAATTCAAGGACTCTTCAATATATGCAAATCAATCAATGTGATAAACCATATTAACAACTTGAAGGGGAAAAACCATATGATCATCTCAATGATGAAAAAAGCTTTTGACAATATTCAACACCCATTTATGATAAAAACCCTGCAGAAAGTAGGCATAGAGGGAACTTACCTCAACATAATAAAGACTATATATGAAAAACCCACAGCCAACTTTGTTCTCAATGGTGAAAAACTGAAAGCATTTCCTCTAAGATCAGGGACAAGACAAGGTTGCCCATTCTCACCACTATTATTCAACAAAGTTTTGGAAGTTTTAGCCACAGCAATCAGAGAAGAAAAAGAAATAAAATGCATCCAAATCGGAAAAGAAGTAAAACTGTCACTGTTTGCAGATGACATGATACTATACATAGAGAATCTTAAAGATGCTACCATAAAACTACTAAAGCTAATCAATGAATTTCGTAAAGTAGCAGGATAGAAAATTAATGCACAGAAATCTCTTGCATTCCTATACACTAATGATGAAAAATCTAAAAGAGAAATTAACGAAACCCTCCCATTTACCATTGCAAAAAAAAGAATAAAATACCTAGGAATAAACTTACCTAAGGAGACAAAAGACCTGTATGCAGAAAACTATAAGACACTGATGAAAGAAATTAAAGACTATACAAACAGATGGAGAGATATACCATATTCTTGGATTGGAAGAATCAACATTGTGAAAATGACTATACTACCCAAAGCAATCTACAGATTCAATGCAATCCCTATCAAACTACCAATGGCATTTTTCACAGAACTAGAACAAAATTTTCACAAAAAGTTTTGTGTGGAAACACAAAAGACCCTGAATAGCCAAAGCAACCTTGAGAAAGAAAAACGGAGCTGGAGGAATCAGGCTCCTGGACTTCAGACTGTACAACAAAGCTACAGTAATCAAGACAGTATGGTACTGGCACAAAAATAGAAATATAGATCAATGGAACAGGATAGAAAGCCCAGAGATAAAACCATACACACATGGTCACCTTATCTTTGATAAAGGAGGCAAGAATATACAATGGAGAAAAGACAGCCTCTTCAATAATGGTGCTCAGAAAACTGGACAGCCTCATGTAAAAGAATGAAAATAAAACACTCTCTCACACCATATACAAAAATAAACTCAAAATGTATTAAAGACCTAAATGTCAAGGCAGAGACTATAAAACTCTTAGAGGAAAACATAGGCAGAACACTCTAGGACATAAATCACAGCAAGATCCTTTTTGACCCACATCAAAGAAAAATGGAAATAAAAACAAAAATATACAAATGGGACCTAATGAAACTTAAAAGCTTTTGCACAGCAAAGGAAACCATAAACAAGAGGAAAACACAACCCTCAGAATGGGAGAAAATATTTGCAAATGAAGCAACTGACAAAGGATTAATCTCTGAAATATACAAGCAGCTCATGCAGCTCAATGTCCAAAAAACAAACAACCCAATCCAAAAATGGGCATAAGACCTAAATAGACATTTCTCCAAAGAAGATATACAGATTGCTAACAAACACATGAGAGGATGCTCAACATAGCTAATTGTTACAGAAATGCAAATCAAAACTACAATGAATTATCACCTCACACTGTTCAGAATGGCCATCATCAAAAAATCTACAAACAATAAGTGCTGGAGAGCGTGTGGAGAATAGGGAACCCTCTTGCACTGTTGGTGGGAATGTAAATTGGTACAGCCACTATGGAGAACAGTATGAGGTTCTTAATAAACTAAAAATAGAGCTAATATACGACCCAACAATCCCACTACTGGGCATGTACCCTGAGAAAACCATAATTCAAAAAGAGAAATGTACCAAAATGATCATTGCAGTACTATTTACAATAGCCAGGACATGGAAGCAACCTAAGTGTCCATCGACAGATGAATGGATAAAGAAGCTGTGGCACATATATACAAGGGAATATTACTCAGCCATAAAAAGAAACAAAATTGAGTTATTTGTAGTGAGGTGGATGGACCTAAAATATGTCATACAGAGAGAAGTAAGTCAGAAAGAGAAAAACAAATACCATATGCTAACACATATATATGGAATCTAAAAATAAAAAAGGAATGGTCTGACAAACCCAGGGGAAGGACAGGAATAAAGATGCAGACCTACTAGAGAATGGACTTGAGGACACGGGGAGGGGGAAGGGTAAGCTGGGACGAAGTGAGAGAGTGGCATTGACATATATACACTACCAAGTGTAAAATAGATAGCTAGTGGGAAGCAGCAGCATCGCACAGGGAGATCAGCTCAGTGCTTTGTGACCACCTAGAGGGGTGGGATAGGGAGGGTGGGAGGGAGATGCAAGAGGGAGGATATATAGGGATATATGTGTACATATAGCTGATTTATTTTGTTATACAGCAGAAACTAACACAATATAAAGCAATTATACTCCAATAAATATGTTTAAAAAAAGTGTACAGATAAGAAAAAATAAAACTGGCTCTCATCGCAAATGACTTGATTGTCTATGTAGACATTGTGAAGAAATCCATAAAAAGGACATTTTGTGGCATTTTCTTACCCTTGCCTCTTCCCCTTTCTGGCACAGGACAGCTCAATCAAATGGAACCTGCTCTATTCCCAGCTCCTCCCTTTGGATTAAAAAGAAAACACTGGAAATGGCTTGCAACATTCTCACTTGTCTGGGGGCTGCCTGAGGGAGTGGTTTCTGTCTATACTGACTTGACGTACTGAAGGAAACGGTGGCATAGTTGGATACCTGATTGGAGGCTACTGAAAGAAGTAGTTGGCACTGTGGTGCCTTAGAGCTGCAAGAAGTCTATAGTTACATTTGTGCCTTAGGGCAAGAGAGTGTAGGCAGAGGAACACAAGAGAAATGCTAGGATTCTGAGAAGACACAGGGGAGAAAATATTAGGTAATCAAAGGCATTTAAAAGCAACTGTATATACCAGGAACTGGAACAAAAGAAAACAGCAACCCCAGAAAAGGTTTAAAAGCACCTGGCCTCTATGACAAGCTGATAAGTAAAGGTCTACCCTTTTATGAAGTCTGTCCATAAAGACTTGGAGAGGTGACAATTTTTACATGCCCAAATCTCAACAAAAGATCACAAAGCACACAAAGAAAAGGGAAACATAGCCCATTCAAGGAAACAAAATTAATCTCCAGAAACTGACTCTAAAGAAACATAGGTCTCTGAGTTACTAGATAAAGAATTTAAATCAACTGTCTTAAAGATGTTCAATGAGTTAAAAGAGAACACAGATAGTTGACTAAACAAAGTCAGGAAAATAATGCATGAACAAAATGAGAATACCAACAAAGAGACAGAAATTATAAAAAAGAATGTAACAGAAATTCTGGAGGTAAAGAACACAATAAATGATTTGAAAAAATTTACTAGAGGGGTTCAACCGCATACTTGAACAGGCAGAAGAGAGAATCAGTAAAGTTAAAGACAGATCATTTAAAATTATCTAATCAGGAGCAAAAAGGGAGGAAACAAGAACAAAGAACATGAACAGAGCCTAAGGAACTTGTAGGACACCATCAGGTGGACTAACATTCACACTACTGGAGTTCCAATAAAGAAGAGAGAGAGAAACGAACAGACATTATTTGAAGAAATAGCAACTGAAAACAGCCAATATTTGAGGAAAGAAATAGACATACAAATTCAAAAAGTTCAACAAATTCAATCTAAGATAAATCCACAGAAACTCACACCAAGACATGTGTGAGTCAAATGTCAAAGACAAAAAGAGAGTCTTGATAGCAGTAAAAGAAAAGCTACCCATCATGTAAAGGGAGTCTTTATAAGATTATAGGCAGATTTCTCAGCAGAAATTTTGCAGTTCAGAAAACAGTAGTATGATATATTCAAAGTGTTAAAACACAAAATACAGTATCCAGAAAAACTGTCAGTCAAAAATGGAGAACTTTTGACATTTCCAGATAAACAAAGGCTGATGGCATTTATTACCACTAGACCTGCCCTACAAGAATGCTAAAGGAAGTCCTTCAAGTTAAAATGAAAGGACACTAGACAGTAACTTGAAGCCATACAAAAGTAATGAGTTGTGTGGTAAAGATAATATGGACAAATATTAAAATCTGTATTATCATAATTCTAGTTCATAACTCCACTTCAAATTCTTTTATAGGATCTAAAAGATAAATATAAAAATAATTGTACATTTATCTTAATGGGTACAATATAGAGAGATATAATTTGTGAAATCAATATCATAAAATGGGGGTGGGACTGTAAAGGTGTAGATTTCTTGTATGTTATTTAAATTAAGTTGTTATCAGCTTAAAATAGATGTTATAACTTTAAACTGTTTTATGTAATCCCAATCACACGTATAAATAAAATATTCTTAGAATACACAAAAAATAAATGAGACGGGAATCACTTCTCATTTTTTCACAACAATTTTTATAGTGAATTTTTTTCACTATAAAAATTAATGAAACACAAAGAAAGGAAGAAAGAGAGGAAATGAGGGACAAAAAACTATAATACAAATAACAGAAATATTACAATACAATACCAGAAAACAAATAGCAAAATGTCAATAATAAGTCCTCTCTATCATTAATTACTTTAAATGAACATGGATTACACTTCTCTATAAAAAGACATAGATCAACTGAATGGATACAACAACTGGATTTGACTCTTGCTGTCAACAGGAGACTCACTTTAGATCTACAAATGTACAGAAGTGAAAAGTGAAAGGATGGAAAAGGATGGTCCATCAAGTACTAACCAAAAAGGAGCAGGGGTGGCTATACTAATAACAGACAAAATAGAATTTAATTCAAAAACCTTCACAAGAGACAAAAAAGAACATCATATAATGAAGAAAAACTTAATTCACCAAGATGTAAGAATTGTAAATGTACACACACCAAACAGCAGAAATTCTAAGTATATGAAGCAAACACTGACATAATTGAAGGGAGAAATAGGCAAATCTACAAGAGTAGTAGAAAACTTTAATACCGCAGTTTCAATAATGGATAGCCGGACAAAAGCTCAATAAGGAAATAGTAAGCATGAATGATACTGTAGACCAACTGCACATAACAGATATATATAGAGAGAGAATACTCCGCACAACAGGAGTAGAATACACTTATTTCTCATGTGCACATGGAAAATTCTCCAGGATAGATCACATGTTAGGCTATAAAACCAGTCTTAAATTTTTTTAAAGATTGAAATCATGCCAAGTGTCTTTTCCAATCACAAAGGAATAAAATTAGAAATCAATAGTAGAAGAAAGAGAAAAACTGGAAAATCCACAAATATATGGAAATTGAACAAAACATTCTTAAACAACCAATGGGTCAAAAAAGGAATCAAAAGTGAAATGAGAAAATATCTTGAGACAAATGAAAATGTAAATGCAACATACCAAAACATATGGAATGCAGCAAAAGCAGTGCCAAGGGGGAGGTTTATAGGTGTAAACACTTACACTAAAAAAGAATGATGCTCTCAAATCAACAACCTATATTTTCTCCTTAAAGTACTAGAAAATGAGGATCAAACTAAACCTCAAGCTAGAAGAAGGGAGGAAATAAGAGCAAAAATCAATGAGATAGAGAATATAAAAACAATAGAAAAAAATGAAATAAAGACTTAAAAAAAAAGATAAAATTGACAAACCCTAAGATAGACTAAGAAAATAAAGAGTGAAGACAAAAAATCAGAAATGAAGAGGGAACATTACAAATGATACCAAAGAAATTAAAAGGATTATAAGATACTATGAACAATTGTACAAAACAAGCTGGATGATCTAGAAAAATAGATAAATTCCTAGAAACACACAACCTACTGAATCATGAAGAACTAGAAAATCGGATCGGACCTGTAACTAGTAAGGAGGTTGAATCAGTAATCAAAAACCTCTGAAGGAAGAAAAAAAACAAAAACAGAACCACAAGGCTTCACTGGTGAATGCTAGCATACATGTAAAGAAGGATTAAGACAAATTCTCCATGAACTTCCAAAAAATGAAAAGGAGAGAACACTCTCAAACTTATTCTATGAGGCCAGCATTAACTTGATATAAAAGGCAGACAAAAGCACCACAAGAGAGCTACAGACCAATATCCCTGATAAATACTGATGCAATAATCCTCAACAAGATACTAGCAAACTGAATTCAACAGTACATTAAAAGGATTATACACTAGACCAAGTGGGACTCATTCCTGGAATGAAAGGATGGTTTAACATTCATAAATTGATCCATCTCTAAATTAAAATAATGTAGGGAGGAAAAACATGTGATCATCTTAATGCAGAAAAACCATTTGACAAAATTCAACACCTTTTCATGATAAAAAAAAAGGCCAACAACAACAAAGTAGGAATAGAAGGAAACTACCTCAACATAATAACAGTGATATATGAAAAACCCACAGTGAACATCATACTCAATGATGAAAGACTGAAAGTTTTTCCCTCTAAGATCAGGAACAAGACAAGGATTCCCACTTTCATCACTTCTATTCAACATGGTACTAGAAGCTCTAGCCAGAGCAATTAGGTAAGCAAAATAAATAAAATTAATCCAAATTGGAAAGAAAGAAATAAAATTATCTCTGTTTGAAAATGATAAGATCTTATATGTAAGGAACCCTAAAGATTCCACAAAAAGATCTGTTAGAGCTAATACATGAATTCAGCAAAGTAGCAGGATACAAAGTCAACACACAACAATCTGTTGCATTTCTATACAGTAACAATGAACAATCTGAAAAGAAAATTATGGAAACATTCAGTTTACAGTGGCATCAAAAAGAATAAAATACTTAGGAATAAACTTTATCAAGCAGGTGAAAGACTGTACAATGAAAACTAAAAAAACCTTGTTGAAATAAAGAAGACATAAATAACTGGAAACATATCCAATGTTCATCGATTGAATGATCTAATATTTTTAAAATGTCAATAATGCCCAAAGCAATTGACAGATTCGATTCAATCCCTATCAGTATCCCAATGACATTTTTTTTTTTTTTGCAGAAAATAAGAAAACCTATCCTAAAATCCAATGGCAGTTAAGGGACCCCAATAGGTAATGCAATCTTGAAAAAGAAGAGCTAGAGGATTCACACTTCCTGGTTTCAAAACTTACTGAAAATCTACAATAATCAGAACAGTGTAGTACTGGCATAAAGACAGACACATACACCAATGGATTAAAATAGAGAGCCCAGAAATAGACTCTTGCATATATAGTCAAATGATTTTTGACAAGGGTGCCAAGACCATTCAATGGGGAAAGGACAGTCTTTCCAACAAATGATGCTGGGAAAACTGGATATCCTCATGCTAAAGAATGAAGTTGGACCCTTACTGAACACCATATACAAAAATTAACTCAAAATGGACCTAAGACCTAAGTGTAAGACCTAAAACTATAAAACTCTTAGGAGAAAACATTTAGGGTGAAATCTTCTTGTCATTGAACTTGGTAATTATTTATTCACTATGGTACAAAAGTTGTAAGCAACAAAAGACAAACTGGACTTTAGGTAAATCTTCTAAAATTTGTGTATCAAATGATAATATCAACAAGGTAAATTGGCAATCCACAGAATGGAAGAGAATATTTGCAAATCATAAATCTAAAGAATTAATATCCAAAATATATAAAAAATTCCTAAAACTCAACAACAACACAAACCACGTGATTCAAATATGGGCAAAGGAGTTGAATAGATTATTTCTCCAAAGAAGATATACAAATGGCCAATAAATTCATGAAAAGGTGCTCAGTATCACTGATCACTAGGGAAATGTAAATCAAAACTATGATGAGATACTACCTCACACCTATTAGAATGGCCTACTATCAAAAAAAAAAAAAACAACAGAAAACAGCAGATGTTGATGAGGATGTAGAGAAGCTGAAAACCTTCTGTACTGTTGGAGGGAAAGTAAAATGATACAACCAATGTGGAAAACCCTAGGGAGTTCCCTCAAAAAATTAAAAATGTAATTACCATATTCCACTTCTGGGTATATAATCAAAAGGATTGAAAGCAGGGTCTAGAAGAGATAAATGTACACCATGTTCATAGCAGCAACATTCACACTAGCTAAAACATGGAAGCAACCCAAGTGTACATCAATGGATAAGTGAAATGTGGTATATACATACAGTGGAGTATTATTCAGCCTTCAAAAGGAAGGAAATTCCGCCGTATGCTATAACATGGATGGATCTTGAGGACATTATGCTAAGTGAATAAGCCAGTCACAAAAGGACAAACACTGTATGATTCCACTTATATGAGATACCTAGAGTAGTCAAATTCATAGAGACAGAAAGTAGAATGGTGGGTGCCAGGGGCTGAGGAGAGGGGAGAATGGTGAGTTAGTGTTCAATGGATATAAAATTTCAGTTTTATGAGATGAAAAGAGTTCTGGGGATGAATGGTGGTGATGGTTGCAATCATCATGAATATATAACTACTGAACTGTACTCTTAAAACACTTAAGATGATGAATTTATTACTACAAAAATAAAATTGAAGAAAAAAATTATCAAGCCATGAAACAACTGGAGGAGCCTTAAATTATTACTAAGTGAAAAAAGCCAATCTGAAAAGTCTATATACCATATGATTCCAACCATATGACATTCTGGAATAGGCAAAACTATGGAGATGGTTAAAAAGAAAAAGAAAAACAAAAATCCTTTCAGTGGTTGCCAGGGGTTAAGAGAGAGGGAGGGATGAATAGGTAGAGCACAGAGGATAGGAGAGTGGGGTGGGGCTGTTAATGGAGCCACGTTGGTGGGGTGGGGGGGTTGGGAGGAATGCAGATGGGAAGAGCTAAGGGAGAAGCCTCTCTGCTAACAGCAGAACCCTACCAGCCCAAGAGAGCACAGAGCCTGCGCCCACCTTGGCTCCCTTCCCACCTCCATTCCTGCCTTGCCAGGTGAGCCAATGAGGGGATGGAGTGGGGTCAGCTGCTGACGTGGCAATGTAAGGTCACAGTGCCCAGGACCTAGGCAGTTGGGCTTAAGGATTGGTTGAGTGGCCATGTTTACTGAGTCTGCAGAAGGTTAATGTGTGTGTGTGTGGTGGGGGCGGGGAGCTGGGCGGGGAGGCAGTTCACTTTTGGAGATGTTTGGTTTTTAGATGAAGTGTTTTGTGTTCAAGTAAGATCTAAGGGGTGGATGTCCAGTGTGCGGACACCGTTGTCTGGAGATGAGGAAAGCAAGGAGGGCTGGATTCACCAGCATGTCTCTGTCACCACGTCCGTGAGACTCGCTGAGAACTAAGAGGGTAGTGTCTGCTGTCCACACGCTCCAGCTTCAGCTCCTCCCCCACCCCAGGAATGGTGCTGTGGTGGAGCAAGTCGGAATCCTTGATACGTGCCCACAATCAGGTTTTCCCGGCAAACTACCTGGGCTTGTGTCCATGTCTGATGCAGCACTGACACGGTTAGTAGAAACGCACACACCCGCAAGAGCATGGAGCTGCCTCCACATTGAACTGGTTCAGAGGGCTCTAGTCTTGATGAAGTCTTTGCGGGCATACAGCCGGGACAGAGAAGGGCAGTTCTGCCCTCCGCCAAACACCAGGAAGGTGGCAGGGCCCTCACCCCCTCCCCCAAACAAAATAATGAAACAGAGAGCACCTCATCCAGTTCTGCTTTTTATTGATGTGTGTATGCATATGAAGGGAGTCCTGAAAGACTGAGAGGTGCGGTCCCGCAGGGCCAGGCGTTCAGCGCACCTGGGCCAGGTTGTGTTTTTTGTACAGCACCGCCCGCCTCTTCTCGCGTTCTCTCACGAACGCGCGCAGACTTGCGGTGGGGAAGGTCACGGCCGCAGGCTGGGAGCTGGCGGGGCCCTCCTCGGTCAGCCACGGGCACTGCAGGCAGCTGGACGCACATGGGCGGCCCCTGGAGCGCGCGGGAGGGTGGCGTTAGCCGTGCCCCCGCCCACGACGGGCAGGTCAGGTCATAGGGGGATGGGCCAGGCAGGGTAGGTGGGGGTGCCTACCAGGGGTGCGCGCACAGCGTGCTTCGGAGGAAGGCCACAGCGCCCCCGGACAGCCCCGCGTAGCAGCGGCTCAGCTGGATGAGCCCCTTGCGCAGCCCTTTCTGCAGGTCTCGCATTCCCTCGCTGCTCACCGGGTACTCAGCGCTCAACCTGAATGGGTGGGGGTCAAGTGACTGAGGTCATGCTCAATGGATGGGAGTCACAGGGGCCTGGGGTCACCCTCAGTGTACCCCAGGCCTGCCCTTCCAGCCAGCCCTCCCAGTCCACAGGGCATGTGGAGACTTACATAATGAAGGCCGTGACACCTATGGCCCAGATGTCGGTCTGTGCAAGGGCACCCTGGCCCTCTAGGAGCTCCGGAGCTGGGGACAGCATGGGTGGGGGTCACAGGTGAGGGGCTGGGTGTTTGCAGTGGGGCAGGCAGGGAGACAGGGCTGGGGGAAGGGCTTGCTCCTGGCACCCCCCTCCCCCAGATCAGGCTTGGTGTCTGCGCCCTGCGCACCCATGGTCTCCATGTAATCCTTGAACCTCTCCGAGGGCAGGACCCTCTCCTGGGCGGAGATCTGGGCGTTTCCAAAGTCGATAACCTTGAGCAGGTTGTACTCTGTGACAATCATGTTCTCGGACCTGAGGTCTAGATGCAGGATACCCTGGGCGTGCAGGTACTGGGCAGCACTTAGCATCTGCCACAGATAGTCCTTCACCTCTGATTCCGAGTAGGAGGACCTGGGGGCAGAGGGCCAGTTAGGGGGCATGTGGGGAGGGGCACCCAGGCTTTGTCCACAGCCGAGGGGCCACGGGGAAGCACCAGACTTCCCTGCTGGGCTTAGGAGGGAAGGCCCAGCTCTGCTGAGCCACGCTGGTCAGCTGGCCGGTGCAGGCGGGCCCCGGAGGTGGGCCAGAGGTGGACCACAGTGCTGGCGGCCAGGTCCTGAGCCCCGAATCCAGGCCAGGCCCCGCCCTCTCACCTCTCGGCCAGACAAGGGAGCAGCTCAGGCCCAGAGCACAGCTCCAAGATGAGGACCAGGTGTCGGGGGCTGAGGTAGGCAGCCTGCAGCTGTGCCAGGTGGGGGTGGCGCAAGCCCTTGAGGGCCTCGTATTCCCGCAGCACGGCAGTCCTGTCCTCGGGGTGGCAGGGCACGATCTTGGCAGCCAGCATGCGTCCACTGGCCTTCTCCCGGCACTGCCGCACCACGCTGAAGCGGCCCCTAGGGAGGAAGCACGGGCCAGGCTGGTGAGGGGCCAACCCGCCGGGTGGCCCAGGCCGGACCCCAATCTCAGAGAAGCAAGCCCAGGGGGAAGGTCCAGGAGGGGGTGGCAGATGCACTGAGGCAAATGTAGGTGGAAGTGATCAGAGGGGAGAGAAGGTGGGGCTGGGGTGGGAGCATGAAGAGCTAGTGGGGCCGTGACGTTGCCACGCGCTCTCCCTGGAGGGCCCGTACCTTCGGATCTGTGTCTGGAAGGCGAAGGTCTGCTTGCTGGGGAGCGGCTGGGCTGGCCCTGAGGCACCGCTCTCCTCTTCAGAGGCTGTGGGAAGGGGAAGCCGATGACTGGTGGAGGGCACCCCTGCAGCCCCATCTCCCCCAGCCTTTTCTCCCATCACCCCTTCCCTCTTTGAACCCCCGAACACTCTGACCTCTCATTCCTCAGGCCATTTGTGGGTGCGGGGCCTAGCAGGCAGAACCAACCATCCCAAGTGAGCGTGTGACTCACTGAAGTGGCAGAGCGCATTCCGTAGAGCCCTGCAGAGTGGCTCACCCAGATGGCTGGGCCCTCCCAGGAGGACCTGCTCCGAGGGGCTGCTGTAGGGGCCCATGCCCGCCTTGCTGACACAGGCCGTCCGGAAGGTGTACACCCCGCCCCGAGAAAGCTTGCCAGTGAGGTAGCAGCAGTCAAAGATGTCTGAGGCCAGCGTGCTCCAGCTGCCGCCTGGGCCACACAGGAGCGGGTGAGAGGCAGCCCAAGGCCTCCCCACTCCATGTCAGGGTGGAGAGGCCCACGCAGGCCACCCAGGGGTGCAGAGCAGCCAGGTGCTTCCCCACGGTCCCCCCACAGCGACCCTGGGGCCCCCCAGGATGTGAGGATTCAGGAGTGGCCCCATACCTTCCAGGCTGCACTGCACAATATAGGTCACGGGGCCATATGACTCCACAGGCTTCCAGACCAGCAGCACCCCGTCCGCATACACCTCCCCGATGTCCGGGCGTGGGGAGGAAGAGGGGCGCTCTGCAGGGCCCACAGACAGCAATCTGAGGCGGGCTCCCAGGGGTTCTCTAATGAAGCTCTGAGCCCCAGCCAGCCCTGCCTCATCCTCCTGCACCCTGCTGCCAGGCCCCTGAGCCCACCCTCACTTGGTCCAGTTCATTCAGAGGTCCCTACCAACGCTGACTAGTAGGAGGGGCTCAGCACCTCTCCTCCGAGGGGCCTCAGGAGGTGTCTGCCCTACCCAACCCCGCCAGGCGCCCCTTCCACAGGTGCCTGCCCAGGAGCCCCATGGAATGGCCCTTGCTCACAGCCCACCACCAATCCCAGCCTCTAGTCAGAGGGGCCTCTATTTTGCTGGGCTGTGGTGCAGGGCTCGTGGGGGTTAGCCCCCTCTGGGGACCAGGTCAGAGGTCTGAGAGCTAGGCCTGCAGCCTCTGTCTTGGCTCCCCCAGAAACACACCCCAGCGCTGTGTTTTGAGAGCCTGGTTTGACTATAATAGAGATACAAAACGGGAAGCCGCCTCTTCCTGCATTTGCTGGAGACACAGAGAGGGAGGTACCGTGGGAAATGCAAGGAGAGGAGCACCCAAAGAGGTGTCAGGGAGAGGGCCCGGCCGGCTGTGTCACCCTGCAACCCCTCCCGGCTGCCTCCTGCATCCCCTCCCAGGAGTCCCGGGCTGCAGAGCCGGCTACTGCCTTCTGTGACCCCTCCAGGCCCTGGTAGTGCCAGGATGTGGATGCCTGGGTGGTGAGCATCACATTCCTTGGGCCCTGCTCGGCCCACGCACCTGCCTTCCGGAGAATGGCTGTGGTGGCCGCCGTCCCCAGCGCATTGCGCACACTGCAGGTGTACACGCCCAGGTCCTCGGCAGTCACCACCAGGATGGTCAGCAGCTGGAAGTTCTTGAGCGTGGAGGAGATGAGGAGGCGGCTGCTGCTCTCGAGAAGAGCCCCGTCTGCAGCAGGATAGAGTGGACCTCGAGAGAAGCTCCCCACAGGTGCCCTGCCTCATGGTCACACCCGGGGCCCACACCCTCTCTGAGCCTCAGTTTCCCTCTGTGCAATGAGAGTAATGCCCTAAAGGAGCACCCCCTGCCTCCCTGCCCCTCAGCCTCAGGAGAGCTCTTTACCTTTACTCCAGGTGGCCTGTACAACTGGCTGGGCCGACACCTGGCAGGCCAGAGTCACAGATTGGCCCAGGACCACCATCTCATCCGAGAGCTCCCTTAGGAACGATGGTGCTGGGGAAGGGAGGGGAGGTGAGCTTTCAGAGGTGACCCTAAGCCTGAGAGCAAGGCCTGGACTCCGCCGTGGGGATACAGATGAGCCCCACCCCCAAGCGGCTCATCTCCAACACTAGCGCCTACTCCAGGAAGGCTTCCAGGACTGCAGGGCCGTGACTGCTGGGGCGCCAGAGTCCCTCTGTGTACTCAAGATCCCATGCGTGTGAGCTTCCCCCCGCCATGCAGTCTTGGCAGGATTCCCTTTCCCCACAGTAAGGTCCCTTGGGCTGCAGTGGGGGCCCAGCCCCTGGGCAGTGTACCCACCTCGGTCCCTGCTCTTCAGGCCTGATAGGCGGAAGGAAGCTAGGCCTGCCTTCTTCCTGGGGGGGCCCTCCTTCTCCAGACCTGCAGTACGGAAGTGGCCATGAGAGGTCACACGTTAGGGGCCTGGCTCCTCTGGGAGCATGGGAGGAAGGCTCTGGGGCCCCTTGTGGCCAACTGTGGGATTCCCATGTGGCAGAAAAGCCCAGATCCCAGGGGGTCTTATTGAAAACGAGCTACATCTGCTGCAGAGGGCACCACCCTCCCTACCCCATCAGCATCAGCCCATCCTAGGCAGGGCCACCACGGGCAGGTAAGGGCAGCAGCTCAAGGGGCCACAGGTGCCTGGGGAGGCGTGGCTGAGGGCCCAGGGGTCAAGGATCAGGGAGGGCTGGTCTGGTTCCTACTTCCGCAGGGGTGTAACTGCAGTTGAATTACAGCTGGACCTCACATGCACATGGGGAGGGATCGAAGCTGCAAAGGTGACCTCGAAAACAAGCCACTGTGTCCCGGGAGGTATGGGCAGCACCGGGACAGGGGAGGGCTTCCTGCATCACTCAGGTGAGCTCCTGAGCTGTCCTATTGGACAAGGAGACCCAAGGTGCAGAGCGGGGAACATGGATGTGCCCAGTCCTGGGGCAGGGTGGGGGTAGTAACCTTCAGGCCTGCCCCTCAGGAGGCGGGAGATGTGGGCCACCGAGGCCCTCACTCTCTGGCGTAGCCCCAGCTCTGTGGACTCCTCCAGCAGTGATTGCCTCCCGGGGAAGTGGAAGAGCCTGCTGGAAGGGGGTGACCACTTGCGCTTCCTGCCACCAGCAGCCTCCCCGAGCAGGGCCTCCATGTCCTCTGGCTCCTCTGTGATCTCCAGGCTTGCTGGCGGGCCCAGAATGCCCGGCCATGCGGCCTCTGGGAGCTCAGCCAGCTCCTCCCCAGCCTCAGACTCAGGGGAGGGTGGCAGCTCTGGCTCCACAGGCTTGGGGACCTTCTTGAAGATCATGAACTCAAATGGGAGGTATTTGATGTCGTACAGGTCAGACAAATTGAGGTAGGCAGGATCCACCTCCGAGATGTCCAGAGACACAGTGTCAGCCGCTTCCAGGTCCCTGGACAGGTCCCGGATCTGTACGAGCGACACCTGAGAGCCCCCACTTAAGTCTTCCCGTGAGCTCACCTCCTGGGAGGCCCTCGGGAGGGCCCTGCCACCCTCAGGTAGAGGCACTGTGCTGGCCTGGGGTGGTGGGCTCTCGGCCCCTGCCTCCTCCTCTTCCGAGGACTGACAGGCAGCCCAGGACATTCTGGCCCACAGGGGCCCCTGACCCAGCATGCCACCGGCATCCCCACCAAAGGCAAAGGTGCCGTAGCCCACCACCCCCGCGTAGCCCCCTTGGAATCCCAGGGAGAACTTCCGTGTGGTCGCCAGCTTCCGAGGCCGCTGTGGACTGGGCGAAGACTGGGATAGGCCCTCTGTCTCCTGGGACAGGCCCTCTGTCTCCTGGGACAGGCCCTCTGTCTCCTGGGACAGGCTTTCAATGTCCAGGGAGGGGCCGGGCTCCATGCCCATATGGGAGGCTGGCTCTGGGGGTTTGGGTGGATCAGGCCTCCCGGCAAGAGGGGTGTCCTTCAGCCCTCTCTCAGAGTCTGACTGGGGGCTTGCTTGGGCTGGGGAGGGGGAGGCCTGTGGCTTTCCTGAGAAGAAAGGGCTCGGGGATGTCAAGAGCGGCTCTGTGCAGTGCCCTGGAGGAAAGGAGCCAGGAGGTTGTGATGCCAAAGCAGCAGGGGTGCCACAGTCCTGGGGGGCAGGACTCCTCTGGGGTTGAAGGAAAGGGGCAGCCTGCCCTCCACAGCTGTCCTGCAATGACCCCTCTTGCTGAGCGGAGCACCCATCACCACCGGTGGACGGAAGTAGCCTCAGCCCCTGCAGGGGCCCCTCTGGATGCTCCTTCTCCCTGGCACGTGCATCCCCTCCCGGCATGCTCTCTCCGTGGGCCCCCTGAAGGCTCGAGGGGCCCAGAGCGGAACACTGCCCCTTGCTGCAGGCCTTGGCAGAGGGGCTGGCTGTGTTCCGCCCGTCAAGGTCCAGGGAGCGGCTGAAGCCAGAGGCCTCCTGGGTGCTTGCACTGGGCATCCGCAGGGAGGTCTCAAAGGAGGGTGCTTCGGCCATCAGGGTGGCCTGCTCCTCCCTGGCAGCCTCCTCCTCCAGCGCACGGTGCTCCAACAGTGGCTCTCGAAGGCCGGGCAGGACGCCCGAGAAGTAGCCACCCTTGAGAAGGTGCCGCCGCCGGGCGGGGTGCCGTCTGCTGCCTGCGGACAGGCCCCCTAGCTCTGGGCCCTCCCCCACCTGCTGGTAGAACAGGCTTCGGATGACACTCTGCCGGGGCACACAGCCCAGGGCAGCTGGTGGCTGTGCACCCTGGGGTGACGCTGCGGCGGGTGGGCAGGCCTCGGCCTCCTCAGGCAGGCTGGCGGAAGGCCGCAGGAAGCCCCGGGGGTGCAGCAGCGGGGAGTGGGTCACCGGGGAGGGGGGCAGCGACTTGGCCCGGGCGAACGGTGCCAGCTCGTTGTCGGAGGAGGAAGAGCTGCTGGAGGAGGCACTGACATCACCACGCAGGTGCCGGGCCACCCCGAGGGATGGGCTGTCGGGCGGGCCCTGGAGCAGCTCCGGGATGGAACGCATCACCAGGATGGACTTGTAGCTCATCAGGGAGCGCTGGGGGTGTGGAGGACAGGGGGTCGTCAGCTGGCTGCCCGCTGCCTTCCCAGCTCTCGGTGGGCCCAGAGGGGTGCTCAGGAAATGGTGGGCATTAGAAGACGTGGGCCCAGGGCTCTGCCAGTGTGTCCCCATCTTGGCAGGGGTGTTGCATGTTGCCCCACCTCACCCCGGTGTCTCAGGGAGCAAAGACCTGAAATGAAGGATGCCCAGCCCCACTTCCCTGCTCTCCCAGACCCAGAAGGGGCACACACAGCCAGCCAGCTCTCTGGGCCTCATTCCCCTCTCTAGCCTCCCACCTCCTCCACACCCCACCCCCTCACCCCCTCCACAGGGCAGCACAGCTCACCTGCCAGCGGCTGCGGGCCAGGAGGAACTTCAGCTGCTTGGTGTTGATGAAGTGGGCCTCCTCCGCAGGCACAGACTTCTGGGGGAACCCAGGCGAGAGAGGCATGTTGCACCCTGTGGCCCAGGCAGGCCCCCATTCCTCTTGGCCTCAGTTTCCCTCCCCGTTAGCCAGGCCAGCCCGCATCTAGCCTACTCACCAGGAACCAAGGGTGGGCAAGGCACTTGGCGGCACTGGGCCGGGCCCTGTGGAGAGAGGAAGGGCGGGATCGGTCCAAGTGGTCACTGGGGCAAGAATGAGGACCTCAGGCAGAGGGAAGGGCGTGTGCACTCACTCCACGGACTTCTGCAGAGCAGCCTTGATGAAGTCCTGGGCATCCTCACTGAGGTGGGTGGCCATGGGGCTACTCCAGGACACCCGCCCTTCCAGGACATTCAGAAGGGTTGCTCGGTCACTCTCGCCAGCAAATGGGGACGAGCAGGTCAGGCTGAAAGCAGAGACATGACTAGCCTTCAGTCGGGACCTGAATTTCTGGGTCCATGGGAGGCAGGGTGCCAGGACAGGGAGCGCTGGGTCTCATGGGGATGGTGGTGGCTGGGGGCTCCCAGCCCTGACTAGAGATGCCTCTGAACACCACTGTCATCCAGCCCTGAGAATTCCAGCATATGTCTCAGATTTGCCCAGAGATCCAGGCTCAGCTTGGAGCTGGGATCCAGGCTAAGCCTGGAGTGGGTATCTGGTCCCAGGCTGGGGTGAGGCTCCAGGCTTGGTCTGGGATAGGGATCAAGGGTCAGCCTGGGGTAGGGATCCAGGCTCAGCCTGGGGCAGAGATCAAGGGTCGGTCTGGAGGGGGCACCTGGCCTTAGCCGGGGGTGGAGGGATCAGGGCTCCACCTGTAGAGGAAATCCAGGCTCAGTCTACACCACCAGCATCCTCGGGGCAGCAATAACTGTTATAAGGGGGCTCTGGACAAATTACCTATACCGTTTAGGGAAATAGCTCAGTGCTCTGCCCCGTGACCCAGCAGAGCTCCTCTGTGACAGGGTGTGTGTGAAAAGCACTTGGCAGAAACCCCTTATCGGAGTTGGCTGACTGCATGTTCCCAAGATAGTTGCCCCTTAGGTCTCGGGTCTCTGATCTGAGGAGCAGCCAGCAGTTCAACAGCTTCCCGTGGGCCTGCTGAGGAGGGGTCTGGGCCGGCTTTGGAGGAGACAGCCGACAGGAGCCGGGGTCTGCTCACCTGAGGTAGGAGATGACCCCCATGGCCCTGCAGGAAAAATACCACCGCCGTGAGTCACCCCAGACCTGGCCTGGTGAGGGGGAGGAGGAGGCAGAGAGCGGGTGCCCCCCACTCACCAGATGTCGGAGGCCTCGCTCACAGGGGTCTGCTCGATGATCTCGGGGGCCACGAACTCAGGGGAGCCGTATCTGCTGTACTGCGGCTCTGCCGGGGTGATTTTTTGGGCAAAGCCAAAATCGCAGATTTTAATGTCTTCCCGAGCAGGGTGCACCATCAGGATGTTGGGGGGCTGTCGGGCAGAGCCGGGAGTGGGTGAGGCCGTGCCCGAAGGAAGCGACTCCCAGGGCTGCCGGGCCTGGGGAGGACACTCAAGGGTCTTTGAGGGGCTGCCCCACAAGGATGGTGAGGCCAGCATGGGGTAGTGGGCAGCCCCGGGGACAGGTTTCAGTGCCATTTGGCGACAGCTTCTGCTCCATCGGACCTGCGCCCCACCTGAAGGGGTCGTCATAGCATAGTGAGCTCCCTGTCCCCAGAGGTGAGGAAATCCTGACAGGAAATTTGGATGTGTTGGGCCTGCACCCTCCCAGCCTATAGGCTCCAGGCTCCCACCTGCCCCTCACTGGGCTCTGGGGGCACCAGGGAGCCACATACCTTTATGTCCAGGTGGAGGATGCCTTGGCCGTGCAGGTAGTGCAGCCCCTCCACCAGCTGCTGGATGTAGACCTTGACCTGCAGCAAAGGCTGGTGCTCAGGTGAGCCAGCCTCGAGAACTCCCTCTACTTACCTCCCTGCCTGCTCCCACCCACACTGCCTCCAATTCCCTCCAGACCTGAGCCTGGGACGGTGGTCCCGCAGGGCAGGTCACATGCAAAGCCTCACGGACCCCTGTAGCTGGGGGATTCCTCTGAGCCCCAAGGCGGGGCAGGTTTGGGTGTGTGAAGCAGCCTGTGCAAAGCAAGAGGCGACTGGGAGAGCAGGCGAGGCCTGGCCAGCTAGTTCAGTGCAGTCTGGGGTGGGGAAGAAGCGAGCCCCGGGCACGGGACGGCTCTGAAAGCCCGACGGGAGCTGCAACACCCTGTGAGGCCCTGGAATACCCTAGAAGGTCTCTGAGGTGGGCAGTACTATGCTGGGGAGCTAGTCTGAGGGACAGGTGGTCTGGGCAGGGGAAGCAGGAGGCCTGGCCAGGCATGCAGGCTGCCCTGAAGCTGGGTGGGCAGCCCAGGCAGCACAGTCACCTCGGCCTCTGTCACCACACTCTTCTTGAACAGGCGGTCCAGCAGTTCCTCCGACGAGCACCTGGGACTGTCAAGGAAAGCTCTAGGGTCTGGAACGCTCATGGCCTCACACCACCTGGGGGGAGTCTTATCTCGGGGTGGGGGGCGGGGGAGCTATTCTAGGGAGGCTAGTGCTTGCAGATGAGGAGGATGTGAGGGACAAGATGCCCCAAGTAGAGGGGCTGAGGCCAGTGGGCAGCAGCAGAGTGGGAGTGGAGGTATCCTCTCCCCTCTGCACAGAGCCCACGTGTGCCCCCTCCCCCCGCAGGGGACGCTGACTGGGGAGGTGGGGGTGTGGTGAGCACACACGGCATTCAGAGACCCTCAGCTGGGCCGCGAGTGTGGCAGGTGGATCCGGTGGGGTGTGTGCCCCTCCTCGGAGCATGGGTAGGCATCCGAAGCAGTGTCAGCGCTTGGGGCCTGCAGGAGCCAGGTAAGAAGTCCAAACTTCCTGCTGGAAAGGCAACGTGGACAGCGGGAGGAGCCCACAGGCGCACGTCTCGGACCTTCTGGACGCAGCCCTGCCCAAATTCCTGGCCCAAAGGCCTAGGAGCTATGAGGTCTGTGCAATGTGTTCGGGGTCGGGGAGGGGGTTAGTCACAAAGCATCGAGACGCCAGCATTACCGGCTGCCCGCATGAGGCAGGCAGGGCTGGAATCACCAAAACCACAGGCCCCACGCAGCCCTCCGGACCCCTGTGTGTCTGGGGCACATCCCCCTCCCCCCACCACCTTGCACCCTTGGGGTGAGACAGGATACAGCTCCAGGATGAGGATCAGCGTCTTTCGGGTCTCAAACTGGTCCAGCAGTGCAGTGACCAGCGGGTGGCTCAGCCCTGCTAGGATGTCCCGCTCCCGATAAGCCTGGACACGTGTCCTGCTCCGCAGGGGAATGAACTTGGCGGCGCAGGACATCTGGTTGCCCTTGTGCTGCACCCTCTTCACGAAGCCGAACACACCCCTGGGAGGAGGGTACAGCGCGTTGGGGGTGGGGTTCCTGGGGGATGGGGTTTGGAAGGGGGCAAAGCTCCTGAGAAGGGAGGTTCCGGGAGAGCAGGGGCTGGGGCAGTGGGTACTGGAGGGGGCGGAATTCCCGGCAGGTGTGGGGCAGCAGGTACTCTGCGGGCAGGGGCTCCGGAAAGAGGTAGGGTTCGCAGGAGGCAGGGGCTCCAGAAGGTGAGGGCTGGAGGAGGCAGGTACTCGGTGGAGGCGGGGTTCCGGGGGGCAGGGTGGGCTTCTGCTAGTGCTGAAGTGGGGATTGTAGGGGTGCAGTGGGGGGGAGGGCTGGGAGCTCCTGGATGGAAACTCTGGGGTAGGAACTCCGGGAGGCTGCGGATGAGGGTCTTAGGGGATGGGGGTCCAGCGGGTGAGGCTCCTGGGGCTGGGATGGGGGGCGGGCAATACCTTCCAATTTCCTCCTTGACCTCGTAGAAGGAGTGCAGTTTCCTCCTAGAGCTTTGCTCACTGTCGCCTGTAGCCAGGGAGGGGGAAGCTGTAGGTGTGAGCAAGGATGACCACCTCGTCTCTCTGTCCCCCAACTTTACAGTGCCCGAGCCTGTGGGAGCTCACAGGACCCCCATACCCACAGCCCCACACGCCTGCGTGGAGCCAAGACAGGCCTGGGAAGGGGTCCCCCACTCACCCCCATGGACCAGCAGCTCTGCCTTGCATAGCACCTGGCCGCCAGCGTTGTGGGCCAGGCATGTGTAGACACCAGCGTCATGCTGGGCCACATCCCTTAGTACCAGGGAGTACGTGGTCCCTTCCTGCTGCTGGCTGAGCCGGGGGCCATCCACCAGCTGGGCACCGTCCTGGAGACACAGGAGGGCAGGGAGGCCATCAGCCCACCATGGGTGACCCCAGCACCACGGCCCAGCACGACCTTCAGGGAGTGCTGTGTCCAGTCCAGTGGGGTTTCACACACTCCCCCTCCCGCCGGCAGGCCCCCAACCCTGGCCTGTCCCTACCTTATACCAGGTCACCGTGGGCTGCGGGTTGCCCTCAATGACAGCCTGGAATTGCGCCACGCTGCCCCTCTGGGCATGCACATCCTCAATGGTGACCTGCATGGATGGGGGCCCTGGGGGTAGGGGAGGGAGCCGTTGGGAAGGAGCCTGGCTCTGTCCCACCACAGCCTGTCCTGTGTTGAAATCTCTGATCCCCGACCTACTTTCACAGAGACCCAGGTGGGCTGGCAGTAACCCCGGGTGTGTCCTGGTGCCCTAGGTGGGCAGAGAGGCCCCGAGATATACCCCAGGGTGAAAGAGCCCACCTGCCTCCCAAGTGAAGGTGACCCCATCTTGACTCCCCCCAGGCCCCTGATGGTCCGGAAGTGCTTCCTTCAGTCTAACCCCTGTCTCTCCTGCTCAACCTCGGCTCTCTGAGGGCAGGCTGCACAGAATATGCTAACTCTGAGTGGGGAAAAGGTCACTGCTGCCTGCATCTCCCCTCCCAGTGATGCCTTCTGAGGGGACACAGGGAGAGTGGGAGCAGGGGCCCTGGCCACAGTAAGGCTGGGCCATGCCAGGTGGCTTTGCAGGCCCCTCCATGCAAATGTCCCCCCTTGCCCAGGGCATGGTGGGCACACGTGTAAAGTGCCGGGCCCCCACCTACTTGTGGCATGCATGTCGCTGGCCTGGTACACATACGTCCTGTGCTTGGTCTCTGTGAACACGTGGCTGTGGATGTCCCAGAGCTCCGTTGCACCTGCCCTGGGGCAGGCAGCGCCCTCCATCCTGGGGCCGTGGAGTGGAGTTAGCTGTCTGCCCCACCCTTCCACTTTTGGGGTATGGGAGGCAGAGCTTCAAGATAAGATGGGGGGCTGCAGCAGACTCTTTGGGAGGGGATGTACAGCAAGGGGCCCCAGCCCTGGGTGAGAAGGGAGCTCCCCCAACTTCCCTTGCTCCAGGGGTGGCCTCTCCTCCCTGCCCTACCCTTGGGCTTAGAGTGGGGCTGGAATGGAGAGTGCAGGGGTGCTGGGATTCCACCCCTTCCTCTCCTGTCCCCGTGCCCGACCCTGCCCCCAGGATGTCCCCTCATGCCCCAGCCAGCTGGGGAAGTTACCGGATGGGCACCACGCGTTCCTGGACCTCAGCGTGTGCCTGAGAGTTCTGCTCCAGGCCCTCGTGGGAGAGACGTTGCGGCACCTTCTGGGGCTCGCCTGGTGGGAGGCAAGGGGCCCAGTGAGACGGAGCCTGGGATAGGGCTGGAGACAATCCCTCATGACTTGCCTCTGCATTGACCTCCAGGGCCCAGAGGAGGGGAGGACAGCCAGAGTAGGGGCTCCAAGAGCACAGGATCCGTGACCGCAAACCTAGAGCTCCAGCCATGCAAGTGCACTTCAGCCCCCTGGGCTGGGGGGAGGGGCCCCATAGAACATTCCAGGGGTCTGGTCTGCCTGGGGCACTGCTCACTTACTGTTCCTTCCTATTCCCCTCGTCCTCCTGGTCTCCCTCCTTCTCCTCTCCCCCCTCCTCTTCTCTCTCCCTTTCCCTCCTCTCCCCCTTTCCCTCCTCTCCCCCCTCCCGTCCTCTCCCCCTTCCCCTCCTCTCCCCCTCCCCTCCTCTCCCCCCTCCTCTCCTCTCCCCCCTCCCCTTCTCTCCCCCTTTCCCTCCTCTCCCCCCTCCCCTCCTCTCCCCCTCCCCTCCTCTCCGCCCTCCCCTCTCTCCCCCTCCCCTTCTCTCCCCCTTTCCCTCCTCTCCCCCCTCCCCTCCTCTCCCCCCTCCTCTCCTCTCCCCCCTCCCCTTCTCTCCCCCTTTCCCTCCTCTCCCCCCTCCCCTCCTCTCCCCCCTCCCCTCCTCTCCCCCCTCCTCTCCTCTCCCCCCTCCCCTTCTCTACCTCTTTCCCTAATCTCTCCCCTCCTCCTCCTCTCACTCTCTGTTCCCTCTTCTTCCTCACCTTCCCAGGAGCACAGGGTACCCAAGCTGTCCCCTGAGGGCTGACCACAGGAGGCCTTTGGCTCCTGGGACAGACATGCTCAGGGTGGGAAGGACCTCCCAGAACCCATCCACCCCTCTAGTTTCACAGGCTGAGTGAGGGGGGGGCCTTGTCCAGGGTCCCCAACATGTGGAACCATCAGAATGTTGGGGGTCCCCAGGCTCTGCTAGTTCACCCCCATGGGATGGGCACCCAAATCAACCAAGGTTGGTGTCAGAACGGAGGGGAGGTTAGGGGAGGGGGGGTGGTCCTGGAAGCAGGTGGTACTTTGCCTTCAGCCTGCTGCCAGGCCTCACCGGATGCATCCCCAGCCTCCACTCCTGGGGGATTCTGGCCGGCCTCCTGGAGTTCAGGTGGCCCCCCAGGTCTGGGGCCGGGGCTGGTATGTTCCCCTGTGGTGGGTCCCGGAGCCTCAGGGCACATCAGTGTCCTCTGGATGGATGTGCTCTCCTGGTCCACTTGCCCCAGAGCACCTGGGGGTGCGATGGCAGCATCTGTAGGAGAGGCAGGTCCACGCATAGGAATAAGGGTTGGCCTGAGCCCGGGGAGTGGGATACTGCCCAGATGAGCCAACCCCAGCCAACCCTTCCCACCTTCCTGCTCCAGCCACACATTGGGTGCAGGAAGGGCCGAAGGTGGAGGCCCCTGAGAGAAGAAGGGATCCCGAGACTGTGCCAGGGGAGATGGCACTCCAGGCAGCAAGCTCAGGGCTGGTCCACCCGCAGGGTGTTACACACATGCCCTCACAAGGATGTCAGTTCCTATAGGGGCAGCTGGGCTGGACTCCCACCCATCGCTCTGGGTGGCCCCTCAGTCTCAGCTAGTCTCATCCCTTCATCCTGGGGCTGGCCTTGCTCTGTAGCCCACTCTGGATCCTAGGGTACTGGGTCACCCAGGCTCAAGTGGACCCAGCCCCACAGTCTAGGGAAGCTAGGGACAGCCAGATGCCAGATTAGGAGCCATGAACTCCTCAGAGGGTAGGCTGCATTCCTGCCCTCCCAGGGCAGCCCCTGTCCTCCACCCAGCAGCTTTCTCCCTTCCACCTGCAGCCTGGCCTGACCCAGACCATTACAGTCTCACCTGGTGCCAGCCCCGGGGACCTTCAGACCCTCCTGTGTCTCGGCTTCCTGCCCTCAGCCTTCAGTGCAGCTCCCTCCTCCACCTGGCTGCCATCCCCGTGTGGCCATTCAGAGATGCCCACCACTCCATTTCTAGAAGGTCCCCCTTTATGGAGCTCTCCCCTGCCCCAGAGCCTCTCTCCTGTTGATCTTCTGTATCCTAGGGCCCACCAGGCTGAAGAGGCAACTGGGCAGGCTGCCATCCGTTTGCCCTCTATGGCGTTGGGGCAAACATCCTGTCCTTCCCCACTCCAAGGAGGTCATCAGGACCCCTGACACATCACACCCCCATGTCTGTCCTGACAAAGGACCCAGCTGCACAGGAGGCCCCCAGCAGGAGCAACCACTATGTGCTGCCCCACTGTGTGCACCTGCCACACTGTGTGCACCTGTCACCAGCCCCTTAGCCCACATGTGAGCAAGCCGGACAGGCGAACTATCACGTCTCCACCCAGGATCCCCAGGACTAGCCAGGACCCACAGGTCGATGCTGAGGGTCCACCCAGGGCTGTCAACGGAAAGGGCCTGGGCTGTCCACTGGTTGGTCTCCAGGGCCAGGCCAGGAGGGCCCCTCCCTCCCGAGTCATCGGAGTCACCAGGTGGAGAAGCAAAAAAGAGCAGAGCAAAGACAGTGCAAGGAACCAGTTTATTAGCATCATCAGGGCCGACTGACGGGGGCTGCTCCCACACAGAGACCCTGGTCCACCCTGCAGAAAAGGCCTAGGAGGGTCTGTAGAGCTGGGCCCCACACAGGCCTCCTGGAGGCCAAGAAACAACGTTCACGGGTAAGATGTGGCTTGGGGGAAGCCCCCTATCGAGAGGGAGGCTGGAACCCCCAGCCTGGGTGAGAGGCAGGGCTGTGCCAGGCCTGGCCACTGGGACGGGGGCCTAAGCCGGGGCAGACAGGGCCCATGTGGCAGCCACTGCCTCATGAACGGAGCAGGAAAGATGCCCAAGTGCCTTCCCTGTGTCTGGAGCCCCCGAACCCAGAGCTGCAGTCTGCGAGTCACTCCGGCCAGTGCTCTCAGAGCAGCTTCGGTACACTCTGAGATCACAGATGTGTGCAATGGCCTCAGCTGAAGACCGAGTCCTGTGAGGTAGGAAGCACCCAGGGAGGAAGGGGCGGGAGGCGTCCTGAGTTGTTGGAGAGCCAGGGCAGGGTCAGAGCACACGTGTCCGAGGGGTGCCAGCTCTGGGACTCTCTCCTGAGTTGAAAACCCAGGGCAGCTGTGAGGTGAGTTGATGCTGGTGCCAGGCAGGGTCCTCGGCCCCAAAGCCATTTGCCTCTTTCTGCTGCCCCATGCAACCACGGCAGCTTAGTCAGGGGTGTCCCAGCCCCAAGAGTTTCTCGTCTCAATCCTAGCCACCCAGCTCCTGATGGTCCTGGCCTCAGCCCTGGGAGGGGCTAGGGTCCACGTCCTCATCCGGGCAAATGTGCAGGGTGACAGTCTCCCCTACTGTCCCAAAGCTGACCGTCTGGGTGGAAACCTCCGTTTTGAAGCTGCTCTGGCCACTGTCCACAGAGCGCTGAACCTGAGTGCAGAAGGACGGCTTCCGGGACATGGTACCTCCAGCCCGGGCCTCCTGAAAGCAGAAGGAGATGCCCCTGGCGCCAAGGTCCTGCGGCCCTGATGGAAACGCCTCCCGGGAGCTGGGCGTGCGTGTGAAGAAGCCAGGGGAGGTTCGGGAACCTGGCGGGAGCCCCACGTTGAGCAGGACGGGCTGCCCCACGGTGGGCTCGCTGATCTCTCTCTGAAGCACTGAGATTTCGCAGGGCGGGTCATCGGAAGCACTGGGCATGGGGCCGCTGCAGCCAAAGGTCTCCCCTTCCTGGGGCACGTAATCCTCCAGGTCAGCCAGCGTGAGTGCACGGCCGTTGTGTGTGAGGATCTTGGGGTCCCGGCCCTGAAGACCATCGGCACTCAGGGGCTCTTCTGTCTGGTAGGTACCTCTTTCCTCCGTCTCCTCCAGGGGTGCCTCCTCTTCGGCAGCCCAGGGAGGGGAAAGCTCAGGGGTCCCTGGCCCCGTTTCCACATGGAAGACTAGGGGCTCGCCAACACTGGCCATGGCTGGGGGCTCCTGGGTCAACAGCTTGTTGTTGGAGTTGTTTGTATTGGGGTCTCCTCCAGGCATCCTGCCAGGCAGTGTGGAGAGAAGCCCCTCCGAGCTGCCAGGCGTCTCTCTGGCCAGAGACGCGCCCGTCGAGCCAGTCTTCTTCACCCGAACTTCAATGGTCTCCTCGACCTCCACCCATTTGGGCTGGGGCCCAGCGTCCCCAGGCAGGGCTGACACGTGGGCCTCGGGCTCCGTCACGTACAGAGTGGGCACAGTGGGCCTCCAGCCTGGCTCTGCCTCGGGCCTGCAGGATTGGCTGGCTCCTGGCGAGGGCAGCAGCTCAGGGGCCAACAGGCCTGGCTTGGGCAGGCTGGCAGGGTGATAGGAGTGGGAGGGAGACTTGCTGGGGGACTGGCGTCGGCCACGGGGGCTCTTCACCACAGTGGTAATCGTCTCCTCTCTGTGGGGAGAGGGCCGAGAGGAGATAGGCACAGAGACCCTCACCCAGCGCCCTTGCCATCAGCACATTCGGGGGCCAGCGAGAGAGATCAGGTTAATGTACAAGCAAGCGAGTGGCGAAATTGCATAAACTAACTCCTACACATGGGCTTAAGCCGGACCTCCAGATCCCCATCCAGAGAACCAAGGAAACAAAGCACAGAGTCTCATCTGGCCAACCTCAGGCTCTAGTGTACAGATCTCAAAATGAGGGTTGAGGCATCAGGGGAGGCCCATGCTATATCACGCAGGTACCTCCAAACCCCAGCCTGGTTTGTAACGTCATGTGTCAATCTCCCCTCCTTGTTTACGGCTGTCTCATTTTGGAGACACCAGCCCTCCTTACAGCGCTAATGAAGGGGTGCAAGCCACACAGCCCTCCTTGTTGAGCCCATCAGTGCTTTGTGCTTTGTAACATGGCAGGAGGGCGGTGGGGGTTAGAGGGGCTCTCAGACGGCAGGTGCCTCAGTGATCCTCGGTTAGGGACAGGCTGGGCAGCTGATGCCGCAGGCGCAGGAGGAATGTCAGAGTCTTGACCCGTGGCCTGTGCTCATGGCCTCCAGGTCTGGGGATGGGAGGCCCGGCAAGGACACCTGGCTCTAGGCATGGCTTGGCCAGTCATGGGCTGTGTGACCTCAGACAAGTCCGCCTCCCTCTTGGGCTCCATTTCCCAAAACAGGAGGGGGATGGAAGGGGAAGAGGAGATAGAACTCAAGTCCATTTGCACGTGAGTGTGCATGGGGCGCTGGCCAGGGACCTTGCAGCAATTCTGGTGGATGGGTCTGACCCCCTTTTACAGGTGCAGACAAGGCTGAAAAGGGCTCGAAACTTGCCCAGAGCCAAGAGTCAGAAGCCCACCAGTCAGCCCAGGCCTTCCTATGCCAACCAGTACGCCTGACCTTGCCAGGTGCTGAGGGTGCAGTGAGTAATAGGCAGGGAGCAGGAATACATTTAGTAACACACAGCTCTCCTGGGCCCCAGGACCTGCATGTCCTCGCGGGCTCAGGCAGAGGGACCCGGCATGCATATGGCGACAACTCAGTGCTGTCACCAGCTGCCTGCAATGACTGGGACTTTGTCTGTCTCTTGTTCAGCTTTGCTTTTGTCTAACTCCCAGCTCCATACAGGAGCAGTTACTCCCAGGCATGGGCCCAGAGATGTGTGGCCACACCTTGGGGTACATAGCAAGTACAGATCCTGCCTCCTCCGGCCCTCACCCGGTAAAGGGGAAATGCCATGCCCCCTTAACTCACGGGGAAGCTGAGGCGCGGAGACGTGGCCTACTCAGGGCCACAGGCCTGCCTTCCTGCTTCACACAAGACTCAGTGGCACTAGGCTTGTCCCTGGCTCAGAGACTGCCCAAACCTGGGCAAGGCCCCATCTGCTGGCCTCACACTGCCTGATTTGCTGAGCCAAGACAGTGAGTCCAGCGGAACTGGACAGCTGGCTCACTCCTCCTAAATGCACCCCCATGCTCCGCTCACTGCTGCCCCCACGAGGGCATGTAGGCACCCTGCTCTGAGGCCACCGGCACAGCACTTGAGGCTGCCAGGTGGCAGGGGTCTCTCTCCCGTTTCCTTCTGGTACCCCTTGGCTCCCTAGAGCCCCTCATCGTGCCGCAGGTGCAATGTGTGGCGTGCCCTTGCTGGGACGCTGCGCCAGGCAGTTGCCTCTCTCCATCCCTCAAGATGAAGGGGTACACGCTTCCTTGCAGGGTGAGGGTTGCTACCTCCCTAAGCCTGGAATAGACTGCCTCGGGAGTTACCTAGTCCAGCCTCCCATAAGCACGAGGACACCCTAATGCCTCCTCAGCGGGGCTGCCCGGCCCCATCTCTGCTCCTTCATTTTGTCTTCCGTAGAATGTGAATCACAATGCTCCCCTCATAGATGCAATGCAGAGGTGATCTGTGTAAAGCCCTGGCATGGTTGCATGCCTCCAGGGATGGGACTTACTTCTGCCCCAGGCAGACCCATCTATTGTGAGGTGGCAATCTGCTTTGGGGGAGAAGGGAGAAAGTCACGGAAGGGCTAACCCAGGAGCTTATCAAGACGGGATTCTCCAGCGATATCACCACCTGCAGGCACCTATAGGAGGTCTTATGCCTATGGGGAATTAAGAGGTTCCCCATCCTGGAGCCTCCCAGTCCCCTGGCTTTAGGAAATCACAGTCTTCCTTCCTCCCGGATTTTACAAGCTCTTCCACCCATCTGCGTCACACATCTCCTGCTGGAAGTCCTTCCAGATTATCCAGGTCAAAACCAATCCTGCCTTCTGTGGGTTCACCTAGCTCTGGACCTCTTGTATTATTTAATTATCAACAGCATGCGTGGCTTCTCCTCAGCCTCGAAGGCACTGAAGGATGGAGAATGGGACAGTGGGTGTGGCACTGAGGAAATGAGTTCTCGGCTGGCTTCCAATTGTGAGCCACCCTCAGCAAGCCTCCTCTCTTCCCTGAACCTCAGTGTCCCCACCTTCCTAGTGTGAGGGCTGAGTTTGGAGACCTCTGAGGGCCCTAGAGCTGTGCTGTTCACTATGGTTATGCTATTTTAATTAAATTCAAAGTGTTGAAAATCGAATAAATTTAAAAATCTAGTTCTTCAGTCACACTAGACAAGTCGCCACACGCGGCTAGTAGCTGCTGTAGGGGGCTGTGTAAATATAGATTATTTCCATCATCACACAAAGTTCCATTGGACAATGCCCTAGGGCATCCTAGGGTAGCATTCTGCCTCTAGTACACTGGGGGAAGCAGCTTTCAGTCCCTGCTCCCCGCTAACTGGCATGATTCTGGGTCCAAGCCCTGGGTGAGCCACTGTGACGTACACAGAGTAAGTCTACCCTGCTGAGGCAACGGGGCCATGAAAAGGGTACTTAGACCCTGGAAGAGACAGCTTTGAAGTGTGAAGGTAGCCAAGGGCCCAGGGGGAGGTGAATGCCCCGGGAGTATCTGCGAGGTGCTGGCAGTCTGCGTGGTGCACAAAGGCCATGTGGGCAAAGCAGTCAGACAAGCAAGGGGCCAAGCTCCACAGGCACGGTCCAGGGAGGTTAGTGGGCATGCAGGGAGCACTGCAGTCAGAAGGAAGGTTAGGAACACGCCTGCACTTACATGATGACGGTTTTCTTGGGGACTTTAGTCTCCTGCTCAGTGACTACAAAGAAAACAGTCGGAATAGCGAGGGTTACAGATCAGCCGGTGTTTGGGGGCTGAGCTATCTGAGTGGCATGGCAGGGTAGTAACCTGCTCAGCTTAGGAAACTGGATCCAAACCCTGCCTGACTGTGTGGCCCTGGTAGCAATGTCTCAGCTTAGAGACCCAGGTCCCTCCTCTTTAGCCTGCCTTGAGTGGCTGGGGAATGAGGAGTCGTGATAACAGTGTGTCCCACGTGAGGGAAGAATCCCTCTTGAGGGGTTCCTGCAGGAGCTTCAAGGAGAGTAAGGGCTCTGTCTAGGCTGCCCACACAGAAATCCAAGCTTTTCCTTCAGCCCATGTGCCCAGGGAGCCCTGTGAACTTGTCAGGCCTGAAGTTCCACTTTTCATAGAAACCGAGGCCTAGAGAGGGAAAAGGAACGGCCTGTGGCTGATAGGCAAACTGGGACCGGGGTGGCTGGTGCCTGTTTCACAAAAAAATCTAAAGACCAAAGGGCGTCTCTCCAGGGCAGAATGACTCCGGAGTCCTAGAGGTAGCACATCTGAGTCCTGTCCCTCTGGGAGTGACCTGAGGATGCCTGAGCAGGGTCCTGAGCTCTGAGTGAGCAGGGAAGCCTAGGTCTTCCCATAGGAGCACCCCACAAATTCAACTGTCTCTTGACTTTCCTAGCTTTCCTCCTTGCTGGAGCCAGCAGGATACGGCCTGTGGTTCCCATTTTGCTGATAGGGGACCCACGTCCCAGGGACAGGGCGGGACCCATTGGGAACCTGGCAGCAACTACTCCCCACCATCTCGAGGCCTCTTCCTCTGTAGCTTTTGGACAGGGTGAGGCTTGGCACAGAGATGCCTCTCCCAGCCTTGCCCAGTTGGATAGCAGGCAGCCCACCAGCTACCAGCATCCATACATCTCAACAGTCCCTCTCGCCATCCTGTGGGGAAAATTGAGGGGGAGGCTCAAAAAAGTCAAGTGGCATGGCCTGGGGCGCACAGCCTCCTAGTCCCTGGTCGATGGGATTTTCTGCTCTGTTGCAGTGCCACATAGAAAAAGAACTCCCCTTAGATGACTGTGGGTATCTTAACCTCGTCTCCGGTTAGATGAACGTGAAGGAAATGTACCAGCTGTGTCTGTATGGCACTTGGGAGCCACATTTACTGTGCGTGTTTGTGTGTGTCCATGCTAATGTGTGTGTCTGCATGCACACGTGTGTGTGTCCGTATGTGCTTGTGCAAGCTGCCTCCTGGAGAGAGACGAGTCCACTGGAAGAGAGAATGGGATCCAGCCAAAATATCCTGTGTGTTTAGACTTAGTCGGGCCCAGAGAGCACCAACTTGTTGTGGTCTGTAGGCCAAGCAGTGAGAGATCCAGGGCTCCTTGCCTCACCCTCCCTGACAGGGGCCTCATTCTGTTGCTTTTGGGGGGGGTGGCTAGGGCACCTGTGGGCTGCTACATTCCTGGCACCTTTGTTCCTGACCTAACCTGCCACCAGGTGGCCTCTGGGCTCCAGTGAGTACTGGCTGTGGAAGGGGTGCAGCTGTGCAAAGTGCGGCTCCTGGCCCTGCGCAGTTTCACAAGCGAAAGGGCAGCGCCCCACCCCACAGGGCCAGCCAGGGCCCGTTCTGGCTGCAGAACCACCGGGTTAATGATGAAGCGGCAGGATAGGGTTAGGAAGCAGGAGGCAGCGGGCTCCAATTCCAGGGTCTGTGAAGACTGGCCTCTCCTCATGAGGCACGAAAGCCATTTCCGGCACAGGTGGGCCGCCCGTTCTCCACACCCTGTGTCCACGGGACCTTGACAGAGACCCATCATGACAATGAAGTAAATGGCTCTGTAGGACGTGCTTGTCACCAGTCGAGAGGGTGTGCTGAGGTGCATGCTGAGCCCTGCTCTGTCCGACGTAAGATGCCACAGGGCAGGATAGAGGTGCCGGCAGATGCCATGGGGCCCTCCGATGGGAACCGGCTGGACCGGTGCCCTTTGGGGCTTGAGGAACAGGATCCCTGCCCACGAGGGAAGGAAGAGTCCCTAGAGGGCGTCAAAGGCCCCAAGGCTGAGCTCCTGGCGCCAGATGGCCGACTCTGTGAGGGTCCAGACAGACAGCAGCCCCTGCACGTTGGGCCCTGGGAGGGATTGATCCGGTGGCTCAAGGCGTCAGAGAAGCCAACTTTCAGGACTTGGGAGGACACGTACCTCCCAGCCCATCCTACTGTGAGAGCTGCAGCTCCACCAGCTTTTTGGGTGCAGCTTCTGCTTGCATGCCCCCGAGGATGGGAGGCTCAACATCTGTCCTGGCAGCCCCTTCCGGGTGAGGCGGTTCAGACTGGGAGAAACTCTCCCTGGGGCTGCTGCCTGCCCTGGGCCATCCCCGGGCTGGGCCCAGCTGGGACCCTGGAGCCAAGCGTGAGTGGAGGAGTGAGGCATCTTGCCACCCTTCACCTCCTGCCCAGGAGCACACGGCTCCCTAATGAGGCCCATTCTGCAGCCCAGACCCCTCGCAGCCTGGCCCAGGCCAGGCCAGGGACGCCAAGCCACGGCATTCTCTCTTTTCCTCAGCCAGCCCCACCCAGTGTGGACGGATCAGGCCCCTGACACCTGTTCCCTCTCCCAGGAGCCAAGTTGAGATCCAGCAGCCTGCTTCTGTGGAGCCGTCCCTCTTACCATCCCTGCCACCCGTCCTATAATACCCCTCCGACCACTGCCTGGCCGGCTGCTCAGGACCCAGGTCTGGGCTTTGTATGCACTTGTTATTCCCCCAGGGATGGTGAGCAGGGCTTAGGGCCCCACCCCCAGCCCCTCAGACTGCCCCTCCAGCCTTCCCCAGGCTCTGGGTTCACAGCCCACCCTCCTCCGGCCCACATACATGCTGCTCCAGTCAGGAACTGGCGACAAGTGCTTGCCCTCAACCTCTGAATCCCCTCCTCCGTCCTTGCTTCCCCTCATCCAGGAAGTGTGCTCTGATTAGAGGCGCTGATGGTTTCACCCCACCTGGCGCTGCCCAGGCATGTGGCGGGTCCAGCCCAGGCCGAGACTGGCAGAGGAAGCACTCACCTTCCACGGCAGCGAGCTGCTCCACGTGGTGCTGTTCTCGGGCCTGCAGCGCCGGGCTCTGCATGAATAGCTCCGCGCCGCCCCGTTTGGAGCCCAGCCTGTTCACCAACTGCAGGGCAGACAGCAGAGGCTCACTTAGAGCCCGTGGCTCTCCAGGGGGCCTGGACAGTCTCTTGGAGGCCGTACAGGCCAGCTGTAGCATGGGGGGCCCACCACGGCTGTTCCTAGAGCTGCAGAGCCTGACCACAGGGAAAAGGGTACCGGGCGAGCCACTGTGTCCCCAGCACTGACCAGGAGCTTCCTGTGATGGTGGGGACACTATCTGCTCTGTCCAGTGTAGTGGCCACGTGGGCTCTGAGTACTTGAAATAGAAGTGAATCTTCACCTAGAGTTAACTTTAACTGATTTAAATTTAAATCACTGTGTGTGGACAACAGTGACCGAAATGGACAGCACAGGTCCAGAGCTGACATGGGTCCATTTTTTCCCTGAGAGTTGCCATGCGGAGCAGGCCCCACACTTCCCCCATGAAGGCTGCCGGCAGCAGCAGTAGCTAGCAGCCAGGAAGAACCACAGCCAGCACACACCTTCCCCAGACCATTGCCAGTTCCCCCCGGGCCACGAGGACTGAGGGGGCTCCACCCAGGGCCCGCTTCCTCCGTCCCTGTCTTCTCAACATGGACAGTGGGTGACAGTGGCCTGCTGTCCCCTCATCATGGACAGTGGGTGACAGTGGCCTGCTGTCCCCTCATCATGGACAACGGGTGACAGTGGCCTGCTGTCCCCTCATCATGGGCAGGGGGTGACAGTGGCCTGTTGTCCCCTCCTCATGGATGGTGGGTGACAGTGGTCTGCTGTTCCCTCTCTCATTGTAGTCAGGAATGGTGGTAACCAGGCAGGATCCCCAAGACAGGTGCCCTCAGCCCCCTCCCCCTGGGCCCACCCTCCTCACCTCACACTCATAGAGGCCCAGGTCCTCCTTGCCAGCTGCCCGGATCTTCAACACCAGCAGGCCGCTGTGGGGCTCACTCAGGGTCTGGTATTTGCCCCCAGGGGTCAGCAGGGCCCCATCCTTGTACCACCTAAAGCCAAGCCCGGGGGTGGTCAGGTGGGGTCTCCCCAGGTCCCCCATGCTCAGGACCCTCCCCTCACCCACCCTGCAGATCCAGATGTCCTTACAGAGGACATCCCTTACATCCCTCTTGGATGCCACCCACCCAACATCCTCTGTCCTCCTCGCTGCAGCTAGAGCTGTGTTCGGAACGTGCTGCAGCCCCATCACGCCCACTTCTCATCGGAAAGGCTGAGGTTCTGTGTCCAGCCTACCCCGACCCAGCGAACGGGCTGCCCACCCTCATTTTTCAGGCAGGCAGGATGGCCCCAGGGCAGGCCCACCTGCCCACCTCCACCCTGGCCCCAAGCTGCCTGGCCCACCTGATCTGAGGGTGTGGGACACCTTCGATGGTGCAGGTGATCTGGGCATCTTCTCCTTCCACAAAGGGCACTGCCCGGACCTTGTTCACAAACCGAGGCGGGACTGCAGGGTCCAGGGAATGTGGGGAGAGGGGAGAGAGACAGAGATTGAGAGATGGAGAAAGAGACAGAGACACAGAGAGAAAGAGATAGACAGATAGAGAGAGACACAGAAACAAAGAGATGCAGACAGAGGAACAGAGATACAGGGAGACAAAAAGACAGAGAGAGACAGAGACAGATAGAAGGAGAGAGACACAGAAATTGATACAGAAATACAGAGAAACAAAAAAGAGATGGAGGCAGAGAGATGGACAGATAGAGACATAGAGATACAGAGAGAGACAGAGACAGAGAGAGACACCATGACGGAGCAGGACCCCACGCCCACCAGCGAGTCCCCCAACCTCAGTAAGATGTTCACACCCACCCCCTGCCAGCTCCATCCACAGGCCCGTGCCCCCCCCATGAGGGCTGATACCCTTCCAATGCCCAGAGGGTGGGGCCTGGGCACTCACACTCTGGCCTTCCCCCCAGGGCTCACCTTGCACCAAGATCTTGCCCAGGGAGCTGGCATTGCCAGCAGCACTGGCTGCAAAGCACATGTACTGGCCAGAGTCGACACCAGTCAGGTTGTCCAGGATGAGGGCACACGAGCCATCAGGGTCTTCAATGAGGATGTGATGAGGGTCCACGTCCACTGGCTTCCCATCTGGAAAGGAGAGGAGGGCCGTCACAGAGGGAACCCCATCAGGGACAAGAGACTGGGCCTGCCTGGGGGTCACAGTCGCAGGGTTTGATGGAGGAGGCTGTCCCTGCAACACAAGAGCCAGTGTGGGTTCCCTGCCAGGGGTCTAGCCAGCCAAGCTGACCTGGAACCCTGGATGGAGACGTGGCGCACCGTCCCCCATCTACTTCCCCAGACCTCATTGGGCACAGTGTAGCCTCTTAAAGGCAAGCTCTTAGCTGGAGGCAGGGGCCGGGCTGGAGGACCCAAACCCAAGGAGAGGACATCTCCTTCTGATAACCAGACCCTCAATCACCTCACCAATGATTCTGCAACTATCCAGGGGCCTCCAAGGTACTGACCCCACCTAGTAGACATACTCGGACACCACCCATTTCTTTCTTTCTTTTTTTTTTTGTGGTACGCAGGCCTCTCACTGTTGTGGCCTCTCCTGCTGTGGAGCACAGGCTCTGGACGTGCAGGCTCAGCGGCCATGGCTCACGGGCCCAGCCGCTCCGCGGCATGTGGGACCTTCCCGGACCAGGGCACGAACCCGTGTCCCCTGCATCGGCAGGCGGACTCTCAACCACTGCGCCACCAGGGAAGCCCCCACCCATTTCTTTAATCACCCTCATCCAAATGCCCATCTAACATGTCCAGCTGTAACACGTTTCTTATCTGGGAGAGGGATGGTGGGATGTGCATCTTTCACTACAAAGAATTCTTTCCTCCATAAATATGTAAAATTTCATAGATGAACACTTTCCAATAACTCTGTACTTTCTGAACAAGGTTGTTTAAGTTATAACAGTTCATAAGCAGCACCTTGACTTCTGATTCACAGGGAACCTTAAGAAACAATTTAAAAATATATCCCCCCAAAAGCCTCCAGCTACCACCTCATTTCTCTGTGCCCCTGTATGATAATTCCAGGAAAGAGTTGTTCTCACTCTCTGTCTCCAGGTGCTTCCCTTTCCATCCTTTCCCAAACCCACACCTCTTGGCTTTCACCTCGCACACAAAACAGCCCTTGACAAGGCTACTGGTGACACTGTCAATCTGTGGTCAAATCTCAGTCTTCATCTTGCTGTCAGAAGACAATTCTCCATGGACTTCTGGCATTCCTGCACAGTCAGATCCTCTGGGCAAAGACACCTACCGCCAGCACTGACACCCCAGGAGCCATCCAGGGCAGCAGGAACAAGCCCTCACCTTCCTTCCCTATGAGACATTTGCTTGTCTTCCAGGGCCATAAGTCACTTCTTGCTCTGGAGGGAAGGATGGGAAGATGTGCCAGTAGCCCCAGAAAAGCTCAGCATCTCCTAAAACTTCGGGGTTCTCTCTTGTGGTACAACCCACTGCATGAAGCTGACATCTGGTCCCTGGATGTGCAGATCAAGGCATGGGCAGCCCACGCTGCTCTTGCTGTGAGAAACAGCCTTTGTCTCTGACCTGGGGTCTTGTGTCTTTTGTTTGTATCTGGCTGGTAGGCTGGCTTGCTGGCTTGCAAGCCAAGAAACGTCTCACAGTTTCTGATCTGCAATTTTGGCAGCAAGGAAGGGATACCTGTCAGAGACACAGCATCCCAAAAGAGAAAGAAAGTGGTCCGTGGGCCAGTTAACAGAACATGAGGGAGGTCCACAGGAATCAGTGGTGAACATACTGACCACACTTCATGGTCAGCTGGGCAGGAAACAGCTATTTGCTGTGAATGGAGAGAAACTGAGCAGGTGGCTGCAATCTGAGCACTGAGAAGTGGGCTCAGAGACAGACACTTGAATAGTGCCTTGGTGGATGTACTCTTTCCTTGCAGCGGGGACACTGCTGGTTCAGCCTCAGGTCAGCCCCACTTCCCAACAAATATTAGAACCCATGCTGAGTCCCAGGAAGGTTCCATTCCCTTCTTACCCCAGTCACAGAAACACACACCTACACCGGGTGCAAAGAGAGAGCCATCACCAATCCTGATGGGCAGAATGCAGGTAGGAGCAGGGCTAGAACTCAGGGGTGAGAGGCATGGGCACCAAACACGCGCAGCATTCTTTTAGAGTTAACAGTAAAGGACCTCAGTGTCTGCTGTGAACCCTGGCTCGGGACAACTCCCTGATATAGACAAACCTCTACAGGGAACCATCAATAGCTGGCACATGGGCTCGTGGCACCTGGATGGTGTCTAGAATGCTGGTGACACACTGGAGAAGGTGATCCAAAGAGATGTAAGTGCTTCCTGACAGGTGGCCCTGCCTCCTTGGAAAACCCACTCAGCCCTTATGGGAAGACCCAGAAAGAGGATGGGAGGTGTTACCATGGCTCTGGGCCAGTGGAAACCCCTGCTAAGTGGATCCCATCCAAAAGGTCACCACCATGCAAGTTAAACCCCAGCCAGGCAAGGGGCACAGAGCCCCTGAGAACAATGTGATGTGGTTTTTAAGTCAAGCGGTCCCTGAAGCTAAAACTGATGGGATCAGTAGTGACAATCTTGCTGCCCCATTTAGGGCTTTCAGTGAGCCCAAAACACTGGATATTACTGAGCTATGGAAGTGTGTCTTGTTCCATCCCTGGCCCCTTCCTCGTCCTCCACCTTCACCTCTGTTTAAGAGAAAAATAATCAGAAGATGGGGCTTCCCTGGTGGCGCAGTGGTTGAGAGTCCGCCTGCCGATGCAGGGGACACGGGTTCGTGCCCCGGTCCGGGAAGATCCCACATGCCGCGGAGCGGCTGGGCCCGTGAGCCATGGCCGCTGAGCCTGTGCATCCGGAGCCTGTGCTCCGCAACGGGAGAGGCCACAACAGTGAGAGGCCCGCGTACCGCAAAAAAAAAAAAAAAAAAAAAAAATCAGAAGTGGGCCTTCGTCTCCCTGTGCCCAGAGGAACCAGAGGCCCTACATGCGCATCTGATATGCCAGGCACCTGAGGCAGGGGGAGAACTTAGATTTTGATGGCTCTGCTGGACACAGGCATCTGATTCCACTGATGGGATGTGAGCAAGGTTCCCAGAGAGCAGGAAAAGTAATGTCACCTTGGGGTCAAGTCAGGGTGCTGTGACTGTGGCTTCTACCTCTGTTTGGAATTCCCTGCTCCACACAAGGGTGGGGACACCCTACACTTGGATAGGTGGCTATAGAGCATGTAACCAGGTCCAGCCCAGCAACCCGTCACTTCCCAAGATTGCCAACAGAACCCCAGGAGGAGAAAGGAAGTTCCAGGCCTCCTGGGTGATGTGAAAGGAGCCAAGCTAACGAGAGAGGCCGAGTCCAAAATCAACAGCCAGAGAGAGTGGTGGCTGGCAGGAGATCGTCACCAGCCCAATCCAGTCACCGGTCCTGTGGCTCCAGCTGGCTTGGACAGGGTGGCTGTAATAGGGTCTGCTGTGCAGGCTGACAGCTCCTGGTGGGAGTCCTGGGCATTGCAGCCACCCGCTTTTCCTTCCTGCTGGCATGCAAGGACCAAGACCAGAGGTCCCTGCATTCGCATGGGCATGATCTCTAATACACATCGCTGGTGCTCTCTGCTCCCTGCTGGCTGCCCCCCCCGGGGGGGGGGGCGTGGATCAGGACTTGGCCCTCACCCCCGACACTCAAGCTTCTGCCAAATGAATGACATTTTGCTGGCTGGTGAGTCTGATTTCTCCTGCCAGATGCTACTTTTCCTGGCAAAGGTTATGTGCTCACTGACGTTGAGATGTTGTGAATGCCCTGGATATGTGGTTTGACACTTAACAGGCTATAGACAGGTGGGTTGAAGACACTCTTCCTTGGGTCCATGAACCATGGAGGCAAAGTGAGGCCACTGATAGGGCTCCCACCAGGGTTCCTGTGTGGAGCCGTTGCATTGCACGTGGCACTGAGTTCCAGCGCATGCCAGACAGGGGACTGCCGAGAGAGGCTCTGAGATGAGAGAGGTGCACATCACTTGGGGTGGACCCCCCCATCTGGCAGATGGGTGCCTCTCAGGGCCATCTGTGGTGTTTCCAACTGAGATGCTGCTTTAGGTCGGTGAACGGCCAGCTCTGGCCACACCACACGGCTGTGTACGCTGCCTGGACCACCTGCGGTTTGAGAACCTGTGTTGTCTCTCACAGAAGCTGCCCAGCATGAATTGACCATCTGACTGTCCCTCGCCTCCTCTACTCACTGGACACAGCTGTCCTCAGAGGGGTCAAAGCCTGCAAGCTGCTCACAGGGTAATGGTCAGTGGATTGTCTGGATACAGCTGGGAACCTGGGATCCCACTCTGACTGTTCCTGGGCATGGTGCATCCCTCATTCCCCTCAGATGCAGCCCGGCGGGCACACTTTCCCGGGGGCAGCCCAGCTGAAAGGTGGCGGCTGAGGGGCTCATTCTTACTTCTAAATAACTTTTATGGAATGGCTTTGTCTCTCTGGACACATCGTCACAGGTGCAAGTTTGGGGTGTGAGAAGGGATGGCAGGGAAATGGAGCTGCACTACATATGGGTTCTGTGAGGCAGCTGGGAAGGGAGCTCCACAGACCCCAGGACCCCACAGACTCCAGAAGCATGATCCCCTGGCTGCTGCGGGGGACCAGCTGCTGCTCCACTGACTCTGGCCTGAAGCTCTGACAGTGGGACTGGGACGGTCTCTCTTTCATGTCCCAGCAAAGTGCTCCTGCATGTCTTCTCCAGCCCCATTCTTAGCCATTCGTGGGTGAACAAATGCCCCAGCTGGCTGTGAACAAGCAGGACAGGAGGACTGACTTCCCTGGGACAGCTCCTCCAAAACCAGGACTGGACTTGGCTACTGGGACTGAACTAAGGATTCAGGATTTACCTGCCAGCCCGGAGGAGACCTACCTGCCAGCCAGGTGAGGCCTAATAAGAATATCTTGGTTTACCTGGGAACCTGGACCATGCCAGGTGGTCTATGCCACACTGTGATTTAGGGTGGGGGCTTTAGGCCATACTGCATCAGCTTGACCTCAGAGGGGCCAGAGATTGAGGTCAGCCATGCAGGTGGTCAGCCTACGTGAATGCCCCAACAGAAACCCTGGACAACAAGGCTCAACAAGTGAGCGTCCCTGGTTGGCCACACTCCGTGTGATGGCACACATCTGTACTGACAGGAACAGGCATGTCCACACAACTCCACGGGGGGGACATCTGGACCATACCTGGATCCCCAACTGGACCCCACCCCATGTGCCTCTTCCCTTTTACTGCAGTAAACCAGAACCCTGAGCGGAACGGCTCTGCTGAGTTCTGTGAGTCCTAGTGAATCACTGAACCTGAAGGCGGTTATGGGACCCCCAACCTTGCAGTTCGTGTCCAGTGAGAATGGTCTTGGGCTCCTGACCTCAGTGTTCCTGGGGACCCCCAAACTTTGCAGCTCCCATCACACACAGAGTCAAATCTGAGACCCACACGGCAGCCCTCAAGGCCCAGCATTCCCCAGCCTCATTCCCCACTACACCTGCCTCAGTGCCTCCCCCTCCCCTGTCCGCCTGGAGCCTCACTGCCTATTTGGAGTTCCTCCAACATGTCTGCATGATGACTACTCTCTGCCCTTCACTCTGCCTTATTTCTCTGGCTGGTCACAAATATTACACATTTGTCTATGTGCTTGTCATCTGTCTCCTCCCCTAGAAGGTCAGCCTCCTTGGACAAGGTTGATCTGCCTGTTCACTGCACCTTCCCTGCACCTGGAATGGTACCTGGGCACTCAGCACAAACATGGCAAATGAGAGAGCTAATGAGTGAGATTCGGTGGTGGGCAGAGTCACTGCGTCAGAAACACGATGCATACCTAAGCAGCCTCCGCCTCTGTCCCACCTCACCCACCCGTGCACGCTGGCCAGCCTGTCTTTGATTCAGGAGCAGGAGACTGGAACAGGAGGCCTGTCTCTTGTGTCCAGCCCCTCAGCCTGGGCATTGCAGCCACCCGCTTTTCCTTCCTGCTGGCATGCAAGGACCAAGACCAGAGGTCCCACCCTGGATCCCTGGTCCCCTGCCCAGCCTGATTCCCTCTGGGCAGCTCTTGCTTGTTGCAAGATCAGTATCCACTGGCCCCCAAATGCCTACCTTTGTACCAGCTCACAATGGGCTTGGGTGTGCCCGTCACACGGCAGGCTAGTTTGACTGTCTCGCCCAGCTCAGCCGTGCAGTCGGCCAGCTCCTCTTCAAATTCCGGGGGGCCTGGGGATACATACACAGGGCCTGGAGCACCCACCCGTCCCCTCAGGTGCACACCTGGCAGGGCCAGAGCCCCATGACCAAGGATGTGGTTGCAACAGATACCACCCCTTGTGAGCCTTTATCCATAGTCCCACACTAGGGCCTGGATGGGCATTAGGGTGAGCGACACAGGTTGGCTGTATACTGGGGAGTGGTAGGGACTGTGGAAAAAGAGGGCATGTTGAAATGGGATCCTCTCTCCTGTTCTAAGTGAGGAACTTCCGGGCCCTTCACATTCCTAACAGTCTGGGCACCTGCCTTGTGCTGGAAAGCCCCCAGTGAACCTCGAGGCTCCCCTCAATTCTGGTCAGGGCCAGCCCTACACTCTGATTAAGGGCTCCCGAGAGGCTGGGCTAACCAAGGTAGAGAGAGCCACTTGCCCCAGAATCGAGCCCCTTCCCTTGTGCCTGCCCAGGTAGGGGCAGGGCGCCAGGGCTCAGGACCTGCCAACCTGGGTGCCCGCAAGCCAGACCACCAGGCTGAAAGGTTCAGCCTCCCATCCAGCCTCGCCTCATGAGCCCAGGCACTCACGCCACACGGGCAGGGCCAGGCGCTGCTGGATGCCACAGATCTCCTTCACCCAGGAGTTCTTGGTGATGACCGTCCGCGCCTGCAGCAGGTACTTGCGTACTGAGTCCTCCCGCTCATGCCAAACCTCGAAGGCACGGTCATCGCCCTCCACCTTGTCGTTCAGGTCGATGCTGCTCAGCTGTGGGGGGAGGATGCAGGCTGAGCCATGGTCACCCAGGACTGGGCTGCAGGACTGGCCAGCAGCCTCCACCTGCCCGCACATCCTGCATGGTCTCCCTCTGCCCACCCAGGCTCCGCTGGCACCCTGCAAACCTTCATCATGTTCCGGAAGACGTAGCTGAAGGTGTCAGTGCGCGAGTCCCGCTTGGGCTTGCAGACCACCAGGTGGTGGCGGAACAGGAAGACATGCCGGTGGTGGCCCTTCCACGGCATCCGCGCACCCGGTGTCCCCTCCCACACAATGAAGTGGCCCTGGGAGAGCGGTGAGCCTGTGGTCAGCCATGCCCAGCCTGGAGTCCAGCCCTCCACAAGCCCTGGCCACCTGCCCAGGCCCTCCACTGCACCCCTAGCCCCAGACCTGGCGGATGGGCTCGCCTAGAGCCTCCAGGGTGCCCGGGTAGTTCTCCATGAGCGACACGTGCAGCTGGTTCTCGGCACGCTGCGGCAAGGCCGACACCACTGCGTAGGCCTGCTCCAGCAGTGCACAGTTCTGTCCATTCCGCGCCTTGTTGCGGATCAGCTCCTGGGGGAGACTGCGGGTCAGGGCGAGACCTGGGGTGGCTGGGCATGGGGGTGGCCCCGCAGCCCCTGGCCGGCCGTGCCTACCTTGAGGAGGGCCTGGTACTGCTGGACCCGTTCCACCGGCTGCTCCAGGAAGTGCTGCAGGGACGGCGGGGGTGGCTGCGAAGGATCTGCGGCTGACAGCACCTCCTCAGTGTATTTCTGTGGAAATCGCAGGGCTGGGTTCAGGGCGGGGGGGCACAGCCTCCAGATGGCTTATGTCCCCAGAGCCCCAGAGCTGGTGGATCAGGGTCCCACACACAGACCCTCCTCCGCAGGTGGGCCCCACCACTGCCCCAGGTGATGGCCGGTGTCACTGTCTAACAGGTGAGCAGAGCTTGGGGTTGGGGGGATGACCCTGCCCGCTTTTCTAAGCTAGGGGCCAGGGGGCCCGGGCAGGCTGAAGTGGGGCCTGAGCAGGGTCAGGGAAGATGATCTAAGATCTGGAAGCCAGCATCAAGCCTGGCGAGTGGAGGCAGGGCTGACGGGCAGAGGAGCACCTTGTAGAACTCCTGCACGGCCGTGCTGACCATCGCTGACTCAGCCTGCACTCGGCCCACCAGGAACTCCAGATACTTCTCAAAGGCTGCCTGGTTCTTGATGAAGCACATGGCCACGTCGTCATCCGTGTCACAGCTATGCAGCTCCTGTGAGAAACTGCCATGGAGGGGAACAGTGGTCAGGTGAGGGCTGACATCAGGACCCTCACCCACGACCCACAACCCAGCCCCAAACCCTCAGGTTTGGGAAGAAACAGGCTCCTTCCCAGGGCTGGGCTCCTGTGGATGACAGTGAGTGTTCTGGGCTGTGAGGGCCACGCATATGTGGTATTGCAGGGCGTGCACTCATGTGCAGGTGTGCAAGCACGTAAGGGAGTACATGTCTGTGGGTGTACATGCATTCGTGTGTGTGCCATGTACACGTATGCCCACATGTGAAAGGCTGTGTGTGAGTGTGCAGGTATGCACGTGTACTTGTGTGTGCCCATGGACATGTGTGCACACATTTCTGGGGTATGTCTGTGTACTTGGGTTGCAGTGGGTAGGTGTGTCACAGGCACTTCCGGGGATAAGCCAGGTGCACGTGCCTGTGTTCCTGGGGACATGTGTGTACAGGAGTGTGGTGCACCAGTGGGTGAATCGAGTCATCAAAGGTTCCGTCTCTTCTCGACTCCTGCCCACTCTCCTGAGGTACAGCCCTGTCGGTACACACATGTGCGAGTGTGAGCATCCATGTGTGTATGCACATGTGTGGTGTGTGTCCGTGCGTGTAGGCGTGTGTCTTGTGCATGTATGACTTGTATGTGCACACATGTATCTACACATGTGAACCGTGTGTCCACGTGTGTGTCTAAGCATGTGTGTGTATACATGCATGTACACACAGGCCGGGGAATAGCCTTGAGGCCCACCCTGCATGCCCACCTGCTATGGAAGTGACTGATGTCCTGCACATTTCGGAAGATGACTGCCTTCTGGCTGGCCACGGCCGTGGGCACGTGGGGGCAGTGGTCCAGGTACTGCATGTGGTGGTTCTGCAGGAACTGCAGCTTGCCCACAAAGGCCTGCTCCGAGCTCAGCAGCTCCTGGATGATGGAGCTGGGTGGGGAGACAGCCATGAGGGGAAGACCCAGGAGCTTAGCTGCATAACCGGGCACTTCCAAGTCACGTGCATCCTGCTGCCCACTTTCAGAATGGGCCTGGCAAGCTGGTGGAGGGAGGGCACCCTCACACACCAGGCAGCCCCACCACACGGAGTTTCCAGGCAAGGTCCCGCCAGGTAGAGGCAAGCCCCAGGGGACTTGGGTGTAATTAGCATCCTGGAGGCCCCCCACAGGAACCCAACTTCCCACAGTTCCTGCCGGTGGCCCCTCACCTCAGCCTCGTCTTGTACTCATCCTCCGACACAGCCTCCCCGGGGAACTCAGGGGCCTCAGCTGGCCCCCACTCAGGTGACAGCTGGTGAGAGACAGGAGAGGGTCATAGACAGCTTGAGCACTAGCCTGTCCTTCCAGGGCGAGGCTCCCGCCTTCATGGGGAACGGGGGTACAACCCCAGGACCACCCTTCCAGCCATCCAGGTACCTTGAGCCGCTTGTCCAGGTAGGCAGGAGACACCCAGCCTTGCCGAGAGAGGCTGGACTTGGTGGGTTTGGTACGCACAAGCCAGCGCAGCGGGTGCGCCGAGTCCAGTACCTCCACGTACTGGCCCTCCCGCAGCGAGATGGCGTCCTGCTCAGCCCCCAGGGGCAGGTAGTCAGCCGTGACCACATAAATGTCAAAGATCTGGGGGGGAAGTCACTGAGTCAGACCTGGAGAGGGGCCAGTGGGCCTCCTAAGGGCCCAGGCTACAAGGCCTCTGGAATTCAGTGGAGAAGCAGCAGCCATCCTGAGATTCCATGAAGTTCTAGAACAGGCTCAACCCATCTCTACTGATGGAAATCCTACCGGGGGTGCCAGGTGGCCCACCCCAAAGAGACAAGGAGGAACCTCTGGGGTGCTGGGGGTGTCCTGGGTCGCAGTGGTGATATTGGCCACTCAGGTGTGTGCCCACCTCCTCTGCCCCAGCTCCCCCGGCCCCCTACACCAACTCCACCTTCACCCTGTCCCTGACACTCTCATATCCCCTTGCCCACCCTGCCCCACCCCTCGCCTGCCCATGCACCTCTCCCCGGTAGTCTCCATCCTCGGACTCTGAGGATGACTCCTGGACGCTGGAAGAGGGGCGTGACCGGCCATGCCGGGGGGATGCGGACGGCGTCTTGGACTCCTCATCGCTGTCACCTCCAGGCACCTGCAGCGTGGCTGGGGGACACAGGGCACATGATGCCTTCGAAGGGCCTGCCCCCCATGCCGCCCTCCCATGGGTCTACAGGGCGTTCAGGTGAGGAGGGGCCCCAGTCCTGGGGGCTCAGTCACGGCCACCCCTGGACTTCACTCCAACGCCAGCTACCCTTACCCTGTGTGATCTTGGCCGACACCATCTCTGTGATCTGCGACGTGAGCTTCTTCAGGAACTCCTCCGTGCCCACCTCAGCCAAGGACAGGTGGCCGCAGGCCTCTGATGACGGAAGCTCTCCTGGGGGCCAGACCCTAGCTCAGCCAGCCGTGTGCTCCACAGATGTGCCCGAACACCGCCTCCAGGCCCATCCTGGGCTTGGGGGTCAGAGTAGCCCAGGGACGCACAGACTTGGGCCAGAGCTGCCAGAAGCAGGGAAGGCTGACCACAACTAGGGGTCTCTTTGGCTCAAGGGCAACTGAGCCAAGGTGTGACTTAGGGGACCACAAACTCAGGCATGACAGTGGGGGCAGCAGGTGGCTGTGGGGAGAGCAGGCAGTCAGGGGACAGCAGGTAGCCAGCATGGTTGCAAGGCGGTGGGCAGGTGCAGCTGAGGGCAAAGCTGGGTAAATGGTCAGGCTGGGGTTGGAGCTTGGAGCTGTGGGGTCCCCAGTGGGGTTTGTGCCAAACTTCCATTTCTGTTGGCCACTTGGCCGCTGGTCTGGGAAGGGGCTCAGAAGGGACGGAGATCACAAGGACCTCAGCCAGGCAGTATAATACGAGGGCAGGTCCTGGACACTGAAGGCAGGGGGCAGGACCCCAAATTGTGGCCCGAGGGCTGGGGGGGCCAGACCCCTGGCAGCTGTGGTTTGATGGCTTCAGGTCGACCTTGATGGAAGTGGGATCCTTTGCAGGTGTAAGGGGCTGGGAGCCGTTGCTGGGGTTACGGGGGAATGAGGGCGGCTTGGGATGGGGGCAGCACAGGGAAGGGAGGGCTGGGTAAATTAACAAAGCAGGTCAGTGGAGAAGTGATCCCAAAGGTGGGCAATGGGTACGTGGGGTGCACGGCTCCCTCCTCTCGACTTCTGTGCAGACTCAGTATTCTCCATAAAACAATTTTTTAAATATGCCAAGGTGCTGGGGCCCTGTGCAGGTGGCCAGGAAGCAGCTGGACATGTCAGGGGGCAGGCACACTTAGAGGCTGGGAATAGGGGGACCCAGCTTGGGGGCAGGGGGAGAAGGCCTGACGAAGTGGGGGCCCTGTCGGCAGCATAGCCAGCACCCGCCTCCCCGAACTGCCCCCATGCCAGCCCTGACTCGGCAGCTGCCTGCTCCTAGGCACCCATACAGCCCCCTGGACGTGAGCTCTAAGCCAAGGGCTGGCCCAGCCCAGGGGCCCCCGCGAGCTTCCACATCCTCGAGGGTCAGAAATGGCCCGGAGACCAACCAAAGCTCAGAATTAGGCCCATAAGAGGGCAGGGAGGCCCAGCCCAGAGCCAGGCAAGCAGGTGTTCCTAGGGCCACACGGTCCTGGGGCCTGCCAGCGGGGCAGCCTCCTCCACACCCCCTGTCCCCCACCCTGCACAGACGTGTGCCCACTCAGCCCGTACCTTTCCTCTGCCCAGCGAGGTCAGTGAAACCTGAAGGTTGCGACATCTGTTCAGAAACAAGTTGGGTCCTAAAGGGGGAGGAGGTATCCTGAAGGGCCTGACAGAAAAGAGGGTCTGGGGGCAGTGGGCCTTGATGCCACAGTCGGGGCCCTGGGGAAGTCCTCTCTTTACAATGGGGACCCAAGCCACATGGCCCAAGAGGGCCAGAGCTGGGCTGGGATCTGCGATGGGGCTCCTTCCCAGCAGCAGCACTGCCCCCCACCAGGACCAGGACCCCACTCACCCAGGACCTGCACTCCCAGGACCCACACTCCCGGGACCTCACTCCTGGCCCCTCTGCCTCTTGAGCAGCCCCTCACTCACCCCTGCAGGAAGGTGGAGATGAGGGCCTCCTTCACCCCGGCCTGCTCCTCTGCTGCCCCAGCCTCCTTAGGTACTGTCAGGAGAACAGGGTGAGCGACCAGGATGACACCTCATACCCTCGAGCTCTGATTCTGATCGAGACCCCTGCCAGGGATGCCTGGACCACCCCCCAGGGGGCCTTGGCCCTGTCATCTGGAGCCCCGAGGAAGACTGTGCCCAGTGTTCCAGCTTGGCCCACAGTCATCCCACCACTGGTAGGGATGGGAATGGGGTCTGCACTTGACTCACCCGCCCTGGGAAGAGCTGAGAGTGACCCAGGAAGAAACCACTCAGGGCGGCGGGGGGCTTCTAGGAGAGTCTCAGCTAGCTGAATGGAGCCCACAGTGTAGGGTGTGGGAGCTGGCCCATGAGCTCTGAGGCTGCACACTACCCACACTGCCCCTCTCCCACTCCTGGCTGGGTCACTCATGCCCACTCACAGCCAGAGACGTGCAAGCTTGCGGAACAGAGGGCTTGGCCAGCAGTGTTTGTGGCGATGCAGGTGTAGGTGCCCTGGTGCTGTCGGTCCACATCCAGAAGGACCAGGCTGTGCTGCTGGGCAGAGCTGGCCACTGTGTAGCCCGGCGTGTGGCAGCCGATCCACAGCACACCCTGCTCAGCCTCCTCCCGCAGCCAATGCACAGCTGGGAGCGGGTCTCCTGCAGGCGGGAGTAGATGGTGGACAGTCTCCCCACACCAAGAGGGTGGCTCTGGGAGGCAGGGGTCACCTCTGAGCCTCCCTAGGAGGGTCCTGAGTGGGTGCAGGGGGGGACCTCCCTGGGGGCTCTCCTGAGTGGGACAGGGAGGCAGGACATCTCACCTTCAACCTTCACTGAGAAGGTGATGCTGGAGCCCTTCTTCACCTTCTTGGAGGTGAACTTCTCCAGGAATCGGGGTGGCACCAGCTGTTGGTGTACATCTGGAGAGACATGGGGCGGTTGGTGGTAAACAGTGCAGAGCCCCAATTCCACGTGGTCGTCCCCCTCACGCACCCTCACGGAACCTGTCCCCAGGGTCCACCCCACCCTCCCTCCCTCTGCCCTCTGGAGTCGGCTCACCGAATGCTGGCTTCTCTTCCGGTTCATTGGGGCCTGAAGAAAGCACAGAAGTCAGGTCTACAGCACCAAGGTGCCCCCTCCCCTGAATGGGCCTGCCTAGCAGGGTGTGAGTCCCGAGGGTGGCCCCGCCCATTCCTACACACAGCACCTTTCCTAAACCTGGCTGTGCAGACATGGAATTCACTCAGTCCCCACGGACCAGATGGAATGTTACCCATGCCGGCCCAGGAGTCTGGGGCGTTGCTCTGAAACTAACTTGGGGATGCTTGTGCTCAGAACGCCACAACTGAAGCAATGCCACGGGTAGTGTTGGGTCCCTAGACCAGGGCAGATTTGGGCAAGACTTGGAATCACCTTGCAGTGCTCAGAACTTTGGAAAATAAGGAAGTTAAGACCTCTACTCCCCCAATTACTACCTGCCTCTTCCTCCACAGTCTACGGAGGGCTCCATGCTTGCCTGGGCCTACTCCACCAGCTAGCTACCCTGCTTGCTGGTCAGTTTTTCATGGGCCCCACGCCCTCTAAGGGCCCATGTTCTCTAGGAGCCAGCTTCTGGCCACCTGTGACTTTTGCACACAGGGGCAGTGACCACTGGGCCCTAGCTCCCAGGCTTGCCACAGCATGGTTTATAGGTGGACATCAACCTGGGTGTGGACACCAAGCTCTGCTGCATCCCTGAGCACCCACCTCGGACCAGCAGCCGAGCAGACGAATAAGCAGCACCCACGGTGTTGCTGATGTAGGCCGAGTACTGGCCAGCATCCTCGCTGGTGACCGAGACAATCTCCAGGGTGTGCAGTGTCTTCCTGTCCGTCATGCAGATGTGTGCAGATGCAGTCAGGGGCTGCCCATCTTTGAACCAGTACAGTCGAGGCGTGGGGTAGCCTGGGGCCGCAGGGGGAGTGGTTAGCACAGGGCCACAGCCCAGTGGACACCATGCCCTCCACAGGCCCTCACAGACCCCTGGGTGATCTAACCCTAACCCTAACCCTCCCTCTGGTGGGAGGCAGCTCCTTTCCCTTCATCTCTCTCCCCCTTACCTTTCACCTTGAGCTGGAACTTGGCCAGACGCGTGCCGGGGGCCACCTGGAGGTCTTTCAGGTCCTCCACGACCTGCGGCAGCTGCCCCTCCTCTGGGGTAGACTCCGTGCCCTCCTGCTCCCAGCTGGCAGGGAGAACCAAGAAGGGGCAGATGTGAGATGGACCAGTGAGGGGTCCAGGACAGGAGGGGACCAGGGTCAAGCATGGATGGCTTCTGAGGTCTCCCCTTTCCTGGACAGAGACTGCCGTGGCCTGGTTGAAGGCTCCAGGATTTGGATTCTGTCAGTCCAAGCCAGCATTGCCACCCCCCGCAAAGGGCCCAGGACCACCCCTGCACGACCCTCTACCTGGACAGGTAGCCTTGGGCGCTGAAATAGGACGAGGTTTCCGTGGCATCCACAGCAGTTTCGTAGTCGGTGCTGGTCACTGAGGATGAAGGGTGGAGCTGAAGCGAGGCCTGCACCCCATCTGCCTGGGGAACGGGCCCCACCCCAGAGGCTACCTGATTCTCACTGCGCAGCCATTCCTGGGAGCCACTCACACTTCTGAGTCAGAAGGCATGGGGGACACAGCTACCCTATGGCCCCTCCTTGTCCCCAGGCTGTTACCAGCCCATGTTTCCAGGCCTATAACTAACTACAAGACCCAACAACTTATAAATACTGGGCTTCATAAATAGCAGACAGTGGCAACAACAGCATCTTCCAGTTCCAGCCAACTAAGGAACAAGGATAACACAGGCCTCAAAACCAACAGCTGGGACTTCAACTTCTAGCCACAATGGAGAAGAGGGCCTGGATTTACCCTCTGCTAAGGTCTGAATGTTGTGTCCCCCCAAAATTCATATGCTGAAGTCCTAACCCTCAACATGACAGTGTTTGAAGATGGGATCTTTTTGAGGTGATCAGGCTTAGATGAGGTCTTGAGGGTGGAGCCTAATGAATGGGATTAGTGCCCTTATAAGAAGAGACCCCTTCCCCCTTCCCCCGTGTGAGAACACAGTGAGAGGATGGCCATCTGCAATTCGGAAGAGGGCTCTCACCAGCACCCAATCATGCTAGCACCCTGATTTCAGACTTCCAGTCTCCACAACTTTAAGCAATAAATTTCTGTTATTTAAGCTGCACAGTCTATGGTACTTTGTTATAACAGCCTGAACTAAGACACTGGCCCCCTGAAACAACCAAAGGAAAACAAACACAATACACAAAACAATGGTTGTGATGTTGTGATTTATAATAAGAAATATGTGTTTGGTCTTCCTCCTGTTCCTGACTCAGAGCTCCTAAACCCTTGGAATTTCCTAAGTGAGGAGAGGCACAGAGGTGGGGTTTTTTATGTTAATGAAGTGATTTTCCAAAAGCCCCTAAGGATGGGGGCTGATTGCCGGGGTAACCAACCATGTGATTAGAAGGTTGAGACCCCCTGACATCCAGGGAGGGGAGAGGGGCTGGAGATTGAGTTCAATCCTAGGAATAAACCTACCTAAGGAGGCAAAAGACCTGTACACCAAAAACTATAAGATGCTGATAAAGAAATCAAAGACGACACAAACAGATGGAGAGATATACCATGTTCTCAGACCGGAAGAATCAATATTGTCAAAATAACTATACTACACAAAGCAATCTACAGGTTCAATGCAATCCTTATCAAATTATCAATGGCATTTTTCACAGTAGAACAAAAAATTTTACAACTTGTATGGAAACACAAAAGACCTTGAAGAGCAAAAGCAATCTTGAGAAAAGAAAAAAAACGGAGCTGGAGGAATCGGGCTCCCTGACTTCAGACTATACTACAGGGCTACGGTAGTCAAGGCAGTATGGTACTAGTGCAAACACAGAAATATAGATCAATGGTACAGGAGAGAAAGCCCAGAGATAAACTCATGCACCTATGGTCAACTAATCTATGACAAAGGAGGCCAGAATATACAATGGAGCAAAGACAGCCTCTTCAATAAATGGTGCTGGGAAAACTGGGCAGCTACACGTAAAAGAGTGAAATTAGAACACTCCCTAACACCATACACAAAAATAAATTAAAAATGAATTAAAGATCTAAATGTAAGGCCAGACACTATAAAAGACTCTTAGAGGAAAACACAGGCAGAACACTCTTTGACATAAATCACAGCAAGATCTTTTTTGACCCACCTCCTAGAGTAATGAAAATAAAAACAAAAATAAACAAATGGGACCTAATGAAACTTAAAAGCTTTGCACAGCAAAGGAAACCATAAACAAGACGAAAAGACAACACTCAGAAAGGGAGAAAATATTTGCAAACGAAGCAACTGACAAAGGATTAATCCCCCAAATATACAAACAGCTCATGCAGCTCAATATCAAAAAAACAAACAACCCAATCAAAAAATGGGCAGAAGACCTAAATAGACATTTCACCAAAGAAGACATACAGATGGCCAAGAGGCACATGAATAGATGCTCAACATCACTAATCATTGAGAAATGCAAATCAAAACTACAATGAGGTAGTTTTCACCTCATACCTGTCAGAATGGCCTGCATCACAAAATCCACAAACAATAAATGCTGGAGAGGGTGTGGAGAAAAGGGAACCCTCCTACACTTTTGGTGGGAATGTAAATTGATACAGCCACTATGGAGAACAGTATGGAGGTTCCTTAAAAAACTAAAAATAGAACTATCATGTGACCCAGCAATCCCACTACTGGGCATATACCCTGAGAAAACCATAATTCAAAAAGACACATGCACCCCAATGTTCATTGCAGCACTATTTACAATAGCCAGGACATGGAGACAACCTAAATGTCCATGAACAGAGGAGTGGATAAAGAAGATGTGGTACATATATACAATGGAATATTACTCGGCCATAAACAGGAACGAAATTGAGTCATTTGTAGAGACGTGGATGGACCTAGAGACTGTCATACAGAGTGAAGTAAGCCAGAAAGAGAAAAACAAATATCGTATATAACGCATATATGTGGAATCTGAAAAAACTGTATAGATGATCTTATTTACAAAGCCAAAATAGAGACACAGACGTAGAGAGCAAACCTATGGATACCAAGGGGGAAAGGGAGGGTGGGATGAATTGGGAGATTGGGATTGACATATACACACTACTGATACTATATGTAAAATAGATAACTAAGGAGAACCTACTGCACAGCACAGGGAACTCTACTCAATGCTCTGCGGTGACCTAAATGGGAAGGAAACCCAAAAAAGAGGGGATATGTGTATATGTATAGCTGATTCACTTTGCTGTACAGCAGAAACTAACACAACACTGTAAAGCAACTATACTCCAATAAAATATTTTTTTCTAATCACCAGTGGTCAATGATTTAATCAGTTGTGCCTGTGTAATGACGTCTCCATAAAAACCCAAAAGGATAGGGTTCAGAGAGCTTCCCGGCTGGTAAACACATGGACACTGGGGGAAAGTGGCATGCTTGGCCCTGCCCCTTCCCACGCGTGTTGCCTATACGTCTCTTCCACCTGGCTGCTCCTGAGTTTTACCCTTTTATAATAAAACACTGATCTAGTAAGTGAAATGTTTCTCTGAGTTCTGTGAGCCACTTTAGCAAATTATTAAAACCCAAGGAAGGGGGTCATTGGAACCTCTAATTTATAGCATGTAGGCCAGAAGCACAGGTGACAACCTGGACTTGCAGTTGATATCTGAAGTGGTGGGGGAGGCAGCCTTGTGGGACTGAGCCCTTAACCTATGGGATCTGATGCTATTTCCAGGTGGATGGTGTCAGAATTGAGTTGAACTGTAGGACACTTGGCTGGTGTCTCAGAGAATTTCTTTTTGTGGGAAAGAAAAAAACCCACACATTGGAATTGGGTACAGAATCATCAGAATGGTTAAGATGAATGAAGGACAGTGATGTATTAGAGATAGGAAACAATGGTGAGCCCTATAATTGCCCCAGCTTCCTGACTTAAGTTTACGGGAAAAGGAAACTGAGGCAGAGCCAGGCAGACCCTGAGTTGAGGAGACAGAGCTGATGTCCTGAGAGACAAAGGCAGCCTGTGCCCATGGAACAGAAAACCAGAGAAGAGAAAGCTGCACAGAGAGAGGGCCCCCTCCCTCAAGGATGCCACAGAGCACTGACCGGCACATGCACACAGGAAAGAGCCATCTGAAAGGACTAGAGGAAGTAGCACCAGAGGAGCACAAGGGCTGGAATAATGTCTGTTTGCAGTCAGATTAGAAACTTTCTTAATGCACAGGGCATCAGGTTGAGTACTCAGGAACACTCTCACTTCAGCAGACGAAGATGATCGGCTTTGGACTGAGCACTGCCTTGGCCCCACATAACAAATCACACAAGCCAGACCCAAAAGGATCGAGCTGCTTCCAAGTAACACGCTGTGTTGCTCAAGAAGACCTGCAGAAACCAAAATATCCAGCTCCCAAAAGGGTTAAATTCACACTATCAGGCATTCAGCCCAGACTGTCCAACATGCAAGGAGGCAGGAAACACACAACCTATGATGTGTAGAATAATCAATTGTCAAAACCAAGTCAGATTTGACACAGATATTAGAACTGGGAGATAAGGACATGAGCACAGGTATTAGAACTGTATTCCATGTGTTTGAAAAGTTAAGATGAGATATAGAACATATAAAAAAGACTCAAGTAGAACTTCTAGAGATAAACAATACAATGGATGGGATTGATAGCAGATTAGATACTACAAAAGAACAGTGACCATAAAAAACATAGCAATAGAAACTATGAAAAATGAAATGCATAGAGAAAGAAGAATTTTATTAATAAAAATGGAAAAGGATTATTAGTAAGCTATAGTACAACTTCAAGTGGCTCGATGATTTGTAACTTAAGCTCCCAAATGAAGGGGGAAAGAAAAAATATTTGAAGAAATAATGCCTCCCCCAAATTTCAAACTTAATGAAAACTATTAACCCAAAATCCAAGAAGCTCAATTAACTGCACAAGGAACATAAATAAAGACAATTGCACCAAAGACTATAATCAAATTACTCAAAACCAATGACAAAAAAAAATCTTAAAAAGTATCCAGAGATCATGGTTGCAGAAATTGACAAGCTGATCCTAAAATTCATAAGAAAATGCAAGAGACTCAGGATGGTCAAAAAATCTTGAAGAAGAACCAAGTTGGCAGACTCACAGTTAAAAATTTCAAAACAGTATTATACACGGCTACAATATTCAAAACAGTGTGGTAATGGCATAATGACAGACATCTGGATGAATGGAATAGAATTGCGAGTCAGAAATAAACCTACACATTTAATAGAAATTCGTTTCTGACAAGAGTTCCAAGACAATTTTATGAGGGAAAATAGTCTTTTCAACAAATAGTGGCGGGACAACTGGATTTCCACAGGAAAAAAATGAATTGGGGCCCTTACCACATACCATATACAAATATGAACTCAAAATGTACCAAAGACCTAACTAAATATGAGAGAAGAAAGCATAAGTGTAAATCTTTATAACTTTGGATTAGACAGTGGTTTCTTAGACGTGACAAGTAAAGCACAAGAAACAAATAAAAAGTAGATAAACTATACTCCATCAAAATTTAAAACTTTTGTGCATCAAAGAACAATCAAGAAAGTGACAAGACAACCCACAGAATGGGAGAAAAGATTTGAAAATCATATATCTGAGAAAACTAGGGCACGTGCTGGATGCTGGTGGGGGACCCCGATGCCCAAGGAGACAGGAAGAACCCCCAAGCAAACTGGCAGGACATGAGGGGACTGAGGGGGAGGAGAAGTGGAGGCTGGACAGGGCCAGTGCCGCCCGTGAGGGGTGGCTGAGAGGGGAGGGAGGGGTTCCCATGCCTGAAGGGACCCGTGGGGGCTTGGATCAGAGGGGAGCGGGCCCAGCGTTTCCCCTGCCCAATCGGCTGGGGAAGTCTGCCCAGCTCTCGGGCCAGGTCCTACGCCCTCAGAGGTCCCCTCCAGGCCAGGTTGGTCCTGGGGATGTAGGAGGGAGGCCTGGGAGATCAGGAGAGGAAGGTGGGAGGGGCCCTCTGGGACTAGAGGAGCAGGAAAGGAGCAGAGGGCATTTGCCCCACCCACTCAAACCAAGGAAGCCTGCTGGGCTCCAAGGTGGGATCCCCCACCCTCTGAGACCAGAGGTGGGAGACATGCCTGGGCCCCTTCTGTTCTGTTGAGCCTAAGCCCCACACCCCACAACCCTCAGGGCCTTTTCCAGCCTTCTGGGTCCTAGGCATAGGCCCCACCCACTGCCTAAACCTCGACCCTGCTTAGGCCCTGCCCTCCATAGCCAAGGCCTTTTCCACCTTTTATTTTTTCTCCTCCTCTTTTTTACTACTGTGATTCTGTTTTACCTTCCAGTTATTGTTTCATCTATATTTTTATTTTTATATTTTTTCTAACATATCTGTTAGTTTCCTAATCTAATTTTATTTTTTACTTTATTATTGTTCTTTTTTTTTTTTTTGTTTTTTTTGCTGTCCTGTGTGGCTTGCGGGATCTTGGATTCACAAGATGGGGGTTGGGCTGAAGCTCCTGTGGTGGGAGGTCTGAGTCCGAACCACTGGACTAACAGAGGAACTCAGACCCCAGGAAATATGCATCAGAGTGAGGTCTCCCGGAGGTCCTCCTCTCAGCAACAAGACCCAGCTCTACCCAACAGCCTACACACTTCAGTGTTGGAAGCCTGAGGCCAAAAAACCAGTAAGACAGGAACACAATCCCACTCATAAAAAAAAAAAAAAAAAGAGATAGCAAGAAAAATATGTCATGGATGAAGGGGCAAGGTAAAAACCTCCAAGACCAAATAAATGAAGAGGAAATAGGGAATCTACCTGAAAAAGAATTCAGAGTAATGATAGTAAAGATGATCCAGGATCTTGGAAATAGAATGGATCCACGGATTGAGAAAATACAAGAAATGTTTAACAAAGATCTACAAGAACTAAAGAACAAACAAACAGATGAACAACAAAATAACTGAAATGAGAAATACACTAGAAGCAATCAATAACAGAATAACTGAGGCAGAAGAACGAATAAGTGAGCTGGATGACAGAATGGTGGAAATAACTGTCGAGGAGCAGAATAAAGAAAAAAGAATGAAAAGAATTGAAGACAATCTCAGAGATCTCTGGGACAACACTAAACACACCAACATTCGCATTATAGGGGTCCCAGAAGAAGAAGAGAAAAAGAAGGAGTCTGAGAAAATATTTGAAGAGATTATAGTGGAAAACTACCCTAACATGGGAAAGGAAATAGTCACCCAAGTCCAGGAAGCACAGAGAGTCCCATACAGGATAAACTCTAGGAGAAACACACCAAGACATATATTAATCAAACTAAAAATTAAATTCAAAGAAAAAATATTAAAAGGGAAAAACAAAAAATAACATACAAAGGAATCCCCATAAGGTTAACAGCAGATTTTTCAGCAGAAACCCTACAGGCCAGAAGGCAGTGGCAGGATATACTTAAAGTGATGAAAGAGAAAAACCTACAACCAAGATTACTCTACCCATCAAGGATCTCATTCAGATTCAACAGAGAAATCAAAAGCTTTTCAGACAAGCAAAAGCTAAAAGAATTCAGCACCACCAAATCAGCTTTACAACAAAAGCTAAAGAAACTTCTCTAGGCAGGAAACACAAGAGAAGAAAAAGACCCACAAAAACAAACCCAAAACAACTAAGAAAATGGTAATAGGAACATACATATGGACAATAACCTTGAATGTAAATGGATTATATGCCCCAACCAAAAGACACAGACTGGCTGAACAGATACAAAAACAAGACCCATATACATGCTGTCTATAAGAGACCCACTTCAGACCTAGGGACACATACAGACTGAAAGTGAAGGGATCAAAATAGATATCCCATGCAAATGTAAATCAAAAGAAAGCTGGAGTAGCAATACTCATATCAGATAAAATAGACTTTAAAATAAAGACTGTTATAAGAGATAAGGAAGGACACTACATAATGATCAAGGGATCAATCCAAGAAGATGATATAACTATTGTAAATGTTTATGCACCCAACATAGGAGCACCTCCATACATAAGGCAAACACTAACAACCATGAAAGGGGAAATCGACAGTAACACAATTTTAGTAGGGGACTTTAACACCTTACTTACACCAATGGACAGATCATCCAAACAGAAAATAAATAAGGAAACACAAGCTTTAACTGACACAGCAGACCAGATAGATTTAATTGATATTTATAGAACATTCTACCAAAAGTTGCAGAATACACTTTCTTCTCAAGGGCACATGGAACATTCTCCAGGATAGATCACATCTTGGGTCACAAATCAAGCCTTGGAAAATTTAAGAAAATTGAAATCATATCAAGCATCTTTTCTGACCACAACGCTATGAGATTGAAAATCAATTACAGGAAAAAATTGTAAAAACCACAAATACATGGAGGCTAAACAGTGCACTACTAAATAACCAAGAGATCACTGAAGAAATCAAAGAAGAAATTAAAAAATACATAGAAACAAATGGCAACACAAATACAACCACCCAAAACCTATGGGACACAGCAAAAGCAGTTCTAAGAGGGAAGTGTATGGCAATTCAATCTCACCTCAAGAAACAAGAAAAATCTCGAATACACAATCTAACCCTAACCTAAAGCAACTAGAGAAGGAAGAACAAAGAAAACCCAAAGTCAGTAGAAGGAAAGAAATCACAAAGATCAGAGCAGAAGTAAATGAAATAGAAATGAAGAAAACAATAGCAAAGATCAATAAATCTAAAAGTTGGTCCTTTGAGGAGATAAACAAAATTGATAAACCCTTAGCCAGACTCATCAAGAAAAAAAGGGAGAGGACACAAATCAATAAAATTAGAAATGAAAAAAGAGAAATCACAACTGACACCACAGAAATACAAAGGATTATAGGACACTATTACAAACAACTATATGCCAATAAAATGGACAACCAAGAAGAAATTCTTGGAAAGGTACAATTTTCCATGACTGAACCAGGAAGAATTAGAAAATATAAACAGACCTATCACAAGTAATGAAATTGAAACTGTGATTAAAAATCTTCCAACAAACAAAAGCCCAGGACCAGATGGCTTCACAGGCGAATTCCATCATACATTTAGAGAGGAGCTAACACTGATCCTTCTCAAACTCTTCCAAAAAATTGCAGAAGGAGGAACACTCCCAAATTCATTGTACAAAGCCACCATCACCCTGATACCAAAACCAGAAAAAGATATCACAAAAAAAGAAAATTATAGATCAGTATCACTGATGAACATAGATGCAAAAATCCTGAAAAAATACTAGCAAACAGCATCCAACAACATATTAAAAGGATCATACACCATTATCAAGTGGGATATATCCCAGGGATGCAAGGATTCTTCAATATACGCAAATCAATGTGATACACCATATTAACAAATTAAGGAATAAATACCATATGATCATCTCAATAGATGCAGAAAAAGCTTTTGACAAAATCCCACACCTATTTATAATAAAAACTCTCCAGAAAATGGGCATAGAGGGAACCTACCTCAACATAATAAAGGCCATATATGACAAACCCACAGCAAACATCCTACTCAATGGTGAAAAACTGAAAGCATTTCCACTAAGATCAGGAACAAGACAAGGATGTCCACTCTTGCCACTCGTATTCAACATAGTTTTGGAAGTCCTAGCCACAGCAATCAGAGAAGAAAAAGAAATAAAAGGAATACAAATTGGAAAAGAAAAAGTAAAATTGTCACTGCAGATGGCATGATATTATACATAGAGAATCCCAAAGCTGCCACCAGAAAACTACTAGAACTAATCAATAAATTTGGTAAAGTAGCAGGATACAAAATTAATGCACAGAAATCTCTGGCACTCCTATACAATAACAACAAAAAATCAGAAAGAGAAATTAAGGAAACAATCCCACTTACCATCACAACAAAAAGAATAAAATACCTAGGAATAAACCTACCTAAGGAGGAAAAAGACTTGTTCTCAGAAAACTATAAAACACTGATGAAAGAAATCAAAGATGACATAAACAGGTGGAGAAATATACCATGTTCTTGGATTGGAAGAATCAATATTGTCAAAATTTGTCACTATTGTCAAAATACTACCCAAAGCAATCTACAGATTCAATGCAATCCCTATCAAACTACCTACCAATAGCATTCTTCACAGAATAAGAACAAAAAATTTTACAATTCGTATGGAAACACAAAAGATCCCGAATAGCCAAAGCAATCTTGAGAAAGAAAAACAGAGCTGGAGGAATCAGGGTCCCTGACTTCAAACTATACCACAAAGCTACAGTAATCAAGGCAGTATCGTACTGGCACAAAAACTGAAATATAGATCAATGGTACAGGAGAGAAAGCCCAGAGATAAACCCACACACATATGATCACCTAATTTACGATAAAGGAGGCAAGAACATACAATGAGAAAAGACAGCCTCTTCAATAAGTGGTGCTGGGAAAACTGGACAGCTACATGTAAAAGAACGAAATTAGAACACTCCCTAACACCATACACAAAAATAAACTCAAAATGGATTAAAGACCTAAATGTAAGACCAGACACTATAAAACTCTTAGAGGAAAACATAGGGAAAACACTCTCTGACATAAACCACAGCAAGATCTTTTTTGACCCACCTAGAGTAATGGAAATAAAAACAAAAATAAACAAATGGGACCTAATTAAACTTAAAAGCTTTTGCACAGCAAAGGAAACCATAAACAAGATGAGAAGACAACCCTCAGAATGGGAGAAAGTATTTGCAAATGAAACAATGGACAAAGGATTAATCTCCAAAATATACAAACAGCTCATGGAGCTCAATATCAAAAAACCAAATAATTCAATTAAAACATGGGTGGAAGACTTAAATAGACATTTCACCAAAGAAGACATACAGATGGCCAAGAGGCACATGAAAAGATGCTCAACATCACTAATTATTAGAGAAATGCAAATCAAAAATACAATGAGGTATCACCTCACACCAGTCAGAATGGCCATTACCAAAAAGTCTAGAAACAATAAATGCTGGAAAGGGTGTGGTGAAAAAGGAACCCTCCTGCACTGTTGGTGGGAATGTAGATTGGTACAGCCACTATGGAGAACAGTAGGGAGGTTCCTTAAAAAACTAAAAATAGAGCTACTGTATGACCCAGCAATCCCACTACTGGGCATATACCCTGACAAAACCATAATTCAAAAAGACACATGCACCCCAATGTTCATTGCAGCACTATTTACAATAGCCAGGACATGGAAACAACCTAAATGCCCATCGACAGATGAATGGATAAAGAAGATGTGGCACATATATACAATGGAATATTACTCAGCCATAAAAAGAAACGAAATTGAATTATCTGCAGTGAGGTGGATGGACCTAGAGTCTGTCTTACAGAGTGAAATAAGTCAGAGAGAGAAAAACAAATACCGTATGCTAACACATATATGGAATCTAAAAAAGAAAATAATGGTACTGATGAACCTAGTGGCAGGACAGGAATAAAGATGTAGACATAGAGAATGGACTTGAGGACACGGAGTGGGGCACGGGAAGCTGGGGCAAAGTGAGAGTAGCATCGACATATGTACACTACCGAATGTAAAATAGATAGCTAGTGGGAAGCAGCAGCATAGCTGCTGGGAGATCAGCTCGGTGCTTTGCAATGACCTAGAGAGGTGGGATAGGGAGGGTGGGAGGGAGACTCAAGAGGGAGGGGTTATGGGGATATATGTATGCATGTGGCTGATTCACTTTGTAGTAAATCATAAACTAACACAGTATTGTGAAGCAACTGTACTCCAATAAAGATCTATTACAAAAAAAAAAAAGAAAAAGAAAATCATATACCTGATAAGGATCTATCGATAGTACCCAGAATATACAAAAAACTCTTACAACTCAAAATTTAAAAAACAAAGAATCTAATTTTAAAATGGACAAAGGATTTCTCCAATAAAAGATACACAAATGGCCAATAAGCACATGAAAAGATGCTCAATATCATTAGTCAGTAGGGAAACGCAAATCAAAACCACAATGAGATACCACTTCACATCCATTAGGACGGCTATAATTGAAAAGATGAACAAAAACAAGTGCTGGCAAAGATGTAGGGAAATTGGAACCTTTGTACACTGCTGGCAGAAATGTAAAATGGTGCAGCCTCTGTGTAAAAGAGTTTGTCAGTTCTTCTAAAAGTTAAACATAGAGTTTACCACCTGACCCAGCAATTCCACTCCTAGGTATAGATCCAAGAGAAATGAAAACGTATGTCCACACAAAAACTTGCACATGAATGTTCATAGCAGCATTATTCACAGTAGCCATAAACCAATGGATAAACATCATCCAATGAATGGATAAATCATCCATATACAGTGAAATATTTTTCAGCCATAAAAAGGAATGGAGCACTGATATTTATTACATGGATAGACGTTGGAAACAAGCTCAGTAGGGCTTCCCTGGTGGCGCAGTGGTTGAGAGTCCGCCTGCTGATGCAGGGGACACGGGTTCGTGCCCAGGTCCGGGAAGATCCCACATGCCGCGGAGCAGCTAGGCCCATGAGCCATGGCCGCTGAGCCTGCGTGTCCGGAGCCTGTGCTCCGCAACGGGAGAGGCCGCAACAGTGAGAGGCCCGCGTACCGCAAAAAAAAAAAAAAAAAAAAAAAAAAAAAACAGACATAAAAAAGTCACATATTGTATAATTCCATTTACATGGAAAATTCAGAATAGGCAAACCCACACAGACAGAAAACAGATTAGTGGTTGCCAGGGGCTGGGGGAGGGGGAATGGGGAGTGACCGTCAATAGGTATGGGGTTTCTTTCTGGGATGATGAAAATGTTCCGGAGTTAGATGGTAGCATAACCTTGTGAATATATTAAAAACCACGGAACTATACATTTTTAAATGGTGAATGTTATGGTGTGCAAATATCTAAAAACTTTTAAATCCCAATAGAAAAGATAAGTTATGTACAGAGAAACAAAGATAAGAACGACATCATATTTCTCATTGGAAAGAATGCAAGCTAATAGATGGTGGAGAAACATCTTTAAAGTATGGAAAGAAAAAATTGTCCTAGCAAAAATATCCTCAAGAAAAGCAAAATAAAGACATTTTTCAGATATACCCACACTACAGAAATTGCTAAAAGATGTCCTTCAGGCAGAAAGAAAGTGTTACGAGATAGAAATCTAGACCTACATAGCAAAATAAAGAGCTTGGAAATGGAACTACTTAGGTAATTATAGAAAATCTCGTCTTATTTAAGATACTAGACTTGTTATATTTAATAGTTTTATTTTCCTTTTTGTTGACAGAATTATAGATTCTCATGCTGTTCTAAGAGATAATACAGAGATCCCATTTACTCTTCACCCAGTTTCCAGCGATGTTAACTTGTCTCATAGCTATAAAAGGTGACATTGCTATGATCCCTCGATCTTGTTCAGATTTCACAAGTTTCACATGAAGTCCACTGAGTATATGTGTGTTTGTTTAACTTTATGCAATAAAATGAAATTTTATCATAATTGTTGCACATGTTAATAATTTGTTCCTTTTCCTTGCCAAGTAGTATTCCATAGAATAGCCATACCACAGTTTGACAGTTGGGTCATTACCAGTTTTTGGCTATTGGGAATAAAGTTGCTATGAGTATTTGGGCACAGGTTTTATTATGAATTTGAGTTTTTATTTCTCTGGGATAAATACCAAAAAAGGCAATTGTTAGATCATACAGTAGCTACATAGTTTTGTGAGCAACTGCAAACTGTTTTTCAGAGTGGCTGCACCACTTTACACTCTCACCAGCAATGCACGGGAGATCCCATCAGGGAAGTGGAAATAAAAACAGGCACATCTTCCGTGTGCTTATTTGCCTTCTGTATGTCCTCTCCCTTGAAATGTATGGAAAGGTCTTTTGCTCCTATTGTAAGTGGATTTTTAAAAAAATTTTATTGTTTAATTTTGAGCTTTCCTTTACATATTTTTTAGTCCTTTATAAGATATGTGATTTGCAGGTATTTTCTCCCGACCCATAGCTTTTCATCCTCAACACCTGGTCTTTCTCAAAGCAAAAGGTTTGAACTCTGAGGAGGTCCAGTTTACCAATTTTTCCTTTTATGGGTCAAGTCTAAGCAGTCTTTTCCTAGCCCTAGGTCCTGAGGATCTCCTCCTACTTTTTTCTAAAAGTTTTATAGCTTCATATTTTACATTTAAGTATTTAATCCATTTTGAGCTAATTTTCACATAAGGTCAAAGTTCATATTTTTGACTACAAGTGTTCAAATTACTCCAGCATCATTTGAAATTCCATCCTTGAATCTGAAATTCTATCCTTACTCCATTTAATTGCTTTTGCATTTTTGTCAAAAATCAGATGGATATATTTGTGCTGAAGCTGTCTAGGGCCCGCCAGGAATCAGGGACAAAGACCAAATATATATTTCTTATTGTGCCACAGTGCCATTAACCACCCACTGCGCCCATGGGGTACCTCCAAACCTTTCCAGGTTCCTCCCCAGCCCAGCCACCTCTCAAGGGGGCTCCAAGAGAACACTCCATCCTCCACAGACATTCCAGCCCCAAATCCTGCCTGGCCTGAGGCCAATGGTCTCCAGCACTGCCTCTCCCAGCCAGGATCCCACCCTGACCCATCAGACCCGAGCATGCACTCACGGTCCACGCGGAGCTCCGCTTTGGTAGAGGACACACCCACGCTGTTCTCAGCCAGGCAGCGGTAGACACCCATGTCTGCTGGCACCACAGCTGTGATGATGAGCTGGTGGCCGCCCTGCTGGTCCTCACTGATCATGTAGTGGTCATTCTCCTCCAGCACCCTCCCGTCCTTGAACCAGCGCACACTGGGCACGGGCTGGCCTGTCACCACACAGTCAAAGCTCACGGGGTACCCATCCAGCACCTCCTGATTCTGTAGCTCGGTCAGGAACACCGGGGCTGGGAGGGACGGGCAGGGCATACGACACGTTAGCCTCAGGCTCCCCCAAGTTGCCCCAGCTGCCAGCAGTTCAATGTACGTCATCTGCACAACACCCATTCACATGAGTGCTCACAGAATGGGCGGCTAAACAGAATTCTGTCTCTGCCAACTGAGCTCTTCCCTCCTCCCCATGCTCTAGAAGAACCCTCTCTTCATTAGCCTGGTTCCCAAGCTACCATGAGGCCAGAGAGATAGCAGACAGGAAATGGGGAAGAAGGGGAAGTAAAGGGAAGACCAAGGTTGGTTGTCTGGGATTGGAAGCACGCTAGTAGCTCAGGATTAAAGAGGAGGAATGATGCTATGGGTTTTTAACGATACTCCCTTTGCTGTTCCTAGGGAGATGCGAGTAAACAGTGAAATGACTTTTTAATTAACTTTAGTTGCTGGAGTGGGAAATGGGGTTCACACTGGACTATGTGGAACCCCGCCTTTTGTACAGATTATATCTGAAACCCTCACGGGGGAAAAAATAACCCTAAACTCTAGGGCGTCAGTATTCCCGAATCCATTTCACAGAACAGAACTCTGAGGCTCCGAGAGGCTAATCAGTAGCAGGCAGAGCGGGGACTTCAGTTGAGCTCTGTCTAACCCCAAAGTCAGGGCTCCTCCCAGCTCAGTGGGCTGCATGTGCGAACAGCCAGAAGCTAAAGCCCCTTCAGCTAAACCTCCTTGAGTTTTCAGCTGACCCTGGTCACCGTTGCTGCTTTCGCTCTTCCTCTCCCCCCACCCCTGACCCAGGCAGCTTGCAGACTCACCTGCCTCTGCGGCCAGTACTGGCTCCGGAGGCGCTGCAGGGGTGGGGGCCACCTTGCCAATGCGCATCTCCACCCCATGCAGCCCCTGCTCTGACAGGCTGATGTCCACTCTGTTGTCCAGCGTGCCAAACATGTCCCGGAAGCAGGTGGCTGCCCGGCGGGCCTCGGCAAGCGTCTCGAAGCGGATGCAGATGGACTGTTCATCTTCGTGGTATGTCTGCCAGTCCCCAGGCTCCTCGGGCTCTGCCTTGCCCTTGTCAGCGCTGAAGATCTCCTCGTCTGAAACCTCTGCTGGGCCCTTGGTGCGGAACAGGCGGTGCAGCCGCCGGGCGGCCCGGCGGAAGTTGTCATCCAGCTCACTCCCGGAGGAACTCTCGGTCTCACTCTCCATCCCACTGACCACCACACAGGCACTGTGGGCCACACGGCCAAACTTGTTGCTCACCTGACAGGTATAGTGGCCAGCGTCGGCCCGGCCCAGGCTAGTGACCAGCAGAGAGCAGGTGCCATCCCCAAGCTGGTCAATGTGGTGGTGCCGGCCATCAGTCAGCTGCACACCGTCCTTCAGCCAGTGGGCACGCACATCTGTCTTGCTGGACACTACACACTCCAGACGCAGGACATCTCCCACCTGTGCCACGGTGTCCCCAAACGTGTGGCAGAACACAGGTCCCTCCTGCTGCTGTATCTCCTTCCGGACCTTATAACCCTTGAAGGCAGCCTGGATCTTCACTGCTGCCTTGTCCACGGATAGGTCACCCAAGTCCCCAACGCTCAGGTCTCCTGGTGGTGGGGGTACTGAAGCTGGCTTCTCCTGCTGCTTTTGTGGCTTCCCAGAAGGGGCGGCTGGGGCCTCAACCTGTGTGCACAGATAAGGTGGGGCACCTGAGGCCCGGGACAGGGAAAGGATCGTGTAGGGACACACACAGGGCAAGGGGAAGCAGAGCCCAGGTCTCCTGCCCCAGCTCCACGCCTTGCTCCTGCATGCCTGCTGCCTGCTACCTGCTGTCAACTGCACTACCTTCACTGAGGCCAAATGCCTGATGGCTTCTGTTGCTTCCAAAAAGCAAGCCCACCCTCCCTAAAACTGCTTTCCCCAGAGCAGGACAGAGTTGTGAGAAATACCAAGGAGAGGTAGGTTCCAGCTCTTCAGAAAAGAAGTTTTAACAGCCAGGTGGATGGATGGGTAGGTGGATGGTCGCTGGATGGGTAGATGGATGACCAACAGATGGGCAGATGGTGGGTGGGTGGAAGAAAGGATAAACGGATGGTGGATGGACCGACGGACAAGAGCGGAGAGATGATGTGTGGATGAATGACAGAGTGGCAAAGATCTAAGAGACCCAGGCCTCTCCTTGTAGGTCAAGCTGGAGACTCACCTTGCTGGCCAGTGGTGAGGCACTGGCCCTCCCAGCCTTCTTGAGGTAGGTCACCAGGGAAGGAGTGCCCGCACGGGACTCATCGTCAGAGCTGGTGTGTGAGAGGTCAGCCTCGCCGGTGCGTGCCAGCTCGTCAGCCGTGGAAGAGTCCTCAGAGAGGTCGGGAGCCTCCTGCTCTACCTCCTGCCGCAGGCGCTGCGGGCGTCCGTCCTCCTCGGGCAGCTCGCTGATGGAGTCCAGCGTAGGCTCTCGGCTCATGCGGCGCTTCCGGGCCAGGGCCTCCCACAGGAGATGCAGGTCGCCTTCCTGGGCCGCCTCAGGGGGCAGGCTGGGCTGTGTGGGGACCTCATCTCCAGATTCTGGGGTCAGCACCACTGAGGAGGGCAGGAAACGGGTCAGTCAGGCAGGGACAGAGCCATAACCCCAGGCCGGCCTTAGCTACTGACCACGGTTCCCCTTATAGGCCTCTGCTGCCTGCCTGGGCCCCCAAGAGTTCTGATGCACCCTGCGTACAAGGTTTTCGAGGCTCTGAATGGCCCTCTCTAGGCCTCAGCATCCCCTGATCAACCCAGACCTCAGTCTTCCTCCTGCACAGGAGGGGATGACCACAGGGAACACCAGGCCAGGGTCAGTGCAGGTGCAGGGGGCTCAGAGTGTAGGGGGCTCAGAGTGCAGGGGACTCAGAGTGCAGGGTGCTCAGAGTGGAGGAAGCTCAGAGTGCAGGGGGCTCAGAGTGCAGGGGGCTCAGAGTGTAGGGGGCTCAGAGTAGAGGAAGCTCAGAGTGCAGGGGGCTCAGAGTGCAGGGGAGCTCAGAGTGGAGGAAGCTCAGAGTGCAGGGGGCTCAGAGTGCAGGGGGCTCAGAGTGCAGGGGGCCCAGAGTGCAGGGGGCTCAGAGTGCAGGGGGCTCAGAGTGCAGGGAGCTCAGAGTGCAGGGGAGCTGACAGTGGAGGGGAGCTCAGAGTGCAGGGGAGCTCAGAGTGCAGGGGAGCTCAGAGTGTAGGGGGCTCAGAGTGCAGGGGGCTCAGAGTGTAGGGAGCTCAGAGTGCAGGGAGCTCAGAGTGCAGGGGAGCTCAGAGTGCAGGGGAGTTCAGAGTGTAGGGGGCTCAGAGTGCAGGGAGCTCAGAGTGCAGGGGAGCTCAGAGTGCAGGGGAGCTCAGAGTGGAGGGAGCTCAGAGTGCAGGGGAGCTCAGAGTGCAGGGTGCTCAGAGTGCAGGGGGCTCAGAGTGGAGGGAGCTCAGAGTGCAGGGGGCTCAGAGTGTAGGGAGCTCAGAGTGCAGGGGGCTCAGAGTGCAGGGAGCTCAGAGTGCAGGGGAGCTCAGAGTGCAGGGGAGCTCAGAGTGCAGGGGAGCTCAGAGTGCAGGGGAGCTCAGAGTGCAGGGGGCTCAGAGTGCAGGGGGCTCAGAGTGGAGGGGAGCTCAGAGTGCAGGGGAGCTCAGAGTGTAGGGAGCTCAGAGTGCAGGGGGCTCAGAGTGCAGGGGAGCTCAGAGTGGAGGAAGCTCAGAGTGCAGGGGGCTCAGAGTGCAGGGGGCTCAGAGTGCAGGGGGCCCAGAGTGCAGGGGGCTCAGAGTGCAGGGGGCTCAGAGTGCAGGGAGCTCAGAGTGCAGGGGAGCTGACAGTGGAGGGGAGCTCAGAGTGCAGGGGAGCTCAGAGTGCAGGGGAGCTCAGAGTGGAGGGAGCTCAGAGTGCAGGGGAGCTCAGAGTGCAGGGGGCTCAGAGTGCAGGGGGCTCAGAGTGGAGGGGAGCTCAGAGTGCAGGGGAGCTCAGAGTGTAGGGAGCTCAGAGTGCAGGGGGCTCAGAGTGCAGGGGAGCTCAGAGTGGAGGAAGCTCAGAGTGCAGGGGGCTCAGAGTGCAGGGGGCTCAGAGTGCAGGGGGCCCAGAGTGCAGGGGGCTCAGAGTGCAGGGGGCTCAGAGTGCAGGGAGCTCAGAGTGCAGGGGAGCTGACAGTGGAGGGGAGCTCAGAGTGCAGGGGAGCTCAGAGTGCAGGGGAGCTCAGAGTGTAGGGGGCTCAGAGTGCAGGGGGCTCAGAGTGTAGGGAGCTCAGAGTGCAGGGAGCTCAGAGTGCAGGGGAGCTCAGAGTGCAGGGGAGTTCAGAGTGTAGGGGGCTCAGAGTGCAGGGAGCTCAGAGTGCAGGGGAGCTCAGAGTGCAGGGGAGCTCAGAGTGGAGGGAGCTCAGAGTGCAGGGGAGCTCAGAGTGCAGGGGGCTCAGAGTGCAGGGGGCTCAGAGTGCAGGGAGCTCAGAGTGCAGGGGGCTCAGAGTGTAGGGAGCTCAGAGTGCAGGGGGCTCAGAGTGCAGGGAGCTCAGAGTGCAGGGGAGCTCAGAGTGCAGGGGAGCTCAGAGTGGAGGGAGCTCAGAGTGCAGGGGAGCTCAGAGTGCAGGGGGCTCAGAGTGCAGGGGGCTCAGAGTGGAGGGGAGCTCAGAGTGCAGGGGAGCTCAGAGTGTAGGGGGCTCAGAGTGCAGGGAGCTCAGAGTGCAGGGAGCTCAGAGTGCAGGGGGCTCAGAGTGGAGGGGGCTCAGAATGCAGGGAGCTCAGAGTGCAGGGGGCTCAGAGTGCAGGGTGCTCAGAGTGCAGGGGGCTCAGAGTGTAGGGATCCAACGCTTTAAGGAACCAGCAGTGGGCACCAAGGGCTGCATTGGCCGGGATCCCACTCAGAGAGCGATGTGACCTCAGATGCCAATGATGTGGGTTCTGACAGGAGGCTGAGCCACAGGGATCTGTGCATCTCCCCACCCCAGGCCTCAGTCTTTCTTGGTGTGAGGCAGTGTCCTCAGGAGGACCTCCTGCAGTTCCCCGAGAGAACCAGTGAGCAAAAGGGCTGGCCCACTCCACATCCCAGGGCTCCTCCCTCCACTGGGCACGCTGGGCCCTGGAAGACATACCCTGGAAGGCAGCAGCCGCCACAGAGACAGGGTCCCGTGCAGGGGCGCAGCGATACTCGCCCTGGTCCTCCTCTGAGAAGTCCCGAATCAACAGCGTCTGCTGCCGACCCCGGCTGAGAAGCTGGAAGCGCCCACTGGGCTGGATGCGCTCTGTTCCCTTCAGCCAGATGACCTCACCAGCCTCGGCCACCTCACACTCCAGACACAAGTCCTCCCCAGCTGCCACCTGCCGGCTCTCAGGGGCAGGGGGTGCAGGCGTGGGCTCCTGGGGCTCTGCTGGGAGAAGTAGTCAGGAACAGGAGGGGGACGTGGGCAGGGACCCCCAGCTTAGAGAGCCCTTGAGGTCTCCAGGCTGAACCCCCACCCTTATAAACCAGGACCAAGGCAGCAACTCACCAAGCCTCACTGTCTGGGGCAGGTACACAGGCTCCCCAGCACCTGCCGCGCCCACTGCGGCCACACGGAAGCGGTAGGTCTCCCCGGGGACCAGGCCATCCACCAGGCACTCGGGCCCAGGCACCAGCTCGTGGCACAGCAGCCACTCTCCTGTGGCCGCTGCCTTCACCTCTACCCGATAGCCACAGAGACCGCCTCCGCCGTCATTCGTGGGAGCCACCCAAGACAGTGTCACGGAGCTGCCACTGCGCCCCACCACCTCGGCGTCCTCTGGGGGATCGGGGAGGCCTGCGGGGGCGGGCAGGAGGCACAAGGTCAGTGCAGCGGCTGGCAGTCAGCACCCGCAGCCCCGCCCACCCTGGGGTCTGCTGGTGGGGCACAGTATGGTCCACCCCTCAGAGTCCTGTGAGCAGCTGTGCCCTACAGCCCGGCCTTTCTGAAGGGGCAAGGATGGAGCGTTTAAGTCACAGGAAGACTGTGTGCCCAGAGGCCACCAAGCGTGGGGGGCCACAGAGAGCCCCCAGCAGCCTCTGAAGCTGAAACCTCCTGCCCCCCGACCTGTCTCCCCGAGAGCCCTGGACCCGAGCTGCAGCAGGCAGACCCAAGCCACCCACCCAGCACAGTGAGCCTCGCAGAGGCCACGGCATCACGGGCGGCGAAGGTGACCTCGCCGGCGTGGTGCGGCCGGGCCCGGTGCAGCAGCAGGGTGTGGTGGCTGCCTTCGGCGGTGACTGTCCAGTCTGCGTCGTCAGGCTGCACCGAGGCTCCGTTTATGTACCAGGTCGCCTCACCCACCGGCACTGTCTCGCTGAGCGTGCAGCTGAAGCTGGCCCGCCCCCCGGCCAGCACGGCTGCGTCCCGGGGTGCCTCCAAGACCTCCAAGCGCCAGCCTGCGGGGCGGGGTGGCAGTGTGAGCTCAGGGGCCAAGGGGTGGCCTGGGGCGGGGCGGGGTTCGGAGACACCCATGCACCCCCTCCCGTCGCCCCCGAGAAGAGGAGGGCACCAGCCTCAGGTGGGAGTGGCCTCAGAGATCAACGTCCCCAAGGCTACCACCCCGTGCTCCTGTAGGCAAGTCTCAGAAATCAATGCCCTTCCCAGAGGCCCCAGCTTCCCCCCCCCAACCCCGCACTCCACCCCTGACCAAGCAGCTGGGTACCCAGTGGGAGGAGTCTCTGAGACCCACGCCCTCCTGCTGCCCCAGCCCTGGCCTACTACCCACAGCCAAATATCCAGTGAGAGGGGTCTCAGTAACCTATGCCCCCTCCTAGGACCCCACCCCCCTCGCACCCCACAGTGTGATATCTCGTGCTCGTGGGAGGGTTCCAAGAGGCTCATGCCTCCTGCATCCCTGGCCTCAGCCCCTCCCCCTGCACCCAAGCAGTGAGGTATCCGGTGTCTGGTGGGAGAGGTTGAAGAGTCCCAAGTTCCCACACAGTGGCCCTAGCCCACCCACCCCCGCCCCCTGCAGCGTGTGGTATTTGGTAGGATGGGTCTGAGAGACTCACACACAGCCTGTGGTCCCAGCTCCACCCCCAGCATCCCTGCAGTGGGTGATCCCGTGGGAGGGGTCTCAGCGACTGACCACCCCCCTACATCCCCACCCTCCCACACTCTTGCAGTGGGGTATCAGTGGGAGGGATTGCAGAGAACCACCCTCCGCCCTTGGACCCAGCCCACCCTCCCGACCCCACCACTCTAACCCCGGACTGTGAGGAAGGCAGATGTCACCACGTCCCCCGCCAGGAAGGTCACCCGGCAGCTGTCTCGAGGCCGCAGGTTTTTGAGCAGCAGCAGGTGCCGCAGGCCGTTCTCAAAGTAAACCACCTCGGCGTTCTCAGAGGTGCGCACCGGCTCATCATCCAGCAGCCAGGTGTGGGCGGCCACCTCCGGCTGGGACAAGAGGCACTCGAACAGCGCCTCACCGCCCTCAGGTGCCTCCACGTTTTCCAGGCCTCTCACCACGGTGTTCTTGGCTGCAGAAAGAAGGTGGCTCAGGGCGTTCTCAGGGCTTCTCCAGCCCAGCACCCCCAAGAGTCACGTGGAAGAGCCCCCCTCAGGACAAAGGGCCTAAGAGAATGCAGCCAGGTGGGGGGCGTCTGGGTGTCCACCTGAAGTAGCCACACAGGGACTTCCCGAGGCCCTGCCCATCCCCATGCCCTCACCAGCCCTGCGGCTGGGAAGGAGGGTCCTCCCCACCTCACATGTGAGAAGCCTCACAAACGTTCACAGACTGAAAATTCACTGGCAGCCACAGCCGGGCTCAAACCCAGACGGAGGTTTAGGCCTCTCCGCTTTGCTGCAGCATGGGGCTCTGGAAAAGTGCTCCATTCCTTTCCTCCCCCAGCCAGGCTGGCAGACCTGCCGGGCTCTCCCCTCACTCACTCAGACCAGACAGACCTCTGCCCTAATTTTCAGCCTGACCTAATTCTCTTGTACATACAGCCCAGGGGTCAGTCATAAGCAGCTATGCATTTTTCATGGAAGCCATGATGTCAGGCCTGGGCATGCCAAGCCCCAGATCCAGCTCAATGCCTGGTCCCCAAGGGCTTGCCACCTCCAAGAGTCAATTCCCATGACAGGCCACCTGGACCCAAGGTGATCCAGTGGGCTTCAAAGTCCACGGGGGCTTCCTGAATGAGGTGGATCTCTGAGGATGGGTAGGGGAGGTGTCCAGGCAAGGGAAGAAATAAGAGGGGACACCATGATGGGACTGAAAAGGGATTCGTGGCAGGGGGGTAGCAGGGAGCCAGGCCAGTGGGGTAAAGGATGTAAAACAAGGTGGGGGCGATAGGCAGGGGTGAGGGCAGGCAGGAAAGGAGCACCACATCACCCAAGGCTGTACAGGATGCTGGGGAGGTCTGGCCTTGACCCACACGACAGCTAGGAGCCACTGCGGTCACCGAGGGGGTGGCAGCCTGGCCGAAGCTCCAGGTCCACAGCCCCAGCTGCTGTCTGGGGTATGTACCCCGAATGGAACCAGCACAAAGCCCTGATGCTCCCTCCTAGCTCATCCACAGAGTCCACACACCCCTCAGGCAGGGGTGCCCACTCTGGACAGGGGTCCCCGAGGAGTTAAGAGGGGAGGGCATCTCAGAGCAGAGGACCAACGGGGCCCATCCACATCCCTCTCCTTGCCACCCTCCTGGCCCTGGTCTGCTCACATCACAGACCAGACTCCCCCCCCATAACCCTGGCTCCTTTCCTCCCTAGGTCAGAACTGACAGAACCAACGGGGACCTAGTTCATCCCACATCTCCACTGTGCTTGGACGGCTGCGACCAGTCCCATCAGCGCTGCAGCTGCTCTTGGCCGCGATGAGATGGGTCGGGGACAGGGAGAAGGCTGGGCCTGCAGGCAGCGCTGGAGTTCACCCTCCTTAGCTGCTATCCAAGGATCAAGGCTGCTTTATTTCTATAAAAGCCCAGATATTAAAGCAGCAGTGGTGAGCCCCTGAGGCCTCCCTCCTGCCACATCTGCTTCTCTGCATTTTGTTCTCTACTCCCTGCCTGAGGCCTGAAGGCTCTGCCCCAGATGTCCACAAGCCCCCACCCCCACTGCCTCCTTCAGGCCCAGGTCCACACTGCAGCCCCTCCCCACAGCTCTTCTCACATTTTCCTTCAGCTCCCACAGGAATGTCACCCCCTGAAGGGAGTTTTGTCTGTTCACTGCTGTGCCCCCAGGGGCCAAAAAAAAAGTGTTTAAAAACTTGTTATTGAACTAGTGTGTGAATGGGGTGTGAGCGACCTCAGGCGGCCAGTGGCCCAGACCAGGTCCCACCTGCTCTTCCCAGCTTGGATGGCCCCTTGACCACTGCCTGCCAGCTGCCAGCTCACTCACCACTGGGAACCTTTCAGGTTTTCCCCACTAGAGAGTGGCTTCAGCCAAATGGCACCTCCGCCCCTGCAGAGCTGCAGCCCACTGTCTCCCCTCCCTGGCCCCCCATAGGGTATCCTGGCTGTGTTGCAGGTAGGGAAGTGGGGCTCAGGGCGTCCTCTGAGTGACCAGCCCGGGAAGGGGCAGAGCTGGGGTCTGAGCTCAGTATTCGTGGAGCTCAACCAGTGGCCCTCCTCTGCTCTAGGACACAGCCCCGTCTATGGCCACACAGGTCCCAGGCCTGCCCACCCACCTGCGTGCCTGGAAGCTGCCTCCCTGCCTGCCTCTACCTCCACGCCTCCCCGACAGGCTGTGCTGGATACAGATTCTTCAAGCAGCCTCTGCCCTTGTGTTTTCTAGCTGTGCTGTCCTGCAGGCTGCCTGGGGAGGAGGAGGGGTCTGGGTGGGTAGGCTCAGAGCCTAGAATCTGCTTACTGGGGTCCCACCTTTCTAGCATGCTGTCCCTGCCTGCCATTTCACCATTATGGCTCCACGTGAGCAGTACCATAGCTGTGCTGGGCCTGGGGCTGCCCGCCAGACGGCCTCACCTTGCACTTGCAGCAGGGCCACCACGCGGGTGCCCGCGGCCTCACAAGTATAGATGCCGCTGTCGCAGGGCAAGGCCGGCCTGAAGGACAGCCTGGCCACGGTCCAGTCCTGCTCTATGATGACACGGTGCCCATCAGCGCACACCTCCTGCTCGTCCTTCGTCCACGTGGCCTGCACGGGCCGTGAGTACTGGCAGAGGAGTTCAGCCGGGCCACCCTCCTCCACTGCCAGATCCTGCATGGCACTGACCACTTCCACTGTGGGATCTGTCGGCCGACAGGCCAGGCACGCGTCAGCTGGAGCAGTGTGACTGCGGCCCACCCACCCTCTGCAGTCAGCATCAGCGACTCGGAGGCCAGCAAAAGCAGGGCTGTGGTAGAAGGGGGACTCACCCCGGTGACCCAGGGCCCTCCATGTGGGGCAAACCTTGCCCCCATACACCCCCGCCCACAGCAGACTGTTGGCTCAGTCTCCATCCACTGGGCCTCTCCTAGCCACTGTTTCCCCTGAGCCCTCACTTCCTCTAGCCCAGGGCGCATGTTGCCCCAGTAGGACACAACAACCACTCCTGAAAGCCCTTGGGCCCATTCGGGCTCCACAGCTCCGAGGGGCACTTGGCACCCCCAGCCCGACTTACCCCTTCTCCAAGGGCCTTGTCGCCCACCCCCTCAGGGCTCCCATCCCATCCCCATCTGCTGAAATCCTATCAACAAACGGTTTGTCCCTCTGACCTGGGCAAATGTCCACATTTATTCTGCCAGAGCACGGAGGAAGCCAGTTGACAAATATGCCAGTCGAAGCCACACTGGGCTGCTGTGCCAGAAGTGCCCAGTGCCCTCACTGGGAGGGGGGCTGAGGGGGTTCCCTGGAAGCCCACTACCCTCCCCAAGGACTAGCTCTTTCCCAGTAAAGGTGCAAGACCCTGACCAAGCCAACAGCACAGGAAGCAGCTACAAGCAAGGACAGTGCAGGCCATGCCTGGGGCTGGGAAAGCTGCCTTCACCTCTAGGCTGCTCTCTGGGTATGTGACTGAGGGAGGGGCAACTGCAGAGTGGTGGCCAGGTGGGCAGCCGTGCCCAGGGCCCTATAAGCAGGTGGGAATGGGGTCGGCCTCCAGTTTCACTGCTGAGTCCGGCCTTCTTTCTCATCCCCCAGGTGGGACTGCAGCCTGCCCACAGTGCGCACTCATGGTACACACGGAGAGATGCCCAGTCTGCGTGCTGGAGGCCAGTCCCTGAATTCCCACCCTGGGAGCCCGCAGGAAGCGTGCAGGGGCAGCAGGGGCAGAAGCTCCAGCATAGGGCAGGGTTCCATCGGCTGGTACCTTTGACCAACAACTTGGCCCTGGAGACCAAGGGCCCTGCCCGGAAGGTGATGGTGCCTGAGTCAGCAACCCCCAGGCCTGAGAGCGTGAGAGAATGGAAGGTCCCATCACGCACGGAGATGGCACTCTGGGGGCTGTCCTGCAGCAGGGTCCCATCCAGCCACCAGTGGGCCTCCGGCCCACCTGCACGGGACACCTCACAGGAGAACGTGGCCACCTCCCCCGCAAAGACGTCCACGTTCTGTAAGCCACGTACCAGGCACGGTGCTGCCTCTGTGCAAGAGGGTGAAAGGAGGGGAGCTGGGGGTACCCTGGGTCTGTGGGGCCACCCTGAGGTCCACCATGCTGAAGGCAGCCTGGGGCTGGGGTCTAGAAATCTACCCAGGCCAGCTGGCACACCTTGCTCACAGAATGAGACATGAAGACCACCCATAGCCTGTGGAAAGCCAGCTCAGGCCCCCTGCACCTCACAGCCCCCTTCAGAACATGTTCGGTTTCATCAAAGGAGACCAATGACCTGCATCTCACCCTTTTCAGAAGGCAGAATTGACAAGCCCCAAGTCCCATGGCTGCCATCTTTATGGGGTTCGGTGTGGGATAGAGAGGTCATGGGGTTCACCTCTCTGAGATGGAGGGGGTCTGCTCAGGAAGTGAGCCTTCCTTCCTGGGAGTATGGAAGCAGATGCTTCTCCCATCCCCAGAGGGCCATTTGTCCAGATGTCCCCTAAGGTCCCTTTGGCCCTAAGATTCTGGGGCCCTAATGCAAAATGGCAATTTCCCCTGACCTGTAACACAGCGGGGCGTGAGCCCAGGGGGTTTCCCAGATGCCTGCACACCCACCCCAGCCAGGCTCTCCCTCAGAAGCCCTCCACGTCCCTCCTAGGCATGCACAATCAACTCTCTAGTCCCAGGCCCACACCAGCCCCTCCATGTTCTCCCAAGAGCGCACATCTAACTGTATCCCCAACCTTCTCCACCAGCTCCCCATTCCCATCTTCAGCACAGTTCCCAAGCTTCCCTGTATCCCACCAACCACCCATCTGCACAAGCTCATGCTCATGGCTCTCTGCCTGAAGCCATACCTGCTGTCTGTACATGAGCCAGTTTGCCCCAGCTGGGGACACCGGGTTGAGAGGGGCCAAGGCACTTCCCTCAGTGGGATCTGCAAGACCCAACCGAGCTCCATGCTGCCTCTCACAGACACCCACTCTGATGAATACATGAGGCCCCTCCTGGCCTGACTCTGCTCAGGACACACAGGATACTGCCCCTTCCCATCACTCAACTTGAGGGCACTGCACTCTGGAGACTTTCCCAGCCCCACAGGCCACATGAAGACTCGAGGTGGGGACACCTGGGACTCAGGACACACTGTCTCCATGTACAACTCCCCCAGCAGACTGGGGACTCACTGAGGGGAGAGCTGCAAATGGCCCCTCTCGAGGTAGATAGTAAATATATGATGGACAGACAGTGGATGGATGAGTGGATGGATGGGTGAGTGGATAGATGGGTGAATGGATGGTGGATGGATGGACAGATAATGGATAAATGATGGCTGGCTGGATGGCTGAATGGTAGATGGATAAACGGATGGATAGGTGGATGAATGGGTAGATGGTGGACAGATGGATGAATGGATGGACATAGGGATGGATGGTAGTAGAATGATGGTTAGATGGATGGATGGTGGATGGATGGATGATTGATGGTGAATAGATGGTGGACAGATGGGTAGATGCTAGATGCATGGGGAGATGGTGGCTCCATGGATGGATAGACGGATGAATTAATGATGGATAGATGGTGGATGGATAAATGTATTGATGGTAGATAATAGTGGGTGGATGGATGGATGGACGATGGATGGTGGATGAATGGATGGATGCTGAATAAATGGATGGACGGATGGATCGAAGGATGGATGGAATAGAGGGGTGGATGGATGCATGCATGCATAGATGGATGGGTAAATGGTGGATGGGTTGATGGCCAGTGGATGGTAGATGGACAGGACCAGTATGAGAACCAGGAGTAGGACAGCAAGGGAGGGTCTCTCATGGCCAGGTATCCAGAGATGACTAACTCTGGGGACAAGGTATAACAAGTTGAAGGTCCTTAAATCCTATTTGCTTGTCTGGGCTCAGGTACACTATGCCCCAAACCACTCACGTGTCACAGGTGTGCTATTGTATCAACATCTGGGAGCCTGTCAGGTATGCAGGTGTGTGTAAATGTGGACAAGAGCACACAAACCTGCATCACAAGGAGTAGCTATATGGAGGGTACAAGTCCAGAAGGCCCTGCCTCCATCTCAGTGCCCAGGTCCCCAGCAGCCAGACTCCCCATCTCCCCTCCTACACACAGCACTGATCCCACACAAGGACCCAACATACACCAGAATTTCTCAGGCTTATCTTCACTAGCCCACCTCCAGTGGCTTTAGTGGTCAAGAGTGGAAAACTGTCACCCCACAGCAAGATCACTGCTGGAAGGCTCAGGTTTCTGGCCTTACCACCTGCCAACGGTTCCTTGAGTAGGGAAACATGGACACCTACAAGCAGGAAGGCTGGGTGTAGGAGGGGGCTGCCCACCTGTGACCTTCAGCTGGGCCTCTGAGCGACATGAGCCCACTTGGAAACTGATGGTTCCGGCATCTTCAGGGGTCACCTGTGGAAGCAGAGATGGGGGCATCAGCCCAGCAGTGCCATTTCAACCACCTCTACTTTGCAAGTCCCCAGCCCATTTCCACTGGAGTTGAAACCTTCCCTCTCCCACCCCTGGCGGATGGGAAGGCCCCTGGATGCATTGCGGGGCACAGGCAGGTCTGGGGAACACCACCTTGTGCAGGGTGAGCAAGTGGAGTGTGCCATGCTCCACCGTGATGTCGTTCATCTCGTTGGCCTGCAGGGGCACCCCTCCCAGGGCCCAGTGGGCCTCCTGGCCCAAGGCCCTTGACAGTCGGCACTGGAAGTGGGCGTCCTGGCCCTCGCTGAGCTGCACATCCTGCAGGGACTCCAGGATGGTCACCTCAGGGGCTGCATGGGTTGGGGGTGGGGTAGAGGCATGGCATCAGCCTCCGTGTCTGGGATGCCCCTCCCCCACCATCAGGAGCACCTCCCAGTCCCCAGGGTCTGCCCCCAGCACCCCTGCCCCAATCCCCGAAGACAAGCACACTGGGCACCACTCTACCCCAACATCTTGGGTCACCCCAGAATCACTCATTCACCACCAGTTCCCCACCCTCCAAGGCAGGAAACCTTGTCATCTATCACTCTCCCTTGACAGGGCCTGGCCCAAGGAGGACCTGGATGTTCTGGCCCCAAGCGCAGTGAGCAGTGAGGCCCAGCTCCTGCTACCTGTGACGGTGAGCTGGGCAGAGGACGTGTGGAGGCCCACGCGGAAGGAGACAGTGCCCGCATCCTCAGGAGTCACGCTCTTCAGCCGCAGTGTGTGGGTGCGGCCCCCCCGCACGGCCACTTCTGTCACCTCACTGCTCTGCAGTGGCAGGCCCTGGAGGCGCCACTCCACATCCCCGAACCCAGCCCGCGACACTTCACAGCTGAACTCTGCTTCCCCGTCGGCCTGCACCTCGGTGTCAACCAGGCCCCGCACAATGGTCACCTCAGGCTCTGGAGTGTGGGCAAAGGGGGCCTTTACCAGCCAGGTCAGAGCACCTGGGCCAAGCTCCCGTGCCCCCCGCCCCAACTCACCTCCAGGAAGCCCTCCCAGGCACTCTCGTGCTCTTCTCCTGCCACACAGCCTCTATCTGCCCCACGTGAGATTCATCACCCAGCTGGCTCACAACACAGCTCCCTACCACGACACTGAGCTACTGGGGACAGAGCTTGGGCTGGGGGCACCTCTGTCTGGAGGAAGCGGGCAAGGGACTGTGGGGTGGTGGGCTGCTTTCGTTCCTTCCCCCACCTGTGGCCAGCCCTGCCCTGGCTGGGACACCAGGGAGGCAAGACCTTCAGGACAGACAGGCAGGAGCTCACAGAGGGTGGCCCAGGCCAGGCTGCCCCACCTGCTGGCAGGGGCGGGAGGCAGGGCAGTGTTTAGGGCTACGGTTTCCTCACCGTCGACGCTCTTTTCTAGGGGCGCCAGCTCCAGAGTGGTGCAGAGAAAGCTTGTAACCCCAGGGGTCTTACAGCCACCCCAGAACAGCACCCGGCAACAGGGGGTACCGTGGTGGGCCAGGTGTGCCCCCAAGGCAGCTATGTGGGGAGTGGGTGTGGCAGGGAGGGCTCACCTTTGACTGTGAGGGAGGCCAAGGTTTTCTGGCTGCCCACCATGCAGGTGTACTCGCCCGTGTCCTTGGCCTCAAGTCCGTGGATCAGCAGCTCACACGTGGCCCCCTTGCATCGCATCTCATACTTGGGACTCCCTTGCAGTTCCACACCCTCCTTGAGCCACAGCACGGGGGCCCCCGGCTCTGAGTCATTCAGCTGGCAGCACAGCCGGGCCACACCACCCGCCTCCTGCTCTGCACTCTGCAGCTCCGTCTTAAACGTGGGCCTAGGGGCTGGGGGGTCAGGGAGGGGCTCTTAGGGCTGCTCCTCAAGGCGCCTGCCAGCTCCATGGGGGCTGAGGGGCCGGGGGAGGCCAGGGGCCCTGGGAAGCTCACCGCGGACAGAGAGGCTGGCAGTGCTCTGTGCGTGGCCTGTGTCGCAGGTGTAGGGGCCAGCATCCTCCTGCTCAGCACCGTGCACCAGCAGCTCAGCGGCTGTGCCCTCCAGCACCATCTGGTACTTGGCACAGGGCAAGAGCTGCAGGTAGCCCTTGCGCCACTCCACACTGGCACCTGCCCGGCTCAGTTCACAGCGCAGGTGTGCCGTTGCACCCTCGTCTACCTCCTGGGCCTGCAGCTCCCGAAGGAACCTCACGGGTGCAACTACAGGGGTGAGGGAGAATATGAGGGCAGGTGCAGGAGCAGCTATGAGGGCAGCGGGGCCCAAAGGCGTGCAGCTAAGGCGGAGGGGTAGCGGGGGAAAGAGCTTCAGGCCAGGTCTGCCCCGTGTTGCACGCGTGAGCCCATGTCACCTCCAGGGTGGAGGTGCGGCCCTGACAATCTCCCACAGTACGTGGGGCCAGCCTTGGGGCCCACCTGTGACGGTGAGGGTGGCGCTGGTGGCCTGGGAGCCGCAGGTGCAGGTGTATTCTCCAGTGTCCTCCCGGCGCAAGTCCCGAAACACCAGCTCCGCCACGTGGCCCCGCTGCTGTGGCTCCCAGCGCTCGTCAACCTGCAGCTCCAGGCCACCCTTACTCCAGACCACAGCGGCGCTAGGCTCAGACAGCTCACACCGCAGGCTGGCTGAGGTGCCCTCCTCAGCCTGCAGGCTCTGCAGTGGCTTCCTGAACACCACCTGTGGGGCTGTGGGGTGGGGGTCAGTGGGTGGAGGGGAGAGAGAAGGTCAGCCCCGAGGCTGGTGCCCAGACACCCAGCCAGGAGACTGGCACCCCAAAACCCAGTCCGACCCACCCAGGGCCTAGGCCAGTTGTGGCCTGTGGCTTCACCCCAGCTGCCCGACCTGCCCAAAGCACCCAATGCCACCGGCTCCTGAAGGCTGTGGGTAGAAGTGGAGTCATGGGCCTGGGTCCACTCTAAGGGGAAGGAGGGACTGAACTGGGGGCTATGAGAGGAGCTCTGGATCTGACCCAGGCTATTCTCATGCTGATCTCCACCCAGGAAGCCCACAGACAGGCCTGTATCCCTCCAGGTCATCAAGGTGGGGGCAGGGGGATCTCCTTGGACCCCTAGGGCGGGGCCATGACTGTCAGATCCTGACTAGAGGCTTTGGGGTATAAGGAGAGAGTTGACTGCATTATGACGGGTGGAGGGAGGGGAATAAGGTGGGAGTTCTTTCCCTACGGCAAGCGTAAGCCACGTGAGGTCATTTGGCTGGAGATCAGTACGCAGACACAAGGACACTGAACAGAGCTCTAACGGGGGAGCACAAGGGTGACATAAAGAAACTGCACATGGCACAGAGGAGGCAAGCACTCATGGGGGGGCCAGTGTGGGCACAAGGGACAAGGGCACAAGTACAGGCTCCCAAGTAAGTCCACAGGGCCATCTTTACCCCTAATGGTCAGCGTGGCAGAGGTCCTCTCCTGCCCGCACACACAAGAGTACTCCCCAGCGTCCGCCATAACCAGGCCATGAATCTCCAGCTCACATACGGCCCCGTCCTGCCTCAGGCTCACTCTGTCCCCGGCTCTGAGGGTCTCGGGCCCCTTCCTCCACTCCACGGGGGCTGCCTTGCTCAGTTCACAGTGCAGCATGACCATGGCCCCTTCCATGGCCTCTTCCTTCCTCAGACCCTTTGTGAACTTGGCAGGAAGGCCTGGAGATGGTCAGAAACAAACACTATCACCCTCTCTGAACACACAGAAGAACTAGGACGTGCACAGTACATAGGGGACACAAAACCCAACTGGACACCGACCACCTGATGGGTGTGCCCAGTACACACTGTGGACTGTGACTTTTAAAGGTCCAACCTGTACATGTGCCACACAACAGACAGGGACCATGACAGGGACAATAAAAGAATTATGGAAGGAAAAGGATAGTGAGATAGCTGGGTAGAAAAGGAAACTGAGAGCAGAGAGGTGATGGGGAGCCACCAAATGCCAGTCCACGTGGTCACATGTGGTCTTTACCCCTGACGGTGAGCGTGGCTGATGTCTTCTCCTGCCCGCACACACACGAGTACTCCCCAGCATCCTCCACGGTCAGGCCACGGATCTCCAGCTCACACACGGCCCCATCCTGCCTCAGGCTCACTCTGTCTCCAGCTCTGAGGGTCTCAGGCCCCTTCCTCCACTCCACAGGGGCTGCCTTGCTCAGCTCGCAGTGCAGTGTGGCCGTGGCCCCTTCTATGGTCTCCTCCTTCCTCAGACCCTTTGTGAACTTGGTGGGAAGGGCTGGGAAAGTCAGAAAGACACAAACACTATAACACTCTCTAAAGGCACAGATTAGACAGGACGTGGACATCACAGAGAAGACACAAAACACAACTGGACATGGGCAATGTGCTGGGTGTGCCAAGCACACGCTGTGGACTGGGGCTTCCCTCGGCCCAGTCCGTTCAATGTGTGGCTGTGACACCTTCCGCAGACTCCTCAGCCCACATGTTTGTACGAATCTGCTGGGCAGGGCTAGAGAGGGTTGGACGGTGTGGGGAACATCAGATTCTCCGGAGATTACTGGGGAACAGCACATGCCTGGATGGAGTAAAAGACACAGACACTAACAGGAAACAGGACAGAACGTGCAGTGACATGAGGGGTGGAAAGTAGCTCAGATGCTGGTTGCTCGTGGTTCACACAACAGCCCAGAAGGAGGAAGGAATTCCGTGGAGTTATGGGAAGAGGGTGGCACTGAAACAAGGGAGGTAGGGAGGATAAGTGCAGGGTGATGCCATGAAGTCAATAATCGGACAACAAAACACAGCTCTGCTTGGCCACATGGGTCTTTACCCCTGACAGTGAGTGTGGATGAGGTTTTCTCCTGACCACACACACACGAGTACTCCCCGGCATCTGCCACAACTAGGTCACGGATCTCCAGCTCACACACGGCCCCGTCCTGCCTCAGGCTCACTCTGTCCCTGGCTCTGAGGGTCTCGGGACCCTTCCTCCACTCCACAGGGGCTGCCTTGTTCAGCTCACAGCGCAGCGTGGCTGTGGCCCCTTCCATGGCCTCTTCCTTCTTCATACCCTTTGTGAACTTGGCAGGCAGGCCTGGAGATGGTCAGAAAACACAAACACTATCACCTTCTTTGAACACACAGAAGAATCAGGACATGCACAGTACATACAGGACACAAAACCCAACTGGACATTGACCACCTGATGGGTGTACCCAGTACACACGGTGGACTGTGACATTTAAAGGTCCAACCTGTACATGTGCCACACAACAGACAGGGACCATGACAGGGACAATAAGAGAATTATGGAAGGAAAAGGATAGTGAGACAGCAGAGTAGAAAAGGAAACTGAGAGCAGAGAGGTGATGGGCAGCCACCAAATGCCAGTCCACGTGGTCACATGTGGTCTTTACCCCTGACGGTGAGCGTGGCTGATGTCTTCTCCTGCCCACACACACACGAGTACTCCCCAGCATCCTCCACGGTCAGGCCACGGATCTCCAGCTCACACACGGCCCCGTCCTGCCTCAGGCTCACTCTGTCCCTGGCTCTGAGGGTCTCGGGACCCTTCCTCCACTCCACAGGGGCTGCCTTGTTCAGCTCACAGCGCAGCGTGGCTGTGGCCCCTTCCATGGCCTCTTCCTTCTTCATACCCTTTGTGAACTTGGCAGGCAGGCCTGGAGATGGTCAGAAAACACAAACACTATCACCTTCTTTGAACACACAGAAGAATCAGGACATGCACAGTACATACAGGACACAAAACCCAACTGGACATTGACCACCTGATGGGTGTACCCAGTACACACGGTGGACTATGACTCTTAAAGGTCCAACCTGTACATGTGCCACACAACAGACAGGGACCATGACAGGGACAATAAGAGAATTATGGAAGGAAAAGGATAGTGAGACAGCAGAGTAGAAAAGGAAACTGAGAGCAGAGAGGTGATGGGCAGCCACCAAATGCCAGTCCACGTGGTCACATGTGGTCTTTACCCCTGACGGTGAGCGTGGCTGATGTCTTCTCCTGCCCGCACACACACGAGTACTCCCCAGCATCCTCCACAGTCAGGCCATGGATCTCCAGCTCACACACGGCTCCATCCTGCCTCAGGCTCACTCTGTCCCCGGCTCTGAGGGTCTCGGGACCCTTCCTCCATTCCACGGGGGCTGTCTTACTCAGTTCACAGTGCAGCATGACCATGGCCCCTTCCATGGCCTCTTCCTTCCTCAGACCCTTTGTGAACTTGGCAGGCAGGCCTGGAGATGGTCAGAAACAAACACTATCACACTCTCTGAACACACAGAAGAACTAGGACGTGCACAGTACATAGGGGACACAAAACCCAACTGGACACTGACCACCTGATGGGTATGCCCAGTAGACACTGTGGACTGTGACTTTTACAGGTCCAACCTGTACATGTGCCACACAACAGACAAGGACCACGACAGGGACAATAAAAGAATTATGGAAGGAAAAGGATAGTGAGATAGCTGGGTAGAAAAGGAAACTGAGAGCAGAGAGGTGATGGGCAGCCACCAAATGCCAGTCCACGTGGTCACATGTGGTCTTTACCCCTGACGGTGAGCGTGGCTGATGTCTTCTCCTGCCCGCACACACACGAGTACTCCCCAGCATCCTCCACGGTCAGGCCACATATCTCCAGCTCACACACGGCCCCATCCTGCCTCAGGCTCACTCTGTCTCCAGCTCTGAGGGTCTCAGGCCCCTTCCTCCACTCCACAGGGGCTGCCTTGCTCAGCTCGCAGTGCAGTGTGGCCGTGGCCCCTTCTATGGCCTCCTCCTTCCTCAAACCCTTTGTGAACTTGGTGGGAAGGGCTGGGAAAGTCAGAAAGACACAAACACTATAACACTCTCTAAAGGCACAGATTAGACAGGACGTGGACATCACAGAGAAGACACAAAACACAACTGGACACGGGCAATGTGCTGGGTGTGCCAAGCACACGCTGTGGACTGGGGCTTCCCTCGGCCCAGTCCGTTCAATGTGTGGCTGTGACACCTTCCGCAGACTCCTCAGCCCACATGTTTGTACGAATCTGCTGGGCAGGGCTAGAGAGGGTTGGACGGTGTGGGGAACATCAGATTCTCCGGAGATTACTGGGGAACAGCACATGCCTGGATGGAGTAAAAGACACAGACACTAACAGGAAACAGGACAGAACGTGCAGTGACATGAGGGGTGGAAAGTAGCTCAGATGCTGGTTGCTCGTGGTTCACACAACAGCCCAGAAGGAGGAAGGAATTCCGTGGAGTTATGGGAAGAGGGTGGCACTGAAACAAGGGAGGTAGGGAGGATAAGTGCAGGGTGATGCCATGAAGTCAATAATCGGACAACAAAACACAGCTCTGCTTGGCCACATGGGTCTTTACCCCTGACAGTGAGTGTGGATGAGGTTTTCTCCTGACCACACACACACGAGTACTCCCCGGCATCTGCCACAACTAGGTCACGGATCTCCAGCTCACACACGGCCCCGTCCTGCCTCAGGCTCACTCTGTCCCTGGCTCTGAGGGTCTCGGGACCCTTCCTCCACTCCACAGGGGCTGCCTTGTTCAGCTCACAGCGCAGCGTGGCTGTGGCCCCTTCCATGGCCTCTTCCTTCTTCATACCCTTTGTGAACTTGGCAGGCAGGCCTGGAGATGGTCAGAAAACACAAACACTATCACCCTCTTTGAACACACAGAAGAATCAGGACATGCACAGTACATACAGGACACAAAACCCAACTGGACATTGACCACCTGATGGGTGTACCCAGTACACACGGTGGACTGTGACATTTAAAGGTCCAACCTGTACATGTGCCACACAGCAGACAGGGACCATGACAGGGACAATGAAAGAATTATGGAAGGAAAAGGATAGTGAGACACAATAGTAGAAAAGGAAACTGAGAGCAGAGAGGTGATGGGCAGCCACCAAATGCCAGTCCACGTGGTCACATGTGGTCTTTACCCCTGACGGTGAGTGTGGCTGATGTCCTCTCCTGCCCGCACACACATGAGTACTCCCCAGCATCCTCCACGGTCAGACCACGGATCTCCAGCTCACACATGGCTCCATCCTGCCTCAGGCTCACTCTGTCTCCAGCTCTGAGGGTCTCAGGTCCCTTCTTCCACTCCACAGCAGCTTCCTTGCTCAGCTCACAGTGCAGCGTGGCCGTGGTCCCTTCCGTGGCCTCCTTGCTTCTCAGTCTTCCTATGAACTCAGCAGGTAGGGCTGGGCAGGGTCAGATGAACACAGAACATCAGAGTCTCAGGAGAACTTTGGAGACATGACAGGACAGAGGAAAAAACAGACTCCAACAGGACAGCAGGACAGAACCTGCAGTGACACGAGGGGTAGGAAGTAGCTCAGAGCTGGTTTCTCATGGTTCATACAACAGCCCAGGAAGGAGGACGGAATTCCATGGAGTTATAGGAAGAGGGTGACACTGAGACAAGGAGGGTGGATGGGATGAGTGCAGGGGGAAACCAGGAAGTCAATAATTGGACACCAAAAGACAGCTCTGCTTGGCCACACGGGTCTTTACCCCTGACGGTGAGCATGGCTGAGGTTTTCTCCTGCCCACACACGCATGAGTACTCCCCAGCATCTGCCACAACCAGGCCACAGATCTCCATCTCACACATGGCTCCGTCCTGCCTCAGCCTCACTCTGTCCCCAGCTCTGAGGGCCTTGGGCCCCTTCCTCCACTCCACCGGGGCTTCCTTGCTCAGCTCACAGTGCAGTATGGCAGTGGCCCCTTCTGTGGCCTCCTTGGTCTTCAGATCTTGGATGAACCGAGCAGGTAGGGCTGCAGAGGGTTAGATGGACAGAAACCATCAACCCCTCAAAAGGACTGGGCGTATGACCGGAACATTCAGGGTGAGAACAGAAGCAGCAATGTGGAGGACATGTGAAGAGACAGACCAATGCATATATGACAGTGTGATCATCTTGCATCTTTCCCAGTGAGGTGCAGGGTGGCAGGGGAATGGTTCCATCCAGGCCTCTTGTCTTCTCAGAGCGCATCTGTCCTACCTATACCCATTCATACTGTCTAAGCGCTGACCTCGTCTGCACCCAGAGTACGAACCAGGCTCCTCCAGCTCATACATGCAACAATGCAATGTACATCTCTCCTGGGAGAACCCCCAGAAGGCATCTTCCAGTCATGACATCAAGTGCCCCACTGACATCCCTCAGTTGTGCTCCCCACCCCAGGTAGAGTGTCAATCCAAGCACTGCCCACATCTGGGCTCACTGCATGCCTTCCCTGCCCACACCAGGCCCCACCTCATCCACTTCGCACATTCCTTTCCTTACCCCACTGGACTTGCACTCTCCTAGCTCAGGTCTCCTAGACCCTAATGGATTCTAGCTGTGGCCTTCTAACCATGCCCCAAGCCCTCCAACCTGCAGTCTTCTCCTCCATCCCAACTCCAGGAAGAGTGTGAGCTTCACAAGTTATAGCTGACCAGAGCCCACCCTGGTTACAACCTGTTGTGGGGTGAATCGTGTCCCTCAGAAATCATATGTTGGAGCCCTAACCCCCAGGACCACAGAATGTAGATGTATTGGGGGATGTGGTCTTTAAAGAGGTGACTGAGGAAAAAGGAAGTCACTGAGGTGGAACCTAACCCAACATGACTGGTGTTCTTGTAAGGAGAGGATATTAGGACACAGATACACACACAGAGGGATGACCATGTGAGGACATGGAGAGAAGATGGCCGTCTACAAGCCAAGGAGAGAGGTCTCGAGGGAAACCAGCCTTGCCCACACCTTGATCTCAGACTTCCAACTCCTAGGACTGGGAGGAAAAAATTTTCTGATGTTTAAAGCCACTGTTATGTTGTTAAGCCATTCAGATTTTGGTACCAGGAGTGGGTCGCTACTGTAACAAATACCTAAAATTATGGAAGTAGCCTTGGAACTGGGTGATGGGTCGCAACTGGAAGAGTTCTGAGTGCATGTTAGATAAATTTAGATTGCCTTGAAGAGATTATGGGTAGAAATATTAATGCTAAAGGTGCTTCTGGTGAGGCCTCAGATGGAAATGAGAAATGTGTTATTGGAAACTGGAAGAAAGGCAATCCTTTAATAAGCAGCAAAGAATTTGGCTGAAACGTGTCCCAGAGTTTTGTGGAAGGTAGAACTTACAAGTGAACTTGGATATTTAGCTGAGGCGACTCGTAAGCCAAGCATTGAAGACGCAGACTGATTGCTCCTTGTTGCTTATGGTAAAATGTGAGAGAAAACTGAGTTATGTCAAAGAAGGAAGTATTTAAGCAAACGGAAACCAAAAGTTGAGGATTTAGAAATTTTCCAGCCCACTGAAATTGCAAAAAAATGAGAATGCCTGTTCTAGAGAGAATACCAAGGGTGTGGCTGGAAAATCATTCAGTAAAGAGATTATGAGTGTGAGTCCTGGATCCAATCAGCCACCTCAGCAAAGTCAGGACTAGAGATGGAATTATCCAGGAAGGCTGTGTGGAAGGCTCTTGTCTGAAAGCTTGGACTCCTGTGAATTGTAAAGAAGATCAACAAGGCTTTTGAGAATCTTATATCAGCAGAAACCCTGCCAGCCATGACTTAAATCAGACACGGAAGGGACAAAATGATGGAAGCTGGGATTTCTATAGGATGGGTCAATACAGCTATCCGGCTGGGAACATGTGCTATCCTTCAAAGTTGGGAAGAATAACCCCAATGGCAATTCAGAGGTCAGCAGGGATGCCACTGCATCCATGGTCCCAGAGGGCCACGCCACCTCTGTCCAGGACCAAGGGGGTGAGGTCACCACTCTGGTGGGTCCAGAGACAGAGCATTGAGCCAGAGGATCATTCTCCAGCCTTAAAATCTAGCAGAATCTGTCCTACTAGATGCTGGGTTTCTGTGAAACCAGTGGCCTCTTTCTTCTTTCCTATTTCTCTCTTTTGCAATGGGAATATCTATCCCATGCCTGTTCCACTGAAGTGTTTTGGAAACGTATAACTTGTCTGATTTCACAGGTTCACAGCTGGAGAGGAATTTTGCCTCAGGATGAATCGTAACTCTAGTCTCACACATACTTGATTTAGATGAGATTTAGATTAGATTTTTGACTTAGCTTGACACTGGAATGGGTTAAAACTTTTGGGTTTGGGGGATGAGGTAAATGTACTCTGCATGTGAAAAGAACATGCATTTTGGGGGACAAGATGACAGAGTATTATGGACTGAATCATGTCTCCCCTCAAATTCATATGTTGAAGCCTTAACCCCCAAGAACTCAGAATGTGAATTTATTTGGAAATAAGGTCTTTTTAGAGGTAATTAAGGATAGAATGGGGTCACGGGCGGGGGGGGGGTACTAATTCAATCTGACTTATAAGTGTCCTTATAAGAAGAGGAGATTAGAACACAGGAACACACAGGGGATGCCCAGGTGAGGACAAAGGGAGAATACAGCTGTCTACAAGCCAAGCAGAGAAGCCTCAAAAGAAACCAACCCTGCAGATACCTTGGTCTTGGACTTCCAGCCTCCAGGACTGTGAAACAATAAATGTGTGCTGTTAAGTCACCTATATGTGGTATTTGTTATACAGCCCAAGCTTTCTGAGACAGAGCTCTTCAGAGCCTCCACACAATCACCAAGGTCAATCAAATGCTGTTACCACACACAGGAGGGCCTGGCCTGTCTGGCCACCTGCTCCCTGAGCCCCTCAATGCTGCACCTCAGTCTTTCTGTGCACATCCGTCACTAACATGAATGACTCCACTCCACACCTGAGGTCGAGACCCCATGCATACCCACAGCCCCAGCCACGTGCCAGTGGCCCAGAGCAGCTCTCCTGGACCATGATGCCTCCCTGGGGGTGTCCTCACACCACCTGCCCCTTGGGTCTGTACCCGCAAGGTCTAGACAGGGCTGGCCAGTGCGTTTTGTGAGATGGATCAGACAGACGGTGACTGTAACCCTAAGACGACAGTGACGTTGGGAGAGCACAGAACAGGTGGCAGAGAGAAGTCATTCAGGTGGTCACATGCAGTCTTTACCCCTGATGGCCAGTGTGGCAGAAGTCCTCTCCTGCCCGCACACACACGAGTACTCCCCGGAGTCTGCCACAACCAGGCCATGTATCTGCAGCTCACACTTGGCCCCATCCTGCTTCAGGCTCACTCTGTCCCCAGGTTTGAGGGTCTCGGGCCCCTTCCTCCACTCCACAGGGGCCGCCTTGCTCAGCTCACAGCGCAGGGTGGCTGTAGCCCCTTCCATGGCTTCTTCATTCTTCAGACCCTTTGTGAACTTGGCAGGCAGGGCTGGTCAGAAAGACACACACACAATCACACTCTGTGAGCACACACAAAAGGCAGGATGTGAACAACACAGAGGAAGCACAAAACCCAAGCACACATGGGCCATGTGCTGGGTGTGCCGAGGACACACTGTGGTTGGTGGCTTCCCTCAGCCCAGCCCCTTCTGTGGACTCCTCAGGCCTAATACTTTGTATTAACCTAGCAGGCAGGGCTGAGAAGGGTCAGAATGACATGGAGACCATCGGAATCTCTGGAGAAGTTTGGGGGCAGAATGTGACAGGATGGAGGAAAAGACACAGACTCCAACAGGACAACAGGACAGTACCAGTGGTGACACGAGGGGTGGGAAGTGGCTTAATTGCTGGTTTCTTCTGGTTCATACAACAGCCCAGGAAGGTGGAAGGGATTCCACTGCCTTATGGAAAAAAGGTGGCACCGAGACAGGGAGAGAACGTGGAATGAATGCAGATGGATGCAATGAAGTCAATAACTGAACACCAAAATATGGCTCTGCTTGATCACACGTGGTCTTTACCCCTGACAGTGGGCATGGCCAAGGTCCTCTCCTGCCCGCATACACACAAGTACTCCCCAGCATCCATCATAGCCAGGCCATGATCTCCAGCTCCCACACAGCCCCACCCTGCCTCAGGCTCCCTCTATTTCCATCTCAGAGGGTCTCGGGGCCCTTCCTCCAATCCACAGGGGCCATCTTGCTCAGCTCACGGCACAATATGTCCATGGTCCCTTCTGTGGCCTCTTCATTCCTCAGACCCTTTGTGAACTTGGCAGGCAGGGCTGAGGAAAGCTAAGAAGTCACTGAGAACATCAGACTCTCTCAGGGGACTCTGTGTCCAGGACACCACAAAAACCACACAAACTGCAAAAGAGCACAGTACGAACAAGTGGACAAATGCACAGATGGTGATGGAGGCAAATGCCCCAGAGGGAACAGAGAACACAAAGCACTGGACATGACATCTACTGGACAGGGAAACAGGAGCCATGAGACAGCTGGGGGAATCCAGTTGAAAAGATACAGAAAGCCACAGGATCCAACAGGGGAGGTGGTGACATGGAAACAAGTCCATTTGGCCTCACGTGGTCTTTACCCCTGACAGTGAGCGTGGCTGAGGTCCTCTCCTGCCCGCACACACACGAGTACTCCCCAGTGTCCGCCACAGCCAGGCCACGGATCTCCAGCTCACACACGGCCCCGTCCTGCTTCAGGCTCACTCTGTCCCCGGCTCTGAGGATCTCGGGCCCCTTCCTCCACTCCACGGGGGCCGTCTTGCTCAGCTCGCAGCGCAGTGTGGCCGTGGTCCCTTCTGTGGCCTCCTCCTTCCTCAGACCCTTTGTGAATTTGGTGGGCAGGGCTGGGCAGGGTCAGAGTGACACAGAAAACATCAGACTCTCTGGAGACTTTCGGGAGATCAGGATGTGGACACTTGACAATAAAACACTCACACTTTGGAGCAAATAAGGAATAAAAGCTTGGACCCACAGACACATGGGTAGGTGGCAGTGCATGGGGGCAGAGGACAGACTAGGCTGAGCCCATCTAGATACAAACCAGCAAGGAAATGGAATCCTCAGTGAGGACCTCATGACATGGACAGACACATAGAAATGGCCACAGTGCCCACAGGATGGATGGAAAGGGACAGTAATCAGAAGGGATGTCCTCTCAGCATCTTCCATGGCCCATCCTGCCTCAGAGTGTATCTGATGCCAGATTCAAGGGCCCAGACCCCTTCCCCCACTCTACATGCCAGGCTGCCCAGCTTACACCACACCATGGCTGTGGCCCCCTCCAGGCCTCATTTCTTAGCAATTTTATGATCTTGAGGGATATACCTGGGGACGGAGACACAAAGAGAGCTACCTAAACTTTCCCACGAGTTTGCACCAGCACTCCCGCCTTGTCAACTCCTGCTGCTGCTGGGGCCAGAGCCCCGGCATGACTGGGCCTGAACAGGACTGACAGAGCTAGGAACACCACAGCTATAAGGGAAGCCGAAGCCACCCTCCTCCTGGCCTGTCGTCCTGGAGTAGGTGTCCTTGGGACCTGCATACTCTTAAAAGCAGCTCTCTTGGGCTGCTTGCAGCTGGTCAACTTGGGTCCTCCGCTCCTTGGCCACTGGTGGTGCCTCGTGCAGTGCAAGCTGCTCTTGACTGTGAGATAGGCCTCCAGGCCCACATCCCCTGTGGTCTCCTGGTGGGTCTGAACAGCGTGAGTGCCCAGTGTCTCTGCGCTGGAGACGCTGCACTCCATTCATGAAGTTCAAGGTGGCATGGTGGCCTGGCCTCTCCCCAAAGATTTGCGTATCTGTGCACATGACGGCCCTGCCCAGCCTCCAGAACCCTCTTCAGGGTCCACCTTGTCTTGTGAGCATGGTCCAACAGGGCCCAGGATGTGAGGCCCCTGTGCACCTACAGAGCTGTCCTTCCTTCTGCGCTGAGATGCCCCCGGGCCCCTTCATCAATGTTGCTCACAGGACCCTCTTAGGACATGGTGGGTGGCCTCATCCTCTGTCCCATCTGCTACCCCCACAGGAAGTGCCTAGGCCCTCACTAGGGCAGGCCCCTGAGGACCTGGACCCCCAGCACAGGGAGCTGACCGAGCCACACCACAGCAAAGCCCCATCCTGAGTCCTCATCTCTGAGGGTCTCAGGCCCCTTCCACCACTGCATGGGGCTGCCTTGCTCAGCTCACAACACAGCACGAATGTGGACATGGCTCCTCCCATAGCCTGCTCACGCTTCATAACTTTTTTGAATTGGCTGGTCAGGCCTGGGGAAGGTCAGACGGACACATAGACTGATGGACTCTGGAGCTTGCAGACAAGGAATGGGCCACAGACACCATGCTGGCCACACAAGCACCCGTTGGAAGGGGGGCCCCGAGGGGACACCAGGCAAAATGCCCACAGTGGGCTGCTCTGATGCAAGGGGACTCCCACTACCCCGCTTCAAGGATATCCACCCAGCTGGCCGTCTTCCACCCCACAAAGGAAGTGGCTCTACTGGCCCCTAAACACATGGGCCAGCCCTCCTGCTCTAGCTGACTGTGCCCCACCCTCAAACTGTGACCTCTCATCCCATGTCCCAGCCACAGGTCACCACGACACGCCTGATGGACCCCCTTCTGTGGCAGTTGCCTAGAGCCAGCTTACCTGCCACAGATGCCAGACAGGGACCCCAACGCCAGCACGGGTGTCCACCTGCCCTTCCTGACTCTGGCTCTGTGCCTCTGTGCAGCTCTTCCTGCCCCTCCTTCCTCTCCTTCCACAGTCAAGCACTGTCCATACCCACTTCACCTCCACCCTATCCCTACACCCAGCCTCACCTCTCCTAACCACCAGGAGCTGGACAACAGAACCTAGGACCTCCCATCATGGCTCTCCCATGGCCCAGCATGCATGTCCCAGCTTCCACCTCTTGACACCCCGTTTGACATCCCACCCTCGAGGGCCACGCTTTGATCGACTTCCTAGCTTCTCTCTTGGCATGCCCCCTCAAGAGGACCATACTTCCACTCTTGTACTGTGTGGGTGCCCTCCTTCTCTCCCTCAGGCATGAGCCCCTGAGAGCAGGGAGGACCATATTCTCTGCTCTTTATCTGAGACGAGCCTCACGGAAGCAGGTGCTGGGAGACTCGTGCTGCAGGAATGCAGGAGATGCACACAGAAGCGAAAGACTGTACACAGACAGGGCAGAGCTCAAGGACGTGATCAAGCCCTCAGACACGAAGCCACTGCTCCACGTGGCCACACACAGTCTTTACCCCTGACAGTCAGCCTGGCCGCTGTTCTCTCCTGCCCGCACACGCACAAGTACTCCCCGGCATCTGCCACAACCAGGTCACGGATCTCCAGCTCACACACGGCTCCGTCCTGCCTCAGGCTCACTCTGTCTCCAGCTCTGAGGGTCTCGGGCCCCTTCCTCCACTCCACAGGGGCTGCCTTGCTCAGCTCACAGCGCAGCATGGCCGTGGCCCCTTCCATGGCCTCTTCCTTCCTCAGACCCTTTGTGAACTTGGCAGGCAGGCCTGGAGATGGTCAGAAACACACAAACACTATCACGCTCTCTGAACACGCAGAAGAAACAGGACGTGGATAGCTCATAGAAGATACAAAACCTAACTGGACATGGACCACCTGATGGGTGTGCCCAGTACACACGGTGGACTGTGACATTTAAAGGTCCAACCTGTACATGTGCCACACAGCAGACAGGGAACATGACAGGGACAATGAAAGAATTATGGAAGGAAAAGGATAGTGAGACAGCAGAGTAGAAAAGGAAACTGAGAGCAGAGAGGTGATGGGGAGCCACCAAATGCCAGTCCACGTGGTCACATGTGGTCTTTACCCCTGACGGTGAGCGTGGCTGATGTCTTCTCCTGCCCGCACACACACGAGTACTCCCCAGCATCCTCCATGGTCAGGCCACGGATCTCCAGCTCACACACGGCTCCATCCTGCTTCAGGCTCACTCTGTCTCCAGCTCTGAGGGTCTCAGGTCCCTTCCTCCACTCCACAGGGGCTGCCTTGCTCAGCTCACAGTGCAGCGTGGCCGTGGTCCCTTCCGTGGCCTCCTTGCTTCTCAGTCTTCCTATGAACTCAGCAGGTAGGGCTGCAACAAGGTCCGATGGACACAGACATCATCTTCATCCCCCCACAAAGGATGAAAGGGGCTGTATGGAACCACATAGGGTCACATGGGCAGAGTGAGTAAGTATACTTACCCTGTACGGTGAGCCTGGCCGATGTTATCTGGTCCCTGAAGCAGCAGGAGTACTGCCCGCTGTCCTGAGGCCGCAGGTCCCGGATGAGCAGTTCCAGCATGGTACCCTCCTGCCGCAGGCTGTACTTGCCTCCAGGCTGCACAACCTCATCTCCACGACGCCACTCCACGGGCATGGCCACTGATGACAGCATGCAGTGTAGGGTGGCAGCACCACCCTCCAGTACCTCCATGTCCTTCAGCCCCTCTTCGAACCGCACTGGCTGAGCTGTGGACAGGCATGAGCTCAGCTCAGCCCTCACCCCGCTGCCTCCTACAGGGGTCTCCCCTGTGGTCAAGCATGGCTGAGAGCAGCAGCTGCAGGGTGCAGGCAGGCCCACCTCACTGTCTACACTGGGGGCTAGTGACGGTGACCTCAAGACCTCTGCCTCTCCAGAAGGGTGAGTCAAACAGCAGGAAACAGAGAAGGGTGGAGTGTTATGGGCTACATTGTGTCCCCCAAATTCATCTGTTGGAGCCCTAACCCTCAGGACCCAGAATGGGGCCGTATTTGGAGATGGGGGTCTTTAAAGAGAAGACTGAGGTAAAATTACGTCACTAGGGTGGGTCTTAATCCCACAGTATTGGTGTCCTTACAAGAAAAGGAGATTAGGACACAGACACACACAGAGGGATGACTGTGAAGACACAGGGAGAAGACAGCTATCTATACGCCAAGGAGAAAGGCCTCAGGAGAAGCCAGGCCTGCCAACACCTTGATCTCAGACTTCTAGTCTCCAGAACTGGGAGACAATAAACCGGGAGACACGTTTTTTTTATGCTACTCAGTCTGTGGTATTTGTTACCCGGAACCCGAGCTGACTGAGACAGATGGAGATGAGCCAAGCCAGGAGAAGGGAGACACGGTGACGTCAGAACACAAAACAAAGTTGGGAATGAAGTAAAAAAGAGATTGCTGGTCAGAAGACCGAGAGAGGGTGAGGGATGCTATCAGGAAAATCAGAGACCCAGAGATGGGCAGTAGGGAGCAGAGCGAGATGGGTGAACTGCTGGAAAGATACAGGTGGACAGAAGGAGCCTCAGAACAGCACCCCCCCACACACACACACACACATAGAGGGCAGAGATAGACAGGGTCAGATAGAGTCCTGGAGTCCCCCTTGCCCTTAGCAAGACAAGAAACAGGGGTGCCCAGAGTGCGGCTGGAGGCTGCCCAGCACCCCCCTCCAGGGGCTCACCATGGACCCTGACAACGGAGCTGCTCGAGGCACCACCAGCCTCACACTTGTAGCGCCCACCGTCCTGAATGGTGGTGTCAGTGATGACCAGTTGGGCTCGGCGGCCCTCATAGCTCAGACGGCACCGGGCCGACGGCCGCAGGGCCTTCCCGTCCTTGGTCCAGCACACAGGGTTGTCTAAAGCAGCAGTCTCACAGACCAGGGTCAGATCTTCCCCCTCCATGACTGTGGCATCTGTGAGCTCCCGGAGGAAAACACCTGGCTTCTCTGAAGACAGAGAGGGATGCATATGACACTTGTGGGCTCCTGCAGGAAAAGCCCCAGGTCTCACTGCAGACCAGGCAACACTCCTGGTCAGTGCCCACCTGTCCCCCTCAGTCTGGGCTGCAGACAGGGCTGCTGGGGGAACAGGACAGGCTCTGTGTGGCTCCACATACCAGAGGGGTGGGCCCAGCCTCTACACTGACCTTGAGCTCACCTCTGCATACCATGTGCAACAATGCATCTTGAAATAGCGCCACTCAGCCTCCCAAGCCCCGCTCCCTGGGATCCAAGGCCCCAGCCCATGGGAAGTCCATGGTGCCTTCTCTGTAAGCCCCAGGGCCTCACCCAGCGTGTGGCCAAGCCACTGTCTTGAGGTTGCATGCTTAGTCACACAGACTGGCCCCCACGACGGCACTGGGCACATGCAGCCTACCTATGACCTGCAAGGCAGCTGAGGTCCGCTGGTCGCCTGCCTCAAAATGGATGGTGCCTGAGTCCTTGAGGGCCAGCTGCCGCAGGGTGAGCACATGGTAGCCACCTGGCTGGACCTTGATCTCACTGAGTTTGCTGGCAGACAGTGGGGTTTTGTCCAAGAACCAGTGGACGGGCTTGTAGTCGGCAGGGGAGATACGGCAGCAGAAGGTGGCCGAGGAGCCCTCCTGCACCTCCAAGTCCTTCAGGTCCTCCGTGATGAGCACTTTCTGGCCTGCAGGGACACAAACAGGCATGTCAGTGACCCTCTGGCCAGCTGCCAAGGGAAACAGGGTGCTCCCAAGACCTGGGGTGGGCTCACGACAGAGATCGAGCAAATGACTGTAACGGGCTCCGAATGACAAAACATAAAACAGTAAGTGGGTCCGAGCTGAACTGTCCAAAAGTATTTGTTTTAGATCCATCAGTGAGCCCCAATCCACCTCTGGGGTCCTTCTGCAGAGCACACAAGGTGACCCACTGTAAGGCCCCTCCATTAAGCTGTGCTCCCTAACCTGTCTAGGCCAGTTATGCCTGTCACACAAATCACTTAACGCAATTAAATTTTGTATTAACAGAAGAACCGAGTGTGAAAAAAGATGCATGGCTACGATAACATTTAAATCAAATGCATTGGAGGACTGACAACGTGAATCGCTAGAAAACAAATGTTTTGCTGTTGTCTTAGGTATGGTGAAACCTTAGGAAGAAGTTATAAATATAGAGATAGATTGGCCGCCAGATTCCTTCTGCATTCACAGGTGTCTTGAAGCTATTGCACACCAGAAAGCATAGATAGCACATCAGGAGGGCGATGTACGCAAAAAGAGATACGGAATTCTGATTCGTGAACTGATACACAAAGAAAAGGCTCTGGCTGACACTATTAGACTGGTACAAGTCTGTGTGTTTTAAATGTTTTTAAAGACCATATGTTGTTATCATGGGACACTCTGACTTTTTTAAAGTATGAACATCTACTGGGTTGGCCGAAAAGTTCGTTCGGGTTTTTCGTAGCATCTTACGGAAAAACCTGAACGAACTTTTTGGCCAACCCAATACTTCATTAGATAGCGGTGCTTCTACTGCACTAACAAAATGTTTTCACTGAGCTCAGTGGATTCACTGTATTTCACTGAAAAAGAGAAAAAAATCAAGAGTGAGGCTTCTTTGTTATTCTTTTGGGTTTTTTTTCTGTGGAGAGACCCCCAGGAAGGACCTCCACCTGACTTCACCCTGGACACCGGCCCTGGGATCTGGAGGGCTGGGCTCAACCCTGCCCTGATGCCTACTTGTCCTACAACCCTGAACCAGCCAACAACCCCGAGTAGAGGCCCAGTCTCCCTATCTGCGAAGTGGGAGAGTGATAACCCTCACCCTGCCTGCCAGGTGAAAACTGCTGCTCCAACCTGAAAATTTCCCCGAGCAAGTCTCCTTCCACAGGAGCAGAGGTGGTACATCTGCATGTAAGTACATGCAGAGCTCATGCAGGGGCACACGCTGGAAGGGTTCCAGAAACATTCATCCAGCAAATGGAGGCACAAATAAACGAGGGCTGCTGACTCATTTACACAAGGCCCAGCTGGAAGGGCCAGAGACAAGACCACCCAGGACAACTCCCCTTGGAGATGGGGAAACCAAGGCTGGGTTTGTCTAGGGCCAGGCAGAGTTCTGATCTCTTCCCATCTCCAAGTCTACTTGAAACAAAGCTTACACCTGAGCACACCATGGGCCTTGAAATGTAGTGTGCAAATGAGAGCAACAGCACGGTGACCGGGCCTAACCTTTCACCAGGAGCCGAGCCTGGGACTGGGCCTGGCCAATGTCACAGGTGTAAGTGTCACTGTCCGCCTTCTCCAGGGCGCTGATGGTGAGCCTCAAGGCCAGGCCCTCCTGGCTGGGAGCATGCTTCTCCGAGGTTTGCAGCTCTGTGAGGCCCTTGCGCCAGGTCACTGAGGCCGCGGGGCGCTCCGTCTTGCAGGCAAACACAGCTGTGCCCTTCTCCTCTACCTGCAGGTCAGCCAGCTCCTCCGTGAACCGGTTTGGCTTTTCTGTGGGAGAATGGATGGGAGGGAGAGGCCTGTGCAGACCCCATGTAGGCCCTCAGGACAGGAAATCACCCCCATCACAGGTGGTTCTCCTGGCCCACCCACAGAACCTCAGGGACCTGAGCAAGCCCCTTCCCTGCTGGGCGCCCCTCCATTCCTGCCTGGAAAGAGAAGCCACAGGGGCTGTCCCAGGGTCTCTCATGGGGGTTACCTTCCACTCGGAGGCTGGCTGTGCTTTTGGAAGACTCCGTCTCACACGTGTACTCGCCAGAATCTTTGAGTGAGGCTGCATGGATGACCAGCATGGCTCGAGTGCCTTCGATGAGAAGCTCATACTTCCGACTCTTACGAATGGCTTTCCCATCCTTCAGCCAGCGCACTGGGGTCCCCTCCCGTGACAGCTCACACCTCAGCACCACATCCTCACCCAGCATGGCCCGCTGGTCTTCCAGTGGCTTCGTAATGTCAACTGGCCTCTCTGAAAAGAACAGAGATGGTGGCCCAAGAAGCATGGCCGCAGCTCTACCCACGGCCACAGCCCTAGCCATGCCTGGGGTGAGGGCAAGGCAGGCATTCAGGAACCTTCAGGTTCTGAAGGTTGGGACCACAGAATCTACAGCTCTAAAACTTCCAACTCTGGAACCTCAGACCCAGGGGCCTCAGAGCCCTGGAATACCAGGGAAGGACCCCGGGAGGGAGAAAGATTAGACCACAGAATCTTATGTTCTCAGCACTGTTCAGAGTCCTGTGACTCAAAGCACGGCCATGGGCCAGCGCTGACTACGGGCTGAGCTTTACCCACTCGCGCCAAGTACTCATGCTGGAAGTAGGAGCTCAGAAATGCCAATGGCAACTTCCCTGGCTTCACGAATCATGCACCCTGGGAGCTACCACAGCAGTCGAATCACGGACTGAAGATCAGAAACCCTGCTTCTGCCCCAAGGCTCCAGAACCTCACCCTAGAAAGGAAGCCCCCTGGATGACCAGAAGCCCCCAGTACTCTGACAGATGCCTTCAGGTGCCAACCAGGGGCTGGGGAGACAGTCCCCAGAGGCACCCCCTTCCAGCTTCCAAGCCCAAGGCCCCTGCTCCAGGCTGCCTGGGGAGGGCCCAGGCTCAGCAGCTCCCAAACCAGCCCCTAGAGACAGACCCCCAACCTGCCCCGGCCAGTCGGTTCCCACTGCCGCCATCACCCACCTCTGATGATGAGCGAGGCCTTGGAGGTGAGGCCCCGCACAGAGAAGACCACCTCCCCGGCGTCACTTAGCAGAGCATCTCGGACGGCCAGTGTATACTTGCGGCCCTGGCGTGTGGCCCGGAAGCGGCCAGAGCTGCCCACCGTTTTCCCACCAACCATCCACACAGCAACATCGCTAGTGTTCTCATGGGACAGGACGCACTCAAAGCTGCAGCTCTCGCCCTCCGTCACCTCCACTGTCTTCAGCCTCTTGGTGATGCCCACGTGCAGGTCTGTGGGCCAGAGGAGACAGCTGTCACGCCAGCCAGGCCCACGGAAGCCTGCCCCTCGAGACAGGCACCGTCAAGCCTGTAGCAGCCCCAGTCCACACCCCAGGAGGGATGAGACCAGCCCACCGTCCCCAACCCCACTCCCAGAGGGCCTGCTGCCCCTCTCAGTGAATGTCCTCTTGGCCTCCAGCTGTCCACACCTTGGTGTTTGGATGGCTGATAGCTATGCGTTATGACCAGGGCGGCCGCCTTCACATTTGCTATGGAACAATGTGGAGAGAATAAGCGCCGCACACAGTTGTCACCAGCTTCTATGCTCCAGAAGAAGAACAGGCACCCAAAATGAACAGGCAATCCAGCTCTAGGACAAACTCACCACACCGCCCTCCCTTTCCTGTCCCTTTCCTGTCTCATCAAACACTGGCCAGACCATCAGGGGCCAGCCACGGGATCACAGGGCAGCAGGCCTGCCATGCACACAAGAGAGAGCAGGACTACGGGAGTGGAGCCAGGACAGTGATGCACCCAGGACGTCAGGCATCCACCCTATAGTTGGGGAACCAGGCCCAGACTGGCAGGAGCATGTGAAAAGCCTGTGGCCTGCCCACAGCCACCTTCACCAGGCTGTGCCACGCCCTGGGAGCCCTACTGGGGCACCCCCTGCCTGACATCTGGGGCTCTCCCACTCGCCCACTCCAGGAGGCTCTCCTGACCGCCCTTCTGTGGCCCCTGTGCCCGCCCGTACACATCCCCTGGTGCAGAGTGAATGTTTCCAGCCTCTGTAGAACCCTTTACACCTTGGGACTCTATCAAGCAGAGCCAGTCTAGTCTCCCAAGCTTTGCTCTGTTGCCCATCATCCCTGGTCCACCTGCCTGCACCTGGGCCTCCTAGGAGCCTGCCCTGACCTCTCCAGGCTCAGCAGAGCAGCCCCTGGTCTCGTAGGGTTGGGTGGGCCCCCCAGGCGGAGGCACCCCCATGCCCAGAGCCACGCCCCCAGTGCCCTGGCCCCGCCATCTGGAGCCACTGCAGCACGCACCGTGCACGCTGACATGGGCACGGGTCTCATCAGTGCCCACGTCGCAGGTGTATAGGCCAGCATCGTCCCTGCTCAGGTTGTGCACCGTGAGTCCCCGAGTGCCCGCTGTGTACAGGAATTCATACTTGTCACTGGGGCCCAACTCCATGCCATCCTTTCGCCACACCACACGAGCCTGGTGGTCAGAGACCTCGCACCGCAAGGCCAGCGTGCCCCACTCCTCCACGGACACGTCGTCCAACGCCTTCAGGAACACCACCGGCTTCCCTGCAGGGAAGGTGTGGGCGACTGAGGGGACGAGCTGCCACCTCTGGCCCTCGGGGTGCCAGGTGCACATCCCAGGGGTCCCCAGAGACCCCACAAGGACACCTCACCTTTGACCTCCAGGTGGGCCGAGGCCATAACCTTGGGCGAGGAGGCGCATACGGTGCCCGTGTCAGCCCGTTGGACCTGCTTCAGCACCAGCGTGTGGCGGCGGCCCTCACGGGTAATCTCGTGTAAGCTGTCGTTATACAGTGGCGTCCCATTGAGCGACCACTCCACCTCCTCGTCCTCGTGGGACAGCTCGCAGGAGAAGCAGGCACAGCCCTCCTCCGTGACCTCCAAGTCCTGCAGTGGCTGCGTCACCGTCACCTCCCGCACTGCCAGGAGCACACCAGGCAGCTCAGCACGACCGCCATCACCGCCTCCCCTAGAGACCCTCTGGTGGCCCTGTGCCCCCTCGCTCTGTACCTTCCACAGTGACCTCAGCGCTGCTCTGGGCGCTGCCGGCCTGGCAGCGGTAGACACCAGCATCCGCGGGTCTGAGCCGCAGGATACACAGCTCTGCCATGTGGCCCTCCAGCCTCATCTTGAACTTGTCAGATGGCACCAGGGGTGTCTCCTCCTTGTACCACTGCACGGTCTTGGGGGATGGCTTGAAGTCACAGGACAGGACTACCGACTGCAGCTCGCGCCCCACCTTGGGCTCTAGTGGCCGCGTGAGCACCATGGGAATGTCTGTGGTGGAAGGAAAGAGGGAAGCACTGTGTAAAGTGGGCCAGACCACAAGGCCATAACACCTGCCCCTGCCCTGCCCGCTCTCCATGTGCAGCCAACCCGCCAGGCAGCGCACTCTTACCTGAGACGACCAGGCAGGCGGTGGAGCGTGATTTGCCAATGGTGAAGTGCACCGGCCCGGTCATGGTGGAGCAGGTACGCCGCAGCGTCAGCCGGTGCACTGTGCCCTCCTGTTCCATTCCCACGTCAGCCCCTGCCTGCAGCACTGTCTTCCCCAGGAGCCACTTAGGCGGCCGCACCGAGGGGATGGAGGTCTCACACTCGAACCAGGCAGGGGCGGGCTCCATCACCGTCACATCCTGCAGGCCCCGCACGATAGTGATGGATTTCTCTGTGGGCGAGCGGCCAGTCACTGGGGCAGTCCCGGGGGAGCACCACCAGCCACCCCTCCTGCAGGGTTGGTGTTACTTCCTGGGAACAAACCCTCTCAGGCATGCTCACTTCCTCCCTGGGGTGACCCAACGCGCCCAGTCAGGTCCTTCTCAGACCTGGCCACCTCTGAGTGCCACAGGCTGTAACACCTCCCCTGGCGGAAAAAAGGAACAGCTGCCCACCCAGCCCTGCCCGAACCTTCCACAAAGAACTGGGCACTGGTCTTAACATCGCCAGCATCACAGGTATAAGTGTCCTCGTCCTCAGGCTGGACGGCGTTGATGACTAGCTGGCGGTAGAGGCCGTCACTGACCATCTCATACTTGGCCCCAGGCTGCAGTTCCACGCTGCCCTTGAACCACCGCACCCGGGCACTGGCCCTCGACATCTGGCACTCGAGCACACCGCGGTGCTTCTCTATTGCGATCTTGTCCCGCAGCGGGCGCAGGATGGATACTGGCAGCTCTGTGGGTACACCCAGCAGGGTCAGGGCAGGTGCACAGTGATCCCGAACACCCAGGGCTGGGTGCTGCGGCTGTGCATCTTCCAACCGGCCGGACTGGGACATCAGGCTCAGGCTAAACAGCCTATGCCGGCCCGCCCACCAGAGCCAGCAGATAGCTAGGCTGAGTGTTGCCCTCGGGCTAGTCTGGGACTCGCTACTCACATCTGACCACAGGGACACTGGGCACACACCCACACCCGCTATCGTCCAGTGGGCCTCATCACGCGCATGCCTGCCCCACTCCCCCACCCCGCCCGTCCCCTCGCCACACAGCCTCACCCTCATCCTGCGCACCCCCGAATCCCTTGCACCCTGCCCTCACCTTAGGCATCCAAATGTCCCACACCCCTGCCCCCTACCTGTTTCTAGACCCTTTCTCCCTCATGCCCCACAGCCACTTTGACTGTCATCAAGGCCACCAGGTAAAGCCTTGTGTGCTTACTTCCTGCCAGGGCCTCACACCTTTTCTCTCCAGCACTTGCTGCAGTCCCAGGAAGGAGAATTCATTGGTACCTCCGTTTTACACAAAGAAGGAGACCCCAAGGCTGCCTCCCCTAGACCACTTTCTTCCTGCCAAGGAGGGAATACCCCCTTTCCCTCCTCCTGGATCACTGCTGTCCTCATTCCAGGAGGGACCCCAGGACAGGGACAGCTGGCCTTTCAGCCCTGTGAGACTCAGTACACACGCTTGTTCACACACACGCTGTCCAGCCCATGCCCTGCCCTGAGCCGCCATTACCTTTTACTCGGAGCTGGGCTCGTGATTCTGCCCGTTGTGCTACAAATTTGATTTCCCCTGCATCTTCCACCAGGACCCTCCGATAGATGAGAGTGTATGTCCTTCCTGGGAACAAAGGCCACTCAGCACTAAAGGGAGGGGTGGCCTGGGGGCGGGAAGGAGGAGAAGCCCTGCTGAAGCCCACCCACTGTCCTCATCTCACCTTCCTGGCGGATCCGCACATTGTCACTGGGCCGAAGCTTGCTGCCCTCCCGGAACCACTGGGCAGGCACCTCATCGTGGGAGACCTCGCAGGAGAAGGTGGCACCCTCCCTCTCCATCACTTCCACATCCTCCAGAGGCCTCACGATCTGGACATTTCGGCCTGGGGCAAGAAGCAGGCCCTGCTACATCCTGACACGCAGAGCTATCTGACGGCTACCCCCCACCCCAGCTTGCTGAGGGAGTACAGGATGGGTGGGGCAAGAGCAGAGCCAGAGGGCCAAGCACTTGCTGGGTGACGCGGTGGGGGGCCAGGAGGTGCTTGCACCCACCCACCCAGCCCTCACCTTGCACCTTCAGGGAGGCCGAGCTCTGAGCATCGTGGGCATCACACACGTACACGCCCTGGTCCCCAAGCTCACATCGGTAAATGACGAGACTCCTGCAGGCCCCCTGGGCCCCCATGCCCACCGTCTTGCTCCCCCGCAGCTCCACACCGTCCTGTGGAGGAACGAGGCCAGGTTAAGTGCTGGAACTGCCCAGCAGAGTGGTCCCATTCCCGCCCACCCATGGTGAGAGGTAAGAGGGGGCAGAGGAGTCCAAGTTCCCAGGCACCTTCAACCAGCGCACATCCACATTGGGGCGTGAGAGCTCACAGTCCAGGACCACCTTGTCCTTTTCCGTGGCCACCACGTCCTGCAGAGGGCGGCTGAACTTCACAGGCAGCTCTGGAAAGACAGGACGGGAGTGGTGAGAAGCAGGGCCTCTGGGCGGGGACAGGGCCTGAGCTGGTTGGAATCATTCAGCTGGTTAACGGAATGAGCCCCAGGCTTCCCTGGTGGCGCAGTGGTTGACAGTCCGCCTGCCGATGGACGGGACACGGGTTCGTGCCCCGGTCCGGGAAGACCCCACACGCCGCGGAGTGGCTGGGCCCGTGAGCCACGGCCGCTAAGCCTGCGCGTCCGGAGCCTATGCTCCGCAACGGGAGAGGCCACAACAGTGAGAGGCCCGCGTACCGCAAAAAAAAAAAAGAAGGAATGAGCCCCCCGCTCCTCCAGGATTCCATATCCCTGCCCATAGCTGCCTCCCTGGGCCACCTTGGGGACAGGGGCAGGTGCTCTGGAGTGAGTCCCGCCCCACCTATGTCCACCTACCAGTGACCACCAGCCGTGCAGATGTGTGCACGCCCTCCGCCCTGAAGGAAACCAGGCCACTGTCCTGCCTCTGCAGCCCAGACAGCGTAAGGATATGGGTGGGGCCGTGCACCACCAGCTGGCACGTGGGTCCCGGCTGGAGCCGAAGGCCATCTCGAGTCCAGCTGCCCTCCACATCAGCATGAGACAGCTCTACTTCCATTGTGGCTGTGCCCTGCTCCTGCACCTCCACTGTCTGCAGGCCCCGCACAAGCCGGACCTGGCGCACTATGGGACGAACAAGGGGAAGGATGAGCCACTGTAGCAAGACCCTGGCCCTCGGTCCAGCCCCCATCACTTCCCCAGGGAGCCTCAAGGTGCTCTGGAAGGGGAGGCCTGCCCCTCCAGGTGGATGCCTGCCCCCTCCTTCACTCCCTTCCCCACCTCCCTGGCCCCTGCAAGTGAAGGTCCACCCCTTCCTCCATCTTTCCCTTTTCCCCCTTTTCCAGGGCCCTGCCCCCAGGGGGAGATTCCCTACCCTCCCCAACTCCTCGATGCCCAACCCCTAGGCCAAGCCCCCTTAGCTGCTCACTTTCCACAGTCAGCTTGGCCTGCGTCTTATCGTCCGCTGTCTCGCAGCCGTAGAAACCACGGTCAGCGAAACCCACACTGCGGAGAACCAAGCGGTGACTTGAGCCCTCGGCGTGTATCTCCACATTCTCGCCTGCCACCAGGGCCGCGGCGTTGCGTGTCCACTTGACCTCCGGCCATGGCCGCGTCAGCTCCACCTCCATGGTCACCGAGCTCCACTCTTCCACAGTCTGTGGCTCCAGCTTTTTTTTGAACAACACTGGGGCCTCTGGAGTCACAGGAGAGGGAGGTCATTACAGCCACTGCCACTCTCAGGAAAGCAGGGCAGAGGGACCCTGCCCCAACCCCTAGCCAGCAGAGCTGCCCTCCACCACATTCTGACTCCAAGCTAGGCAAGGCCTTGGCCATACTCAGGGCCCAGCGGCACACATGCACAGGCACAATCTTGTGGAAGGAAACCACACTTCAGGGGGGCTTCTCCTTTCCCAGTCCCCCTCCCACCTCCTGCTCCCCTGCTCTGAACAACTCCTGCCATCCCCCACCAGGGCCTGGAACTCCTAAGTGTGGCCGGTGGCCAGGAGCATTGGGACACAGGGAGCCACTGAGACAGGCCGACTCTGAGCTCCCAGGCCGGCTGCACCACAGTCTCTGCTTTAACTAGGCCCTGGATGCGTCACATTAAGGAAGAGAAACGCTAGAGTGAATCTCCCAGTCTCGGGCTGTGCCATGATCTCCGCAGAAGTGCATCTGGCCGCGTTACTCCCTTACTCAAGAACCTGAGATGGCTCGGCTCCCACTTACTCTCAGGTTACGTGCTGGCCCTCCCCCATGCAATCTGGCTTCAGCGAGCAAAGCGCACCCCCATCGTCTGCATCCGCTTGCACTGGCTGCCCACTCCAGTCTCTCCCACCTTGCCATCCTTTGGGCTCAGCAAGGATCGTCTCCTCTAGGATGACTCCCTGGAGTGTCTGAGCCTCCACCCACTCCCCGACCAGGTGTGCCCTACAGGAGTTTACCATCTCCCCTTTAGAGCAGGTGCCTGGCCCCTCGGTCTGACCCTACTCTTCTCTCTGCAGCTGACAAACCCTGTGTCCTCTGAAATCAGCCAGATGAGCTGGATACAGGCCAGCAGCAGGATGCTACCTTGGGACCAGCCCATCAGGAGACGCCTGCTGTGAGGAGCCGGTGCGTCCTTCCTGCTGCCCCACACACGCACCTCGGACCCGGAGGGCAGCCACGGTCTTGATGCCCTCAGCCTCCGCGGTGATCTGGCCGGCATCCTCCAGGGCCAGGCCCAAGATAGTCAGGCTGTGGCTGGCACCCTTCTGCGATATGAGAAACTTCTCGCTGGACTGTAGCTTGACGTCATCCCGGAACCACGTCACCGCCACGTCGCTGGGAGTCACCACGCACTGGAAGGTGGCCTCGCAGCCCTCCTCCGCAACCACTGCGCTCAGCCCAGACGTGAACTTGACCACACGGGGGACTGCTGACAAGAGCTCCACTTGAGAGGCGGTTAGGAGGGGCAGGGGCCCCCACCTAGCAGACGCCGCGGAAGGACACCTCTTCGGGAAGCAGCCCTGGAATGCTCCGCCAAGCCACCCACCCACCTGGGCGGCCCAGCCCCTGTGCCCGGCATCCGCATACCGCTCACGGTGAGCATGGCGCTGGTGTGGTCGTCGCGGCTCTCGCACACGTACTCCCCCGCATCTTCCGCCCGCAGGTCCGACACAGTGAGCGAGCGCTGAAGTCCCGCAGCCGCCATCTGGAAGCGTTTGCCGGCCCGGAGTTGCGTGTTCCCATGGCGCCACACCACCTGGGCCTGTGCCGGGCTCAGCTCGCAGACCAGCTTCACTGTGCCGCCCAGCTCCCCGCTCACGGGCTCCAGGGGACGGCAGAACTTGGCAGCCACCTCTGGGGGAGGGGAAGGGAGGGGACGTCAGCCTGGTGGGGCTCGGGCCATAGGACCAGCTCTGAGCTGCCCGGTTGTGCGCCCTGAGCCTCACCCAGTCTCCACTCCAGGACGCTGCAAACAAGGGGTTCCCAGACGGCCTCCCCGTGGCCCCACTCACCTTCCACTTGCACCGGGAAGTCCTGCTCCTCTGCGCCCAGGCGGCAGCAGTAGACGGCACTGTCCAGGATCTGCGCACCACGCACGGTCAGGGTGTGGGTGTCCCCCAGGCTGGCCGTCTCGTGCCGCTTGCTGCTGCGAATCTCCACACCATCCTTGAGCCAAGTCACCGCGGCCACAGAGGGTGCGGCCAGCGTGGCTGTCAGGACGATGTCCTCGTGTTCCCTGACCACCAGAGGTTCCCTGCGTCTGGGTCTCTCCAGGGTCGGGGGCTCAAGTTCCGGCTCTGGGGGGCGGGGGCGGGGGGTGACCAACAAGCATTAGAGGGGAGACCCTCGCATCCCTGGCCTGGGTCCCGTCCCCCCTCCAGGCTACGTGGTGGGAGAAGACTTGAAATGAAAGTGCCCGGGCGGTCCAGCTCTCCACTGCTGCCTCTCTGCTGAGCAAGCCAGACAGTGAATGCAACAGGGCCACACTCTGTGCCAGGCACCATCCCGGCTCACAGGGGCAGTGCAGGGCAGCCAGGAGGGACCACCTGGGGCCACAAGCTCTGTCCCACCAAAAGCTGAGAGTCGAGGATCCCTGCCCCCACCCCCAAGGGAAGATGGGCCCCATGAGCAGCTAATGCAGGGAAAGTAAGGCACACAGTGACCCTGACACAGCCTGGGGGCTGGGCCAAAATTCCAGAAGAGCAGTGGGGAGCAGGGCCAGGAAGGGAGGCAGAGGAGGACGGTTTCGGTAGAAGAACCCCCATGCGGAGTGGAGAGACCAGGCAAAGACGGAGAGGGATGAAACAGCCTGAGAGCCTCCAGCAGCCCAGCATGGGGGCAAAGCCAAGGCAGAGAAGGGGGAAGGGGAAGGCCCTGGGTGGGGACCCAAGAGCATCCCTGTGAGGGCTGACCCAGGGGAGCACTTGGAAGGACCACACTGGCTGCTGGATTGGGGGCAAGGGCCACAGCTGGGGACGGGGACAGTGTCAGCCACCTCAGGACACTGAAACCCAGTGATGTCATCGGCAGCCAGGAGGGACGGGAGCAGGCAACAAACCAGCTTGGCTCAGACCCAGGATAGGATGGGCATCTGAGCAGAGGCCGACACAATGGGCTGACCTCAATGCATCTGGACGGTCAGGGCCCCAAGGCCAGAGACGGGGACTCCAGACCCAATGGGGGCAGGGGCATCCAAGGCCAGAAGCTCCTCAGAGCAGGACTGGGCTCCACAGCTGCCCACGAAGACTTAATATGGGAACAGTGCCCCTTGCCAACGACAGACAAAGAATGGCCATTTCAGCAGACTACAGGCCTTAGCAGCCTGCAGATGACTGAGAAAGCCTGTGGCAGGTTTCATGCTGGGAGAGGTGGGGATGTGATGGAGAGATGCAGGAACCTGGGGAAGCAGATGCCAAAAGTGTCCCGGACCAGGGGCTGTGGCAAGCATCCCACAACTCAAGGACCTTCCCAGTGGACAGCACCCCGGGGCTGACTGCATCAGAGGAGAACCCAGCACAGGCCCAACACACACATGTCCCCCACCCTGCTGGAGATGTGCTAATTTCCCCCAATTTGTCAGGTGCTCAGCCTCTACACCCAACCCTGGCACCCACCTGTGACATCCAGGTGGAAGGAGACCTTCTGGCCCCCGGCCTCGCAGCTGTACTCCCCGGCGTCTGCCTTGCCCGCCTGCTGCACCACCAGCCTCCGGGTGCAGCCCGTGGCCTCCACACGCACTCTTGAGCTCGAACTCAGCTTCTTCCTGTTCTTGTACCACATCACCTCCGTCTGGGCCTGGGCCACCTCGCAGCTCAGCGTGGCACTGGCCCCCGCCACGGCCTGCACTTCACTGCGTGCCGGCTGCTCCTTGGCAAACACCACCATAGGCTCTGGGGACAGGGAGGGATGCAGAGAGGCAAAAACACCATCTCAGTCAAGAAGGCAGCACTAGGGAAAAAAGGCCTGGACAGATGGGAAGGGGGGCTGGAAACTTCTCCAGGCTCTGGTCTAGTTGTGCAACAAGTACCCACAATTTATCTATACATTCTACCACTGATCTGTGCATGTTGTTCCAAGTGGGGACTTTGTGAAAGATTTCTTCCATGCACATATTCCTCTAGGAAAGGAACTGTGGGATCAGGAGGCATGCACACCTCAACCTTCCTAGAGGATGCAGAGTCTTTCCCACACAACTGAGCAGAGCACGTTCCCACCCACAGCGCAGGAGAGTTCCTGAGGCTCCATGCTGTTGTCAGCTGTTGGCAGTCTGGTAGTTGTACTTCCTGAGCTCTCTTTTGCATGGTCCTGATGATTTAGAGTGGAGCACCATTTCTGATCTTTTTGGCTTTTGGTGTTTGCCCTTCTGTAGTGTCATTGCAAGGCTTTTGCCCAGTTAGCAGTAGCATTGTCTGTCTTTTCCTTATTCATTTTCAGGAACTCTTTATATATTTATGTTAGAACTTTGAGAATTATGGATATGTAAATAACTTCTCCATCTTTGTCACTTGTTTTGTCATCTTTTATGTGTCTTCTGTTGATATAGTTCTTAGTTTTAATACAGGCAAGTATGTCAATTTGTCCCTTGTGATTAATGCATTTATATCCTATTTAAGAAATCTTTTATTACCCTCAGGTCATTAAATAATCTATATTAGCTGCTAAGAGCTTGCTTTATCTTTCACATTGGAGTCTCTAACCCACCTGGAGTTGGTGTTTGTGTGTGCTGCGAGGGAGATGTCCATTTTTATTATAGAGGAATAGATATAAAAATAGAGATATATGTATACAGTTACATGGTATTAGCACAGTTTATGAAAAGACCATCCTTTCTCTATACCACACACTAGCACTACAGAGTTAAAAAACAGAAAAGGGATGGGGGAGTCTGGTTATGTGTGGGGCTGTTTCAGAGCTCACTATTCTGTTCCTTTGTTCTGTGTATTTATCCCTGCATTGAAACCCAGTTGTTTTCACTACTGTAGCTTTATAATAAGTTTGGCATCTTGCAGATGAAATGCTCTCACTTTATGAGTGCTTCGGTTCCACTTGACTCTTGGAATCAACTAGTCAATTTTGACACACCCACAAAAGGACTTTTCTTTGGGTTTTGATTAGGAGTGGACATCTTTGTGTCTTCCATGCATATCCCACCATTCATTTAGCACTGTCTCCCTAAAGTATTTAATAATATCCTCCTCAGAAGCCTTAAACATATTTTATTAGACATGGAATTAGAAGCATGATACTTTTGATGCTATTATAATTGTCTTAAAATATCCTTTCCTGACTCTTTGTTGCTAGTACATCAACATAGAAGCGTTTTCTGTGTATTTCGTATGTGGCAGTCTTCCTTAACTTCCTTACTAACTCTAAAAATTCTTCCTTTTCTACCTTCTGCGTTAATAATCTTATCATCGGTGAAGTCCACTTTTACTTTATCTAAATTTTATTGCTTTATATTCCTCCTTATAGGCTGTACAATGTTGGACACGAGTTCTGATAGTGGAGCCACTTGAAATGCCCCAGTTAAAAAGAAAAGCTTTCAAGGTTTCCCTATAAGTGTGATGTTTGCTGTGGTTTTCTTTAGCACCCTGTATCAAATTAAGAAACTATCCTTTTATTACTAGTTTATTAAGAAGTTTATTAACATGAATATATGCTACTACATTTCATAAAACTCTTATTCTGAATATGATGTAAAAAATTTATCAAGCACTTTTATTCTGCATTCTTCTAGGTAAAAACATGCTTTTTCTCTTTTAGTTTCTTAACATTATAGATTGTATTGATGTTTCTTATGTTCTGATGTTGAACCACCCTTGCATTCCTGGATTAAGATCTGAGTGTATTGTGCTTTTCATGCATTGCTCCACTCACTTTGCCAATACTTTGTATAGGATTTTGATATTGACATCCATAAAAGATTGGCCTGTAATTTCAATTCTTTATACTTTCTTTGTCAGATTTTGGTATCGATGCTATATGCTAGCTACATAAAATGAGTTAAAGAGCATATATATATACACACACACATATCCATATATATCCATATATATGTATATCTCCATATATACATATATATATGTATATCCCCTTCAAAGCTTTTGCACAGCAAAGGAAACCATAAACAAGACCAAAAGACAACCCTCAGAATGGGAGAAAATATTTGCAAATGAAGCAACCGACAAAGGATTAATCTCCAAAATTTACAAGCAGCTCATGCAGCTCAATAACAAAAAAACAAAAACCCAATCCAAAAATGGGCAGAAAACCTAAATAGACATTTCTCCAAACAAGATATACAGACTGCCAACAAACACATGAAAGAATGCTCAACATCATTAATCATTAGAGAAATGCAAATCAAAACTACAATGAGACATCATCTCACACCAGTCAGAATGGCCATCATCAAAAAATCTAGAAACAATAAATGCTGGAGAGGGTGTGGAGAAAAGGGAACACTCTTGCACTGCTGGTGGGAATGTGAATTGGTACAGCCACTATGGAGAACAGTATGGAGGTTCCTTAAAAAACTACAAATAGAACTACCATATGACCCAGCAATTCCACTACTGGGCATATACCCTGAGAAAACCATAATTCAAAAAGAGTCATGTACCAAAATGTTCATTGCAGCTCTATTTACAATAGCCAGGACATGGAAACAACCTAAGTGTCCATCATCAGATGAATGGATAAGGAAGATGTGGCACATATATACAATGGAATATTACTCAGCCATAAAAAGAAACGAAATTGAGCTATTTGTAATGAGGTGGATGGACCTAGAGTCTGTCATACAGAGTGAAGTAAATCAGAAAGAGAAAGACAAATACCATATGCTAACACATATATATGGAATTTAAGAAAAAAAAATGTCACGAAGAACCTAGGGGTAAGACAGGAATAAAGACACAGACCTACTAGAGAATGGACTTGAGGACACCAGAAGCAGGAAGGGTAAGCTGGGACGAAGTGAGAGAGTGGCATGGACATATATACACTACCAAATGTGAAATAGATAGCTAGTGGGAAGCAGCCGCATAGCACAGGGAGATCAGCTCAGTGCTTTGTGACCACCTAGAGGGGTGGGATAGGGAGGATGGGAGGGAGGGAGATGCAAGAGGGAAGAGATATGGGAACATATGTGTATGTATAACTGATTCACTTTGTTATAAAGCAGAAACTAACACACCATTGTAAAGCAATTATACTCCAATAAAGATGTAAAAAAATACAAAAATATATGTATATCCCTTTTCCATTCTCTTAAAGAATTTCGATGAATATGGAATAATTTCTTTCCAGAATATTCTATATAAATTGCCAGTAGAGCCACTGAGCTTAATCTTGTTCTATGAGAAGATTCTTTTATTATGCTTCCATTTAGTTAAAAGGTTATTAGACTGTTCAAGTTGTTAATTTCTTCTTGTGTAAGTTTTGGTATAATTTTCTAAGAATTGGCCACTATTTCAAAACTTTTCAAATTTACTTGTGTGAAATAATATCGTGTTTTATTATAATAATGTCAAATGATTCATAGTGGGTTTCTTGGTATCTATATACACCTATGAATCATTATATACTAATACGATACCAAACTGTTATGTGGTGGCACTTAGGAGTCAATGCAGGACCACAGCCCATCTCTATTTGAGGTTAACCTCTCTTAACAAAAGGAAACTAAAGTTAGTTCACAGACATCTCTGTGAACCAGCCCAGAAGGTACAGACACACACAAGAGTCATTAGGAAATGATATGAAATAAATACCACTTACCAGTCAGTGGCTGCTACTACCATACCTCATCTTTAACAAAGCATGCTAGTGTAAGAAAAGCTCCTTACTACTCTCCATTTCTAAATTTACACATCAAACTCCAAAGGAAATACTGACACAGAATATACTAATTGAAAGACAAAAGGAAACCAAAATTTGCTTTCAGATGAATGTGCCATGTCTCAGAGGTGTATATCAAAGACATATATCTACCAACCCTCTTCTCTTGGTTTACTTTGCACAGACATTGCAACAGAACAGGAATCTATATTTTGCAACATTTGGGTACATACATAACTTCTACAACCATGTGCAAGGAAGGAAGAGTGTCCCAAGACAACTAAAACTTTGCTGATCCAAAATTCAGACTTGAGGTAATGCCAAGTATGATTATGTGCCTGAAACTTCCCCTTATCAGGTTCAAAGAAATACAAACGTCTCTGATTAGGGCGAATCCTCATACGGTGCTGGGTGAGGGAATCTGGATGCTGCTAGAACATCCAAAAGTACATTCACATATCCTGAGGTGAGAGACATCTGGTCTACTCGAGACCCCAAGGGCAAGATGGAGCCAGGGTCCTGGACACCAAAGATCACCTGGAACATTACAACATGGAAACACCACTCATGGTGCACAAGAGGGGACACTTTTCCTTCCATACACCCCCTTCCCATCCAGTGTCCCTGGGATCAGGCACAAGCATGAAAGTGGGAGGTGGGGAGATGGGAGATGTAAAGAGATTAAATGTGATGGAAAGACCACTGGGTCTGTCACGGCTATAAGCCAGTCACATCATCTCCATAAAGGGCTAATTTAGCATCCCTCCCAAATAACTGACCTGTGACATCCAGGTGGAAGGAGACCCTCTGGCCCCTAGCTTCACAGCTGTACACTCCAGCATCCACCTTCCCTGCCTGCTGCACCACCAGCTGCCGGGTGCAGCCCTTGGCTTCCACACGCACTTTCGAGCTCGAACTCAGCTTCTTTCCATCCTTGTACCACGTCACCTCCGTCTGGGCCTGGGCCACCTCGCAGCTCAGCGTGGCACTGGCCCCCGCTACGGCCTGCACTTCACTGCGTGCTGGCTGCTCCTTGGCAAACACCACCTTGGGCTCTGGGGAAGGGAGGGATGCATAGGGTCAAAGATACCATCTAAGTCAAGATGCAGCACTGTGGAAAGAACGACTAAACAGGAAGGCAGGAAGACAGGAAACTTCTCCAGGCTTTGCACCAGCTGTGTGACCTAGAGAAGCTCCACCACCTTCTCAGCAACAAGTGACACACTTTATTTCTACGTTCTCCTGATCTATGTAGGCTGTTCCGGTGAGAAGCTGGGAAAGACTTCTCCCCTGCACAAATCCTCTAGGAGAGGAGCCGTAGAGTCATGCATTCCTCAGCCTTCCTAGATGAGGCCAGAGTCTTTCCCATACAGTTGTGCAGGTCATGTTCTCATCTACAGTGAATGAGAGTTCCTGAGACTCCACCCTCTTGCCTATTCTCAGTATTGTCGACTGTTGGCAACCTGGTGGGAGTGAAGTTACACCATCTGGCTGTCTATTGCATGGTCCTGATGATTCACAAAGTGAAGAATCTTTATGAATTTTTTGGTCATTCTGTGGTTTACTCTTCTGTGGTGTCACTGTTCAAGTTTTCCACAAGTTTCAAAATTAGCATTGTCTGTTTTTTCCATATTCATTTAGGAGCTCTTTATATAAATAAATGCTATAGAGTGTTGATGCTTATGTGTGTTTACCTGTCCTCCCCATTTTCATGCTCTACCTTTTCATTCCTTTATGATGTTTCTGGTGAAATTAAGTTATTTAATTAAGTCTGTTACAGGCAGATATATCAATTTGATATCAATTTGTCCTTTGTGGTTTCTGCATTTATGTTCTGTTTAAAAATCCTTCATTATCCTGAGGCCATTAAATAACCTCTATTATCTGATAAAAGCTTGTTCTACCTTTCATACAGAGGTCTCTAACCTGCCTGGAGTTGGTTCTTTGTGTTCTAGGAGGTAGATTCCAGTGTTATTTTATTTTTCCATATAGTTAATGGTCTTAGTACCATTTATGAAAAGACCCTCCTTTCTCTCCACCTCAGCGTGAACTCACCATTCCAGTCCCTTGGGCTATTTATCTATCTCTGCACTGAGACCCACTTGTCCAAACTGCTGTAACTTAAAATAAAAGTCTTGATTTAGGTTAGAGCAAATGTCCTCATTCTGTTCTTTGACTGGCTTTTGCAATCAACTTGTCAATATTCTCACACCCAAAAGACCTATTATTTGGGGTTTAATGGGAATTGAACACTTCTAGGTCTTCCATAGATTCGTATCCATTTATTTGTATCTTTTTGCCTGCCTCTCTACAATGTCTAATCATTTCTCCCACAAAGTGTCTCAAGATCCTTTCTTAGACTTGGAACCAGTAAAATGACCCATCTAATGTTATTGTAACTCTGAAAATTTCATTTTCCAGTTTCTTGTTTCTGGTATATAGCTATAGAACTGTTTTCTGTATTTTTTTTTTGGTACATGGGCCTCTCACTGTTGTGGCCTCTCCCATTGCAGAGCACAGGCTCCGCACACGCAGGCTCAGTGGCCATGGCTCACGGGCCCAGCCGCTCCGCGGTATGTGGGATCTTCCCGGACCAGAGCATGAACCCATGTCCCCTGCATCGGCAGGTGGACTCTCAACCACTGCGCCACCAGGGAAGCCCTCTATATTATTTTTGTATGCGGTAATGTTTCGCAACTCTCTTACTAAGTGTAGTAATTAATGTTTCTAGATTTTCTAAACTGATAATCATATCATCTGTGAGTTCCAATTTCCCTCCTTACTGTGCTTTAAATGTAGCATTACAGTGGTGAAAATTGGTTTCCTTGTCTTGTTCCCTACTTCAAAGGCAATGCTTTCAAGTTTCACTTTATGTGCGATGTTAGCTAGTTTTCTCTACACTACCAATTATTAAATGAAAGAAGAACATTTTATTTATACTTTGGTAAGAATTTTATGGCAGGAATTGATGCTAAATTTTATCAAGTATTTCTCCTGGATATATGATGTTATATTTCATTGAGTATTTTTAATCTCCATTTATTGGGGAAATAGTATCATTTTTCTTTTATTTTCTTGACGTCAATCTTTCTATACATTTTCTACTGTTCCTTGTGTTAGATAAACCTTGCACTCCTGCAATAGGACTGTTCTCAGAGTGTATTTTCCTCTTGATAACCTGTTGAATTCAGTTTGCTACTATTTTGTTGAAGATATTAGCCTTGATATCATCAATAAATTAAACTGCGTTACTTCTTCATATTTACCTTATCAGATTTTGGTATCAATGATATGTTCTACACATAAAATGAATTAGAGAGTGTATTCCATTTATCAATACTACAGAAGAATCTGTATGAACATGGAATAATTGCATTCCAGAATACTCAGCACAATTTAACAGTGGAGTGAGTGGGTTTAGATTTCTGCTGTGAGATTATTTATTATGGTTCCATTTATTTAAAAGACTATCAGCTGGCAGAAAAAGCTTTCGACAAAATTCAACACCCATTTATAATAAAAACCCTCCAGAAAGTAGGCATAGAGGGAACTTACCTCAACATAATAAAGGCCATATATGACAAACACACAGCCAACATCATTCTCAATGGTGAAAAACTGAAAGCATTTCCTCTAAGATCAGGGACAAGACAAGGTTGTCCACTCTCACCACTCTTATTCAACATAGTATTGGAAGTTTTAGCCACAGCAATCAGAGAAGAAAAAGAAATAAAAGGAATCCAAATCGGAAAAGAAGAAGTAAAGCTGTCACTGTTTGCAGATGACATCATACTTTACATAGAGAATCCTAAAGATGCCACCAGAAAACTACTAGATCTAATCAATGACTTTGGTAAAGTAGCAGGATACAAAATTAATGCACAGAAATCTCTTGCATTCCTATACACTAATGATGAAAAATCTGAAAGAGAAATTAAGGAAACACTCCCATTTACCATTGCAACAAAAAGAATAAAATACCTAGCAATAAACCTACCTAAGGAGACAAAAGACCTGTATGCAGAAAACTATAAGACACTGATGAAAGAAATTAAAGATGATACAAACAGATGGAGAGATAGACCATGTTCCTGGACTGGAAGAATCAACATTGAGAAAATGACTATACTACCTAAAGCAATCTACAGATTCAATGCAATCCCTATCAAACTACCAATGGCATTTTTTACAGAAGTAGAACAAAAAATTTCACAATTTGTATAGAAACATAAAAGACCCCAAATACCCAAAGCAATCTTGAGAAAGAAAAACAGAGTTGGAGGAATCAGGCTCCTGGACTTCAGACTATACTACAAAGCTACAGTAATCAAGACAGTATGGTACTGACATGAAAACAGAAATATAGATCAATGGAACAGGATAGAAAGCACAGAGATAAACCTGTGCACATATGGTCACCTTATCTTTGATGAAAGAGGCAAGAGTATACAGTGGAGGAAAGACAGCCTCTTCAATAAGCGGTGCTGGGAAAGCTGGACAGGTACATGTAAAAGTATGAAATTAGAACACTCCCTAACACCATACACAAAAATGAACTCCAAATGGATTAAAGACCTAAATGTAAGGCCAGACACTATAAAACTCTTAGAGGAAAACAAAGGCAGAACACTCTATAACATAAATCACAACAAGATCCTTTTCGACCCACCTCCTAGAGAAATGGAAATAAAAACAAAAGTAAACAAATGGGACCTAACGAAACTTAGAAGCTTTTGCAGAGCAAAGCAAACCATAAACAAGACGAAAACACAACCCTCAGCATGGGAGAACATATTTGCAAATGAAGCAACTGACAAAGGATTAATCTCCAAAATTTACAAGCAGCTCATGCAGCTCAATATCAAAAAAACAAACAACCCAATCCAAACATGGGCAGAAGACCTAAATAGACATTTCTCCAAACAAGATATACAGATTGCCAACAAACAAACGAAAGGATGTTCAACATCACTAATCATTAGAGAAATGCAAATCACAACTACAATGAGGTATCACCTCACACCAGTCAGAATGACCATCATCAAAAAATCTACAAACAATGAATGCTGGAGAGGGTGTGGAGAAAAGAGAACCCTCTTGCACTGTTGGTGGGAATGTAAATTGATACAGCCACTATGGAGAACAGTATGGAGGTCCCTTAAAAACTAAAAATAGAACTACCATATGACCCAGCAATCCCACTACCTGGTATATACCCTGAGCAAACCATAATTCAAAAACAGTCATGCAGGGCTTCCCTGGTGGCGCAGTGGTTGGGAGTCCGCCTGCCGATGTAGGGGACACGGGCTCGTGCCCCAGTCCGGGAAGATCCCACATGCCGCAGAGCGGCTGGGCCTGTGAGCCATGGCCGCGGAGCCTGCGCGTCCGAAGCCTGTGCTCTGCAACGGAAGAGGCCACAACAGTGAGAGGCCCGTGTACCCATCCCCCCAAAAAAAGAGTTATGTACTACAATGTTCATTGCAGCTCTAATTTACAATAGCCAGGACATGGAAACAACCTAAGTGTCCATCAACATGAATAGATAAAGAAGATGTGGCACATATATACAATGGAATATTACTCAGCCACAAAAAGAAACGAAATTGAGTTTTTTGTAGTGAGGTGGATGGACCTGGAGTCTGTCATACAGAGTGAAGTAGTCAGAAAGAGAAAAACAAATACCATATGCTAACACATATATATGGAATCTAAAAAAAAAAAAAGGTTCTGAAGAACCTTGGGGCAGGACAGGAATAAAGACGCAGACATAGAGAATGGTCTTGAGGACATGGGGAGGGGGAAGGGTAAGCTGGGACAAAGTGAGAGAGTGGCATGGTCATATATACATTAAAATAGATAGCTAGTGGGAAGCAGCCACATAGCACAGGGAGATCAGCTCGGTGCTTTGTGACCACCTAGAGGGGTGGGATAGGGAGGATGGCAGGGAGACGCAAGAGGGAGGAGATATGGGGATATATGTATATGTATAGCTGATTCACTTTGTTATAAAGCAGAAACTAACACACCATTGTAAAGCAATTATACTCCAATAGAGATGTTTAAAAAAATGATTATCGGCTGTACAACTTGTCTATTTTCCATTGTGTGAGTTTTGCCATAGTTTCTAGGAATTGATCAATTTGTAATCCTCTGTTCTTTGTGAATTTTGTATTCACATTGCAGCAAAATATGGATCTATATTTTGCTCCATCTGTGTTCAGAGAACTTACCTATCAATGTGAAAATTGCTGTCCCAGGACACCTGAAACTTTATAATACAAAATTCAGCCATGAAATAATTCCAAGTATTATTGTGTGACCAACATTTTCCCTTATTCTGCTTCAATGAATTGAAACATCTCTTACTAACAGGAACCTCAAGTGTTCTTGGTAAGGATCTAGATGATCTGCCACAAAAACCCCAGTGGACAGATATCTCGTCTACCTCAGTCCTATGCAACAGGTAGACCCAGAGTGACAGACACCAAAGACCACCAATGGAGTCTGAACAAGCTAGGAAAATGTGACTAAGGATTATTACATGGAAAACAACCTATGATATAAAAGAACTGCCTCTCTCCCTCCAGGATACACCCAACAATCCATGTTTCCATGAACTTAGATTTAGAAATGTTTTCTGCATATTGACTTCTTTAAACACGAATCCTACTCAAGAATCGTACACAGTCAAAAAATAATTTTGGGGGTTCTCTGAATTGATAATCACATCATCAGCATATTCCAACTTTAGATTCATGAAAACTTTTGCCAGTGATTTTATGATCCTTCATACTTGACTCAGTGGTTAGTCAGTGTACTGTCACTCACAGCAGGGTCTCCAGATACCCATTAACTGGGATGTTGCTGTTGCTACTATTGTATATGTATTTTATAATAATAAAAAAAAGAACACTTTTATACAATTTGCTAAGAATATTATGGAAGGAACTGATGCTCCATTTTATCAAATCTTTGCCTCGATATAGGACATTTAAATTTAATCAAATATTTGATTCTGTGCTCATTGAGATGATCACATTTTTTGCATTCAATCTCTTAATGTCAAGCCTTATATCTATTAACGTTGCCAACATTCAACCCAAGGTGCAATCCTAGACTATGACTTTCATAACTGATCTCTACCCCCTGCATACATGACTGAATTCCTTTTACTAACACTTAATTTATGATTTGGGCTTTGATAACCACAATAGATACGTCTGGAATTTCACTCATTCTTCCTGCCTTTCTTGTGTGGTTCTGGTATCTATGTCATATTCTTTGCATAAAGAAAGTTATGGAGTGCATCTCCTTCTTCTGTCTCTAAGACCATCTCCGCAAGCATGGAATAATAGTTTTTCAGGATATTTTGGAGAGTGTACCAGAGAACTACGAGGTAGTTCTTGAGAATATTTTTCACTATTCTTCCAACTGATTGAAAAGTCATACAACTCTTTGAGATTTCTATATCTTCTTGTGTCAGTTTTCATACAGCTGGCCAGGATTTAGTCAAATTTCACAACTTTTTAAAGCTGTTATTTAAAAACACTCTCTAATATTCTCCAAATGCCACATTTTACAGAAATGCCTGGTCGGATCTGGGATATCTATACACACCCATAAATAATCGTATGGTCGCACGGTCTCAAACAGTTACGGGTTGGCACCTAGGAGTCAATGTGGATTGGCAGCCCACCCCAACACAGCATGAAGACTCTCTTCACACAAGATGAGTAACCTAATTTCTTAGACTGCCCATTCTTCCAGCCACGAGGCAGAGACACTCACTAACCTTTAGGAAAATGCAACGAAATAAAGACTACTTTGCCCGTCAGAGACAGCAGCTGGTACACTAACTCCTCATTAGCAAAGCAGACTGATGGGGCAGAAGCGAACTTTTCCTTTCTGTTCCTAAATTCATCAAAATAAGGCCACGGGGAATACTGACCCACATCATTCAAACAGTTTGAAGACAAAGACAAAATCTTATTGCATTTAAGAAGATCACCCTACATAGCACAGGTCACTCTATACCATTCCTCCTTTCTTCCTCCCTTTACAAGATCGTGACAAAACTTGGGCCTATCTTCTGCTACCTACAGGCAACCGGAGCTTCCCTATCCAGGAAAAGGAAGGAAGGGCATCCCAGAAACATGAATCTGATCATCAAAAGTTCACTCCTAAGATAATTCCAAGCTGGATTGTGGACCAGTATCTCCACTAATCCGGGATCAAGGAAGTTGAAACCCCATCTGACAAACTAAGACGCAGCATGAGCTGCCGGATGAGGACATGTTGTAGGTGTTATGATAGATATATGATGAGAGGAAAGCCACATATCCCCAGGCTGACCTAAGACGCCATGCCTCAGGGAGAGCCAGGAACAAGAGGAAGGCTCTAGGCACGTGCTAAGAAATGTGACTGGGCCTTCATGCATGGAAACAGGTGGACACAAAGGGCCCCTCTTACTTCCACACCCACCCTCTCCATCCATCCTTCCCCTGGCAAAAATGGCTATAAACGTGGGACGTGGAAGACTGGGAGGCTACAGGTGGCTGAACACCGTCTGTCAGGCCGCAAGACCGTCCCCTAATCACCTCCAAACAGGCTAGCTTAGTATCCTCCTCCAGGACTGACCTGTGACATCCAGGTGGAAGGAGACCCTCTGGCCCCCGGCCTCGCAGCTGTACTCCCCGGCGTCTGCCTTGCCCGCCTGCTGCACCACCAGCCGCCGCCCTCGGCCCGTGGCCTCCACACGCACTTTCGAGCTCGAACTCAGCTTCTTTCCATCCTTGTACCACGTCACCTCCGTCTGGGCCTGGGCCACCTCGCAGCTCAGCGTGGCACTGGACCCTGCCACGGCCTGCACTTCACTGAGTGCTGGCTGCTCCTTGGCAAACACCTCCTTGGGCTCTGGGGACAGGGAGGGATACACGGGTCAAGGACACCATCTCAGTCAGGAAGGCAGCCCTGGGCAAAAGAGACCTGAGTGGAGAGCCGTGGGCCAGGCGGGTGCGAGGGGTGCGGAGGTGGGGCGGGGGCCAAGCTGGAGATTTCTCCAGGATCTGCACCAGCCGTGTGCCCCGCAGAAGTGCCCCTGCCTTTCTCAGCAACAAGTAAAACAAGTGATGCATTCTCCCCCGTGTCCGCGAGAGCTGGTCCGGGGAGTGGGGGGCTGGGGGGAGGGTGCGCTTTTTGAAGAGACTTCTCCCATGCTCATAGCATCTGCGGGTCACACGCAAGTGTTCCCAAAACTTCCCAGATGGGGCCACAGTCCTCTCCATACGCCTAAGCAGGGAACTTTGCACCTGCAGTCCATGGAAATCACTGAGGCTCGGTGCCCTGGCCTACACTTAGTACGGTCAACTTGTGGCAATCTCTGGGGAGTGCTGGCACCTCCCCGTGGCTTTCTTTTCCAATGTCTGAGGAATAAAGAAGCTGTGAACCTTTCCCCGTATGACTGGGGTCCCCATTACTCTTTTGTTCTTCGTGGTGACACTATTCAAATTTTTGCCCACTCACCAACAGTAGGCTCTGTCTTCTCTCCATCTCTAAGCACTCTTTATGCATTGAAATACTAGAGAAGGACAGATTGCTAGCTTTCAAGGTTACTCCCAACCGTGGGACTCCCATTTTCACTATGTGATCGAGTCCTCCGATGAATCAAAGTTATTCCTTTCAGTAGTGTCACCGATGTCCATTACAGTCCTTTGAGTTTGGAGCATTTGTGTTCCCTTTAGAAAATCTTCCCTTACCTTCCGTCTTTAAAGACCCACGGTATCACCGGACTGTCTTTTGGTTTGTACCTTTTCACACTGAGGTTTCTAACCCACCACGAGTGTACTTTTGTGTGCGCTGTGAATTGTCAGTACAGTTTAAGTTTTCCCTGTGGGTAAGTGGTCCAACCACTATTTATGAAGACAACATCCCTCCTCGACTTCTCGAACGCACAGCACAGCAACAGATAAAATTGTGACAGCAGGGAGGGGGCTGGGAGACAGACGGAGGGGGGATTTGTCCATGGTAGTGCAGGAAACCACTGCTGCAAAGAGCTACTTCTGACCTCACTACTACGTTCCTCTGATGCGGTAAATATCGCCGCACTGGGATCCCCTTATCTTGAAAACTATATAGCCTCACAATAATTCTTGACTACGGTTCCTCTCACCGCGCTTCTGCAAGCAAATAGCATGTTGGCTGTACCTTGCCTTTGGAATCTGCCTGCTATTCTACCATCCGACCACCCAAAACACAAATTTGCTTCGATTTTCATTGTTAATCAACATCGCTGATTTTTCTCCACAGATTACGTTCCATCGATGGAAACCTCTGACTCTCTCTCAAGAATGTGCGCTAATTTCCCCACATACTCTGGTAGCACCTTTTATCAGACCTGGAATTAGGAACATGATACAATTGTGCCATTTTAACTCTTTCACAAAACTTTCACTTGCCCAACGTTCCTCACCAGGACTTAGCTGAGGAAATGTCTTCTGCATGTTCATTCTCTTACACCCTAATCTTACTCAACAATCGTACACAGCCTAATGATTGATCCATCGCATTGTCTGAGTTGATAATCACACCATCAGCAAGTTCTACCTTGAGTTTTTCTAAACCCTTTGCCAGTGATTTTATGCTCCTCCTGAATCCGCTCAGTGGCTACAGAGGCCCACGTGTGTTCTCCCTCACATCAAAGATTGGCAGGGACACATTAAGTGGGATGCTGCTCTTGTTGTTGCTGTTGTTGTTGTTGGAGGAATTTTATTATAACGTTACAAAAGAACACTTTTGTACAATATGCTAAGAATTATATGGCAAGAACTGGTGCTCAGTTTTCTTACTCTTTTTGTCTGGATTTCGGACGATCAAATTTCATCAACCATTTGATTCTCTATTCGTTCAGAGGACCACATCCTCTTGCATTCAATCTCTTAATGCCAAGCTTTATATATATTAATGATGCCAACATTCAGGCCAACGTGCAATCCTGGACTAGGACTCTCATCACTGATCTCCACCGCGTGGATGAATGGCCGAATTCCTTTTGCTAACATTTCATTTATGATTTTGGCTGTGATATTCGCAATACATACGTCTGGAATTTCATTCATCCTTCCTGCCTTTCTTCAGCAATTCTGGTATGCGTCGATGTTATGTTCTGAATTTAAAGAGACTTATGGAGTGCATCTCCTTTTTCTATCTCTAAGACCATCTCCACAAGCACGGAATAACAGTTTTCCAGGATAGTTTGTAGACTGTACCAGAGAAGTACCAGGTAGTTCTTGGGAAGATTTTTCATTATTCGTCCTACTGACTGACAAGTCATAAAACTCTTTGAGTTTTCTACATCTTCTTGTGTCAGTTTTCATACAGTTGTCCAGGATTTAGGCAAACTTCACAACTTTTCAAAGCTTTTATCTTAGAACACTCTCTAATATTCTCCGAATGCCACATTTTACAGAAATGCCTGGTGGGATCTGGGATATCTATAAACACCCATAAATCATCCTGTGGTGTCACGGTCTCAAACAGTTACAGGTTGGCACCTAGGAGTCAATGTGGAATGGCAGCCCACCCCTACTCAGCATGAAGGCTCTCTTCACAGAAGACGAGTAACCTGATTTCATAGACTGCCCTATGTTCCAGCCACGAGGCAGAGACACTCACTAACCTTTAGGAAAATGCAACGAAATAAAGACTGCTTTGCCAGTCAGAGTCTGCTGCTAGTACACTAACTCCTCATTAGCAAAACAGACTGATGGGGCAGTAGCGACGTTTTCCTTTCTGTTCCTAAATTCATCAATATAACACCATTGGGAATACTGACCCGCAGCATCCAAACTGTTTGAAGACAAACACAAAATCCTACTGCATTTAAGACGATCACCCTAAATAGCACAGGTGACTCTATTCAAATCTTCCTTTCTTCCTCCCTTTGCAAGATCGTGACAACAAACTTTGCCTATCTTCTGCTACCTACAGGCAACTGGAGCTCTCCTATCCAGGAAATTGAAGGAAGGGCATCCCAGAAACCTTAAAACTGATCATCCAAAGTTCACTCCTAAGATAATTCCAAGCGAGACTTGGTGGCCAACATCTCCACTAATCTGCGATCAATGAAATTGAAACCCCATCTGGCAACCCAAGACCTGGCATGAGCCATGCGGTAGGTGTCAGGAAAGACGTACCATGGGAGGAATGTCACATATCCCCAGGCTTACCTCAGACCCCAAGCATTAGGGAGAGCCAGGTCGCGAGACCAGGAACAACAGGAAGACTCTGGGCAGGTGCTAAGACACCATGACTGGGCCTTACCGCATGCAGACAGGTGGACACAAATGGCCCCCCTTCCTTCCATGCCCACACTCTCCATTTATCCTCCCCTGGGCAAAAATAGCTATAAATGTGGGACGTGGAAGACTGGGAGGCTACAGGCGAGTGAACACCCGTCTGTGGAGGCCGCAAGACCGTCCCCTCATCACCTCCAAATAGGCAAGCTCAGTATCCTCCTCCAGGACTGACCTGTGACATCCAGGTGGAAGGAGACCCTCTGGCCCCCGGCCTCGCAGCTGTACTCCCCGGCGTCTGCCTTGCCCGCCTGCTGCACCACCAGCCGCCGCCCTCGGCCCGTGGCCTCCACACGCACTTTCGAGCTCGAACTCAGCTTCTTTCCATCCTTGTACCACGTCACCTCCGTCTGGGCCTGGGCCACCTCGCAGCTCAGCGTGGCACTGGACCCTGCCACGGCCTGCACTTCACTGCGTGCTGGCTGCTCCTTGGCAAACACCACCTTGGGCTCTGGGGACAAGGAGGGATACATGGGTCAAAAACAGCATCTCAGTCAGGAAAGCAGCCCTGTGCAAAAGAGACCTGAGTGGGGAGCCGTGGGCCAGGCGGGTGCGAGGGGTGCGGAGGTAGGGTGGGGGCCAAGCTGGAGACTTCTCCAGGCTCTGCACCAGCCGTGTGCCCTGCAGAAGTCCCCCTGCCTTTCTCAGCGACAAGTAAAACAAGTGATGCATTCTCCCCCGCGTCCGCGTGAGCTGGTCCGGGTGTTGGGGGGGTCGGGGTAGGGTGCGCTTCAGAAGAGACTTCTCCCCTGCTCATGGCTTCTGCGGGGTCACACGCAAGTGTTCCCAAACCTTCCCAGATGGGGCCACAGTCCTCTCCATACGCCTAAGCAGGGAACTTTGCACCTGCAGTCCATGGAAATCACTGAGGCTCGGTGCCCTGGCCTACACTTAGTACGGTCAACTTGTGGCAATCTCTGGGGAGTGCTGGCACCTCCCCGTGGCTTTCCTTTCCATTGTTGGAGGAATAAAGAAGCTGAGTGCCTTTCCCCGAACGACCGGGGTCCCCATTACTCTTTTGTTCTTCCTGGGGACCCAATTCATATTTTTGCCTACTCACCAATAGTAGGCTCTCTCTTCTCTCCATCTCTAGGCACGCTTTATGCATTGAAATACTAGAGAAGGACAGATTGCTAGCTTTCAAGGTTATTCCCAACTGTGGGACTCCCATTTTCACTATGTGATCAAGTACTCTAATGGATCAAAGTTTTTCCCTTCGAGAGTGTCACCGATGTCCATTTCAGCCCTTTGAGTTTGGAGCATTTGTGTTCCATTTAAGAAATCTTCCCTTACCTTCCGTCTTTAAAGAAACCTCGGTATCACCGGACTGTTTTTTCGTTTGTACCTTTACACACTGAGGTTTCTAACCCACCATGAGTGTCCTTTTGTGTGTGCTGTGAATTGTCAGTACAGTTTAATTTTTCCCTATGGGTAAGTGGTCCAAGCACTATTTATGAACACAACATCCCTCTTCAACTTCTCGAACACAGAGCACAGTAACAGATGAAATTGTGGCGGCGGAGAGGGGGCTGGGTTGGGGGCGGAGGGGGGATTTGTCCCTGGTGGTGCAGGAAACCACTGCTGCAAGGAGCTCTTGCTGACCTCACTACTAAATTCCTCTGATGCGGTAAATATCGCCGCACTGGGATCCCCTTATCGTGAAAACTATATAGCCTCACGATCATTCTTGACAACGGCTCCCAGGAAGGGCTCCTACCGTGCTTCTGCAAGCAAATAGCACATTGGCTGTACCTTGCCTTTGGAATCTGCCTGCTATTCTACCATCCGACCACCCAAAACACAAATTTGCTTCGATTTTCATTGTTAATCAACATCTCTCATGTTTGTCCTCAGATTACTGCCCGTCCAAGGAAACCTCTGACTCTCTCTCAAGAATGTGTACTAATTTCCCCACATAGTCTTGTAGCACCTTTTATCAGACCTGGAATTAGGAATATGATACAATTGTGCCCATTTAACTCTTTCACAAATGCCACGGGGAATACTGACCCGCAGCATCAAAACTGTTTGAAGACAAAGGCAAAATCCTATTGCATTTAAGAACATCACCCTAAACAGCACAGGGGACTCTATTCCAATCCTCCTTTCTTTCTCCCTTTGCAAGATCATGACAACAATCTTGGCGTATCTTCTGCTACCTACAGGCAACTGGAGCTTCCCTATCCAGGAAATTGAAGGAAGGGCGTCACATTAGCCTCAAATCTGACCATCCAAAGTTCACTCCTAAGATAATTCCAAGCGGGACTTGGTGGCCAACATCTCCACTAATCTGCGATCAATGAAATTGAAAACCCATCTGGCAAACCAAGACCTGGCATGAGCCATGCGGTAGGTGTCAGGAAAGAAGTTCCATGGGAGGAAAGTCACATATCCCCAGGCCTACCTCAGACCCCAAGCATTAGGAAGAGCCAGGGTCCCGATACCAGGAACTACAGGAAGACTCTGGGCAGGTGCTAAGACACTGTGACTGGGCCTTACCGCATAGAGACAGATGGACACAAATGGCCACTCTTCATTCCACGCCCACACTCTCCATCTATCCTCCCCCGGGCAAAAATAGCTATAAATGTGGGACGTGGAAGACTGGGAGGCTACAGGCGAGTGAACACCCGTCTGTGGAGGCCGCAAGACCGTCCCCTCATCACCTCCATATAGGCTAGCTTAGTATCCTCCTCCAGGACTGACCTGTGACATCCAGGTGGAAGGAGACCCTCTGGCCCCCGGCCTCGCAGCTGTACTCCCCGGCGTCTGCCTTGCCCGCCTGCTGCACCACCAGCCGCCGCCCTCGGCCCGTGGCCTCCACACGCACTTTCGAGCTCGAACTCAGCTTCTTTCCATCCTTGTACCACGTCACCTCCGTCTGGGCCTGGGCCACCTCGCAGCTCAGCGTGGCACTGGACCCCGCCACGGCCTGCACTTCACTGCGTGCTGGCTGCTCCTTGGCAAACACCACCTTGGGCTCTGGGGAAGGGAGGGATGCATAGGGTCAAAGATACCATCTAAGTCAAGATGCAGCACTGTGGAAAGAACGACTAAACAGGAAGGCAGGAAGACAGGAAACTTCTCCAGGCTTTGCACCAGCTGTGTGACCTAGAGAAGCTCCACCACCTTCTCAGCAACAAGTGACACACTTTATTTCTACGTTCTCCTGATCTATGTAGGCTGTTCCGGTGAGAAGCTGGGAAAGACTTCTCCCCTGCACAAATCCTCTAGGAGAGGAGCCGTAGAGTCATGCATTCCTCAGCCTTCCTAGATGAGGCCAGAGTCTTTCCCATACAGTTGTGCAGGTCATGTTCTCATCTACAGTGAATGAGAGTTCCTGAGACTCCACCCTCTTGCCTATTCTCAGTATTGTCGACTGTTGGCAACCTGGTGGGAGTGAAGTTACACCATCTGGCTGTCTATTGCATGGTCCTGATGATTCACAAAGTGAAGAATCTTTATGAATTTTTTGGTCATTCTGTGGTTTACTCTTCTGTGGTGTCACTGTTCAAGTTTTCCACAAGTTTCAAAATTAGCATTGTCTGTTTTTTCCATATTCATTTAGGAGCTCTTTATATAAATAAATGCTATAGAGTGTTGATGCTTATGTGTGTTTACCTGTCCTCCCCATTTTCATGCTCTACCTTTTCATTCCTTTATGATGTTTCTGGTGAAATTAAGTTATTTAATTAAGTCTGTTACAGGCAGATATATCAATTTGATATCAATTTGTCCTTTGTGGTTTCTGCATTTATGTTCTGTTTAAAAATCCTTCATTATCCTGAGGTCATTAAATAACCTCTATTATCTGATAAAAGCTTGTTCTACCTTTCATACAGAGGTCTCTAACCTGCCTGGAGTTGGTTCTTTGTGTTCTAGGAGGTAGATTCCAGTGTTATTTTATTTTTCCATATAGTTAATGGTCTTAGTACCATTTATGAAAAGACCCTCCTTTCTCTCCACCTCAGCGTGAACTCACCATTCCAGTCCCTTGGGCTATTTATCTATCTCTGCACTGAGACCCACTTGTCCAAACTGCTGTAACTTAAAATAAAAGTCTTGATTTAGGTTAGAGCAAATGTCCTCATTCTGTTCTTTGACTGGCTTTTGCAATCAACTTGTCAATATTCTCACACCCAAAAGACCTATTATTTGGGGTTTAATGGGAATTGAACACTTCTAGGTCTTCCATAGATTCGTATCCATTTATTTGTATCTTTTTGCCTGCCTCTCTACAATGTCTAATCATTTCTCCCACAAAGTGTCTCAAGATCCTTTCTTAGACTTGGAACCAGTAAAATGACCCATCTAATGTTATTGTAACTCTGAAAATTTCATTTTCCAGTTTCTTGTTTCTGGTATATAGCTATAGAACTGTTTTCTGTATTTTTTTTTTGGTACATGGGCCTCTCACTGTTGTGGCCTCTCCCATTGCAGAGCACAGGCTCCGCACACGCAGGCTCAGTGGCCATGGCTCACGGGCCCAGCCGCTCCGCGGTATGTGGGATCTTCCCGGACCAGAGCATGAACCCATGTCCCCTGCATCGGCAGGTGGACTCTCAACCACTGCGCCACCAGGGAAGCCCTCTATATTATTTTTGTATGCGGTAATGTTTCGCAACTCTCTTACTAAGTGTAGTAATTAATGTTTCTAGATTTTCTAAACTGATAATCATATCATCTGTGAGTTCCAATTTCCCTCCTTACTGTGCTTTAAATGTAGCATTACAGTGGTGAAAATTGGTTTCCTTGTCTTGTTCCCTACTTCAAAGGCAATGCTTTCAAGTTTCACTTTATGTGCGATGTTAGCTAGTTTTCTCTACACTACCAATTATTAAATGAAAGAAGAACATTTTATTTATACTTTGGTAAGAATTTTATGGCAGGAATTGATGCTAAATTTTATCAAGTATTTCTCCTGGATATATGATGTTATATTTCATTGAGTATTTTTAATCTCCATTTATTGGGGAAATAGTATCATTTTTCTTTTATTTTCTTGACGTCAATCTTTCTATACATTTTCTACTGTTCCTTGTGTTAGATAAACCTTGCACTCCTGCAATAGGACTGTTCTCAGAGTGTATTTTCCTCTTGATAACCTGTTGAATTCAGTTTGCTACTATTTTGTTGAAGATATTAGCCTTGATATCATCAATAAATTAAACTGCGTTACTTCTTCATATTTACCTTATCAGATTTTGGTATCAATGATATGTTCTACACATAAAATGAATTAGAGAGTGTATTCCATTTATCAATACTACAGAAGAATCTGTATGAACATGGAATAATTGCATTCCAGAATACTCAGCACAATTTAACAGTGGAGTGAGTGGGTTTAGATTTCTGCTGTGAGATTATTTATTATGGTTCCATTTATTTAAAAGACTATCAGCTGGCAGAAAAAGCTTTCGACAAAATTCAACACCCATTTATAATAAAAACCCTCCAGAAAGTAGGCATAGAGGGAACTTACCTCAACATAATAAAGGCCATATATGACAAACACACAGCCAACATCATTCTCAATGGTGAAAAACTGAAAGCATTTCCTCTAAGATCAGGGACAAGACAAGGTTGTCCACTCTCACCACTCTTATTCAACATAGTATTGGAAGTTTTAGCCACAGCAATCAGAGAAGAAAAAGAAATAAAAGGAATCCAAATCGGAAAAGAAGAAGTAAAGCTGTCACTGTTTGCAGATGACATCATACTTTACATAGAGAATCCTAAAGATGCCACCAGAAAACTACTAGATCTAATCAATGACTTTGGTAAAGTAGCAGGATACAAAATTAATGCACAGAAATCTCTTGCATTCCTATACACTAATGATGAAAAATCTGAAAGAGAAATTAAGGAAACACTCCCATTTACCATTGCAACAAAAAGAATAAAATACCTAGCAATAAACCTACCTAAGGAGACAAAAGACCTGTATGCAGAAAACTATAAGACACTGATGAAAGAAATTAAAGATGATACAAACAGATGGAGAGATAGACCATGTTCCTGGACTGGAAGAATCAACATTGAGAAAATGACTATACTACCTAAAGCAATCTACAGATTCAATGCAATCCCTATCAAACTACCAATGGCATTTTTTACAGAAGTAGAACAAAAAATTTCACAATTTGTATAGAAACATAAAAGACCCCAAATACCCAAAGCAATCTTGAGAAAGAAAAACAGAGTTGGAGGAATCAGGCTCCTGGACTTCAGACTATACTACAAAGCTACAGTAATCAAGACAGTATGGTACTGACATGAAAACAGAAATATAGATCAATGGAACAGGATAGAAAGCACAGAGATAAACCTGTGCACATATGGTCACCTTATCTTTGATGAAAGAGGCAAGAGTATACAGTGGAGGAAAGACAGCCTCTTCAATAAGCGGTGCTGGGAAAGCTGGACAGGTACATGTAAAAGTATGAAATTAGAACACTCCCTAACACCATACACAAAAATGAACTCCAAATGGATTAAAGACCTAAATGTAAGGCCAGACACTATAAAACTCTTAGAGGAAAACAAAGGCAGAACACTCTATAACATAAATCACAACAAGATCCTTTTCGACCCACCTCCTAGAGAAATGGAAATAAAAACAAAAGTAAACAAATGGGACCTAACGAAACTTAGAAGCTTTTGCAGAGCAAAGCAAACCATAAACAAGACGAAAACACAACCCTCAGCATGGGAGAACATATTTGCAAATGAAGCAACTGACAAAGGATTAATCTCCAAAATTTACAAGCAGCTCATGCAGCTCAATATCAAAAAAACAAACAACCCAATCCAAACATGGGCAGAAGACCTAAATAGACATTTCTCCAAACAAGATATACAGATTGCCAACAAACAAACGAAAGGATGTTCAACATCACTAATCATTAGAGAAATGCAAATCACAACTACAATGAGGTATCACCTCACACCAGTCAGAATGACCATCATCAAAAAATCTACAAACAATGAATGCTGGAGAGGGTGTGGAGAAAAGAGAACCCTCTTGCACTGTTGGTGGGAATGTAAATTGATACAGCCACTATGGAGAACAGTATGGAGGTCCCTTAAAAACTAAAAATAGAACTACCATATGACCCAGCAATCCCACTACCTGGTATATACCCTGAGCAAACCATAATTCAAAAACAGTCATGCAGGGCTTCCCTGGTGGCGCAGTGGTTGGGAGTCCGCCTGCCGATGTAGGGGACACGGGCTCGTGCCCCAGTCCGGGAAGATCCCACATGCCGCAGAGCGGCTGGGCCTGTGAGCCATGGCCGCGGAGCCTGCGCGTCCGAAGCCTGTGCTCTGCAACGGAAGAGGCCACAACAGTGAGAGGCCCGTGTACCCATCCCCCCAAAAAAAGAGTTATGTACTACAATGTTCATTGCAGCTCTAATTTACAATAGCCAGGACATGGAAACAACCTAAGTGTCCATCAACATGAATAGATAAAGAAGATGTGGCACATATATACAATGGAATATTACTCAGCCACAAAAAGAAACGAAATTGAGTTTTTTGTAGTGAGGTGGATGGACCTGGAGTCTGTCATACAGAGTGAAGTAGTCAGAAAGAGAAAAACAAATACCATATGCTAACACATATATATGGAATCTAAAAAAAAAAAAAGGTTCTGAAGAACCTTGGGGCAGGACAGGAATAAAGACGCAGACATAGAGAATGGTCTTGAGGACATGGGGAGGGGGAAGGGTAAGCTGGGACAAAGTGAGAGAGTGGCATGGTCATATATACATTAAAATAGATAGCTAGTGGGAAGCAGCCACATAGCACAGGGAGATCAGCTCGGTGCTTTGTGACCACCTAGAGGGGTGGGATAGGGAGGATGGCAGGGAGACGCAAGAGGGAGGAGATATGGGGATATATGTATATGTATAGCTGATTCACTTTGTTATAAAGCAGAAACTAACACACCATTGTAAAGCAATTATACTCCAATAGAGATGTTTAAAAAAATGATTATCGGCTGTACAACTTGTCTATTTTCCATTGTGTGAGTTTTGCCATAGTTTCTAGGAATTGATCAATTTGTAATCCTCTGTTCTTTGTGAATTTTGTATTCACATTGCAGCAAAATATGGATCTATATTTTGCTCCATCTGTGTTCAGAGAACTTACCTATCAATGTGAAAATTGCTGTCCCAGGACACCTGAAACTTTATAATACAAAATTCAGCCATGAAATAATTCCAAGTATTATTGTGTGACCAACATTTTCCCTTATTCTGCTTCAATGAATTGAAACATCTCTTACTAACAGGAACCTCAAGTGTTCTTGGTAAGGATCTAGATGATCTGCCACAAAAACCCCAGTGGACAGATATCTCGTCTACCTCAGTCCTATGCAACAGGTAGACCCAGAGTGACAGACACCAAAGACCACCAATGGAGTCTGAACAAGCTAGGAAAATGTGACTAAGGATTATTACATGGAAAACAACCTATGATATAAAAGAACTGCCTCTCTCCCTCCAGGATACACCCAACAATCCATGTTTCCATGAACTTAGATTTAGAAATGTTTTCTGCATATTGACTTCTTTAAACACGAATCCTACTCAAGAATCGTACACAGTCAAAAAATAATTTTGGGGGTTCTCTGAATTGATAATCACATCATCAGCATATTCCAACTTTAGATTCATGAAAACTTTTGCCAGTGATTTTATGATCCTTCATACTTGACTCAGTGGTTAGTCAGTGTACTGTCACTCACAGCAGGGTCTCCAGATACCCATTAACTGGGATGTTGCTGTTGCTACTATTGTATATGTATTTTATAATAATAAAAAAAAGAACACTTTTATACAATTTGCTAAGAATATTATGGAAGGAACTGATGCTCCATTTTATCAAATCTTTGCCTCGATATAGGACATTTAAATTTAATCAAATATTTGATTCTGTGCTCATTGAGATGATCACATTTTTTGCATTCAATCTCTTAATGTCAAGCCTTATATCTATTAACGTTGCCAACATTCAACCCAAGGTGCAATCCTAGACTATGACTTTCATAACTGATCTCTACCCCCTGCATACATGACTGAATTCCTTTTACTAACACTTAATTTATGATTTGGGCTTTGATAACCACAATAGATACGTCTGGAATTTCACTCATTCTTCCTGCCTTTCTTGTGTGGTTCTGGTATCTATGTCATATTCTTTGCATAAAGAAAGTTATGGAGTGCATCTCCTTCTTCTGTCTCTAAGACCATCTCCGCAAGCATGGAATAATAGTTTTTCAGGATATTTTGGAGAGTGTACCAGAGAACTACGAGGTAGTTCTTGAGAATATTTTTCACTATTCTTCCAACTGATTGAAAAGTCATACAACTCTTTGAGATTTCTATATCTTCTTGTGTCAGTTTTCATACAGCTGGCCAGGATTTAGTCAAATTTCACAACTTTTTAAAGCTGTTATTTAAAAACACTCTCTAATATTCTCCAAATGCCACATTTTACAGAAATGCCTGGTCGGATCTGGGATATCTATACACACCCATAAATAATCGTATGGTCGCACGGTCTCAAACAGTTACGGGTTGGCACCTAGGAGTCAATGTGGATTGGCAGCCCACCCCAACACAGCATGAAGACTCTCTTCACACAAGATGAGTAACCTAATTTCTTAGACTGCCCATTCTTCCAGCCACGAGGCAGAGACACTCACTAACCTTTAGGAAAATGCAACGAAATAAAGACTACTTTGCCCGTCAGAGACAGCAGCTGGTACACTAACTCCTCATTAGCAAAGCAGACTGATGGGGCAGAAGCGAACTTTTCCTTTCTGTTCCTAAATTCATCAAAATAAGGCCACGGGGAATACTGACCCACATCATTCAAACAGTTTGAAGACAAAGACAAAATCTTATTGCATTTAAGAAGATCACCCTACATAGCACAGGTCACTCTATACCATTCCTCCTTTCTTCCTCCCTTTACAAGATCGTGACAAAACTTGGGCCTATCTTCTGCTACCTACAGGCAACCGGAGCTTCCCTATCCAGGAAAAGGAAGGAAGGGCATCCCAGAAACATGAATCTGATCATCAAAAGTTCACTCCTAAGATAATTCCAAGCTGGATTGTGGACCAGTATCTCCACTAATCCGGGATCAAGGAAGTTGAAACCCCATCTGACAAACTAAGACGCAGCATGAGCTGCCGGATGAGGACATGTTGTAGGTGTTATGATAGATATATGATGAGAGGAAAGCCACATATCCCCAGGCTGACCTAAGACGCCATGCCTCAGGGAGAGCCAGGAACAAGAGGAAGGCTCTAGGCACGTGCTAAGAAATGTGACTGGGCCTTCATGCATGGAAACAGGTGGACACAAAGGGCCCCTCTTACTTCCACACCCACCCTCTCCATCCATCCTTCCCCTGGCAAAAATGGCTATAAACGTGGGACGTGGAAGACTGGGAGGCTACAGGTGGCTGAACACCGTCTGTCAGGCCGCAAGACCGTCCCCTAATCACCTCCAAACAGGCTAGCTTAGTATCCTCCTCCAGGACTGACCTGTGACATCCAGGTGGAAGGAGACCCTCTGGCCCCCGGCCTCGCAGCTGTACTCCCCGGCGTCTGCCTTGCCCGCCTGCTGCACCACCAGCCGCCGCCCTCGGCCCGTGGCCTCCACACGCACTTTCGAGCTCGAACTCAGCTTCTTTCCATCCTTGTACCACGTCACCTCCGTCTGGGCCTGGGCCACCTCGCAGCTCAGCGTGGCACTGGACCCTGCCACGGCCTGCACTTCACTGAGTGCTGGCTGCTCCTTGGCAAACACCTCCTTGGGCTCTGGGGACAGGGAGGGATACACGGGTCAAGGACACCATCTCAGTCAGGAAGGCAGCCCTGGGCAAAAGAGACCTGAGTGGAGAGCCGTGGGCCAGGCGGGTGCGAGGGGTGCGGAGGTGGGGCGGGGGCCAAGCTGGAGATTTCTCCAGGATCTGCACCAGCCGTGTGCCCCGCAGAAGTGCCCCTGCCTTTCTCAGCAACAAGTAAAACAAGTGATGCATTCTCCCCCGTGTCCGCGAGAGCTGGTCCGGGGAGTGGGGGGCTGGGGGGAGGGTGCGCTTTTTGAAGAGACTTCTCCCATGCTCATAGCATCTGCGGGTCACACGCAAGTGTTCCCAAAACTTCCCAGATGGGGCCACAGTCCTCTCCATACGCCTAAGCAGGGAACTTTGCACCTGCAGTCCATGGAAATCACTGAGGCTCGGTGCCCTGGCCTACACTTAGTACGGTCAACTTGTGGCAATCTCTGGGGAGTGCTGGCACCTCCCCGTGGCTTTCTTTTCCAATGTCTGAGGAATAAAGAAGCTGTGAACCTTTCCCCGTATGACTGGGGTCCCCATTACTCTTTTGTTCTTCGTGGTGACACTATTCAAATTTTTGCCCACTCACCAACAGTAGGCTCTGTCTTCTCTCCATCTCTAAGCACTCTTTATGCATTGAAATACTAGAGAAGGACAGATTGCTAGCTTTCAAGGTTACTCCCAACCGTGGGACTCCCATTTTCACTATGTGATCGAGTCCTCCGATGAATCAAAGTTATTCCTTTCAGTAGTGTCACCGATGTCCATTACAGTCCTTTGAGTTTGGAGCATTTGTGTTCCCTTTAGAAAATCTTCCCTTACCTTCCGTCTTTAAAGACCCACGGTATCACCGGACTGTCTTTTGGTTTGTACCTTTTCACACTGAGGTTTCTAACCCACCACGAGTGTACTTTTGTGTGCGCTGTGAATTGTCAGTACAGTTTAAGTTTTCCCTGTGGGTAAGTGGTCCAACCACTATTTATGAAGACAACATCCCTCCTCGACTTCTCGAACGCACAGCACAGCAACAGATAAAATTGTGACAGCAGGGAGGGGGCTGGGAGACAGACGGAGGGGGGATTTGTCCATGGTAGTGCAGGAAACCACTGCTGCAAAGAGCTACTTCTGACCTCACTACTACGTTCCTCTGATGCGGTAAATATCGCCGCACTGGGATCCCCTTATCTTGAAAACTATATAGCCTCACAATAATTCTTGACTACGGTTCCTCTCACCGCGCTTCTGCAAGCAAATAGCATGTTGGCTGTACCTTGCCTTTGGAATCTGCCTGCTATTCTACCATCCGACCACCCAAAACACAAATTTGCTTCGATTTTCATTGTTAATCAACATCGCTGATTTTTCTCCACAGATTACGTTCCATCGATGGAAACCTCTGACTCTCTCTCAAGAATGTGCGCTAATTTCCCCACATACTCTGGTAGCACCTTTTATCAGACCTGGAATTAGGAACATGATACAATTGTGCCATTTTAACTCTTTCACAAAACTTTCACTTGCCCAACGTTCCTCACCAGGACTTAGCTGAGGAAATGTCTTCTGCATGTTCATTCTCTTACACCCTAATCTTACTCAACAATCGTACACAGCCTAATGATTGATCCATCGCATTGTCTGAGTTGATAATCACACCATCAGCAAGTTCTACCTTGAGTTTTTCTAAACCCTTTGCCAGTGATTTTATGCTCCTCCTGAATCCGCTCAGTGGCTACAGAGGCCCACGTGTGTTCTCCCTCACATCAAAGATTGGCAGGGACACATTAAGTGGGATGCTGCTCTTGTTGTTGCTGTTGTTGTTGTTGGAGGAATTTTATTATAACGTTACAAAAGAACACTTTTGTACAATATGCTAAGAATTATATGGCAAGAACTGGTGCTCAGTTTTCTTACTCTTTTTGTCTGGATTTCGGACGATCAAATTTCATCAACCATTTGATTCTCTATTCGTTCAGAGGACCACATCCTCTTGCATTCAATCTCTTAATGCCAAGCTTTATATATATTAATGATGCCAACATTCAGGCCAACGTGCAATCCTGGACTAGGACTCTCATCACTGATCTCCACCGCGTGGATGAATGGCCGAATTCCTTTTGCTAACATTTCATTTATGATTTTGGCTGTGATATTCGCAATACATACGTCTGGAATTTCATTCATCCTTCCTGCCTTTCTTCAGCAATTCTGGTATGCGTCGATGTTATGTTCTGAATTTAAAGAGACTTATGGAGTGCATCTCCTTTTTCTATCTCTAAGACCATCTCCACAAGCACGGAATAACAGTTTTCCAGGATAGTTTGTAGACTGTACCAGAGAAGTACCAGGTAGTTCTTGGGAAGATTTTTCATTATTCGTCCTACTGACTGACAAGTCATAAAACTCTTTGAGTTTTCTACATCTTCTTGTGTCAGTTTTCATACAGTTGTCCAGGATTTAGGCAAACTTCACAACTTTTCAAAGCTTTTATCTTAGAACACTCTCTAATATTCTCCGAATGCCACATTTTACAGAAATGCCTGGTGGGATCTGGGATATCTATAAACACCCATAAATCATCCTGTGGTGTCACGGTCTCAAACAGTTACAGGTTGGCACCTAGGAGTCAATGTGGAATGGCAGCCCACCCCTACTCAGCATGAAGGCTCTCTTCACAGAAGACGAGTAACCTGATTTCATAGACTGCCCTATGTTCCAGCCACGAGGCAGAGACACTCACTAACCTTTAGGAAAATGCAACGAAATAAAGACTGCTTTGCCAGTCAGAGTCTGCTGCTAGTACACTAACTCCTCATTAGCAAAACAGACTGATGGGGCAGTAGCGACGTTTTCCTTTCTGTTCCTAAATTCATCAATATAACACCATTGGGAATACTGACCCGCAGCATCCAAACTGTTTGAAGACAAACACAAAATCCTACTGCATTTAAGACGATCACCCTAAATAGCACAGGTGACTCTATTCAAATCTTCCTTTCTTCCTCCCTTTGCAAGATCGTGACAACAAACTTTGCCTATCTTCTGCTACCTACAGGCAACTGGAGCTCTCCTATCCAGGAAATTGAAGGAAGGGCATCCCAGAAACCTTAAAACTGATCATCCAAAGTTCACTCCTAAGATAATTCCAAGCGAGACTTGGTGGCCAACATCTCCACTAATCTGCGATCAATGAAATTGAAACCCCATCTGGCAACCCAAGACCTGGCATGAGCCATGCGGTAGGTGTCAGGAAAGACGTACCATGGGAGGAATGTCACATATCCCCAGGCTTACCTCAGACCCCAAGCATTAGGGAGAGCCAGGTCGCGAGACCAGGAACAACAGGAAGACTCTGGGCAGGTGCTAAGACACCATGACTGGGCCTTACCGCATGCAGACAGGTGGACACAAATGGCCCCCCTTCCTTCCATGCCCACACTCTCCATTTATCCTCCCCTGGGCAAAAATAGCTATAAATGTGGGACGTGGAAGACTGGGAGGCTACAGGCGAGTGAACACCCGTCTGTGGAGGCCGCAAGACCGTCCCCTCATCACCTCCAAATAGGCAAGCTCAGTATCCTCCTCCAGGACTGACCTGTGACATCCAGGTGGAAGGAGACCCTCTGGCCCCCGGCCTCGCAGCTGTACTCCCCGGCGTCTGCCTTGCCCGCCTGCTGCACCACCAGCCGCCGCCCTCGGCCCGTGGCCTCCACACGCACTTTCGAGCTCGAACTCAGCTTCTTTCCATCCTTGTACCACGTCACCTCCGTCTGGGCCTGGGCCACCTCGCAGCTCAGCGTGGCACTGGACCCTGCCACGGCCTGCACTTCACTGCGTGCTGGCTGCTCCTTGGCAAACACCACCTTGGGCTCTGGGGACAAGGAGGGATACATGGGTCAAAAACAGCATCTCAGTCAGGAAAGCAGCCCTGTGCAAAAGAGACCTGAGTGGGGAGCCGTGGGCCAGGCGGGTGCGAGGGGTGCGGAGGTAGGGTGGGGGCCAAGCTGGAGACTTCTCCAGGCTCTGCACCAGCCGTGTGCCCTGCAGAAGTCCCCCTGCCTTTCTCAGCGACAAGTAAAACAAGTGATGCATTCTCCCCCGCGTCCGCGTGAGCTGGTCCGGGTGTTGGGGGGGTCGGGGTAGGGTGCGCTTCAGAAGAGACTTCTCCCCTGCTCATGGCTTCTGCGGGGTCACACGCAAGTGTTCCCAAACCTTCCCAGATGGGGCCACAGTCCTCTCCATACGCCTAAGCAGGGAACTTTGCACCTGCAGTCCATGGAAATCACTGAGGCTCGGTGCCCTGGCCTACACTTAGTACGGTCAACTTGTGGCAATCTCTGGGGAGTGCTGGCACCTCCCCGTGGCTTTCCTTTCCATTGTTGGAGGAATAAAGAAGCTGAGTGCCTTTCCCCGAACGACCGGGGTCCCCATTACTCTTTTGTTCTTCCTGGGGACCCAATTCATATTTTTGCCTACTCACCAATAGTAGGCTCTCTCTTCTCTCCATCTCTAGGCACGCTTTATGCATTGAAATACTAGAGAAGGACAGATTGCTAGCTTTCAAGGTTATTCCCAACTGTGGGACTCCCATTTTCACTATGTGATCAAGTACTCTAATGGATCAAAGTTTTTCCCTTCGAGAGTGTCACCGATGTCCATTTCAGCCCTTTGAGTTTGGAGCATTTGTGTTCCATTTAAGAAATCTTCCCTTACCTTCCGTCTTTAAAGAAACCTCGGTATCACCGGACTGTTTTTTCGTTTGTACCTTTACACACTGAGGTTTCTAACCCACCATGAGTGTCCTTTTGTGTGTGCTGTGAATTGTCAGTACAGTTTAATTTTTCCCTATGGGTAAGTGGTCCAAGCACTATTTATGAACACAACATCCCTCTTCAACTTCTCGAACACAGAGCACAGTAACAGATGAAATTGTGGCGGCGGAGAGGGGGCTGGGTTGGGGGCGGAGGGGGGATTTGTCCCTGGTGGTGCAGGAAACCACTGCTGCAAGGAGCTCTTGCTGACCTCACTACTAAATTCCTCTGATGCGGTAAATATCGCCGCACTGGGATCCCCTTATCGTGAAAACTATATAGCCTCACGATCATTCTTGACAACGGCTCCCAGGAAGGGCTCCTACCGTGCTTCTGCAAGCAAATAGCACATTGGCTGTACCTTGCCTTTGGAATCTGCCTGCTATTCTACCATCCGACCACCCAAAACACAAATTTGCTTCGATTTTCATTGTTAATCAACATCTCTCATGTTTGTCCTCAGATTACTGCCCGTCCAAGGAAACCTCTGACTCTCTCTCAAGAATGTGTACTAATTTCCCCACATAGTCTTGTAGCACCTTTTATCAGACCTGGAATTAGGAATATGATACAATTGTGCCCATTTAACTCTTTCACAAATGCCACGGGGAATACTGACCCGCAGCATCAAAACTGTTTGAAGACAAAGGCAAAATCCTATTGCATTTAAGAACATCACCCTAAACAGCACAGGGGACTCTATTCCAATCCTCCTTTCTTTCTCCCTTTGCAAGATCATGACAACAATCTTGGCGTATCTTCTGCTACCTACAGGCAACTGGAGCTTCCCTATCCAGGAAATTGAAGGAAGGGCGTCACATTAGCCTCAAATCTGACCATCCAAAGTTCACTCCTAAGATAATTCCAAGCGGGACTTGGTGGCCAACATCTCCACTAATCTGCGATCAATGAAATTGAAAACCCATCTGGCAAACCAAGACCTGGCATGAGCCATGCGGTAGGTGTCAGGAAAGAAGTTCCATGGGAGGAAAGTCACATATCCCCAGGCCTACCTCAGACCCCAAGCATTAGGAAGAGCCAGGGTCCCGATACCAGGAACTACAGGAAGACTCTGGGCAGGTGCTAAGACACTGTGACTGGGCCTTACCGCATAGAGACAGATGGACACAAATGGCCACTCTTCATTCCACGCCCACACTCTCCATCTATCCTCCCCCGGGCAAAAATAGCTATAAATGTGGGACGTGGAAGACTGGGAGGCTACAGGCGAGTGAACACCCGTCTGTGGAGGCCGCAAGACCGTCCCCTCATCACCTCCATATAGGCTAGCTTAGTATCCTCCTCCAGGACTGACCTGTGACATCCAGGTGGAAGGAGACCCTCTGGCCCCCGGCCTCGCAGCTGTACTCCCCGGCGTCTGCCTTGCCCGCCTGCTGCACCACCAGCCGCCGCCCTCGGCCCGTGGCCTCCACACGCACTTTCGAGCTCGAACTCAGCTTCTTTCCATCCTTGTACCACGTCACCTCCGTCTGGGCCTGGGCCACCTCGCAGCTCAGCGTGGCACTGGACCCCGCCACGGCCTGCACTTCACTGCGTGCTGGCTGCTCCTTGGCAAACACCTCCTTGGGCTCTGGGGACAGGGAGGGATACATGGGTCAAAAACACCATCTCAGTCAGGAAGGCAACCCCGGGCAAAGGAGACCTGAGTGGGGAGCCGTGGGGCAGGTGGGTGCGAGGGGTGCGGAGGTGGTGCAGGGGTCAAGCTGGAGACTTCTCCAGGCTCTGCACCAGCCGTGTACCCTACAAAATTGCCCCTGCCTTTCTCAGCGACAAGTAACACAAGTGATACATTCTCCCCCGCGTCCACGTATGCTGGTCCGGGGGGTGGGGGGGTGGGGGGAGGATGAGCTTTGGAAGAGCCTTCTCCCCTGCTCATGGCTTCTGCGGGGTCACACGCAAGTGTTCCCAAACGTTCCCAGATGGGGCCACAGTCTTTTCCATACACCTAAGTAGGGAACTTTACATCTGCAGTCCATGGAAATCACTGAGGCTTGGTGCCATGCCCTATACTTACTATGGTCAACTTGTGGCAATCTCTGGGGAGTGCTGGCACCTCCCCGTGGCTTTCTTTTCCACTGTCTGAGGAATAAAGAAGCTGAGCACCTTTCCCTGTATGACTGGGGTCCCCATTATCTTTTGATCTTCCTGGTGCAACTATTCAAATTTTTGCCCACTCACCAACAGTAGACTCTCTCTTCTTTCCATCTCTAGGCACTCTTTATGCATTGAAATACTAGAGAAGGACAGATTGCTAGCTTTCAAGGTTATTCCCAGCTGTGGGACTCGCATTTTCACCGTGGGATCGAGTCCTCCGATGAATCAAAGTTTTTCCCTTCAATAGTGTCACCAATGTCCATTTCACGCTTTCAGTTTGGAGCATTTGTGTTCCGTTTAGGAAATCTTCCCTTACCTTCCGTCTTTAAAGAAACCACGGTATCACCGGACTGTCTTTTGGTTTGTACCTTTTCACACTGAGGTTTCTAACCCACCACGAGTGTACTTTTGTGTGTGCTGTGAATTGTCAGTACAGTTTAAGTTTTCCCTGTGGGTAAGTGGTCCAAGCACTATTTATGAAGACAACATCCCTCCTCGACTTCTCAATACAGACAACACAGCAACAGACGAAATTGTGGTGGCGGAGAGGGGGCTGGGAGGCGGGCGGAGGGGGGATATTTCTGTGGTGGTGCAGGAAACCACTGCTGCAAGGAGCTCTTGCTGACCTCAATATTACGTTCCTCTGATGCGGTAAATATTGCCGCACTGGGATCCCCTTATCTTGAAAACTATATAGCCTCACGATCATTCTTGACAACGGCGCCCAGGAAGGGCTCCTACCGCGCTTCTGCAAGCAAATAGCACATTGGCTGTACCTTGTCTTTGGAATCTGCCTGCTATTCTACCATCCGACCACCCAAAACACAAATTTGCTTCGATTTTCATTGTTAATCAACATCTCTGAGTTTTCTCCTCAGATTACGTTCCATCGATGGAAACCTCTGACTCTCTCTCAACAATGTGTACTAATTTCCCCACATAGTATCGTAGCACCTTTTATCAGACCCGGAATTAGGAACATGATACAATTGTGCCATTTTAACTCTTTCACAAAAGTTTCACTTGCCCAGCATTTCTCACCAGGAATTAGCTGTGGAAATGTCTTCTCCATGTTCATTCTCTTACACCCTAATCTTACTCAACAATCGTACACAGCCTAATAATTGATCCATCGGACTGTCTGAGTTGATAATCACATCATCAGCAAATTCTACCTTGAGTTTTTCTAAACCCTTTGCCAGTGATTTTATGCTCTTCCTAAATCCGCTCAGTGACTACAGAGGCCCACGTGTGTTCTCCCTCACATCAAAGATTTCCAGGGACACGTTAAGTGGGATGCTGCTCTTGTTGTTGCTGTTGTTGTTGTTGGAGGAATTTTATTATAACGTTAAAAAAAGAGCCCTTTTTTTTTTTTTTTGCGGTACACGGGTCTCTCACTGTTGTGGCCTATCCCGTTGCAGATCTCAGGCTCCGGACACGCAGGCTCAGCGGCCATTACTCACGGGCCCAGTCGCTGCAGCGGCATGTGAGATCCCAGCGGCAGGTGGGATTTTCTCGGACCGGGGCACGAACCCGTGTCCCCTGCATCGGCAGGTAGACTCTCAAACACCGCGCTACCAGGGCGGCCCAAAAACACTTTTGTGCAGTATTTTAAGAATTATATGGCAGGAACTGGTGCTCAGTTTTCTCACATTTTTTGCCTGGATTTGGGATGATCAAATTTCATCAACCATTTGATTCTCTGCTCGTTCAGAGGACCACATCCTTTTGGATTCAATCTCTTAATTCCATGCATTATATATATTAACTTTGCCAACCTTCAACACAACGTGCAATCCTGGACTAGGACTCTCATCACTGACTCCACCCTGGGGACGCATGGCTGAATTCCTTTTGCTAACATTTCATTTATGATTTTGGCTGTGATATTTGCAATACATACGTCTGGAATTTCATTCATCCTTCCTGCCTTTCTTCAGTGATTCTGGTATGTGTCGATGTTATGTTCTGAATTTAAAGAGACTTATGGAGTGCATCTCCTTTTTCTACCTCTAATACCATCTCCACAAGCATGGAATAACAGTTTTCCAGGATAGTTTGTAGACTGTACCAGAGAAGTACCAGGTAGTTCTTGGGAAGATTTTTCATTCTTGGTCCTACTGATTGACAAGTCATACAACTCTTTGAGTTTTCTACATCTTCTTGTGTCAGTTTTCAAACAGTTGTCCAGGATTTAGTCAAACTTCACAACTTTTCAAAGCTTTTATCTTAGAACACTCTCTAATACTCTCCGAATGCCACATTTTACAGAAATGCCTTCTCGGGTCTGGGATATCTATACACACCCATAAATAATCATATGGTCGCACGGTCTCAAACAGTTACGGGTTGGCACCTAGGAGTCAATGTGGAATGGCAGCCCACCCCTACTCAGCATGAAGGCTCTCTTCACAGAAGACGAGTAACCTGATTTCATAGACTGCCCTATGTTCCAGCCACGAGGCAGAGACACTCACTAACCTTTAGGAAAATGCAACGAAATAAAGACTGCTTTGCCAGTCAGAGTCTGCTGCTAGTACACTAACTCCTCATTAGCAAAGCAGACTGATGGGGCAGTAGCGACTTTTTCCTTTCTGTTCCTAAATTCATCAATATAACGCCACAGGGAAAACTGACCCGCATCATCCAAACTGTTTGAAGACAAAGGCAAAATCCTATTGCATTTAAGAAGATCACCATAAGCAGCACAGGGGACTCTATTCCAATCCTCCTTTCTTTCTCCCTTTGCAAGATTGTGACAACAAACTTCGCCTATCTTCTGCTACCTGCAGGCAATCGGAGCTTCCCTATTCAGGAAATTGAAGGAAGGGCATCCCAGAAACCTCAAATCTGATCATCCAAAGTTCATCCTAAGATAATTCCAAGCGGGACTTGGTGGCCAACATCTCCACTAATCTGCGATCAATGAAATTGAAACCCCATCTGGCAACTCGAGACCCGGCAAGAGCCATGCGGTAGGTGTCAGGAAAGAAGTACCATGGGAGGAAAGTCACATATCCCTAGGCCTACCTCAGACCCCACGCATCAGGGAAAGCCAGGGTCCTGATACCAGAAACAACAGGAAGACTCTGGGCAGGTGCTAAGACACTGTGACTGGGCCTTATTGCATGGAAACAGGTGGACACAAATGCCCCTCTTCCTTCCACGCCCACACTCTCCATCCATACTCCCCCCGGGCAAAAATGGCTATAAATGTGGGACGTGGAAGACTGGGAGGCTACAGGAGAGTGAACACCCGTCCGTGGAGGCCGCAAGACCGTCCCCTCATCACCTCCATATAGGGTAGCTTAGTATCCTCCTCCAGGACTGACCTGTAACATCCAGGTGGAAGGAGACCCTCTGGCCCCCGGCCTCGCAGCTGTACTCCCCGGTGTCTGTCTTGCCCACCTGCTGCACCACCAGCCGCCGCCCTCGGCCCGTGGCCTCCACACGCACTTTCGAGCTCGAACTCAGCTTCTTTCCATCCTTGTACCACGTCACCTCCGTCTGGGCCTGGGCCACCTCGCAGCTCAGCGTGGCACTGGACCCCGCCACGGCCTGCACTTCACTGCGTGCTGGCTGCTCCTTGGCAAACACCTCCTTGGGCTCTGGGGACAGGGAGGGATACACGGGTCAAGGACACCATCTCAGTCACGAAGGCAGCCCCAAGCCAAGGAGACCTGAGTGGGGAGCCGTGGGCCAGGCAGGTGCGAGGGGTGCGGAGGTAGGGCGGGGGCCAAGCTGGAGACATCTCCTGGCTCTGCACCAGCCGTGTGCCCTGCAGAAGTGCCCCTGCCTTTCTCAGCGACAAGTAACACAAGTGATGCATTTCCCCCACGTCCGCGTGAGCTGGTCCGGGGTTTGGGGGGGTCTGGGGACTGTGCCCTATAGAAGAGACTTCTCCCTTGCTCATGGCTTCTGCGAGGTCACATGCAAGTGTTCCCAAACCTTCCCTTATGGGGCCACAGTCTTCTCCATACGCCTAAGCAGGGAACTTTGCACCTGCAGTCCATGGAAATCACTGAGGCTCGGTGCCCTGCCCTATACTTACTATGGTCACCTTGTGGCAATCTCTGGGGAGTGCTGGCACCTCCCCGTGGCTTTCTTTTCCACTGTCTGAGGAATAAAGAAGCTGAGCACCTTTCCCTGTATGACTGGGGTCCCCATTACTCTTTTGTTCTTCCTGGTGCAGCTATTCATATTTTTGCCCACTCAGCAACAGTAGGCTCTCTCTTCTCTCCATCTCTAGGCACTCTTTATGCATTGAAATACTAGAGAAGGACAGATTGCTAGCCTTCAAGGTTATTCCCAACTGTGGGACTCCCATTTTCACTATGTGATCGAGTCCTCCGATGAATCAAAGTTTTTCCCTTCAAGAGTGTCACCGATGTCCATTTCAGCCCTTTCAGTTTGGAGCATTTGTGTTCCATTTAAGAAATCTTCTTTTACCTTCGGTCTTAAGGAAACCACGGTATCACCGGACTGTCTTTTGGTTTGTACCTTTTCACACTGAGGTTTCTAACCCATCACGAGTGTACTTTTGTGTGTGCTGTGAATTGTCAGTACAGTTTAATTTTTCCCAGTGGGTAAGTGGTCCAACCACTATTTATGAAGACAACATCCCTCCTCGACTTCTCGAACGCACAGCACAGCAACAGATAACATTGTGACGGCGGGGAGGGGGCTGGGAGACAGACGGAGGGGGGATTTCTCCGTGGTAGTGCAGGAAACCACTGCTGCAAAGAGCTATTTCTGACCTCACTACTACGTTCCTCTGATGCGGTAAATATCGCCGCACTGGGATCCCTTATCTTGAAAACTATATGGCCTCACGATCACTCTTGACAATGACTCCCAGGAAGGGCTCCTACCGCGCTTCTGCAAGCAAATAGCACATTGGCTGTACCTTGCCTTTGGAATCTGCCTGCTATTCTACCATCCGACCACCCAAAACACAAATTTGCTTCGATTTTCATTGTTAATCAACATCTCTGAGTTTTCTCCTCAGATTACGTTCCATCGATGGAAACCTCTGACTCTCTCTCAAGAATGTGTACTAATTTCCCCACATAGTCTGGTAGCACCTTTTATCAGATCTGGAATTAGGAACATGATACAATTGTGCCATTTTAACTCTTTCACAAAAGTTTCACTTGCCCAACGTTCCTCACCAGGACTTAGCTGTGGAAATGTCTTCTGCATGTCATTCTCTTACACCCTAATCTTACTCAACAATCGTACACAGCCTAATAATTGATCCATCGGATTGTCTGAGTTGATAATCACATCATCAGCAAATTCTACATTGGGTTTTTCTAAACCCGTTGCCAGTGATTTTATGCTCTTCCTGAATCCACTCAGTGGCTACAGAGGCCCATGTGTGTTCTCCCTCACATCAAAGATTTCCAGGGACATGTTAAGTGGGATGCTAGTCTTGTTGTTGCTGTTGTTGTTGTTGGAGGAATTTTATTATAACGTTACAAAAGAACACTTTTGTACAATATGCTAAGAATTATATGGCAAGAACTGGTGCTCAGTTTCCTCACACTTTTTGCCTGGATTTCGGACGATCAAATTTCATCAACCATTTGATTCTCTACTCGTTCAGAGGACCACATCCTTTTGCATTCAATCTCGTAATGCTAAGCTTTATATCTATTAACTTTGCCAACCTTCAACACAACATGCAATCCTGGACTACAACTCTCATCACTGACTCCACCCTGGGGACGCATGGCTGAACTCCTTTTGCTAACATTTCATTATGATTTTGGCTGTGATATTCGCAATACATACGTCTGGAATTTCATTCATCCTTCCTGCCTTTCTTCAGTGATTCTGGTATGCGTCGATGTTATGTTCTGAATTTAAAGAGACTTATGGAGTGCATCTCCTTTTTCTACCTCTAATACCATCTCCACAAGCATGGAATAACAGTTTTCCAGGATATTTTGTAGACTGTACCCAAGAACTACAAGGTAGTTCTTGGGAAGATTTTTCATTATTGGTCCTACTGATTGACAAGTCATACAACTCTTTGAGTTTTCTACATCTTCTTGTGTCAGTTTTCATACAGTTGTCCAGGATTTAGTCAAACTTCACAACTTTTCAACGGTTTTATCTTAGAGCACTCTCTAATATTCTCCGAATGCCACATTTTACAGGAATGCCTGGTGGCATCTGGGATATCTATACACACCCATAAATCATCCTGTGGTGTCACAGTCTCAAACAGTTACGGGTTGGCACCTAGGAGTCAATGTGGAATGGCAGCCCACCCCTACTCAGCATGAAGGCTCTCTTCACAGAAGACGAGTAACCTGATTTCATAGACTGCCCTATGTTCCAGCCACGAGGCAAAGACACTCACTAACCTTTAGGAAAATGCAACGAAATAAAGACTGCTTTGGCAGTCAGAGTCTGCTGCTAGTACACTAACTCCTCATTAGCAAAGCAGACTGATGGGGCAGTAGCGACGTTTTCCTTTCCGTTCCTAAATTCATCAATATAACACCATTGGGAATACTGACCCGCAGCATCCAAACTGTTTGAAGACAAAGGCAAAAGCCTACTGCATTTAAGACGATCACCCTAAATAGCACAGGTGACTCTATTCCAATCCTCCTTTCTTCCTCCCTTTGCAAGATCATGACAAGAAACTTGGCCTATCTTCTGCTACCTACGGGCAACCAGAGCTTCCCTATCTTGGAAATTGAAGGAAGGGCGTCGCATTAGCCTCAAATCTGACCATCCAAAGTTCATCCTAAGATAATTCCAAGCGGGACTTGGTGGCCAACATCTCCACTAATCTGGGATCAATGAAATTGAAACCCCATCTGGCAACCCAAGACCCGGCATGAGCCATGGGGTAGGTGTCAGGAAAGAAGTACAATGGGAGGAAAGTCACATATCCCCAGGCCTACCTCAGACCCCACGCATCAGGGACAGCCAGGGTCCCGATACCAGGAACAACAGGAAGGCTCTGGGCAGGTGCTAAGACACCGTGACTGGGCCTTACCGCATGGAGACAGGTGGACACAAATGGCCCCTCTTCCTTCCACTCCCACACTCTCCATCCATATTCCCCCCGGGCAAAAATGGCTATAAATGTGGGACGTGGAAGACTGGGAGGCTACAGGCAAGTGAACACCCATCTGTGGAGGCCGCAAGACCGTCCTCTCATCACCTCCAAATAGGCTAGCTCAGTATCCTCCTCCAGGACTGACCTGTGACATCCAGGTGGAAGGAGACCCTCTGGCCCCCGGCCTCGCAGCTGTACTCCCCGGCGTCTGCCTTGCCCGCCTGCTGCACCACCAGCCGCCGCCCTCGGCCCGTGGCCTCCACACGCACTTTCGAGCTCGAACTCAGCTTCTTTCCATCCTTGTACCACGTCACCTCCGTCTGGGCCTGGGCCACCTCGCAGCTCAGCGTGGCACTGGACCCCGCCACGGCCTGCACTTCACTGCGTGCTGGCTGCTCCTTGGCAAACACCTCCTTGGGCTCTGGGGACAGGGAGGGATACACGGGTCAAGGACACCATTTCAGTCAGGAAGGAAGCCCTCGGCAAAGGAGACCTGAGTGGGGAGCCGTGGGCCAGGCGGGTGCGAGGGGTGCAGACATGGGGCGGGGGCCAAGCTGGAGACTTCTCCAGGCTCTGCACCAGCCGTGTGCCCTGCAGAAGTGCCCCTGCCTTTCTCAGTGACAAGTAACACAAGTGATGCATTCTCCCCCGGGTCCACGTGTGCTGGTCCGAGCGGAGGGAAGGTGGGGGGAGGGTGCGCTTTGGAAGAGCCTTCTCCCCTGCTCATGGCTTCTGCGGGGTCACACGCAAGTGTTCCCAAAGCTTCCCAGATGGGGCCACAGTCTTCTCCATACGCCTAAGCAAGGAACTTTGCACCTGCAGTCCATGGAAATCAGTGAGGCTCGGTGCCCTGGCCTACACTTAGTACGGTCAACTTGTGGCAATCTGGTGGGTGTGCTACCACCTCCCCATGGCTTTCTTTTCCATTGTCTGAGGTATAAAGAAGCTGAGCATCTTTCCGCGTACACTGGGGTCCCCATTACTCTTTGTTCTTCCTGGTGCAACTATTCAAATTTTTGCCCACTCACCAATAGTAGGCCCTCTCTTCTCTCCATTCATCTAGGCACCCTTTATGCATTGAAATACTAGAGAAGGAGAGATTGCTAGCTTTCAAGGGTATTCCCAACTGTGGGACTCGCATTTTCACTGTGTGATCGAGTCCTCCGATGAATCAAAGTTTTTCCCCTCAATAGTGTTACCAATGTCCATATCAGCCCTTTGAGTTTGGAGCATTTGTGTTCCATTTAAGAAATCTTCTCTTACCTTCCGGCTTTAAAGAAACCATGGTATCACCGGACTGTTTTTTCTTTTGTTACTTTTAACACTGAGGTTTCTAACCCACCACGAGTGTACTTTTGTGTGTGCTGTGAATTGTCCGTACAGTTTAATTTTTCCCTATGGGTAAGTGGTCCAAGCACTATTTATGAAGACAACATCCCTCCTCGACTTCTCAACACAGACAGCACAGTAACAGATGAAATTGTGGCGGCGGGGAAGGGGGCTGGGATGGGGGCGGAGGGGGGATTTGTCCCTGGTGGTGCCGGAAAACACTGTTGCAAGGAGCTCTTGCTGACCTCATTACTAAATCCTCTGATGTGGTAAATATCGCCACACTGGGATCCCCTCATCTTGAAAACTATAGAGCCTCACGATCATTCTTGACTACGGCTCCCAGGAAGCGCTCTCACCGCGCTTCTGCAAGCAAATAGCACATTGGCTGTACCTTGCCTTTGGAATCTGCCTGCTATTCTACCATCCGACCACCCAAAACACAAATTTGCTTCGATTTTCATTGTGAATCAACATCTCTGATTTTTCTCCTCAGATTACTGCCCGTCCAAGGAAACCTCTGACTCTCTCTCAAGAATGTGTACTAATTTCCCCACATAGTCTCGTAGCAACTTTTATCAGACCTGGAATTAGAAAAATGATACAATTGTGCCCATTTAACTCTTTCACAAATGCCATGGGGAATACTGACCCGCAGCATCAAAACTGTTTGAAGACAAAGGCAAAATACTATTGCATTTAAGATCACCCTAAACAGCACAGGGGACTCTATTCCAATCCTCCTTTCTTTCTCCCTTTGCAAGATCATGACAACAAACTTGGCCTATCTTCTGCTACCTACGGGCAACTGGAGCTTCCCTATCCAGGAAATTGAAGGACGGGCGTCGCATTAGCCTCAAATCTGACCATCAAAGTTCACTCCTAAGATAATTCCAAGCGGGACTTGGTGGCCAACATCTCCACTAATCTGCGATCAATGAAATTGCAACCCCATCTGGCAACCCAAGACCTGGTATGAGCCATGCGGTAGGTGTCAGGAAAGACGTACCATGGGAGGAAAGTCACATATCCCCAGGCCTACCTCAGACCCCAAGCATTAGGGAGAGCCAGGGTCCCGATACCAGGAACAACAGGAAGGCTCTGGGCAGGTGCTAAGACACCATGACTGGGCCTTACCGCATGGAGACAGGTGGACACAAATGGCCCCTCTTCCTTCCATGCCCACACTCTCCATCCATACTCCCCTGGGCAAAAATAGCTATAAATGTGGGACGTGGAAGACTGGGAGGCGACAGGCGAGTGAACACCCGTCTGTGGAGGCCGCAAGACCGTCCCCTCATCACCTCCAAATAGGCTAGCTTAGTATCCTCCTCCAGGACTGACCTGTGACATCCAGGTGGAAGGAGACCCTCTGGCCCCCGGCCTCGCAGCTGTACTCCCCGGCGTCTGCCTTGCCCGCCTGCTGCACCACCAGCCGCCGCCCTCGGCCCGTGGCCTCCACACGCACTTTCGAGCTCGAACTCAGCTTCTTTCCATCCTTGTACCACGTCACCTCCGTCTGGGCCTGGGCTACCTCGCAGCTCAGCGTGGCACTGGACCCTGCCACGGCCTGCACTTCACTGCGTGCCGGCTGCTCCTTGGCAAACACCTCCTTGGGCTCTGGAAACAGGGAGGGATACATGGGTCAAGGACACCATCTCAGTCAGGAAGGCAACCCTGGGCAAAAGAGAGCTGAGTGGGGAGTTGTGGGCCAGGCGGGTGCGAGGGTCGCGGAGGCGGGTGGGGGCCAAGCTGGAGACTTCTCCAGGCTCTGCACCAGCCGTGTGCCCCGCAGAAGTCCCCCTGCCTTTCTCAGTGACAACTAACACAAGAGATGAATTTCCCCCGCGTCCGCATGAGTTGGTCCGTGGGTTGGAGGGGTCGGGGAAGGGTCGCTTTAGAAGAGACTTCTCCCCTGCTCATGGCTTCCGCGGGGTCACATGCAAGTGTTCCCAAACCTTCCCAATGGGGCCACAGTATTCTCCAAAGGTCTAAGCAAGGAACGTTGCACCTGCAGTCCCTGGAAATCACTGAGGCTCGGTGCCTTGGCCTACACTTAGTACGGTCAACATGTGGCAATCTCTGGTGAGTGCTGGCACCTCCCCGTGGCTTTCTTTTCCACTGTCTGAGGAATAAAGAAGCTGAGCACCTTTCCCTGTATGACTGGGGTCCCCATTACTCTTTTGTTCTTCCTGGTGCAGCTATTCAAATTTTTGCCCACTCACCAACAGTAGGCTCTCTCTTCTTTCCATCTCTAGGCACTCTTTATGCATTGAAATACTAGAGAAGGACAGATTGCTAGCCTTCAAGGTTATTCTCAGCTGTGGGACTCGCATTTTTACTGTGTGATCGAGTCCTCCGATGAATCAAAGTTTTTCCCTTCAATAGTGTCACCTATGTCCATTTCAGCCCTTTGAGTTTGGAGCATTTGTGTTCCATTTAAGAAATCTTCCCTTACCTCCGTCTTTAAAGATACAACGGTATCACTGGACTGTCTTTTGGTTTGTACCTTTTCACACTGAGGTTTCTAACCCACCACGAGTGTACTTTTGTGTGTGCTGTGAATTGACAGTACAGTTTAATTTTTCCCTATGGGTAAGTGGTCCAACCACTATTTATGAAGACAACATCCCTCCTCGACTTCTCGAACGCACAGTACAGCAACAGATAACATTGTGATGGCGGGGAGGGGGCTGGGAGACAGACGGAGGGGGGATTTGTCCGTGGTAGTGCAGGAAACCACTGCTGCAAAGAGCTACTTCTGACCTCACTACTACGTTCCTCTGATGCGGTAAATATCGCCACACTGGGATCCCCTTATCTTGAAAACTATATAGCCTCACTATCATTCTTGACAACGGCTCCCAGGAAGTGCTCCCACAGTGCTTCTGCAAGCAAATAGCACATTGGCTGTACCTTGCCTTTGGAATCTGCCTGCTATTCTACCATCCGACCACCCAAAACACAAATTTGCTTCGATTTTCATTGTTAATCAACATCGCTGATTTTTCTCCTCGGATTACTCTCCGTCGATGGAAACCTCTGACTCTCTCTCAAGAATGTGTGCTAATTTCCAAAACATAGTCTCATAGCACCTTTTATCAGATTGGAATTAGGAACATGATACAATTGTGCCATTTTAACTCCTTCACAAAAGTTTCACTTGCCAAGCGTTTCTAGCCAGGACATAGCTGTGGAAATGTCTTCTGCATGTTCATTCTCTTACACCCTAATCTTACTCAACAATCGTAGACAGCCTAATAATTGATCCATCGGATTGTCTGAGTTGATAATCACATCATCAGCAAATTCTACCTTGAGTTTTTCTAAACCCTTTGCCAGTGATTTTATGCTCTTCCTAAATCCGCTCAGTGACTACAGAGGCCCACGTGTGTTCTCCCTCACATCAAAGATTTCCAGGGACACGTTAAGTGGGATGCTGGTCTTGTTGTTGCTGTTGTTGTAGTTGGAGGAATTTTATTATAACGTTAAAAAAAGAGCCCTTTTTTTTTTTTTTTTTTTTTTGCGGTACATGGGCCTCTCACTGTTGTGGCCTATCCCGTTGCGGATCACAGGCTCCGGACGCGCAGGATCAGCGGCCATGGCTCACGGGCCCAGCCGCTCCACGGCATGCTGGATCTTCCCGGACTGGGGCACGAACCCGTGTCCCCTGCATCGACAGGCAGACTATCAAACACTGAGCTACCAGAGTGGCCCAAAAACACTTTTGTACAGTATTTTAAGAATTATATGGCAAGAACTGGTGCTCAGTTTCCTCACACTTTTTGCCTGGATTTCGGACGATCAAATTTCATCAACCATTTGATTCTCTACTCGTTCAGAGGACCACATCCTTTTGCATTCAATCTCGTAATGCTAAGCTTTATATCTATTAACTTTGCCAAGCTTCAACACAATGTGCAATCCTGGACTACAACTCTCATCACTGACTCCACCCCGTGGACGCATGGCTGAACTCCTTTTGCTAACATTTCATTTATGATTTTGGCTGTGATATTTGCAATACATACGTCTGGAATTTCATTCATCCTTCCTGCCTTTCTTCAGTGATTCTGGTATGCGTCGATGTCATGTTCTGAATTTAAAGAGACTTATGGAGTGCATCTCCTTTTTCTATCTCTAAGACCATCTCCACAAGCATTGAATAACAGTTTTCCAGGATAGTTTGTAGACTGTACCAGAGAAGTACCAGGTAGTTCTTGGGAAGATTTTTCATTATTCGTCCTACTGACTGACAAGTCATAAAACTCTTTGAGTTTTCTACATCTTCTTGTGTCAGTTTTCATACAGTTGTCCAGGATTTAGTCAAACTTGACAACTTTTCTAAGCTTTTATCTTAGAACACTCTCTAATACTCTCAGAATGCCACATTTTACAGAAATGCCTTCTCGGATCTGGGATATCTATACACACCCATAAATCATCCTGTGGTGTCACAGTCTCAAACAGTTACGGGTTGGCACCTAGGAGTCAATGTGGAATGGCAGCCCACCCCTACTCAGCATGAAGGCTCTCTTCACAGAAGATGAGTAACCTGATTTCATAGACTGCCCTATGTTCCAGCCACGAGGCAGCGACACTCATTAACCTTTAGGAAAATGCAACGAAATAAAGACTGCTTTGCCAGTCAGAGTCTGCTGCTAGTACACTAACTCCTCATTAGCAAAGCAGACCGATGGGGCAGTAGCGACGTTTTCCTTTCTGTTCCTAAATTCATCGATATAACGCCCCGGGGAAAACTGACCCGCAGCATCCAAACTGTTTGAAAACAAAGGCAAAATCCTACTGCATTTAAGAAGATCACCCTAAGCAGCACAGGGGACTCTATTCCAATCCTCCTTTCTTTCTCCCTTTGCAAGATCGTGACAACAAACTTTGCCTATCTTCTGCTACCTACAGGCAACCGGAGCTTCCCTATTCAGGAAATTGAAGGAAGGGCATCCTAGAAACCTCAAATCTGATCATCCAAAGTTCACTTCTAAAATAATTCCAAGCAGGACTTGGTGGCCAACATCTCCACTAATCTGCGATCAATGAAATTGAAACCCCATCTGGCAACTCGAGACCCGGCAAGAGCCATGTGGTAGGTGTCAGGAAAGAAGTACCATGGGAGGAAAGTCACATATCCCCAGGCCTACCTCAGACCCCATGCATCAGGGACAGCCAGGGTCCCGATACCAGGTATAACAGGAAGACTCTGGGCAGGTGCTAAGACACTGTGACTGGGCCTTATTGCATGGAAACAGGTAGGACACAAATGGCCCCTCTTCCTTCCACGCCCACACTCTCCATCCATACTCCTCCCGGGCAAAAATGGCTATAAATGTGGAACGTGGAAGACTGGGAGGCTAAAGGCGAGTGAACACCCGTCTGTGGAGGCCCAAGACCGTCCCCTCATCACCTCCAAATAGGCTAGCTCAGTATCCTCCTCCAGGACTGACCTGTGACATCCAGGTGGAAGGAGACCCTCTGGCCCCCGGCCTCGCAGCTGTACTCCCCGGCGTCTGCCTTGCCCGCCTGCTGCACCACCAGCCGCCGCCCTCGGCCCGTGGCCTCCACACGCACTTTCGAGCTCGAACTCAGCTTCTTTCCATCCTTGTACCACGTCACCTCCGTCTGGGCCTGGGCCACCTCGCAGCTCAGCGTGGCACTGGACCCTGCCACGGCCTGCACTTCACTGAGTGCTGGCTGCTCCTCGGCAAACACCACCTTGGGCTCTGGGGACAGGGAGGGATACATGGGTCAAGGACACCATCTCAGTCAGGAAGGCAGCCCCAAGCAAAGGAGACCTGAGTGGGGAGCCGTGTGCCATGCGGGTGCGAGGGGTGCAGAGGTGGGGCGGGGGCCAAGCTGGAGACTTCTCCTGGCTCTGCACCAGCCGTGTGCCCCGCAGAAGTGCCCCTGCCTTTCTCAGCGACAAGTAAAACAAGAGATGCATTCTCCCCTGGGTCCGCATGATCTGGTCCGGGGCGTGGGAGGGTGGGGGGAGGGTAAGATTTTTGAAGAGACTTCTCCCCTGCTCATAGCATCTGCGGGTCTCACGCAAGTGTTCCCAAACCTTCCCAGATGGGGCCACAGTCTTCTCAAAATGCCTAAGCAGGGAACTTTGCACCTGCAGTCCATGGAAATCACTGAGGCTTGGTGCCCTGGCCTACACTTAGTACGGTCAACTTGTGGCAATCTCTGGGGAGTGCTGGCACCTCCCCGTGGCTTTCTTTTCCACTGTCTGAGGAATAAAGAAGCTGAGCACCTTTCCGCGTACACTGGGGTCCCCATTACTCTTTTGTTCTTCCTGGTGCAACTATTCAAATTTTTGCCCACTCACCAATAGTAGGCTCTCTCTTCTCTCCATTCATCTCTAGGCACTCTTTATGCATTGAAATACTAGAGAAGGATAGATTGCTAGCCTTCAAGGTTATTCTCAGCTGTGGGACTCGCATTTTCACTGTGTGATCGAGTCCTCCGATGAAACAAAGTTTTTCCCTTCAATAGTGTCACCTATGTCCATTGCACGCTTTAATTTTGGAGCATCTGTGTTCCATTTAAGAAATCTTCCTTTACCTTCGGTCTTAAGGAAACCACGGTATCACCGGACTGTCTTTTGGTTTGTACCTTTTCACACTGAGGTTTCTAACCCACCACGAGTGTACTTTTGTGTGTGCTGTGAATTGTCAGTACAGTTTAATTTTTCCCTGTGGGTAAGTGGTCCAACCACTATTTATGAAGACAACATCCCTCCTCGACTTCTTGAACGCACAGCACAGCAACAGACGAAATTGTGGCGGCGGGGAGGGGGCTGGGAGACAGACGGAGGGGGGATTTTTCCGTGGTAGTGCAGGAAACCACTGCTGCAAAGAGCTACTTCTGACCTCACTACTACGTTCCTCTGATGCGGTAAATATCGCCACACTGGGATCCCCTTATCTTGAAAACTATATAGCCTCACGATCATTCCTGACAACGGCTCCCAGGAAGGGCTCCTACCGTATTTCTGCAAGCAAATAGCACATTGGCTGTACCTTGCCTTTGAAATCTGCCTGTTATTCTACCATCTGACCACCCAAAGCACAAATTTGCTTCGATTTTCATTGTTAATCAACATCTCTGATTTTTCTCCTCATATTACTACCCGTCCAAGGAAACCTCTGACTCTCTCTCAAGAATGTGTACTAATTTCCCCACATAGTCTCGTAGCACCTTTTATCAGACCTGGAATTAGGAACATGATACAATTGTGCCATTTTAACTCTTTCACAAAAGTTTCACTTGCCCAGCGTTTCTCACCAGGACTTAGCTGTGGAAATGTCTTCTGCATGTTCATTCTCTTACACCCTAATCTTACTCATCAATCGTACACAGCCTAATGATTGATCCATCGCATTGTCTGAGTTGATAATCACACCATCAGCAAGTTCTACCTTGAGTTTTTCTAAACCCTTTGCCAGTGATTTTATGCTCCTCCTGAATACGCTCAGTGGCTACAGAGGCCCACGTGTGTTCTCCCTCACATCAAAGATTGGCAGGGACACATTAAGTGGGATGCTGCTCTTGTTGTTGCTGTTGTTGCTGTTGGATGAATTTTATTATAACGTTACAAAAGAACACTTTTGTACAATATGCTAAGAATTATATGGCAAGAACTGGTGCTCAGTTTTCTTACACTTTTTGCCTAGATTTCGGACGATCAAATTTCATCAACCATTTGATTCTCTATTCGTTCAGAGGACCATATCCTTTTGCATTCAATCTCTTAATGCCAAGCTTTATATATATTAATGATGCCAACATTCAGGCCAACGTGCAATCCTGGACTAGGACTCTCATCACTGATCTCCACCGCGTGGATGCATGGCCGAATTCCTTTTGCTAACATTTCATTTATGATTTTGGCTGTGATATTCGCAATACATAAGTCTGGAATTTCATTCATCCTTCCTGCCTTTCTTCAGCAATTCTGGTATGCGTCGATGTTATGTTCTGAATTTAAACAGACTTATGGAGTGCATCTCCTTTTTCTATCTCTAAGACCATCTCCACAAGCATGGAATAACAGTTTTCCAGGATAGTTTGTAGACTGTACCAGAGAAGTACCAGGTAGTTCTTGGGAAGATTTTTCATTATTCGTCCTACTGACTGACAAGTCATAAAACTCTTTGAGTTTTCTACATCTTCTTGTGTCAGTTTTCATACAGTTGTCCAGGATTTAGGCAAACTTCACAACTTTTCAAAGCTTTTATCTTAGAACACTCTCTAATATTCTCCGAATGCCACATTTTACAGAAATGCCTGGTGGCATCTGGGATATCTATACACACCCATAAATCATCCTGTGGTGTCACGGTCTCAAACAGTTACAGGTTGGCACCTAGGAGTCAATGTGGAATGGCAGCCCACCCCTACTCAGCATGAAGGCTCTCTTCACAGAAGACGAGTAACCTGATTTCATAGACTGCCCTATGTTCCAGCCACGAGGCAGCGACACTCGCTAACCTTTAGGAAAATGCAACGAAATAAAGACTGCTTTGCCAGTCAGAGTCTGCTGCTAGTACACTAACTCCTCATTAGCAAAACAGACTGATGGGTCAGTAGCGACGTTTTCCTTTCTGTTCCTAAATTCATCAATATAACACCATTGGGAATACTGACCCGCAGCATCCAAACTGTTTGAAGACAAAGACAAAATCCTACTGCATTTAAGACGATCACCCTAAATAGCACAGGTGACTCTATTCCAATCCTCCTTTCTTCCTCCCTTTTCAAGATCGTGACAACAAACTTTGCCTATCTTCTGCTACCTACAGGCAACTGGAGCTCTCCTATCCAGGAAATTGAAGGAAGGGCATCCCAGAAACCTTAAATCTGATCATCCAAAGTTCACTCCTAAGATAATTCCAAGCGGGACTTGGTGGCCAACATCTCCACTAATCTGCGATCAATGAAATTGAAAACCCATCTGGCAACCCAAGACCTGGCATGAGCCATGCGGTAGGTGTCAGGAAAGACGTACCATGGGAGGAATGTCACATATCCCCAGGCTTACCTCAGACCCCAAGCATTAGGGAGAGCCAGGTCCCGAGACCAGGAACAACAGGAAGACTCTGGGCAGGTGCTAAGACACCATGACTGGGCCTTACCGCATGGAGACAGGTGGACACAAATGGCCCCTCTTCCTTCCACGCCCACACTCTCCATTCATCCTCCCCTGGGCAAAAATAGCTATAAATGTGGGACGTGGAAGACTGGGAGGCTACAGGCGAGTGAACACCCGTCTGTGGAGGCCGCAAGACCGTCCCCTCATCACCTCCATATAGGCTAGCTCAGTATCCTCCTCCAGGACTGACCTGTGACATCCAGGTGGAAGGAGACCCTCTGGCCCCCGGCCTCGCAGCTGTACTCCCCGGCGTCTGCCTTGCCCGCCTGCTGCACCACCAGCCGCCGCCCTCGGCCCGTGGCCTCCACACGCACTTTCGAGCTCGAACTCAGCTTCTTTCCATCCTTGTACCACGTCACCTGCGTCTGGGCCTGGGCCACCTCGCAGCTCAGCGTGGCACTGGACCCCGCCACGGCCTGCACTTCACTGCGTGCTGGCTGCTCCTTGGCAAACACCACCTTGGGCTCTGGGGACAGGGAGGGATACATGGGTCAAGGACACCATCTCAGTCACGAAGGCAGCCCCCGGCAAAGGAGACCTGAGTGGGGAGCCGTGGACCAGGGGGGTGCGAGGGGTGCGGAGGTGGGGCGGGGGCCAAGCTGGAGACTTCTCCAGGCTCTGCACCAGCCGTGTGCCCTGCAGAAGTGCCCCTGCCTTTCTCAGTGACAAGTAAAACAAGTGATGCATTCTCCCCCGCGTCTGCGTGAGCTGGTCCGGGTGTTGGGGGGGTCGGGGTAGGGTGCGCTTCAGAAGAGACTTCTCCCCTGCTCATGGCTTCTGCGGGGTCACACGCAAGTGTTCCCAAAGCTTCCCAGATGGGGCCACAGTCTTCTCCATACGCCTAAGCCGGGAACTTTGCACCTGCAGTCCATGGAAATCACTGAGGCTCGGTGCCCTGGCCTACACTTAGTACGGTCAACTTGTGGCAATCTCTGGGGAGTGCTGGCACCTCCCCGTGGCTTTCCTTTCCATTGTTGGAGGAATAAAGAAGCTGAGTGCCTTTCCCCGAACGACCTCGGTCCCCATTACTCTTTTGTTCTTCCTGGGGACCCAATTCATATTTTTGCCTACTCACCAATAGTAGGCTCTCTCTTCTCTCCATCTCTAGGCACGCTTTATGCATTGAAATACTAGAGAAGGACAGATTGCTAGCTTTCAAGGTTATTCCCAACTGTGGGACTCCCATTTTCACTATGTGATCAAGTACTCTAATGGATCAAAGTTTTTCCCTTCAAGAGTGTCACCGATGTCCATTTCAGCCCTTTCAGTTTGGAGCATTTGTGTTCCATTTAAGAAATCTTCCCTTACCTTCCGTCTTTAAAGAAACCACGGTATCACCGGACTGTTTTTTCGTTTGTACCTTTACACACTGAGGTTTCTAACCCACCATGAGTGTCCTTTTGTGTGTGGTGTGAATTGTCAGTACAGTTTAATTTTTCCCTATGGGTAAGTGGTCCAAGCACTATTTATGAACACAACATCCCTCTTCAACTTCTCGAACACAGAGCACAGTAACAGATGAAATTGTGGCGGTGGAGAGGGGGCTGGGTTGGGGGCGGAGGGGGGATTTGTCCCTGGTGGTGCAGGAAACCACTGCTGCAAGGAGCTCTTGCTGACCTCACTACTAAATTCCTCTGATGCGGTAAATATCGCCGCACTGGGATCCCCTTATCTTGAAAACTATATAGCCTCACGATCATTCTTGACAACGGCTCCCAGGAAGGGCTCCTACCGTGCTTCTGCAAGCAAATAGCACATTGGCTGTACCTTGCCTTTGGAATCTGCCTGCTATTCTACCATCCGACCACCCAAAACACAAATTTGCTTCGATTTTCATTGTTAATCAACATCTCTCATGTTTGTCCTCAGATTACTGCCCGTCCAAGGAAACCTCTGACTCTCTCTCAAGAATTTGTACTAATTTCCCCACATAGTCTTGTAGCACCTTTTATCAGACCTGGAATTAGGAATATGATACAATTGTGCCCATTTAACTCTTTCACAAATGCCAGGGGGAATACTGACCCGCAGCATCAAAACTTTTTGAAGACAAAGGCAAAATCCTATTGCATTTAAGAAGATCACCCTAAGCAGCACAGGGGACTCTATTCCAATCATCCTTTCTTTCTCCCTTTGCAAGATCATGACAACAATCTTGGCATATCTTCTGCTACCTACAGGCAACTGGAGCTTCCCTATCCAGGAAATTGAAGGAAGGGCGTCACATTAGCCTCAAATCTGACCACCCAAAGTTCACTCCTAAGATAATTCCAAGCGGGACTTGGTGGCCAACATCTCCACTAATCTGCGATCAATGAAATTGAAAACCCATCTGGCAAACCAAGACCTGGCATGAGCCATGCGGTAGGTGTCAGGAAAGAAGTTCCATGGGAGGAAAGTCACATATCCCCAGGCCTACCTCAGACCCCAAGCATTAGGGAGAGCCAGGGTCCCGATACCAGGAACTACAGGAAGACTCTGGGCACGTGCTAAGACACTGTGACTGGGCCTTACCGCATAGAGACAGGTGGACACAAATGGCCACTCTTCATTCCACGCCCACACTCTCCATCTATCCTCCCCCGGGCAAAAATAGCTATAAATGTGGGACGTGGAAGACTGGGAGGCTACAGGCGAGTGAACACCCGTCTGTGGAGGCCGCAAGACCGTCCCCTCATCACCTCCAAATAGGCTAGCTTAGTATCCTCCTCCAGGACTGACCTGTGACATCCAGGTGGAAGGAGACCCTCTGGCCCCCGGCCTCGCAGCTGTACTCCCCGGCGTCTGCCTTGCCCGCCTGCTGCACCACCAGCCGCCGCCCTCGACCCGTGGCCTCCACACGCACTTTCGAGCTCGAACTCAGCTTCTTTCCATCCTTGTACCACGTCACCTCCGTCTGGGCCTGGGCCACCTCGCAGCTCAGCGTGGCACTGGACCCCGCCACGGCCTGCACTTCACTGCGTGCTGGCTGCTCCTTGGCAAACACCTCCTTGGGCTCTGGGGACAGGGAGGGATACACGGGTCAAGGACACCATCTCAGTCAGGAAGGCAGCCCTGGGCAAAAGAGACCTGAGTGGGGAGTCGTGGGGCAGGTGGGTGCGAGGGGTGCGGAGGTGGTGCAGGGGTCAAGCTGGAGACTTCTCCAGGCTCTGCACCAGCCGTGTACCCTGCAAAATTGCCCCTGCCTTTCTCAGCGACAAGTAACACAAGTGATGCATTCTCCCCCGCGTCCACGTATCCTGGTCCGGGCGGTGGGAGGGTGGGGGGAGGATGAGCTTTGGAAGAGACTTCTCCCCTGCTCATGGCTTCTGCGGGGTCACACGCAAGTATCCCAAAGCTTCCCAGATGGGGCCACAGTCTTCTCCATACGTCTAAGCAGGGAACTTTGCACCTGCAGTCCCTGGAAATCACTGAGGCTCGGTGCCTTGGCCTACACTTAGTACGGTCAACTTGTGGCAATCTGGTGGGTGTGCTACCACCTCCCCGTGGCTTTCTTTTCCATTATCTGAGGTATAAAGAAGCTGAGCACCTTTCCGCGTACACTGGGGTCCCCATTACTCTTTTGTTCTTCCTGGTGCAACTATTCAAATTTTTGCCCACTCACCAATAGTAGGCCCTCTCTTCTCTCCATTCGCCTCTAGGCACTCTTTATACATTGAAACACTAGAGAAGGACAGATTGCTAGCTTTCAAGGTTATTCCCAACTGTGGGACTCCCATTTTCACTGTGTGATCGAGTCCTCTGATGAATCAAAATTTTTCCCTTCAATAGTGTCACCAATGTCCATTTCACGCTTGCAGTTTGGAGCATTTGTGTTCCATTTAGGAAATCTTCCTTTACCTTCAGTCTTAAGGAAACCACGGTATCACCAGACTGTCTTTTGGTTTGTACCTTTTCACACTGAGGTTTCTAACCCACCACGAGTGTACTTTTGTGTGTGCTGTGAATTGTCAGTACAGTTTAATTTTTCCCTGTGGGTAAGTGGTCCAACCACTATTTATGAAGACAACATCCCGCCTCGACTTCTCGAACGCACAGCACAGCAACAGATAAAATTGTGACGGCGGGGAGGGGGCTGGGAGACAGACAGAGGGGGGATTTGTCCGTGGTAGTGCAGGAAACCACTGCTGCAAAGAGCTATTTCTGACCTCACTACTACGTTCCTCTGATGCGGTAAATATCGCCACACTGGGATCCCCTTATCTTGAAAACTATATAGCCTCACTATCATTCTTGACAACGGCGCCCAGGAAGGGCTCCCACAGTGCTTCTGCAAGCAAATAGCACATTGGCTGTACCTTGCCTTTGGAATCTGCCTGCTATTCTACCATCTGACCACCCAAAACACAAATTTGCTTCGATTTTCATTGTTAATCAACATCTTTGATTTTTCTCCTCGGATTACTCTCCGTCGATGGAAACCTCTGACCCTCTCTCAGTAATGTGTACTAATTTCCCCACATAGTCTCGTAGCACCTTTTATCAGACCTGGAATTAGGAACATGATACAATTGTGCCATTTTAACTCCTTCACAAAAGTTTCACTTGCCCAGCGTTTCTCACCAGGACTTAGCTGTGGAAATGTCTTCTGCATGTTCATTCTCTTACACCCTAATCTTACTCAACAATCGTACACAGCCTAATAATTGATCCATCGGACTGTCTGAGTTGATAATCACATCATCAGCAAATTCTACCTTGAGTTTTTCTAAACCCTTTGCCAGTGATTTTATGCTCCTCCTGAATCCGCTCAGTGACTACAGAGGCCCACGTATGTTCTCCCTCACATCAAAGATTTCCAGGGACACGTTAAGTGGGATGCTGGTCTTGTTGTTGCTGTTGTTGTAGTTGGAGGAATTTTATTATAACGTTAAAAAAAGAGCCCTTTTTTTTTTTTTTTTTTTTTTTTTGCGGTACACGGGCCTCTCACTGTTGTGGCCTATCCCGTTGCGGATCACAGGCTCCGGACGCGCAGGCTCAGCGGCCATGGCTCACGGGCCCAGCCGCTCCACGGCTTGTGGGATCTTCCCGGACCGGGGCACGAACCCGTGTCCCCTGCATCGACAGGCAGACTATCAAACACTGAGCTACCAGAGTGGCCCAAAAACACTTTTGTACAGTATTTTAAGAATTATATGGCAAGAACTGGTGCTCAGTTTCCTCACACTTTTTGCCTGGGTTTCGGACGATCAAATTTCATCAAGCATTTGATTCTCTACTCGTTCAGAGGACCACATGCTTTTGCATTCAATCTCGTAATGCTAAGCTTTATATCTATTAACTTTGCCAAGCTTCAACACAACGTGCAATCCTGGACTACAACTCTCATCACTGACTCCACCCCGTGGACGCATGGCTGAATTCCTTTTGCTAACATTTCATTTATGATTTTGGCTGTGATATTTGCAATACATACGTCTGGAATTTCATTCATCCTTCCTGCCTTTCTTCAGTGATTCTGGTATGCGTCGATGTCATGTTCTGAATTTAAAGAGACTTATGGAGTGCATCTCCTTTTTCTATCTCTAAGACCATCTCCACAAGCATTGAATAACAGTTTTCCAGGATAGTTTGTAGACTGTACCAGAGAAGTACCAGGTAGTTCTTGGGAAGATTTTTCATTATTCGTCCTACTGACTGACAAGTCATACAACTCTTTGAGTTTTCTACATCTTCTTGTGTCAGTTTTCATACAGTTGTCCAGGATTTAGTCAAACTTCACAATTTTTCAAAGCTTTTATCTTAGAACACTCTCTAATACTCTCCGAATGCCACATTTTACAGAAATGCCTTCTCGGATCTGGGATATCTATACACACCCATAAATAATCGTATGGTCGCACGGTCTCAAACAGTTACGGGTTGGCACCTAGGAGTCAATGTGGAATGGCAGCCCACCCCTACTCAGCATGAAGGCTCTCTTCACAGAAGACGAGTAACCTGATTTCATAGACTGCCCTATGTTCCAGCCACGAGGCAGAGACACTCACTAACCTTTAGGAAAATGCAACGAAATAAAGACTGCTTTGCCAGTCAGAGTCTGCTGCTAGTACACTAACTCCTCATTAGCAAAGCAGACCGATGGGGCAGTAGCAACATTTTCCTTTCTGTTCCTAAATTCATCAATATAACGCCCCAGGGAAAACTGACCTGCAGCATCCAAACTGTTTGAAGACAAAGGCAAAATCCTACTGCATTTAAGAAGATCACCCTAAGCAGCACAGGGGACTCTATTCCAATCCTCCATTCTTTCTCCCTTTGCAAGATCGTGACAACAAACTTTGCCTATCTTCTGCTACCTACAGGCAACCGGAGCTTCCCTATTCAGGAAATTGAAGGAAGGGCATCCTAGAAACCTCAAATCTGATCATCCAAAGTTCACTTCTAAAATAATTCCAAGCGGGACTTGGTGGCCAACATCTCCACTAATCTGCGATCAATGAAATTGAAACCCCATCTGGCAACTCGAGACCCGGCAAGAGCCATGTGGTAGGTGTCAGGAAAGAAGTACCATGGGAGGAAAGTCACATATCCCCAGGCCTACCTCAGACCCCACACATCAGGGACAGCCAGGGTCCCGATACCAGGTATAACAGGAAGACTCTGGGCAGGTGCTAAGACACTGTGACTGGCCCTTATTGCATGGAAACAGGTGGACACAAATGGCCCCTCTTCCTTCCATGCCCACACTCTCCATCCATACTCCTCCCGGGCAAAAATGGCTATAAACATGGGACGTGGAAGACTGGGAGGCTACAGGCCAGTGAACACCCGTCTGTGGAGGCCGCAAGACCGTCCCCTCATCACCTCCATATAGGCTAGCTCAGTATCCTCTTCCAGGACTGACCTGTGACATCCAGGTGGAAGGAGACCCTCTGGCCCCCGGCCTCGCAGCTGTACTCCCCGGCGTCTGCCTTGCCCGCCTGCTGCACCACCAGCCGCCGCCCTCGGCCCGTGGCCTCCACACGCACTTTCGAGCTCGAACTCAGCTTCTTTCCATCCTTGTACCACGTCACCTCCGTCTGGGCCTGGGCCACCTCGCAGCTCAGCGTGGCACTGGACCCCGCCACGGCCTGCACTTCACTGCGTGCCGGCTGCTCCTTGGCAAACACCTCCTTGGGCTCTGGGGACAGGGAGGGATACACGGGTCAAGGACACCATCTCAGTCAGGAAGGCAGCCCTGGGCAAAAGAGACCTGAGTGGGGAGCCGTGGGCCAGGTGGGTGCGAGGGGTGCGGAGGTGGGGTGGGGGCCAAGCTGGAGACTTCTCCAGGCTCTGCACCAGCCGTGTGCCCCGCAGAAGTGCCCCTGCCTTTCTCAGCGACAAGTAACACAAGTGATGCATTCTCCCCTGCGTCCACGTATCCTGGTCCGGGCGGTGGGAGGGTGGGGGGAGGGTGCGCTTTGGAAGAGACTTCTCCCCTGCTCATGGCTTCTGCGGGGTCACACGCAAGTGTTCCCAAACCTTCCCAGATGGGGCCCAGTCTTCTCCATACGCCTAAGCAGGGAACTTTGCACCTGCAGTCCATGGAAATCAGTGAGGCTCGGTGCCCTGGCCTACACTTAGTACGGTCAACTTGTGGCAATCTCTGGGGAGTGCTGGCACCTCCCTGTGGCTTTCCTTTCCATTGTCGTAGGAATAAAGAAGCTGAGCGCCTTTCCCCGAATGACCGGGGTCCCCATTACTCTTTTGTTCTACCTGGGGACCCAGTTCATATTTTTGCCTACTCACCAATAGTAGGCTCTCTCTTCTCTCCATTCATCTCTAGGCACTCTTTATGCATTGAAATACTAGAGAAGGACAGATTGCTAGCTTTCAAGGTTATTCCCAGCTGTGGGACTCGCATTTTCACCGTGTGATCGAGTCCTCCGATGAATCAAAGTTTTTCCCTTCAAGAGTGTCACCGATGTCCATTTCAGCCCTTTGAGTTTGGAGCATTTGTGTTCCATTTAAGAAATCTTCCCTTACCTTCCGTCTTTAAAGAAACCACGGTATTACCGGACTCTGTTTTCGTTTGTACCTTTTCACACTGAGGTTTCTAACACACCACGAGTGTACTTTTGTGTGTGCTGTGAATTGTCAGTACAGTTTAATGTTTCCCTATGGGTAAGTGGTCCAAGCACTATTTATGAACACAACATCCCTCTTCAACTTCTGAAAACACAGAGCACAGTAACAGATGAAATTGTGGTGGCAGGGAGGGGGCTGCGTAGGGGGCGGAGGGGGAATTTGTCCCTGGTGGTGCCGGAAAACACTACTGCAAGGAGCTCTTCCTGTCCTCACTACTAAGTTCCTTTGATGCGGTAAATATCGCCGCACTGGGATCCCCTTATCTTGAAAACTATATAGCCTCACGATAATTCTTTACTGTGGTTCCCAGGAAGCGCTCTCAGTGCACTTCTGCAAGCAAATAGCATATTAGCTGTACCTTGCCTTTGGAAAATTCCTGCTATTCTACCATCCGACCACCCAAAACACAAATTTGCTTCGATTTTCATTGTTAATCAACATCTCTGATTTTTCTCTTCAGATTACTGCCCGTCCAAGGAAACCTCTGACTCTCTCTCAAGAATGTGTACTAATTTCCCCACATAGTCTCGTAGCAACTTATATCAGACCTGGAATTAGAAAAATGATACAATTGTGCCCATTTAACTCTTTCACAAATGCCACGGGGAATACTGACCCGCAGCATCAAAACTGTTTGAAGACAAAGCCAAAATCCTAATGAATTTAAGAAGATCACCCTAAACAGCACAGGGGACTCTATTCCAATCCTCCTTTCTTTCTCCCTTTGCAAGATCATGATAATAAACTTGGCCTATCTTCTGCTACCTACAGGCAACCGGAGCTTCCCTATCCAGGAAATTGAAGGAAGGGCGTCGCAGTATCCTCAAATCTGACCATCCATAGTTCACTCCTACGATAATTCCAAGCGGGACTTGGTGGCCATCATCTCCACTAATCTGCGATCAATGAAATTGAAACCCCATCTGGCAACCCGAGATCTGGCATGAGCCATGCAGTAGGAGTCAGGAAAGACGTACCATGGGAGGAAAGTCACATATCCCCAGGCCTACCTGAGACCCCACGCATCAGGGAGAGCCAGGGTCCCGATACCAGGAACAACAGGAAGGCTCTGGGCAGGTGCTAAGACACCATGACTGGGCCTTACCGCATGGAGACAGGTGGACACAAATGGCCCCTCTTCCTTCCATGCCCACACTCTCCATCCATCCTCCCCCGGGCAAAAATGGCTATAAATGTGGGACGTGGAAGACTGGGAGGCTACAGGCCAGTGAACACCCGTCTGTGGAGGCCACAAGACCATCCCCTCATCACCTCCAAATAGGCTAGCTTAGTATCCTCCTCCAGGACTGACCTGTGACATCCAGGTGGAAGGAGACCCTCTGGTCCCCGGCCTCGCAGCTGTACTCCCCGGCGTCTGCCTTGCCCGCCTGCTGCACCACCAGCCGCCGCCCTCGGCCCGTGGCCTCCACACGCACTTTCGAGCTCGAACTCAGCTTCTTTCCATCCTTGTACCACGTCACCTCCGTCTGGGCCTGGGCCACCTCGCAGCTCAGCGTGGCACTGGACCCCGCCACGGCCTGCACTTCACTGCGTGCTGGCTGCTCCTCGGCAAACACCACCTTGGGCTCTGGGGACAGGGAGGGATACATGGGTCAAGGACACCATCTCAGTCAGGAAAGCAGCCCTGTGCAAAAGAGACCTGAGTGGGGAGCCGTGGACCAGGGGGGTGCGAGGGGTGCAGACGTGGGGCAGGGGCCAAGCTGGAGACTTCTCCAGGCTCTGCACCAGCCGTGTGCCCCGCAGAAGTCCCCCTGCCTTTCTCAGCGACAAGTAACACAAGTGATGAACTTCCCCCGCGTCCACGTGAGCTGGTCCGGGAGTTGGGGGGATCGGGGGAGGGTGCGCTTTAGAAGAGACTTCTCCCCTGCTCATGACTTCTGCGAGGTCACACGCAAGTGTTCCCAAACCTTCCCAGATGGGGCCACAGTCTTTTCCATACGCCTAAGTAGGGAACTTTACATCTGCAGTCCATGGAAAACACTGAGGCTCGGTGCCCTGCCCTATACTTACTATGGTCAACTTATGGCAATCTCTGGGGAGTGCTGGCACCTCCCCGTGGCTTTCTTTTCCACTGTCTGAGGAATAAAGAAGCTGAGCACCTTTCCCTGTATGACTGGGGTCCCCACTACTCTTTTGTTCTTCCTGGTGCAACTATTCAAATTTTTGCCCACTCACCAACAGTAGGCTCTCTCTTCTTTCCATCTCTAGGCACTCTTTATGCATTAAAATACTAGAGAAGGACAGATTGCTAGCTTTCAAGGTTTTTCCCAACTGTGGGACTCGCATTTTCACAGCGTGAACGAGTCCTCCGATGAATCAAAATTTTCCTTCAATAGTGTCACCAATGTCCATTTCACGCTTTTAGTTTGGAGCATTTGTTTTCCATTTAAGAAATCTTCCTTTACCTTTGGTCTTAAGGAAACCACGGTATAACCGGACTGTCTTTTGGTTTGTACCTTTTCACACTGAGGTTTCTAACCCACCACGAGTGTACTTTTGTGTGTGCTGTGAATTGTCAGTACAGTTTAATTTTTCCCTGTGGGTAAGTGGTCCAACCACTATTTATGAAGACAACATCCCTCCTCGACTTCTTGAACGCACAGCACAGCAACAGACGAAATTGTGGCGGCGGGGAGGGGGCTGGGAGACAGACGGAGGGGGGATTTTTCCGTGGTAGTGCAGGAAACCACTGCTGCAAAGAGCTACTTCTGACCTCACTACTACGTTCCTCTGATGCGGTAAATATCGCCACACTGGGATCCCCTTATCTTGAAAACTATATAGCCTCACGATCATTCCTGACAACGGCTCCCAGGAAGGGCTCCTACCGTATTTCTGCAAGCAAATAGCACATTGGCTGTACCTTGCCTTTGAAATCTGCCTGTTATTCTACCATCTGACCACCCAAAGCACAAATTTGCTTCGATTTTCATTGTTAATCAACATCTCTGATTTTTCTCCTCATATTACTACCCGTCCAAGGAAACCTCTGACTCTCTCTCAAGAATGTGTACTAATTTCCCCACATAGTCTCGTAGCACCTTTTATCAGACCTGGAATTAGGAACATGATACAATTGTGCCATTTTAACTCTTTCACAAAAGTTTCACTTGCCCAGCGTTTCTCACCAGGACTTAGCTGTGGAAATGTCTTCTGCATGTTCATTCTCTTACACCCTAATCTTACTCAACAATCGTACACAGCCTAATAATTGATCCATCGGACTGTCTGAGTTGATAATCACATCATCAGCAAATTCTACCTTGAGTTTTTCTAAACCCTTTCCCAGTGATTTTATGCTCTTCCTGAATCCGCTCAGTGACTACAGACCCCACGTGTGGTCTCCCTCACATCAAAGATTTCCAGGGACACGTTAAGTGGGATGCTGCTCTTGTTGTTGCTGTTGTTGTTGTTGGAGTAATTTTATTATAACGTTAAAAAAAGAGCCTTTTTTTTTTTTTTGCAGTACATGGGCCTCTCGCCGTCGCGGCTTCTCTCGTTGTGGAGCACATGCTCCGGACGCACAGGCTCAGCGGCCATGGCTCAAGGGCCCAGCCGCTCCGCGGCATGTGGGATCCTCCCGGACCGGGGCACGAACCCGTGTCCCCTGCATGGACAGGCGGACTCTCCAACACTGGGCTTCCAGGGTGGCCCAAAAACACTTCTGTACAGTATTTTAAGAATTATATGGCAGGAACTCGTGCTCAGTTTTCTCACATTTTTTGCCTGGATTTGGGATGATCACATTTCATCAACCATTTGATTCTCTACTCGTTCAGAGGACCACATCCTTTTGCATTCAATCTCTTAATTCCATGCTTTATATATATTAACTTTGGCAACCTTCAACACAACGTGCAATCCTGGACTAGGATTCTCATCACTGACTCCACCCCGTGGACGCATGGCTGAATTCCTTTTGCTAACTTTTCATTTATGATTTTGGCTGCGATATTTGCAATACATACGTCTGGAATTTCATTCATCCTTCCTGCCTTTCTTCAGTGATTCTGGTATGCGTCGATGTTATGTTCTGAATTTAAAGAGACTTATGGAGTGCATCTCCTTTTTCTATCTCTAAGACCATCTCCACAAGCATTGAATAACAGTTTTCCAGGATAGTTTGTAGACTGAACCAGAGAAGTACCAGGTAGTTCTTGGGAAGATTTTTCATTATTGGTCCTACTGATTGACAAGTCATACAACTCTTTGAGTTTTCTACATCTTCTTGTGTCAGTTTTCATACAGTTGTCCAGGATTTAGTCAAACTTCACAATTTTTCAAAGCTTTTATCTTAGAACACTCTCTAATACTCTCCGAATGCCACATTTTACAGAAATGCCTTCTCGGATCTGGGATATCTATACACACCCATAAATAATCGTATGGTCGCACGGTCTCAAACAGTTACGGGTTGGCACCTAGGAGTCAATGTGGAATGGCAGCCCACCCCTACTCAGCATGAAGGCTCTCTTCACAGAAGACGAGTAACCTGATTTAATAGACTGCCCTATGTTCCAGCCACGAGGCAGCGACACTCACTAACCTTTAGGAAAATGCAACAAAATAAAGACTGCTTTGCCAGTCAGAGTCTGCTGCTAGTACACTAACTCCTCTTTAGCAAAGCAGACCGATGGGGCAGTAGCGACGTTTTCCTTTCTGTTCCTAAATTCATCAATATAACACCATTGGGAATACTGACCTGCAGCATCCAAACTGTTTGAAGACAAAGGCAAAAGCCTACTGCATTTAGGAAGACGACCCTAAGCAGCACTGGGGACTCTATTCCAATCCTCCTTTCTTTCTCCCTTGCAAGATCATGACAACAAACTTTGCCTATCTTCTGCTACCTACAGGCAACCAGAGCTTCCTTATCCAGGAAATTGAAGTAAGGGCGTCGCATTAGCCTCAAATCTGACCATCCAAAGTTCATCCTAAGATAATTCCAAGCGGGACTTGGTGGCCAACATCTCCACTAATCTGCGATCAATGAAATTGAAACCCCATCTGGCAACCCAAGATGGCATGAGCCATGTTGTAGGTGTCAGGAAAGAAGTACCATGGGAGGAAAGTCACATATCCCCAGGCCTACCTCAGACCCCACGCATCAGGGAGAGCCAGGGTCCCGATACCAGGAACAACAGGAAGACTCCGGGCAGGTGCTAAGACACTGTAACTGGGCCTTATTGCATGGAAACAGGTGGACACAAATGGCCCCTCTTCCTTCCACGCCCACACTCTCATCCATACTCCTCCCGGGCAAAAATAGCTATAAATGTGGGACGTGGACGACTGGGAGGCTACAGGCAAGTGAACACCCGTCTGTGGAGGCCGCAAGACCATCCCCTCATCACCTCCAAATAGGCTAGTTTAGTATCCTCCTCCAGGACTGACCTGTGACATCCAGGTGGAAGGAGACCCTCTGGCCCCCGGCCTCGCAGCTGTACTCCCCGGCGTCTGCCTTGCCCGCCTGCTGCACCACCAGCCGCCGCCCTCGGCCCGTGGCCTCCACACGCACTTTCGAGCTCGAACTCAGCTTCTTTCCATCCTTGTACCACGTCACCTCCGTCTGGGCCTGGGCCACCTCGCAGCTCAGCGTGGCACTGGACCCCGCCACGGCCTGCACTTCACTGCGTGCTGGCTGCTCCTTGGCAAACACCTCCTTGGGCTCTGGGGACAGGGAGGGATACACGGGTCAAGGACACCATCTCAGTCAGGAAAGCAGCCCCCGGCAAAGGAGACCTGAGTGGGGAGCCGTGGACCGGGGGGTGCGTGGGGTGCGGAGGTGGGGCGGGGGCCAAGCTGGAGACTTCTCCAGGCTCTGCACCAGCCATGTGCCCCGCAGAAGTCCCCCTGCCTTTCTCAGCGACAAGTAACACACGTGATGCATTCTCCCCCGCGTCCGCGTGAGCCGGTCCGGGGGTTGGGGGTGTCGGGGGAGGGTGCGCTTTGGAAGAGACTTCTCCCCTGCTCATGGCTTCTGCGGGGTCACAGTTCCCAAACCTTCCCAGATGGGGCCACAGTCTTCTCCATACGCCTAAGCAAGGAACTTTGCACCTGCAGTCCATGGAAATCACTGAGGCTCGGTGCCCTGGCCTACACTTAGTACGGTCAATTTGTGGCAATCTCTGGGGAGTGCTGGCACCTCCCCATGGCTCTCCTTTCCATTGTCTGAGGAATAAAGAAGCTGAGCACCTTTCCCCGAACATCTGGGGTCCCCATTACTCTTTTGTTCTTCCTGGTGACACTATTCAAATTTTTGCCCACTCACTAATAGTAGGCTCTCTGTTCTCTCCATCTCTAGGCACTCTTTATGCATTGAAATATTAGAAGGAAATATTGCTAGCTTTCAAGGTTATTCCTAACTGTGGGACTCCCATTTTCACTGTGTGATCAAGTCCTCTGATGAATCAAAATTTTTCCCTTCAATAGTTTCAGCGATGTCCATTTCAGCCCTTTTGTTTAGAGCATTTGTGTTCTATTTAGAAATGTTTCCTTAGCTAAGTCTTTAAAGAAACCACGGTATCATCGGTGGGGTTTTTTGTTTTTACCTTTACACTGGGTTTCTACCCCACCACGAGTTCACTTCTCTGTGTTGTGGGAATTGCTAGTACAATTTAAGTTTTTCATATTGTTACTTGGTACAAGCATCTGATGGGGATACTCTGATAAAGTTCCTCATTGCACAATTCTTCTAGGACAGAAACTGTGGGGTCATTATGGGTGCATTCCTCATCCCTCCCAGATGAGGCCAGAGTCTTTTCCCACAGGAAAGTGCAGGGCATGTTCTCATCTGCAGTGAATGAGGTTTGCTGAAGTGCTACCCTCACCTACTCTCATTGTCAGCAGTCTGGTGGGAGTGAAATGTACCTCCTGTGGCACTCTTTTGCATTTTTTGTGATGATTCAAAATAAAGACCCATTTCTGATGTTTTTGGTCATCAGTGTTTGGTCTTCTGTGGTGTCACTGTTCAACGTTTGTGCCCTATTTTCAATAGCACTGTCCGCCATTTGTATGTTCACTTTAAGGACATTTTTATACATACGAATGCTAGGCACTGACAAGTGTGTGTGTTCTAAATGTCTTCCACATCTGTGTGGTTTGCCTTTTCAGTACTTCATGCTATCTTCTGATGAATCTATCAATACATATTTAGTTTTAAGGTAGTCAAATATGTCAAATTTTTTTCATTATGGTTAGTGCACTTGTATTTTACGAAGTCATTCTTTGGGACTTCCTTGGTGGTATAGTGGTTAAGAATCCACCGGCTAATTCAGGGGACACAGGTTCAAGCCCTGGTCCGGGAAGACCCCACATGCCGCAGAGCAACTAAGCCCGTGCACCACAACTGCTGAGCCTGCTCTCTAGAGCCCGTGAGCCACAACTACAGAGCCTGCGAGTCACAACTACTGAAGTCTTCACACCTAGAGCCCATGCTAAACAACAAGAGAAGCCACCGCAGTGAGAAGCCCGCACACCACGGTGAAGAGTAGCCCCATCTCGCCGCAACTAGAGAAAGCCCGCATGGAGCAACGAAGACAAAAATAATAAATAAAATTTTTCTTAATTATTTATTTTAAAAAAGAAAGAAATCGTTCTTTAGTCTGAGGTAATTAAAACCATCTGTTATCATCTAAGAGTTTTATGATTTTCCCTTCTATTCTGTGGTGTTTAACCCAACATGAGTTGACCATGGGGGATATGAATTACTAGCCTGATCGTTTTTCTATATGGTTAAATGGTTTAAGTGTCATTTATTAAAACCATGTTGTCTCTACTCCTTGCATGATTCCACTTTTTTTTTAAAAGAAAGGAGCAGGGGAATGTGGGCATCCATTCATGTGCAGATTTGTGTCGGAGATCACTACTCTGGTCCCTTGGTCTGTGTATCTATCCTTGCAATGAGACACTATTGTATTCATTACTATAGCTTTATAACAATCTTGATATTGGTATAGCAAATAACTCACTTTTTGCTCTTCTTCAATAGTGTATTGACTGTACATGGTCTTAGCAATTTACTTCTGAATTTACAAAATCCCCACTAAACAAACATTTGTTTGGATTTTAATTGGTATTGAACATTTTTTATTCTTCCCTGGATTTCTACCCAACTATTTAGAACTTCTTGACTGTCTCTCAAAACATTTTTAATAATTCCCCCCCACACACAGAGCCTCTCACCACCCTTTGTTAGATTTGGAATTAGAAAATGATTCTTTTGATGCTATTGTAACTCTTTTAAAAATTTCATTTTCCAGATGTTTATTGCTACTATGCAGCCGTAGAAGTGTTTTCTTCATATTGATCTTTTTACATGGTAATCATTCTCAACTATCTTATTAAGTCTCATAATTTATCCTTTGGATTAATCATATTATCCATGAATTCAACTTTTGTTTCTTCACACGTTTATGTCTTTTACTTTCTTTTCCTCCTATCTCTGTTGTACAATGTTGGTTAAAAGTAGTAACAGTTGGCTTCCTTGTCTGGTTCGCTATCTCACAGACAAACTTTCACTTTTTTGTGTGCAATTAGCTGGTTTGTCTGCAGCGTCATTTATCAGATTACGAACTGTTTTATTTATAATTTGTTAAGAATTTTATATCATGAATTGATGCCAACTTTATTAAACTTTTTTCTGTATTTATAATGCCAAATCTTACCAAATACTTTATTCTGCATGTCATGAACAGATTGCTTTACTAATGTTTCTAGTGTTTGAACAGCCTTGCATTTCTGGACTATGACTTTTATCACAGTGTATTACCAATTTTCCTCTTAATATATTGTTAAATTTATTTTAATAATATTTTGTTTCAGATATTGGTCTTGATATCCATAATAGGTTGGTCTGTAATTTTAATTCTTAAAATTTTTTTGTCAGATATTTGTATCAATGTTATGCTATCTACATGAAACAAATCAGAGACTGTTTATCTCCATTTTCTATTCTCTAGAAGAATATCCATGAACATGGATTTTCTTTCTAAAGTATTTCATATAATTTACCAGTGGAACTACTGGGCTTAGATCTTTCTCTATGAGAAGATTTATCGTTATGGTTCCAATTATTTAAAAGATTATAGGACTGGGCTTCCCTGGTGGCGCAGTGGTTAAGAGTCCACCTGACGATCCAGGGGACACGGGTTCGTGCCCCGGTCTGGGAAGATCCCACATGCCGCGGAGCGGCTGGGCCCGTGAGCCATGGCCGCTGAGCCTGCGCGTCCGGAGCCTGTGCTCCACAACGGGAGAGGCCACAACAGTGAGAGGCCCAGGTACCACAAAAAAAAAAATTATAGGACTACTTGAGTTGTTGAATGTTTCTTGTGTCACTTTTTACATAGTTTTCTAAGAATCTGATCAATTTGTCAAAACTTTCACACTTATCGCCATGAAAAAATATTGTCATATTCTTCTAAAATACCATTCTTAAAAGATATATACATGTTGGTATAGGAGAAGCTACTATTCCTCTCCAAGTCTAAATCTATAAATCAGACTCCATAGGGAATTCTGACATAGAATGTTCTAACAGAAAACAAAAGGAAATCACTATTTGCTTTGAAAAGAGAATTCCAGACCTCACATGTGCATATCTCAGGCACATAACGACCAACCCTCTGGTCTCTGTTTACTTTGCACACATATTGCAAGAAAAATGGATCTAGATTTTGTTACATGTAGATGCACAGATAACTTCTGTATCCACGTGCAAGGAAGAAAGAGTGTTCAGAACACCTAAAACTTTGATAATCCATAGTTCAGTCTTGAGATAAATCCAAGTATGACTGTGTGGCAGAAATTTCCCCTTGTCCTGGTTTCATGAAATTCAAACATCTCTCCCTAGTGTGAACCCACATGCGTTGCTAGGTGACGGCATCTAGGAGCTGTCAGGACATCCAGGAGGAGCAAATTCACATACCCACAGTTAAAAGACATCTGGTCTACCTCAGACCCCAAGTGCAAGACAGAACCAGAGTTCCAGACACCAAGGAATACCCAGAAGGTTCTGGGCAGATGCTGGGAACTGAAGACTGTGCATTACTGTGTGGAAACACCACTCAGGGTTTATAGGAACACCATTATCCCTTCTGTTCACAGCCTACCCATCCAGCCTCCCTTGGTCCAGCCATGGGTATGAAAATGGGAGGTGGGAGGACGGAAGGCTAAAAGAGATGAAGTCTAGTGGGAAGATCATCAGGTCTGTTAGGGGATGCAAGCCAGTCCCATCACCTCCACACAAGGCTAAGTTACTACCTCCAAGGACTGACCTGTGACATCCAGGTGGAAGGAGACCTTCTGGCCCCCGGCCTCACAGCTGTACTCCCCGGCATCTGCCTTGACCACCTGCTGCACCACCAGCCTCCGGGTGCAGCCCTTGGCCTCCACATGCACTTTTGAGCTTGAATTCAGCTTCTTCCTGTTCTTGTACCACATCACCTCCGTCTGGGCCTGGGCCACCTCGCAGCTCAGTGTGGTGCTGGCCCCCACCACGGCCTGCACCTCTTTATGTGCTGGCTGTCCCTTGATAAACACCGCAGAGGACTCTGGGCACAGAAAGGGAGACACAGTGTCAGAGACACAAAGCTGGTACCAGCCTGGGAGACCAAAACTTAAAAGAGTTCAGTAAATTTTCTCCTTGGAGCCAGTGATGCCATGTGCCCAGGAAGGTGTAGAGTTGTGTTTACAAACATATATCTCAAGTGTACATTCTGGTGATGTTCTGACACAAGGTCAATTCCTAAGGCTGGAGGAAAGTGGCCAAAGTTATTCTAGCATCTGTCACAGCTAGTTCATTGTCTTTCCCATGTGACAGTCACCTCTGGCAGGCAGGTTGGGTTGTGTGCACTTGTATCCCCTATATGTATAAATACATATAGGATCTCAGAGAGTCCATGCTGTATATGCAGTCATTCATTCATTCATTCATTCAATCACTGATGCAACTAATGTCAGTGGAGGGCCCATTATCTGCAGGCACTATGGTGGTGCTGGGAATGCTATACCATAGCTGGAAACATGAGTAACACAGTCTCTGTTCTTACAGATCTTACCTTCTACTGAGGAAAAACAAACAAACATACAAACATGACAATGATTTAATGCTACGGTCAATGCTGTGATGAAATAAGACAGAGTGATGCGCTAGAGAGAAGGGACTGACAGTGACTTAGATTTGGTGGTCAGAGAAAATCTTGGTAAGGAGTAATGTTTAGGTGAAGTGCTAAATGATAAAAGGGAGGCAGCTTTGATGAAAGCTGAGGGGAGTCATTCTAACGGAGATGAGAGCTAGGGCCAGGGCTCTCCTAGAAGGATAGATGTGAAGTGAGTGAGGAAGGTAAAAGGGAACCACACTGGGCATCTGATTTTCTCCTCTGGACACTGCTGCTCCTTAGTACAGCATGACACTAAAAGGCATAGGGCTGCTACTACGAAACAGGAAACCTGGTCAGGCTATGTACACCTTGTATAAGCAGAAAGATAAAGTTAGAGATTGAGGATCCAAGCCTCCAGGAAGAAGAGATCTGGTAGAATTGAGCCCCACACTCAGCCACATTCCCCTCAAGATGTTTGATGAGCTCCACAACTGCATGGCCCAGGAGACTACGAAGCCAAGCAGAAAACCTCTGAAAACTAGAGCAGACTTTTTAGCACCTTGCATTACCAGAGACAGAGATTAGAGTTGAGTGTCTGCCTGAAAAGAGACCCCCCTCCATACCCCAAGTCTCTGTAGAAATCCTTGGAGGACTATGCCCAGGAATGGGGGCAAACCAGAGATAGATGACCCTGATCAAAACGGTAATGCAGCCTTGAGTCAGTGCAGTCCTTGAAGAGACTAAAGTTCTTAGTTGTTCTCTCCCTCTCTAGCAAAGGAAATACTGATCCTCTGTCTGAAGTAAGATAACATCATCCATATTCAAAAAGTTTTCTCAAACGATGTCTGACAGTCAACTGAAAATTCACTGGCATGCCAAGGACAAGAGTGAATAGAAATCCAAAGAAAAGCAATATCAGATGATCAGACCAGGATATAACCATGATAATATTTCTTTAATGTGAAAGAAAAGAAAATATATCAAATACAAAAATTTTACTACAGAGTCTAGAATCTATAAGAAATTAAACAAATGGAAATTATGAAACTGGAAAATACAATAACTGAAAGTAAACACACTATAAATGGGTTTGACAACAGATTAGATATAGGAGAATAGAAAATTAGTGGATTGGAAGACAGATCTAAAGAAAATATCCAGACTAAAGCAGAGAGAGAAAAAAAATTAAGAGGTGGAGAGAAAGAGAGATACATATGAGACATGTGAGAAACCACACTCTATGGTTGAGGAAAGACAAAACTCCACAGACTCAAAATGCTCTGCAACCCTAACCAGGATGAATACAAAGAAAATCACACCTAGGTTCATCAATGTAAACTGCTGAAAATCAAAATCAAAAACAATACCTTAAAAACAACAGGAAAATTTAAAAATGACCCTTGAGGGAACATAATATGTATGACAGTAGATATTCCAAAAAAATACATGGAATCTGGAAGACAGTGGAATAGTCTCTTAAAAACATTTTTTTAAATATGGGCAGGGGATTGTTAAACTGTAATTTGATAACCAGAGAAAATAGCCCTCAGAATATTGGGCCTAAATCCTGGCTCTGTAATTCTCTGGCTATGTGAACTTTGGCAAGTTATGGAATTTCCTTGTGCCTTATCTTAAAATGGGAATAATCAGAATTCCTCTTCCTGAGGTGGTTGTGAAGTTTAGACAAGTAAAAAGACAAGAAGCACTTCATAAAATCTGGCCCTTGGCATGTAATTAATACCCGCTAGCTGCTATGTGGTAAGTTTTATGAGAAAACACACTTTTAGGTGGCATGACCACACACCCCTACTCCCTAATAATTAAGCTGAGGAACATAAGAAGGACCTCAAGGAACCCACCTGTGATGTTGAGGTGGAAGGAGATCTTTCAGCCCCTGGCCTCTCAGCTGTATTCACCCAGCATCTACCTTGCCTACCTGATGCGCCACCAGCCTCGGGGTGCAGCCCTTCCTTGGCCTCCACACACATTTTTGAGCTTGAACTCAGTTTCTTTCCCTCCTTGAACCATATCACCTCTGTCTGGGCCAGGGCTACCTCACAGCTTAGCATGGTGTTCACCCCCACCTCAGCCTGCACTTCCCTGCATGCTGGATGCTCCTTGGCAAATATCAGTGTGGCCTCTGGGGACAGGGAGGAAGACGAGACAATCAAATTTCTAGAACTGGATGAGGGCCCACCTTCCAGATCTCAAAACCATGATGCCTTGGCCACAAGACAGTTCTATTCCTAACTTTCTCAACACAGAGAACTTCACACTCAGAAGATGTACAAAGCAGGGAACAGGTTAGTTCTCAGAATCTGAAGGCTCCCAGTACAATAATTTTCACACTGGTAAATGTTACAGTTCAGGCTCTGGCATCTACTTAGCACCTGTGATCTCATAATTACCCTAACAAAGAGAGGCATCATTTGTGGCTGGCATATCATAGCATTGGTATTTTCAGGGAGAATTTCTTATACCATGTCACCAAGAACAGGCAATACCCCTGAGTCACAGGAACATTAATATGTTAATGCAGTCTACAACTTCTAGCAGGCCAGTCACCATTAGTGTAATCAAATCCTTGGCCTTGGGAATCAGATGCTGCTTTTTATTAACTTACTCTATTTGCTTGACATCACATTACTCTAGAACAGAGGTCCCCAACCCCCAGGTCACAAACCAGTACCAGTCCACAGCCTGTTAGGAGCTGGGCCTCACAGCAGGAGGTGAGCAGTGGGTGCGCAAGCAAAGCATCATCTGCTGCTCCCCATTGCTTCCCATTGCTCCCCATCACTCACATTACCACCTGAACCATGCCCCCATTGCTTGCATTACTGCCTGAACCATCACTTGCATTACCACCTGAACCATCCCCCCCATAGCTCGCATTAGCGCTTGAACCATCCCCCTTCCCTGGTCCGTGGAAAAATTATCTTCCACAGAACTGGTCCCTGGTGCACAAAAAGGTAGGGAACCACGCTCTAGAACCCATTCTACCACTCTAGACTTGATTTTCTTCTTTATAAAGTATATTCATTTGTAATTCTTTCAGTGAGATTTTATGAATGATAAATTCTCTCCATTTACTCTCTGAAAATGTCTGTATTTCACTTAACTTTTGAATGATAGTTTAGCTGGATACAGAATTCTAGATCAACAGTTATTTTCCCTCAGTGCTTTGGAGACTATAACATCTTTTCTGTGCTCTTCATTGCTGTTGAAAAATCTACAGGAAGAATAACTATCATCCCATTAATCTTTTTTCCCTTTGGAGGTTAAGATCTCCTCTTGGTTTTTGGCCTTCTGGAATTCACTAGCTATGACTTTTTTTTTTTTTTTTTTTTACAATTCCCATTATTTCTTATGAATCTTGAAGTTTAGGATTCATGTCTTTTACCATTTCTTAAATTTCTCCACATTATTTCTTTCATTATTTCATCTTCCTCATTATCTCTAGTCTCTCCTAGAAGTCCTTTTAGACATACGTGTGGCCTTCTACTTCTCTTCTATGTCTGTCATTATCTCTTATTTTCTACCTCTTTGTGATTCATCCTGAGTAATTTTCTCAGATCTATCTTCCAATTCAATAATTCTATCTTCAGCTATGTCTAATTTGCTGTTTATCCCTCCACTGAATTGTTATTACAAAAGTTGTGTTTCTTATTCAAGAAATTTCATTTGGTTCTTTAAATCTGCCTGTTCTTTTCCCTAGTATTTCACTTTTTCTTACATTTTCTAGTCTTCCATACATATCTTTAATCATTTTAAGTAAACTTATTTGACATACTCTTTCAGATTGTTTTTCTATCATCTGAAGTTCCTGAGTGGAACTTCTGATCTTCTAATACTGCTCTTGTTTGTAAGTTCCAACTCTCATTTATATTGGATCATTCTTCTGGTGCTTAGATAATTCCTTTTATTTCTTATATGACTTAAAATACAAATGCATAAACAATAATTATAAAACTATAAAGTTAACGGACACACTATGTATGAAGACATAACTTGTGACATTAACAACATTCAGCTTGGGGCACAACCTGTAAAGAAGCAGAGATTTTCTATTGAAACTAAGATGATATAATTTCAAACTTGATTATTACAAAGTTAGATGTCAATGACAATCCCCAGGGTAATCACTAAGAAAAAATGAATGTGCATATACATAAAGAAATGAGAAAGTAACAAAAATGGCACACTAGAAAAAATAAATTAATCATAAATGACAATAATGGAGAAAATAATGGCAAAAAGATATGACATATAAGAAACAAAGAGTAAAATAGCAGAAGGAAACACTTTCTTATAAGAATTAACTTAATACTTATTAAGTTAATTAATTTAATACTTATTAAGTTAATTAAGTATTAATTAACTTAATACTTAATTCTTAAGAATTAACTTAATTTTTAAAATGCTGTCTACAGGAGATTCACTTTAGATCCAAAGATACAAATAGGTTGAAAGTGAAAAGATACTCCATACAAATAGCAATCAATAGAGACCTGAGGTGGCTATATTGTCAAACAAAAGGAAAAAAACATTACAAGACATTATATTTAATATATACAGATATAGATTAAGGATGTTATACATTGATTAAAAGGGTCAATTCATCAAGAAGATATCACAACTATAAACATAAGCACAACTAACAGGAGAGCTCCAAAATATATGAAACGAAAACTAAAAGATTAAAGGGAGAAATAGACAGTTCTCCAAGAATAGTCAGAGACTTCAGTACCCTACTTTCAATAATGGATAGAACAACCAGACAGATCAATAAGGAAATAGGACATGAATAACACTATACAAGAAACTAGACCTAACTGACTTACAGAGGACACTTCACCCAACAGCAACAGAAGACACATTTTACTCAAGCACATATGGAACATCCTCTAACACAGACCACATGTTAGACCATAAAACAAGTCTCAATAAATCTAAAAAGACTGAAAGCATACAAAGAATCTTTTTGATTATGATGCAATGAAACTAGACAGCAATACTAGAAAGAAAACTGGAAAATTTAAAAGTATGTCAAGGCGGACCTTGAAGATGGCGGAAGAGTAAGACGCGGAGATCACCTTCCTCCCCACAGATACACCAGAAATACATCTACACGTGGAACAGCTCCTACAGAACACCTACTGAAGGCTGGCAGAAGACCTCAGACCTCCCGAAAGGCAAGAAACTCCCCCACGTACCTGGGTAGGGTAAAAGAAAAAAAGAAAAGAAAAAACAGAGACAAAAGAATAGGGATGGCACCTGCACCAGTGGGAGGGAGCTGTGAAGGAGGAAAAGTTTCCACACACTAGGAAGCCCCTTCGCCGGCGGAGACTGCGGGAGGCAGAGGGGGGAGCTTAGGGGCCGCCAAGGAGTGCACAGCAACGGGTGCGGAGGGCAAAGCGGGGAGATTCCCGCACAGAGGATCGGTGCCGACCGGCACTCACCAGCCCGAGAGGCTTGTCTGCTCACCCGCAGGGGCGGGCGGGGCTGCGAGCTGAGGCTCGGGTTCCGGTTTCGGACAGAGCGCAGGGAGAGGACTGGGATTGGCGGCTTGAACATAGCCTGAAGTGGTTAGTGCACCATGGCTAGCCGGGAGGGAGTCCGGGGAAAAGTCTGCACCCACCGAAGAGGCAAGAGACTTTTTCTTCCCTCTTTGTTTCCTGGTGCGCGAGGAGAGGGGTTTAAGAGCGCTGCTTAAAGGAACTCCAGAGACGGGTGCGAGCCGCGGCTAAAAGCGCGGACCCCAGGGACGGGCGGGAGACGCTAAGGCTGCTGCTGCCGCCACCAAGGGGCCTGTGTGCGAGCACAGGTCACTCTCCACACCCCTCTTCCGCGGAGCCTGTGCAGCCCGCCACTGCCACGTTCCCAGGATCCAGGGACAACTTCCCCGGGAGAACGCACGGCGGGCCTCAGGCTGGTGCAACGTCATGCTGGCCTCTGCCGCCGCAGGCCCGCCCCGCAGGCAGTGCCCCTCCCTCCCCCCCGGCCTGAGTGCGCCAGAGCCCCCGAATCAGCGGCTCCTTTAACCCCGTCCTGTCTGAGCAAAAAACAGATGCCCTCCAGCGACCTACACGCAGAGGCAGGGCCAAATCCAAAGCTGAGCCCCTGTGAGCTGTGAGAACAAAGAAGAGAAAGGGAAATCTCTCCCAGCAGCCTCAGAAGCAGCGGATTAAAGCTCCACAATCAACTTGATACACCCTGCATCTGTGGAATACCTGAATAGACAACCAATCATCCCAAATTAAGGAAGTGGACTTTAGGAGCAAGATCTATGATTTTTTTCCCTTTTCCTCTTTTTGTGAATGTGTATGTGTATGCTTCTGTGTGAGATCTTGTCTGTATAGTCTTGCTTCCACCATTTGTCCTAGGGTTCTATCCGTCCATGGTTTTTAAAAAATTTTTTTCTTAATAATTAATTTTAATAACTTTATTATACTTTACCTTCGTTCTTTCTTTCTTTCTTTCCTTCCTTCCCTCCTTTAGACAACGAATCATCCCAAATTGAGGAGGTGGTCTCCGAGAGCAAGATTTTTGATTTTTCCCCCTTTACGTCTTTTTGTGAGGGTGTATGTGTATGCTTCTGTGTAAGATTTTGTCTGTATAGCTTTGCTTCCAACATTTGTCCTAAGGTTCTATCCGTCCCTTTTTTTTTTTCTAAATAAGTATTTTTTAATTCAATAACTTTATTATACTTTATTTTATTTTTACTGTATCTTCTTTCTTTCTGTCTTTTTTCCTTCTTTCCCTCCTTCCTTCCTTCCTCCCTCCCTCCCTCCCTCCTTTCTTTCCTTCTTTCCTTCTTTCCTTCTTTCTTTCTTTCTTTCTTTCTTTCTTTCTTTCTTTCTTTCTTTCTTTCTTTCTTCCTTCCTTCCTTTCCTTCTTTCTTTCCTCATACTTCTACTAATTCTCTCTACTTTTTCTCCCTTTAATCCTGAGCCGTGTGGATGAAAGGCTCTTGGTGCTCCAGCCAGGAGTCAGGGCTCTGCCTCTGAGGTAGGAGAGCCAACTTCAGGACACTGGTCAACAAGAGACCTCCCAGCTCCACATAATATCAAACGGCGAAAATCTCCCAGAGACCTCCATCTTAACACCAGCACCCAGCTTCACTCAACGACCAGCAAGCCACAGTGCTGGACAATCTATGCCAAACAACTAGCAAAACAGGAACACAACCCCACCCATTAGCAGAGAGGCTGCCTAAAATCATAATAAGGCCACAGACACCCCAAAACACACCACCAGACGTGAACCTACCCACTAGAGAGACAAGATCCAGCCTCATCCACCACAACACAGGCACTAGTCCCCTCCACCAGGAAGCCTACACAACCCACTGAACCAACCTTAGCCACTGGAGACAGACATCAAAAACAGCGGGAAATACGAACCTGCAGCCTGCAAAAAGGAGACCCCAAACACAGTAAGATAAGCAAAATGAGAAGACAGAAAAACACACAGCAGATAAAGGAGCAAGATAAAAATGCACCAGACCTAACAAATGAAGAGGAAATAGGCAGTCTACCTGAAAAAGAATTCAAAATAATGATAGTAAGGATGATCTGAAATCTTGGAAATAGAATGGACAAAATGCAAGAAACAGTTAACAAGGACCTAGAAGAAATAAAGATGAAACAAGCAACGATGAACAACACAATAAATGAAATTAAAAGTACTCTAGATGGGATCAATAGCAGAATAACTGAGGCAGAAGAACGGATAAGTGACCTGGAAGATAAAATAGTGGAAATAACTACTGCAGAGCAGAATAAAGAAAAAAGAATGAAAATAACTGAGGACAGTCTCAGAGACCTCTGGGACAACATTAAACGCACCAACATTCAAATTATAGGGGTTCCAGAAGAAGAAGAGAAAAAGAAAGAGACTGAGAAAATATTTGAAGAGATTATAGTTGAAAACTTCCCTAATATGGGAAAGGAAATAGTTACTCAAGTCCAGGAAGCGCAGAGAGTCCCATACAGGATAAATACAAGGAGAAATACGCCAAGACACATATTAATCAAACTGTCAAAAATTAAACACAAAGAAAGCATATTAAAAGCAGCAAGGGAAAAACAACAAATGACACACAAGGGAATCCCCATAAGGTTAACAGCTGATCTCTCAGCAGAAACCCTACAAGCCAGAAGGGAGTGGCAGGACATACTGAAAGTGATGAAGGAGAAAAACCTGCAGCCAAGACTACCCAGCAAGGATCTCATTCAGATTTGATGGAGAAATTAAAACCTTTACAGACAAGCAAAAGCTGAGAGAGTTCAGCACCACCAAACCAGCTTTACAACAAATGCTAAAGGAACTTCTCTAGACAAGAAACACAAGAGAAGGAAAAGACCTATAATAACGAACCCAAAACAATTTAGAAAATGGGAATAGGAACATACATATCGATAATTACCTTAAATGTAAGTGGACTAAATGCTCCCACCAAAAGACACAGATTGGCTGAATGGATACAAAAACAAGACCCATATATATGCTGTCTACAGGAGACCCACTTCAGACCTAGAGACACATACAGACTGAAAGTAAGGGGATGGAAAAATATATTCCATGCAAATGGAAACCAAAAGAAAGCTGGAGTAGCAATTCTCATATCAGACAAAATAGACTTTAAAATAAGGACTATTAAAAGAGACAAAGAAGGACACTACATAATGATCAAGGGATCGATCCAAGAAGAAGATATAACAATTGTAAATATTTATGCACCCAACATAGGAGCACCTCAATACATAAGGCAAATACTAACAGTCATAAAAGGGGAAATCGACAGTAACACATTCATAGTAGGGGACTTAAACACCCCACTTTCACCCATGGAGGGATCATCCAAAATGAAAATAAAAAAGGAAACACAAGCTTTAAATGATACATTAAACAAGATGGACTTAATTGATATTTATAGGACACTCCATCCAAAAACAACAGAATACACATTTTTCTCAAGTGCTCATGGAACATTCTCCAGGATAGATCATATCTTGGGTCACAAATCAAGCCTTGGTAAATTTAAGAAAATTGAAATTGTATCAAGTATCTTTTCTGACCACAACGCCATGAGACTAGATATCAATTACAGGAAAAGATCTGTAAAAAATACAAACACATGGAGGCTAAACAATACACTACTTAATAATGAAGTGATCACTGAAGAAATCAAAGAGGAAATAAAAAAATACCTAGAAACAAATGACAATGGAGACACAACCACCCAAAACCTATGGGATGCAGCAAAAGCAGTTCTAAGGGGGAAGTTTATAGCAATACAAGCCCACCTTAAGAAGCAGGAAACATCTCGAATAAACAACCTAACCTTGCACCTCAAGCAATTAGAGAAAGAAGAACAAAAAAACCCCAAAGCTAGCAGAAGGAAAGAAATCATAAAAATCAGATCAGAAATAAATGAAAAAGAAATGAAGGAAACAATAGCAAAGATCAATAAAACTAAAAGCTGGTTCTTTGAGAAGATAAACAAAATAGATAAACCACTAGCCAGACTCATCAAGAAAAAAAGGGAGAAGACTCAAATCAATAGAATTAGAAATGAAAAAGGAGAGGTAACAACTGACACTGCAGAAATAAAAAAGATCATGAGAGATTACTACAAGCAACTCTATGCCAATAAAGTGGACAACCTGGAAGAAATGGACAAATTCTTAGAAATGCACAACGTGCCAAGACTGAATCAGGAAGAAATAGAAAATATGAACAGACCAATCACAAGCACTGAAATTGAAACTGTGATTAAAAATCTTCCAACAAACAAAAGCCCAGGACCAGATGGCTTCACAGGCGAATTCTATCAAACATTTAGAGAAGAGCTAACACCTATCCTTCTCAAACTCTTCCAAAATATAACAGAGGGAGGAACACTCCCAAATTCCTTCTATGAGGCCACCATCACCTTGATACCAAAACCAGACAAGGATGTCACAAAGAAAGAAAACTACAGGCCAATATCACTGATGAACATAGATGCAAAAATCCTCAACAAAATACTAGCAAACAGAATCCAACAGCATATTAAAAGGATCATACACCATGATCAAGTGGGGTTTATTCCAGGAATGCAAGGATTCTTCAATATACGCAAATCTATCAATGTGATAAACCATATTAACAAATTGAAGGAGAAAAACCATATGATCATCTCAATAGATGCAGAGAAAGCTTTTGACAAAATTCAACACCCATTTATGATAAAAACCCTGCAGAAAGTAGGCATAGAGGGAACTTTCCTCAACATAATAAAGGCCATATATGACAAGCCCACAGCAAACATCATCCTCAATGGTGAAAAACTGAAAGCATTTCCACTAAGATCAGGAACAAGACAAGGTTGCCCACTCTCACCACTCTTATTCAACATAGTTTTGGAAGTTTTAGCCACAGCAATCAAAGAAGAAAAGGAGATAAAAGGAATCCAAATCGGAAAAGAAGAAGTAAAGCTGTCACTGTTTGCAGATGACATGATCCTATACATAGAGAATCCTAAAGATGCTACCAGAAAACTACTAGAGCTAATCAATGAATTTGGTAAAGTGGCAGGATACAAAATTAATGCACAGAAATCTCTGGCATTCCTATATACTAATGATGAAAAATCTGAACGTGAAATCAAGAAAACACTCGCATTTACCATTGCAACAAAAAGAATAAAATACCTAGGAATAAACCTACCTAAGGAGACAAAAGACCTGTATGCAGAAAATTATAAGACACTGATGAAAGAAATTAAAGATGATACAAATAGATGGAGAGATAGACCATGTTCCTGGACTGGAAGAATCAACATTGTGAAAATGACTCTACTATCCAAAGCAATCTATAGATTCAATGCAATCCCTTCAAACTACCACTGGCATTTTTCACAGAACTAGAACAAAAAATTTCACAATTTGTATGGAAACACAAAAAACCCCAAATAGCCAAAGCAATCTTGAGAATGAAAAAAGGAGCTGGAGGAATCAGGCTCCCTGACTTCAGACTATACTACAAAGCTACAGTAATCAAGACAGTATGGTATTGGCACAAAAAGAGAAATATAGATCAATGGAACAGGATAGAAAGCCCAGAGATAAACCCACGCACATATGGACACCTTATCTTTGATAAAGGTGGCAGGAATGTACAGTGGAGAAAGGACAGCCTCTTCAATAAGTGGTGCTGGGAAAACTGGACAGGTACACGTAAAAGTATGAGATTAGATCACTCCCTAACACCATACAAAAAATAAGCTCAAAATGGATTAAAGACCTAAATGTAAGGCCAGAAACTATCAAACTCTTAGAGGAAAACATAGGCAGAACACTCTATGACATAAATCACAGCAAGATCCTTTCTGACCCACCTCCTAGAGTAATGGAAATAAAAACAAAAATAAACAAATGGGACCTAATGAAACTTCAAAGCTTTTGCACAGCAAAGCAAACCATAAACAAGACCAAAAGACAACCCTCAGAATGGGAGAAAATATTTGCAAATGAAGCAACCAACAAACGATTAATCTCCAAAATTTACAAGCAGCTCATGCAGCTCAATAACAAAAAAACAAACAACCCAAGCCAAAAATGGGCAGAAGACCTAAATAGACATTTATCCAAAGAAGATATACAGACTGCCAACAAACACATGAAAGAATGCTCAACATCATTAATCATTAGAGAAATGCAAATCAAAACTACGATGAGAATTCATCTCACAGTGGTCAGAATGGCCATCATCAAAAAATCTAGAAACAATAAATGCTGGAGAGGGTGTGGAGAAAAGGGAACCCTCTTGCACTGCTGGTGGGAATGTGAATTGGTTCAGCCACTATGGAGAACAGTATGGAGGTTCCTTAAAAAACTACAAATAGAACTACCATATGACCCAGCAATCCCACTACTGGGCATATACCCTGAGAAAACCAAAATTCAAAAAGAGTCATGAATAGAGTGAATAAATGAATTCGGAGGAGCTGCAGGATACTAGACCAATATACAAAAATCAATTCTATTTCCATACATTAGTAATGAACAATTTAAAAATGAAATTAACAAAATTCCATTTACAGTAGCATCAAAAAGAATAAAATACTTAGCAACAAACTTAACAAAATAAGCACAATTCCTGCACACTAAAAACTATAAAACATAATTGAAAGAAATTTAAAAGACCAAAATAAATAGAAAGTCATCTCATATTGTGGATTAGGAGACTAACACTGTTAAGATGGCAAAGAGGACTTCCCTGGTGGTCCAGTGGTTAAGACTCTGCGTTTCCACCACAGGGGGCACAGGTGTGATCCCTGGTCAGGGAACTAAGATCCCACATGCCACATAGTGCAGCCAAAAAAATAAAATTAAAAAAGAAATCTGGGGCTTCCCTGGTGGTGCAGTGGTTGAGAGTCCGCCTGCTGATGCAGGGGACGTGGGTTCGTGCCCCGGTCTGGGAGGATCCCACATGCCTCGGAGTGGCTGGGCCCGTGAGCCATGGCCGCTGAGCCTGCGCGTCCGGAGCCTGTGCTCCGCAACGGGAGGGAGGGGCCACAACAGTGAGAGGCCCGCGTACTGAAAAAAAAAAAAAAAAAGAAATCTGATACCAGTCATTTGGGTACATCCCTGGTGGTGCAGTGGTTAAGAATCTGCCTGCCAGTGCAGGGGACATGGGTTCAATCCCTGGTCCGAGAAGATCCCACTTCAGCACCACAACTACTGAAGCCTGCATGCCTACAGCCTGTGCTCTGCAACAAGAGAAGCCACTGCAATGAGAAGCCTGCGCACCCCAACGAAGGGTAGCCCCTGTTCGCCACAACTAGAGAAAGCCCACGTGCAGCAACAAAAACCCAATGCAGCCAAAAATAAATAAATAAATTTTTAAAATAAAATAAAAAGATGGCAATATACCCCAAATTGACCTACACATTTTGATGCAATCCCAATCAAAATACCAGCTGCCTTTTTTGCAAAACTTAAAAAGATGATCCTAAAATTCATGTGGAAATGCAAGGGACCTCAAATAGACAAATCAATGTTGAAAAAAAAGTTAAAGAATTCACATTCCCAATTTCAAAACATACCACAAAGCTACAATAATCAAGACTGTGGTAGACATATATATCAATGGAATAAAATTGAGAGTCCAGAAGTAAATATTTAATTAATGGTTAATTGACTTCCAACAAGGATGCCAAAAAAATTCGATGGGGAAAAATTCTTTTCAACAAATGGTGCTGGGACAACTGGATATCCAATGGAAAGGATGAAGTTGGACCCCTAACTCACACCATACACAAAAATTGTCACAAAATGGATCAAAGACCTAAATACAAGGGCTAAAACTGGAAAACTCTTAGAAGAAAACATAGGTGTCAATCTATTTGACCTTGGATTGGGCAACGATTTCTTAGATGTGACATCTAACACACAAGCAACCAAAGAAGATAAACTAGATTTCATCACAATTTTAAAACTTTTGTGCATCAAAGGGCACAATTAAGAAAGTGAATGGAAGAAACTATTTGCAAATCATGTATCTGATAAGGCTATACTATCCAGAATATACGAAGAACTCTTTCAACTGAGAAATAAAAAGATAAATAATTAAAAAACAAGCAAAGGATCTGAATAGACATTTCTCCAAAGAAGATACACAAATGGCCAAATACATATGAGAATATACTCAACATCATTAGTCATCAGGGAAATACAAATCAAAACCACAATAAGATACTACCTCACATCCACCAGGATGGCTATAATCTGGTGGTTCCAGGCATCCCGGGGTTTGTGACTGCATCACCCCAATCTCTGCCTCCATTGTCATTGGCCATGTCCCTGTGTATCTGTATCGCGAATATCCCTCTTCTTTCTCTCAAAGGACATCTGTCATTGGAGTCAGGGCCCACCCTAATCCAGGGTCATCTCATCTTGTGATCCTTTCCTTGATGTTGTCTGCAGAGACCCCATTTCCAGTTAAGGCCACATTCTGAGTTTCCAGACAGACTTCAGGGGGACACAACACTGACGACTTGCCTAAGGTCACCTGTCTCTTAAGAGGCAGGAGTGAGGTCTGACCATGTTCACTCTGATCCCTCCACAGCCTGCCTCGAAGTCAGTGTCCAAAACCAGGGCACAGCCACCCTGATGTGGGCATGGGCCAGTGCCGCAGGACAGATCCCTCAGCAGAACCAGGCCAGCCACACCACCAGATGCCCACCTCTACCACCCTCAATGTTCCACTGCTGAAGCTGGAAGATTAGGACTCACTTTCCCAGGTGTCTGAGCAAGGCATGGCCATCGGACCCACACAGTACTAGGAGGCATATAGAAAATCTGCTGTGGGCTCCTCAGAGAGCATCTGTTCTCTGAATAGAAGAAAGAGCAGGTGACACCCTGTGCTAGGTAGGACTGCCTCAAGATCCGGGCACCACCGTATGCATGCACCTCCTCCAAGCTATTCCACCAAACACTAATCCAGGCGCTGCTGTGAAGGGATTCTGCAGAAGGAATGTAGGTCCCAGATCAGTTGACTATGAGTTCATTAACAAGGAGATTATCCTGGTTGGGCCTGACCTAATCAGGTGAGACCTTAGAAGGGAGGGGGTTCTTCCTGGCCAAAGAGATTTGGAGCGTAAGAGCGAATGGACATGAGGGGCCATGTGGCAAAGGACCTAAGAGCAGCCCCTGGCTGCCAGCCAGCCAGGAAATAGCCTTAGACCCAGAACCACAAGGAAATGAATTCTGCCAGCAACTTGGATGAGCTTGGAAAAGGACCCTGAGAGAACTCAGCCAGATGGCATATGGATTCCAGCCCTTGAGACCCTGAAAAGAGAATCCAGAATCCACATCTTGAATTCTGATCTATAGAACTGTGAACTAACAGATGGGCATTATTTTAAGCCACTGAGTTTGTGATAATTTACTGCACAGCAGTGAAAAGGAAAAAAACAAACACACACACAATCCTTACATGTTCTTCCCACCTTGAACATGATGGCTGGAGCTAGGGAAGCCATCTTGTGACCATGAGGCAATAAGCTTTAGAAAGATCTTTATCTTATGCTCAAGAAAGCAAAGATCTAGACAGATAGAGCCTGTGTCCTTGTGGTAGATTGTTAGAAATTGTCCCCAATTAACCAGGGGACTCCTCATCAACAGTGAGGTCTACTTCTCCAACTCCTTGGAACTAGGCTGGCCTTATGTCTGGCTTTGTGCAATAACACACAGAGAATGTAATATTCTGGGACTGGTGAAAACAAATCTTAACAAACCCTGTAGCATCTCCTAATCCCTAAAGGGAACCCAGCCAGAAGATGAAGGAGCTCAGGCTACCCACATGGAGAAAGAGGCCTTGAGAATGAGATGTCACAAGGAGAGCATAGCCCCAGAGGAGAGAACAGCATGGTCCCAGACAGGAATGAGCCCAGACAACATCACTAGAAGAGAGAGGCCTGTCATCACAGCCAGCCCCCTGACTGGGACATCAGACACACAAATGAGGCCAGACTGGATCCTCCTGTCCCAGTCAACACCAGGTGGAGCAGAGATGAGCCACCCACACTGAGCACTGCTTGAATTCCTGCCCACAGACTGTTCCATTGGGCCACTAAGTTCTGGGGTTATTTGTATAACTGATACGGGCCTGATGAGTCAGCTGAGCACTGCCATCACCCGCACTGAAAACAGGCCTGGTTCCTCCAGGCCTGTTCCTATGAAATGGTCAACTGACCTGTGACACCCCAGGCGGAAGGAGACCTTCTGCCCCTGGCCTCACAGCTGTACTCCCCAGCGTCCCTATTCCCCACGTGCTGCACCACCAGCTGCCGGGTGCAGCCCTTGGCCTCCATGCACACTTTTGAGCTCACACTCAGCTTCTTCCCATCCTTGTACCATGTCACCTCCATCTGGGCCTGGGCCACCTCACAGCTCAGTGTGGCACTGGCCCCCACCTCGGCCTGTACCTCCCTGAGTGCTGGCTGCTCCTTGGCAAACATCGCCGAGGGCTCTGGCAACAGGGAGGGATACACAGCAGAGGCTCTGCCAAGGTGAGGTTTCCCAAGTCCTGGAGCCATGACAGAGCTTTGCTCTAGACCCCAGGCAGCCTCGGATCCCACCCCCATGAGGATCCTTTGTGATGAGGTGCTGCACATGGAACCCTCCATGGGCACAGTTGGTCCAGGTGCCCCAACCCCTCCTGGCTGTGATGGGAAGCAGCCTCAGAGCTCCATGATGGGCAGCCCAGCCCCAGTGCCTGTGCTCAGATGGAAGGAGGCGTGGGCGGCATGGCAGAGACCCTTCTGAGGGCTAAGATGGGGCAGAACTGGACTTGGAGAATCTGCCAAGAGACCTCAATGGCTTCTAGAAAGAGCCAGGGCCTCAGATTCACCAAGATCCAAATCTAACCTTCCAAGGACACTTCCAGCACTTTCTAGGTCTGCTCTGCCTCATTTCCTCACCTTTAAAAAGAGGACAAGGGCTTTAAATTTCCTTCTTATCTTTTATTTTCCAGGCCTGCATTCTTCACCTATATATATTAGTTTCATGGGTCGTTTCTTCACCCAAATTCAGAAGTAACTGCCCCTACCCCCAAGTATTCTCAGAAGAAATGAAGGGAGAGACAGCTTGGCCTTGCAAGTGCCGCACAGCTGGATGCAGCCAGACCTGCTCCCCACACACCAAGCCTGGGAGGCAGTGCACTAACCACAGACACGCGACCGGAAGTCCACAGAGTCCTCGCCCATTTGGCACAAGTAGGTGCCCTCATCCTGCACGGTGACTGAGGTAGCCACCAGCCAGTGCCCATGTCCTCCTGTGAGAAGTACCGGCAGGAGTGACCAAGCTCCACCCCATCCTTGTACCAGTGTACACACATGTGGGCCTCTGAAGTTTGGTATTCAAAGTGGGCTGAGCCCCCGGCCATGGCATCTACACAGCCACCAGCCGTGTCCTTGTGCAAAACAGGATGTGAGGCCTACAAGGGCCCATGGGCAGGTCAGGGGGCCGACAGAGCCCTAACCACACACGTGCCCAGGCAGCTAGCAGAGGAAGGGGCTCAGGGCTTCAGGATCATGGGAGACACTGGCCCTCGCCCCAACCTAGGCCCCTTCAGAGACAGGGCCAGCTTCAGCTGCTGACTTTCAACCACCCAAGTGCCACCCACTCATAGGAAGCTCCTCCCCTACTGAGCAGAGTCCCTGACCCCTACCCTCCCAACCGGGTTGGCAGGGTCCCTGGTTCCCCACCCTACCCTCAGGGGTCACCTGAGCCTGCCCAACCCCCTACCCTCCTCACAAGGTCAGCAGAGCTGCCCAGACTCCTGCCCTCCCCACATGGTCACCTGACTCCATCCCACCCCCCCACTGTCTCCATAGCATGGGCTGAGCACCCCACACACACCCCTGCCCTCCCCACAGGGTCACCTGAGCCTATCTGACTCCCCACCCTCCTCAGGGGGTTGGCAGAGCCCCTGATCCCCCACCGTCCCCACGGGGACAGAGAACAGTGGCTCCTGCTACCCAGGTCCCCCAGAGCCCATCCAGAGCTGGGGGACAGAATGCGTGGCCCTGGCCACGGCGGCGGCCCAGGGAGGACATGAACACACACACACTGGTGTCACCTTGCACCAATAGTTGGTAGGTGATGCGGTCCCCGTGGCTGACACACTCATACAGGCCTGCGTCTTCTCGCTTCACGTCCCGCACTAGCAGTGCCCGCTGCCCGGCTGACGCCTGCACCTCATACTTGGGGCCTGGAGACAGTGCGTGTCCGTCCTTGAGCCACGTCACAGCTGCAGCCTGGTCCGATAACTCGGCCAGGAGCTGGGCCTCCTCGTGCAGCCGGGCCAGCACCTCCCGTGCTGCCACTGCTGCTGCCGGACCCTTGGTCGTCAGCCCCAGGGCTGCTGGAAGTCACAGACAGGCGGAAAAAGGGGGTGTGGGTGAAGGGGGAAGTGGACAGGGGGGAGTGGAACGAGGCAGAGTGAACAGAGGGGGAAGAGCCAGATATGGTGGAAGGGAGTCAGAGAGGCAAGAAAGGCGGAGACAGGACAAGAAGTGGCATAGAAGGAATCAACAAAGAGGGAGGAGGGGAGAAGGGGAAGGGAAGGGGGGCATACAGACAGAGAATTGAAGCTTGGCGCCATCGGGGACACTTTAGCCCCTCTTCCACTCACACCCGGTGACCTTGCACACCCCACCACCTGGCCCCACTTCATCCGGCAGCCCGCCTGCCCCAGGAGCAACGACAGATCTTCCGAGCCCTGAGACCCCAGGGACCCCATCCTGCCCCCACTCCTGGAGGAAACGGGGCTCAGAGGGGCCCCAGGGTCAGGGGATGGGGTCCCCCTACCTCGGACCTCCATGCGGATGCTGCTCTCGATACCATTGGCCACGAACTTGAGCTCGGCCCCGTGCAGGCTGACAGGCACCAAGCGAATGGTGAGGGTGTGCCGGGTGCCGTCACGGTGTATCACATACGCGCTGCTGGCCTTCAGGGCCTGCCCATCCAGGAACCACTCCCCCGCTGAGGCCACAGTGAGGTCCACAGAGAAGGTCACCTCGCCGCCTTCCACTGCCTCTACCGCCTTCAGAGGTGTTTTCACAGCCAGCTGCGGGGCTGTGGGATGGGGACTTCAGGAAGGAGCTGGGCCCCTGCCCTCCTCTCCTCCAATGCCTGGGCCCAAATAACCCCTGCTCTGGGAAGTCCACTGGACAAGAGCATGGAGACCACGAGCAAAAGTCAGATACAGGGTGGAGTGAGGACAAGTTACAGCCACCCAAGATCCCCTTCAGATCCCACAAACCCAGTGTGGCAGGGCAGCTGGGTAGCCCAGTGCCCGGGGGCTGGTGGATACAGATAGGTTCCTGTGGGGCTTGAGTCCTGTCTTTGGGTCCCCTGGCCTTCCCACAAAAAAGTCTTCAACAGCATCAGGACCCTGGGCCCACCCCACTACCGTAAAGAGGACCCATGAGTCACTCTGGCCTCTCCAAGGCTGGGCCACACTCTGGGTCTGGGTGATTCAGGGGCAGATGGCCCCACAGGTTGTTACCACGGTGCCGGGGAGAACAGAACCTTCCACACTTACCCAGGTGTACAGTTCCCGGGAACTCGAGGTAGGGGCTGTGGCCAAAGCTGTTCACAGCTGACACCCTGAACTGGAATTCCCCCTCCTCGGCCACGCCAGCCACAGTCAGCTCAGGCACTGCCACCCACTCGTCTTCATGGCACCGGCTCCAGGGGTAGGTGCCCACTCGCTTCTTCTCCACCAGGTAGCCATCGATAGCAACAGGGCGGTCCCCATGGGGTGGTGGCGACCAGCCAAGGGTCACGGAGCTCTCTGTCCTGGCCTTCACCACAGGGGCCTCAGGAGCACGCAGGAGCGGCCTTCTGGGGGCTGAGCAGAGCACGGGCCCATGTCAACAGCTGGGAGCCCCCTCCCCAGGCCCTGGCTCCAGGGTCACAGGAGGATAAAGGGGTTGTCACAGAATTCCCAGCCCTCCCCAGGGGCACTGCCCTGGTGGTCTGAAATGGCCTCAGCCCAAGGGGACTGCCAGCCCAAGAGGACGCTGTGAGCCCATAACCCCAGTCTCAGGTGTGGCCATTTGCAGTGGAAAGAGTGCCCGGGCTTCAGGGGCCACCCTGAGCTGTCCACGTGGCCTGGAAAGGAAGTCTTTCCAGTCCTCAGCCTTGACTCCATGGGGATCTTGGGCTGGATGATGGTTGAGGCAAGGCACAATGACCCTTCCAAGGGTGCTGAGACCCACGTGCAGGGTCCCTATCCCCAGCAAAGGGCTGACCCTGGGGGAGCCAATCTCAACACCAAAGGCCACAGAAAGAGGACACACCCGCGATGTCACCCCCTACACGCCGTGCTTCTAGAACAACCTGCACTTTCTAATCTGGTTCACAGGGTGGGGGGGCCACCAGGACTCCTACTTTGCAGATGCCTAGTGTGACCACAGTGGAGGAGGGTGTCAAACAAACCATGAGCCCCAGAGAACCAGAGCTCCAACCTAGGCCTTCCCTGCCCCGCACGGCGCTCCCCGCAACAGGCGACAACTCAGAGCAGGGCCCGGTGGACTGTGGGCAGTGTACCCTCTGTGTGACAGGTACTCCCTAGGCCCTTACCTGACACGCAGAACTGGGTGGATGTCCGGCAGCCCCCAGCCACAAAGGCCACCTCACCGGCATCATCCAGGCTGCACTGGGAGACGGTCAGCGTGTGGCACGTGCCTTCGGCAGTAATGGCCACTCGGCCCCCGGCCACCACCTCCTTCTGGTTCCACAGCCAGTGGATGGGGCCCTCTGGCTTGGCCAGCTCCACACAGAACACGGCCGTGTCTCCCACTCGCCCAGCTGTCTTCCTCGGAAGCTTTCGAAGGAGGTTGCCTGGGGTGGGCAGAGGAGCAGTGGGGAAGGGGAGGGGGAAGGGCTGCAACTGGTCAGAGAGACCCCTGTAGGCCTGTCCCACCCCTACCTCCTTCCCGCCCCTGTCCCCCGAGTGCCCACCCCACCCCTCCCTGACGCACCCCTCGTGCCAGGGTCCTGCCCACCTCACCCGCCCACTACCTACGCCGCTTGCCCAGCTCCTGTGAGACCCGGACCCTGCCCAGTCCCTGGGCCCCCTGCCCGCCCACCTTGCACCGCCAGCTCGGCCACCGTGCGACTGCCCTCTGCCGTCTCGCAGATGTACACAGCATCGTCATCGGAGGTGACGTTGAGCACGGTCAGCCGGCGCTCAGCGCCTGCCTCCTCAATGAGGTACTTGGCACCGGCCCACAGCCGCGTCTCCTCCTTATACCACGCAGTCTCCATGGGCGGCTGCGGCACCTCACACTGGAACGTGGCCGACGCTTTCTCTGGCACCTCCAGGTCCTGCAGCCGCTTTCTGAAGGGCACCTTGGGCTCTGCGGAAAAAGAGCTCAGGTGAGTGGGGCGCGGAGAGGGAAGAGGGGCAGGCAGGAGGGGTGACGGAGGGGGCGGTCAGGGGGCGAGGAGGAGGGTGAGCGGAAGGAGGGGGGCAGGGTAAAGGGACGTGTAAGGCTGGGGTGGAGGCAGGGAGCCAGGACAGGGGTTGGAGGGGCTTTGGGGGCAGAGGGTGGTGGGTGGGAGGGCAGAGGAGCTGTAAGGAGGGGACAGAGGGAGGTAGGGGTATAGAAAAGGAGGGAGGACAGAGGAGAGGGAAGAGAACTTAAAGGAAAGAGCCCCCCGCCCAAAATATAAGGAGAAGTCTGGAAGAGAAAAGGAGAAATGAGGCAGGTGAAGCCACAGCAAGCAGCCCCACTGAGCAGGCCCCTAGGCTGGTCCTGGACAGGCAGGATGGGTTGGGTTCACACAGCAGTGAGGCCACTGGACAAGTACTGGCCTGCGGAATCGCTCAACTCCAGGAGCGCACTTCCGTGTGAAAAACGAGGAAACTGAGGCACACACACAAAGGTTGAAGCGCCCTGCTGGAGACCCTACAGCTGGTAAAAAGTGCAGGTGGGACTCCAACCACTTCAAGAGGCTGGTCTTAGGAAACAAGAGTAAACAGCCCTCCAGCGAATTCTGATGGTGTTGATAACAGCTGCCCCGGTGCCCTGGGGGAGCCCCCAGACCTGGACATGAGCCTGCACACTGACCCAGAACCACCTTCAAGCTGCACCCTGGTGCAGCCCCAGCCTGAGGCCTCCGACAGCGCAAGGTTTGTCCTTGCTCCTGCCCTCCTTCCAGCTCTGCCAGGGAGACCCCCTTAGCATCCTGTAGGAGGGGTGGAGAGCCAGGTCACCCTCAGCCTGGAGAGAGCAGGCTCAGCCACTGGGCACCCTGACCATCTCCCAGAGGGAGGGGGTGTTAGTGACAAAGCACTTTGTTGTATACTCGTGTTACTCTCACACAGACAATGGAACAGAACAGCGAGAGCTGACAAGACCTCCAACCACGGATTCCTCTACCAGACAGGCACAGGGTGGGGAGATGGCAGCAGCAGCCAACGCTGGAAGGAAAAGACAGGAGGCCTGGGGAGGAGCCTCTGCCTGTGCTCACTGCGCACAGTGACCTCGTGCCCGGCGCCAGGAGCTCACCTCGCACGACGACTAGCACGGAGCTGTAGGTCTGGCCCACGAGGTTGGACGCCGTGCAAGTATAGAGGCCACAGTCTGACTGCTTGCAGAAGAGGATCTTGAGCACGAAGTTCTCCTGCGCGTCCTCATACACCACATGTCGCCGGCCCTCGGCCACCAGCTGCCCATCCTTCTTCCACACTATCTCAGGCTTGGGCTCACCCGTCACGAAGCAGCTGAGGCGCGCGTGCTTGCCCTCAGTCACCGTGCAGGTGCGCGTGCAGGCGCTGCGTGGCGAGGCCGGGGCGCCCTCGGTGCGCATGGCCTCGCGCCGCAGCTGCAGGTGCGCCAGGAGCATGGCTGTGGAGGCCCCAGGTGGGCAGTCTGCGTCTGTTTCCTTGTCCACTGAAAGTCCGGCGGCGGCACTAGCGGCGCCCAGCGGGTTCTCCGCGTGCACCGTGTAAGTGCCGCTGTCGCGCGGCCGCGCAGCCAGGATGCGCAGCGCGCTCGCCTCGCCGCTCGCCTCCACGCGCACTCGGGGAGCGTCCAGCGCGCCCAGGCGCCGCCCATCCTTGGCCCAGCTCACAGACATCGGCGGCGAACCGCGCACGCGGCAGCGGAAGGTGGCCTCGGCTCCCTCGCGCACGCGGATGGATGTGGGCCGCAGCAGAAAGTGGGGTGCCTGCTCGGCGCACGCTGCCTCAGCGTCCACCTGCAAGCCGACCGCCGCGAAGGCTTCGCCGATGGCGTTGCGCGCACGGCATACATACTGCCCGCTATCACCCAGCGCCAGGTCCAAGATGGTGAGGCGGTACAGGTCGCCGTCCTGGGCCAGGCGGAAGCGAGTGCCCGCCTCCACCTGCTGCAGGTCCTTCTCCCAGCTGACCTGCGGCGTGGGGTTGCCCACGATCTGGCAGCTCAGCGTGGCGTCTTTGCCCACCGACACCACGAAGGCCTTGGGCCGGGTTAGGAAGCGAGGTGCACCACTGAACGAGGAGTGATCCATGGTGGTGGGGGCGGGGGAGGTGAGGGAACCTGCGAGTGGTGTGAGGGGGAAGGACAGAGTGGGGATGAGACTCTGCTGTGCTTAGAGCCCCTCGCCTTTTCCCCACGTGGCCACTTCACCTGTCCTGGAAAATCCAGCTTAATCCAGGGTAAAGCCCTCCACATGGCCCCTCTTCCCCATCCGGGTGCCGTCTCCCCTGACACACCCCACCCCTGCAGGTAGCATCACCAGATGGTATGGTGGTCCAGAAGTGTCGATTTGCCTCTTTCTGGACCCACCCCCCACCACCACCAAATGGGCTCTTTTTCATTGGCAGGAGTGTCTCCTCCCTCTCGTCCCAGCGCCAGGCCTGCTGCCCCAACTCAAGGTCCAGCTGAGCACCTGTCCCAAAACACCACACCAGCACCAAGCTTGCCCTCCTCCCTGTGCGGCATGTGCCACGCTGTACCTCATCACAAAGACCTTCCTTCCCTGTCCCACCTGGGCCACTCCACCTGCCAGTAGGTGTCCTGTCCCCTCCCCACACACTGTTGCTTCCTAGAGTCTGAAACTCCAACCTACCTAGTCTCCCCCAGTCACAGAGAGGCCACTCTCTGCACTCTGACAGGGCCTGGCTGTGGAAGCTCACAGTAAGTGCCCACTACTGGCCTGTCCCCTCTCTCTAAGGCACACAAGAGGTCACAGGTTCTTCACCCCAGCAGACTCTCGTACGAGCCATCTGTTTGGCATGTCTGCTTTGTTCCCCATCCTCCCACCTCGGTGACTTCCCCCACCCAAGCGTTTGGGCTCCACTGCAGGCTGTGTGCACAGCTGCCTAGCCCTCCTCACTGGGCATTCCACAACAGAGAGCCCTCTACACAGGGCCTGTCCCGCCTGAAGCTGTCCTGGGCCGGGTCACATCTCACCTCTCCTGGGATCCCCCTCCTCCTCTGGACCCCTGAGGGGGTGTGCTCATCAATGAGCAAAAAATGGAAATCCTGCAGCTTGTGGGGTGGGGGCTCCTCCAGCACACAGGGCTGCCCACCCCTCCTCACCCTGAGTGCCTGCTTCCTTCCCCCAGGAATTGGAATGGGGAGGGGCAGGGGCAGTCAGTCAATGGTGTGTCTGTGGAGGACAATCAGAGAATCCCCCAGAAAGAGGCAAGGAGTTCCAGGCTGAGAATGGGCAGGCCGGCTAGCCAGGCCCAACTGGGGTTCCTGCAGGTAACGTAGTCACTCTGCAGATCTTAGCTGAGGCTCCACTGGCTGTGGCTCTGCCGACTGGACACCGTGCAGGGATGGGGCTGGCGCCATCAATGCCAAAGGCCCCAGGCTGACTCTGGCCTCTGCCCACTCCAGGTTGGGCACCGCTGGCCTCCAGCACAGGTGGGTGAGGTGAAACTGGGCCTTGCCTACACAGGGGCTTCTGTAAAGAGAGCCAACACAAATGGACCCCACGGGGCCCTGGGCTGTCCCCAAGTGCCTTAACTCTCTTCACCCCAAGAGCCGGGCCATCAGCATGGGATGCCCACCATGGGACAAATGGGGCAACGTCCCCAGGCCCTCCAGCTCCCCATCCTGTGATTTAGGACCTAATCCCCTTAATCCCCTTCAAGGAGGTGAGCTGGGACCATGCTGCTGACTCACTGTGCAGTCAGCACCTCTGCCCCGCCCCCAGCTCCCCCACGGCCTGGCTGGGCTCTTGGCCTGGGAAGGACCTGGGCAGGTGGCCACCCGCCTCCATGGACACCCTCCTGGGCCTCAGCGCCCCTCTGTGGAAAGACTACTTTGACACCAGTTCCCCAGGGCCCTGAGTTCTGGGCTCTTCCCAGCACACCACCGCCTCCTGAATTACACAGTTGCTCTGTGGGTTCCCCAAGGCAGGACGTGGCATCCTCCCCCTGCCACACCCAGAGCAGCTGTGGGAGACAACTGTTCTGAGCTCATAAGTGAGTATATGCAGGGGACAGGGGGCCAGTTCCACAGCTGGCAGCCTCTGGGGGCCAGGAGGACAGGGATGGGGAGGGAGGTCTCATCTCTGCACAGGCTCAGGGGGAGCCAGCTCTCAGCAGGTGCAGAAGGGTGGGCAGAGACCCCAAGAACCTCTAAAGCCACCGGGGATGCGCTCCCTGTCTAGGGCCTATATGCCCCACCCTCACTGCGGCAGACCCGTGGAGGTCTAAGGGGGCTCACCCAGACAAGACACCCCTTGACACCCCATACCAGGCAGGCATCCCCACTGGGCAGCAGGGACAAGGCACCCCAAGGTATGCCCCAGGACTCTGGAGCTGCCTTCATCCAAGCTGAGTGTGGGGCAGTGACCACCCAAGGCCCCTCTGGGCATAGGGTCACCTGCAGTGTCCCCCTCCTCCCCCTGCCATGTTGGGGGCTGGGGCTACTGGAGCTGCAGCCACAAGGGAAGGACAGGAGTTTCAGGAGGAGACACTGGGCCAGGACCTCAACCCCAGCTTCTCAAGGAAGCCTCTTCCTCTCACAGATGCCCACCTGGGAAGGCAGTTCCCTGTGGACCCCACTCGGGCTCCTTAGCCCCTTGGAGGCCCCAGCTTGGCACTGGCAGGATCTTCACTCTGAGGCCAAGACCCTCCCCCCTTGCAAGCCTGCCAGGGAGCCTTGTGGCTGACCCATGCCACACCCACAGCCCCTCCACCCTTGCTTTTCCAGAACTCGGGGTCCTTGTGGGTCTTGGGCCATTTTCCAGATGAGTCCAGAGTGGGAAGTGGCTCACAGCCTCAGAGCAGAACCTTGGGCGGCCCCCTCCCAGAAGCCCTGTCCCCCCAGTTTGCCCCCAACCCTGTGGCCCCCACACCCTTCCAGAAAAGACTTCAAAGGGAAGCTCCCGCAGTCTGTGCCTTTCCCTGAGACCCCTGGGCCTTCCAGCTTCCTGAACTCCAGGGGAAATTCTTTCCTGGAGTCAGGTGTCACTGGCCCTCTGGCTGTCCCCTCCGCTGAGCCAACAGGCCCAAAATAGCCCCAGCTGTCAGCGGGCATCCATCTCAACAGAGCTGGGGGCAGGGCCAGCCAGACCCTCAGGGCACTGGGCAAAGGAGGAGGTGGGTGCTTCTGACGCCCCCCTCCTCCCCCAGCTGCTCCCTCCCCACATGAGGGTCTGGCTCAGCTCACCAATGGGGCAGGGGCTAGAATCCATGGCCCCAACCCCAGGAGCAGCACCGCCTGGCTGAAACCTTACCCCAGGTCCCTCCATCCCCCAGAGCCATGACCTTCAGCAGAGCCGTCCTCAGGGACACTGGATGGCCCCCCACCCCGCTTGCTCTCTGCCTCCTCACCTGTCTCTACCAGGGGCACTGGGCAGCACCCAGGCGAGGCGCTCAGATGCTGGGGCAGGGGCTGCTGGGTCTCACCTCCCTCCGAGGGCCCAGGACCGACAACGTTCCCACCCAGCAGCCCGCACTCCTGCCGGTTCTCAAACTGGACAGGGACAAAAGGACAGGCGGGTGCTATCAGCTGAAGGAGACTGGGCCCGCCCCCACCCCGCCCCCACCGCCACCAGCCCGCCCAGCCGAGCTCCAAAATAGCCTGGGTGTCACTGCCCCAGATTTGGTTTCACCCCTGGCCCCAGGGAGGCAAAGGGCAGAGGCTCGGGGCGGCTGGGGGAGGAGGAGGCCTGTGTGTTCCAGTAATGTTGCAGGTGGGGCAGGGGCCCCAACTCGTGAGGACCCCTGCTCAGACCAGCGTCCTGGAGTGCAGGGAGGGAAGGAGAATGGGGGATCCATTACTACCCCCAGGAGCACCCAGGACCATCCCCCAGAGGGGAACAGAACCACCCCCAGATGACCAGTCACCTGAGAGTCCTGCAGCCTCTTGGTAGAGGCAAGCAGCTAGGAGCCCAGCACAGATGCCCAAGGGTCGGCGCCCCTCCACCCTAACCACACATGCGACTGGGGTGGGTTCTTTATCCCTGGTCACTCCAGGCAGCACCTGGCCTGGCTGGGTGTCCATGGCATCTTTACATGGGAGTGAGGGTCCCTGACACCCCATCCTGAGACCTTCACTTCCCAGGGACTAGGGACCCAGCCCCAAGGGGTGGGCAGGCAGGACGGGGGCAGGTGGTGTGGGTGGTACATGATGCTTCACGCCCCAGGATGGCTGCCCCCCATCCCCATGACTCCAGTGCGGCGACAGGGTGAATGGGGTGCTGGGCCCACCGAGGAGAGAAGGTGGGCTTCGCTTAGCAGGGGTCTAATGGGGAGCCAGAGAAGGCCATCTGGTAAGAGTCCTGGGGCCTCTCTTGGGAAGAAGCTGACCCACCAGTGTTAGGCGGTGGGGGAGCTGCTCTCTGCCTACCATCACCCCCTGCTCCTGAGCCAGCACCAGGGCATTATGTTCCTGCCCGGTACCCGCAGCCTGGGGGCTGAACCACGTCCTCAACCCATCTATGCCCTCTACACCCAGGCCTGTATCCAGAGGGAAAACCCAGGCTCTGAGCACAGACCAGTACCTGAGCTACCCAAAGTCTCAGTCAGCTCAGGCCACCAAAACAAAGACCACAGACTGGGGGACTTAAACATAGACATTTATTTTAGAGTTCTAGGGGCTGCAAGTTTGACATGAAGGTATTGGCAGGTTCCATGTTGGCTAACAGACTTTCTTTCTGGGAAACAGATGGCACATTCTCTCTGTGTCCCAACTTGGCGGAGAGAGTGAGCTCTGATGTCTCTTCCTCTTCTCATAAGGGCAATAATCCCACCATGGGGGCCAACCCCATAACTTCATGTAACCCCATTCATCACCCCCCTCCATCCCCCTCCCTGCCTGTGGTCCTCCACAGCTCACCCTCCTCCTCTTCTGTCCTCCCTCCCTGTCCTGTGATCTACCTCCATGCCTCAGCTGCTCTTAGGACCAGCCCGACCCCACTCTGCTTGCAGACAGATCCCTGGTCACCAGCTACAGCCAATGGACCTACACATCACTGTGCACTTGAAAGATGTCAGCTCTCCTGGGTGTTCTCCATCTCTGCAGAGAAGGTGCCTAGTGCCCAACCGATGTATTTTTCAACAATCCACATACTTGCTGCACCCCATGGAAACTGCATCGTCCACCCTCATCATCCTTGGCAGGGAGAGTGGATAACATCACCCACCAGGTCACCTTGGACTATGAGTCACCCACCTGTCAATCTGGGGGGACCACAGGCTTCAAGGGTCCTGGGCCCTATCTATCTTCTCTACCTGGCCTGAGACTCTTGTGCTAACATTCCCATGAGTAGAGTAAATGCAAAACCAAGTGGGTCTCCCAGGGTGTCTCAAATGTTATCATGTACAAGTCCTGTGTGATCATGTCAAAAGTCTGTGGTTCCAGTGCAATTGTGAAGATGAAGTTGTATATTCTGGGGAGAAAGAGGGTTTCATTTCCCTTCTGAATGTTTTAAATGCTCGACCAGCTTGTGAATAACACAGATGAAGGAGATGCAAACTCCCATATGGAAAACAAACACACAATAACACTTTGCAGTGTTTCATATCAAGAGTTTATTGGATCTTCCCCAAAATGGTGTTTTTGAAAATTTTACTGCAGAGAGACCTGAGGTTCAGAGAAGTTAGAATGATTTGCTTATCTTTATACAAATGACAGTGCTTAACCAAGTTTCTCCTGAGAATAAATGACAAACAGCCTGCAAGACCAGGGAGATGTAACAACTCAGTGTATCACCACAGCCTGCATAACATCCTGGAACAAAAAGGGGACATTAGGGCTTCCCTGGTGGCGCAGTGGTTGAGAACCCGCCTGCTGATGCAGGGGACATGGGTTCGTGCCCCAGTCTGGGAAGATCTCACATGCCGCGGAGTGGCTGGGCCCGTGAGCCATGGCCGCTGAGCCTGCGCGTCCAGAGCCTGTGCTCCGCAACGGGAGAGGCTGCATCAGTGAGAGGCCCGCGTACCGCAAAAAAAAAAGAAAAAAAAGGGGACATTAATGGGAAAGCTGGTGAAATCCAAATAAAATCTGGAGTTTGGTTTTGAAAAATTGTGTAAATGGTTAAAAATTCCTTGGTGGGGTAATGGGGGCAGGGTGAAAAAGCAAAAAGTTTGTAGAGAGATGACCAGGTGAAAATTCTGCACGTATGTAGGTAGATAAGGGTTTTTAAATCATACTATGGCTTTTAGTGGAGAAACGTTGGAAAGAATTTAATGCCCACCTATATTATAATGGATAAAGAAATGATTGTGTCATCGGGCAATGTGTGCTACACATCAGTTTAAAAAATGAACTGGAATTGTATCCACAGGGCTAACTCTAAAACACATAATGTCAGTAAATAAATTAAGTAATCAAATGAAAAAAAAAAACAATCCAAAGTCAGGAGCTCGCATTTCCCCGAGCCTCTGTTGGTTTCTGGTGTGCCCACCACCTCCCCTTGGCCACAAGAGGCTAAACCTGCAGCTGGAAGCTGAGGGAGGGGGAGGAGGGGCAGGTGGAGGGTCAGAGAGGAGCTGAGGCCAGAGCTAAGCAGGGGAGAAGAATGTGCCAGAAACACGAGGGAGGGAGGCCCTGCCAGGCAGGACAGCCTAGGTGAGGATCGCAGGACCTGCAGAGACCTCCCGGGGCCTTCGTCTGTCCACAGGACCTTTGGGACCCTGAGCTCAGAAGTGCAGACCCCGGAAACAGCCCCAGGATGTCCTCCCCATGGCAGGACTAGAAAGGGGCCTGGGGTTGAGGGGCCAGGAGGAAGAGAGGAACACAAGGGATATCCTGGGCTGACTGCTGACCACCAGCTATGCAGACCGGCAGCGGGAGAGGCTAGCGACCAGGCCTGGCTCTGCACAGGTGATGGCCTCGCTCATCAGGTGGAAGTGGGGGGGCCACCAAGAAGAGGGAGCTGGCTCTGGGCGTACTGGGCTGGACGGGCCTCTGGGAGAAGGCATCCGTGGGCCCCCGGGGACAAGGAGAGCTGGCACTGTGAGAGGCAAGGCCAGAGCTCCAGGGACACTCACATCCAGAGGAGAGAGACCAAAGGGGTGAGGGGCTTATCAGCACCCCATTTGTCTTCCCATCCACATGGTGGACTGTCTCCTTTTGGATCTGAGTGCACACCCCATGCCAAGGCTGGAATTGTCCTGGTCCCCACCTGGGGACCTCGTTCCAGGATGTGTGCCAGTCACCTCCAGGCCTGAGCTTAGCATCCCCGCCAGGACCACAGTGAGCCCCAAGATAGGGGACTGCTTTCTCCAGTCCAAGGACCCCAACTGCCCAGGGGCCAGGCCCACGGCAAGGCGGCTACAAAACCCAAGAGACAAGACAAGTGCTACTGAGAGGAGGTTATCGCAAAATTGCACCGTGTGCAGTGCAAGAAATGGTGAGGCCCAAACTTGGTTTCAAGAAAATGCTACACAAGACACCACAGTTATCTGGAAGATGAAGCACCTGATTTCCTCAGCAACGGCCACAAAAGGTTGTCTCAGTGATTGACAGCTTTCCAAGATGTTAGGAGAACTGACAGCAGAGAAAACAATAAAATGGATCGTGCTTGACATCAGGGTCGGTGTAGGTAAGACTGGCTTTTAGTGGAGAAGCCTCGAGACATCACCAGGGAGTAAATACGTGCCCAGGGCAGGAACGGAGCCCACCATCACCCACGTTCCAACGTCAGAAACCACAAAAAGACTGAGAAAAACATCCAGAAAACTCTTGGTAAATTGATAACTGTGGTTATCATTAGAAGTGGGGGAGTTTTAACTTGACGTACTTGTATATTATTTAAAATTTGAACACCAAGCATGTATTCCTTTGCAAGAAAAAGAAGTGAAAGACAGGACTTCCCTGGCAGTCTAGTGGTTAAGACTCTGCACTTCCACAGCAGGGGGCAGGGCTTGATCCCTGGTCGGGGAACTAAGACCCCCACATGCTGCACAGTGTAGCAAAAAAAAAAAGAAGTGAAAGGCAAAAATGAGTTCCAAGAAACTAAGTGGCTGTGGGAGTTCCCTGGGGTGCAGCTCTCCTCACCCGCCCCTTACTGACAGCCCCCCCACAAAGGTGACCCAAGAGTGGAGCAGAGTAGACACTCCACCAAGACCACGCAAGAGATAAAGTCCAGCTGTCCCAGGGGGTGGGAAATGCAGATTCTAAATAAAGCGTTCTGTAAAGTGATGCTGCAATGTTTTCATGGAAACACCAGTTTTCTTTTCAACTAGCTTTAATACAGATATCCCACTTCAAAGTAAACTTTCTCCAGTAATATTTCAGGAACAAAATAAAATCTATTTGGAGCAAATAAAGTTGATTCTGCCCCGAGTAAAGTACTGACAATAGACACCAGACACAATAGATTGATAGTAAAGTCTTGATAGACATATAGTAAAGTATCGACAATAGATACCTCAAAAACTAAAATCATTTCCCTTATGTAAACAACCTAATTCAGTTTTTGAAAATAGAACCTTATTCACAATGTTATTAATGTGTGTTAAATTGCACCATAAAGATAAGAAGATCTCTGTCTTTTTCCGTATGTTGCCCTGGTCTGCTCCTCTCTGTAGTAATACACATCAGACTACTTCGTAACGTTCATACAACGACAATAAAATGTTATTACGGTGGAAAAGATCTCTGATTCCAATCCTCTCATTCTCCTAAACATAGTTCAAAACTGGGTTATCCTTTTTGTTTCCATTTCAAGACCAAAGTTTGGAGCCTCCTCATTTTTATTTTTGGATGCCACTTTTTAAAAAAAAAAATCATCCATTACAAACTTAGGCTGATTAATGCCATAATTGAGAAATCTAAAGGAAATGTTACTTTCTCAAACAAAGTAAATTGTTTGGAAAATTACCAAATGAAATACAAGCTCACTTCTGTCACTGTAAGATTGAATTGTAGGTGTTTGTAACAATGAAGGCTCCATGCCCATCAGGCAAAACAGAGGCCACATCATTCAAATGCTTACATCCGGTCTACATCTGGGTACTTCTGGCCGAGGTTTAGAAGAAAAATGACATAATGCAGGGGTTATTCTGTGTTCAGAATTCTGCAAAGCTTTTATACGAAAGGAAAGACAGGGACAGATGTGGAACAGACACTCGAAGGCAGAGGCGCTGGGGACCCTAATGCCCCAGGACAGACCCTCCTTAAGGAAGTGCACCTTGATTTTGTATCTGTTTCTCAGGTGCAGGCTATAAGCTCTTCTGCCCCACCAAGGCAATGCACACACATCTCTCAACACCGGTTATATACTGTCTTAGGTGAAGGCATTGGCAAAGGCCTTTTAAAATCACGCATATTTTCTGAATGCAGTCTTATATGTTTATCTCTAGCATATCACAAGTGTGCAGGAAAACTGTTGGCTTAATTTTAAAATCCTACCTGAGCCAAACCCAAAGAAAGCAAAGTCACAGCCTCAGCCTCCCTCCTAAGATAGTCTGGTGGCCTCATGAGTGAAGAAAGGGGCCTTCACCTGCAGGGGGACCTGACCTTCAGTCTCACCCCGAAGGCTGTCCTCCCATGGGGAGTCAGCTGTGCCCACTCCCATTCAAACAGGTGTGTGTTTGGGACGAGCAATTTGGTGCCTTTCTTCATTGGCAACCCAGGCAGGAACAAATTTAGAGATCCTTTTATTCCAGAAGGAATCTGAGAGAGCTCTGAGTCCACAGTGCAGACCTAATGGACTCTCAGCGGGGGCTGGTTTTAGACTACATGTTGTTCCATCAGTTAGGGGCAGCACAGCATGACACTGGGAGCTAAACCAGCTGCCACAGACTAAACGTTTGTGTCCCCCCAAAATTCATATGCTGAAATCTAACCCCCAGTGTGTTGATATTAGGAGGTGAGGCTTTTGGGAGGTGATTAGGTTATGAGGGTGGAGCCCTCAGGAATGCGATTAGGGTCCTTATGAAAGAGACCCCAGAGAGCTCCCTTGCCCCTTCCACCACAGGAGGACATAGTAAGAGGTTGGCCACCTATAAACCAGGAAGCAAGCTCTCACGAGACACCAAAACTGCCAGGACTTAGATCTCAGACTTCCAGCCTCCAGAACTGTGAGAAATATATGTCTGCTGTTTATAAGCCACCCAGTCTATGGTATTTGGCCATAGCAACCCGAAATAAGACACCAACTACAGAAGCAGTTATTGGAGAGGCGACACCTGCATGCTCAAAATTGTAGTTTTCACATCCTCGGGACAAAGAATTTCATAAAAAGATTTTTAATGGATTAAACAACTTTAATTTGGTAGACTCAGAGGCAATTGCTGAATCTTACTGAGAACCAAGTCTGCACACCACCAAGCCTCATCAGAGTTCATGGTCAGGTACTGGGCAGCTGGGTAGCTAAAACAGTTCAGGGTCTGTGGCATAATGAGAAATATATATCTGGTCTTTGTCCCTGGATCCTGACACTGAGCTCCTATATCCCTCGGAATTTCCCAGGTGATAGGACTGTCTTTTGTTCTCATGAGGTGACTCTGGGCGGGCTCCTGGATGCTTCCTGGATGGAGGCTGGTCACCAGAAAAATCAAGCTGTGATTAGAAGCTTGAAATCTTCAACCCCACTCCACTCCACTCCAGAGAAGAAAGAGAGTCTGGAAATGGAGTTAATAATTGATCACACCTCCTTTGATCTCCTTTATTACATAATAAACCAGTAAAAATACATAAGTGTTTCCTGAGTTCTGTGAACCATTCTAGCAAATGACTGAACCTGAGAAGGGGGTCATGGGAACCCTGATGTATAGCCAGTAGGTCAGAAGTGTGGGTGGCTCTGGACTTGCGATTGGCATCTGAAATGGGGGTGGCCTTGTGGGACTGAGCCCTTAACCTGTGGGGTCTGATGCTATCTCCAGATAGTTAGTGTCAGAATTGAGTCAAATTGTTGGACACCCGGCTCATATCCACTGAGAATGGGGGAATGGGTTGTAGTTGCTGGAAAACACCCCTGGATCCATCTACTTCTAAAATCTTAAGGGGCATTGTAATAGTAACAAGAAAACTTTACTGAGGATACACTTATTTAACACATGTGAAAAAATAATACCATAAAGTTACAAGTATTGATCATGTTACGTGCATACCCACAGCCATCCTTTATATCCATTTAAAAATTCAAGTTAGTATTTCAAGCTTTGATTCTGTTAACATCTGATAAAATGCTATCATACAATGGAATATTGTAAATGATGAGCACTTGAAATAAATAGCTATCTTGCTTGCAAAATATTAGTCACCTGCAGAAATTACCTAGTGCGAAAAGGCTCTACCTCTCCCTGGGACCTCATGCCTCTGGAAGAATTCTTCTTGTGCCCTTTAAAAGATTTCGTAACCAAGACTAAAGAACCATCACATATTTTTGCAAATAATGCTGGGAGGTGCATTGGCATCCACAGCTATGTTGAACGTCCATCCAACGTTGGAATGAGGCTGATATTTCTCCAAAACAAGTCTACAAAGCCTTGTGGGGCTTCATAGAGAGAAGGCTCCTTTGTCATCTCCCATTTCTTACCCCATGATATTCACATCAATGCAAAACAGTCCAATCGTCAGGTGGCAGGGGTTTTAAGCCTCTTCCAACACCTTGAGGTTTGAGAACCACAGGCATCAGCCTTAGTTCAGAAACAAGGTTCAGAGGGTCCACTTCTGGGATAGCAGCATGACGAGCTCTGCAGACCCACTCCACAGCAAAACACGTATAACTGGTGAACACTAATAATAATAATAAAAAGAAATTATAATCTCAGAAAATTGTCCTCAGCGCACACAGCAAAAGAAGAGATGTTGATTCAAGAAAATCTACTAAAACTTGGTAAGAATGATGAGTCTGAGGGGATTTACCCAAACGACCCCCAGCTCTGTTTGACAGAACTCCACCTGGGGTGGGTATCGCCAAGAAGATGGGGGTCCCTCTCCCTTCAGCTCCTCATCAGGGGGTATGGCATCTTACCAAGGGGGCAGGCCACCAGCATTTCTCATTCCCTCCAGCTCCAAGGCTGAAGCAGCGAAATTCCTGGTGAGTGTGGCTGAGAGTTTGGGGGCACCCTTCCCCTATGCAGTGCCTACTCACTGCATGGAGGCATGGTAGACTGACATATGGGGGTCCTGATTATCCCGACCCCAAATCACTCATAGAGCAGAGGTTCCACACCAGGAGAAGCAAATCAAGAAGACCAGAGGCTGCCGCTGACAAGAGCATTAGCTCACAGATTCTTCCCAGGGGAAAGGCAGTTCACAGAGGGCTCCAAAGCTCTCCACAAAGGAACTGACCTCATTTGAAACAGAGTGCAGGAATGTTCAAGCCTCAGGGTGCTCTTGAAAACAGTAGCTCCTCTTAATTAAGAGAAAAAAGCTAAACCAAGCCAGTTCACCAGAGAGAACCATGGAAAGAGACAGCTAAGGGGCTTCCCTGGTGGCGCAGTGGTTGGGAGTCCGCCTGCCGATGCAGGGAGCGCAGGTTCGTGCCCCGGTCTGGGAAGATCCCACGTGCCGCGGAGCGGCTGGGCCCGTGAGCCATGGCCGCTGAGCCTGCGCGTCCGGAGCCTGTGCTCCGCAGCAGGAGAGGTCACAGCAGTGAGAGGCCCGCGTACCGCAAAAAAAAAAAAAAAAGAGACAGCTAAGAAGAACCTCCTGGGGTAAGAACAAACCTCAGAGACTGGCCTTAAAACTGAACACTAGCCAGAAGACTGTGCAGCAGTTTATGGGCATTGCTGAAAACAGCAGACCAGTCAGCCAACAGTTAGTGGAGCCCAACAGCTGGGTGTGATATCAACTGAAACAGCTTAATGGAAGGATCAGGAAAGAGATAGTCAGAGAGCCCTCTGAAAATCCCTGCATCCCAGGGTGACTTTGCTTATGCTTAAATTGCACCCTCTGAGGAGTGACACCAAAGGCTTTGCACTGGCGGGGAAACAGACTCACTAAAAGAGTCTAGCTGTATCACTAAGCAAATAAATAGGCAAACAACTGCAAAAACAAGCCCAGAGAAAAAGTAGGGGAATCAGTATCCAGAGTTACCAAAATATATTACCTAAAATATCTGGCTTTCAACGAAAAAATTATGAGACATGCAAAGAACAGCAAAGTGACCCATATACAGGAAAAAAAAAAAACAGACAACAGAAACTGTGAGAGGGACCAGATGTTGTACTTAACAAAGTTTCACAGCAGCTATCATAACTGTTCAAAGAACTTAAGGAAGCCATGCTGGAAGAAGTAAAGGAAGGTTTCATGATGATGTCTCATTAAATAGAGAACAGCAGTAAAAAAAATTATAAAATGAAACACACACTGGAGGGGTCCAATGGTAGATGTCAATGGCAAAAGAAAGAATCCATGAACTTGAACATAGAGACTGATTGAGATTATGCAATCCAAAGAACAGGGAGAATGAAGAATGAAGAAAATAGACAATCTTAGAGAAATGTGGGACACCATTAAGTGCACTAATATATGCACAAGAAAAACAACTCACCACACGCAAGAGAAGCCCAATATGATTTACAGCTTATTTCTCATCAGAAACCATGACTGCTACAAGGCAGTGGAGATAGGTAGCAAAGAGCAGATTTCCTGGGTAAATCATTCTCTGCCACCAAAACAGCGTATCAAACAAAACAGGATCTTAAAAAATGCCAAATCAGAACATTAAAGTAAACACAACATGCTTGAAATTATGTTACTATTATTCAAATTAGTAACTATCATTAAAATTGATTTCAAATCCTGGGCAACGCTTTAGGCCACCTACTGGGGGAATTGTAATGCTACTGGTTAAATTCTAGAAATTCTCTCATCAGTCCTGGAAGTTTTTTCACAGTGTTCAAGAGGAATTCAGTTGTGATGACTAACTTGGGTGAAAGTCCAAAAATGATCCTGTAATTTGAGAGTTTCAGGAAGCAACACTGATATAAGAATTTAAACAATTTAGGGACTTCCCTGGTGGCGCAGTGGTTAAATCCGCCTGCCAATGCAGGGGACAGGGGTTCAAGACCTGGTCCAGGAAGATCCTACATGCTGAGGAGCAACTAAGCCCACGCACCACAACTACTAAGCCTGTGCTCTAGAGCCCGCAAGCCACAACTACGGAAGCCCACATGCCTAAAGCCCATGCTCCGCAACAAGAGAAGCCACCGCAATGAGAAGCCCGCGCACTGCAACGAAGAATAGCCCCCGCTCGCTCCAATACAGAAAGCCCACGCGCAGCAACAGAGACCCAATGCAGACAATAAATAAATATAAATAAATAAATAAATTTATGTTTTAAAAAAAGAATTTAAGCAATTTAAAGTAACACAAGAATTTTAATAATATATCCTGTATCCACTAAAATAAATGCCAGGGAATGTACATGAAAAACATTTTTTTGGCCCCAAAGTATTTGCCAAATCTTTGAAAAGGCTTGTGGAAGATCTTTTTGACGTGTCCAAGGAAAATGAACTTCTGGGTGCCCTTGTACTGGTGTCAGCAGTACAGTTGTGAGCCCTCCCTCCCCCTCTCATGGTTTAAAATTAGAGACCATGGGGCCTGGGAGCCACTATGGAACTGCCTCCTGCCCCCAACAGCTGCCTTCCCTCCCTGCAAATGCTAATATTAGGGCTGCACAAATTCCTAGAGTAGAAATTAAGGGCCACAATTAACTGGGTGACTTAACTTGGCAATCTTGCCCTTTTATCATGGTTAGAAACTGGACCTTTTCACAGCCATGGCTTTGCTACAAAGTCACTCAGTTTCTTCAGCTCAACCCCCGTATCTTTGGCCTTTCCAAAGAGCTTCAAGACTCCAACTTATTTTCTCCTGGGCATCAGTTCATACAACATCCTTGTCACCTCGGCCCAGGGCTGTGCTGGACATGCTCTGGACAAAGTTATTTCTAGGGCATACCACAAAGCTGTTCCAGGGCCTCCATGTGGTCACTGTTGGACCTTCAATGGCCAGAGCCAAGGTTAGCACATATAAAAGGGTCACAAGAACAGAGAAAGCTGTCCAAGCAAGAAACAGACCCTATTTTTCTAACCACTGACTCTTGGATGTGAGAGCTCAATTAGGAAGCTGTAGTAATCAAGACAAGACAGTGGCTCAAGAATAGAATAGGAGAGAAGAGAAGAATAGAGAGCCTGGAAACTGGCCTGCACACATTCAGACACTGAGATGTCCCTCCAGAGGACTGGGAAGAATTTTCTAGACAACCAGCTCTCTGAAAAAAATGAAAGCGAGATCACTACTTTGCACCTATCATGGGATGAATGGTATCCCCAGAAAAAGATATGTCGAAGTCCTTACCCCCAGAATCTGTGCTTGGGAGCTATTTAGAGGTAGAGTCTTTGCAGATGCAATCAAATCAAGAGGTCATTAGGATGGGCCCCAACCCAATAACTAGTATCCTTATAAGGGGAAATGTAGACACAGAGGCAAACATGCACTGAGGGAAGATGATGTATGTAAGAACGCAAAGGAAGAAGCCCTTGTGAAGACAAAGGCAGAGATTGTAGTGATACAGTCACAAGTCCAGACCTCCTGGGGCACCAGGAGCTGAAAGAGGCAGAAAGGATCCTTCCTAGAGCCTCTGGAGGGAGCTTGACCCACTGACACTTTGATTTTGTACTTCCATAGGAGAATAAATTTCTGGTGTTTTAAAGCCACCCAATTTGTGGTAATTTATTACAGCAGCCCTAGGAAACGAATATAGTGTCATACACAAAATTCAAGCGGATTAAACATGGAATTTCCATGTGACCCTTTAATTCCATTCCTAGGTATGCACTCAAGAAAACTGAAGCATGTCCACACAAAAACTTTCACAGCAACTATTCACAATAGCCAAAAAGTGGAAAAAACTCAAATGTCCATCAACTGATTAACTGATGAATGGATAAACAAAATGTGCTCTATCCTTACAATTGAATATTATTCAGTCATAAAAAGGAATAAAATACTGAAACATGTACAATGTGGATTAATTTTGAAAACATGCTCAGTTAGAGAAGGCAGACACAAAAGGCCATAAACTATATGATTCCTTCATATGAAATGTCCAGAACAGGCAAATCCAGAGACAGAAAGTGGATTAGTGGTTACCAGGGTCTAGGGGAGGAGAATGGGGAGTGACTGCTTAATGGGTATAGAGTTTCCTTTTGAGGTGATGAAAATGTTTTGAATCTACATAAAGGTGATGGTTGTACAACATTGTGAACGTATTGAATGCCTCTAAATTGTATACTTTAAAATGGCTAACTTTATGTTATACGAAACTTACTTCAATTTAAAAAAATCAAGCTGCAATGAATTTAAAAACCTGACTAAAAGTCTCCACCCCAGCTCCACCATGTTGCGACCTATGGGTCGTGTGCCGCTGCCTCAGCCTCTGAGGGCTTGCGGGGACTCAGCCCTTCAGCACCGCTACCCCAAGCCCAGCTCTTACTGCGGGCCGCTTTGGCAGCGCTCCAGCCTGCCAGAGACTATGCTGCTCAAACATATCCATCGCCAAAGGCGGGCACCGCCACTGGGCATGTCGTGGCGGTCATTGGTGCAGTGGTGGATGATGCCCAATTTGATGAGGGGCTGCCACCCATCCTAAATGTCCTGGAAGTGCAAGGCAGGGAAACCAGGCTGGTTTTGGAGGTGGCCCAGCATTTGGGTGAGAGCACGGTAAGGACCATTGCCATGGATGGTACAGAAGGTTTGGTTAGAGGCCAGAAAGTCCTGGATTCTGGTGCACCAGTCAAAATTCTTGTTGGCCCTAAGACCTTGCATAGAATCATGAACATCATTGGAGAACCTATTGATGAGAGAGGTTCCCATCGAAACCAAACAATTTGCTGCTGTTCAAGCTGAGGCTCCTAAATTCATGGAGATGAGTGCTGAGCAGGAAATTCTTGCTACTGGTATCAAGGTTGGGGATCTGCTGCCTCCCTATGCCCAGGGTGGCAAAATTGGGCTCTTTGGTGGCTCTGGAGTTGGCAAGACAGTACTGATCATGGAGTTAATCAACAATGTTGCAAAAGCCCATGGTGGTTATTCTGTGTTTGCTGGTGTTGGTAAGAGGACCCATGAGGGCGATGACTTATACCATGAAATGACTGAGTCTGGTGTTATCAACTTAAAAGATGCTACCTGCAAGGTCGTGCTGGCGTACGGTCAAATGAATGAACCGCCTGGTGCTTGGGCCCGGGTAGCTCTGACTGGACTGACTGTAGCTGAATACTTCACAGACCAAGAAGGTCAAGATGTATTGCTGCTTATTGATAACATCTTTTGCTTCACCCAGGCTGGCTCAGAGGTGTCTGCTTTATTGGGCAGAATCCCTTCTGCAGTGGGTTATCAGCCTACCCTGGCCACTGATATGGGTACCATGCAGGAAAGAATCACCACCACCAAAAAGGGATCTATCCCCTCTGTACAGGCTATCTACGTGCCTGCTGATGCCTTGACTGACCCTGCCCCTGACACTACCTTTGCCCATTTGGATGCTACCACAGTGCTGTCCCGTGCTATTGCTGAACTGGGCAGATATCTAGCTGTGGATCCTCTGGACTCCACCTCTCACATCATGGATCCCAATATTGTTGGCAACGAGCATTATGATGTTGCCTGTGGGGTGCAAAAGATCCTACAGGACTACAAGTCCCTCCAGGACATCATTGCCATCCTGGGTATGGATGAACTTTCTGAGGAAGACAAGTTAACTGTGTCCCGTGCATGGAAAATACAGCGTTTCTTGTCTCAGCCATTCCAGGTGGCTGAGGTCTTTACCAGTCATGTGAAGAAGGTGGTACCCCTGAAGAAGGCCATCAAAGGATTCCAGCAGATTTTGGGAGGTGAATATGACCATCTCCCAGAACAGGCCTTCTATATGGTGGGACCCATTGAAGGAGCTGTGGCAAAAGCTGATAAGCTGGCTGAGGAGCACTCGTGAGGAGGTCCTTTTGGCAAACTAAGCACTCATCCTCTGTGCTGTCCCTCTCCTTGCCCCTAATCCAGAAATCACAGTTTCCTCTGTAAGCCACATGAGAGCCTAGACTGAAGACATTGTGTCTGTCTGAGAGTATTTCAGGTTTACAATAAAATGTACATCCCTCAAAAAAAAAAAAAAAAAAAAAAAAAAAAAAACCAACACATGAGAATTCCTGGGCAGTCCAGTGGTTAAGACTTGGCACTTTCACTGCTGGGGCCTGGGTTTTATCCCTGGTCAGGGTGTTAAGATCCTGCAAGCCGTGTGGCACAGCCAAAAAAAACCACAGTTTTTAGAAGAAAATTGAGAACATATATATGCAAAAATTTCTTGAACAAAACATAAGACAACAGACATCCTAAAAGGAAAATAATTATTTTGACTACATTCAAATTAATGATGGGGAATTCCCTGGCAGTCTAGTGGTTAGGACTCCACACTTGCAGTGCAGTGGCCTGGGCTCAATCCCTGATCAGGGAACTAAGATCCTGCAAGCCGTGCAGCGTGGCCAAAATAATAACAATAAAATAAAATTCATGACGGCTGCCCAAAAGAAGATACCAAAAACAAACTTCAGAAAGGATGCCTATCACATGTGTGAGTTGCAGGAATTCTTACACATGTGCGCTACAGTACAGATACAAGGATGTTCAAGGTGGTACATGGCAGCAAAATATTGTCAGCAAACCCACTTGCCGGGGGGAGAATCAAATAAATTGCAGGACATACCTGGCGAACGCAGGATGCAGTCATAGAAAGAATGCAAGAGGTCCTCGCCCACTGACATGGGAAGACACCAGTATCAGGGTTTTCTAGAGAGACAAAACCAACATGCACATATATATGCATCTGAGTTGGCAAACTGGAGACCCAGGGGAGCCAATATTCCAGTCCAAGTCCAAGGACAGAAGACTGATGTCCAGCTCAAATAGCCAGACAAGAAGAGTTGCCTCTTCCTCCACCTGTATGTTCTATTCAGGCCTTCAAATGATTGGATGAGGCCCACCCACACTGGGGAGGGCCACTTGCTTTATACAGTCCACCAATTCAAGGTTAACCTCATCCAGAAACACCCTCACAGACACTCCCAGAATCATGTTGGGCCAAATGTTTGGGCTCCCTGTGGCCTACTCAAGTTGACACATGAAATTAGCCTTCACAACACATGTACCCAGTACAGAAATGTGAGTTGCAGAACATAGAGGACACAATTCCATTTAAGCTTGGAAAAGTACAACACAAAACACTGTGTGTGGGCACAAACATACAAATAAATCTATGTCTGTAAGTGCACAGAATTGTCTGAAAGTGAGCACAGATGGCTAATTATAGTGACTTTCGGGAGGGTGGAAGGGAGGACACAGGCTTTTCACTCTATGTGCTTCTGTGCCATTAGGTTGTATTCAACAGGCACACATCCCATTTGCAGTTAAAAAATAACAACAAGGTAAGTTTTAAAAGAGGAAAACAAAGCCAATGGGCTTTGCTCATGGAACTCCACAAGGGAGATCTTCCAGGAGATGCAGCCCTGGGCAGAGGGAGCCAAGCGTGACAAGGAGAGGGGGCCTGAACAGCAGAATCCTGGAGAACTCAGTCAGGAAGAGACGCTAGGAGGACCAAAGCCGGGAGAAGACCCAGAGCTGCCTAAATTGGTGTTTTGTGTCCCAACTCTGAGCAGTGTGGACAGCATGCAGCCTGGCTCATTAGAACAACAGGAGAAGCAGCAGCCCCCCAAGTGTGCTGTGCAGGAGGCCGAGCCTGAGCAGGGCTGGGGTGAGGGTTAGGGTTAGAGCCATGGCCAGGCCAAGGTGAGGGCCACAGTGAGGGTCATGGTAAGTGTCAAAGTAAGGGCCATAGTGAGGGCCACAATGAGGGCCAAGGTGAGGGCCACAGTGATGGCCAAGGTGAGGGCTATGATGAAGATCAAGGTGAAAGCCACCTGATGGTTATGGTGAGGGTCACCAGGAAGGCCAAGGTGAAGGCCACAAGGTTGGTCCATCTGGGCTGATGGCAGAAGTAGCCTCATTGCAGTAGTGAGTGCCAGGCCTGGGGTTCAGGCATTCCCCTTCACCCTGCACTTTTCAACCTGCCTTCAGAGTTGTTTCTTTCAATGAAGTCTTAATCAGAGCTCAAATATAAAAAGCTGATCAGAGTAGAAATATTATAGTGCAGTGGTTCTTAAAGTGTGGTCCCACCAACTTGTGGGTCCCTGAAGCCCTTTCAAGACACCTAGCAGTACGGACAGTTTCCATGTTGCCTCTTTCACTCTTACTCTCTCACCAGTGTGGCATTGTCCCAAGGTTGCAGGACTCCAGAGCAGAGAATTCAGCTGTCCTGTATGAAGCTGGGTATTAGAGATTTGCACACAAATAAATGCCACTCTTGTCTCTACATTTTGTTCTTTGTTGGTTTTAGAAAATACAGGGGTTTTTCCATTAAAAATACGTTATTTATATTAACATATAATGGGCTTATTATTATTTTAAATGAATTAATAAACATTTAAAATTTTCTCAGTTTTGATATCAATAGATTTATCACACAGGAACTAAAGCTCTTTGAGGTCTGCGGGAAAGTTTTTAGGAGTTAAAATAATTCTGAGGCTGAAAAGCTCCCAGGGAATCCCTGATTGGTACAGGACATAAGTCTAAAGCAACAGCACTAAACAAGAAAGAACACAATGGTTTTGAGCAACAGAGTTCAAGACTCACAGTTCATAAACTAATGGCTGTGGGTGTGAGTGGTAGAAATAGACCCAGAATTAACGTACGTATGTGTGTGTATACATGCACACGTGCATATATGTATTCTGGCCAAACAGAAAAGATTTGGGGATGAACAACAACAAGAAAAATCTAAATAATGCTTTTCATTAGAAACACACCTAAAACATAAGGATATTAAAAAGTTCAAAGAAAAAGAACAGAAAAATACAGAAAAGGCAAATATAACCGAAAAGAAAACTGATGCAGCTATATTACCAGCAAACAAAATTGGCTTTGTGGGAAAATAGTAACTAAAGTTCAGAGGTCATTTGAAAAGGTTCAATTCAGCAGGCAGCCATAAACTTCAAAGGAAAGGCATAACATAGTTGATGGCCTCTGACCAGAATGTTAAAATTCAGCAAAAACAAAACAAAGACAAGTTCCATTCATTTAGATATAACTTCTAAATAACTTAAGGGCTAAAAAAATTGCAATGGAAAGATACTTGATACAATTTCAATTTTCTTAAATTTACCAAGGCTTGATTTGTGACCTAAGATATGATCTATCCTGGAGAATGTTCCATGAGCACTTGAGAAAAATGTGTATTCTGTTGTTTTTGGATGGAGTGTCCTATAAATATCAATTAAGTCCATCTTGTTTAATGTATCATTTAAAAACAACCTAAGTGCCTGTCATCGGATGAATGGATAAAGAAGATGTGGCACATATATACAATGGAATATTACTCAGCCATAAAAAGAAATGAAATTGAGCTATTTGTAATGAGGTGGATAGACCTAGAGTCTGTCATACAGAGTGAAGTAAGTCAGAAAGAAAAAGACAAATACCGTATGCTAACACATATATATGGAATTTAAGAAAAAAATGTCATGAAGAACCTAGGGGTAAAGCAGGAATAAAGACGCAGACCTCTTAGAGAACGGACTTGAGGTTATGGGGAGGGGGAAGGGTGAGCTGTGACAGGGCGAGAGAAAGTCATGGGCATATACACAGTAACAAACGCAGTAAGGTAGATAGCTAGTGGGAAGCAGCCGCATGGCACAGGGATATTGGCTCGGTGCTTTGTGACAGCCTGGAAGGGTGGGATGGGGAGGGTGGGAGGGAGGGAGACGCAACAGGGAAGACATATGGGAACATATGTTTATGTATGACTGATTCACTTTGTTATAAAGCAGAAACTAACACACCATTGTAAAGCAATTATACCCCAATAAAGATGTTAAAAAAAAAATTGCAATGGAAATTTTTAAATATTTAGAACTAAAATGTATCAAAAAATGGCCTGTCAAACCAATGGGATACTGTTGAGAAAGAAACAGCCTTAACAGCTTAGAGTAGAAGAAAAGAAAGGCCAAAATCTAAAAGTTAATCATCTAATTTCAGAAGCTAGGAAAAGAATCATCAAGCCAAACACAGAGAACATATAAGGAATGAAAGAATAATGATAAGAACAGAAATTAATGAATAAAGAGTAAAGAGAAATCAGAGAGGATAAATAAAACTACATGTTGGGCTTCCCTGGTGGCGCAGTGGTTGAGAGTCTGCCTGCCGATGCAGGGGACACGGGTTCGTGCCCCGGTCTGGGAGGATTCCACATGCCGCGGAGCGGCTGGGCCCGTGGGCCATAGCCGCTGGGCCTGCGCGTCCGGAGCCTGTGCTCCGCAACTGGAGGGGCCACAACAGTGAGAGGCCTGCGTACCACCAAAAAAAAAAAAAAAAAAAAAAAAAAAAACTACATGTTGCTTCCTTGACAAACCTCTGTCAAGACTGACCAAGAAAAGGAGATGGCAAAAATAGCCCACATGAGGAATGAAGTGATGGCAGAATTACAAACACTGCACAGATTGAAAAGATAAGAAGATTCAAAGTATATTACAAAGCTATAGTAATTGAAACAGCAATGGTACTGGCATTAAAAAAAAAAGACATATAGACCAGTGGAACAGAATCAAGAGCCCAGAAGTAAACTCTCACATCTGCAGTCAACTAATCTTTGACAAGAGCACCAAAAACACAAAATAGAGAAAGGACAGTTTCTTCAACAAATGTGGTTGGGAAAACTGGACCTCCACATGCAAAAGAATGAAAATGAACCACTATCTTATATCATACACAATAATTACCTCAAAATGGATTAAAGGCATAAATGTAAGACCTGAAACCATAAAACTCCTAGAAGAAAGCATAGGAAAATTTCTCCTTGGTCTTAGAAATGATTTTTTGAGTGACACCTAAAGCACAAACAACAAAAGCAAAAACAAACAAGTGGGACTATATCAAACTAGAAACTGCTGTATAGCAAATGAAACAATCAATAAATTGAAAAGACAACCTACAGAATGGGAGAAAATATTTATAAACCATATATCTGATAAGGGGTTAATATCCAAAATATATAATGAATTCACAACTCAAGAGCAAAAAACCACAAGCAATCTGATTAAAAACTGGCAAAGGACTTGAAGACATGTTTCCAAAGAAGACATACAGATGGCCAACAGACACATGAAAAGATGCTCAGCATCACTAATCATCACAAAAATACGAATCAAAACCACGAGATATCACCTCACATCTGTTAGAACGGCTACCATCCAACCACAAGAGACAACAAATGTTGGTGAGGATGTGGAGAAAAGGGAACCCCTGTGCACTGTTGATCAGAATGTAAATTGGTGCAGCACTGTAGAAAACAGTAGGGTGGACCCTCAAAAATTAAAAATAGAACTACCATATGATCCAGCACTTGACTATTGGGTATTTATCCAAAGGAAACAAAATCGATATCTCAAAGAGATATCTGCACCTCCATGTTCATTGCAGCATTATTCACAATAGCCAGGACATGGAAATGACCCAAGAGTCTACCAACTGATGAATGGATAAATAAATTTGGTATGCATATACAATGAAATACTATTTAGCCAAAAAGAAAGAAGGAAATCCCGCCATTTGTGACAAAATGAAAGGAGCTGGAGGGCATCATGATACGTGAAATAAGTCAGAAAGAGAAAGACAAGTACTGTATGGTATCACTTACATGTGGAATCTTAAAAAAAATTTTTTTTAAGTTGAGCTCATAATAACAGAGAATAGAATGATGGTTTGTAGGCGTTGTGGGGATGGAGGAAAAGGCGAGATATTGGTTAAAGTGTACAAATGTTCAGTTATAAGATTTTTTTTAATGTACAGCATGATTTTTTTTAAATAGGATATTTTCCAAAACTCATTGGATTGTATACTTTAAATGGATGCAGTTTATTACATATCAACGATACCTTATTATAGATTATTTTTTAAAGCAGTATAATATTATGAACAATGTTATTACAACAATTTGAAAACTTAGATGTTATAGACAAATTCCTAGAAAACACAATCATCATTTCAATTCATATCCCCCCCAAAATCAATAAACTTTAACAACCAGTCATGATTTTTTTTAAAAACTTAGCAAACTAGGACTTCCAGTTATAAGAACTATCTTAGGGCTTCCCTGGTGGCGCAGTGGTTGAGAGTCCGCCTGCCGATGCAGGGGACACGGGCTCGTGCCCCGGTACAGGAAGATCCCACATGCCGTGGAGCAGCTGGGCCCATGAGCCACAGCCGCTGGGCCTGCGCATCCGGAGCCTGTGCTCTGCAGCGGGAGAGGCCACAACAGTGAGAGGCCCACGGACTGCAAAAAACAAAAGGAACTATCTTAACCTGAAAAGGGATATCTACCAAAAAATCTCAGCAACAATCAGACCAAGTGGTAAAATTACAATGGCATCTCTCTTAAGATCAAAAATGGGGTATAGTACCACATCTCTACCCAACTCAATCCATCATAGAAAGACATGGAAAAAGGTAGAGGTGTAGGGATTGCAAGAAAGAAACAAAATTCTCGTTCACCTCAGGTTATATGATTGTCTACAGAAAAAGCCCCAAATCACTTACAGAAAAGACTCATTTGCAAATTTATTTCTATACATCTGTGAACAAAAATTTACATAAATGCAGTTTCACAAGGATACCATTTGCAACAGTATCAAAATTATTTTTAACAACACATGAATAAATTTAACAAAAGATATATAAGAACTTTAGGAAAATTATACAACTGTTGTGAAAGACATCAAAGTAGGCCTAAACAAATGGAGAGACACATGATGTTCATAGATTTGAAGATTCAATAACACTAAGATGGCAGTTTCCCCAACTTGACCTACAAATTTAATGCAGTGTTGAGCAAAATGCTATTGTGTGTGTGCGCGCACAAGTGTGTGCGAACAGATTGTAAACAATCTGACTCTAAAATTCACATAAATAATCAAAGCACCAAGAATAGCCAAGATGCTAGTAAAGTTGCAGGAGGCAAAATCAACATACAGAAATTTGTTGCATTTCTATATACTAATAACAAACTATCTGAAAGAGAAATTAAGAACACAATTCCATGTACAATTGAACCAAAAAGAAAAAAATACCTGGAAATAAATTTAACCAACAAAGTGAAAGATCTGTACACTGAAAACAATAACACACTGATGAAAAAAAAATTGAAGAAGACACAAATAAATGGAAAGATAGTCCATGCTCATGGGTTGAAAAAATAATATTATTAAAATATCCATACCCAAAGCAAACTATAGATTCAATGTAATCCCTATTTTTTAAAAAATCCAATGGGGTTTTTCACAGAAACAGAACAAACAGTCCTAAAATTTGTATGGAACCCAACAGACACCAAATAGCCAAAGCAATCTTTGAGAAAGAAGATCAAAGCTGGAGGCATCACACTCCCTGATTTCAAGCTATAGTAAAAGCTATAGTAATCAAAGCAGTAGGATAAAGGCATAAAAACAGGCACATAGATCAATGGAACTGTGTAGAGAGCCCAGGAATAATTAATTTATGACAAAGGAGCTGAGAATATACATGGGGGAAGGACAGTCTCTTTAGTAAATGGTGTTGGGAAAACTGGACTGCCACATGCAAAAGAATAAAACTGGACCACTGTCTTACACCATACACAGAAATTAACTCAAAATGGATTAAAGACATAAATATAAGACCTGAAACTCTTAGAATAAGACATAGGCAGTAAGCTCCTTGACACTGGATTTAGCAATGATTTTTTGGATTTGACACCAAAAGCAAAGGCAACAAAAGCAAGAATAGATAAGTGGGACGACATTGAACTAAAAAGCTTCTGCACAGCAAAGGAAACCATCAACAAAATGAAAAGGCAATCTACTGATTGGGAGAAAATATTTGCAAATCATATATCTGATAAGGGGTTAATATCCAAAATATATAAAGGACTCATACAACTCAATAGCAAAAACAAACAATCCAATTTAAAAGTGGGCAGAGGATCTAAACAGACATTTTCCCAAAGAAGACAGACAGATGACCAAAAAAAAAAAAAACCACATGAAAAAGATGCTCAACATCACTAATCATTAGGGAAATACAAATCAAAACTACAGTGAGATATCACCTCTCACCTGTTAGAATGGCAATTATCAAAAAGACGAGAAATAACAAGTATTGGCAAAGATGTGGTAAAAAGAGAATCCTTTTGCACTGTTGGTGAGAATGTAAATTTGTGCAATTGCTGTGGAAAACAGCATAGAGATTCCTCAAAAAAATTAAAACTAGAACTACCATATGATCCAGCAATTCCACTGCTGGGTATTTATCTAAAGAAAATGAAAACTCTAACTCAAATATATATATGAACCCTCATGTTCACTGCAGCATTATTCACAATAGCCAAGGTATGGAAACAACCTAAGTGTCCATCAACTGATGAATGGATAAAGAAAATGTGGTATTTATATACAATGGAATATTATTCAGCCATAAAAAAGAAAGAAATTTTACTGTTTGCAACAACATGGATAGACCCTGAGAGCATTATGCTAAGTGAGATAAGTCAGGCAGAGAAAGACAAATACTGCATGATCTCACTTGGGAGTTGCCAGAGGTGGGGGGGGGGCGGTGAAATAGGTGAAGGGAGTCAAAGGGTACAAACATCCAGTTATAAAATAAATAAGTCATGGGGCTATAATGTACACCATGTGATTATAGTTAATAATAGTGTATTGCATATTTAAAAGTTGCTAAGGAGGGACTTCCCTGGTGGCACAGTGGTTAAGAATCTGCCTGCCAATGCAGGGGACATGGGTTTGAGCCCTGGTCCGGGAAGATTCCGCATGCCACAGAACAACTAAGCCCGTGAGCCACAACTACTGAGCCCACATGCCTGGAGCCCATGCTCCGCAACAAGAGAAGCCACAGCAATGAGAAGCCCACGCACTGCAACAAAGAGTAGCCCCCGCTCACTGCAACTAGAGAAAGCCCACATGCACCAAAGAAGACCCAATGCAGCCAAACATTAATTCATTAATTAATTAATTTAAAAATTTTTTAATAAATAAATAGAATTATCTGCTTAAAAAAAGTTATTAAGGAGGTAGATCTTGAAAGTTCTCATTACAAGAAAAAATCTGTTAACTATATATGGTGATGGATGTTAACTAGATTGTTGTAGTAATAATCTCACAATATATAAAAATATTGAATCAGTATATTGTACACCCAAAACTAATATAATGTTGTATGTCAATTATACATTAATTTTAAAAAATAGCCAAGATTCTATCTCAAGGTCTTGGCTTGCTATAGAGACATATAAGTTCTAAGAATTAACCTCAAGATGCAGTAATTAAGACAACATGGTACTAGCACAGGGATGGACAGATAGAACACTAGAACATGTGGAGCAGAATGAAAAACCCAGAGACAGACCCACATAGGTAGACCTGTGGGGGTGACCAAGAACACTGTGGGTCAGTGGGAAAAGATGTATTGTTTGGTGAGCAGGGTTGGGACCACTGGTTACATAAACAGGAAAATATTAAAGTTAACCTCCACCTCACACCACACCTCAACATCAGTGCCAGGTAGATTAAAACCTAAGTGTGAAAAGTACAACAGCAGAAGTTTTAGAATCTGGTATAGGACAGCAACTTCTTGACCTCAGAGTGGTGGGAATTTTTAAAGCAATGTACCTAAAGCATGCACCCTAAAAAAATACTGAGAAAAGTTAACTGTGTTAAAATTTAAAGCTTCTATCCTAAAAAGACATTTAAAAAGTGAGAATGTTCTGTATATGTCTATTAGGTACATCTGCCTGGATGATCTATCCATTGTTGAAAGTGTTATTATTATTATTATACAATTATTGTAATGTTGTCCATTTCTCCCTTCAGATCTGTTAGGATTTGCTTAATATATTTAGGTGCTCTGATGTTGGGTGTGTATATATTCATGATTGTATATATTCTTGATGAATTGACCACATTATCATTATAAAATGACCATCATTGTCTCATTACCATTTTAGTTTAAAGTCTATTTTATCTGATATAAGTATAGCTACCTGCTCTCATTTGGTTTCCACGGAGTATCTTTTCTGACCCCTTCACTTTCAGTCTGTGTGTGTGTGTGTGTGTCCTTATATCTAAAGTGAGTGTCTTATAGGCAGCATATATCTGGGTCTCTTTTATATTCATTCAGCCACTCTATGCCTTTTGATTAGAGAATTTAATCTATTTACATTTAAAGTTTGTATTGATAGGTAAGGACTTACTGATGTCATCTTAATTGTTTTCTGGCTGTTTGTAGTTTCCTTGTTCCTTTCTTCCTATCTTACAATCTTCTTTTGTGAATTGATTTTCTATAGTAGTATGCTTAGATTCCTTTTTATTTATCTTTTGTGAATCAACTGTAGGTTTTGCTTTGTGGTTACAACGAAGCTTATATAAAACATCTTTTAGATATAAAGGTCTGTTTTAAGCTGATAACAACATAACTTCATCCACATACAAAAGCTCTACCCTTTACTCCCCACACCACATTTTTTTTCTTGGTGTCACAATTTACTTTTTTTAATATTGTGTATCCATTAACAAATTGTTATAGCTATATCTATTTTTTAACATTTCTGTCCTTTAACCTTTATTCTAGAGTTAAGTTGTTAACACAACACATTACAGCATTACTGTATCCTAAATATGACTATATACCTACTTTCACCAATGTGTTTTACATTTTCATGTGTTCATTTTACAAATTAGAGGGAAAAAAGAAAAAAAGGTTAGAGACAAGTCCCAAACTGAGAGAAAATATGTGCAAGGCATACAACAACTGATGATGAACTAGTATTCGAAATTCACACATAACTCTTATAAAATCTAGGAGAAGATAAAGGCCACCAGAGACAATGAACAAAGGATTGAGACACTGTACAGAAAGGAAACGATGGTGGTTGACTAGCAGAGGATGATGCACAATACCATTTCCAATTGGAGTATTAAATCAAACTGAAGAAACACTGATTCTGATCCATCAGCCCCCAACCCAGAACTCCCTGTGGTAGGATGAACCTACCCTATGGACCCAAAATTTCCTGCATGCACTCCAGCACAGCACTTGTGATGGGCTGCAGGAACAAAAACATATATTGTCGGGACCTTCCTCGTGGTCCAGTGGTAAACAATCTGCCTTCCAATGCAGGGGACGCGGGTTCGATCCCTGGTCAGGGAACTAAGAGCCCACATGCCGTGTGGCAACTAAGCCCATGCGCCACAACTACTGAGCTTGCACACCTCAACTAGAGAGCCCACATGCCACAACTACAGAGCCCACGCACTCTGGAGCCCACACACCACAACTAGAGAGAGAAAAGAAACCTGCACGCCACAACTAGAGAGAAGCCTGCGCAATGCAACAAAGAGCCCATGCGTCCCAACAAAAGATACCGAGATCCTGCATACTGCAACTACAGCCCAATGCAGCCAAAATAAAAAAATAAAAAATAAACATATATTGTCTTTCTCTAAGTACAGTTTCTAAACACTCCCCCTAAACTCCCCACAGTGGTTAAGATCATAGACACAGTGCCTGGCTATGTGTCCCCCATTCTAGGCTGATCATTTCCACCTCTCCTATGGAGGTGATGAAGGTCACATGGAATGCTGTCTAGGATTGTGTTGAAACCTGAATTCCCATATTTACACACCTGTGTTCATAGTAGCATTATTCACAATAGCCAAAAGTTGGACGCAACCTACATGTCCATCCATGGATGAATGGATAAACAAATTGTGGTCCATCCATACAATGGAATGTTATTGAGCCTTAAAAAGGAAGGAAATTCTGACACGTGCTACAACATGGATGAACCATGAAGACATTATGCTAGGTCAAATAAGCCAGTTACAAAAGGACAAACACTGAATGATTCTACTTACATGAGTGACTTAGAGAAGTCAAATTCATAGAGACAGAAAGTAGAAGGGTAGGTACTACAGGTTGCGGGGAATAGAGAGTTATTGTTTAACATGGACAGGTTTCAGTTTGGGAAGATGAAAAAGTTCTGCAGATGGATGGTGGTGAAGTTTACACAACAATGTAAATGTGCTTGACACTGGAATCTACACTTAAAAATGGTTTAAATGTTAATTGTTACGTTATATATATTTTACCACAATTTTTAAGTAAAAGTTTTTTTTAAAAAAACTGAATTGCCATTTTTCATTGATTCCTAGAACAACTTCTTCCTGCTTTTCCAGCCTCCCTCTCCCACTGTCGTCCCCCTACCACCACTTCCCCATCCCCACCCTTGCCCACTCAGCCAGGTCAGCCGAGGATGTCTCCTGAAGGGATCCTACCTACTTGAGAGCTGACGCACAACTGGGTTCACTGTCCGACTGTTCCAGGGACTGGAAAACACCACTGAACCCTGCCCCTGCCCCTCCTCTCCTGTCCGCATCCCCCCCAACACCCACCCCCCCAATCCCCTCTTATCCTAAGTGCCCTCTCCTGCCTCCAAAATCCCACCTCTGCCACCCCATGGCCCACCCCTTGCTCCCCAGGCAAGCTCCCATTCCCAAGTACCCGCCTGCACTGCCCCCACTCTCACCCCCATGGAGTAATGCAGTTCACTCTCTCCTGGTCCCTTACCCCACACCCAGGTTGCATCAGGGCAAAATAAACACCAGAAGCAGCTGATGAAGAAACATGACTTCTGATTTGGAGGGGGATAGGGAACAGTGGAGTCCAAGCTGCTCGGACCCCTTGGTGATGTCCACCAGTTACTTTTTGGTGACCTCCAGTCTGTTGGTGCCTATGGGGCCTCCCCCTCCCAGGCAGTGCATTCCTAGCAGAGCCCCTACCCTCCTCCCAGGTAGTCTGTTCTATGACAACTGGTGCACACCTGCTTGGGCTGCTCCCCAAGGGCCCCAAGGGCAGGGGGGACCCTCAGAGGGGCAGCTGACAGCTTAAGCACCAAGAACAGACCAAAGCTCCACCCACTGCCTGAGCAAGCACCCTCAGGGCCCATGAGGGTGGGGTGTGTTCCACACCAACTTGGCAAGCAGGGCCATGGGGGCAAGACCTTGCCAAGGGCATGTGATCAGGATGCAGGGACATCCCAGGAACTGTGGACCACACCTGACCACAGCTACTGCCAGGCTGGCCCATGTGGTGTCATCTTCTTATTGAAAGTCAGTAAAACTGTGACCAGAGGGCATTGCTGGCAAAGATTCCCTGATGAGACCTTTAAAGCACTTTATTAGCACTTTAAGGACAGGAGCTTCTGAGAACAGAAGATCCACCGTGCGGTGGGTGGACAGGCCCACCATGGCCACACAGAACTTTTGGGGTCAAGACTATCACCTTGCTTCACAGAACAGGTTAGTTCTCCCCAAAATGCTCTGTAAGTCTAATGCAATTCCTATCGGAACCCCAGCAAAATAGAGATCAGCCAAAATCTTAAATTAACTAAAGCTAACTTTAGAAACTATAAAGGTTTGCAGAACAGCTGCAGATCTGCAGATTTGTTCCCTGAAGCCAAATGCAGCCTGATGCTGATCTGTTGGCTGCTGAATTCTCTGGTATCTTAGCCCTGCTTTGCTTTTGTGCCCCTTCCTACAACACACACACACACACTCACTTTCCAGAATGCTGTGACCTGCAGTCTGCTTAGCTCAACTATGCTTGCGTGTTTTTTCTCTCCCTCCCTCCTTCCCTCCCTCCCTCCCTCCCTCTCTCCCTCTCTCTCTCTCTCTCTCTCTCTCTCTCTGTCTCTCTGTCTCTCTCAGAACTCGGCATTTGCATCTGACTTGATTCTCCCCATAATGATTATATTTCAATGATGGCACTAGATCTGAATTTGCATCACTTGATCTCTGCCATTGGACAGAGCCTGGATGAATTACAAGGTTTGATGCTTGCTGTATTTGCACTCTTACCTACATTTTAAAAATCTACAAGTATTGGGAATTCCCTGGTGGTCCAGTGGTTAGGGCTCCATGCTTCCACTGCAGGGGGCACGGTTTCGATCCTTCGTCAGGGAACTAAGATCCCGCAAGCCACGTGGTGTGGCCAAAAATATAAAAAATAAATTTTAAAAAATAGGGACTTTCCTGGTGGTGCAGTGGTTAAGAATCTGCCTGCCAGTGCAGGGGACATGGGTTCAATCCCTGGTCCAGGAAGATCTCACATGCCCCAGAGCAACTAAGTCTGGGCACCACACTACTGAGCCTGCACTCTAGAGCCTGTGTGCTGGAACTGCTGAGCCCATGCGCTATAACTACTGTAGCCTGCGTGCTCTAGAGCCCACAAGTCACAACTACTGAGCCCGTGTGCTGCAACTACTGAGGCCCACATGCCTAGAGCCCATGCTCTAGCAACAAGAGAAGCCACCGCAATGAGAAGCCTGTGCACTGCAACAAAGAGTAGACCCCACTCACCACAACTAGAGAAAGCCCAAGCGCAGCAAGGAAGATCCAATGGAGCCAAAAAAAAAAAAAGCAAAACCAGCTGGGCTTACTTTCAGGAGACCCAGAGGGCTGTGGGAAATAGAGACTCCACTCTTAAAGGAAGAACATAAAATCTCATATGTGGACTTACCTGGTGGCACAGTGGTTTAGAATTCGCCTGTCAATGCAGGGGACGTGGGTTCGAGCCCTGGTCTGGGAAGATCCCACATGCCATGGAGCAACTAAGCCTGTGTGCCACAACTACTGAGCCTGTGCTCTAGAGCCCACAAGCCACAACTACTGAACCCGCATGCTACAACTACTGAGGCCCACGCACCTCCGCAACAAGAGAAGCCACTGCAATGAGAAGCCCACGCACCGCAATGAAGAGTAGCCCCCACTCTCTGCAACTAGAGAAAGCCTGCATGCAGCAATGAAGACCCAACACAGCCCAAAAAAAAACCAAACAAAATAAACAAACAAAACAAAACAAAATAAACAGGGAATTCCCTGGAGGCCCAGGGGTTAGGACTCCACACTTTCACTACCAAGGGCACAGGTTCAATCCCTGGTCTGGGAACTAAGATCCAGCAAGCCGTGTGGTGCAGCAAAAAAACAAAAACAAACAACAAAAAAAATCTCAAATGCTCCAGGACCCAAGGCAGAAGCAGTAATTTGAAAGGAGCCTGGGTCACCTCACCTGCTGATCTTGCAAAGTCTCCTGGAGAGGCAGAAGGCAACTGGAGCTCACCCGGGGACACAGATAATGGAGGCACCCATTTTGGGGAGCTCCTTCCACCACAAGGACACTGGTGCTGGCAAGTGCCATCTTGGAGTCCTCACTCTAACTCATTAGCACCAGGAACCAGCCCCATCCACCAGGGGGTCAGCACCAATACTGGGATGCCTCAGGCTAAGCAACTAGCTGGGCTGGAATACAGCACCATCCACTAGCAGGCAGGTGGTCTTACGACCCCCTGAACCCACAGCTACCCTGGGACACAACCCTGCCCACCACAGGGTCCACTACCCAATCCCACACACCACTGTAAAGGCAATAACCCCGGGACTCCCAGGGCCCCCCAGTCAGAGACCACAGGACCCAGCTCCACTGACGAGTGGGCAGATGCCAGCCCCAGGACCCCTTGGGCCCTGGTCCTGCCCACTAACTCCAGGACCCCTAAGGCCCTGCAGCCAGAAACCCTGGGACCTAGCTCCACCCACCAGTGAGCTGGCACTATTCCCAGAACACGTGGGCTCCAGCTTCACCCACCAGAGGGATGGCACTAGCCCAAGGACCAGCCTCACACACCAGTGCGCAGACACCAGCCCCACAGCCTGCCATGGCAGGGCCCAGCCTACCCACCAACAGGCTGTACCTAGCCCCAGGAGCCCGTGGGCTCTGCTCTCACCCACCAGCAGGCCAATACCAGCTCTAGTACACACTGGATCCATCAGCAAGCTGCCCAAGGATTTGGTTCCACCCATAAGCAGGCCAACTTAAGCTTCAGGACACCCTGGACCCCATAGCCAGCTGTGTCAGGAACCAGCCCAGCCCACTAGCAGGACAACACAAGCTCCAGAACCACCAGGTCCCCGCAGCCAGAGACCCCAGGACCCAGCTCTGCCCTCCAGTGGGTTGGCACTAGCATCAGGATCCAGCTTTCCCCACCAGTGGGCAGGCACCAACCCCAGGAACCCCCAAGCCCCAGCTGCACCCACCAGCAGGCAAAGACCAGCTCTAAGATACCCTGGACTCCTAAGCCAGCCACCCAGGATCCAACTGCATGCACCAACAGGTCAGCACCAGCTTTAGGACATTGCAGAGCCTGCAGCCAGCCAAGTCAAGAAACAGCCCCACACACGGGCAGGCCAACACTAGATCCAAGAAACCTGACCCCAAAACCACCCACCCCAGAACCCGGCTGTACCCACCAGTGAGCCAGCACTAGTCTCAGAACCCTTGGGGTTCCTCATCCAGCTGCCTGGAGACCAGGCTCTGCCAACCAGCAGCCAGCAGCCTCCTCACAGGCAGAGCCTGGCAACCAACCGGACTGGGGGCCAGCCACGCCTACCAGACCACCCACACACAAGGGCCTGCCACAACAGAAGGACCCATGAAGGGGCACCCCTAGAGAATATAGCTCTGGTGACCAGAGGGGAGTGCACTGCTGGGTTGCATAGGATGTCTCCTACAAAGGGCCATTTATCCAAGGTCAGGAAACATAACCAACCTACCAGATACATCAAAATAAAAACAGCAAATTAGGCAAAATGAGGCAACAAAGGAACACGTTCCAGATGAAGGACCAAGACAAAATCCCAGAATAAGAACTAAGTGAAGTGGAGATAGGCAATCTACCCAAAAAAGAGTTCAAGGTAATGATCACAAAAATGATCAAAGAACTCGGGAGAAGAATGGATAAAAAGAGTGAGAAGTTAGAAGTTTTTAACAAAGAGTTACAAAATATAAAGGAGCAAAGAGAGATGAAGAAAACAGTAACTGAAATGAAAAATATACTAGAAGGAATCAACAGTAGATTAAATGATACAGAGGAACAGATAAGAGAGCTGGAAGATGAGTGGTGGAAATCACTAAAGCTGAAGAGAAGAAAGAATAAAAAGAAATGAGGACAGTTTGAGAGACCTCTGAGACAACATCAAGCATACTAAACATTTGCCTTATTGGGGTCACAGAAGAAGAGAGAGAAAAGAGCAGAGAACATATTTGAAGACAATAGCTGAAAACTTCCCTAACCTGGAAAAGGAAACAGACATCCAGGTCCAGGAAGCACAAACAGTCCCAAACAGTATCAACTCAAAGAGAAGTACACCAAGACACACTATAATTAAAATGGCAAAAGTTAAAGATAAAGAGAGACTATTAAAAGCAGCATGGGGAAAGGAACAAGTTATGTATAAGGAAACTCCCTTAAGGCTATTAGTTGACTTTTCAGCAGAAACTCTGCAGGCCAGAAGGGAGTAGCCCAATATATTTAAAGTGATGAAAGGGGAAAACCTACAACCAAGAATACTCTACCAGGCAAGGTTTTCATTCACATTTGATACAGAGATCAGAAGTTTTACAGATGAGCAAAAGCTAAAAGAGTTCAGCACCAACAAACCAGCTTTACAAAAAATGTTAAAGGGACTTCTCTAAACAAAAAAGAAAAGACCACAACTAGAAACATGAGAAGTGTGAAAGGAAAAACTCATTGGTAAAAGCAACTATAAAGTAACAAAATCAATCACGTATATTGGAATTCCCTGGTGGTCCAGTGGTTAGGACTCTGTGCTCTCACTGCCAAGGGCCCAGGTTCAATCCCTGGTCAGGGAACTAAGATCCTACAAGCCGTGCAGCATGGAAAAAAATGTATAAAACTAGTATGAAGGTTAAAAGACAAAAGTAGTAAAATCATCTATACCCACAATACCCACAGTTATGGGACACACAAAACAAAGAGGTGTAAAATATGATGTCAAAAACAGTAATTGTGGGAGAGGGCAGTAAAAATGCAGGGTCTTTAGATTGCTGTATATAAACCTCATGGTAACCACAAACCAAAAATCGATAATAGATACACACACAAAAGAGAAAGGAATCCAAATATAACACTAAAGATAGTTATCAAATCACAAGGGAAGAGAACAAAAGAAGGAAGGAACAAAAAGAACTACAAAAACAACCTTCCCAAAAAATTAACAAAATGGTAATAAGTACATACCTAATTACTTTAAATGTAAATGGACTAAATCTTCAATCAAAAGTCACAGGGTGGCTGATTGGATAGAAAAATAAGACTCGTATATATGCTGCTTATAAGAGACTCACTTCACAGCTAAAGACACACACAGAATGAAAGTGAGGGAATGGAAAAAGGTATTCCATGCAAATCAAAATCAAAAGAAAGCCAGGATAGTAATACTTATATCAGACAAAATAGGCTTTAAAACAAAGACTGTAACAGGAGACAAAGAAGGACATTACAAATGATCAAGGGATCAATCAAAGAAAATATAATAATTATAAATATATATGCACCCAACATAGGAGCAACTAGACATAAAGCAAATATTAACAAACATGAAGGGAGCAACTGACAGTAACACAAAAATATTAAGGGACTATAACACCCAACTTACATAAATGGACAGATTATCCAGACAGAAAATCAATAAGAAAACACTAGCTTTAAGTGACACTTTAGACCAGATGAACTCAATAGATATATCTAGAACATTCCATGCAAAGGCAGCAGAATATACCTTCTCTTCAAGTGCAAAAGGAACATTCTCCAGGATAGATCACAAGCTAGGCCACAAAAAAAGTCTCAGTAAACTTAAGATCACTGAAATCATATAAAGCATCTTTTCTGACCACAGTGCTATGAGACTAAAAATCAGCTATTAGAAAAACTGCAAAACAAACAAACAAAAGAATGTGGAGGCTAAACAATATGCTACTGAACAACCAATGGATCACTGAATAAATCAAAGATGAAATTTAAAAAATACCTGGAGACAAATGAAAACGAAAACACAGGGAGGGACCTTCAAGATGGCAGAAGAGTAAGATGTGGAGATCACCTCCCTCTCCACAAATATATCAAAAATACATCTACATGTGGGACAACTCCTACAGAACACCTACTGAACACTGTCAGAAAACCTCAGACTTCCCAAAAGGCATGAAAATCCCCAGGTACCTGGGGAGGGCAAAAGAAAAATGAAAAAACAGAGACAAAAGAATAGGGATGGGACCTGCACCTCTGGGAGGGAGCTATGAAGGAGGAAATGTTTCCACACACTAGGACACCCCTTCACTGGCAGAGATGGGGGATGGGCGCAGGGGAAGCTTCAGAGCCACGGAGGAGAGTGAAGCAACAGGGGTGCAGAAGGCAAGGCAGAGAGAGAGTCCCACACAGAGGATCGGTGCCGACCAGCACTCACCAGCCTGAGAGGCTTGTCTGCTCACCTGCTGGGGTGGGTGGGGGCTGGGAGTTGAGGCTCGGGCTTCAGAGGTCAGATCCCAGGGAGAGGACTGGGGTTGGCTGCGTGAACACAGCCTGAAGGAGGCTAGTGCACCACAGCTAGCCAGAAAGGAGTCCAGGATAAAGGCTGGACCTGCCTAAGAGGCAAGAGACCATTGTTTCAGAGTGTGCAAGGAGAAGGGATTCCTTCCCCGTCTGCCCACAGAAGGCAGAGCACCGCCTAAATGAGCTCCAGAGATGGGAGTGAGCTATGGAATGCAGAGACATGTGTGAGTCGTACATCCCAGAGACAGGCATGAAACACTAATGCTGCTTGGACCCCAGAGACAGGCATGAAACGTTAATGCTGCTACTGCAGCCACCAATAATCCTGTGTGCAAGCACAGGTCACTATCCACACACACACACACACACACACACACACACACACACACACACACACACACACACCAGGAGCCTGTGAAGCCCGCCAATGCCAAGGTCAACTTCCCCGGGAGAACACACAGCACGCCTCAGGCTGCTGCAATGCCACACCGGCCTCTGCCACCACAGGCTCACCCCACATTCCAATTATAACTACTATACCCCTCCCTCCTCCAGGCCTGAATGTGCAAGAGCACCCTAATCAGCCGCTGCTTTAACCTGCCTCCTGTCTGGGTGGGGAACAGATGCCTGAGGGAGAACTACACGCAGAGGTGGGGCCAAAACCAAAGTTGAACCCCACGAGCTGGGCGAACAAAGAAGAGAAAGGGAAATTTCTCCATGCAGCCTGGGGAGCAGCAGATTAAATCCCCAGAATCAACTTGCTGTACCATGCCTCTGTGGAATACCTGAATAAACAATGAATCATCCCAAAATTGAGGCGGTGGATTTTGGGAGCAACTGTAGACTTGGGGTTTGCTGTCTGCGACTGATTTGTTTCTGATCTTTATGTTTACCTTAGTTCAGTTTTTAGCATTTGTTATCATTAGTGGATTTGTTTATTGGTTTGGTTGCTCTCTTTTTTAAATTATTTTTTATTTTAATAATTTTATTTATTTATTTTTCTTTCTTTTTTTCCCCTTTTCTTCTGAGCCATGTGGCTGATAGGGTCTTTGTTGCTCCAGCTTGGGAGTCAGGCCAGAGCCTCTGAGGTGGGAGAGCTGAGTTCAGGACATTGGACCATCAGAGACCTCCTGGCCCCATGTAATATCAATCAGCGAGAGCTCTCCCAGAGATCTCCATCTCAACAATAAGACCCAGCTCCCCACAATGGCCAGCAAACTCCAGGGATGGACGTCCCATGTCAAACAACTGGCAAGAGAGGAACACAACTCCACCCATTAGCAGAGAAGCTGCCTAAAATCATACTAAGTTCACAGACACCCCAAAACACACCACTGGATGCGGCCCTGCCCAGCAGAAAGACAAGATCCAGCCCCACCTACCAGAACACAGGCACCAGTCCCCCCCACCAGGAAGCCTACACAAGCCACTGAAACAATCTTACCCACTGGGAGCAGACACCAAAAACAACGGGAACTACGAACCTGCAGCCTGCGAAACAGAGACCCCTAACACAGCAAGTTAAGCAAAATGAGAAGACAGAGAAACACACAGCAGATGAAGGAGCAAGATAAAACCCCACCAGACCAAACAAATGAAGAGAAAATAGGCAGTCTACCTGAAAAAGAATTCAGAATAATGATAGTAACGATGCTTCAAAATCTTGGAAATACAATGGAGAAAATACAAGAAATGCCTAACAAGGATCTACAAGAACTAAAAAGCAAACAAACAATGATGAACAACAAAAAAATGAAATTAAAAATTCTCTAGAAGGAATCAATAGCAGAATAACTGAAGCAGAATAATGGATAAGTGACCTGAAGATAAAATACTGGAAATAACTACTGCAGAGCAGCATAAAGAAAAAAGAATTAAAAGAATTGAGGACAGTCTCAGAGACCTCTGAGACAATATTAAACGTACCAACATTCGAATTGTAGGGGTCCCAGAAAAAGAAGAGAAAAAGAAAAGGTTAGAGAAAATATTTGAAGAGATTATAGTTGAAAACTTCCCTAATATGGGAAAGGAAATAGTCAATCAGGTCCAGGAAGTGCAGAGAGTCCCATACAGGATAAACTGAAGGAGAAACACGCCAAGACACGCCAATTAATCAAAAATTAAATACAAAGAAAAAATATTAAAAGCAGCAAGGGGAAAGCAACAAATAACATACAAGGGAATCTCCATAAGCTTAACAGCTGATGTTTCAGCAGAAACTCTGCAAGCCAGAAGGGAGTGGCAGGACATATTTAAAGTGATAAAAGGGAAAAACCTACAACCAAGATTACTCTACCCAGCGAGGATCTCATTCAGATTTGATAGAGAAGTTAAAACCTTTACAGACAAGCAAAAGTTAAAAGAATTCAGCACCACCAATCCAGCTTTACAACAAATGCTAAAGGAACTTCTCTAGGCAGGAAACACAAGAGAAGGAAAAGACCTACAAAAACAAACCCAAAACTATTAAGAAAATGGTAACAGGAACATACATAAAATCAATAATTACCTTAAATGTAAATGGATTAAATGCTCCCACCAAAAGACACAGACTGGCTGAATGGATACAAAAACAAGACCTGTACATATGCTGTCTACAAGAGACCCACTTCAGACCTAAAGACACATACAGACTGAAAGTGAGGGGATGGGAAAAGATATTCGATGCAAATGGAAAGCAAAAGAAAGCTGCAGTAGCAATTCTCATATCAGACAAAATAGACTCTAAAATAAAGACTATTGCAAGAGACAAAGAAGGACACTACATAATGATCAAGGGATCAATCCGAGAAGAGGATATAACAATTGTAAATATTTATGCACTCAACATAGGAGCACCTCAATACATAAGGCAAAGGCTAACAGCCATAAAAGGGGAAATCAACAGTAACACAATCATAGCATGGGACTTTAACACCCCACTTTCACCAATGGAAAGATCAGCCAAACTGAAAATAAATAAAGAACCACAAGCTTTACATGATACATTAAACAAGATGGACTTAATTGATATTTATAGGACATTCCATTCCAAAACAACAGAATACACTTTCTTCTCAAGTGCTCATGGAACATTCTCCAGGATAGATCATATCTTGGGTCACAAATCAAGCCTTGGTAAGTTTAAGAAAATGGAACTCGTATCAAGTATCTTTTCCAACCACAACACTATGAGACTAGATATCAATTACAGGGGAAAAAAACTGTAAAAAATACAAACACATGGAGGCTAAACAATAAGCTACTAAATAACCAAGAGATCACTGAAGAAATCAAAGAGGAAATCAAAAAATGCATAGAAACAAATGACAAAAACACGACGGGGCTTCCCTGGTGGCGCAGCGGTTAAGAATCCGTCTGCCAATGCAGGGGACACGGGTTTGAGCCCTGGTTTGGGAAGATCCCGCATGCTGCAGAGCAGCTAGGCCTGGGCGCTACAACTACTGAGCCTGCGCTCTAGGGCCCACAAGCCACAACTACTGAGCCCATGCACCACAACTACTGAAGCCTGCATGCCTGGAGCCCCTGCTCCACAACAAGAGAAGCCACCACAATGAGAAGCCCATCGACACAACTAAAAAAAGTCCACATGCAGCAACGAAGACCCAAGGCAGCCAAAAAATAAATAAATAAAACAAAACATGACGACCCAAAACCTATGGGATGCAGCAAAAGCAGTTCTAAGAGGGAAGTTTATAGCAATACAATCCTACCTCAAGAAACAAGAAACATCTCAAATAAACAACCTAACCTTACACCTAAAGCAATTACAAAAAGGAGAGCAAAAAAACCTCAACATTAGCAGGAGGAAAGAAATCACAAAGATCAGATCAGAAATAAATGAAAAAGAAATGAAGGAAACGATAGCAAAGATCAATAAAACTAAAAGCTGGTTCCTTGAGAAGATAAACAAAATTGATAAACCGTTAGCCAGACTCATCAAGAAAAAAAGGGAGAAGACTCAAACCAATAGAATTAGAAATGAAAAAGGAGAAGTAACAACTGACACTGCAAAAATACTAAGGATCATGAGAGATTACTACAAGCAACTCTATGCCAATAAAATGGACAACCTGGAAGAAATGGACAAATTCTTAGAAAAGCACAACCTTCTGAGACTGAGCCAGGAAGGAATAGAAAATATGAACAGACCAATCACAAGCACTGAAATTGAGACTGTGATTAAAAACCTTCCAACAAATAAAAGCTCAGGACCAGATGGCTTCACAGGCGAATTCTATCAAACATTTAGAGAAGAGCTAACACCAATCCTTCTCAAACTCTTCCAAAATATAGCAGAGGGAGGAACACTTCCAAACTCATTCTATGAGGCCACCATCACCCTGATACCAAAACCAGACAAAGATGTCACAAAGGGAAAAAACTACAAGCCAATATCACTGATGAACATAGATGCAAAAATCCTCAACAAAATACTAGCAAACAGAATCCAACAGCACATTAAAAGGATCATACACCATGATCAACTGGGGTTTATCCCAGGAATGCAAGGATTCTTCAATAAATGCAAATCAATCAGTGTGATACACCATATTAACAACCTGAAGAATAAAAACCATATGATCATGTTAATAGATGCAGAAAAAGCTTTTGACAAAATTCAACACCGATTTATGATAAAAACCTTCCATAAAGTAGGCATAGAGGGAACTTACTTCAACATAATAAAGGCCATATATGACAAACCTACAGTCAACATCGTTCTCAATGGTGAAAAACTGAAACCACTTCCACTAATATCAGGAACAAGACAAGGTTGCCCACTCTCACCACTATTATTCAACATAGTTTTGGAAGTTTTAGCCACAGCAATCAGAGAAGAAAAATAAATAAAAGGAATCCAAATCGGAAAAGAAGAAGTAAAGATGTCATTGTTTGCAGATGACATGATACTCTACATAGAGAATCCTAAAGATGCTGCCAGAAAAATACTAAAGCTAATCAATGACTTTGGTAAAGTAGCAGGATACAAAATTAATGCACAGAAATCCCTTGCATTCATATACACTAATGATGAAAGAGAGGGCTTCCCTGGTGGCGCAGTGGTTGAGAGTCCACCTGCCAATGCTGGGGACACGGGTTCATGCCCCAGTCCGGGAAGATCCAACATGCCGTGGAGCGGCTGGGCCCGTGAGCCATGGCTGCTGAGCCTGCGCGTCCAGAGCCTGTGCTCTGCAGCGGGAGAGGCCACAACAGTGAGAGCCTGCGTACCACACAAAAAAAAAAAGATCTGAAAGAGAAATTAAGGAAACAGTCCCATTTACCATTGCAACAAAAAGAATAAAATACCTAGGAATAAACCTACCTAAGGAGACAAAAGACTTGTATGCAGAAAACTATAAGACACTGATGAAAGAAATTAAAGATGATACAAACAGATGGAGAGATATACCATGTTCTTGGATTGGAAGAATCAACATTGTGAAAATGACTCTACTACCCAAAGCAATCTACAGATTCAATGCAATCCCTATCAAACTACCAATGGCATTTTTCACAGAACTAGAACAAAAAAATTCACAATTTGTATGGAAACACAAAAGACACCGAATAGCCAAAGCAATCTTGAGAAAGAAAAACGGAGCTGGAGGAATCCGGCTCCCTGACTTCAGACTATACTATAAAACTACAAAGTAATCAAGACAGTATGGTACTGGCACAAAAAGAGAAATATAGATCAATGGAACAGGATAGAAAGCCCAGAGATAAACCCAAGCACATATGGTCACCTTATTGTTGATAAAGGAGGCAAGAATAAACAATGGAGAAAAGGCAGCCTCTTCAATAAGTGGTGCTGGGAAAACTGGACAGGTACATGTAAATGGATGAAATTAGAACACTCCCTAACACCATACACAATAATAAACTCCAAATGGATTAAAGACCTAAATGTAAGGCCAGACACTATAAAACTCTTAGAGGAAAACATAGGCAGAACACTTCATGAGATAAATCACAGCAAGATCCTTTTTGATTCACCTCCTAGAGAAAGGGAAATAAAAACATAAATAAACAAATGGGAGCTAATGAAACTTAAACGCTTTTGCACAGCAAAGGAAACCATAAACAAGACAAAAAGGCAACCTCAGAATGGAAGAAAGTATTTGCAAATGAAGCAACTGACAAAGGATTAATCTCCAAAATATACAAGTAGCTCATGCAGCTCAATATCAGAAAAACAAACAACCCAATCGAAAAATGGGTGGAAGACTTAAATAGACATTTCTCCAAAGAAGACATACAGATGGCCATCAAACACATGAAAGGATGCTCAACATCACTAATCATTAGAGAAATGCAAATGAAAACTACAATGAGGTATCACCTCACACTGGTCAGAATGGCCATCATCGAATATCTACAAACAATAAGTGCTGGAGAGGGTGTGGAGAAAAGGGAACCCTCTTGCACTGTTGGTGGGAATGTAAATTGATATAGCCACTATGGAGAACAGTATGGAGGTTCCTTAAAAAACTAAAAATAGAACTACCATATGACCCAGCAAGCCCACTACTGGGAATGTACCCTGAGAAAACCATAATTCAAAAAGAGTCATGTACCAAAATGTTCATTGCAGCTCTATTTACAATAGCCCAGAGATGGAAACAACCTAAGTGTCCATCATCGGATGAACGGATAAAGAAGATGTGGCACATATATACAATGGAATATTACTCAGCCATAAAAAGAGACGAAATTGAGCTATTTGTAATGAGGTGGATAGACCTAGAGTCTGTCATACAGAGTGAAGTAAGTCAGAAAGAGAGAGACAAATACCGTATGCTAACACATATATATGGAATTTAAAAAAAAAATGTCATGAAAAACCTAGGGGTGAAACAGGAATAAAGACACAGACTTACTAGAGAATGGACTTGAGGCTATGGGGAGGGGGAAGTGTAAACGGTGACAAAGCGATAAAGAGGCATGGACATATATACACTACCAAACGTAAGGTAGATAGCTAGTGGGAAGCAGCCGCATAGCACAGGGAGATCAGCTCGGTGCTTTGTGACCGCCTGGAGGGGTGGGATAGGGAGGGTGGGAGGGAGGGAGACGCAAGCGGAAAGAGATATGGGAATATATGTATATATATAACTGATTCATTTTGTTGTGGAGCTGAAACTAACATACCATTGTAAAGCAATTATACTCCAATAAAGATGTTAAAAAAAAAATAAAAAATAAAAAAAATAAAAAAAAAAAAAAGAGTCATGTACCACAATGTTCATTGCAGCACTATTTACTATAGCCAGGACATGGAAGCAACCTAAGTGTCCATCGACAGATAAATGAATAAAGAAGATGTGGCACATATATACAATGGAATATTACTCAGCCATAAAAGGAAACAAAATTGAGTTATTTGTAGTGAGGTGGATGGACTTAGAGTCTGTCATACAGAGTGAACTAAGTGAGAAAGAGGAAAACAAATATCATATCTTAACACATATATATGGAATCTAAAAAAAATGCTTTTGATGATCCTAGGGGCAGGACAGGAATAAAGATGCAGACATAGAGAATGCACTTGAGGACACACGGAGGGGGAAGGGTAAGCTGGGATGAAGTGAGAGAGTGGCATGGACATATATACCAAATGTAAAATAGATAGCTAGTGGGAAGCAGCTGCATAGCACAGGGAGATCAGCTTGGTGCTTTGTGACGACCTAGAGGGGGGGGATAGGGAGGGTGGGAGGGAGACACAAGAGGGAGGGGATATGGGGATAAATGTATACATATAGCTGATTCACTTTGTTATACAACAGAAACTAACACAACATTGTAAAGCAATTATACTCCAATAAAGACGTTAAAAATATAAAAGTAAAAAATAACCCCCCCAAAAAAACACAATGATCCAAAATCTATGGGATGTAGCAAAAACAGTTATAAGTTGGAAGTTTATAGCGATATAAGCCTACCTCAGGATACAAGAAAAATCTCAAATAAACAACCTAACTTTATACATAAAGGAACTAGAAAGACAGAAAAAACCCAGAGTTAGTAGAATGAAAGAAATCATAAATATCAGAGCAGAAATAAATGAAATAGAGACTAAAAAGCAATAGAAAAGTTCAACAAAACTAAGAACTAGTTCTTTGAAAAGATAAACAAAATTGATAAACCTTTATCAAGACTTAGCAAGGAAAAAGAGAGAGGACCCAAATTGATAAAATCAGGTATGAAAAAGGAGAAGTTACCAACTGATACAACAGAAATACAAAAGGCTCATAAGAGATTACTATAAACAACAATACACCAATAAAATGGACAACCTAGAAGAAAGGGAAAAATCTTTGAAATGTATACTCTCCCAAGATTGCACTAGGAAGAAATACAAAATATGAACAGACCAATCTCCAGTAATGAAATTGATTCAATAATTTAAAAAAAAAACTCCCAAAAACCAAAAGTCTAGGACCAGATGGCGTCACAGGTGAATTCTATCAAACATTTAGAGATGAGTTAACACCTATCCTTCTGAAACTATTACAAAAAATTGAAGAGGAAGGAATGTTTCCGAACTCCTTCTATGAGACCAGTATCACTCTGATTCCAGAAGCAGACAAAGATATCACACACACAAAAAATTACAGGTCAATATCACTGATGAACACAGATTCAAAAATCCTCAACAAAATAATAGCAAACCAAATTCAACAATACATTAAAAGGATCATACACCATGATCAAGTGGGATTTACCCCAGGGGTGCAAGGAAGTTTCAATATCTGCAAATCAATCAATGTCATACACCACATTAAAAAATTGAAGAATAAAAATCATACAATCATCTCAGTATATGCTGAAGAAGCTTCTGACAAAATTCAACATCCATTTATGATAAACACCCTACAAAATAGGTATAGAGGGAACATACTCCATCATAATAAAGGCCATACATGATAAGCCAACAGGTAACATCATACTCAATGGTGAAAAGCTAAAAGCATCTCCTGTCAGATCAGGAGCAATACAAGGATGCCCTCTCTCACTGCTTTTATTCAACATAGTATTGGAAGTCCTAGCCAAGGCTAGAAAAAAGAAAGACAAGAAAAAAGAAATAAAAGGAATCCAAATTGGAAAGGAAGAAGTAAAACTGTCCCTGTTTGCAAATGACATGATATTATACATAGAATATCCTAAAGATGCCACCAAAATAATACTAGAACTCATCAATGAATTTGGTAAAGTTGCAGGATACAAAATTAATATATAGAAATCATTTGGGGACTTCCCTGGTTGTCCAGTGGTTAGGATTCTGTGCTTCCACTGCAGGGGACATAGGTTTGATCCCTGGTCGGGGAACTAAGATCCCACATGCCACATGGCATGTCCAAAAAATAGAAAAATAAGAAAGAAATTGGGTTGCATTTCTATACATAACAATGAACTATATGAAAGAGAAATTAAGGAAACAATCCCATTTTCCATTGAATCAAAAAGAATAAAATATCTAGGAATCAACCTAAGGAGGTAAAAGACCCATACTGAGACAACTTTAAGACACTGATGAAAGAAACTGAAGATGACACAAACCCATGTTCTTGGATTGGAAGAATTAATATTGTTAAAATGACCATACTACCCAAGATAGATTCAATGAAATCCCTATCAAAACACCAATGGCATTTTTCACAGAACTAGAACAACTAATTTTAAAATTTGTATGGAAACACAAAAGACCTTGAATAGCCAAAACAAGAAAGAAGAACAGAGCTAGAGGTGCCACACTCCCTGACTTCAGACTAATCATAAAGTTATAATAATCAAAGCAGCATGGTACTTGCACAAAAACAGTCACTCAGACGAATGGGACACAACAGAGAGCCTGGAAATAAACCCATGCACTTACGGTCAATTAATCTATGACAGAGAAGGCAAGAATATACACTGGGGAAAAGACAGTCTCTTCAATAAGTGGTGCTGGGAAAAATGAACAGCCACATGTAAAAGAATAAAATTACAACATTTTCTCACACCTTATACAAAAATAAACCCAAAAAAGAACAGACACATGTTGGACTTCCCTGGTCGCACAGTGGATAAGAATCCTCCTGCCAATGCAGGGCACATGGGTTCAATCCCTCCTGCCAATGCAGGGCACACGGGTCCGGGAAGATTCCACATGCCATGGAGCAACTAAGTCCATAAGCCACAACTACCGAGCCTGGGTGCCACAACTACTGAAGCCCGTGAGCCTAGAGCTCCGCAACAAGAGAAGCCACTGCAATGAGAAGCCCACACACCACAACAAAGAGTAGCCCCACTCACAACAACTAGAGAAAGCCCACGCACAGCAACGAAGACCCAAGACTGTCAAAAATTAATTAATTAATTAATTCAAAAAGAATAGACACATGAATATGTATAACTGAATCACTTTGCTGTACACCTGAAACTAACTCAACATTGTTAATCAACTATACTCCAATATATAATATTGGGTTGGCCCAAAAGTTCGTTCGGGTTTTTTCCATAATATCTTTCAAAAAAACCCAATGAACTTTTTGGCCAACCCAATAAAATGTTAGGTAATAAAGTAATAAAGAAGGTTTGATGAAAATAAAATAAAGACTCAATATTAAGATTTAAAAAAACAAAATGGACTAAAAACCTAAATGTAAGACCAGAAACCATAAATTCCTAGAAGAAAGCATAGGCAGAACACTCTTTGTCACAAATCATAGAAACATTTTTGTGTGATTTGTCTCCTAAGGCAAAGGAAACGAAAGCAAAAATAAAGAAATGGGACCTAATTAAACTTGAAAGCTTTTGCACAGCAAAGGAAACCACTGACAAAACAAAAAGACAACCTACTGAATGGGAGAAAATATTTGCAAATGATATGACCCGTATGGGCTTAATACCCAAAACATATAAAGAGCTCATACAACTCAATATCAAAAGAAAAACAGGGCTTCCCTGGTGGCGCAGTGGTTGAGAGTCCACCTGCCGATGCAAGGGACGTGGGTTCGTGCCCCGGTCTGGGAAGATCCCACAAGCCACGGAGTGGCTGGGCCCGTGAGCCATGGCTGCTGAGCCTGCGCGTCCGGGGCCTGTGCTCTGCAACGGGAGAGGCCACAACAGTGAGAGGCCCGCATACCGCAAAAAAAAAAAAAAAAGATTGTAAAATGGGCAGAAGACCTGAATACACATTTTTCCAAAGAAGGTAATAAGATAGCCAACAGGTATATGAAGAGATACTCAACATCACTAATCATCAGAGAAATGTTAATCAAAACCACATCACCTCACACCTGTCAGAATGGCTATCATCAAAAAGATCACAAATAAATAACAGATGTTGGTGAGGATGTGGAGAAAAGGGAACCATTGTACACTGTTGGTGGGAATGTAAATTGGTGGAATCACTGTGGAAAACAGTATGGAGGTTCTTCAAAAATCTAAAGAGAGAACTACCATATGATCCAGCAATTCCACTCCTCGGTATATCCAAAGAAAATCAAAACCCTAATCTGAAAAGATACATGCACTCCAATGTTCATAGCAGCATTATTTACAATAGCCAAGATAAGGCAGCAACCTAAATGGCCATCAACAGATGAATGGATAAAGAAGATTTCATACATATATACGATGGAATATTACTCAGCCAAAAAAAGAATAAATTTTTGCCATTTGCAAAATGCAACATGCATAGATGGATAGACCTGGAGGGTATTATGTTTAGTGAAATAAGTCAGAGAGAGAAAGACAAATACTGTATACTATCACTTATATGTGAAATCAAAAAAGTGAATGAATATAACAAAAGAGAAACAGGTGCACAGATATGGAGAACAAACTAGTGGACACCAGTGGGGAGAAGAAAGTGGAAGGGCAGAATAGCAGTAAGGGGACTTCCCTGGTGGCACAGTGTTTACGAATCTGCCTGCCAATGCAGGCGACACAGGTTTGAGCCCTGGTCCAGGAAGATCCCACATACCACGGAGCAACTAAGCCTGTGCACCATAACTACGGAGCCTGCACTCTACAGCCCGTGAGCCACAACTACTGAGCCTGCACGCCACAACTACTGAAGCCTGTGCACCCTAGAGCCCGTGCACTGGTAGAGCCTGGTACTGCTCCATGGCCTGTTAGAAATCAGGACACACAGCAGGAGGTGAGTGTCAGGTGAGCGAGCAAATCTTCATCTGTATTTACAGCCACTCCCCATCGCTCGCATTACCGCCTGAGCTCCACCTCCTGGCAGATCAGCAGGATCCTAGATTCCTAGATCCTAGATTCTCATAGGAATGCAAGCCCTACTGTGAACTGCATATGCAAGGGATCTAGGTTGCATACTCCTTATGAGAATCTAATGCCTGATGATCTGAAGTGGAGCTGAGGCGGTGATGCTAGTGTTGGATAGCAGCCGCAAATACAGATTATTGTTAGCAGAGAGGTTTGACTGCACAGAGACCATAATAAATCAATTGCTTGCAGACTCATATCAAAAGCCTATCAGTGGGACTTCCCTGGTGGCACAGTAGTTTAGAATCTGCCTGCCAATGCAGGGGACACAGATTTAATCCCTGGTCCAGGAAGATCCCACATGGAGAAACTAGGCCCATGCACCACAACTACTGAGCCTGCACTCCACAACTACTGAAGCTCACGCACCATAGAGCCCGCGTGTTGAAACTACCAAGCCAACATGCTGCAACTACTGAAGCCTGCGCGCTCTAGGGCCTGCGTGCCACAACTACTGAGACCGCGTGCTGCAACTACTGAAGCCCGCGCGCCTACAGCCCATGCTCTGCAACAAGAGAAGCCACTGCAATGAGAAGCCTGCGCACTGCAATGAAGAGTAGCCCCCACTCACCGCAACTAGAGAAAGCCTGCGCACAGCAACAAAGACAAAACGCAGCCAAAAATAAATTAAATCTTTTTAAAATTTCATCAAAAAAAAAACAAACCTATCAGTGAGTGGCAAGTGAAAACAAGCTCAGGGCTCCCGCTGATTCTGCATTATGGTGAGTTGTATAATTATTTCATTATATATTACAATGTAATAATAATAGAAATAAAGTGCACAATAAATGTAATGCACTTGAATCTTCCCAAACCCATCCCCCCACCCCAGTCCGTGGAAAAACTGTCTTCCACGAAACCAGTCTCTGGTGCCAAAAATGTTGGGGATCGCTGTTGTACAGCACAGGGAATACAGCCAATATTTTATAATAACTTTAAATGGAGTATAATCGACAGAAATTTTGAATCACTATGTTGTACGCCTGAAACTAATATAATATTGTAAATTATACCCCAGTGAAAAAAATTTTAATAAAGTATACAGGAGGATGTGCATAGGTTATACACAAATACCACACCATTTCATATAAGGAACTTGAGCACCCTTGGATTTTGGTATTCAAGGAGGTCCTGGAATCAAGCCCCCCAGGACCAAGGGACAACTGTATTTCAAACCACATTCAATCCTCATTACCCTTGGTGTTTCTATTTTCAAATTCGCCTACTCCCTAAGTTTATTTGTGACCCCAAAATCAATACTCGAGGTGCTTTCGCAGTCCTTGCAGACATGCCCAGAGCAGTGAAAACTCGACTCTCCCAATGCTCACGTTCCCAGCTGAGGTGGAACAAGCCATACTCTGTCTTTGTGTCCCAGCTCTCAGACAAATGTCCTTTTCATAGTTGATTTATTACACATTTTTTGAATGTTTGTACTTTTTGTGGATTTCACTGTTTAAAATGGCCCCCAAGCATAGAGCTGAAGTGTTATCTAGTGTTCCTGAGCACAAGAAGGCTGTGACATGCCTTATGGAGGCAATACATTAGGTGGGCTTCATTCAGGTATAAGTTATAGTGCTGTTGGCCGTGAGTTTAATGTTAATGAACCAGCCATATATAGGTGTCTTTAAACAGAAACACATATCAAATAAAGGTATCTGTTGATCAGTTGATAAAAATGTAACCAGAGGCTGGAGGGAACCTAACTCCCTTCTTTCCACAGGAGCAGTGGTTCAATAGTCACTAATTCAGTGTTTGCAGGGAAGTTATAGAATATAACTCCAGCAAATAATGAGAATCCACCACATCGACAAAGGACTGGTATCGAAATATATACTCAACAGTAAAAATCAAACAACCCAATTAGAAAAGGGGCAAAATTCATGAAAAGACATGTCACCAAAGAGGATACATAGATGGCAAATAAGCACATGAAAGGAGGTTCAACACCATTAGCCATCAAGGAGACTCAAAGTAAAACTATCGTGAGATACCTCTGCATGCCCATCAGAAAATTATAAACAGTGAAAACCCCAAATGCCAACAAGGATGCAGAGAAACTGCATCTCTGGTACACTACTGGTAGGAGTGTAAAGTGATACAGCCACTCTGGAAAAGTTGGCAGTTCCTTATAAAACTAAACATGAAACTAACATATGACCCAGCCATTGCTCTCCTGGGCATTTACCCCAGAGAAATAAAACTTGAGTTTACATGAAACCGGTATATGAATGTTTATAGCAGCTTTATTTGTAATCACTCCAAACTGGAGACAACGCAAATGTCCTTGAACAGGTGGATGGTTGAACAGACTGTGGTAGTTCATATCATGGAGTTGGACTGAGCCACAAAAAGGAATCAACTACTGACACAGCAGCAACCTGGACAGATCTCCAGGGAGTTATGCTGAGTGGAAAAAGTCAACACATAGAGGTTACTATAGGATTTCATTTACATAACGTTTTTGAAATGACAGAATTTTAGAAATGAAGGACAGATTGGTGGTGGCCAGGGGTTAGGGACAGGTTAATATGGGATAGAGGTGTTCTGTACCTTGACTCTAGTTGAGACAGAAGTCAACACATGGACACAAATGAGCACGAAGAAAACGGTGAGATCTGAATAAGGCCAGTGAATGGTATCAGAGTCAATATCCTGGTGTGATATTGTAGCACATTTTTGCTAAAAGTTACCATGGGGAGGAACTGGGTAAAGGGTACTGGCACCTCTCTGTATTATGTCTTACAATGGCAATGATCTCTGTAAAAATACCCATTAAACAAAACAGCCCAACACAAGGTGATGGGGTATCTGGAGCAGGTCAGGAGAGGCGGCACAAACTCAATCAAGGCCCTGGGCCAGGTGTGTCTGCGAGCAGCCCTGATGCTCTTCTGCGTCGGTCTGCACCCTCTCGGTGGTACCCCCTCTGTGCCCACGACCTCCAGGCCACCCCACACCCACCCCTACTGAACCCTACCCCCATGAGGACAGCCACCACAGCACCCCACAATTCCTACAAGCCCTGTGTGCTTTAAGATAAACTCAGTTCTGCCCACTCTGCTGGCACCCCCTCACCCATCACCCAGGGGCAGGGGCTCTCCTTCAACCCCCGCTCTGCCCCAGGATAGTGCCAGGCCCTGTGCAAACCCCTCGCAGGCTCTGCCCGATGTGGCCTCCTGTAATCCTGCCCCAAGACGCATTGGACTCAACTATTTGAAGGATATTCCAGACATGCAGTAGTCTCAAAGCCTTTCCTTGCTGTGTCCTCTGTCTGAACACACGCAGTACATATGCCCCCCAACCTCTATCCCTCATGTGCCCAGCCCCCCCATGTACTCCACCCCCCCATGCACCCCAACCCTGTCCCATCCCCCCAGTGCACCCAGTCTCCGCATGCACCCCGACTTCACACATGCCCTATTCCTCCAGTTCACCCTGACCTTGCCCTATCCCCCAAATGCACCTAGTCTCCGCATGCACGCCAACCCCATCCTCTCCTTGTCCCCCAATGCTCCCTGACACCACACACACTCCATCCCCACACTTGCTCTGTCCCCCCAACATATCCCAACTCTGCACCCACCCTGTCCCTTACTTGCCCCAACCCTGCTCCATCTCCACCTGCACCCCAACCCCAAACAAGCCCAGTCCCCCCAATGCACTCCATACCTGCTCATGCCCCATCCCTCCAACGGCCTGGTCCCCACCACATAACCGATCCCCACCACCAACAGACAGCCCATCCCCCCAATTCACCCCATCTCCGCACACACCCCATCCCATTCTCTGCTTTATTCTTGACCACAGAGCTACGGCAATCCAGTATATTTTGTATTTTACTTCTACGGTTTGTAGGCACACAATAATTTGTTGAATGAATAGCGGAATGAATGAGTGAAATGTAGATCAGAACTCAGCAATCTCCAGATTTTTCATCAACAGGGTCCCTGCTGTCATTCCTTTCCCTGACGAACTTCTTGAGAGATTTCTGAATACAATTTATTCAGAAGTAATTCCTTTTTCCCACAAACACTAATGTGACCAAACTGAATCAACATCGTTTGAAAAGAAACTGAAGACAAGGACACTGAGTTGGCTAAGTGCCCAGATCACAGAGAGTGCAAGGGGGCTCCCCCCAGGGTTGAAGAGTGGAATGCTCCCCCAGCTTCCCCTCAGCACAGCCAGGCATCTGCCCAAGATGTTTGAAATGTAAACACCAAATCTCCAGATGGAATTAGAAAGACTGACAGCACCAAATGTTGGCATGGACTAGCTGCTGGTGGGAGTGTAAAACGGACTGGTCACTGTGGGAGAATGCAGGCAGCTTCCTCCTATGTGTGGCCCACAGGCCCACCCCAAGGCGCTGACTTGGCGAGTTGAAAGCCTGTGTCCACAAAGGGCTTGTTCGAGTGTGGGAATGAATGGAGATGGCTGGAGCAGAGAATGGGCAGAGGCTATCTGCTCAGAGCTCGCTGCAGCAGGGGAGTGAGGGGCAGTCAGGGGTGGCAGAGCATCCCTGTGGGAAAAAGGAAGGCCCTGGTGTGCCAACAGAGGCTGTGGGCCTGCGGAGCTGGAACAGCTGACGAGCAGTGGGGTGTCCCGTGGGACAGGTTAGGGAGCATATTTGGCTTGCTCTGGTTGGTCCCAAGTTGGAAGCAGGACAAAAGATAGGGAAGCATCAGTTATGGATCAAGTCCTGTGGTTTGGGGCTGATGGCTAATTGCAGGGGTTGTTGTTTCGCTGCCTGGACTGTTGCTAGAGATAGCAGGCTGACTTCCTGCAAGTCTGACTATAACAGGCTGGCTACTGGAGATGGTGGGTTGGTTTCTTGGGCTGGTGGCCAAAGGTTGTAGGTCAGATTTCTATTTTTACAGATGGTCTGGTCATGGTTTGTATGCTCACTGCTGCTTTCCCCATAACAGCCCAAACTGCAAATATCCCAGGGGTCCCTCGATAGGAGATGGATAAGCTAACTGTGGTCCGTCCACTCAACCAGCACTACTCAGCAATAAAAGGACTGCACCAGGGACACATGCATCATGGGGGAGGCTCAAAAATGTGCCAAGAACAAAACCTCCCTTGGAAGTGCAGCATCGTGTGATTCCACTGACATGAAGCTTTAGAGCAGGTTCAGCACATCTGTGATGGTTGGGGCATACAGCCTGACTAGGAAGGGGCAGGAGAGAGCTACCACAATTGTATGTGTTTTTCAGAATTCATCAAACAGCAGGATTTGTGCATTTCACCATCTGCTAATTTTACCACCAAGAGGGAAAAAAAAGCCATAAATGATGTGGATGAAGGTGCTAGGGATGGGCGTGGCTGAGGTCTGCCACTTGCTTGGAAATGCATCAAAAATTAAGAAAGGCCAAGGGGTGGGGGGTGGCTAGAGGATTAGGGTCGGGGATTGATACCCAAAGGAAAAAGCACAGCAGAAGCTCATTGCAAATTGGGCATGTCCAAGGAGTGTTTACTGCAAAACTCTCAGTTTCTTGGTGCTGGGAAAACTGTACAGGTACATGTAAAAGAATGAAATTAGAACACTCCCTAATACCATACACAAAAATAAACTCAAAATGGATTAAAGACCTAAATGTAAGGCCAGACACTGTAAAACTCTTAGAGGAAAACACAGGCAGAACACTCTATGACAGACGTTGCAGCAAGATCCTTTTTGACCCACCTCCTAGAGAAAGGGAAATAAAAACAAAAATAAACAAATGGGACCTAATGAAACTTAAAAGCTTTTGCACAGCAAAGGAAACCATAAACAAGATGAAAAGACAACCCTCAGAATGGGAGAAAATATTTGCAAATGAAGCAACTGACAAAGGATTAATCTCCAAAATATACAAGTAGCTCATGCAGCTCAATATCAAAAAAACAACCCAATCCAAAAATGGGCAGAAGACCTAAATAGACATTTCTCCAAAGAAGATATACAGATGGCCAACAAACACATGAAAGGATGCTCAACATCACTAATAATTAGAGAAATGCAAATCAAAACTACAGTGAGGTATCACCTCACACTGGTCAGAATGGCCATCATCGAATATCTACAAACAATAAATGCTGGAGAGGGTGTGGAGAAAAGGGAACCCTCTTGCACTGCTGGTGGGAATGTAAATTGATACAGCCACTATGGAGAACAGTATGCAGGTTCCTTAAAAAACTAAAAATAGAACTACCATATGACCCAGCAAGCCCACTACTGGGCATGTACCCTGAGAAAACCATAATTCAAAAAGAGTCATGTACCACAATGTTCACTGCAGCACTATTTACAATAGCCAGGACATGGAAGCAACCTAAGTGTCCATTGACAGATAAATGGATAAAGAAGATGTGGCACATATATACAATGGAATATTACTCAGCCATAAAAAGAAACAAAACTGAGTTATCTGTAGTGAGGTGGATGTACCTAGAGTCTGTCATACAGAGTGAAGCAAGTCAGAAAGAGAAAAACAAATATCATATCCTAACACATATATATGGAATCTAAAAAAAAAAGGTTCTGAAGAACCTAGGGGCAGGACAGGAATAAAGATGCAGATGTAGAGAATGGACTTAAGGACACGGGGAGGAGGAAGGGTAAGCTGGGACGAAGTGAGAGAGTGGCATGGACATATATACACTACCAAACGTAAAATAGATAGCTAGTGGGAAGCAGCCACATAGCACAGGGAGATCAGCTCGGTGCTTAGTGACCACCTAGAGGGGTCGGATAGGGAGGATGAGAGGGAGACCCAAGAGGGAGGGGATATGGTGTTATGTGTATACGTATAGCTGGTTCACTTTGTGATACAGCAGAAACTAACACACCATTGTAAAGCAATTATACTCCAATAAATATGTTTTTAAAAACCCTCACTTTCTGTGTTAGATATTTTCAAAATAAAATGTTGGAGAAAGCATGTCTAAACATAAACGGGGAGGAGGGATCAGCATCCGCCAGCCTCCACTCAGATATGCTGGGGGCATCAGGTACAAGCTCTTGGTACCGGCCTCTTACAATGGGGTCTCCATCCAACTCAGTCTCAGCTTTCCAACTTGATAATTTTTCTCAAATCTATTTACAAATACTCCTGGAACCAGTGCCAAGAAAAGAACGCAGCACAACTGGCTGAGTGCCACCCACTAGGGGGTTAGCATCCTGCCCATGCCCATAGTGAACCATGAAATCTGAAATACGAAGTCAAGAGGAAATCATCCCACAAGACTTATCTGCAAGATGTGTATCAAAATATTATCATCTAAAAAAGAGAGAGAAAGCACAAAGAAAACATATTGAATGTCCATCTGTGGCCTAGTTGAGTGAACCAAGTGATATCCAAATACTGGAAGCCACAAAAAACATCCATGGTGATGACAGAGGGATAAGTGCTCATGAAATGTGGCGAAAAAAATACAGACGCAAAACTGACATATTAAACATAGAAAGACATCAACTACACAGAAGCAACACAGAGATAAACCCGGAAGAAAATGGGACAAAGTAAATATATATTTTCAAAGAGAGCTTCTGGAAGATCAAGTTACCTGCAACACCAGGTGGAAAGAAATGAAAATGGGAAGAAGAAGAAATGGGACAAAGTAAATATATATTTTTAAAAAATATATTTTTAAAGAGAGCTTCTGGAAGATCAAGTTACCTGCAACACCAGGTGGAAAGGGGAACATGGCAAGGAAACACAGCAGTCCAGTGGGAAGAAAGGGGTTTTTTCCAGAAAAGGCTGGGCAAAAGGAGAGTGCAGACCTGGCCCCCCTGCCTCCCATGCAGCCCCCAGGATTCTCTTTCCACTCCTATTGCCCTGTTAACTAAAAATACTTGGTTTTGTTGCTCCTCTGCTTTTCAGTTTTTTACTTCTTTAATTTCTGTTTATTATTTACTTTCTTTGAGTCTATTATGTCGTTACTTTGCTAACTTCTTAAGTCAGAGGCACAACTGTTTAAACTTTTGGTCTTTTTAAATAAAATGACTAAAGCTATAAAGTTACCCCTAATATAAACCCACAACCAAATTTTGTTGTATTTTCATTGTCATTTCATTTCTAAGTAGCTGATAATTTGTGATGACTTTTTTCTTTGACCCATGAGGTATTTAGATGTGACTTTCTTAACTTTCAAGTGATGAAGGATTTTTAGTTCTTTTTATTGGTATCTTTTTAGGTAAAATTTGGTCAAAGGATATGGTCTCTATGAAACCAATTCTTTGAAAGTTGTGGAAACTTTAGGGTTGAGAACAAGGACATGTTCCATGTGTTTTTGATAGGAATGTGTACTCTTCAATCACTGAGTGCAATGGTTGATAGATGCTTTAGATCAAGCTCATTGATTCTGTTATTATCATCTTGTCTTTACTGACTTTCGTTGATTTGCCAATTAATGAGAGAGATTTCTGTGTTTTTTTTCTCTGACATCAAATATGTGGTGGCTTTTCCAACAACCAACTCTCCAATTCTCTGACTCCAACCAGGTGTCCAACAGTTCAACCCAATTCTGAGACTAAGTTCCTGAGTTAGTGGTCAGACCCCACAGGTTCAAGGACTCAGCCCACAAGATGGCCCCCACTTCAAATGCCAATTGCCATGAGGCGCCCAGGCCATCAACACTTCTGTCCAAGCTGGCTACAAATTCAGGGGTTCCCATGACCCCCTCCTCAGATTCGATTAATTTGCTAGAGTGACTCAGAACTCAGGAAACACTTTACTTAGGTTTACTGGTTTATGACCTGCATTCCAGATATAACTCAGAAACAGCCGAATGGAAGAGATATGTAGGGCAGGGTATGGGGCTTCAATGCATGGAGCGCACATGATCTCTCCAGGCACCACCCTTCCAGCACCTCCGAGTGTTCACTGGCCTGGAAGTTCATCAAATCTTGTTCCAGAGTTTTTATGGAGCTCAATCTCCAGACCCCCTCCCTCCCTGGAGGTTGGGGTGTGACTGAAAGTTCCCACCCTCTCATCACTTGGTCTTCATGGTGACTGGTCCCATTCTAAGGCCATCTATGGGCCCACCCTGTGCCACCTCATTAGCATAAACTCACTCCCAAATTAGGCATTATAAATATCAACTTTCAGATTCAGCATTTTAGATTTATCCACATATTTACCTCCCCCCCCCCCACGCACATTCATTCTAATCTTGCCTTTCATATTTTCCCTTATGGGATTTCTTCTATGGGACTTTCCTTCTGCCTTAAAGTCATCCTTGAGAATATTTAAATTCTAAACTTTTTGTTTGTACAATTCTGCACCCAATTCCGATGTGTATGTTCTCTCCCCACACCAGGCAAATCTCCAATACCATTTGGGTATCCCACAATTCAACCCAATTCTGATACTATGTACCTGGAGATAGCATCAGAGCCCACAGGTTAAGGGCTCAGTCCCCCAAGACTTCCTCCTCACCACTTCAGACGGCAATCACAAGTCTAAGTTATCACCAGTGCTTCTGACCAACTGGCTATAGATAGGTTTTTACAACCCTCCTTGGGTTCAATTAATTTGCTAGAGCGGCTCACAGAATACAGAGAAACATTTTACTTAGTAGATTACTGGTTTGCTATTAAAGGATATAACTCAGGAACAGCCAAATGGAAGAGATGTAAAGGGCAAGGTATGTGGGAAGGGGCATGGAGCTTCCATGCCCTCTCTGGGCATGCCACTCTCCCCAAATCTCCATGTATTCACTGACCTGGACACTCTCCAAACCCCATCTTTTTGGGGTTTTATGGAGGCTTCATTATAAAGGTATGATTGATTAAATCATTGGCCTTTGGTGACTGATTCAAGCTCCAGCCCCTCTCCCCTTCCCAGAGGTCAGCGAGTGGGATTGAAAGTTCTAACCCTCGAATCACATGGTTGATTCCTCTAGCAACCAGGCCCCATCCTTCAAGGCTTTCTAAAAGTCACCTCATTAACATAAAGTCTGGTGTGGTTGACAGGACCTTGTTATACATATTAACACACCTCTATCACTCTAATTACTTAGTAAATTCCAAGAATTTTAGGAGCTCTGTGCCAGGATTAAGGACAAGACCAAATATATATTTCTTACTGAGAATCACAGTTATCTCAGATGAAAATGTCTTATTTCACCTCATTCGTGAATGACAGTTTTGGGTATACAATTCTAGGCTGATAGTTATTTTTCTCTCAGTACATTGAAGGCATTACTCACTTCCCTTCTGGCTTCCACTGTTGCTTTTGATAAACCTTTTTTTTTTTTTTTAAGATTTTTCTCTCTACCTACTTTCAAGATCTTCCCTGTGTCTTTGGGATTATGGACTTTCATTAAGATGTGATGAGGTACAGCTACAGACCCACCGGGCTTCCTGAGCCTAAGAAGCAACAACTTCCATCAATTCTGGAAAATTCTCAGGCATTATTTCTTTCCTCTGCCCCATGTTCTTTTCTCTCCTTCTGTAATTCCACTTAGATAACTATGTTATTATACTAAATCTTCTCTCCCTTCTCCCATCTCTTACTTTTTATCATATTTCCCAATTCTTCAGAAAATACACCCATGGATTTTTTTAAAAGAATATATTTTTATTTCTACAAGTTCTCTTTGATCTGTTTATGACCTGCTTAATCGTCTTTATAGTCTCTTGCTTCTTACTATTATTTAAATGCCTTACTTTATTTCTTTAAATATACTAAATACACTTATTTTATATGCCTTGTTACTCCCAATATCTGAAAATTTGTAGGTTTGATTCTATGATTTTTCTGCTGACTCATGTTTCTTTTGGGGTTAAATTAGTGTTTCTGGGTTTTGGGGGTTTTTAACAACAAAGGTATATTCCTTAGAACTTATTCTCTGTAAAACTTGAGTTGGATAAGGGTTTGTAAAGAAAGGTTTACACTTGCATTTGCCAGGCTTCTAGAAATACTACCACCCGGTGCTACCATTTTTTTTTTTAACTATGACATACTTTCTACAAAACAAACTAAAGCAAATAGGAAAATCAGCAAAAACCTTCCCTAGTATCTGCACCAGTTCTCCCAGTGATCAGTGTTTATGAAATTGGAAGCAAATGTAAAGATTAAACACTGACTGATCCCCCTCTGGGTAATGTGCACAAGAAGGCTGGCTTTAGAGCTCCTGAAAGTCAGAGCTTCCTGCAAGCTCCAGCGTTTCTGTGAAAACTGACTTGGTTGTCCAAGAAAAGTAGTACTTCTGTCATATGGCAGTCTCCTTTTAAAAGCACTGAGGTAAAACATGGAATGTGCATTTCTTTGGATCTGAACCAAATATTTTAAGGTCACAGTTACCTGGAGAAGCCTGAAGACATTTACAGGACACATGATCTCCAAGCAGCATTTCAGTCGGAAGCTGCCCACACATAAAACACCTCCTTTCTCATTTACTTTATGGCTCCCACATAAGGTCACATGTCGGCACAGCGGCTCACGCTCAGGCCAAGGGACTGATGTTCCATAAATACCACTACCCAGAGAAGACACTTGGCTCCCAACTCTGGGCATCCACAGTGAGAAGCCCTGAGCAGTTTTTTAATATACTATATTCTTTTAAAGTTTTTTTTTTTTTTTGGCTTCACCGGGTCTCAGTTGCGGCACGTGGGATCTTCATTGAGGCATGCAAACTCTTAGTTGTGGCACGCACGCAGGATCTAGTTCCCCGAACAGGGATTGAACCTGGGCCTCCTGCATTGGGAGTGTGGAGTCCTACCCACTGGACCACCAGGGAAGTCCCACCCTGAGCGTTTTTTAATTCACAGCACAGATACTGGCAGCACCATCAGTACATGGGCCCCTGTGTCCTTTATTTATATGTCATGAGCACCTACTCCGTTCTGGTCCAGTGGATGTCCTGCCTTTTTAATGTTGTTCACTCCAGGAGACTGAACGTCAGAATGGTGCTGCCCATCCAGCCGGACCACCTGCTCTCAGTTTGGGGGAATGGGAAGGGGTCAGAACTGCCTGGTTGTTTCCTTCCCTGAGGGGAACCTCGCCTCACTGGGCTGGCCAAGCCCTCAGAGCCCCCCATGTCTCAGTCACCTTCAATTTCCCAGTCCGTCTCTGTGCCCCATCTTCCCCTCAGGCTCCCAGCAGCTCCCCACCCCCCAGCTCCACTGTCCCCACCTCCTCCTGGAGTGACTCCTGGCTGCATCTGGCTGCAGGTTCTTGGAGGGGAGACTGCTGCTGCCCCAACACCAGGATGGCTCCTTTGTCACTCAGTCATCCTGCCGGGAGCCGTATAGGAAGTGCCTTTGAGTCTCAGCACGGACGAGCCTTTGAGTCTCAGCACGGACGAGACCCATAGTGCCAAGCAAAGCTGGTACTGCCAGGTACAATGAGACCCATAGTGCCAAGCAAAGCTGGTGCTGTCAGGTATAAATATGGAAAAGCAAAGTTCTCGTTTGCAAAGCTTCCTGAACACAGGGTTTTTTACATTCCCCCTACCCTGTTGTTCCATGAAGAGCAGCTCCCTTTTTTTACCGTGGCTAGGGGGCATATCTTTATATCATGCCCCATACATGGAGTTGCTTTGAGCCAAGAGCCTGGTATCCCTGGGCAGAGAAAGCCCTTCCTCCCTGGGACTTCCTGCTGATGAAAGTTCTTCCTTCCTCTGTCCTGCAACGGCCCCTCTTGCCCTTTTGCCAAGAGGCGCTCTCTTCTCACAATCTCCTTGCCCAGGGCTGGTGCCTGGGCTTTCCTGCCCACACTGAGGTTGAGGCCTCCTGGTGGCTGGTGCCGTGTAATTGGTCTCTTTTGCCCAGTGCTGTAAGCTGGGCCCTCTCTGGAGGAGAAACCTGGGTTCCCGAAGACATGTGATCAGAGCCGGGGCCCCGCCAGTTGGCGAGGGAATCCCAGGGCAGGTGCTGGGCGTGGAGGCCACGGGGGCATAGGCTACCAAGGTGACAGAGAACTGACCTTCTCTGGGGGCGCTGCACCTCGCTCACTCGCACACCTCACATCTCCCTGCTTGGCCCCGGAGGATGGCTGGTTAGCCAGAGACGGGTAAGATTCCTCAGGGAAGGAACAACCTAAGACAGGCACAGTCGCAGAGGGGCCATCAGGAGAGAACTTGGGGGCCAACAGAGGTGGGGCATAGACCCTCACCCCCCCAACTTTGCAGGAGCCTGAACCCTCACCCCTTTTGAGAGAGGTCTCTTGTCCCCATGGCTGCTTCGCTTCCCACGCCCAGCTCAGATGGGAACCCAGGTAGCAGACCAGAGACCTGGCCAATGGCAACTGCTCTTCCACCGCAGCAGGGCTTTGTTTCCCATTTCCTCCGTGAACCACAGCTTTTCTCGGTGTGGAAGCAAAGCTTTCCTCTGTGTGGCTCCCCTTGTCTTCCCCTGCCTTTGCCTAAGGTGATTTTTATAGGATTGCTATTGGTGTTGGGAAAAATGTATAGTTTTTATGCAGGGGTTTAAGAAAAACCCCAAGTTAGGGTAAAAATCAAGAGGAGAATTGTAACTACTTCGGCTCCCTTAATGATTATATTTGTTGGGGAAATACAATGGTGGGAATATTTCTGCAGTAGCTTTTTGATTTTAAAAGAAAAATTGTAAGAGTCATGGCCTCCCAGTGAAGTTATAAACATGTTGGAAAATACCTGGGTATGGTGGCGAGTTTTTATGCAACAGTGAGTTTAATCAATGAGTTTATGGTACAATGCCCGCTCCCATAGTTTTTTAGAAGCATAAAAATAATGTGTATTGTTTTGATTATTATGGTAGGGTTGGAAAATTTGTAGATGAAATGTTATTTGAATATTGTTAATCACTAATAGAATTATGTTTAAGTTTATGGCTTGATCAAGCAGAATGTGCAAATACAAGAACACTTTAATCTCCTGAGAAGAACAAACAGAGTTCCTGACCTAGATGTGACCAACATGTGACTAACCACAGGAGAAGAAAGAGACTCTGGGCGATGGGAAAATTACCTAACCTGTTTTAATCAATCTGCTGATGTAAATTACCTTTGTTTTGTGGCCTATGTGGGGGAGTTTTTGGCGTGGGAATGAGGATGTTGAATTTGAAAATGAGATCACTTTATAATATAAAAGCTTTTGGAATCTTGAAAATAAATTTGTCAGATCCTTGCATCCAAGAAGAGGTGTCTTGAGTTCTGTCCACGCCGACTCCGTCTTCCCCTTTGGGTGAATCCTGTTCAGCTGGGGCTGGTCCTCGGCATCATCCCATCCCAGTTCTGTGGGAACTGCTCACATGCCTCACAGGGACAGGCCTGTCTGCCTTTTGCCCTGGGTCTGCAGACCACAGCTCAGAGTCACCAGGGGCCAATCTCCTCTGGACTCGGAGCTCCATCACTGGTCCAGGCCTCTGAGGCCTCTTCCCTTCTTGTCAGTCCAGCAAACTGAGAAATTCTGCTAAAGTCTTTTATCTGGTGTGCACAGGGAAAGCATCTCAATGTATCTAGTTTACCCAAAACCAAGACCCAGCACCTTCCACTCAAAATAAAAACACAGTGATCCAAAACCTATGGGATGCAGCAAAAGCAGTCCTAAGAGGGAAGTTTATAGGAATACAATCTTACCTCAGGAAACAAGAAAATAAAAAACCTAACCTTACACCTAAAGCAACTAGAGAAAGAAGAACAAACAAAACCCAGAGTTAGTAGAAGGAAAAAAATCATAAAGATCAGAGCAGAAATAAATGAAACAGAGACAAAGAAAACAATAGCAAAGATCAATGAAACTAAAAGCTGGTTCTTTGAGAAGATAAACAAAATAGATAAACCTTTAGCCAGAGTCAACAAGAAAAAAAGGGAGAGGACTCAAATCGATAGCGTTACAAATGAAAATGGAGAAGTTACAATGGACACCGCAGAAATATAAAGGATCAAAAGAGACTTGCAACTGTACGCCAATAGAATAGAAAACCTGGAAGAAATGGACAAATTCTCAGAAAGGTACAATCTCCCAAAAGTGAACCAGGAAAAAATATGAACCAATCACAAGTACTAAATTGAAAATGTGATAAAAAACTCCAAACAACCAAAAGTCCAGGACCTGATGGCTTCACAGGTGAATTCTATCAAACATTTAGAGGAGAGTTAACACCTATCCTTCTGAAACTCTTCCAAAAAACTGCAGAGAAAGGAACACTCCCAAGCTCATTCTACAAGGCCACCATCACCCTGATACCAAAACCAGACAGATACCACAATAAAAGAAAATTACAGGCCGATATCACTGATGAACATAGATGCAAAAATCCTCAATAAAATACTAGCAAACCAAATCCAACAACACATTAAAAGGATCATACACCATGATCAAGTGGGATTTATCACAGGGTTGCAAGGATTCTTCATTCATATGCAAACCAATCAATGTGATACACCACATCAACAAACTGAAGAATAAAAACCACATGATAATCTCAATAGATGCAGAAAAAAAGCTTTTGACAAAATTCAACACTCATTTATAATAAAAACTCTCCAGATGGGACTTCCCTGGTGGTCCAGTGGGTAAGAATCTGCATTCCCAATGCAGGGGGCCCAGGTTTGATCCCTGGTCAGGGAACTAGGTCCCGCATGCATGACAAAACTAAGAGTCTGAATGTCGCAACTAAAAAGGCTTCATGCTGCAACTAAGACCCAGCACAACTAAAATAAATAAATAAATATTTAAAAAAAAACTCTCGAGAAAGTGGGCATGGAGGGAACCTACCTCAACGTAATAAAGGCCGTATATGACAAACCCACAGCAAACATCATTCTCAATGGTGAAAAGCTGAAAGCATTCCCTCTAAGATCAGGAACAAGACAAGGATGTCCACTCTTGCCACTTTTATTCAACATAATTTTGGAAGTCCTAGCCATGGAAATCAGAGAAGAAGAAGAAATAAAAGGAATCCTAATTGGAAAGAAAGAAGTAAAACTGTCACTCTTTGCAGATCACATGGTACTATACATAGAAAATCCTAAAGACGCTACCAGAAAACTACTAGAGCTCATCAATGAATTTGGTAAAGTTGCAGGATACAAAATTAATACACAGAAATCACTTGCATTCCTATACACTAACAATGAAAGATCAGAAAAAGAAATTAAGGAAACAATCCCATTTACCATCACATCAAAAAGAATAAAATACCTAGGAATAAACCTATCTAAGGAGGCAAAAGATCTGTACTCAGAAAACTACAAGACACTGATGAAAGAAGTCAAAGATGACATAAACAGATAGAGAGATATACCATGTCCTTGGATTGGAAGAATCAATATTGTCAAAATGAATACACTACCCAAAGCAATCTACAGATTCAATGCAATCCCTATCAAACTACCAATGGCATTTTTCACAGAATTATAACCAAAACGTTTAAAATTTGTATGGAAACACAAAAGACCCCAAATAGCCAAAGCAATCTTGAGAAAGAAAAACAGAGCTGGAGGAATCATGCTCCCTGACATCAGACTATACACAAAGCTACAGTAATCAAAACAGTATGGTACTGGGAATTCCCTGGCAGTCCAGCGGTTAGGACTCTGCACTTCCACTGCAAGGGGGCACCGGTTCAATCCCTGGTTGGGAAACTAAGATCCCACATGCCACCTGGCACAGCCAAAAACAAACACAAAACAAAAAACAAACAAAAAGTAGAGTACTGGCACAAAAACAGAAGTACAGGAACAGGATAGAAAGTACAGAGATAAACCCACGCACCTATGGTCACCTAATCTATGGCAAAGGAGGCAAGAATATACAATGGAGAAAAGGAAGTCTCTTTTGTTCATGGTGCTGGGAAAACTGGACAGCTACATGTAAGAGAATGAAATTAGAACACTCCCTAACACCACACACAAAAATAAACTCAAAATGGATTAAAGACCTAAATGTAAGGCTAGATACTATAAAACTCTTAGAGGAAAACATAGGCAGAACACTCTCTGACATATATAGCAGCAAGATTTTCTTTGATCCACCTCTTACAGTAATGAAAATGAAAACAAAAATAAACAATTAAACTTAAATACTAATTAAACTTAAAAGCTTTTGCACAGCAAAAGAAACCAAAAACAAAACGAAAAGACAACCCTCAGAATGGGAGAAAATATTTGCAAATGATGCAACAGACAAGGGACCAATTTCCAAAATATACAAACAACCCATGCGGCTCAATATAAAAACACAAACAACCCAGTTAAAAAATGGGTGGAAGATCTAAATAGACATTTCTCCAAGAATGACATACAGATGGCCAAAAAGCACATGAAAAGATGCTCAACATTGCTAGTTATTAAAGAAATGCAAATCAAAACTACAATGAGATATCACCTCACACCGGTCAGAATGGCCATCATCAAAAAATCTACAAACAATAAGTGCTGGAGAGGGTGTGGAGAGAAGGGAAACCTCCTACACTGTTGGTGGGAATGTAATGTAAATTGGTACAGGCACTATGGAGAACACTATGGAGGTTCCTTAAAAAACTAAAAATAGAACTACCATATGACCCAGTAATCCCACTCCTGGGATTTTTTCCAGAGAAAAACATAATTTGAAATGATACATGCACCGCAATGTTCACTGCAGCACTATTTACCATAGCCAGAACATGGAAGCAACCTAAATGTCCATTGACAGAGGAATGGATAAAGATGTTGTACAGCAAACTCCTGGGGCTGCCATGAGGATGTCGTGACCGCCCCTCAGCCCCGAGATGCCACCAGGGCACAGCCCACAGCTCCCCTGCCTGCGGTGTACACGGGCAGGATCCGGCCTCTCCCCTCCCCTCCCCTCCTCCCCTCCCCGATTTTATCTGGGCAACCTGCTGCAACTCGTTCTGCCTGGATGGACAGCCTGAGGCGGCCTCACTGCCCCATGAAGCCAGGTCGCAGGCTTATTCTAACCCTGGGTACAGCTCCTTCCCTTCCCCCACGGTCTCAGAACCAAGCTGCAAGGCCTGTGGGGCGCACACAAGCGTGGCCAGGAAGGCCAATGGCCATGTGTCTCAGGACCAAGAGGAACCCGTCTACCTGGAGAGCACAGCCAGAGCACCTACTGAGGGTGGACGCAGACCGTCGACTCAGAGGATAGCTGAGGCTGGAGGGCCTCTCTGTCTGACCTGACCAACCGGAGGACGTTGAAGGTCTAACTGTGTGGCATCTCAAAGAGATCCTGGCTCACAACTTCATCAACTACAAAGGCTGCTGTGAGAAGTGGGAGCTGATGGAGGGTGAGGTGGCTGTACAAGGGTCAGAGGGGACTCCAGCAGCTGGTGTGTGGTGCTGAAGACCAAAACAGGGGAGCAGGGGAGCAGTGCCATCCAGCCTGGAGGAGAACCTGTGTCGGATCTGCATGGACTCGCCCATCGACTGTGTTCTGCTGGAGTGCAGCCACATGGTCACCTGTACCAAGTGTGGCAAGTGCATGAACCAGTGTCCCATCTGCCGGCAGTACGTGATCTGAGCCGTGCATGTCTTCTGATCCTGAGGGCTTCTACTGGCTTCTTCAGTGCTTTACAGTGACATAGCTCGAGATGTCTGGGCCCACAGTTAGCCAGCTTATAGAGGGGCAGGCTAACAAGAAAATCTGCAGTGTTCCTAAGACCAGGGCAAGCAAAGATGCTGTGTCACCTCCGGGCATGCCTGTCTTGCTTCAGAAGTGCACCTTGTGTCTGGCAGAGGCCGAGGCCAGTGGGAACTAATACAGATCACACAGGCAAGTCCCTGTTTCAATGATCTTGGGTTGATGATGGTAACTGATGAAGAGAGGACTTTCTGGAATTTGGACCATATCTTCCTCCCTTCCTTTGAGAACCTAAACAGTTTCACCCTTCTTCCTGTAGCCTGCCCATCCCCCTGAGCTGCATGCCTCTGTTTCACCCACCAGAAGTCCTGGTAGAAATGGCTCTCTTCTTCCCCAGCACATCTGGATTCATTTCTGGTCCCTCCAGCTTTCTGTGCTTTAACCAACCTTTGCTAAAGTCTGTTGCTGCATTACCTAAAATCCATGTGCTTCTTCAGACCAAAAAGGCGTTAGCTTATGAGACCAGTAGTGATCCTCCTTAGGACAGAATTTGGACCAGTAAACTCATTTCTGGTGAGAAATGAAACACAAATGCTGCTGAAAAAAACTTGAAGTCGTTAACAGTTGCTTCCTTAAGTGCTGGGATTGGAAGCTATCAGTCTCCTAACCTGCCCTTGGCAGTCAACAAAGCATCTGGCTTTCAGACTGCTGGGAAATTCCAGCCTCTGTGCAAGAGATGGTGCATGGATCATCTCTGCTTCTTTTCTTGGGGCCTGACTTTGTGCCATCCTTAATTTTAGCTTATGAGAAAAAGCAAAGCGTTGGGTGGAAGTAATGGCTTTCTGCTTGGCTTGACTTCTCCAACAAACAGCCTTAAACCACTTTCCCCTGAGCATGAGGTCCCTCCTTCCCATAGAGGTTTTAAACATGGTCTCACTGAAGGCACAGACTCTTAGGCAGAGAGCCTCACTCTTCTCTAGCCAGACTTCTTATGAAGTTCCTGGCGACTGAGTATGCAAGACACAGCACCTAAGAGGTATCAGAAGGTACTGAATGATGCTGGATTCAGTCTTTGAGCAGACAGCTAGAAGTCTTAGTTCCCCAGGTTGGTGGGGACTCCCTACTCCCATTTCCTTTCTCAGCCTACTGATAGAGGGTCAGGAAGAAGCATTCTCTAAGCCCTTTAGGAAGGGCCATGCAATGAGTAGGTGATGTTTTTGAGCCCTCCTAGGGTCTTTTCGCCACTAGAAGAGCTTAAGTTTGCTGAAGAAGCTTAGCCAAGCACAAACATACATACTATGTACTATCAGAAAAGCTGTATGTGCCCCCATTACCACTGGATGAGCTATGCAAACCCTTAAACACCTAAAGGCCTTGGCAGTCATCCCCACCCCTTGCAGCCAAGATTTCTCAGACTAGAAGAACCAATCATGACCTTGGAAAGCAGTGGGAAACTTCGAAGGGAACCTCTTTATTGGTACAGACATGCTTAATGCTTTCTCTCCATCAACCACTAATCCCTTTTTGGGGGAGTGAAATAATTTTATAAAGTGGTTGTCAGCTGAACACTGGATCATCTACCTTGACATTATACCAAGGCCTGGATGATTTGATTCTTGACTACAGCCTTTGTAGAAACTGGGGGAATCAAGAGATTTCCCTGGAAAGACATCATCTTTCACCTTTCTGCTGGACAGTAAATACTACAGTTTACAGTGCCTACCAGATTAACAAAGGATTCAGCTACTCAATTCGTCTGTGAAACAGGTCTACATATATGCAACTCAGTTACAACCTAGCAATAACTTCAGGGCAGAAGCTGGCTGTCTCCCTACTTAAAACTTGCTTTCTCTGCTGAGGCCTTACCTTTCCCTACCTCCCAATTTCCCTCTTAGACATGAGTTAATAATATTCTGATGGTTGGTTTTGTAGCCTCAGTAAGAATTAGAACTGATGTCATTTACTCATTTTGGAGAAAGAACTTGCCTTGAAGTCTTCTAACCTCTTTTGGTGAAGGTTTCCATTTAGGAAAAAAAGGTGCCCCTGCCTTTTTTGTGTCTTATTACTACACCAAATAAAAGTTGGGAATTCTAAGATCCCAATTCAGTTACTGTCTAACCTAGGTAGAAAACTTGATTTTTATCCTTGAATGCTCTCTCCTGCCCATCATGGAGCCTTGGTCTTAATTATGATGGAAACATCTAATTCTTCCATTATTCCATGGCTTTTGCTGTGATTGTTCTGAGATTTCAGTTGAGACTTGTTTTAAAAGACATGGACAGCTCACTGGTTCATAATACATTGGAATAGCTGGATCCCAACTAGTAAGAATAAGCTGTACAGGAATTCGTGCTCAATATATATTGTAAAAATTTGTTGAAATCTTTAAAAAAAATGTACATATATACAATGGAATATTACTCAGCCATAAAAAAGAACAAAATAATATCATTTGCAGCAACATGGATGGACCTACAGATTGTCATGCTGAGTGAAGTAAGTCAGACAGAGAAAGACAAATATCATATGATATCGCTTACATGCGGAATCTTAAAAAAAATGGTACAAATGAACTTATTTACAAAACAGAAATAGAGTCACAGATGTAGAAAACAAACTTATGGTTACCAGGGTGGGAAGTAGGGAGGGGTGGGGGAGAGATAAATTGGGAGATTGGGATTGACATATACACACTACTATATATAAAACAGATAATAAGGACCTACTGTATAGCACAGGGAGCTCTCCTCAATACTATGTAATGACCTAGATGGAAAAAGAATCTCAAAAAGGGTGGATGTATGTATAACTGATTGCTGTATAGCAGAAACTAACACAACATTGCAAATCAACTATACTACAATAAAAATTTTAAATAAATAAATAAATAAAGTTAAGGGGGGAAAAAAAAAAAAACCAGAGTTCCACATGGGGCAGTTGTGCGTCACACTTTAATAGCCACTCTGAGGCATCAGGTAGGACACCCAGTAACCACGAGATTCACACTGCAGTGGGAAAATGGAGGTCAGTGGTTTAAAGTGGGGAAGTAAGTCATCCCCTTACTGTGAAGACATGACTACATCAGAAAACAGCAGCAAGTAAGCCAAGCAGAAACTCCTCTCTGCACCCTGGGCACTGTCGTCCCAGGGCAGCCACTCCTCCCCTGAGCTCATGAGGGCTATGGTGGGGAGAGGGGGCTGCCAATGCCATTGTGGGGCCGAAGCTGTGGAGATGTGCTACCCTGGCATAAAATGGTATTGGGGCTCCCCCAGCTGGCACCCCTGAGCACAGAGATACACCTTGGAGGGCTCAGGTGGGTGTGAGCAGTGCATGTGCCTCCACTCACAGACACCGCCACTCCACCTGGCCCCAAGAGATTCCCACCCTGAGACATGCCCCCAAGCCAACATGGTAAGACCATTCCCAGAGCCCACTTGCCCCTTCAGCCACCCCAGACACTAAGAAGCCTCCTTTCCAGGCCTGACCAAGCAGGATCAGAGGGGTGCGGACAGCCCCGAGGCATCCTGCCCTTGGCTGACGGATGAACTACCTCTAGATCTATATGGTTCGGAATCTCATCCAGGGCCTGGGGGAAGCTGGGCCTCTGCTCAGCACAGAGGCAGGCGCAGGACTCACTTCTACCCACCCTCAGTCCTCAGGAGGGCTCCTGATGCTCCAGCCACAAAGCCACCACGAGAGGACAGCCAGCCTCAGCACAGGACCCTCCACAGGAAGCATGATGGGCTGGGAACACCTGGGCTGCAGCAGCATGCCCCACCATGCCTGCAGCTCTGGGAGGCCCACGTATACTTGGGGACCCTCCAAGGGGGTATTCTTTCAGCTGGGCCACCCTAGGAAGTGGGGGCTGGCCTACAGGCTGCAGCAGATAAACAGAGGCCTTGTACAGGACTGCAGGGACATCCAGGACTACTTAGTGGATGTGGGCCACCAGTCTGGCACAGATGCAGTTAGGGCCACAAGGCCACTCTCAGAGCTTCTGATGTGGAGAGGACCCTTGATTTTCTCGGACCGCAACAGAGCCAGACCCACGTCCCCCAGGCCTGCCCTGTACTTGCCGGCTGCCTGCCCCGACTTGGTGAGCACAGAGGTGCCAGGGGCAATGCTGCCCACAGGGAGGGGGCCTGAGAGCTGTACTGGGAAGAGGCGCTTTCGGATGACACCCATGTGGTGGGTGCGAGCCGTCAGCTCCTGGCCAATGTAGCAGCCTTTGGTGAAGCTGACGCCATTCATGAAGGCCAGGTTAGACTCCAGCGGTAGGGCTACTCCTGGGGGCAGGTCATGGACCCCCTCGGGAACGCCTGTAGAGGTAGGGAGAGGCTTGGTGAGACTAAGGTGTCCTCCAGAGCTGGGGGCTCAATCAAGAGTGGCCGGGGGTACTGACCTGTAGGAGTCCCACCACCTGACCCGCCACAATCCTCTGGGTCCCTCCTAGAACCCCTTCTTGTCCCTCCCCATCCTCCAGGGCCCTACTCCAGCCCCCCGCTCTGGTCCCTGGGTGAGCACCTTGGTCTGGCCCTCAATACCACCCACTAATGAAGTCAACCCTACCCCTGACCCCGGATCTCTGCTCTCTCCCCTGGCTCCTCCCAGTGCCTGGGCTCACCACACAGTTTCCCCAGGGCTCTGTGTCACACCCCTCCGGTCCCTTCCCATCCCACCCTGTCCTTCCCCCGCCCCCATCCAGCACCACTCCTCTACCCCCGACCCTTCCCCAGGTCCAACCCCATGTCCATACCTTGCTGGTACCGGTGTCGGTGATAATCCTGGAGGTCCCCAAGACGGCCCCCGAGCACCAGCGCTGAGCCCTCATCCTGGGAGAGGAGCCGCCAGCCCATGCGAGCAGTCCGGGGATCACGGGTGAGGATGGTGGTGCACTTGGCCTTCTCCTGAAGCAGCACAGCCCTGCCGGCCTCCTCAGGGGCACAGGGCAGCACGGCCCACACCCGCAGCTCGGGGCATGGCTCCACGGTGACCTTCCGCCGGATCTTGTGCAGCACCAGGTGCCTCTGCAGCGCATCCAGCACTGAGCTGTCACACTCCAGGAGGAAAGTGGGCTGCTCGTGGGAGCCCTCAGGGAGCCTGCGGGGAGAGGAAAGGGTGCATGGGGGCGGGCACAGCACACCGTGGAAAGTGCATGGAGTCAGGCCGCGGCCGTACGTGGCTGTGCCTCCCAAGTGCACCTTGGACCACCTATTAAAGCTGCACAGCACAGCCATGTGCTGGAGACCTCATGGCACCACCCCTCCCTGCCCAGGGAGGAAACCCCAGGAAACAGTCTGGCAGGTGGAGGAGAGGGCTTGGCCCAACAGGTGGGAAGCAGGGCCCTGGGACCACAGTGGTGTCTGGTGCGCAAGGTGAGGCGGAAAGGCACAGACGGCCACACTGAAGTCCAGGATTTGTCTCCTCCAGCCCTGAGAAGCCACTGAGAAGCCAAGGGTCCTAAGGCAGGGCACACAATGGATTTCAGGAGGGATGTGGGCAGGCAGGAAGAGCTGGGAGGACAGCAGACAGCTGACACAGGTGAGATGCGTGGTGAAGCCACACCCTACCCATGCCCACCGCCCACCTCCCCTAGGGGAGCTCCGCAACCTGATCAGGGCTCCAGAACCATCCTAACCCTCACTTCAGGCAGCCCACATCCACCGGAATGACCCCAGATCCTGTTGTCATTGACGGATGGATGATGGGGCCCTTACAGACAGATGAGCACAGAGGAGAGACCAGTGCACCATCAGACATGGTGGAGGGGCCCTAAGTGGAGACATCCAGGACCCAGAGTACATGGCTGGAGTCCTGGTTATAGATGTGGCTTGAGCAAGGACCCACAGCTGGGTGGGAGCTGAGACACAGAAGCGGGTAAGACCTTCCAGGAGCACGTATAAGACAGAAAGGTCATCAGCTGGTACCCCAGACCCCTCCTCCAGAACCCATCAGCTGTGCCCCCAACCCCCTCCCCAGGCAGGAAAGGGTTAACTGCTGCCCTGGAGCAGCCAGTCACCCCCCCCCCACCCCGAGGAAAGAGCTACAGAGGCTTGCTTGGTGGGTTCACCTTACAGCACAAACCCTGTCATGTCCATGCATATAACTATCAGCCACGGGTCCAATAAGGACAGGGACAACCATGTGGAACACAGCAGGCTGTAGCAGCAAGTCAGGTTAGCACCTCACCTTCCAAACAGTCCTCAAAGGTCAAAAATGAGATCAGCTGAGGGGCAGAAAAAGGATCATTTACGGATGGAATTAAAATGACAGAGAAAAACAGAAGAGTTCAAAGGCACTGCCTCAGATAACCACAAGGAAAGAAGTTCAAAGTCACTTATCATGAAACAAAGGCAAATTAAAACCACGATGAGATACCACGGCACAACTATCAGAAATAAGAACATCCAAGGCAGTGAGGATGCAGAGAAGCTGGATCATTCAGCCTTGCTGGTGGCAACGTAAATGGAACAGACATTCTGGAAAATGGTTTGCAGTCCTTTATAAAACTAAACATGCAGCTACCACACAACCCAGCCATTGTACTCCTGGGTATTTATCCCAGAAAACACCCCAGGTGTTCACATAAAACCTGTGCATGAACGTTAGAGGCAGTTTTATTCTTAACAGCCAAGAAACAAAACCAAAATATTCTTCAGTTGGTGAATGGTTAAACAAACTGTGGTCCATTCCCTCAATGGAATACTACTCAGCAGGGAAAAGGAACAGACTACTGATGAAGCCAAAGGGCATGAAGGTGAGTGAAATCCAATCTCAGAAGACTCTGTTTGTACGATATTCCTGAAATGACATGATCATAAACATGGAGAGCGAGCATCTTTATGCTCGGGGATAAGGGGATGAGAAGGGCAGTATGCCCACAGAGGGCGGAAGGGAGCTTGATGGTAATGGAGCAGCTCTGTCTTGATCGAGGTTACACAGGTCTACATGTGTGATCAAATCAGAGCTGCATGCATGAGAGCATGTGGAAATCTGGGAGAACCTGAGGGTGCCCTGTGGCTGGCCCATGTCCGTCCCAATTGTGACCCTGGACTATAGGAGGCAAGATGATGCTACTGCAGGAACTGGGTGAAGGGTATATGGGACATCCCTGTTCATTTTTTTGTGGCTTACTGTAAATCTATAATTATTTCGAAATAAAAAGTTAAAAAGAAAGAAGAAAAAGGAGCTGCCTCTGGAGAAGACTGGTCCATGCCGGTGAGAAGGAAGACAGCAGTCGGTCAATTTTCATCAAAAGCCTTTTAATGTTATTAGGTTTTTTAACCATGTGCAGGTACATTTTTATTTTTTATTTATTTATTTATTTATTTACATCTTTATTGGAGTATAATTGCTTTACAACGGTGTGTGAGTTTCTGCTTTATAACAAAGTGAATCAGTTATACATATACATATGTTCCCATATCTCTTCCCTCTTGCGTCTCCCTCCCTCCCACCCTCCCTATCCCACCCCTCCAGGCGGTCACAAAGCACCGAGCTGATCTCCCTGTGCTATGCAGCTGCTTCCCACTAGCTATCTACCTTACGTTTGGTAGTGTATATATGTCCATGCCACTCTCTCGCTCTGTCACAGCTTACCCTTCCGCCTCCCCATATCCTCAAGTCCATTCTCTAGTAGGTCTGTGTCTTTATTCCTGTCTTACCCCTAGGTTCTTCATGACATTTTTTTCTTAAATTCCATATATATGTGTTAGCATACAGTATTTGTCTTTCGGACTTACTTCACTCTGTATGACAGACTCTAGGTCTATCCACCTCATTACAAATAGCTCAATTTCGTTTCTTTTTATGGCTGAGTAATATTCCATTGTATGTATGTGCCACATCTTCTTTATCCATTCATCCGATGATGGGCACTTAGGTTGTTTCCATCTCCGGGCTATTGTAAATAGAGCTGCAATGAACATTTTGGTACGTGACTCTTCTTGAATTATGGTTTTCCCAGGGTATATGCCCAGTAGTGGGATTGCTGGGTCATATGGTAGTTCTATTTGTAGTTTTTTAAGGAACCTCCATACTGTTCTCCACAGTGGCTGTATCAATTTACATACATTTTTATTTTTTTAATCTCCGATAAAGGAAGCAGACAGAAACAGTATGAAATACTGGCAAGGGGAGGAATTGGGCATGGGTGGACAGAATGTGAGGTTGTAGGGGAGAGTAAACCTTGGAGGGAAGAGGGAGAAATGAGGGTAAAGCCATACCCAAGGAGGGAGGAGGCCCAGCATGGGGAGGGCCCTGAGAAGGGCTGGTGAAGGGACCACCAGGATGCCGGGGTAGACAGGCCCCAGGCTGATGCCCCCATCTCACTCATGGGGCCGATGTTCCACGGGGTTCAAGACAAATTGGGTGGGGCAGGGCCAGGTTCTGGGCTCAGACACTTTCTGAGCTACCTGTGCAAATGGCCATGTGCCATTCAGCCCCTGAGGATCAACAAAGCTGCAATGCACCCCTGCTCCCCACCACTCCAAATCAGACTGTCTGCTACCCCTGCTGCAGTTGAGTAACAGGGGACAGGTCAGAAGAAGGGGTGAAGTAGGGTAAGCCTATGCTCAGGGCAGCTTTCTTGGCTGGCATGGCCAATGTGTGGGCTGGAGCACTCTCTGTGGGGCCATCCTGGGCACTGCTGAGCGCTGAGAGCACCCCTGGGCCCAGGCCACTAGATGCAAGGAGCATCCACGCCTGAATGACAACCACAAATATCCCCAGACATCACCAAGTGCCCCTGAGTAGAGCCGCCAGATAAAACACAGGATGTCCAGTCAAATTTCAACTTCAGAAAACAGTGTAATGTCTTTAGTATATGTATTTCCCAAACACTGCACAGGTCACCTCCTAAAAAGTCACCCGTGTCTGTTTGAAATTTAGCTGGGCAACCCACAATTTTATTTGCTAAGCCTGGAAGCCCCTCCTAGCGGCACAACCGCAGCAGCAGGAAAAGGAAGGTCGAGGGGCACCTGCAGCCTCCCCAGACGGCCTGGCGGGCAGGACCTGGATATGGCATGTGGTGGCAGTGCAATCCCAGGTGTCCATCCTCACCCACCCTCCTGCCCAGGACGCAGGCTGTGTGAAAACCCAAAAAGGGAGGGTCAAGCCCACCTAACTCCTCATCCAGAACGCCCAGAGTGCCCTCCTCCAGCAGCCCAATGCCCTGCACAGTACCTGACACCCCGGTACCCACCACCCCCATAAACACAGAGACCTCATGCCTCGAGTGCAGCCCTGGACCCAGCTCTGCCCAGGGCCAGGGTCTTCACACATAAACAGATCCCCTCAGGGGCACTGCAGGTACCAGGTCATGAGGCATGGGCAGGCATGGGGCCCAAGGGGGCTAGCAGGTAAGGGACACACAGGTGCACAGAGACCAGACCCAAATGCCTGTCAAGGAGTGGCGGCACTCACCAGGGGCCTTGGACTGCTGCAGGACTGTACACGGAGGACCCTGTCAGGCTGGCATACTCCAAGTCGCCTAAGGGAACAGCCTACAGCGTGCCCATGGGGGACTGAGTATATGGAGCCCTACACGCTCCCCACAAGGCAGGAAGCGGACAATCCAGGGGCCCACAGAGCATGGCCACAGCAGGAGGGCAGAAGAGATGTGGGTTAAATGGAGGCTCAGTGGGGTTGCCATAGGAACCATGAGGTCCTGGGCAGAGATGCACTAGCCCCACTGCCCACCTTCCCTCTGCTGGGTACACACATACCAGGAACCTGCCGAGACCAGACTCAGCATGGAGCCAGCTGAGACGAGCACAAGGGGAACCAGGCATGGAGAGAAACAAGGGAGCAGTGGACCATCCGAATCCTCACCAGGCAGCCCCGGTGGGATGGCCCCCAGAGACACCCCCCAGAAACCCGTAGACAGAGACTTCAGTGTGTCCCACAAAAGCCAGAGCAGCCCAGGACCAGAACCTGGAGCATCTCCTCTGCAGCCAGCACTTAAGGCCTCCATCATGAAGACAGAGGCCCAGGAAACAAACACATGGTCAGAATGAGGAAAGACTTTCAAAACACAAAGCCTCGGGCTTCCCTGGTGGCGCAGTGGTTGAGAGTCCGCCTGCCGATGCAGGGGACACGGGTTCGTGCCCCGGTCCGGGAAGACCCCACATGCCGCGGAGCGGCTGGGCCCGTGAGCCATGGCCGCCAAGCCTGCGCGTCCGGAACCTGTGCTCTGCAACGGGAGAAGCCACAACAGTGAGAGGCCTGCGTATCGCAAAAAAAAAAAAAAAAAAAAAAAACCACAAAGCCTCAGCTGAGAGGGTGAGGAGTCAAGCCACAGACTGGGAGAAAAGGTTTGAAAAGTCACATCTGACAAAGGACTGTCACTCAAAATATACAAAAGCACTTACAACTCAAATAAGGAAACAACCTGATTAAAAATGGGCCAAAGACCTCAACAAACACCTCCCCAAAGATAGGTGGCAAACAGCGTATGAAACGATGCTCCACGTCATATGTCATCGGGGAAAAGCAAATTAAAAAAACAACAAGCTACCATTACACACCTATTAGAATGATCAAAATCCAGAACACTGACACCACCAAATGCTGGTGAGGTTATGGAGCAACGGAAAGTCTTCATTCATTGCTGGTGGGAATGCAAAATCGTACAGCTACTTTGGAAGATATTTTGGTGGTTCCCTACAAAACTACACATATTCTTACCTTACAATCCAGCAATCACACTCCCTGGTATTTACCTAAAAGGAGATGAAAACTAACCGCCACACAGAAACCTGTACACAGATGTTTATAGCACCTTTATTCATAATTGCAACAATATGGAAGCAACTGCTGAAGTCCTTCAGCAGATGGATACATAAACTGGTACATCCAAACAATGGACTATTATTCAACACTAAAATGAGCTATCAAGCCCTGAAAAGACATGGAGGACACAAATGTATATTATTAAGTGAAAGAAGTCAATCTGAAAAGGCTGCATACTCTATGATTCCAACTACGTGACGTTCTGGAAAAAGTGAAACTATGGAGACAGTTCCAGATCCAAAAAGATCCTTTGTGAGGAGTTAGGAGGAAGGGAGGGTTGAATAGGTAGAGCACAGAGGATATTTAGGGGTAGTGAAACTACCATATATATTATAATAGTACATACACATTATTATACATTTGTCCAATTTGCCCAGCACCAGCAGTGAACCCTAATGTGAATTAAGGACTCTGAGTAATTTTGGTGTTAATGCAGGCTCGTCGATTGTACATAACATACTACTTTGGAGGAAGAGGTTGATAACGGGGGAGACTATGCATGCGTGGGGGCAGAGAGTATATAAGAAGTCTCTGTACATTCCCCTAAATTTTGCTAAGAACCTAAAATTCGTCTAAAAAGTCTACCTTTTCTTTTTTCTTTATTTTTTTGGCCACACCACATGGCTTGCAGGATCTCAGTTCCCTGACTAGAGATTGAACCCAGGCCACGTCAGTGAAAGTTTAGAATCCTAACCACTAGGCCAACAGGGAACTCCCTATAAAGTCTACTCTAAAAACAAAAAGCTTGTTGGTAGGAATGTAAATTGATACAACTGCTATGGAGAATGGTTGGAGGTTCTGTAAAAAACTAAAAATAGAACTACCGTTTGACCCAGCAATCCCACTACTGGGCATATACCCTGAGAAAACCATAATTCAAAAAGAGACATATACCACAATGTTCATTGCAGCACTACTTACAATAGCCAGGACATGGAAACAACCTAAATGTTCACTGACAGATGAACGGATAAAGAAGATGTGGCACATACATACAATGGAATATTACTCAGCCATAAAAAGAAACGAAATTGAGTTATCTGTAGTGAGGTGGATGGACCTAGAGTCTGTCATACAGAGTGAAGTCAGAAACAGAAAAATACCGTATGCTAACACATATATATGGAATCAAAGAAAATGGAACTGATGAACCTAGTGGCAGGGCAGGAATAAAGACACAGACATAGAGAATGGACTTGAGAACACGGAGCGGGGAGGGGGAAGCTGGGGCGAAGTAGAGTAGCATCGACATATATACACTACCGAATGTAAAATAGTTAGCTAGAGGGAAGCAGCAGCACAGCACAGGGAGATCAGCTCAGTGCTTTGCAATGACCTAGAGGGGTGGGATAGGGAGGGTGGGAGGGAGACTCAAGAGGGAGGGGATATGGGGACATATGTATGCATATGGCTGATTCACTTTGTTGTACAACATAAACTAACACAGTATTGTGAAGCAACTGTACTCCAATAAAGATCTATTTAAAAAAGACAAAAACAAAAAGCTAAAGCTTTGTCTGAGAGATGCTTCTACATCCGGACCAGGGTGCACTGAGGAAGGAACAACTCAAGGATGGGAAACTAGAAGCATGACAGTTTAAATGAAAAATTCCAGGGAGTTCCCTGGTGGTCTAGTGGTTAGGATTCCAGGCTTTCACTGCCGTGGCCTGAGTTCGATCCCCGGTCTGGGAACTGAAGTCCCGCAAGCTGCGCAGTTGGCCAGAAAAAAAAAAGAAAAATTCCAGAGAGACGGTGCAGAGAAAACACCAGGCAGAGAGCAAGCACAAAGAAAACAGGAAGGTCCCAGGCTCCCAGGCGGGACAGCCAGTTGCCAGTGTGTCCCTCTCCCCAGAAAGCAGACCTCAGTGAGATCAGATGTAGGTAAAGGGCCAAGAGCAACCAGGAGGGGAAGGACCACATCCCATGAACTAACAGCAGGCATCAGACCAGAACAAAGGCATAGCGACGGGGTGGAAGGCCAGCAGGCTTGGCACCCCATGCCCCTGAGCAGAACTGGGAGAGCAAAATCTGGACATTGTTTACCAAGCCCCCAGGCCCAAGAGCAGCCATCTGAGGGAGTGTTCTCATATCTTCTCTCCTCTAACTGCTCAGGAGAAGTGGGGCCACTAACTCAGGCTGTCTCTTTCTGATGGAATGAAGACCCCACTCCATCCCTCGGGGCAGCACTCCCCACAAAGGACTTTGAGTTGGAATCTCAGAAGAGCACCTGGGGTCATGGGGCGTCATCACAGTGCACCCCAATTCCCTTAGCACACAGACAGCAAGTGGCACTGCGATACTCCATTCTCAGGAATTAACAAGAGAGAGAAAAACAAACTCCTCTATAGGACAAATCGGGGCATCCACAATGTGTGGAGAGAGCCACCACATACATGCTTGGTGACAAGAACTGCTGGCCCAGCAGCTAAGCAAAAACGCTTCAGACCTGAGGAAAAGTATGAAGAGAAAAAAACCCCTAGAAACAAAAAAATTTTACACTGTAGAGTGACTTACGAGGATATAAAATTCATTATAACAAGAATGCAAAGGCATAAAGATGTAAAGGCAGACTGGAGACTCAAGGAAGAAAATGTGGGGACCAAAACAACATCATTACAACACTGATAGATTAACTGAAAATTACTGACACAGAGGGTTTAAGATAATCAAAGAACGCAGTTTCTAAAAGAGATTAAAGCAACTACTGGGAAGGTAATAATTACATAAAACAGATAATGACAACAAACCTTTTCTGTAAAGAACCAGACTGTAAATAATTTAGGTTTGCGGCCACACGGTCTCTACCACATTATTATATTACTAATTATACTTTTGCCATTGGAAAATGAAAGTAGCCACACAGTATACAAACAAATGGGCATGCAGCATTCCAACCAAACTTTACTTATGAAAACAGAGAGTGAGCTGGATCTGCCCAAGGGTCATACTTTACTGAGTCCTGTTCCAGAGTCATACAGCCCACCAAGTGCCCAGCAACATGACGTGAAAGAAGACCCAAAATACAACACATCGTCGTAACACTTCAAGACATCAGGATGAAAAAGAGCCCCGAAGAGTGTCCAAAGAAAAAGCAGTCACACACAAAGGCTTAAAAATAAAAAGGCACCAGGCTTCTTGACAGCAATGCCAGTTGTGGCTTCAATGTTTTCAGGGACGATTTTCAGCCTAGAATTTTATGCCCGGCCAAGCTATCAGGTAAAACCATTTGAAGGAGTCAAAGGTCCACCTGAAGTATCCTACCTCTCAACAAGGCACTAAAGAACATACTCCTCCAGCAGGTAGGCACTGAGGAAGAGGCAGACAAGAACCCACAATAGAAGAGGGACACTGGAGTTTCCAGGGCAGTTTCAGGCAGAGCAACGACCTGCAACTGCATGAGAGGTTCTAGAAGAACCTCTGAGAAAGTCTGAGAAAGCTAAGCAAGTGAAAACCAAAAGCTCTATAGCTCTAAAGGCCACTGACTTGACTTGTCTTGGTGACCATCACAGAAAGTCATGATAAAATCAGCACTGACTGATGTAAAACACCAAACGCTAATAATCACTGAATACGGAGAGACTTTGGACAGAAATGTGTGTACACTGGAGAACTCAGGAAGTAGTAGCACAAGCCAGTCGCGCAGAGACTGCTCCCTGCAGTGTGGCTGCAGGTGCCACGACCCCTTCTCCGTGCAGTGGGTCTGAGCAGGATCAGAGGCCAGGCGCAGGGACGCCCAGGCCCTCCCATTGGTGAGTGTCACTGGCCCATCCCTGGGTGCAGGCTCCAGCTCACCTATGGCTGCCCTGCCCCGGTGCCCTCCCCCAGGTGCCCATCCCCAGCCCACCCTGTGTGCGGGTCCCCAAGTTCCCTACCCTGGACGCGCCTCCCATCCTCAGGTGTCCTCCCCTGGAGGCCCACCTCGGCCCCCCCATGCACAGGTTCCCAGGTGTCCCTTCCCCTGGATGCCCTGTCCTGCATGTCCTCTCCTGGATGTCCGTCCTGGGACATTGGTAGCCCTCCCCTAGGTGCCCTGCCTCTGGGTGTCCTTAGTTCCGCCCCCTGTCCGCCCCTCCCCGGTGCCTACCCCTCCCCTGAGAGCTCTCCATGGAAGCCCATCCTCCAAGCCTTCTCATGCCCGCTCCTGGGTGCCCTTCCCCTGGGTGATACCCCCTCCCCTACCCCGGTCCCCCGGAGGCTGTGCCCCAACCCGCTCTCACCCGTAGAGAATGACGTCATAGAGGGTGCGTCCCTGGACGTTGAGAAAGTGGGCGTAGCCCGAACGCGCCGAAGTTGAAGCCTCGCCGGCCGCAGGACCCGGAAGCGGCAGCTCATTGGTCAGCAGACCCAGGAGAAAGGGCGCAGAGTCCGGCCCACGCACGCGCACCAGGGCACGCTCGTCCAGTAGGAAGCAGGCCCACGCCGCGCTGCCCGCGGACTCACCACGCTGACAGCAGGAGTTGTGGCCCAGGCGACGCCTCGGGGCAGCGCGCAGCCGCCAGCTCCAGGCCCGGCCGCCGCGCCCTGGAGCTGCACCCCGGAGCAGCGCTGCGGCCGCCATCTTGGGGCGGAGTGAGGCGGCGGGAAGGGGCGGCGCGGGCGGCGGCGCGAGCGGGCGGGCGCGCGCCACAACACCTTGGAGGCGGGCGAGCGGAGCGTGCGCGGGGCGGAGGTGGGGGGGTGGGTGGAGGCGGTGCAGGCGGGCCCCAAAACAGCCCCTGACGGCGGGCGGGCGAAGCGTGCGTGGAGGCGGAGTGTGCGCGAGCATGCGCGGGCTAGTACCACAGCAATCCCTGGAGGCGGGCGAGCGCTGCTCGCGTGAGTGGCCAGGGTGAGGGTGGGCGGACCTTGCGCGGGGGCGAGGCCTCGGGCTGTCAGTCCCCCGCCCACCTACCCTGAGCTGGCTTCTGCTCCTGCAGTTGACCTCCTCCTCGAGCCTCAGAGAAGTTTCTCCTTGCTTTACAGTGGTGAGCCGCTCATAACCTAAACTTTACCATCTTAACCATTTTTAGGTGCACATTTCAGGGACATTAAGCGCGTTCACACTCTTTTGCAGCCATCCCCATCATCCAGAACTTTCTCACCTTCCCATACGGAAACTCCATCCCCATCAAACGCAGATCCCTATCTACCTTCCCCGTCCCTGGGAACCCCATTCCACTCTGTCTCTATGAACCTGACTCCTCTGGGAAACTCATAGAAGTGGAGTCATGCAGTATTTGTCCTTTTGTGACTGGCTTGTGTCTACCAGGTTCCACCATGATGTAGCATATGTCAGCCTTTTTAAGGGCTGAATGATGTTCAATTGTATGTGTATACCATATTTGAATTATCCATTCACCCATTGGTGGACATTTGTGTTGTTTCCACCCATTGGCTGTTTTGAATAATGCTGCTATGAAGATGGGTGTACAACTTTGCTTTCAGTTCCTTTGTAAAACAGACACTCCTGTGTATCCTATACTCTCACACTACCCTTCACTTCTTATCACTAAATGTGGGGGGGAGGGTCCCCCACACCACACAATTCTCTGACACCAGCTAGGTGTCTTAAAATTTAACTCAATTTTTAATCCATCTACCTGATAGCATGAGATCCCATAAGACTGCCACACACACTGTCTCATACACTCACACTCTCCCCCTCCCCACTTCAGATGCAAGTCGAAGTCCAGGTTGTCACCTGTGCTTCTGACCAACCAGCTATAGATCAGAGGTTCCAACAGCCCTCTCCTTGGGTTCAATTAGTTTATTAGAGTGGCTCATAGAACTCAGAGAAACATTTTACCTACCAGATTACTGATTTGTTATAAAAGGATATAACTCAGGAACAGCCAGATGGAAGAGAGCAAAGAGCAAGGTATGTGGGAAGGGGTACAGAGCATCCATGCCCTCTGAGCACACTGCACTCTCCCCAAATCTCCATGTGTTCCCCAACCCAGAAGCTCTCCAAACCCAGTCCTTTTGGGATTTTACAGAGGCTTCATTACCAAATGTGATTGATTAAATTATTGGCCATTGGCTGTTGATTCAACCTGCAGCCCATCACTCCTCCCCAGAGGTCAAGGGGTCGGGCTGAAAGCTCTAACCCTCTAATCACACGGTTGGTTCTGGCAACCAGCCCCCATCCTTAGGGGCTTTTCAAAAGTCACCTCATTAACATAAACTGGTTGACCAGAACTCCCTAGGGTTTTCCAGGCCCTTGGTCCCCTCCCAGTCGGCTTCCTGGTTGTGAGCAGCCAGGCCTGGAATGCAGTTCCACTGGCCTTTCATGGAAAAGGTCTTCCTCTGTTGGGCCTGTGTTCCTAGGGTGACCCAGCACCTCCCTGTCAGCCCTGTGAGGTCAGGGAGGAAACCATTCGAGGACAACATGGGGGGGGGTTGCATTCCTCAAGCCTCACATCAGCCCATCCCTTGGCCAGCAGAAAACCTGCTTCCCACCAGCACAGCCTGTGGGAAGGGCCAGCAGGCTGACCCAGGGCCACCCGGAACCTTACCTGACGTTCCCAGTCCAGTGCCAAGCCCAGCCCACTTGGTCCAGCAGGGCCACTGCTGCCGCCTGGGGGTGTCTAAATGCAAATTAACTCAAATGAAGTCAAATGAAACTTTTAGCTCCTTACTGAATGGGCCACACTGAAATGTCCAGAGCCACAGTCAGCTGGTGGCTGCCTCTGTGAACAGAGCAGGCAGCACTTCCCAGCATTCTAGAGTCTGCCAACCAGCACTGCTTCAGGCTCCCTCCTCCAGGAAGGCTTCCCAGATCTCTGCACCAGCCTGGCCAGCCTGACAGCAGGGACCCCTGCATGTGGGCATGGCCTGGCTACTGCTCCTTCTCAGGTCCTCTCACTGCAGCTTCTCATGCCTACAGGTCTAGGTGGAGGGAACTGTGGACTGGTCTCAGGATGCTCCCAAGGAACCCCACTCATTGGCCTGGGTCCAGCTCAGGGCATAGGTTGGTGCTGGATCCCATGTGCATCTCCTCCCTCTGAGGCCATGGGCCCTGGAGCTGTCGGGAGGGGTGGGGATCTGAGAGCTGGAAAATCAGCAGACGTGGGGGTCCCAGACCCTGTTTCCCAGCTGCTGCCAGGCCAGGGGTTGTTTCCTGTTATTCTCTCCTCATGGCCTCCTCCCTTCCCAAAGTCAGAAGAAGGAAGCTGCCCCCATTCTGGGCACCCCCCTCCCTGAAGCCCTCCACGATATCCCTGAGCAGCCGGCGAGTTGGCTTCAGCCATGGAAACGGATGAGAATGAGACAAGGCCGTTCTGTCTGATCCTGCTCCAGCCGCTCCCCTGGCCTGGCCCTGCCCCTATACAGACCTGGGTGGGCCCCACACAGCCCGAGGACCCCACCAGACAGTGAAGCAGGGGTGGGGAGGCCTGGGCTCAACCCACCAGCCTGCTCCAGAGCACAGAAGATGGGGGGCGAGGGTCGATGGCTTTGCACCCCAGTTCAGCTCTCCAGCCTCATGGCCATACAGGCACTGAGAGGATTTTTTTTTTAAGTAGTTAGGTGAGCATTAAGTGCCAAGTTTAGTGGTTGGGTTCCACCTCTGAGAGTTAACAGACTTGGGCATACTAGATACTATGTCATAGGTGGGAGATGGACACCCTGTTAGGGTATCGGGGCTCAGGCATGAGATCATGGTTATGGTGGTTCAAAACATCAAGAAATTGGTGTTAGAGGTAGGAACGTATATGACACAGAGGTTGGCTCCCCTAGCCTGGGATGGCCAGTGACATCAGTTGGGAGGACATGACAGTAAATCCTAAGTCACCCCCATTGAAAGCTCACAAAACATATAGGACCCCAGTGGTTCACACAGGCCCCTAAGTTCCTGAAACAAGAGGCTTATGCATTAGGATCCCCTTCTGTGGTGACTGAGCTTTTAGTTAGGCATCTGCCTTCTAATATGGGTTGCATTGCATCCCCCCAAATTCACATTATGGAGCCCTAATGCCCAGGACCTCAGAACAGGGCTGTATTTGGAGATGGAGTCTTTAAAGAGGTGATTAAGGTCAAATGAGGTCACTGGGGTGGGCCCTAATCCAATAAGACTGGTTTCCTTATAAGAAGAGGAGATGAGGACACAGACTCACACAAAGGGAAGACCATGTGAGGATACAGGGAGAAGACAGCTGTCTACACACCAAGGAGAGTGGCCTCAGGTGCTGACACCTTGTTCTCGGACTTCCAGTTTCCAGTACTATGAGAAATAGATGTCTGTTGTTTGAGCCCCCAGTCTATGGTATTTGTTACACAGGCTGAGCTGACTGAGATACCTCCCAGAATAGAGCCTCCATCTGCAGTTTTCCTCACAGCTGGGATGCCCTTTTAACAACCTCTGGCTGATGGGATGTTGATTAGTTGGGGTTCTCCAGAGAAAGAGAACCAACTCGACAGAGATTTATTATAAGGAATTGGCTCACTCAACTATGGGGGCTGAGGAGTCCCAAGGTCTGCCATCTACAAGCTAGAGACTCAGGAGAGTTCTCGCCTGAGTCTGAATCTGAAGACAGGAGACCAGTGTTCTTGCTCAAACTGTCAGGCAGGAGTTCTCTCTTACTCCACCCTTTTGTTCTACTCAAGCCTTCACCTGATTGGCCAAGGCCCACCCGCACTGGGGAGGGCCATCTGTTTTACTCAGTGTGCAGATTCAGTATGAATCTCATCCAGAATCCCCCTCATAGACACACTTAGAATCATGCTTGTTCTGGGCATCCCAGGGCCCAGTTAAGCTGACCCATAAATGTAATCATCACTGGCAGTCTGGAGGGAGAATCCCTTCTTTGGGAACCTCAGTCTTTGTCCTTAAGGCCATCACCTGATTGGATGAGGGCAACCCACATTAGGGAGGGTGGTCTGCTTTATCAAAGTCCACAGATCGTCAATGCTAATCTCATCTAAAAGAACAGCTTCACCGCAACATCTAGATGGGTGTTGGACCAACCCACAGAGGCTCACAGCTTGACCCACATCTGACTTCCATGTCACAGACACGCAGCAAATAGATTTCCCCAGGAGCCCCTGGGCAGTGTCCTGTTCCCATTGACCCAGCTGCCTCAAATTGTATCTAAACCAATTAGGAGTGGGGGACTGAGATGATAGAAACTGGACAGGCTAAACAGTATGGGGCGAATTATGGACCGATATCAGAACTGTGGTAAAAGAAGGGAGCAGTGGCTGCAGAGGCCCCAAGATCACGTGCCCGTGTGTGCGGGTGGGAGGGGTGCTGAAGGGCTTCACACGTGGCTAGGGGGGCCAGCGGACCAAGGCCAACAGAGACTATTCCACATGTCCTTAAAATGTGACACTGGCCCATTGAGAGGGATCCTGCAGGCCTGTGACTGCTATGATGTGAAGTGGTATGATTTTAGGGCTGGTGATAAGAGTCAGTTGGCCTTTGCTGGGTCCTCTTGGGCCGCCATGCTGCAAGGAGGTCCAAACCACATCGAGGGACCCCAGCATGGACCCCCAGCTCGGTGAGTGAGGAAATCGTTGAGCCAGCCCTGGCCCCACCAGACACTCCCAGGCTGAAACTACACCAGGAGCCCAACCCGAGTTATAGAGGGTGAGATCCTGATGTTACTCCACAGAGAGGATGGGGGAAGGCTTCCCTGGACACTGTCACGGTGAAATCCAGAATGTTCTTCCCCAAACACAAAGCCGCCCAGGGTCTCCCTGTCTGCTGGCTTAAGGCTTCTTTTCAGGCAGATGCTGAGGGCCCATGCCCCACCTTCCACCCCTTGTGGGACCCTGTCACCATCAAGTGTGCCTCATGGCCTTGAGATGTGGGAGCACTGACCATCAGGATCGAGGCCAACCTCTGGGTCCTGCTCGGAGTGGACACCTGCCTTCCTCACCAGCCCTCTCCAGCCACTAGGGTGGTTCTGAACCCTAAAGCCTCCCACTATTCCCCACCTGGAATGCCCACTTAACTCCCTGAGGTCCTGATGTCCTCCAGGCCCTCCACTGGCTGCAGGAGGCTGCTCTCAGGGACACGGTGGGCAGGGAGGCTACGGAGGGGCCACGGCAAGGGTGTCAGCCAACAATAGTGCCTTGCAGATATCCTTCACCAGCTCTGCTGCACCCAGTCACACTGATGGGAGCCAGGCATGGCTGGACAGACAGCGTGTTCCCCACCACAGAAACCCAGTATTCCTCATGACGACACTGCCAGCAGCACAGCCCCAAATGCAGGGATGCCAGTCCCATGGGCTTTCCTCTCTTGGAGAGGCGAGTGGCGAGTCCCTGCTCTGGGTCTGGATTGGCTTTCCTTCTGAGGCTCTGCTTCCCGCATTGACATCTGGGACTTCATGGGGGTGGGGCTTACCTGGGGGTGGGGTCACCTGGAACCCGGGATCAGCCAGTCAGACCCCACAAAGGAAAGGGACTCAGCCTGCATTTGGCATCTGACCAGAGGCAGGCTGGGTTGGGGTCCACCCAGGCTTGGGGCTTGGCCCTGGGACCCCAGAGAGGATTTGCAATCTGGGAGAAGCTCTCAGGGCCTGCCTTGGGCCTGAGGGAGGCTGGTAGACAGCAGGATCACTGAAGTCTAGACCAAGGTGGCTCCTTGACGGCAGCAGCTGTTTCCCCAACTGTGCTCACCTTTGCTCCCCACCAAAAGCTACCACTGCAGGCTTTGGCCAGCATCTGGATAATGCCGGGGCCTGAGACAGGACTGCCTCTCTATCCTTTGAGCTACCACCTTGGGTCTAAACGTGCAGGCCCGGCTGTTCTTTGTTCTCATTCAGCCATATCCCTCCCCTCTGGGCAGAGCCTGTTGCCTGGCACAGAGAGGCACCGGAGTGTCTCCAAGGAGCTGCAGGGGCTCAACCTGGGCCTTGCTCCCCAGATGGTCCCTGCAAAGTGGTTTCCTCTCCCAGCCATCCTAGAGCTGAGCCATGTGTCCCCAGAGGCCAGCGGTGGACACGTACACACACGCATATATGTGTACTCACACATATGTGCACACACCACACTCCCACATACATACACAAGCACACACACACATTTATGCGGACATTCATACACATACACATGTGGTTGTAAACAAAAGTTAGTTTTATTTCACTCCCTTTGGAGGCTGTGTCTGAATTGGACAGGGGGCTGGAGGGAAGAGGCTGTGGTGGGAGCCTCAGAGCGCCTTCCCCTAGCATGGGCAAAGCCATAGCCCCTCACCACCATCCTGTTGGTCTGAGTGGTAAGGGGGACCGATGTCTTTTCAGAACTTGAAGTATGTCCCAGAGGAAGGGGCCACGCCAGGCCAGCACAGGAGCTGGAGAGGGCATGGTCCCATCCACCCTGGGGCCCATGCAGGGCCTGAGCCCCAGATCTGCCTGGGCAGGGAACAGGAAGCAGGGTGCAGGTCCACTGGCACTCGAGGCAGCTCATGCTTGGGGCCTAGTGGGGGTGAGGCAGGAGGTGGTACAGACCAGGGCTGGGCGCAGGGGCCTCTGCCCACTGTGGTCTCTGTTTTCCCTTCTGTACAAGGAAGACCTGTCATTGCTTCCATCTCTGCAAGAACCAGAACCTGGGCTAGAAGAGTGTGGGTGCTAGGAAAAGAGCCCCATTTGCTGGGCAGGGAGTACTGTGGACAAGCACAGTACTCCCCAAGACCCAGGCCAAGCATCCCTGGGCAGTCGCACATGGGCTACTGCCAGGAAAGCGGGGCAGGAGCGGGTGGAGCTCTCTCCTGGAGGGCAGCCTTGTCCTGAGGTGGCCAGGGTGGCTCTGGGAGGGTGGAAATGCCCCAGCCACAGTCCCACCTACCCATCAGGGCTTATGGACCAGAGCTGGGGACCATTCGTGATTCCCAGGCCTACCTTCCCCACCCTATCCTGGATGAAGATGGGGCTCAGGCAGGGAGGGGCAGTGATGCAGAGCAGGCTGGTGCCCTCCGCCCCCTCTCGAGGTGGAGAGCAGCCACCTGAGGGGGAGGAGGAGGGTAGGTTGTGCTCTGCCCCTTAGGCAGTGTCCAGACCCTAGACTTCCTCCAGAGCCCTCCACCTCGGCCCTGGTGCGGAGGGAGGAGGAACAGCAACCAATGCAGGCCTCAGATCCACACGGTGGTCTTACCCTCCCTGCTGCTGCTCGCACTGCCCTTCTCAGAGCCCATCCTGGGTTTGGCCCCTGGCCGGCCCTGGCCCCCGGCAGTGCCCCCCGACGTGGCACTGCCCGACCCGGAGGCAGGGGCACCGGCCCTCGGGGGCCCCCGGGCGGTTGCTGGAAGGCCAGGGCCTGGTGGGCTGTCGAGGTCCCCAAGTGACCGCCGGTCCTGCAGCGCCTGCAGCGCCAGGTTGGCCAGGTCCTGATCGTGGGTGCGTGCGCGCTCAGCCGCGCGCACCACCAGGCTGTAGTCTGGCGGGCAGGCCAGGCCCGAAGGCGCGGCGGGGAGACCACAGGGCTGCTGGCGAGGCATGGGGCCAGGGGTGGTGGGCAGGGGGTGGCGGCTGCGCACAGCGTCTTGCGCGCTGCCCAGGCCCAGGTGCGCCATCTCACAGAGGTTGAGCACCAGGCAGAGGCAGCTGACCACGTACATGACCAGCAGGAAGACCGTCTTCTCAGTGGGTCTCGACACGAAGCAGTCGACCACGTGCGGGCAGGGCTGGCGGCTGCACGCGAAGAAGGGCCGCACCTCGAAACCATACAGCAGGTACTGGCCCACCAGGAAGGCCACCTCGAAGGCGGCCCGCGCCACCAGCTGGGCAACGTACACGCGCATTAGCCCCTCGCGCTGGATGCGCCGCCGCCCGTCATGCTGACCTGCCGGGCCTGGGACCCCGGTCGCCTTTGTGTCCCCTCCTGCGCCCTTGGCGGCACCCACGTCCTCAGCCTCATCATCTTCGCCCAGGCCCTCGGCCGCGCCCGGATCCTCGTCCTCTTCACCCAGGCCCAGCATGGGCTCCTCTTCGCCCAGGTCTGTTGGCTCGGGCCAGCCCGGGTGGGGCGGTGGGGGCAGGGGTGCACGGGGCGCGAGGCGGCCTTGGCGGCGGCGTGAGGCGCGCCGGCGCTCGTCCTGTGAGGCGCGGGCCAGGCGGTGCACAGCATAGCCCAGGTACATTACGGAGGGCGTGGAGATGACCACAATCTGGAAAACCCAGAAGCGCACGTGGGACAAGGGTGCAAAGGCGTCGTAGCAGACGTTGTCGCAGCCCGGCTGCCGCGTGTTGCACGTGAACTTGGTCTGCTCGTCGGAGTAGATGGACTCACCGCCCACCGCCGTGAGCACGATGCGGAAGACCACGAGCACCGTGAGCCATACCTTGCCCACGAACGTGGAGTGGTTGTGGATCTCTTCCAGCAGCCGCGTCAGGAAGCTCCAGCTCATGTTGGTCATAGGGGCGGGGGATGGGACCTGCAGGCCATGAGCAGGAGCTCAACCTGGGGCGAGGGTAATGGGGGCAAGGGCTGGTGGGTTGGGAGGGTGTACAGTGGCACCTGGAGCCCCTCCAGGAGCGCCGCCCTCACCTAGGGTCCTGACCCTGCCCTAGGAGGGATCAGCAAGAGGCCGGGGCCTCTGCAGCCAGAGGATAGACCCTACAAGGACAGACAAGGGGTCTCCTTCTCTGGCTGAGCACATACCCTTGCTCCCCCCAAAACCCGACTCTAGGTCCCTGTGGCCTGGAGCAGGGCCAGCCCTCCTGCCCTCCCCCAGCTCTCTAGGAAAGCCCAGTGCCGTGCAAGCTGTGTCCCTTACCCAGCCTCTGGGGACCTCACCCCAGGCCCCGAGAGCCACAGGGAGTCCACTGGGTGAGCTGCCTTTGTAAGGTCAACCAGAAAACGGACCAGCCTTGCTCAGAGTCTGGGCCTCACCTCAGATGCCTGCTCCCACCTTGCAGCACCCAGGTTGCTGGATTCCTATTGCCAGCATGCCAGGGGCCCATCAAGGGCTGGGCCTGCAGCCTGCCTGGCCCCCCAGCTCCTCAGCCACTCCATTCCCCACCAGCCCACAGTTCTCCAGGCCCCTAGACCCAGTGGCCCTCAGCCCCCAGCCTCCTAGTCTAGCCTTCTCATCACCCCCTAATCCCATCCATCCCCAGACCCAACGGCTCTGTCAGCTTCCAGCCCCTGTAGCCCCCAGCCCCATCAGTTCCAGACGCACCAACAGTGGGCCCCCCTTCCTCCACATCCTGGACAGAGGCTCTGGTCCCCGTCTCCACAAAAGACCACTGCCGTGCTGTTTGCGCCCCCCCACCCCCGCCACTGGTCCAGCTGTACCAGGGGCTGAGGCCTACCCTCCAGGCTGCTCCTCCCTCTTGTTCCAGCACTCCCATGTCCTCTGCACATCCTGGCTGGGGGGTGAGGGGGTGAGCCCAGGTGTCTGTTCAGGGTGGCACCATGTGCAGCGAGGCCCACAGACACCGTAAGGCACACACACAACCACACTCGGGCACCTGTGACACTCGGAGACAGCCATGTGGCCACTTACCACGTCCCAGACCAGTGCTCCTTCTAGATCAGCTACCCCTGAGTGAGCCTGTACCTAGAAGGGGCTCAGTGGGCAGGACCAGACACCCCTGTACCCCTGCACCTCTAGGGAGGGGGCTGCAGCCTCGTAATGCCCACCCTCCCTCCTCCACACCAGTACCTGCTCCTGGGTAGTTTGGAGGCAGAAGACCCTTGAGTATCTGATGCTTTTGGCCCCCTCCTTCTGGAACAGGCCTGGGAGGCAGCGTGGGCAGGTGTGGAATGGAACAACAGGGGCATTCAGGGCTCCGGGCCCTCTTTATGGAGCTGGGGCCTCTCCCGGGACAGGAGGTGGGGGCAGGAAGAGGGGGCAGCCGGGGTTCCTGGGGAAGTGACCCTATTTCCTCACATCTGTGTGCAGCGCCCCCTCATAGCCACACACATGCAAACACTCACAAGTGCACATGCAAATACGTTCACTCAGACACACATGTGCATACATATATATACACACACTCACATGTGCAATGCACTCATGCACAGGCACACACATTTACAGGTACACAGACTGGCACATGCCCAGCCCTTCAGGGCCGTCTTTGATATACCTCTGCCTCAAGGAGGAATGAGCATGAGGGTCTATGATGTCCTCAGCTGGCTGTGTTTCCTCAGCTCTAACTTCAGCTCTCCTTCAGGACCTGCCCCCAACCCTGACCTCGACAGTCCCACATCCCAGGAGGCTGAGGCCTATAGTCCCACCACGCAGGAACCCAGAAAAGGGATGGCAGAGCATCCCCCACTTCTCTCCCCTCCAAGATGGAGCCCAGTGGAGAAATGGGAGGGAGGGTGGGGGTGCCAGGGCAGTCCTGACCCCTTCTGTGTGGTATTTAACAACTGGCCCTCGGTAGAAAAGCCTTGGTGTAGTGTTTGCTGACTCCCGTGGTGTAAATGCGCCCACCAGGCCCATGACCAGCTCGAGGAGACACTCACGGGGGCGGGGAGTGGGGGGTGAGGGCAGGGTTCTTGAGACCAGCTCTAGCATGGCACTGGGTGGACCCTGCCCTGGGGTGTGAAGGATGGCACTTTGCCCTGGGGGGCTGACCTGGGTGCACACAGAGCCCCCCCCAGAGATAAGTCGTGTGGAGGAAAGAGGGTGCAGGCCCTGCAGGCTGTCAGCAGAAGGGGACAGCCTGGGCAGCAGGAAGGGTGAGCAAACCTCCTCTCTTCCTCCCCCCTGTGCCAGTGGGGGAGCTCAGGCACCCTCTGGGTGTGGAGCAGAGGCTCTGGCTCTTCAGACCCAAGGGCCCATGCCTGCGTGCTGTGTACATGTGTGTGCAGGGCCTGTGTCACACACGCAGTCACGGCGGGGTCATTCCATGGTCAGGGGGCTGATGCTGACCAGCTATGGCCTGGAGGAGCCCAGGCCCTCAGTGCCATGCGCAGGGGTCCCCCAAATCCAGACTTCTGGTGCCAGCTGCTGGATCGGCACACGGATGCCAGCAGGCACAGCAAACCCCAGAAGACCAGACCCAAAACTTTCCCTCCAAAGCGTCTTCCTCTCAGATGGGCTTATCCTGGACGGCTCTCCGCTCAGCACCCCCTCCGCTTCATCAGCAAAAACCCTGAACCGGACTCCACCGGGTCCTGCCGCTCCCTGGGCCTGCCTCGCTTCTGCCAAGCACCTTAGGAAGCCCATCGACCTGTGCTCCTGAGACTCCCCCCGACTTTGCAGTAAAGTGCCAAGCGCACCTGGTCCCAACGCACCAGCACCCGCATTCTGCTCCCACACAGGCGGAAACCACCCCTGCTGGGGCTTCTGTTACGCCGCAGTCCCAGGAGCGTCCACTCCCCGCCCACACTCCCGCTCCACCCCACTCCACGCTGAGCCCTGCCCCCTGGTCCTGTCTCTCCACCCGATTGCCTCTAAGGCCAGCCCACCACCCTGCTATTATAGATTGGTTTATAGATTGTTGCCCAAGGTAGAAAATGTATGAGACCCCACTGATACAAATGATACAATAACTAACTAAATGGGGGAGAAGGGAATTCTGAATAATTCATGTAGTCACTGTGACCTCAAGGAGGGTGCTCTTCCAGAGAGCACAGCAAGGAGGGAGGGAGGGAGTACAACCTGACAGACATCACCTCAGGCAGGTGGCCGAGGTCCCCACCTGCAGGGAGGAGCCAAGTTGAGGGCACAGACCTTGCTGCCCCGGAGGCTTCTTCCCAAACCCTCACCCCAGGCGATCATGAGATACATTGACACAAGTTCCAGCAGGGGCTTTTACAAACGACCTGACCTTCAAAATGCCAAGGGCATCAGTAACTAGTGAAGTCTGAGGGAGTCACCCCCAAGAGGGACCAAGGAGACACGAGGACAGTCACCCCTCCCCCTGGGGACCTTGGGACAGCAAAAGGACACATGGAAAAGTGAGGAATCTTTGGCTAATGGCAATGTATCAATATTGGTGCACCAGTTGTGACAAGCACATCACTGCGAACTGGGTTTGGGGGCAAATGAGAACTCTCCCTGGTCTCTTTATAGCTTCTCTGTAAATCACACGTGTTGTAAAATTAAAAACCTTATTTAAAATGGTTTCCTACTCCATCACTTCAAGTTCCCTCTCCCTGTCTTGCCCCATCTGGAACGTATTTCTCTATGTCTGGAGGCTTCAAGCACAGAGCTGGGAGTTTTGCTTGTGACCTGTCCTGGGGCTGTGGGGTGCAAGAAGGACCCCAACACAGAGATGGGGCAGTGGGAGGCAAAGGCCAGGCCCATGGCTGCCCAGTGCTGATGGCAGGCAGCCAGTGGGAGCTTGGCTCTGGGCTGGGCCAGCAGGAGAGGAGGGTGTGTGAGGGGGTGCTGGCCCCTCAGGGAACAAGGCCCTGGCATTTGCTGGGACCTTTGTTCAGAGGGAATCTCATCCAAAGCTACATATTAGAGCAAGTGCGGATGGGGGCCACTCAAGTGGGATCCAGGACGAGGTTTGGGGAGAAGGGGCCCAGGTGCACCTGGGTGTCAGGTCTGGGAGGGGGCAGGCCTGGGAGTGTTCAGTAAAGGGTGTGGGGTCGGGGGAGGGAGGGGTGACTGGGCAGGGTGCAGGGCACACATGGGGGATCCCCATGAAGGGGGCTGGGGTCATCTTCACCAAGTTGCCCAAGGAGGCACCCTATTGGGAGGAGAGTGATAGGCAGGCCCCATGGGCTCCAGTGGGCATCAGGATGACTTGTGCTGGGGTGGGCTGGGCCCTGCACACCTGGTTCTGGCACCAATGGAGTGGCTCCCACAGGGGTGGGCAGCTGGGCTCTCCCCGCTTCAAGCCCCTTTCACCCCTGGGTCTGAACAAAGGTCCTGGGCTGGTGGGGGGGGTGGTCAAAGGCTGAGAACCAGAGATGCCCAGTGCCTCCTCCTGTACTAGTGAGGTCAGGGCCTGCCCAGCCATTTCCTTTCCATCCCTGGCCCAGCTTCCTCCCATGTGCCCCCTCTCATGGTGGGTGGACTTCCTCTGGCTGAGGTGGGGCTGCCTGGCTGCCCCACCCCCACCCCCCCAGAGTGGAGTGCTCAGCTCACTAAGAGGACTGGTGGAATCCTTCCCTGGGAATCTGGGCATCTCAGATAACCTCTTTCCCTTCCTGAGGACTCAGATTCCTGCACGTACCTGGCACTGGGTGGTCCCTCCTCTACATATGAGTACCTACAAGTAGCCCAAGGCGGACTCAGCCCTGGGAGACTTGAGGCCTTAGATCAGGGACCAGGGGCTGCTCCTGCAATCCACCCACCTCCCAGGCTAAGGTCTCCCTCCTGCTGCTTGCCTACCCACCCACTGAAGTGCCCTGTGGGGGAGAGTTCTTACTCAGAGAGTGGGGCTGCAGCACTTGCCTTGCTCAGTCCCCAGTGCTGTATGCCTGAAGAAATCTGATTTCTCTCCACCTCCACTAGCCCCCAGGCCTCCCAATGGTGGCCTCCCTCACAGCCTGGCCTTAGGATGCCCACGAGGTCTCCCCCTTGTCAGTTTGGTAGTGGTTCTGTGGGTTGTCTTCCATGTCCCTCCCTCCCTGTGCCCCTGTCCCGGATGCCCCAGTTGCGTCCTGCCTGAACCCCCTGGCCACTGAGAGGTGTGCACCCGCCCCCAACCCAGGTGCCCAAAACCCAGACCCCAGGCCTGGGGACCCTCTGCCACATCCATCCGCCCCCAGCAACTCCAGTGCACACCACAGCCTCCCACAGTGTAGACACCAGCTAGTGACCAGGTTCCCTTCCCAGTCCCCTACCCCCATCTCCCCTCCTGCAGGCACCCCAAGGTGGGGACACAGGCCCCACTGGGTTGGGTCCCAGGGAGCCTGGGGCTCTCAGCACAAAGCCCATATCCTCAGAGGTCCTCAGGAACTTCCTGACCTGCTCCTGCCCACCTCAGAGCTGACCATGTCTGGACTCCCTCCCTCTAACAACTGCATACCCACACACTTATACACGCATTTGCACGCCCACACACTTCATCCTCACACTCAGGCACACACACGCACTGCCTTCTGCCTTGTACTGCTCCAATGGCCTTCCTCTGGGAAGCTCCCTCCACAGCCAGAAGAGTGAGGTGTCCCTACTGCGCATGCTCAGTGCCCCCAATCACACAAACGCTCAGCAAATGCCAGTGGGATGATTCAATGTCTGAGGCAATGGAGCCCTGCCTGGAAGCTCTGGGGAGGGTTGGTGTAAACCTGAGGTGGGAGGGCCCTCCTCCCTCCCAGGGCCTCTGGAGGTGCAGGTGGCTGGGCTGGTAACCACGTCCCATGGTGACCTTAGGACATGGCACTCTGGGTCTGTGGAGGAACGAGGGGGCCCCCTCTCTGCTCTGCTCCAGCCTGGAACCTGGGAAGTGAGGGGCCTCCTGCAGGAGTGGAGGGTGTGGTGGGGACAGGCCTAGGGAGTGAGTCATGGTGGCGCAGCCTGTACCGCTCCTGCAGCCAGGCCAGGAACTGCTGCTACAGGGTGGCCTGGGCCGTAGAACCCTGGGCTTTGGCAGCGGGAGGTGTCAGGGGGAGCAAGGGTGTGAGGCTGAACCAGGACCCCTGCCCAAGCTCGGTGCCCCCTCAAGGACCTCCCCAGGCATTGCTGGCCAAGGGCAGGACACTGTGCCCCTCGGACTCCATGGGGTGCCCACATTTTCAACCCTTCCTTCAACCCTCCACCCTGATGCGGCCCAAAACGCCGCGTTAAAGCCACTGCAGGCTCTGCCCCCTCAGTGTGTGGCAGTGCCACTCTCTCTGCCCTGCATACCCCCTTCCTGCCCTGAACACCTGTTGTGTCCACCTGCTCCTCCAACAGCCAGGCATACCACAGCACCAGCTGCCGCCCGTCAGCCGTGCTGCCCCTTGTCGGGACCCCAGCCCAGTCCCGCTCCCCATTCATGTCCAGCCACCCTGCATGCAATCCGCATCCAGACAACTCACATCTGTGGCGCAGTGGGTGCTGCTCCTGGAGAACAGGAGTCTGTTCTGCTCTGCTAGCCTCCAGGACCCAGATCTGAGGACGCAAGACCTAGCAGGTGGCCACAAGGGTTTAGGAGGTGCCCGTGGCCACATAAAGGCTAAACCAGGAGCAGTGTGGACAGCAGGCAGGTGTACCAACTACAGCTTGTCTGCCCATGTGGAAGAGTTGGGGCTCCCCAACCTTCCCCCAGGGCTGAATAGCCCAAGGCATCAGCCTCTGGATACACTGCAGCTGCCTAGCTGGCAGGGGCTGGCCAGTCCCACATGGCCTGAGGGGTCCCAGCTGCTCGGAGGCCCACCCCCCTCCCCCCTTGCTCATCAGCTGGCCTGAGCAGCTTCTGGGGGAGGGGGAGGGACAGACTTCTGCCTCTACCTCCTCCTACCCTTGAGTCTTACTGCAGCTGAATCACCACCCAGACTGATGGCCCTGTGAGGGCAGTGGGCCTGAGATGGACAGACCCCCAGAATGGAGGGCCACCCGACCAGGCTCAGCACCCGTTATCTCCCGGGGTTGGCTGTTCCAAGAGAGTTGAGTCCAGGCCCCTGAGACCCTGGGCCCAAAGTAAACAGGGTGCTGCTCAGCCCCAAAGGGCACCCCAAACCTGGTCCCCTGGTGGTACCCTACCTTTTCCAGGCCAGGAAACAAGTCCTTCTGAGCCCTTCCACCTGCTGGCCGGCTGGACACCAGCCCTCCTGAGGGTGTGCACCCGGCTAAGTCCAGGGCCCGACCCGACCCAGGGCCACCTCTCACCACCAAGCACAATGTGGGGGGAGGGCCTTCAAGGGCTCCATTGTTCCCCCTGAGGCTCGGGGTCTGAATCCCTGATTGTCCCTGGGGCTGGATGGGTCCCAGAGAGGGAACCAGTCTCTCCCAGGCTGTAGAGTAGGTCAGGAGGCAGCCCAGCCCCATTTCACTTGCCCCCAGGCCTAGGGGCTGCCCAGTGCCCCTCTGCCCACCGTCCAGTGTCCAGGCCCAGCTCCCGCCTGCCCTCCACTGTTCATCTGGACTTTTGGATGGAGCCCAGCCTTTCTATTTGTCTGGGTTCCCTGCCTCCTCCAGGTCTGCATCCACCATCTGTCTGGGTTCCACCATAGGAGCATGGCCTGGGCATGGACCAGGGCTCAGGCGAGTGCCTCCTGTGCCTAGTACAACTCAGCTGCCCCAACTTGAGATGGGCAGCTTTTGGAGGTATCTTCTGAGACTCCACAGAGCCTGGAACCCTAACAGAGGCCCCCAGGTGTCTTCCCTGGGCTGGCCTCTCCAGGAACATTACGGCCGGCCAGACCCCCAGTGGGCCATGCACAAGGCCCCCAGATGCAGAGGTCCATCCTCTGTAGTCTCAGTCCCTCCTCAGGTATGCAATGTCTGTCCCTCTGCCACCATCAGCCCAGCTCAGGGACCAGGAGGAGTGGTTCATGCAGGATGAGCCCCCAGGACCTTCTGACCCCGGCCTCAATGGCAACTCAAAGAGACAGTGGGGGATGAGGCCCTGCACCCACCTGGTGGGAGCCCTGGGCAAGTAGCGTGCAGCAGCTCAGGGGCAGCCCTCTCTGGGGGCCGGCAGCCCAGAGCAGCAGATGTCAGATGGATGCTGCTGCCCAAGGACCTCCAGGGGCTGGCCAGTTAGGGCGTGGTTGCCAAGAGCAGGGTGGGGTGGGGGGTGGGTCTGGAGTGGTATACCGTGGCCCCACCCACCCAGGGCCATGATCCAAGGGCTCAAGGACACTCTAACCCAGCAGTTTTTTATTTGGATGTTGGCCCAGCTTCCATGGGAGGGGGGTTGATAGGGCAGGGTGGGGAGGAAGCCTAGAAAGGGACATGGGGAGAGGGGGTGAGAGAAAAGTCCTCCAGTCACGGTGGGGGAGTGAGGGAAGATACGCAGCACCCCAAACCCTGGGTGCTAGCTGAGGTGAGCAGAGCCACCGCCGGAGATCCTGGCCCGCTGCGGGTGGGTGCCAGGCCCTAGGCCCCACCTGAGGAGTTATAGCCGGTGGACCTGCTCAGGAGTGACCAGTTGCTTGAGCCTTCTTTATTTCCTGCCGGGGAGAAAGGAAGAGAGGCTGGGAAAAGGAAGAGGGTCTCGCCCAGGGCCTGGGGCCGCCATATCACCTGTCCCAGCCTATTTTCCCCGTTTGCCAGACAGAGGTCTGAGGCCCCACCTCCACTCCCAGCCCACCTCGGAGAGCGCCTCCTTCAGGGCCCAGTAGGCCTTGTCCAGACTGTCGTTGACGATGATCAGGTCAAACAGGCCGGGCTCCTCGCCTGAGGGTGGGAGCAGGGTCAGTGGAGGCTCTGGTGACAGAGGAGGGGGTCCGGGGACCCTTCACGTGGACCACAGTGCTGGGTGATGGCTCCAGCCCTCCTCTGCCCCTTGCTGGGTGGGACTGTTCTACTGTGGGGGTTGGAGAGGGTCCAGGGACACGGAGGGATAGGTGCCCACACTCACTGCTCTCCATGTCAGCCCGGGCAGCAGCCAGACGCTTAGCCAGGCTCTCCTCCGTCTCTGTGTTCCGCTGCCGCAGCCGCTGCTCCTGAGACGAAGTATGAAAGTCAGAAGGTCAGAGCCTCCAGGGTTGCCCCCCCGCCCTCCTCCCTCAGCCCCCACCAGGACATCCAGTGAGGGTGGCTGCACAAAGATGTAGACGGGCCGCAGGTCGGTCTTCTTGATGTTGCGCACGCCCTGCAGGTCCACATCCAGCACGCAGATGCGGTTCATGGCCTGCACGGCCCGCACAGCTGCTTTGCTGGGGGATGATAGGAGGGGGGCTACTCAGCTGTGGGCTCCTGAGGCCCTAGCAGACCCCATGGCCTCGAAGAGCCTCAGTGGGACCATCTACTGCCCACCCCTTGCTCTGGGCCTCTCTGGGGGTGCCCACAGGGGCCCACCCTAACTGTGGCATCTGCTCCCTCTTTCTGGAAGTACTCCCTGAGCAACCCTTGCACAAGGGGGCCCTCTGCTGGTCTGGTGTGGCAGTAGGGAGAGGCACCTTCAGACCCTGGCCCAGGGCCTCTCCTCCTGGCACCTGCTCCCAGGCCCCACACCACTCCATCACCCCAATCAGTCCCACCCGCCAAGCATGCCTCCAGAAGTTTCTGGCATCACCCCCCTGGATCGTGCCCTCAGGCTAGCGATGGCGACCACCCTCCCATATCCTGCATGCTGGGGCCCTGCTTGGAGAGGGATGCCCTGGCTATGGCCCCCACAGAACTACACGGCACGCCCTTGGGCTTCCTCATCCCCTGGCCACCCTTTGTAGGCCTTGGCCCCTCACCCTAGGGTCACCACGTGCCATGTGCTCCTCATCCACTGGGGGCACTGCCCCTCAGCAGGCACTGAGTGTCCCCACAGTGGCCAAATGACCCCACTCGGCAGCCCACCACTCTTCCCATCTGCACCTGGGGCAGAGTATGCTGGGTCCTGTGGGGTCCCTGCCTCACCCAGCTAGGTGGCTCAGGGACAGGCTATGCACAGAGGCACGCCTGCCTGTGTCAAGGCACTGCTTCCAGGCCTTGCAAGCCAGGTGCGAGGAGCCAGCAAAGACCCTGCTCTGGTGGGTTGTTGGGAGGGGCAGCTGCTGTTGTGCCAGGGACCCTCTCAGGCTACCCCAGGGGTTGGAGGTGGTGGGGGGGGGAGTGCAACCTGCCGACCTATGAGACCCAGGTCCTCCAAGTCCTCATTGCATACCAGGCCCTCGTGTGGCCCACTGTTCTCACAGCAGCCTGGCCAGGTAGACACAAGTGGGGCTGGGCCAGGAGGGCGTGGCCCAGAGAGCCCTGACTGTGGCTGCATCCTGACCCCTGGGGGGCTGGGTCCCTTGCCCCAACTGCCCAGACAGCCCACAGAAAGAAACCCCCCACCTGGGGCCCAGCCAAGGGGAGACCCGCTGCTCAGTGCCCACAGAGAGATATCCCTGCCTGGGCTGCCCACTCTAGGTTCCTGAGAGAACTGGAGGAAGGGAGGGCCCCAAGCATGGCCCACCTGGTCCCATACAAGTTCCCTGAGAACTCGGCATGCTCGATGAAGTCTCCTGCGGCAATGTCCCGCTGCATCACCTCCCTGGTCACAAAGTAGTAATCTGCAAAGGAGGAGGAGCTGATGGGGAGACTGAGGCCTCATGCATCACTCTGACAAAGGGAGGGCTGCTCCACTCCTGTGCTGGAGCACTGAGGCTGGCCAAGCTCACCTTTGCCGTTCTCCTCTCCTGGCCTCGGGTCCCTTGTGGTGTCTAGGAACAAGTACCAGTGACTGACTTGGGACAACACCTGGAGCCCCAGGCATCCCATCCCCAGGGCCTTGCCCACAGGGCCTGGCTCAGCCCATCTCGGGGTGTGGGAGAGGAGGCTCCAGGTTAGGGTCAGCAGTGTGGGGGCTTCCGCCCCACCGTGTGGGAGTGTGGGGGGCTTCAGAGCATGTCAGCAGGGGTCCCCGCCCCCAGCTTCCTTGAGACCCTCCCCCACCTCCCCTGGGGCCTCACGGGACACGCTGAAGCCGAAGATGCTGCTGTGTTCCTGCAGGAGTCTCTTCAGTAGGGTGCTCTTCCCAGCCCCTGAGGGTCCACTCAGGACAACGGGCCTTGGTCCTGACATCCCTGTAGCGGGGGACAGGGGAGACAAATATCAGCAGGGCCTTGCTCCCTATGGAAGTGGGCGAGGTGGCTGCAGTGCCCCCACCTCTGCCCCAAGTGAATTCACCCCAGAAATTGGGCAGAGCTGTGGGCAGTCACTCAGAGCCATGCTCAAACCCTGGCTATGCCTCCCTTTGGGCGTGCTACCTGGTAATACATGCACTGACCACAAACGTGTGGCCTCCCCAGCTGTCCACTCCTATCCCACCATCAAGGAGCTCCTGGGAGGGGCATGTCCGGGTCCCAATTCCTGTGTCTCCTGGCACCACACCCCAGAGGTGCCCTTGGTCAAGGTCAGCGGAACCCAAGCTCTGTTCTGGGAACTTCCACTGAAAAGCAAGGGGCTGACCACAAACGACCACAGCTTCCTGACTCCCCTTCTCTGATACTTGGGTCTCATGAAGCCAGCAGGAGAGCAATGGGTGCCACCCTCCCAGCTCATAGCACAGGGCTCAGACACCTGCCACAGGTGAACACGCCGAGGGCAGGAATAGTGGGGGAGCTCTGGAAGCATCAGCTTAGCCTGCTCTGTGCCCATCGGATCACCCCAGCACCCCTCATACAGGACCTACCTTCTGCGTGGGGTGCAGCCTCTGTGCTCACCTTGGGGCTGCTCGGGATGAGCTGAGAGGAGAGTGGTAATCCTTGCCTGCTCCCCACCCTCTAAGCACTAAATCCCTCCCAGGGCAGCCAGCACCACCTGCTCAGCAGAGGGCAAAGGCTGCTCCTCACCCTAGAGATGCGCACTTGCCCACCCAGCCACATGAACAAGATGGGCTGAGGAAGGTCAGGTGCATCTGGAGCCTCAGAAGACAGGAATCGAGGCAGGCACTGAGCTAGGGGGCTGGGAGGCTATGTGTTGCTCCGGAGGGAGACCCTGGGAGGGCGTGTGGTGAGCTGGCCTACACCAGCAGGGCTCTGTCTGTGGGGTGCCTGGTAAGGTGTGGAGGAGCAGTCAGTGGCCAGCAGACCAGCGATGAGGCCCAGGAGGGACAGGCCACTCTGCTTGGGGACACCCAGTCATCTAGCCCAGGGCAGCTCTCCAGCCGGGCCCCAGGTGGTCACTGCTTCCCTAATCCGCAATGAGGCCAACCTGGGTAATCTGGCTAAAGCATAGCTAGCTATTCTGGGACCATCATGCCATATGCAAACACCCCGGAGAAGGAGTCAGGAAACAGATACGTTCCCCTGCTGAAGAGAGATAGAAGAAATGGACCCAGAGGAGCTCATCAATTACCTGTCACTTCTAAGTGACCCGTTCTTAGTTCCCTTGTCTCTTCCAAGTTTCCTATTACAACAGTACACCGTTTTTATCTAGCAACGGTCCCACTGGACTCCCAATTCCTTTCTGGTGTCTTGACTTTCCCACCCAGACACAGTGCCACCATACAAATGCCCACATGTGTGTGTGTCCGACTGTAAGCCCACTGCTGTTGTGGCCCAATAGACCGCAGCCCCCGCCCTACCCTAAGGACTGGTGCATGGGAAGGTCTCATCTCTGGCTCACTGTTGGCCTTCACAAAGTTCCTTCCTTTGCAGAATGAATGTCCTGTGGGCAACCCAGCCCACCCCCCTGAGTCTGTCCTGACTTGACAGTGAGTGACCACGGTTGTGGAGAGAGCTACGTCGGGGTGGAGGGGCATAGGAGGACAGAGGAGATATTGGGGGCCAGTCAGTCCCTGAGTAAGGTTGCTGCTCCTAGAGGAGCCCTGGCAAGAGAAAGGCAATGGAGGCTGGGGTCTGCCACCACAGTGCCTGGCCTCTGGACTGGGCCGAGTCACCGCCGCACACACACTGCCTCCCCACCTTGCAAGCAGGAGGGCTGTGGTTGTTCAGCAGTGTAGGTCTTCCCAGGACCCGGCAGCATGTAGGCGCCACAGGAATGTGAGTTTCTCCAGGGCGGAGGCAACATCAAGTGGACACATGGCAATGCTCACAAGAGATGGACCAGAAAGCCTACCTGGGCCCTGCTCAGAGCAACAAACCCTCAACTCAGTGGATGCAGCTGGTGCCCTCTGGATCCAACTTGGGGTATCCACCTCCAGGGAGGGGAGGACCCATCCTGCTTATCTATGAAGAAGCCCCTCAGGAACACTATGCTCCTTTGCCAACTTGAACAGGTGCCCCGCCCTCACGTCCCACAGCCCTCAACTGTAAACCTGCCAGCAACACCCAGAGGCTACATGGTCTTGACCTGCCTTGTGCCTCCAGGCCAGCACACAGGCCCCTAACATGTTTCCCTGGCAGTTCCTGCCCTGTCCCCCATGCCTGCAATCATGGCCAGATGTTGTGGTCATAAGCTCTAACATCTGGACACTGCAAACCTGCATAGGGAAGACATGTCTTCAATCAGGACCAAACGCTACACGTGGAAGTCCCAGCGCCTGAAACCCTCAAGGAGCATGCTGTGCACAAGTCTTACTCATCATCTTACCTGGTTTCTATCTGGCTTTCTACCCCATGTTGTGAACCCTGGGGGCATGGGCACGGCACCTGCATCCCACTGAGACCTCCCATCCCCAGCCCAACAACCACTGGCAGTAAGCAGCAGGTATGTACGCACGCATGGGGATTGGCTGATGGCTGCAAAGTTCACTCCCTGCCTGGGTCCAAATCATCACCCTACCCTGCCAGCCCACTCCTCACAGGGTATCCTCCTGAGCCCCAACCTGCCCCTCAAGTCCAGGCCCCAGGCCTTCCCAGTGCTGGCCATCCATCGTGCCCTCCTTCAAAGGTTACACTACTGATGACAAGGGGAGGGGGCACCCACCTAGCACCACTGCCTTGAGGTGGGTGGGATCCAGAGTCCTTCCTCTCGTGGGGCTCCTCCCTGAGGTCACCTCCTCTTAGCACAAGGGCCCGAGCCACAGTGACCACATCGGAGTGGACTAGCCCTGCAGAAGGCACTTGGGGAGTCGCTGGGTACTGGGCTCCACCTAGTGATCATGGTGATAGAGTGCTCACTAAAGCCACCTTTGACAGGAGCACACTCAGTGTGGGACAGACCTCAGGGCCTCTCAGTCCCAGTGATCAAATGTGCCAGATACCCCTGAGCCTGATTTTGGCCCCAGCAGCTGGTAGAATTGATTGGCAGTTAGGAATGCTCTGTATCCTCTACTCCTTGACTATTCCACCATTCTGAACCCCAGCTTCCTGGAAAGAAACTGGAAATTTCACAAGGACAGCAATAAGGATCAGGGATGCAATTTCTGTAGGAGTCGCTGGTGCAAGCCTGTGCATTCTGGAATGCTCTCTGCTGGAACCCCTCACGAAGAGCTCCTCAGGCAGCCCTGGAAGGCTTGCCTCGAGAAGCATTTCCTGCTCTCCTTCTTGCTTCCACCTGCCTTCCCGCCCTGTCCCAAGGGCTGGGCATGGCCACCACCCCACTTCCCTCCCCACTCCTCCATGAGACACTAAGACAAGGTGCAACCCTCTGAGGATACACAGAAGAGAAAGTCAAACCCCATCAGCCCTCTTGCGAAACACAAGCCACAAGACATGAGTTGATCTGGGTTAGGATAGCTGGTCATGCCCTATCCCCCCAAAAGGCTGTGTGGGACAGGAGGACTACGCTGGCCTTGGCCTCAGGTGCTCCGTGTGTGGGACATGTCCTGGCCCAATGACCTTAAGAAACCACTTAACCTTCAAGAACCTGACTTGAAGTGGGAGAGCCACAACGCAGCCAGCGATTTTCTTCTCACCTCCTCTCCCGGCAGTGGGGTGAGCCCATGCCTTCCCTGAGAGGAAGCCTGTCCTTCAAAAGTGTTGGCAAGAAGCCACACTATGGAGGACTCAGGCCTGTCATGGCACTACACAGCTGCTTCTGGATCTCTTTCCATCAAGGAGAAGAACCGGGACTCAATCCCACGTGAGATCCTCAGTTCTAGCCCTAAGGGAAGGCAGAGGGAGCATGAAAGGGAAAGGGGTCTAGGACATACAAATCATGGAGCAAGAAAAAGCCCAAGCCCTTCTGGTTGGGGCAGCGTTCACTCTCACAGAGAGGGGAACAAAGGTCAAGCACAACCAGGGTCAGCCAGGGACCAGGGAAAACCAAGGCCTGGAACATGCGGGCTCAGCCAGGGACCAGGGGAAATCAAGGCCTGGAACATGCAGGCTCAGCCAGGGACCAGGGGAAACCAAGGCCCAGCACGCACAGGATCAGAGACGGACCCAGGGGGAACAGAGGCCTGGTACACAGGTTCAGCCAGGGGTCAGAGTCCGACTGAAGAGCACCTGCCTCCATACCAGTGCCCCAACAGCTCACCCTCTGTGCTTCCCCTTTTCTCCTTGAGGACTGGGGTCACTTCCTTCCACCCCCAACCACATCATAATACCTTCCTTCTTGCTCTTCCTCAAATCCTCTGAACGTGTTTCTTGGGCTATGCTAAATGTGACGCAAACGATGGAGATCAACAGTTCAAGTGTTTAAAAAAAAAAAGTTTGGGTGTGGCTGAAGAAAAATGTACAACTTCAGAACTTGCAGAATGTGCTCCTCAAATAAACTGCTGATCTTACCAGTTCCAGACAAAGGTCAAGGGCTGGATCAACGTGTTCTCAGAGTCTAAAGGAAAGCCCAAGCAAACTACACCTATCACTGGTGTGGCACCAACCCAGATCACAAGCTGGCCTGGTGTGTGCAGGCAAGTGTGTGGAATTCTTACAAGGAAAGGGCAGAGTGGGGGCTCACGTGGCAGGAAATTCAGCTTGTCAATGATAAGACAGGAAGCCACACCCACCCCACATCCGTCCTGGTGGCGAAGGTGAAGGTTTTCCTGGGTCCCTCACAAGTCATGGTCTGGGAAGTGAAAGAATGACAGAAAAGTCCACATTTGGCCAGGCATGCTGCCAAGGGGCACTCACAGGGGACTCGTGCAAGGCTGACCATGAGAAGCACACCTTGGCCTCCCTCCTCCTGTCCCCGTGGGCCTCATCCCACACTGGCCAGTCATCACCTGAGCTTCCACCTCCTCCACCCTTATCAAAAGACATTGATAACATGTGAGGTGGCACCCCTCACTGCTCCTCCTCAAACCAACATCTGGGTGGAGACTCACTCCCTGTCACTGCTCCCAAAACAATGTCTAAAATCAGCAGATGGGCAGCTCCAGCAACCTAGACTTGGGGTGTCTTGTCCTGAGGGAAGCTGAACCCCAGCTACCATGCCCACGAGTCAGGAAGGCCTGCCACCAACCACCTGCTCCTGCGTGGAGTACCCATATCTGCAATGTCCAGCAGCGCTGGGCTGTGGCGCTGGCCAGGAACCTGTAGCAGTCCCAGGGGCCCTCCTGGCTGGGAGTCCTTGGAGCAGTCAGCTCTGCCCACCTAGGACGCCCCTGCGTTGGCAATATTTGGGAACCAAACATAGCACCAAAGCTGGACCACCGGGAGGGTTTCACAACTGTTATCTGTGCTGCTCCTCTTGAGCTCGGGGTAGACTACATACATCTACAGGCCGGGTGAGCTAATCGGGACTTCTGCGACTCTGCCATACCAGGGGCAACCTAAGGTCTTTCAAAACCCTGATCTCGCAGGGTTTTCGGCTCTGCTGTGTGGCCCACCTTGGAGAGGGGTGTCAGGCTGCTCCCCTCTCTGCCCCCACGCATCCTGCAGGGTCCACAATGGCATCCAGCATGAAGTCCTCAAGCTGCAGGGGTTTTACAAGCTGTTTGGATCTTCCCGTGCCAGGAGAATTTCCTCCTACATTTTGAGGACTGACACAGGGGAACCACCTTTTAATTTCTCTAAGTAAAATAGTAACTACCAAAAGCAATTCTAAAACACAGACACACGGGATACAACTTCAAAGCGAAGGAAAGCCTCCCTGAATTTGCAAACTCCATGAGAAGACACACTACCCTCTCCTTGTCTACCCTGCTTTGCTCGCTCCGAGACGGAACTCTGGAAACCACTGAGGACCGCCGAGGGCAATTTCGGTGCCTGGCGGGATGACAGAATTCACGAGCACAGCCCCACGAGTCCCTCAGGCAGGTCCACGACACCGGCGCTCAGCACGGGCTCTGGCGGCCCCTCGCACGCAAGCAGCGGCGGTCCCCGTCTCTCCTCCGCGGATTCAGACAGCGACACGCGAGCCCGGGACCGGACTCCCCAGGAAGGCCCTCCCGTGGGCCTGCGCACGCCCGGACCTCCGCCCCCACGCGAGGGGCCGCCACTCACCGTCCGAGGGGACCCGGCCCAGGGCGGCCGCCGCCAGCCCGGCCAGCGGGCGCCGCAGCATGAAGGGCCGCCGCCACCGCCCGCGGGGACGTACGTCACAGAGTAGCGCCGCGCCGGCCTCTCTCCGCCCCTCAGAGAAGCACTTCAGCGCTGGCGCCGGACCCGCCTCAGCCAGCGGGCAAGCTGGTCAGAGCTGCGCCGGCCTCGCCCCGCCTTTCAAGGCTGTACGTCAGCGCAGCACGACGCTGCGCCCGCCGGATGACGTTATGGCGGTGCTGCAGGAGAACTGAAAGCCGCGTTTACGGTGATTGTGGATTGGGCTCTGGCTAGTCCGGCGCCCGATTGGCCAGTGGCGGCCTGGCCGCTGGTCCTCGAGGCCGCTCCGGAGGCGGTGAGGGTGGCAAGTTGGTGCCGGAAAGGCGCCGCGTCGCGCGGGTTTTGGAGGGCTTCCCCCAAGGGAGGGTCCGGGCCCCGCCGCAAGCCGCCCTCGAGGGCGAGAGAATGGGCGGGTATCGCTTGGGAGGTTTATAGCATTTCGTTGTCCTGCTGAGTCACGTCCTAAGGCGGAAGGAAGCCTGCAGGTGCCCTGCCCTGACTGGGGATAGCGAGGCAAACCTTCTCATCGCGGCCGGGAGGGCTCTTTTCCTGGGGTCTGAATGTCTGATACATCAGGTCTTCGACATTTGAAACAACAGGTTTGTCACCGCGGAAACCTCAGTTTCCCTGGGACTCAAGGTTTAGTAAGCCGCGGCTGCCCTTTTGTAATCTTTACCTCGCTGGATTTTGTGAGAATGCAATGACCTTGGAAAACAAGGTATGAGCTAGTCTTCGCCGTTTACGTTGCATTCCATCCTCAGAGTGGCTCCCGTGACTCAGCAACCCACCACAAAGGTCCCGGGCCCTGCTGCAGACGTACTAAGTCAGAGTTTTGGGGAGTAGGACTGGGGCATCTCCGGGTCAAAAACGTTCCACAGGTGATTCTAATGCCAGGTCAGGGCTGGAAGCCTGATAGGTTACTGGGCAAGACTGGCACTGACCTGGTAATTTCTCGGAGACCAATTTGTTCCTGGCTGGGATTTGGTGAGAATCAGTTAGGTGGAAAAGCCTGCCTTTTAAAAAGGTCTCTCATTTCTTTGCCTAGCAGGTCACACACTGGGCCAGTGACTGACCCTGGGCTTTCACGTGCTGCAGGAGGAATGGTGGCCAAGGGCAGACTGTTTGGGTAAGCACGGACTTCCAGGCCTCTTGGGACTGCTGTAATGGGGCCACCCAAAGAATGCCAACTCAAGAGCCTTAGGGTCTGCTGCCTCAGGAAAACCTCCAGAGCCAGTGTGTTTATCTAGAGAATACATACAAGTACATATGTGTGGACACCTTAAGTGTTGAAGGAGGAATGGAAGTGACTTGTGAGTACCTGGCACCAAACAGATGTGATGGTGGTCACTGTCCTATTCAGAGCCTGCGGGCCAGCCATGGAGAAGATCATGGCCTTCCTTCTCTTACCACCAGAACTGCCTCCCCGTCTGCATGTTCCTCTCACTCCCTGGTCTCCCCCAGGTGAGAAGTATTGATGGAGGAGAAAATGAATGTAGGTTTTGAATTGTTTCTGTGGAATCTAGGGAGAGGGATGTGGCACCTGAAGCTGTGGGTTAGTATGAAGATGGAGAAGGGACTCGGGCTGCAGCGTTCCCAGGAGGGCCCTCATTGCTGGAGAAGGTTCATGTTGGAACTGCAGCTGCTATTTGGTGGGAAAACATCCACTCTTTCCCCTCAAGGGTTGACTCCAGCCCCTTCCAGAAGCCTCCTGAGTCACCAACCCCAGGTTCTCTGGAGCAGCTGTGCGCTTGGGCTCCCTGGTGCTGCTTAGGTACAGGCCCTGCCCAACTGACTGCAGGTTCCTCTGGTGCTGGAGTTTGCCCACCACCTCCTTTCTCCAGTCTTGCACTTTTGGAGGCAGGGACTGGATTCATTTTGCCAAAATTTACAAGCACTTAGCTAGGGAGGGTCTGGGACTTGATAGCAAATAAGATGCAATTCTTGCCCCAGGCCATCAGGCTAGTGGAGGAGATGGGCCCTCAGCCTGAGGTGTCAGCTGGGGAGTGCAGGGGGTGGTGGGAACCACAACCAAAGCAGAGGCTGCCATACTGTGGCTGTGCGTGGCCCATGTGCTCATGCTGGCTGCTTTGTGGAGAGAGAAGTCCTGAAAGTCTGGTGGGAGCTACTGAAGTGATGTGAATATCAGGTTTTTAGAATCACTACCCACAAAGCAGGAGAACTTAACTGGAATTGAAATGGGGACCAGGTGGGAGGCTGTTGGGAAGGTCTGCAATGATGTGACTGCCCATGCAGTGAGGGGTTTGGGAAAAGGCACATGGTGAGTGTGCAGGATGCCTGTCCACCGTGAGTGTTCAAAAGAATGCCAGGAGAAGAAGGTCACTTCCAGAGTACCCGACAATTCCAGGAAATTCTGGTACTTGTTTGAATGCATTCTTCCTCAAACCTGTGAGGGAGGAAACGGATGGACTGAGGCACAGCCTGGGGCTCTGAATTCAAGTTTGCATGAAAGCCAGCCTGGAAGGGACTTTGGGGCGGGGGGTCACAGGGAAAGGCTGGGACAGGGAAATCGAGGTCCCGAGTGGGTGAGACAAATGTGGGGTCACGTGGCTGGGTAGAGTGGGGCATGAAGAGTACCTAGCCCTTTCCTGTCACCTTGGAGCATGTGCTCTGCTGTGTGCGGGAGGGCTGAGCGCCCACCACACTCAGAAGCCAAGTGGACCAGTTGTCTCGGTCTGCTTGGGCTGACCTAGCAGAACACCACAGACCAGGCAGCTTAAGAAAGCTGGAAGTCTGAGATTAGGGTGCCAGCAGGGTTCTGGTGAAGTCTCTCTTCCTGGTTCAGAGATGGCTGCCTTCTTGCAGTGTCCTCACATGGAGGAGAGAGTTAGCTCTCTGGTCTCTTCCTCTTATAAGGGCACCAATCCTACTGGGGGGACCCTACCCTCACGACCTCATCTAATCCAAATCACCACCCAAAGGTCCCACCTCCTGACACCATCTCACGGGGGGTTAGGGCTTCAATGTGTGAATGGGGAAGGGGGCGTGGGATGGACTCAAATGGTCAGTCCAAGCACCAGGTTTGCAGTCCCCTGGAAGTCAGCTTCCCACTCAATGTTGTAGTCTAGCACCCTAGCTATGGGGCCAGGCCTCACCAGAGACACCCACCAGGGTCCTGGCTGTGGACTCTGTCCTCACCCATCTGAGAGCTTTGTGGGCTCACCCCTGCAGCCTCTTTCTGGATGTGGGGTGGAGCTACTCTGACCACATCCTGCCCTGGTGCGGGTTGCTGTGTGCCCCCATAGGAGCTGGGCTGCGTGGCCACTCTGGTCCTGGCACCAACCGCTGACCAGCACGTGTGTGTCTGCAGACTGCTCTGGCAGCGTGTGGTGACAGGGGCTGCCCTTGAGAGCCGCCGCCAACTGTATATGTCCTCCCAGCGGGCTGATTGCAACAGAGCCTCACTCACTCGAGTGCACCGGCAGACCTACGCACGCCTCTATCCTGTGCTCCTGGTCAAGCAGGATGGTTCCACCATCCACATCCGCTACCGGGAGCCTCGACAGATACTCACAGTAAGCTTCTTTCCCCAACATTCCCCTGGGGTGCAGGTCTTAGCCTGTAGAAACGGCTCCTCTAGGGGTTCATGGGGTCAGAACCCACCATCACTGGACTGGGGAGGGAAGGCGAGTCATGGGTCAGAATTGTTTGAGGAGAGGGAGGAGGGTGACCTGGAGCTCACTCCACACATCAAGATGAGAAAGCAGTAGTGAGGTGTGTATTCAAAAAACTATCACGTCTTGAGAAAACAAGCAGAAAAAGTTTTTTAAAAAATAAAAGCTTCAAAGGGAGAGAAAACCCAACAGAACACATAAGACCTAAACTGTGTGGTAGATGATAACAAGGTGAAGTGGAGACCCTGGAGAACATCCTAGTACACTCCACCTGAGCCATGTACACATCCCTTCCTCCCCGCAGATGCCCGTGGACCTGGACTCTCTGTCCCCAGAGGAGAGGCGTGCACGGTTCCGGAAACGAGAGGCCCAGGTCAAAGAGAAGGAGGAGGAGCCAGAGATCGGTGACGACTTCGATGTGGAGCAGTACAAGCAGTTTTGGACCAAAAAGTGATGGTGCCTGGAAGCTGCTCTGACCGAGGGGGATGCTGTGGAGCAGGGAGGGGCATGTGTCTTTAAATCATGTGTTCACGAAGCTGTGTCCATCTTGTCTTTCCTTTTCATGTGCCCTAGCCTGAGGGTCTCTACAACTGAGCTGAATGGAGAGCTTAGAATCAGGTCAGTTGTGGTTTTAGGATGAGGTCCAAAGGGCATGTGATCCTTCAACAGTACCGAGGTCATGGGTGCTCTTCCTACTGCAGGGAAGCCTGGCCACTGCTGTACCTGCCCCTCTGGGTCCTGGAGCCCCCTTGGTTCTAGCGCTGCCTTCAGCCTCAGGGCACCAGGGACTCTCCTGGGGGAGCACAGTGGCCACCAAGAGTAGGTGGGAGGAGCAGGGTGTCTGGGATCCAAGGACATCTGCACCTAGCCTACAGCTGGCCTGCCCTACCCCTCACCAGGGCTCCCTCAGCCCTACCCAGCACGCAGTGGGAAGATGCTCCCCATCAAAGGGGCCAAAGGGACTGGCCGCCCCTCTTTGTTAACGCCACTGAGGTCTGCAGTGCATTGTAGCTACAATCTGCTAGGCCTTCCAGTTGACTGCTGCCTTTCTGCTCCAGGGGTTGATTTTACCCTGGCAGCCTTCCTGCAAGACCCAAGGGAGCAATTCCCAGCCTTTTTAAGGCAGCTGACCCGGCCCAGGCCTGAGGCTGCTTCTCGTTAGGTCCTTGGTTGTCAGGCTCCTTTTCATAAACCTGAGGGCCAGTTGTAGAGCACTGTCATATAGTAGATGGTGGGGACGGCGTTCTGTTCATGACCTGGGAGGCAGGAGCCAGCAGCCTGTGGGAGATGAACCCTGTACCTTATCTCTAGATCAGAAGGCCAACCCCTTCTGGTCCACTCACCACACCAGCACTGTACAGCTGCACGGGGACGTCCACTGCACTGCACCACCCCCCGGCCCCCACAGCAGCTGTCCACTTCAGGCCCTGCCAACCTGGCTTGCTCAAGGATGCCCCCGGCAGCCGTCAGGCAAGTGAGGGATTCCCCGAGAAAGCAGGTTCAGAGGAAGGCCAGGTGAAAGGCCTCTTCTCATTTAATGTCCTGCCAGCCCATCAGGTGAATTCACTGAGTAACCTGAAGGAGGGCAGTGTCTTGTGAAAGGACTAATACAAAGGGCATACAGAATAACACTCTTGACACCTTGCTGTAAATTCCTCAGAGAACATTTGTTCACCCGACGGTTTCAATTCAGCAGGGGTTGGCTAATAGAGTGGCACCCCTCCACTCACTAGCACCGTTATCACTGAATCTAGTCTGGTTCGCTCTGGTGATAAACGGAACGCGCTTGCCCTACAACTAGCTCAATTTACTTCGGATACTGAGCCATCACCTGACAGCAGCAATGACCGAAACGGTGCCGAATGAGAAGCATCTGCCAACACTTTGTGGGTGACTGAGGCGTTCTCTGCGCTGTCTGGGGAACGAACGCGATGAGGTGTGCTTCCTTGGGAACTGGACACAGCCGGTACCCCCGAGGGCGGAGGACGAGCGGTGCAGGCGCGACCTGACCTTGGCGGCTCCCTGTCTCTGGGGCAGCCTGCTACCTGATCGAAACCTCAAGCAGCTATAGCCGGGAAACTCAGTGCGGGTTTGCAGACGTCTCTCCAGTGCCTGCCCCTCTGCCGGCACAGCCAAGGGAACACGGCACACAATGGGAACAGTGACTCTGGGGCGTCACCCACATTATGTGACTTCTAATAACGACTGTCCTGTCATTGGGGTGCCCGGGTCCAGCCTCCGCACCTTTGCCAGCGCCACCGCTGGGCCCGTGGCAGTGCGCAAGCGCTCGGGGGCCGGCACTGAGGCACAGGCGCGCCAGGGCGGGACACCTTCGGGAGGCGAGGGGGGAACAGAGCGCAAGCGCACGGGTTTGGCGCAGGCGTGACGTCACCGCGTGCGACGCGTGAGTGGGAGCGGGGACCTGTGGGGCCTGGGTACCGGGAAGTCCGGAGGTAGAGGGTTGCCTGTTACCATGTTCGGCTCCAGCCGGGGCGGCGTGCGCGGCGGGCAGGACCAGTTCAGCTGGGAGGATGTGAAGACTGATAAGCAGAGGGAGAACTACCTGGGTGAGTGGGGCGCAGGGACCGGGGGCTCGCGGGCTGGGGATGCGCCGACCCGCGGGCCGTGCCGAGCACTCGGCGCTCCGTTCCCCGCAGGCAACTCGCTCATGGCCCCGGTGGGCCGCTGGCAGAAGGGCCGTGACCTCACCTGGTACGCCAAGGGCCGGGAGCACAGCGCGGGTCTGAGCCGGGAGCAGGAGCTGGCGGCTGTGAGGCAGGCGGAGCAGGAGGCGCTCATGGCAGCGCTGTGAGTGCGCCTTGAGAGCTTGGGCCGGGGTGGGGGTGGGGAGGGTGTTGGTTTACCTCCGGGTGGGGGCGCGGCAGGGGCAGGGGCCGAGGCGAGGCCCGCAGCTCCCTGAAGCTCACGCGCGGCCCCCGCAGAGGCTACAAGAACGTAAGGAAGCAGCCCACCGGCCTGAGCAAGGAGGTGAGAGATGGGCCCTCCTGGAGTGCGGGGGCGGGATTGGGAGGGGTCTGACCCTGCGCTGCGGTGAGCACTTGCACTCCCCTCCCCAACAGGACTTTGTTGAAGTCTGTAAGCGGGAAGGCGGTGACCCCGAGAAGGGAGTGGACCGGCTCCTGGGCCTGGGGAGCTCCAGGTGCGGGGCCAGAGGGTCCTTGGGGGCCCCAGAAATCGCGAGGGCGTGGCTCCTCGGGGCTCCGTACTGTCAGCCGCCCAGGTGGACGCTAGCACGGGTCGTCTGGGCGCACCACTTCTCTAGGGAGGCCTGGGGATGGGCGGTCCTCGCCGTGGGTGTGTCTGTGGGGGTGTGTCTCACCATGGGGGGATCTCACCCACGTCCCCGCAGTGGCTCTGCAGGTCGAGTGGCGCTGTCCCGGGAAGACAAAGAGGCTGCTAAGCTGGGGCTTTCAGTGTTCACGGTAACTACCCCCAAACATCCTGGGATCCCATGGTGGGGTGGGGGGCGGTCTGAGTGCCTCTTCCTGTTGAGGGCCATGGGGGCAGGCCGTCTCTCCTTGGGGATACCCTCCCAGCTTCTGGCTGGTTCTCGCCGGTCGGTATGCCAGGGCGCCCCGCACACCCCCTGAGTGGCTTGTGGCTTTTCTCGGCAGCACCACCGCGTGGAGAGCAGTCGGACAGGGACCTCCCCGGCCTCGACCAAAAAGAAGCCTCGGTCAGAGGAGAAGGTGGAGCCGGGGTAAGGCCTCCCAGGGCACAGAACTCACTGTTTTCTCGGCATGTTGGCTGCTTCTCCAGTCAGTGAACTCCCCAGCTCCAGCCCCTTTTTTCTTTTGAGGAGCCTCTGGAGATTCTGAGCCCTGGAGCAGCCTCAGGACTGCCTACCAACCTCCTGCAGGGTCAGGGGCCCTGGAGGAGGATGCTCAGACATGGGCCACTTGTGCGAGGGTCTGGGGAGCACAGGAGGGGGTCACCACCCGGCCCCAAGAGTGCAGGGGCATCCCAATGGGAAGGCTGGAAGGAGCCATGAGATTGTCAGGTGCTGCCCTGCAGACCTTTCTGCCATGGTTGGAATGTGTCTGTGATGCCCACCATGGTAGCCACTGGCCACACACGGTACTGAGGAGTTTCCTTTAGTGATTTGAGGTTGAAATGGCTACACATGGTCAGTGGCTACTGTGGTGGCCCCACCCCGGCTAGACCCCCAAAACCCCAGAGGCTCCTGGTACTCCGTATCATCCTTTGCAGCCCTGAAAGCCACAGGAAGAGCAGGAAGGAGAAGAAAAAGAAGAAGAGGCACAAGAAAGAGAAGAGGAGGAAAGAAAAGGAGCACGGGAAGGGGCCGGATTCCTCACAGCCCCCTGCTCCCATCCAGTAGGTGCAGCTGCCTGGGGATGGAGACACAGTGCTGGGCAGGCAGCGGCCCTCACGCCAGGTGTCCCTTGGTCTCCCTTAGGCATGACTCAGACTCCTCGACTTGCTGCAAGAGGAAGCGCAGGCATGACAGCGACTGAGGCCCAGGGATCTGGAGGGCGGGCCTGTGGGGGTCACCCCAGGTCCCCAAAGAGGCTTAGTTGTGGCCAAGTATGGCTACTTCTATTCTTCTTTGTGTTGACTCATTCTTTGTACTTAAATAAACTTATTTTAAGTGGAAAGTGTCTCATACTAAAGGGAAGGTTGTTGTCATGTGTCACAGTAGAACGTGATGTGTGAAAATGTGGTAAATCTCTTGAGTTCCAGCAAGACTACCTGCAAGCCCATTGGGAGGGGCACTGTCCTTTTGGTGGTCAGCATCCTGGGGTCCCATGTTGGCCTGGTCCCCTGCATCAACTTCAGGTGTACCAAGAGCTCCGGGTCATGTGTGGCCAGCAGGGAAGGCAGAGGGGCCAAAGAGTGCTCAGCTGCAGGTAGGTGAGCACGCTAGAAGGGGCAGCCTGGGCATTTAGATCATGGGGAGCTGGACTTGTACCTGGAGCCACCCTTGTCTCTCCAGGCCACCAAGGGACCTCTTAACCACTGTCTCACCCCCATCCCCTTTGCGTGCTATGGCACTGGCTCCCTCCACCCGGCCCCCCATCTCCAAGGCTGGGAGGCATACATACAACCTGGCCCTCCACAGAAAAAGTGAAAACATCTTACAACCACATTGGAATAAAGACAAAACCCAGCCTGGATTCATTATGGAGGTTCTTGTTTTGCTTCTGATTTTCCAAGAAATGAGAGCTGAAGGCAATTCTGTCTTCAGAGCACTCAGCACTGGTTTTCAACCTGTTAGAGCACATCATTATTTATGGTGGGGCAGCCTGCCTTCTGGGGGAAAGGACACCTGGAACTTCACCTGCCAATGCCTGCACCCAGTGGGGGGAACAAGGGTGCCAAGAAGGGCTCCAGGTCAGAGGGACAACCCCTGCAAAAGTGGGACAGGGTCTATGGCACAGGTGCACAAAGCACCCAGCCAGGCATGGGTCAATCGCTGTGGCAGTGACGTGGAGCTTGGCCAGGGGTTCCCGCCCCTCCAGAGGACAAGCTGGCTGGCTTGGGGGGTACCACAGAGGGTGGATGTTAGGAAGGGTGGGGGGTTTCCTCCACATACCACCTGGCCCTAGCCTTTTGGGCATACTCCATATGGTGACCCTGCCGTTCCTTTCACAACCAGGCATTGCCAAGACTGGGACCAGGGGGCTGGACTGCCAGCATGAGACCAATGAGGTGGTCACCACAAGGGCACTGGGACATACCCACACCCACCCATGGAAAGTGAAGCGGTGGGGGAGGGGGGTAGGGCGACAAGGGTCGGGTGGCAGGGAAGGGATGGGCAGAGAGAGGGAACAGGGCAAGTCAGATCAATGCTGCCCTCCCTAAGTGAGGAGGAAGCAGCTGTCCCTGCCCAGCTTCCAAGAGGCAGACTGTCAGTCAGGGGCACCCAAAAATGGGAGAGCCATGAAATAGTTAAGAGATTTTATTCTAATAGCTGTAATTACAGTGCCTGTTTGTCGAAATGAAAACTGAAAACAAGTATACAAAACAGTTGATTACTAATTGTGTATTGAAAGCATTAAGAGGTTCCACGACACCAAATAAACCAGTTCTGAGGTTTTCCCCAAGATAAAGTTTAACAGCTCCAGCTTCTTCAGTGTTTATCAAAATACAAAAGAAAAAAGTAGAGGTTATCATTTTTCGATGGCAAATCTGACCCTTGCAGGCTGAGGGAGTGAAAGCACACATAGACAGGGGCTCCGAGGGGCTGGGGCTCAAGGATGACCACCCGCGCTCCTGCTGGTGAGACCCCAGAGAGCCCGGAGCAGGCAAGCAAGGGGACTGCAGGGCTCCCGCTCAAACCAGAGCGTTCCAACCAAAGTGCCCATGCTGACCCAAGAAAAGGCTGGGGTTCCTCCAAGGGGTCTGAGAGTGGTGGCTGCAGCCTCCAGCCCATCTCCTGGGCAGCCATGTAAGCACAGATACAAGCACAAACGCTATGGGGTGTGGGATGACCCAAGACAGAGCAAATCACAGGGACCCTATTGTGACCATGCAGAATGGATCATAGCTGGTTCTGCCCCGTTTCACGTTCCCAACGGGAAACAGACCACTGGTGGACTGGACTCAGGCCATTACTGCAGAACCTACACTAGGCACATTTCTCCCTTCTGTGTGTTCAAGTGTTCTCCTTATCTTGTATTTGTAACTATTTTAAAAAATGCACTGAGTTTGGGTTAAAAACCAACCACCAAAATGGATCTCAACACAGACGTAAAGCCCAGAAGAGGAACATCGGGCTTTTCTGACACAGCGACTCCTGGATGACCCGTGTGCCTAAAATCCCTTCTCAGTACTAAACAGTGGGTTGATTTTCTTTTTACAATAAAAAAAGCTGAGTAATATTGCATAGGAGTACCAGAAACTGCCTCATTGGAAACAAAAACTATTTACATTAAATAAAAACCCAGTTGCAGGCTGCGTCTGCACATTTACAGCATGGTGAAGCACACTGTGACCGACCATGGAGACAGCTTCTGGCACTCACACCACAGGGGCACGTTTGCCACATGAGAGTAAAGCGAGGGCAGAAGGAGGGAGTGTGAAGGGAGGAGAGAGGAGTACAGCTCACTTCTGGTTCCGGAGCTGATTGGACAGCCAGTCCAGTCCCTCATAGAGCCCGTCCCCGCTGGTGGCACAGGTAGCCTGAATGTACCAGTTCCTGTGGCGCAGAGAGTGCAGACCCAGCTTGTCCGTGATCTCAGCTGCATTCATGGCATTGGGGAGGTCCTAGGGGGGAGGGTAGCAAAGCAGGCGTGGGTCAAGGGGACTGCACGGAACCCTCTCCACCTGACCTGTGACCCCCGCCTCGTCAGACCTCCATCGCTGAGAGGCTGGCTGCCTAACGTGCACCCACCACCAGCACACAGGGTGGCTCAGTCATGCGTTACCTGTTTGTTAGCAAACACGAGCAGAACAGCGTCCCTGAGCTCGTCTTCTGCCAGCATCCTCATAAGCTCCTCTCGGGCCTCATTCACACGCTCTCTGTCATTGCTGTCAACCACGAAGATGAGACCTGCATAGGGAACAGTAAGCATTAGTGTAGGCACCTGGGACACTCCCAACCTCTCCCAAAGGCCATAGCCCCCCTCCTGAGGGTTGTAATGGGGTGGCCCACCCTCACCTTGTGTGTTCTGGAAGTAGTGGCGCCACAGAGGCCGGATCTTGTCCTGGCCACCCACGTCCCACACAGTGAAGCTGATGTTCTTGTATTCCACGGTTTCCACGTTGAAGCCTGGAGGAGACCCAGTGTGAGGCTCTCCCTAGGGCTACCACTATCCCCTAGCCTCCCGAGGCCCAGTCTCCTCACCTATAGTGGGAATGGTGGTCACGATTTCACCCAGCTTCAGTTTGTACAGGATGGTGGTCTTTCCCGCAGCATCTAGGCCCACCATGAGAATGCGCATTTCTTTTTTGCCAAAAAGGCCCTTGAAGAGGTTTGCAAAGATATTCCCCATGCTGTAGACTGGTGGGAGCAACACTGGCCAGAGAAACCTGCAGATACAAGGAGCCCTTGTGTCTCTTTCTGTGCTGCCCAGGGCCAGCAAAGCAGCAGCAGCTCAGAGACAGACTCATCCACAGACAGACAGATGGACATCCTGTTATCTCTCCTGAAAACTCACAAGGCATAAGCTGATGAAATTCTGGTTCCTATCCAAAAGAAAAAGTCCTGCCTGCCTGCCTCTCGAGCCCTAAAATCACCCTTAAAAGGGAGAGAATGGGAATCTTAGAACAGGGCTGACCGGATTTTGAAGCAGCTACTGCCATTGTATCAGGAAGTGACGCCCAAGGCCTCAGGGTAACTTACCTCTAAGTCCTACAACCTGTCACTGTGGGGTGCAATGTCCAACATGCGTGGAGAGGTGTGGCTTTCAAATGAATGCTAGAGTCTCCATAATCTAATACAGAGCTTTTCAAGGGGCCATAAACAACCACTCCAAGGCCCTACCATGTCTCCCAACTGCTCCAAGTCTCAGTGAAAAACAGTCCAATGTTAAGGCAACTAACACACAAGAAGCTAGGAGGGCCCATGGCAGAGACCAAAAGAGACCAACCTTTCCCAACACGCTGAGAGCTTAGCACACCCTGCAGGCAGGACCGGTGGAGTGAGAACACCTGGGCTCTAGGGCAGCACACCAGGGCATTCAGTCTAAGGGTGAGCCCACAACAATGACCCTGGGGAGCCTGCCAGGGGACACCTTCCCAAGAGCTGTGGTCAGTGTTGTCCCAGAGAGGGCCTGTGTGGTGCAGCAACATGCTTGTACGAGAACACGTGTGCTGTGTTTGGGCTCCCACCAGGCTCTCCTCACTCAGCAGGGCAGAAACGCTAGGATACCACTGAGCTGGCTGGACCCAAGGTCAGAGACCAGGCCCAGACACCCAGACCTATAGGAAGGAACAAGTGACCACAGCTGCGGGAGAGTGAGGCTCAAGGAGGAGAGGATCTCCTGTCCCAAAAGGTGCCCAAGGCACCAGAGCTGCACAGGCCTGGCCTCTCCATGCTCAGTACTCTCCTCCTTCAACTGTTTTATTTGCAAACAAGGCCTTAGGAAAAAACGGTCACTTTCTCAAATGCTTAGGAATTTGGACTTTAAAAAATAATTAATTAATTAATGGCTGAGGTGGATCTTTGTTGCTGTGCGCAGGTTTCTCACTGCAGTGGCTTCTCTTGTTGCAGAGCACTGGCTCTAGGCATGTGGGCTTCAGTAGCTGTGGCTCGCAGGCTCTAGAGCACAGGCTCAGTAGTTGTGGCACACAGGCTTAGCTGCTCCGCAGCATGTGGGCTCTTCCTGGACCAGGGCTCGAACCTGTGTCCCCTGCATTGGTAGGCAGATTCTTAACCACTGCGCCACCAGGAAAGCCAGGAATCTGGACTTTTGGCACCTATGGTGAAGTCAAGCTGTGGAGAGCTGGGCAGCCTTCAACTGGGAATAACTCTGTGTGAGTGTTGACAGAAAACCAAATGAACCACAGAGAACTTGTTCCAAGCAGGCAGGAGCTGCTTGCACCTGACCTCTGAGAGGGTGTTGGTGGAAGCCACTGTCAAGGCTTGGAAGGAGCCTTGCCCTGCATACGTAACCCCCCTAGAAGTAACAATGAACTCCCCAGTCTTTGGACTTTGGATGGACACTGCTGGGGTCAGAGGCCAGACCCATGAAGGACACAGATATGGGCCTGCCACAGGCACGCCCCACTGCACTCCACCTGGGGGGCGTGCCCCAGATCCCCACCATTCCTTATCACCTCTGATGACAGGCTCAGGTGGAGTCGCCAGGCCTCCACTGCAAGTTACTTTCTGCCTTAGTCATCAGTGAGTATTTGGTGACTAAGTCCATGTCCTGCTCCTCATCCAACTTCCACCTTCTAGTTTTAGCACTCTGACATTTCCTGGCTGAATTATTACCATGAGGACTGTCAAATGGTGATTTTCTATTGAGTCATTCCTTCCAGCTATTAGTTAGTTAGCATTCTACTGCAAGGAACCACTTCTCCATATATTGATATAGTGTGAACTTGTGCATTCCTAGTTTACTCAGTAGGTCAGAATCACTACCCCACTGTGACTTAGATGCTCCAATGGTCCTAGAGGTGTCCCCTGGAGGCGCTTCCAGCAGGCTTCAGTGCACTTTCAACACTTTAATGCTTTTTGGTTTTGAATAATATTACCTAGTTATAAAAGTAAAATTTAAAAATATCTTTACTATATTTCCTTTTCTGCAGACAGCCATTTTTCCTATAGATGATGATAAATTATGGAAGACAGAATAAACTGAACACACACATTTATCTCAGCTTACTCCTGAAATCGTTACCAATGAAGAAATAAGTGATGACTGACTCAAAAGAGAAAAGTGGGGGGAGGTGGAAAGAGGTGACAGAAGTCAGCAAATTTTGGTGAGGTCTGACCCTGACCGAGTGCTCATCCTCAGCTCTGCAGGAGAGCCAAGGGACCTTTTTGGAGCGGCTGAACCAGGGGCCCTGACTCCACTATCCAGGCAGAGGAGGGCATGGGGTGCACTGTACTGGAAACAGATGGATATGGGCAAAATCAACAGGGAGGCACACTTCCCTGCAGACCCTCACATGTAACCCAGAGGCCTCAAAGCAAGGACCTATGGATTCTTGCACCTGGAGGCCCTCAAATAGCCACGCCCCTATCTCCCTTTAAGAAGCCCCCAATGCAAGTGACTGAAACAAAGAATTTGGAGAGAAGACAGAAGACATTTAAAAAGAAAAAAACAATAAAAAACAAACAAAATCCCCAACCCACACACAGCCTTGGCATCGACATGGTGGGGACCTGGTGCCCACAAAACAAGAACAGGGCATTAGGACACAGAGAACAGCAGACCTCACAACCAAAGTGAAAAAAATCCACACACACACACAAGATTTAAAAAAGAGGAAACTGGGACTTCCCTGGTGGTCCAGTGGCTAGGGCCCCGAGCTTCCAATGCAGGGGGCCCAGGTTCAATCCCTGATCAGGGAACTGGGTCCTGCATGCTGCAACTAAGACCCAACGCAGCCAAATAAATAAATATTAAAAAAAAAAAAAGGGAGGAAACTAGGAGCAATTTAAAAGACCAACATCTACCTTGCGTATGGTGATGACTTTTTAGACACAACACCAAAGATATGATCCCATGAAAGAAATAACTGATAAACTGAACTTCATTAAAATGACAAACTTCTGCTCTGTGAAAGACAAAACCAGACTGAGAGAATATATCTGCAAGAGATACATCTGATAAAGGACTGTCATCCAAAATATACAAAGACCACTTATAACTCAACAATAACAAATTTAATTTTAAAATTAAAAAAATGGGCCAAAGATCTTAATGAAAACCTCATTAAAGGTTTACAGAAGGCAAGTAAGCAATGAAAAGATGCTCATCATATGTCCTCAGAGAAATGCAAATTAAAACAATGAGCTATTACTGCACACCTATTAGAATGACCAAAAGCCAAAATCCAGAACACACGCTGGCAATGGCAAGAATGTGGAGCAACAGGAACTCTCCTCCATTACCCGAGGGAATGCAAAATGGTACAGCTGTCCGCAAACAGTTTGGAGGTTTCTCACAAAACATACTCTGAACATATAATTCAGCAATCATGCTCCCAAAGGAACTGAAAACTAACATCCACACAGACACCTGCACACTGATGTTTACAGAAGTTTTATTCATTCCAAAAAGTTTTATTCATTCAAAATTTTGCCACAATTTGGAAGCAACCATGATGTTTTCCAGTAGGTGAATGGATAAGCTGTGGTACATCCAAACAATATTATTCAACACTAAAAAGAAAGGCGCTATCAAGACATGAAAAGATGTGGAGGAGCATACATGTGCATTACTAAGTGAAAGAAGCCAATCTAAGAATACTACACACCTATGATTCCAACTATATGACATTCTGGAAAAGGCAAAACTGTGGAGACAGTAAAAAGATCCTTTCAGTGGTTGTGAGGGGTTAGGAGGAAGGGAGGGATGAATAGGTGGAACACAAAGGATTTTTAGGACAGTGAAACTATTCTGTGTGAAACTGCGATGGCAGATACGTGTCAATATGCATTTCTCCAAACCTACAGAACACACAATACCAAGAGTGAACCCTAAGGTAAACTATGGGCTCTGGATGATGATGTATCAATGTAGGTTCATCAACTGTAACAAATGCACCACTCTAGTGGGGGATATAGTGAGGAAGGCTATGTGGGAACTGGAAATCTCCATGCCTTTCCCTCAATTATGTGGTGAACCTCAAACTGTTCCCCCAAAAGAGAGACATAAGCAGCACTTTCAATCTGTAATTCTGTATCAGCCAAAGGGCAGAACAGAGGTTAGATTTGCAAGGCTTCACACATGCCTTCTTCTCCAGGTTGCCACAGGCAGAGGGAGCCCCCAAGGTGATGGAGGGAGACACAGAGGCAGGCCTGAACAGCAGCCAGCGCAGACTGCAGCAGGAAGGAGGAGAGTTCCAGGAAAAGAGGAACAGTTACCTATGTGGTTTAAACGTGGGGTTTGGCAATTCTAGGGGAATTGGGAAAAACTAATCACAGGTACACAGAAAAAAACCCAAGGATGAAAATGCAAAGAAGTCATTTTAAGATTTCCTGAGGGAAACCATAAGCCAGTCACCACTTGACTCAGCAGTGAACAATATTTACTCAGTCATGATACTTTGACTGTCATTGCTGGGTATTGGAAAGCTGAGGCCAGAACTTGTGGTCTCAAGGGCCAACCCTCACTGTCCAAAGCTGACACACTGAGAAACAGTATTAGCACACTATTTAGTACAGTGAGGCATGAAAGAGGCTATCCCTGGGAGGCAGGATGGAAGACTGCTGTTTATACTTGTTTTATACCTGTTTTAGTGTTACGTTCCTACAAATTGACACAAAAACCTGGGCACTAAGGGGTGAAAAGGTTAAGTGTACTCTCCCAACTCCCACATGGGACTGATGGAACATTCCAGGTAAACTGGGCACAGCAGCAGGCCCACACCCGCATGTCAGCCTCAAAATGCAGTCAGTCACAGCCATGGCAGTCCAAGAGCCTCCTCCCCTCCCCACCCAAGCGTGTCTGCCCACTCACCCCTGGCCTGCCTTGGCCGTGCAGTCTGCTGAGCCCTGATTATCAGTGTGGTCCTTGCCTTCCACACACAGTTTTTTAACTTACTCAAGTCCTGAAGCCCCAAAGGGGAAGTGGGCCATATATTTGGTGGCTGAACCTGGATGGGGATGAGCACACACTCTAGGGTTTAAGACGCTACACACAGCACTTGGTCTCTCCCACTATACAAGCATCTATCTATAACCGCCCTGCACCTGATCCAGGGGCCCTGGCAGCTCCTGACCTAACACAGTATCACAGTGGAAAGGTTCAACAGTGACCATGAGAGTTGTTCCGTGGCCTCTCCACACAGGTTCTAACTTGTAGGATGCCCAGCCTAGGCCTATTTCACCCTTTCCTCTACCAGGATCCCTAGCACTAAGGTCAAAACCTGTTTTTCAGGTTCATGGTAATGGCCGTGAGTATTTGTAAGCAGTGAAGACGCTGATTTTCTCAAAAGAGCACTTCCCCGCACCTGCCTGAGTTTGCACCTTCGAGCTGGCTCATAAGATGCAAGAGTAACAACAGCACGTCTCTTTCCTGAGACAGAAAGCTCTGAGCGGACACAGCCCCTTAAGAATGGTTTTTTCCTTTTTCTGGTTAGGACCAGAAACAATGATAGGGTGGCAGTTCAACATTATAGCAAAGAACAGGACACAACTGGCTGCCTACACTCCTGCATGCAAAGACCTACTAGGCTACAGGCCAAGGCCAACAACAGGCCTCCCTGGGAAGCCAGTGCAGGGAGGAAAAAATGTAGCGTGAGTTTACACCCGTTCCACTCCAGTAAATGAATCCAGAGTGACTGGTTTAGCTGCTGAAGAGAAATATATGTACCCACGAGCTCTACCTGTGCCTGCTGCATCTCCTAACAAGCCTCAGAGGATTCAAGATAAGCATGGGACAGCCCTCCCCTACAGAGCCGTGCAGCTTACTTCTGCAGAAGGAAAGTTTGTCACATTTTCTGAAACTGTTAGAGCTGGTTTACTTAACAAAATCTCTGTATGCATATCAAGATGACCTAAACTGCTGGGAATCAGTAGGAAGAATAAACCACTAACCTAGAGCATGTCTTGGGAAACGAAAATGTGACCCAAGGAGGCAAAAAACAAGGGTTTGGATTCTATTCTGTGCCTCAGATGTGATGGGCTCTTCTGGTCCCTCTGTAAATGAGAGATCACATGGATGAATCCCCTATTCAAATGAACAGCTAGGTGACATCAGAACTTTTTTCGTTTTGCTTTTTTTAAAAAAAAGTCAAGTTTATTAGGTGTAAATTACATACAGTAAAATGTACAGCTCAATAGTTCATAATGTCAATTTTAATATCTAATTTGAGAAAAATTAACAAAGTGAAGATCTTCCTGAGGAATTGATATACATTATAAAAAAGGGTTTCATTCATTCTTCAAGCAGTCAAATATGTGCTTAGATTATCAACCACTCAAAAGCCTAATTCATCCCTGACATGTAGGATTTAATTTTAAGGGGTGGGGGTCCTCTACTTTCATAGGCAATATGATCACATAATATAATCTGCTACAAACTGCTTTTTGTACATCAACTTGTAGCTCCACCCCATCAGCTAAATAAAGCCTTCAGTCATTACTCTATTAGTCCAACATTCCATTTCTGTAGCTCTAACATTTTTCTGCTATTGGGTAGAGCGTTACGTGTTGTAACTTTTTCATTAAAATTAGCATAAGAATACTGAATGTGCCAATACTAGTGATAGGCAGATACACCTCACAGGCCTAACACAATTGTGATGAAGGTAAGAATCAACAACACGCTCAGAAGGAAGAATATTCAGCCTGAGACACTCAAAGGATGTAATTAAGTTGACTGAACTTTTTTTTTCCTTTCAGTTTTATTCAGATATAACTGACATACTGTATTATTTTCAGCTGTACAAAATAATGACTTGATATGTGTATATTATTGGGAAATGATCACCACAAAAAGTCTAGTTAACTCCCATCACCTCACACAGTCACCCTTTTTTTCCTTGTGATGAAAACTTTTAAGATTTCCTCTCTTAGCAACTTTCAAATATAAATACAGTACGGTAAACTACAGTCACCATACTGTACCTCATATTACAGGATTTACTTATATTATGACCGGAAGTTTGTACCTTTTGACCACCTCCACCCATTTCATCTACACTGACTCTGAACTTTCAATACAAAGAAAAAGAATAAATGAAAAACATGCAAAAACATTCTAGAACTGAATAGTTCTGGTCTGCTAAAGGTGAATTCCAATGAGAGACTGTTTTTTGTTTTTCACAACAAAACTTTTAGGATGTTTTGCAGGAATCAATTAGGCACTAGACCTGGCCTCTATGCAGCAGTCCCGTTCCCAACAACCCCCCCACCGCCACCCCCAGAGGATGATGAGTACCAGAAATCCATAGACTAGTACACTAACCCTGGTCTCCAGATGCCCTGCAAGTTGCCTCCCAAAGCTGAAGGAAGGGGTTTCCGGTCAGGTCTGATTCTTAGGAGGAGCAACCAGTGAAATTCAATTTAGGTCCCTCTTGGCCAGCTTAAGATTCAAGGTGAAATCCTTAAAATGACAACAAGAAATGAGTTTCATTCATGAATGTAGCTCTTGGTCTACACTAACATGAACATCCAAGAGTCACTGTCCATTGTCTAACGGAACAAGCATACGAACCACAAGGCGAGCGTGGAAACAGTGAAACTGCAATTAATCCTACTTACCAATAACTACAAAATCCAAAGCATTTAACTGATGAATATATTTAGTTATCTTCTGCAATTCTCCCTTATTCATAGTCTTAAAGTTTTACTATTTTTTAACATAACTGTTCTCAAAGCCCATTACCAAAGATACTTACACTGACGTGAAATCTACAGATGGGCACAAATAACCAGATGGTCTACCCCAAATGAAAACAATATCCATGTAGGACCTCTGAACACAAATGTCATGCGGCCCCCAACTGAAGTAAAACAAAGAGTGGATGATACCCACAAGTTGAGGCCTCACTCAGACGCTACATCAGGAGCATCTCTCACAGTTCTGTGCATTCATCCTGGTGGCAGACGCTGGCTGCTCCTTGGTATTTTCTTCTCCCAGATCTGTCCCTGGGCTTGAGGCCTTCCAGAGTAAACCTACATTCCTAGCCCCCTGTAGCTATGCAGGACCATTTGAGTATGCTAGCCCGTGGGATGGGGCAACAGTGATGGAATGGTTTCCAGGTCCTGCAGACCTGGTGGTGGGCGCCTGGGCCCCCCACTGTGGTGGGGCCAGTGCCATGGACCCTAACGAGCACTTCTACTCCAGAAGTCAGGGCATATATACCCTCCATCTGACTCCAAACACACTTAAGTCTAAAGAAATTGTTACTGGAAAAAGAAATCAAAAGATCGAAAAAACAAAACCAAAAACAAATTTGCATCAACCTCAGAACATTAAAATGTATAACAAATTAAACTGAAAATGGAGGAAACAAAGCAATTTATGACTAAAATGCAAAGCAGGATTAGAGAAACTACAGGCAACTGTAAACCACCCAGATACCCTGAAAAGTGTTGACCACCAACTCCTTACTAATTCTGCACATCAGTGGTTCTTTGGAAATCAATTAGAATTGTATTTCAACCCATCCTAGTGGCAAACAGACCACCATTGGTTTGGAACTCCTCAGCAAGTCACTCAGGCCTATATTCTGACCTTGGCTGTGCTCCCAGTCCCCTCTCCGTACTGATTTTCTATGCCATGCCCACCGAGCCCTTCACTCAACCTCTGAAGCCAAGTTCAGATGCCATCTTCCACAGGGAAGAGTCCTTTCCTTTTTGTTGTTCTCAGCATACCCTCCACACACTGTGGGGCTAACAGTCAGCACACTCATGTAAGGAGCAGCTGTGTGATGAGCACAGCCCTGGGCACACAAAAGCTCAAGAGTACTCAATGAATCCAACTGACAGATGGTGAAACACAAGTGGAACAGAGTGCTCATCCTTCCAACCTCACCTCAATGGCAAACAAGGCTCTGGGCCAAGCAATGTCAAAGACTTATCCACAGTTACACTATAGTCCTTTCAATGCAGCTAAAAGCTTCAACATGAGCACAGAGACACTCTCTCTCTCTCTCTCTCTCTCTCACACACACACACGCACACACACACACACACACACACAGCTCCAGCTGCTGAAGTCTCAGTCCCCATGATCCTGACAGAAAGGACAGGCACACCTGTCAAATAACACAGTCCTATGTTTCAGTTCCAGTAGTGAGAACAAGGAAGAGAAGGCAATTCAGGATTCTGATTTCTGTTGTGAAGTATATTACATTAGTTTGTTTTTGTCACTCCTTTAATTATATGATCACCACAAACATGCTAAAGCCCCTATGGTTTCTGTTCTGGTGTCTTCTCAAGGAGGCCACCTGCACCCATGGTGCAGACATAGGACCCTCTCCAGGCACAAGGGTGGGGCTCTGGAGAAGCCAGCATTGCTCGGACCCCTTTCCACACCCTTGAAGAAAAAGGGAACTGCAACCAACCATGAGCTGTCAGAGTGCCCAGTTCTTCCTCCTCAAACTTCTCAGAGTGGCAGGCAGCCCCCTGAGGCTTTTTCAGCACAAGGGGACTTTGTGAGTGATTAAAATGATTAAACCAATCTCTAAAACTTGATTTTTGCCTGCAGAGAACTTTCATTTTGAAAACAAAATGTAAAAAAAATTACAGCCCCACCTCTTTTTCTGAGTGATGGGCTTCCCAGAAGACACAGAATAGCAAAGTGCAGCAGTGGCTGAGAGCCTCTGTTAGATCCTCCTACCTCTGAAGCAAGCCCCCTGCCAGATCTGCCCTCCTGAGACCCTTTTTAGGAGCACCCAGAGGTGCACCAGCTCAGAGCACTCGGGGAAACCTCTGCCTCACTCTCCAAGCAGCTGGTCTTGGCTGGGAGGACAATGTCCTTGTGGGAACTTCTCGTTGTTTGGCCTGAACAGCCACAGCTACCTCTCAATAGGCCTCTTCCTACCTCTGCTCACATTTCAAACCCTGGACAGCCCTGGACTCAGGGAAATTTCATTCATATGAAATCCTGCCATCCTCTGCTTCAAACCTCCCAGCAGTCCCCATCACCCGCCTCAGGTGACCAGCAGTCCCATCACACTCAGTGTCTTGCACTTTCACTCCCTAGTACTGCCCCTATCCAGCCATTCACTCCCAGAGGAATGCAGTCCCCTACATGGGACCCCAGTTGAGGCTTCCTCTCACCTCCAGACGTCTCTTCTACTACCCCCTTAACACATGGGTTTCCCATCAAAATCTAATCCTCAAATATAAAGGACCCACTCTTTCCCACTTTAACTCTCTGCAACTTCCTCCCAGTTCTTCAGACCCAAACCCCAGAGACACTCACAATTCCTCTCTCTGTCCCTCTCATCCTCAAATCTGTTTACTTTACTGGCAAGTCCCATCACCTCTCCCTTTGAAAAGGTGCTTCCCCATCACTATCCACCTGGTCCCAGGCACCTCATCTCTCCTCTGGCACTCCCAAAGCCTGTAGCTTCCACTCTGCAAGGTGTTCTCAATGCCAGCAAGAGGGTCCTGTTAGGAAAGGTCAGACTAAGTCAGGCTCTTTAAGAAGATCAGAGCCAACACCCCCATGGCATTTCAGAGCACCACCCCTGCCATCCAGAAAGGAAACTAGCAGACAATACAACCAACATACACACCAGACTGCAAAAAACCCATGTTGCCCCAACTAAAATGTAACACGGAAATGAAAGATGGTGTCATATAACACATGACCTTCAGTATTGGTCATGACCACACTACAAGTTCAAGGGAGGTAGTCAGAGAACCACCTAATGAAGACTGCCACAAATACACCAGCATCTCAGATACTCAGAACCTGCTGTGTCCATGAAATGTCCCACCACCGGAAACAGAGAACAACTCTTCGTAAAGTTCTGCAAAGAACAAAATACAATCACCCTTAATTTACCAGGTAGTTTCTTTCCTAGAAAATTCAGAACATCTACTAAAACCAAACACACACACACACACACACACACACACGTTGACTCCATACATAAACAGAATTAGGTTTAAGATATAAACAGATTTTTCACCTATATGAAAGTCATGCTGAATGCATTCTTGCTGCTAAACGTACTAAACATCAGTATTGCCTCTCACCATTGGCAGAGCCCAAAATCCTCCCACAAGTTCCCAAAATACCCTTTCTGTGGGGCTATCCCTCAAAGGACCACTGGTACACACCAGCAGGCTTCTCTCCTTTCTTGTGCTCCTGGCAGGTCTCCAAAACCACTAAGTGCACTCCCACCTAAGGGCCTTTGCACTTACTGTTCCCCTGCCTGGGAGAAGCTTCTTGTTTCTCCCAAAGACCCACAGGACCCCCACTCCCTTATACCTCTACTCAAATGGCACCTCCTCCCCTATCCTCCTGATAGGTCTGACTCAGTGCCCACTCCTTTTACTGTGTCCTGTTGGCCTGCTTTTCCATTCCATTCACTGCCATGGCCCTGCGTCTCCACCCAGCCTTATACTTTGCCAGTGAGTACTCCTCTGCCCAGAACTCACGCACCTTCCTCCACCCATCTCTCTATCTCCACCTGTCTTTTTCTCTACTGGCCACCTCCCTGGGCACCCAAGAGATTCACTGTCAAGAAGAGGAGAAAAGAATCATAAAAGAACATTTATCAGGGCCTTAAGTATGAAAAAGTAGAAAGATTAATCATACACATATGCTTTTCTGAAAAATTAGTTTGTCAGAAAAAAAACCCTATCAACTCAATGATGAATTTCATACTGGTTTAAAAGTATACATGAGTGTGATGGAATCTGAACATTCCTTTGACATTCCAGTGAGGAGGAAATCTGGGCTGTAGAGACACAGATAACTACTCAGGGCAAACACGTCCATCTCAGCAAAGTTCAATACCACAGGAGAGGTGTGTACACAATCTGCTTCCTAAACCTGCCCTCAGGTACATGCAACCAGTGACTTAAAATATATTTTCAGTGATCTCCCCAGGAATCTGCAAGATCTCATATCACTTTGACAAAAGAGAAATGCTAAAAGCTATTTTAAGCAAAGTTACATCACCAAAATTGACAAAAGATACAGTATTTTAAATATAAATTAATAGATTCCATCAGTTAGGAACTGCATGCTCATCTACAGATGATAGAATACTTGACAGGAAAACACACTCTTAACAGCAATTTTTAAAGACATCCGTTATTCTGAAACCTGTGATCAAAACACAGGCACATCTAACTTTGCCTTCGTTCCTACTCTTCACATATAAGTCTAGACAGAATCTTGAAACTGCTTTCTTGGCCATCTGTCCCTAAGTCAAACTGATAGGACACTTAAAAACTTCACGTTAAAAATTTCCAGGACCTCAGAGACCTAGTACTATTAAGCTTTCTGTTTAGCTCCCACATACATCACTGCAAAAATAATTTGATGTACAATACAAACTGAAAGATGTTGGCTATTTTACATATGACTTGCTCTTTGGAGACAAACTCTTCTAGCTTGCTAGCATCCCTCTGAGGAGCAAAACTTACTAAATTCTGATTAAACATTAATTAATGTTTCTAAAATATACTGTACATCTCTAACTTCTGAAAATGTGCATGGATCATAACTGGGGCTTCTGTTAATTTATAATGTATACTAACAGTTACCCCTGTAGCCTCAGGTGTGTAAAAATGCTTGCCTCCTAAAGAGAATCGCTCCCGAATGCTATGTGTGTAAAATCTGCCTGTCTTGTATGCTTTTTTTCTGTCTCTTCTTTTCAGTGAGTGATAAGTCCCACTCTTCCCTTTCTATGTGATGACAGGCTGCCAAGCTCTTGTCTCCGACGTATGCAAAACCCAGGAAACATGGGTTTGTTAGGAATATGGAGGTTAGTCCCTGCAACAGATAGCTTCACCATTTCTTCCCACTCATATAAGGAAGCTTGGCTGAAAGAACTGGGTGAGGGCCTAACAGATTCTCCTAGGAATAAGGAGCTTTGATGTTTTTGTGTTAAATTCTGCCACATTTTTTCTAGCTAATCAGGCCATCTGAACCATCTGAGAATGTTGAACTACCTTCCAGAATAGTGATAGAGCTGTATAGCTATAACAGATACTATATTTTAAAGACTTTATAACAATCACGAGAGGATAAGAACCTAAGGATGAAGTATTCCCCTCTCCCTGGCTCACACTCTGAAATTAACCTCACCCCCTATTCTTTCACACTCGCACATTCCCAAGCCCTCCTTTACCTGCCAGTAGGAAGTGTTACACCCAACCCACTATTAGGTCAAAAACATTTCCAAAAGACCACTTCAGATGGTGCTGGGAGGACATCTCTAACACCATCCACACCAATGACGAGCAGACAGACCACAAAAGAGGTAAGTTCTTATTTAATGTTAAGATCCCAACTGAAAGGAATTTTTCATGTTTCTTTCCCAACCACCTCTGACAGATGTGCATTTTATTTCCTTCTTTCTCCTAATCCTACGAAGGTTGGAAGGTCAAAGGGGAGAATATCTATGGGACAACGTGTACAGAGACCAGTCATAAATGCTATGGCAAGCACAGGCTAGCTGGGTCTGAACACCAGCTCGGTAAGTGATCACAACCCTCAGGAAGGCTGCAGAAATGCTTGGTGAGCCTGAACTGTGATCAAGAGCAGATTTAAATTCATATATCTCAAGGCAACATTGAATTTGAAGAATTTGAAGGAAACTGATTTAACTCTCTCAAACCAAGTTAATATACTATTTATGAACTTGCACAAGGGTTTTTCCCCTATGTTAGATTTATTCCTACAGCCATTCGATCCTGGAGATCACCTCAGTGGCTGATGGTCCATACTGAATTCTACTAAAGTAAACAGAAAAGTCCAGGTGTACCTTCCTGTAGTTTCAAACCCTGTCTGATCTCTGGTAGAGGTGGCTTAGCAGGTCTGAACGCCCTCTTCACATTGTGCAAGAGGCAAAGCAAATAGCTAAACCACATGATTTAAAAACCAGAACTGTGAGAAGCACAAAACCAGTTTTTGCTTTCTACTAACTTTCTTACAATGATGAGCAGACAGCATGTGAGTCAGCTATTATCCAAACCAACTATTTTAAATCTTTCTGAAGTAGCAATTTTGAATACCTGTATCTGAAGTTAGCCCTCACGGGAAACAGCAGGTTTCTAATGCCCAAGTGACAAGGATCTGTTTTCAACAGGACATGCCCAGTGAACAGGCACACTACATTCTACCCGTTAACTAGAGAAAACCTTTATGGCACACTCTAACAAAGTGGCCAAATTTGTGAAAAACACATACACACTCAATTCTTCATAATTTTGGACCCAGCTAACAACACCACGCATTCAAAGTTCTTCCAGTTCTGGCTACTCTTGAGTTTCTGAAAACTCCAAGAACACCACACACAGCATGCGCCATGGCATCTCACACTCCTTCAGACACACACACACACACACACACACACACACACTGCCAGAAATGTAGGAGCAACCACGCAAACAGCCAGCAGAAAAAAACGCTGACCACCAGTTCTGAAACAAGAACTAGAGCTGACTACTCTAACACCAACTACATCAGCTACAACTACATCAACTACACAGCTCTCAACAGTGACTTCCGGGGCCTCCCCAAATCGTCCGAATTGCCTCTGTCTCCTGCCAATGATTTCTTGTGCATTTTTGCTCGATTCATTTAAAACAGCAACTTGGTGTTTTGAGGAGCTCCAAAGTGCTCAGTTGATTAGCTAATATTTTAAGGACTTTATAATTGCCAAGCCTTATTAACAAAGCTACCGTTTTACCTCCCGTAACCACCTGGACTGGGCAACAAGAAAGCTTTAGGACGCTCTGCTAGGGAGGCCGCCTCAACCCTGGACAGGTCGTTCCAAACGTAGGTTAAAGATTCACCAGCTCGGAAGTGTGTTCTAATCCATGCCAAAGGAACCCAGGAAGCAATCCCGGGGTTGCAGCAAGCTTGGATAAAGGGGCCCTACAGTGTCGCCAGCGCGTCCATCGGGGGCTTCCTTGGGCCGCAGGCACTCCCACTCAGACCCCAGCTCCACAGCACCCGCCCTGGAACCCGCACCCCGAACCCCGCCCCACCTCGCCGGCTCCGTGCTCGGAACAGACAGGAACTGGGCTCAAACCCTGGCCATCGTGTGACCTTGGCCGCGTCCCGGGCTGCGGGCCTCAGTTTCCTGGTCCTCGCGACCCCGAGGCAGGAGGCCTCGCAGGCGGAGCAGGAAGCGAGGCTTCCTGGAGAGCCCGCGTTGCGGGCCGGACTTCCGGCGCCCGCCCCGGCGGCTCTGGGGGGCTTGAGGAGAGGGTTGCGCGACCAACCCCCTCCCCGGCCTCGACTCGGCTCCCGACCCAGCTCGGCCCCTACTCGACCCCCATCCCAGCCTAGACCCCTGGCCCAGCACACAGCACCCAATCTGCCCCGCCCCGCCTCGGTCCCAGGCCCGGCTTCAACCCCCAGACCGGCCCAGCCTCTCCTCAGCCCCCGGCCTCTATTCGACCCTGGACCCTGCCGGGCCTCGGCTCCCCGCCTCTACCTACCTCACTTCGGCTCCCCGCCTCGACCCACGGCCCGGCCTCAACTCGCCCCTCGCCCGGCCCGGCTTCACCTCGGACCCGTCTTGGCTCTCACCGCCCCGGCCCAGCCTCACGCCGGGCCTTAACTCAGCCCCCGCCCCCCCCTCGGCCCGGGCCCAGCCTCACCCTCGGCGGCCGCGGCGCAGCTGCTGCTCGGAGGCAGGCGTTGGTTTCGCTCCCACAAGATGGCGGCTCTGACGGCAGCCACGTCAGTGCCTGCTGCCGCGGGGGACGCTGGGGAACGGGGCGGTCCCGCCCGCAGTCCCGCCCACTCCCCCGCTGCGGCGTGCACACGCAGACTCTGGGCGGGCGGTGGGGACGGGACCGCGGACAGGCGCGGGGCTCAGGGACGACTCCTCTCTCACCGCTGCGCTTGCGCGCACCCCTCCTTCCCCCCGCCCCCAGCCCCCCCTCTCCCTCAGCCCCGGCAGAGTACGGCTGCGCCTGCGCGCGCCTCTCAGTGGTCGGCCGTTGGGGGAGCTCTCGCGTCCGTTTCGCAGATGCAGAGGTTGAGTCCCGGGTGGGCCCTGCGGTCCCGGGAGGGCGGTGCCCAGGTGCCAGCTCCCCTCCCCAGCCTCAGCTCGGGTGACTGCAGTGACCCACGCAGCCCCATGCGCGCCCGAGGAGCCGACCTGAAGAAGCAAGACCCAAGATCAAATAAAGCTGGCGTCTAGTAGCACGGGCGGAGCCGGGAGCCAAGCTGGGCAGGGAACAGCGCTCCCCCGAGGTAGCCACCGAGGCGGGTTCCAGGTGACAGACGGGGGAGCCCTCTCCTCTGGGAAGCCTCCCTGAGCTGATCAGAAGGGAGAGGGGGCCTGTCGTGGTCCCTCTGCACGTTCTCCCGGCTGGGGGTCTGACTGTGGCCCCCCGCCAACCCCCAGTCCCGCACCATCCCTCCACCCCTGTGCTACTTGAACTCTCTTCCCCACTACACTCCTGCTGCTGTGAAGGGTCCCCAAATCAAGAGTCATTGGTGAGATTGCTGGGGCCCTCTTCCCCAAGTGCCCTGCATGTTGTGGAGGGCGCAAAGCAGGCCATCACCTGGGTCTTGGCCCAGGAGCCTGCCCAGCAGAGAAAAGCCTTGAGGTGTTGTGCAGTATGCCGGCAGGCTCCTGTCATTTCTCTGCCCCCCCTCACCTACCCACTTCTCTTGGGCAGGGCCTCCTTACTGGGCTGGGGTGGCTAGGACCTCACCAGCCCTCCCCAGGGCTGCCCAGCCACACACACACACACACCCAGGGCAGCCCTCCTGCCCCAAACACTGATGACCTCTTCTCCTGAGAGGCTGAGGGCCCTAGGCCCTGTTAGCCAGACCCTACCAGTCCCCTGTCTCGAGACCCAGCCTCCCGCAGACCTCACTATCTATGGAAGACCCAGCCTGTGCTCTGCACCTCAGCTGCTGCCCCCCCCAATGCTGTAAACACATCATAATGCTCACTCAAAGTGCCTTCAGGGGTTTATATCTCCAGAGAGGGGCACAGAACCTTCTGGTGGTGCTGGCTCTCTACCCCCAGAGAACTGACCCACAGCTGACTGTCTGCAAATGATTATTGTGTCCTCAGAGCTTCCTTTAAAAAAAAATATATATATATATAGAGAGAGAGAGAGAGAGAGAGAGAGAGAGAGAGAGAGAGAGACAGGAAGGAGCATGTGAAAGATACACGCACAGTTTAAAAAATAAGATGGATTCCTGTGTAATCCCCAGGTTACTGAATTTACCTTCCTCCTGATTCTGTTCTCCTGGTTTGGTGCCCCCCCTCCCTTGGGAAAAGGAGGCATCTTCAGGCCAGACAGGTATGGATAGCCCATGGTGGGCACCTCAGGGGAAGGATCCCTGCCCTTGGCAGGAGACCTGTTAGAGAGCCAGGAGGTGTCAGGCAGTTGCCTAGGGAGAGTGAGGCCCCAGTGCCCACCAGGACCTCCCTGCCCCCTTCCCTGGAGTCCAAGCGATGGAAACACGGGATGGACAGAACAGGGTGCCTACCCAGCTTTGGCCAGGAGGGGGCGAGGTGAGCTGGCTAGAGGGCTTGCCAACATCCATGGCCACCTCCATTGTCAGGTTCAGAGTCCCCAGCCCAGATCCTCACCTTCAGCTTGACCCACGCCAGGGGCCTGCCTGGGGTCTGGCGTCAAGTTCCTCCCCTCTGGGGGTCCCTGAGTCCAAATACAAGGTCAGACACAAGGATGCTGAATAAGAAGGCCCCCTGGGGAAGGTGGCTAGAGGGACAGAAGTACCAGTAAGAGCAAAGGGGCAGAGGCAGGAGAGAGAGGGAATAGGAAATGCCAAGACCCCAGGCCTGGCAGGTACCTCATGCAGCTTCTGTGTGTGGCACCTGTGAGGTGGACAGCGTTTGTGCCAGGTTATTGGCAGTCAGAGAGGTTGCAAGCCCACCCAAGGTCACACAGCTAGGATTGAGCCCCTGGAACTGGGACTCCAGAAAGCCTGTTGCCAGCACCTTCATTATTCCTCTGGCCCTACCCTGCCTCTGGAGACATTGGAGCTTCAGTACATCTGCAGGCTGCAACATTATCTTGGACTCCTCCTGTGATGGGGAGCTCACTACTTGTGAAGGCACTCAACGTCCAGGACGTAAGTGTAGAACTTTATCCTCTTAAAGAGTTTCTTGGATGGGGGTGGGGTGGGGATGGGGGTCCTCTGCCTATTTGCACTCCCCTACCTGCTCCTGGCTCTGTTGGGCTGGCCTCTATAGATTTCCTGAGCCCAGAGGAGACCCTGAGATAGGCTTCTGTCCAGATAGAGGTGGGGTGTGGAGAGGGCCGCACCCTTCCCTCTGCTCAGCTCAGATCCCTTCTTCTCTAGGCGCACTCTCCAAGCCCACCCTCCTACATGTCCCTCCTGGTGCAGGTGCAGGGATTATTACAGCTATTCTGATGGTGTGGATCCCAGGAGGGGACTTACACACCCTCCATGTCCATTTTCCTGCCCCACCCCTGGGCAGCTCTGCCCCTTGTCCTGGGCCTGGGCTGGAGTCTGGGGGTTGCCAGGTCATGTGGGAAGCCTGTGGTTGGCACAGGGGTGGGCTCACCCAGAGCCACACAGCGGTCAAGGGGCAGTGTGAGGACCCCCATAGCCCAGTTCCACACATGTGAGAGGGCTGGCTCTGGGGTCTCTCTCACCTTCGGACCCTTTGAGCATACCTGCTCCTGCCTCAGTTTCCCCATCTCATGCAGGCCCCTCCCTCCCTGCATCCTCACTATGGCCCCCTCACTCTGGCCCAGCTCACAGGGACAGGCCGGGACCATTCCCCACCCAGGGCCTTTCTCCCTTTGCCTGGGGCACTGTCTGGGAATGGGCGGTTCCTGCACGCTCACCTCAGCTCTCCTGGGCACCATGGTCCTCCCTGGAAGGCCAGCTCCACTGGGCAAGGATGTTTCTCACCTGGTTTTCGGCCTCACTCCATGCCTGGGCAGACAACAGGTAAGGCGCGTACAGGGAGCCCCGCTCAGTGAGCCTCGCACAGGGGTGCCAAAAAGCACATCTTTGTTTTTAGGACCCTCTGACTAACATTTAGCTTTTCCTCCCATTTTGAATATAGGTGACATTCCCAAACAGCAGTATGTGCTGGACCTATGACATCAGCAACAGAAACCTCAAGACATTTTCATGTCGTGTCATAGCTGTTGCAGGAACCATGAAATCTTGTTTCTGTTCCCTGCTCAACTGAAATTACAGAGGTTGTCAGCCTGCAGCCAGCCTTTTCATCTCTGGTGCTGGTGACAATGCTGCATGCCGTGCCCCCTTCTGCACAACGCTTCACTTCCATATCTTCTGGCTTTATGGAGGTGAACGCAGTTAGAAGGACACACTGGTGGTGTGTGGTCTGGAAAGTTCTAACCACACTTAGAACGTTTTGGAAGCCATCACCCTTGTCAAGGTAATGGAAACCTGTTGCCCCTGAAGTCACATGCCACAAAAGTCTTAAAGCTTTTGATAACTGGATCTGTTTCTTTTGTGATGGTGCATCATTTATTTTAGGCAGTAATAAAACCTTGTTCTGAGAAGGAGCCCATGGGCTTCACCAGCCTGCTAGGGGGTCCCTGGTGCCTACATAGCCTCTCTGCTCTAACCTCTGGAGGAGGTCAGTAGGGGTGGGAGAGAGGCCCCACTTGGGGATATGTAAGACAGGCTGCAGCAGGTGGCCAGCAGAGATGTCTGCACTGGAATTTGAGGAAGAGCCCCAGTGACTCAGGGGCTTTCCCTGGTGGTTCCTGCTGTGTGGCCAGGGAGGGGCTGGAGGCCAGGGAGCCAGCAGAGGAGGCCACCAGGACCAGGCTGACCAGGGTGTGGAGCCACAGCACCCAGCAAGGTGGTGGGCAGGGGAGGGAGGAAGAGTGGGGCCCTCATGGGTCTGGGGGTAGGGAGACACAGATTGTGGGGGGGCATGCAACACTAGTCTCCACCTGGACCAAGCTGTTCTCTTGGGACTCACCCCTAGGTTTGAGGGGGCTGGTGTCTGTGCCTCTCTCTGGGGGCCCTTCTCTCCTTTCGATCCCCGGACAGAGGACAGCAGGAGGGAGGGACTCCACCTGGCCTGGGAGGCATCTAATGAATTCAGGGTTCCAAAAACCCTAGGAAAGGGAAAAGTTGGTCCCCGCCCGTTCTGCGGTCTGGTGACTAGTTCCACAAGTTCCACAAACCTTAGTGGCTTAAAATGACAGTCCTTATATATGCCACCTTCTTGGGGGTTAGGACCTAGCGGCATCTTGGTGACATGTACTGGCATGAAGTCTTGCGTGAGGTGCAGCCAGACAGCGGCAGTGCCTGGGTTTACACCACAGGCTTTGCAGGGGGTTAGAATTGCGACCCCCAACATCACACCCATCCAGAATCTCCGAACGGGATCTTGTCTGGAAATGGTATCTTTGCAGTTGTAATTAGTTGAGAATCTTGAGATGAGATGACCCTGGATTAGGGCGGGCCCTGAATCCAATGACAAGTGTCTTTATAAGGAGATTTGAGACACAGACAAGGGGAGATGGCCACGTGACAACAGAGGCAGAGATTAGGGTGATGCAGCCATAAGCCAAGAGACGCCTGGGGCATCAGGAGCTGGAAGAAGCAGGAAGGATCTGCCCCTAGAGTCTCTAGAGGATGCACACTCTACCTACACATTGATCTCAGAGCTCTGGCCTCCAAACCTTGGAGAGAATAAATTTCTGTTTTTAGCCACCACGTTTGTGGAAGTTTGTCATGGCCTCCCCAGGGCCTCATGTGGGCTGGTTCCTGGGGCTGAAAGGATGGGGGCCCCTTAGACACCCCTCTTTCCTTTCACTTGCCTGTCCGGGTGGTATCTGCACACATCAGCCTGAGGGTGGCCGACTTCTAGCAAGTGGCCACCTAGCCTGCCCAGCTGGGTATGTGTCCCCCACTGGGCATGTGTCCTCTGCTGTGACCGCCACACCTTGAAGTGGTTCTGGGTCTTGGGGTCAGACCAGTCCCTTCCCAGGTGCCCCCTGTCCTGCAGCCCTCAGCAGGACTAGGGGAAGGACTGGAGGCAGTCCGTGCTGATACTGAAAGACACTCCCTCACCCTGCTTCCTTCACTCATCGCTCCCAAAGCCCCGTGTCTGGAGGAAGCCAGGTGTGGAGAATGTCTCTGTAGCTGCAGTTATTGCAAAACTGCCCTGAAGAAAGATGGGCAGCTGTGGGGGCGGGCTCATGTGCCTGCCTGCCACCGCCTCCCCCAGCCAGCTCCAGGCCCAGGCCCAGGTGTGGATTATCCTCAGAAGAAGGAGTCAGGATTCACAGAATCTCTCAAGGACTCATGAGCATCTTGCTTGCCATCCCACTGAGCAAGGCTAGGGAGCCTGGACGACAAGCAGATTGGGGTCTGGGTTATGGAGGGCTCAGGCACCCTGGTTCCTGGCACCTGGCAAGTGGCCCTGCTCAGAAGCTGCATGTGGTCCCTGTCCCCCTAAGTGAAGCTGAAAGCCCCCCATGCCCACGGCCTTCTGCCGTCTGGCCCCCTCTCGTTCTAATTTGCAGGTATCAGGCAGCTCAGCTGTGCCCAGGGTCCTGTCCCGGGGCCTTCGCACTGACTGCTCCCATCCAGGTGAGCTCGCTCCCTCCTTCCTTCCTCCTTCCGAGGAAGGAGGTGCTCCTCCGTACCCCCTATCCATTTGAAGCAGCCCTCCCTGCTTCTCTCAGCCCTTCACTCCACTCTCCTCCATTGCACATGAAAGTATTTAATACATTTGTTTCATTGTTTTTGTCTATCCTCCACCACCCAGCAGGTCCTTTGCAGTGGACACACCATAGATGCTCACAGATGGGAAGGAGAGCAGGGGGGCAGCCAGCAGGGGACAGTGGCTCAGAGAGGAGCTGCCTGATCTTGGGCCACACAGACTGGATAAGAGGTCACAGGCTCTGCAGGCACCATGCTGTGTCCTGCCAGGCCAAGGGCAGGCAGTGCTCACTCTTGCCATCTGAGGTGTGCCATCATCCTTTGGAGCAAGATTGGAGCAAAGGCGGTCAGGCGGGGGCGCTCCTGCCTAGGCAACTGCTACCCTGGCTGGGAACCTTCTGTGCTTTAATTAAAACTCATCTCTCTGCCTGACCCCACTCTGCCATCACATTCTCCATTTAATTGGGGCCCTTCAGAGTGGCCAAGGTTAATTAAAAAGCCCAGCCAAAGGCATCACGGTGTCCCAGCATCTGCTGCCAGGGTCTGCCCGCGTGCACCCTGCCTCATACCCCAGAGGGCTGGCCTCACACCTGCCACCCCACATTGGGGTGCAGCTCCATGATCCCCACTCTGGTCTCTCCAAGAGAGTGAAAATCCCTCAGGGATCCTGAGGCTCTGAAGTGGCTTGCTGTCCCCACCGAGTGAGGGCAGCCTGGCTCTGGGGACACCAGCCTGTTTGTGCCAGGTCCTGAGTCCAGCCTGGGGGGCTGGGTGCTGCTTCTGGCTCCCAGGTCATGGTGGGCCGGCCCTGCCCTTTTCAGCACCCCATCTCTACCTGCAAGCCCAGCTGGGCACCTGCCCTGGAGAGTCCCCTTCCTGGGAGGGTGTCTCAAGCCTTTTCCTGCACAGGCTGCTACCTCCTACCACCCCTTGTTAGAACTGTCTGTGAAGGACAGGCCAGGGTTGCCCTGGAAGGCACCTGGCTCCCCAGGTGTGCTCAAGGGGGTGGGTGCCCTGTGAGGGAGGCCAGTAGGCAGGCAGAGGCCTGCCAGATGAGAAGTCAGGGACATCAGGATCTGGGATCTGATCCTTCAAAGGCCTGGCTCTAGAGAGGGAGACATGGATAGGCCGAGGAAGGCGAGTCCCTGACAAAAGCAGGCCTTGTTCTGCCATAGACGGGAATAAAGAAGGCCTGAGTGTCTCACCGCTGCCCAGTGCCTGAACATCAGGCAACAGGCAGAGTCCAGACCCAGAGGCCCAGCAGAGCTAGGCTGAGGGCTGGGGGAGCCTGAGCAGGTGGGCCAGGTGGTGTGAGGAGGCCCAGCATTGCTTCTGGGCCTGGAGAGAAATGATTCCTCATAACTGAACAAGGAAAATATAAAAAGAACACCTGACCCTGGGACAGACCCAGAGCTGGAGACTGCTGGCCATGCTGGGGTATCAGCTGGGCTGGTGCTGCTGCCTGCCAGCGTGTCAGGCCAGGCTGGGTTTGAGCTGCAGCTGGAGAGCTGCAGGGGGAACCCTGGAGAGGCCTCTGGTCCCATTCCAGGACCCAGGTGTGTCCTCATGTCCCTCAACCCAAGGGCCTGCTCAGGGACCCCAAGCCCTGTGATAGGGGAAATAGGAAGTGGTCGCACCTGTTCCTGAACCTGCTGGCTGAGGAAGCATATCAGAGTGGATGGTGGCCTGTCCCACTTGTCATGTCAGCCTTGGGCTGGGTTGCAGGAGCTGGACCCTGTGGGTCAGCCCCAACTGGCTCACAGTCGAGGGTCATCCCAGGGGAGGGGCTAAACCCGGGGTCAAGAACAAAACTCCTCTCTTTTTGTCCATCATAGGGCAGGCCGTGTGACAGGGAGAGGCAGAGAGCGGGTCTGAACCACCTGTGAGTGTGTCCTAGCCTGAGGTATCCCACCTGTGCTGTGTGCAACCCCACCTGTAGTATGCTCCCTTGTATTGTCCCCACCTGCAGCATCCACACCAGCAGGGTCCCCGTTTGTATCCTCCCTACCTGTACTCTCTCCTTCCCACCTGCATCCTCCTCACTTGCAGTGTCCTTCTCACCTGCAGTGTCCCCAGCTGCACTACCCCCACCTGAGTCCCCAGCATACCTGTTATCCTCGGCTACTCTGGGGCAAGCTGAGCTGAGCTGTCTGGGGGAGGAGGCCACACTGTCCTCCTAGTCTGAGTGGGTGGGTGCTGGGTTGGAGCTCTACCAGCTTCCTCACACCAGCTGTGGGCTGGGGTGTCCATCCTCCCCATCTGAGAGGCTAGAACTCTCCAACCTCCACAACCCCCAGGAGTAGTTGCCAAACAAGCACTGGCAGGGCTGTGGGTCACTGGGAAGTGCCAGGGCAGCTCTCCAGTGGTCCAGTGGGTGGGAGACTTGGAGCTGAGGCGCTTAGGCATGGGCTGGGGACCAGGGAGCTGTTGCTGCACCCGCAGGGGTGTCCAGGAGCCTGGGTGAGGCCACCCATACCCCATACCATGGGGGACATCCATGAAAACCAGCCCTCTGGAGACAGGCAAGGAGCAGACTCAGACCCAGCTCTGAGCTGCCAGGCTGACTTCTGACCTCAGACTGACCCTGATCCTGTCCCAGGCAGCACCTGTCCTTCCTGGACACTTGCCCAGCTGGAGCTGCCTGCGCTGGATGCAGCCCCTTCCTGGTGGGCTTCCAGCGCAGGGGTGACCCAGTGTATGGATCCTGCCTGTCCTCAATGTGCCGTTGACTCTGAGAGGCTGGGACAAGGCCTGCCTCTTTCCCAGCCTCAGTTTCCCTGTTTGCAATGTGACCAGAGACCTGGGACACCTTTCCTCACAGCCACCTCCTGGGGACCCTGATATGGGAGCTGGGGTGAGGCTCCATGGTGGGCATGCACACAGGGACCCCCTGGTATCGCTGCAGAGACAGCTGATACTGACGCCACTTGTTGTAAGGGTGGCCCATTGCAGGTGTCCCAACCACTCCCAAATCTCCTCCCAGATAAGGGGCATTCCCCTCAGGTGTTCTGATAATCTGGCTTACTTAGACTGGCCTGCACAAGGGCTGGAGCTGGGGAGGGTGGATCTGTTAGGAGCTGGGTCTAGAGCTGGGGAGATAGCTCAGCCCTAGGAGCTGGTCAGGGCCCCTGCAGAGGCCTGTAGCCCTGGGGACGGGCCAGCTTGGCATCAGATCCCCCCACCACCAACCCCCACATGCAACACATACACAGCTTCTCCTCTGCCTTGCATGGGCCCCTGAGGTATGGCTGGCACTGACCTTCCATGTCCCCAGGGGACAGTGATACAGGAACCACAAAGGTTATGGCAGTGAGGTGGTGAGAAGGCTGCAGCAGAGGCCAGGGGAGACTTGAGACTGGAGGGATGGAGGCAAGGGTGAAGGAAGGTGAGAGTGAACTGTGGGTGGGACCAGAAGGTATATATGAGGTCTCAGTTTTCCTTAAGACTCTGTCCTGACTAACGTGCTGAATGCCCTCAGGCAAGTCATGTCTTGCCCAGGTCAGTTTATCCATCCATGGATTAGAGGTCCCCCTTTAGCTCAGAGTGGAACCAGTTTGTGATGGGTGCAGGCTGAGGCACTCCAACTCCAACTCATGGGCACTGGGGAGCCATGGAAGTATCTTGAGAAGAGGAGGGGGCTAGCTTGGGGATGTGCGACCCATGTCCTCTGTTCCTGAGGTTCCTGTTCTCTGGCCCAGACCTGGGAGCTAAGAGCACACTCAGGGAAGAAGCACATGTGATCTATGGGGCTCCTTCCAAAATCCAAACATCAAACAGCCTTCCCCAGGGCTCCCGGCTTTGCCTGTCTGAAGGTTGCAGGCTGACAGGCTGGGCGAGCCAGTTGAGGTGAAATGAACCCCTGTAACCTATAGGCAGCACAGGGAGCTAAGGAGCCGGGGAGGGCTCTTGAGCCCTGCTGGAGATTCTGCATAGGCCTGCCTGCCTCTCTGCAGTCTGGTTGTAAGGCAGGGGGCAGACAGGTTGGGAAGTCCCCCTTCTCTCCCAAGACCTTCCCATTGCTGTCCTGGAATTCCACCATTCAACCTCTTGCATTAAGGCCTAGACCTCCCCACATTCCTGTCTTTAGTTCTGCAGATGGCCTCTGGGGTTGGGAGGGGGTGTGTGTGTAGAGGGTCCTGACATCTGCCATAGGAACTTGGAGAAGGTTGAAGGAGATGGAAGCCTGAGAGGAGCTTGGACAGGAGCTGTGACTGGACACAGAGCCCTGGGGAATCTGAGTGTGCTGACGAACCTTTGGAGCTCCCCTTGGAGGGTCCTTTCTTTCACAGAAACTCACCTCCTCCTAGAAGCCCTCCTGGATTAATGGCAATTCCTCAAGTGTTGGCCACCTCCAACCACACAAGTGCCCAGCTGGCAGGATTCTGGCCAGTGCTGGCCCACTGCCGGTGGGTGAACTAGCTGGCTCCTCACCTCAGGCTGGGATGCAGGCATCAGGGGTTGCTAGAAGTAGGCCTGCCTCCTCCTTTAAGAGTGGAGGGAAGGCCCTCCCAGCGCTGGGCCTCCATGGGCAGGAGGGCGTGCCATCCCTACCAGCCCAGCGCCTCCCTCCCAGCCTGCCGTGTTTGGGTGGACGACTCTTGGTCCTTATACCATAAACACCAATTTGCAGGGCCCTGAGAGCCAAATGACTGTTTACTGTGTGCTCCAGAGACTCAAATAAAAAAAGAGAGAGGGAGAGAGAAAGAGAAAGACGTGATTGAGGAGCCAGCCTGGATCTAAACATCAATTAGCACCTTCTGACTAGCTTCTGTCCCAGCTGCCAGGCCAGGCAGTGGTGGCTCCCAGGCTGGGGCCCTCCCCAGGGCTTCCCCAGTGCCCTGGGCACCCCCCTTCGTCCTGGCATCTGTAGGGACGGACTTCTCAGTAGTATAGGATGCCTAAGGGGCCCAGACTGTGGATGTCAGAGCCATAGAAACAGCACCACATGCTCACCTCCTCTTGGGAGCCCTCCCAGATGACCCAGAAGATATAGAAGGGGCCATCACCCAAATCTCTGGGGCCAAGGTGAGAGAGTAGGGGGGGTGAGGGGTGTGGCAGGTGGGAGTACCCTCTGTTAGCTGCTTCCTGTCCCCCTACTTTATGGTGGGAGAGGGAGGGAGAAAATGGGGTAGTTTTGCCTTCATAAACTCACACTGGGGAGAGAGACCTCACCCAGTAGGTCTCAGTTTACCTGTCAGTGTCTATGAACAGAAGGGCTGGCAGCACTCCCACCCCTGCAGGGATGCTGTCTCATTCCTCCAAGCCTTGGACATCACCCTGGGAGGTTGCCTGCAGGGACAACTTCAAGCCTGAAGTCCAGCTTCAGTCTGTTCAGTCCAGACTGAAGCTGGACTTGAGGCTGGAGGCTGGAGGGCAGTGTGGGCGGGTAAGGTGTCCTGTTCCTGCTCAGGCCAGGAGGCCAAGGGGCTGCTGGAGAGGAAGCTGCTGACTGCCAGGATGCCTTGTCCTTGGGTGTCCCAACCAGAGGGTTTCACGAAGGGACACAGGTTTCTAACAGGGAAATGAGTCACAGGCAAAAGGGCCAAGCAGCTTGGGGAGGGACAGGGGGCTGGGGTGGGGGTAGGCCCCTGAAGGGGAAAGCTGAGGGATTGGGGCAACCCCAGGCCATCAGGCCAGACCCCAGGATGGGCTGTGTCATGTCCCCCAGACCAGACCCTCAGGACAGGGGCAAAGGCCTGGCCAGCAGGGCCTTAAAGCCCATCCAGCCCAGGCTCTGCTGTAGGCAGTGTGGGCCATCACTGTGGGACCAGGGAACCTGGCCAGGGGTCCTCAGCCCTTTGTACCGGGCTTGGTGATCCAGAGCTGGCCCTGCACCTGTTGCTCGGGGGGTCCCAGCCCTGGAGGTTCTGGCCCAGCACGGGGTGCTTCAGAGCTTTCTTGAAATGTGTGGAAACTGAGGTCCTAGGACCCAGAAAGTGGGAGTATGGGGAGGAGGGGGGAGGGGAGGGCCTGTGGGGGCCCCAGGAGGAGGGGGCTGGCCACACACCCTCCAGGACTTCAAAGCTGCTGCCCTGGGGGTGTGAGATTTGCAGGGGGCTGGGCCAAGGGGGGCCCTGGTGGGGTGAGGCCCTACTACCTCCGGGCCTTTAATATGGTTATTCCTCTCCTATCTCAACTACCTGTGAACAGGCCCACCAGGCCCATTTCCTCCTTCTTCAGGGCTGGCGGGAGGGGCTGTAAACTCCCTGGAGAGGTGCTTCTGAGGCCCAGGCAGGCTGCCCTGTGTTCTGCCCTCCCTCTGAGTTGAGGGTAAAGGGCAGGGGCTGAGGGGCTGGGCCAGGGTTCATGGGGACATGCTGATCTTGGCAGGTGAGGGGGGCCAGCTGGGCTCTAGAGGGGGCTCCGGATAGATCCCACATCAGCAAAAGGCAGGAGCAGAGAGGCCCTGGGGAGCCCCCTCATCTCACTTCCTCTGGCACTAGAGGGAAACTGAGGCCCCGGGCGGGGCTTGCTCCTGGCCAGCAGAGAGTTGAGAGTTTTGCCTCCTCATTCACACAGGCTCTTGCTAGCTCCCCTCGCCCATTTACTGGGGCCTGTCCTGTGGATCTATGGGCCTCTTCTGGTGGGGTTCTGCCCCTCTCTGTCCTGGAGCCGTGGCGATGGGTAGTGGGAGCCTGGTGCTTCACCTGGTAGAGAGCTGAGACCAGGTAGGCAGAACCTACCTCTGCATCAGCTCCCAGGGTAGCTCCTTTTTGTTTCTTGGTATCTGGGCTCTGCTCCCTTAAGGAGGCCCGGCTCTGTCCCTGCTTCCTCTCTTGGCATCTCACCCTTGTGACCTTGTGGCTATGCCTCCACCCCCTGCCCAACCTGTCTCCCCTACCCTTTCATCTGAGGAGCCCCTGGCACCTGGTTCCCAGCAGGTACCAATTAGGGCAACTCCTGCCCGTACCCTAACTTAGAGGTGCCGCACCATTTGTACTGTCCGTGCACTGTGGATGTGGCCCATAGGCAGCTCGAGTGGGGCACCTGTCACCCCCCACCTCCAGGGCTGAACCCCTGTGTGGAGTGTCTGACCTGGCTCTACTGCCTGGTGGGCTGTGAGGGCTTGCGGGTCCTCCCGGCTGGTGACTCACACCCGTGGGTGAGATTGGCCACCTGCACTCCAGTCTCGGACACTGTCCTGTGTGCTTAATCACTGTCTCCCTCTTTATAGAGTGTCTGCCTGCAGTCTGTCTGGACCCAGCCAACCCCTTGGGGCCCCATTTGGGAATTGCTGGTGGTCAGCTACAGTCCCGGAACAGTGGGTGACCTGGCCTGAAATGGGCCTGGTGGTGGGGGAGCAGTGAGCCCCGAGCCAACAAGGCCATGGGCTTGGGGCGGGACGTTGGTGTGCCAGCCCGGGAAGCTGATGCGTGATTTGGAGTGTGAAAGCAGGGGCTTTGGGGTCCAGAGCCCTGCATCTGTCTCTAGTCCCTTAGCCTCACTGGGCCTCTTCTGGCTCTGTCTTCAGTAGCTTGGAGCCTCCAGCAAAGACCACTGTGGCCAGTAAAGTGGTGGGGTTGGTGTTCCCTGAGTCCTGTCTTGAGGGATGAAGCCATGTTTCCTTCTCTCCTCCCTCCCTCCCTCCCTTGATGGGTTCCCACTCCATCCATCAGGCAGCTCCCCATACCCTACCACAGCTCTCTCCCAGTGCAGGGCTCTGTGTGGAATGGACATTCTTGCCCACGATGGGTCTGCACAGCCTTGTCCAGGACCCCTGCCCAGCCAGCCACGACTCTCTGTTGGCAGAGGGTGGCCCTTCATTCCCTACTCTCAAGGACACCATGTGGCCCTGATGTCTAGCCACGGAGCCAGCTGAATTGGGTTTCCCTCCCTCTGCTTTCAGCAGGCACGGGCCTCCCAATTACGAGGCTCCTGTCTGTTCCCAGCCCCCTCCCTTCCAGCATATGGCTCATGCAGGGTGGCTATGCTGGGCCTGACCTTTGAGTGGGTGGGACTAGGCCTCCTCCCCTCAGCTCCAGCATCATCTCCCCCCGGCCCCCACCTGTCCTAGCCTGTCCCTCCTCAGCTTTCTCCCTCCTTGTGGGTCTGGCTGGATATCAAGGCAGCGTTCAGAGGTGGTGGTAGTAGTGGGGAGAGGGGCATGGAAGGACGCAGAGAGAAGCAAGGACCCTGCTCCTGGCTTGGAGAGATGAAGGTGTGGCCTTGAGAAAGCCACTCCTTCACCCCCTGGCTCCTGCAGCCTAAGTTTTCAGAGGCCCACCCAGCTCTGCATACCCCAGATACCCTGGATGGATGGATGTAGGCAATAGCCATGGAGGGACAACGTGAGGCTTCTGCCAACAGAATGCCTCGTTTGTCCTTGAGGCTCTCCCTGTCTGCCTTGGAAAGATGCCCATCCCAAGGCTCTGAGCATGATGCCAGGATTTGGCCAACCATACATTGAGAGACTGCTGACCTCTGCCAAGACTTGCATTCCTGAGCTATGCCTTATGGTGGAGGGGAGGCCAGGGGTCCAGCGTCAGCTCTAGCCTCTGGCCTGAGGATGGACAGAGGCAGGAGGGAGCCCCTGGGAGTTCTTGGGTTCATGCAGCAACTCTCTGCCCGTGAGGGATGTCCCTCATGACCTCCCAACTGGATTCCAGCTGCATGAGCTGGACTTCTAAAGTGGCTTTTGCAGGAGGTAGAAGGAGGCCAGGCCCAGAGAGAAGCGGCTGCCTGATTTCCAGGCTTCAGGCTGGTGAGCCTCAAATTGAGGGAACATGTCCGTCCTCCCAACCAGACTGGGCTCCTAGAATGCCCCTGGTGGGCTGAGAAGGGGACCCCACACAGGGGCCATGTCCCCAAGCCCAGGGAGCATGGCCACGTAGCTGGTGCTCAAATGTCAGCTGAATGAAGCATGTTGTGGATGTCTGGGGAAGTGGCTTTCAGCTGACTTGGTGGATGTCCTGCTGCACCACTGACTTGCATGGGGTCTCCCCCCTGGGGCTGCCATGGTCCCCTGCTCACTGCACTGTACATCCCCTTTTCCCTTTCTCTGCACTTCCACTGGGGTCTTCTGCCCTGGTCTCTAGTCTACCCCGCCCCAGACTTCAAGACCACTGGCTGCTTCCTCCTTTCTTTGGAGTGGCCATCCTTCTTCCTTCCCCTGGAATTCTGGCTCTGGAGGCTATTGCAGAGGCCCCAGGAGTCTCTGAGCTAAGCATGCCCACCCCACCTCCCATCGTGGCCCCTCCCAGAGGGTCACAACCAATCCAGGCCCCATGCCTTGCTGACCCACCACCAAAAATCCAGCACAATCCACAGGTTTGTTTGGTTGTTTCTTCTTTTCGTTTTTGTTTGTTTGTTTTTACTTTCCCCATAGTTTGAAACTCACAAGCTATGACTAAAATAATTTCTTTCATAGAAAGAAAAAGAAAACAACAATAACACATCTGTTTGTCTAGTTCCTATGTATGGTGGATATAGCAGCATTGGAAATAAAATTAAAACCAAAAATGCAAAATTCAAGGCAGAGGAAGGTCATATCCCTAGCGAGCCGTGCAGCTTGTCCTCCCCACCCCCCGCCCCAACTGTCTCTTCCCCCTGCCTGGAGGGTAGGGCCTCGGGGACAGGGGGCTGGGCAACATTTCACAGTGGCAGAGGCTGAGGAGGAGAGGTCTTGGCATGGCAGCACCTGGCAGGAAGCCCCTGTGGGCATTGGTTGAGAGGTCCATCAGTCTCACTCATTCCCAGACAGGATGGATGAGTCAGACGTGAGCAGAGCCAAGTCAAGCGGCCAACCAGAGGCTCCACAACAGTGGCCAGTGGCGGGTAGGTCTGATGTACCATAGCCACAGCAGCAGGACCTGGGGGTCCGTCCTGGCTATGAGGGGCTGGGAAGGAGACCAGTCCTCTGGGGTCTTTGGGTCCTTTGTCTGCAGCACCAGTGTGGGATCACCCCCCGACTCCCAATCTCCCAAACAACCCAACCCAAAGTGAGGCTCCAAGGCAGGGTATGGAGCTGAGTACGACCTGGACAGCAGTACAGGCCAGTGGCTCCCTTCTTGCCTTCCGCTTACAAGGGGCTGTGAATGAGGGAGGTGGAGAGAGGTGCTAGGCCAAGAGGGAGGCAACAGCAAGACTGGAACAGCAGGTTTTGCTCCTCTTCTGTGGATGCGATGGGGTGCAAGTGGGAATGTGAAGACAGGGAGGAGGGAGAGCCAGGCGCAGGAGTTCCTGTCAGCTGCAAAGTAGAAGGCACAGCAGACCAGGCTGAGTGGCACCTTGCCGGGGCCTGGGTGTCTGATGCCCAGCACAGGGCAGCCAGGACAGAGCCAGGCCTCGTGTTCCAGGCCTTTTCTCAGCCTACTGCCGTCAGGCCCTGTCTCCTTCACCCAAGCCCAGGTGGTTCTTGCGGTTCTGCGCAGCAAGGGCTCTCCCTGATAGGGTTCCTGGTTGAGAGCGTTGGCAGGTATCAGACTGAGGAAGGAGTGCCACAGGCCTCCAGGCACCTGAATCGTTGTAGGAGGGGCCTCATACCTTAGTGGGAAGGGTAAGGGGACAAGATGCCCCCCACAGGTTCTCCACAGCTCATTCTGCCAGGAGATACTGCCCTACACGACGAGGTCAGGTGGAGGGAAACATGTGGTCTTGGGAGGAAGGTAATGGCAGGCTAAATCCCCACCCCTGGAGCCCCGCCCCCAGAGAGGACCCCGCCACCCTCCAGGAGCCCCATCCCTGGAGTTTCACCCCAGGAAGGGCCCCACACCTGTCGGGAAGAACTCCATCCCACTCATGAGCCTCACCCCTGCCCTACCACGGAGGACCCCGCCACCCTCCAGGAGCTCCATCCCAGAGCCCCGCCCCATCCATGGAGGAGTCCCCCCGCCGCCACCGGGAAGACCCCCAGCCCGGTGAGGCGCCCACTACTTGCAGGTGTGCACGTCGTAGATGCGCGCGCACTCCTGGCAGCTCACGTAGCAGCACCAGTGGAAAACGCAGTGACACTTCTCCCTGCGCCGCTCGGTGCGCGCGTTGTGGCCGCGACCGCAGCACAGCAGGTCGCAGCCATCTATGCCGTGCGAGCTCACGTTGCAGGTGCGGTCGCGCGTGCCGAAGGATCCCGTCTCGGGGTTGGGCTCACAGAAGTTGGGCGAGGCCTCGTAGTAGACCAGGTCGCGCTCTGTGGGCACCTTGAAGTAGGTGTAGCGTGGCCGCAGGGTCTCCACCCAGCCGCGCGACTCGCGGTGCTTCTCCACCACCATCTCCGAGGCGCTGTCATACTTGTCCTTGAGGAAGTCACCAATGGCACGGAAGTCGGGCTGCGACCACCAGCAGGTCTTCACCTCACAGCTGCCCGAGAGCCCATGGCACTTGCACTTGAGGTGCATGTGGCTGGCGATGGCCTGCAGGAGCGTGCGAGCGGGGGCGTCAGGGCAGGCCCTCAGTCTCCCCACCTCCCACGTAGGGTGGCTGTACTCCTTGCCTGTAGTCCCCCTCCGCTCACCTGGCAAACCCAGTCCCCCCACCTGCTCCATAAAGCTCCGGGACTCCCGGGTGGAGCAGGTGCCCTCTCCCAGCACCACCCTTCCGTGTGGTGCTACAGGTTCTTGTGCCATGTGGCTCCCCTGGTAGACCCAAGATCCCTGGAGGGCAGGGCCTGGGAGACCCCCTCCTGGGCTGGGTCTACTTCTAGGCCATCTATGTTGAGTGAAGGAAAGAAGGGCTGTAACGTGATATGTAAGTGCCGGGGTGTAGGAGGGAAGTCGTTCATTCTGACTGGGGAAACCCAAGACCTCCGTCTACAGGAGATGTACATGGGATGGGTGGCAAGGCTAGGGGCTGACCTGAGCACGGATAATGGTAGTGGCTGGAGCAGGGTACCTTCAGGGCCCAGGAAGCTGGTTTTATCAGATTGTAGGGGAGCTGCTGAGGATTGTGTGTGTTTCTCCTGTGGGCATCCCAACGTCAGGTTGTCTTCCCTTCTCTCTTTGGGGGAAGGAGTGGGGCTGGGGGTGAAAGGTCCTGTGGCATAATCAGAACTAAGGCTGAACTGGCCACTATGATGGGCCCTGGCCACATGTGAGGTCCTGAGATGCGGCTGGTGGTCCAAATTGAGAAGTGCTGTTCAGTGCAAACCACATGCTGGGTCATACTAAGTCCCCAGACTTCGTAAAAGAAGAGGATGTAAAATATCTCATTCAAAATGTTAATATTGATTGCATTATTGCAATAACATGTTGGCTATATTGGGTTAAATAAAATTCATTATTAAAGCAAATTTCACCTGTTTCCTTTTAAAATGTGGCTACTAGAAATTGATAAATCTAAGGCTTCCTGTGGGCTCCGTGTCCAGATGCTGCCTCTACCCTGTCCCCCTCTGCCTGCTCTTTCTTCAACCCTTCCCTCTCATACTGGCACTCTTTTAGGAGTATCTGTAAATTACATTCCCCCACCGCAGTCCAGTTCTGTCTAATCTCCATTCTCTTCTCTTTTGTGACCAAGCTTTTCCAGAGAGGAGCTGCCACTTCCCATCTCTGCCTCCTCAGTCTCTTGTTTTAGTTCTACTTTTGATCAAAGTTATATATGCACATACTTTGAAAAGTCCAAGAGTTCCTAAGACCTATTAAGAAAAACAGGAGTTCTGACCCCACACTCTCATTCACAGCACTTTCCGGACCACTTGAGGCAGCACCTTGTACCTCTACACCTCTGATAAGATGCTTGTCTTGCTACTTCTTGATTTTTCAGTGTTTGGCATTGTCTATGGACCTCTCACCATGGAGGTCCCATAGGACCTCACTCCACAACTCTGATGCACACTTTTCCCAGCCCCCTTCCTACACTAAAATCTATAGCATAATTCCAGTTAGATCAAAATTTAGTGCTGACAGTGTTGGGGCTGTGGTAAATGTCATACTTAGTTGAGCCACGTGCCATGATAACTCTTCCTTTTCTACAAAACGTTTTGTTGTTGCTGTGTGTTTTTTTTGTTTGTTTGTTTGTTTTGTTTTGTTTTTGCAGTACGAGGGCCTCTCACTGTTGGGGCCTCTCCCATTGCGGAGCACAGGCTCCGCATGCGCAGGCCCAGCGGCCATGGCCCACGGGCGCAGCCGCTCCGCAGCACGTGGGATCCTCCCAGACTGGGGCACGAACCCGTGTCCCCTGCATTGGCAGGCGGACTCCCAACCACTGCGCCACCAGGGAAAGCCCATGTTGTTGCTGTTTTTAATGTACTCATCACAGGTTCAGTCTCACTAACTCCTTTCGTTGTCTAAATAGTCTCTTCAAGACTTTCAAACACACCAGCTGATCTATGGATTTCATCTTCTTGGAGACATCTTTTTCAAACGGCTTCTGGTAAATTTTGTGAAATGTGCATGTCTGAAAACAAATCTTTTCTACTTAAAGTTGAAAAGATGATTTAGCTGGATATAAAAGTCTTGGCTTAAAATATTTCCCCCTCTCAGGATTCTGAAAGCATTACTCTATTTTATTCTAGATTTCACTGTTGTTCTTAGAAACTCTGATGACATTTTGATTCCTGATCCTTTGCATGAAACCAAAGCGTTTTCTGGGAAGCTTGGAAGGCTTTTCTGTGTCACAGGCTGTGGATTTCACAGCAAATTTTGATGTGGGTCTTCCCCTTTCTTGTGCTAATCACTTACGGGGCCTGTTTTGTCTGAACTTCTGCTCTTCAGCCCTGGGAACCTTCTCGTCTTATTTCTTTACCAAATTCCTCATCTTCATGTTCATCATTGTCTTTCTTGGACAGATCCTCCATATTTTCTATTCTTTCCTATTTTCCATCTCCTTGTCTTTTTTTCTCTACTTTGTGGGAAGCGTGTCTCAACTATCTTCCAACCTTTTTGCTGAGAGTTTTGTTTTTGCTGTCCTATTTTTAATTCCTAAGAGCTTTTTTTTCCCCTGAATGTTCTTTTAAATTAACATCCTGTTCCAATTTTATGGATTCAGTGTTTTATCTCTCCGGGGATACTGATGGTTTTTTGAAGTTTTCATCCCTTTATAATGTCTCTTTCCCATAAGTTTGAGTTTCTTTTTTCTTTATTTTGGTCTTTACCTTTGTGGTTGCTGGAGGCCTTCCTCAGATGTTCAGTGATCCTTGGCTGCCTGCTCATATTTGAAAGTGGGGCGCCAAAAATCTTGTTGGAACCTCCTGTACACGGGAGGGACTCATCTACTTGGGCCCTCACTGTAGAGTGATCTGGCCACGTTGCTTTTGGGGGAACCCCCACCTCAATATCTTCTAGTTTCTTCTCTTGGGATGGCCTGATTCTCAGGGGAGAATCTTCCATTTTCCTGCCTAGAGCATAATCAAGCTTCACTGTGGCACTAGGACATTAGGAAGACAAATGTGTATGTAGACAGACTACTTTCACTTGGGCAGCCTCACCCTCAGCAGTCCAGACGCCTTCTGCTCTACCCTTTTTAGGGAATAAGCCTCCAGACTTCGGCTGTGGTGATGGAGGGGTGCTGTCTGGATGCAAGAGGTTGGATAGAAGAGCTGGTACGTTAAAAAGTGCTTTTAAAATAGACTTCAAAATGAAAATGCAGCTAAGCATACACACTTTTTCCCCAGACCAGCAAATGACCAGTCTTTCTGTTTCCAGTCCCATATCTATCTCTACTTCTCAAGATATCTGATACTAGAAATTCCTTGGTTGGTTCTCAGAGCTCTCTACTGGCTTAAGATTCAGCTTTCTCGAGTGTACTAAGATAGTGAGTGTTCATCTATCTGCTTTTTGCTTTCAAAATTTTGTTGCCATTGTCACCTTTTCTGTTTTCCATGTTCTCAATAGTCTATTTATGTATCTTAAAATTAATTCATTGTCCTTTTAGTGGAGTTCTAGGAGAATGCAGAGGAAAATATTTGTATTTTGTTTGTCATCTTTAACTGGAAACTCCCAGTCATTCTTCAGGTCTACAATTTCTATGAGATTCTTTCCCAGATCTTACATTTTAGCTTTGTGAACATAAGTAAGCATATTTTTTCTCATAATCTATGTCTAATAATTCCAGTATTTGAGTCTTGTTTCTGTTTTTTTTTTGTTGTTGTTGTTTTGTTTTGTTTTGCTGATTATCACTCATTTAACAGGTTATCTTTGATTATGTGTGGAACATTGTGTTTGAAAAGCTGTTTGTAGAAAAAAATTTCAGCCTAGCATAAGGTTATCATCCTCCAAAGAGGATTTATCTGCCTTCTCCAGGTACATGGGGATAGCAGCAATTTGGGATCACCTTAATCCATTCAGTCTAGAGATTTTACTAGCCTGTACATGTGCATAAGGGCTTGTCTACTTCTGATCTTCCTTTACTCCTCGGGATCCCAGCCTAAACCGAGGAGTTTTTTCCTAGACATAGCACCTTTGGTGGGCCCCTTTTAGCTCTGTGAGGCTGCTGAAAATGCAGCTCAGCATATGCACTTTTTTCCCAGACCAGCAAATGATCCCTGGACAAAAGCTGCCCCAGGCACCAGGTTCAGAGTCTTGTCTTCTCCTGGACTTTGGACTGCTAATTCCTCACTATATGGTTAGTTATTTGACACTTAACAATTATTTTATGGAAGTGTAATACACATGCAAAAGTTTATATATCGTAAGCATGGAATATGACAAAATTTCATAAATGACCAGCCTCAGAACACCAGCTCCTCAGGAACTCCCACCGTGCTCTGTTCCAGTTGTTACACTCTCCCCTCTCCAGGGCATATATTCTAACAGCATCTCCTTGATGACTAATGATATTGATCACCTTTTCACATATTTATTGGACATTTCTAGATTTTCTTCTGTGAAGTGGCTTTCCATTTTTCAGCCAACTTTTCTATTGGGTTATCAGTCTTTTTGTTCTTTTTATACTATAACTTTCATATACTTGTTGTGTGTATATATTGTGAACATCTCCTTCTGTGTGGATTGCCTTTTCAGTTTCATGGTGGTGCCTTTTTATAAATTTTAATATAGTCCACATTATTACATTTTTCTTTCATTGTGAGTGCTTCTTTGGCCTGTTTAGGAAATCTTTGCCTACTCCAAGGTCACAGAGATGTTCTTCTATGTTTTCTTCTAAACATTCTTTGTTTTATCTTTCCCATTTGGAAATGGGAAATTGATTTTTTATATGATGTGAGGTAGGGGTCAAGATTAATTTTTTTCCACATTGTTATCCAATTGACTGAGCACCATTTATGGAAAAGACCACTTCCCCCTCTGCTGCACCATCTTCCCTGTGATAAATCAGGTAACTTATACAGGTGAGTATTCTATACTTTTAAAGGGTACTTTTTACATTTCATCCTACATTTGTACCTGTCTTTAAGCCGGAAGATTAATGTGAGTCACCTAGTTCCCTGTTGCTAGAAGTTAAGTGTTCACTCTTCAGCTCTCTGCAGTGCCCTGGTTCCACTGGCCAAGGCCAGGGCCAACTCTGCTGAACACTTTTCAGTCCCTACACATATCACTTCCTATCAGCAGTGCCCCACTGAACCTCGGACTAAGTTCACTAAGCCCCCTTTTCAGAAGGGCTCGCAAAGCCCTGTACAGCTTGGTCTCTGCCAGCCTTTCCATCCCCCAAATCTTTTTCTTCCTCTGTTCTCCATATTCTACCTGGACTAACTCACATGCATTCTTTCACCTCTGAGCTACCCAGAGGCTCTCCTGGTTTCCCTTCACCTAGATAACTGCCAATTATTCTGCTTGTCTCCACTCACCACCTCTGCGAGAAGTCTTTTTTGAGAATCCAGCCTGGGTCTGACCTCTCCACTATGTCCAGATCACCTTGTGTGTGTGCATTTCTTCATCGTAGAACTTACCACACTGTGGTGTAGCAGACTGGCTGTCTCCCTCCCTGGATGTGCAGGAGCTCCTGCAGGGCAGGCCTTTCTCCCATCCCTCCTTCCTTGTGACCCCAGCTGCACAGGTGGACCTGCCATACTGTGGGAATGCCCTAGACCTCGTGGAGCAACTGGACAGCCCTTGTTTCAGACACCGCTGGGCAGGAGGTGAGCAGACCCCCAGCCTGGCCACCATATACATCCCTCCCACAGCCCACCACCCTGCCTACACCATGCCATACTCCTCAAGGGACCAGGGCACATACCCTGCTCAGAAAGCTGCTATTTCCCAGGGACCCTCAGGGGTGTGGTCTCAGGGCTCTCGGGTTCACAACCCAGGATGGGGGCGGGGGCCGCGGACGTACCTGGCGCCCAGCCTCATTGTTGTGGCGGTTCATGGCGGAGCGAGCGTCTGGTCGGTTCTCCCGCGCGTCTGCGAACTCCCGAGACACCATCCCTCCGAACTCGATGTCCTCACTGCAGCCGCCCCACTTCCAGCCCTCACCGGGCGAGCCCTGGTGGCGGCTGCTGCAGCCGCAGATGGCAGCGGAACCCTCGGCGCACGAGCGTGTCACAGCGAAGGCTACGCCGGCGGAAGCGATGGCGTGCACAAAGGCGGACTCCCGGGTGGCTGCGGAAAGACGCGACGTGGTTGGCAGGACCCGGCAGGGCTGAGGTGGTGGGACTGGCGTGGGGGCGTGGCTGCCTCTTCCCGGGCTGGGTCCTGGGTACTCACAGTGGGCGTGGGGTGCTAGACTCGCAGCACGGTAACCGCGGTACAGTAATGGGAGTCGGGGAGGCAGGGCTTCGGTGGGACAGGAGCGCGCGTCCCCGAGGGAGGACCCAAGGAGGAGGGAGAGCTTCCCCAAAGAAAGTATACGGAGGGCTAAGGAGCCCAAGGCAAGATGCTGGACATAACTTGTCATGGAGAACAGCAATGACGGCTGAAATCAGAAAGTCAGATCATAACCAGTGCTGGTGAGGATGTGGAGAAATCAGAACGCTGTACACTGCTGGCTGGAAGGAAACTGGTGCTGCCCCTTGGAAATGGGTTTGGCAGCTTGTTGAAAACATACACCTACCCTATGACCTGGTCATTCACCTCTGAGGTATTTACCCTGGAGGAAACCTGTGTCCCTGCAAAGACCAGGAAGCAAATGTCACTGCAGCGTTACTTGTAATAGCCCCAAACTGGCAGCCCCAAAATGTCCATCAACAGGTGAATGGATGAAAAATTGTGGCATAAAATAAATAAGTCGTGGGTATGTGATGTACAGATGGTGACTAGAGTTAATAATATTGTATATTAGAAAGTTAAGAGCGTAGATCTTAAAAGTTCTCATCATAAGAAAAAATCTTGTAACTGTGTGGGGTAATAGATGTTAAACTAAACTTATTGTTGTGATCGTTTCACAATATATACAAACATTGAATCATTATGCTGTACACCTAAACTAATATAATGTTGTATGTCAATTACATTTCAATTAAAAATTGTGGCACATCCATGAAATGGAATTCTATTTAGCATACCAGGAGAGAGAGCATGGATGAATCTCAAAGCAATCATGCGGATTGATTAAAACGCATACAAAAAAGGGTCCTTCTAGTGTCCCACCAACCCATGGTGGAGCCCCCGTGCCCAGATGTCCTGGTTGGAAGCTTCCCACAGCCCTGCCCAGGGCATGGCTCCTGGTCCACATGCTGCCCACTTGTGCCTCTTTTTCTGCCTGCACACCCTTCCCCTCTTCCACTCCGGACACCAGGTACTGAGAGGCCCAGCTGAAAGGCTGCCTCTTCTGGAACCTTCCGAAGGTCAGTGCCTCCATTGGCACCTCGCTTCCTGCTGGCCCCATGCGCTTGGGTCTGGAACTGAATGCCTGCCAGGAACCTCATCCAGGATGTCTCTGACCTGGTATTGGAGCTGCCGCCTGCATGCAGCCTTCTCTTTCTACACATGGAGAAAATGAGTCAGGGGATGTGGCATCGGTTTTCAGAATGCCAGTGGGTGATGGCTGGAGCTTGGGAAGGAAAAGCCGGTGGGGCCGAACTGGGTGAGACAGGCATGTGAGGGAGTCAAGGGAGGCCTGCCTTGGCGAGGCCAGCTGCAGGGGGTCGCTGGGTGTGGGAGGCCTAGCCTGACCCTGGTAGACAGAAGGCTAAAGGAGCTGGTCTCAAAGGACAGGCAGGAAATCGACAGAGGAAAAGCAGGGGGCAGGGGTATTCTGCATGGGGAGGCCCACAAGGGCAGGGCCTCAGGTGGGGAGGGGTTGGGCTGGCAGGACCAGAGGGAAGTACAGGGCATGTGGGGGACAGCTTGGAATTTGCAGAGGCTGGACTTCCAGCCAGGCTTCCCCAGACGGGATGAATGAATGCATCACGCCTCCTGAGTGTGTGTAAACATTTCTTCAAGGGCACCAAGCCACGATCCACTCCAGGTGGAGGACAAGGGCCTGGGGGTGCCCTGGGTCCCGTGTGAGCTGGTAGGACTCACTCCTGGACTCGCCATTCCACATGTGTGTGTGGGAGTAGCTGCTGTTTGCCAAGCCCTGCTGGAGAAACGTCAGGGAGCAAGATGACCTCGTGGAGCTTACCTGCTGATTAGCAGGAATTTTAAAATCCTAGGTTAAAAAAAATGCTATGGGCTGTGGAGTGAGCAGGAGAGATGTAGGAACAGGACCAACTAGGACCTTCTGTGCCAGACAAGGGGTGTGTGCCCTGCTGTGTCCCTGAGCTCCTCTTGGGCAGACGCCCCACTGCAGGCCTGGACGCTGCTAGGGCTCCAAATGGCTACAGAAGAGTTATCAAAGGGGGCTGCTGTCTCCTCACCCCACATCAGTGCCCTGGAGGCAGGTGGCTTTCACCCTGGGGAGTGAGTAGAAGTTTTGGGTTGCTCTCCACACTTCCTCCAGCTGCATGGTCTCGCCTGCTCCCAGGTTTGCATCTGAGCATGTGTGTCCCAAAGCTCAGGTGGCTGGGGCAGGAAAATGGTAAGATAGAGCTCCAGCCAGCAATGTGCACACACTCATCCACACATCTTCATACACATCCACACACACCTGCCACTGAAAAGAGCACATTCACTCCTATACCAAGAACACACAGTGTGAGATGTGTCTGAGGAAGTGCCCTCTGCACGAGCCTCCCGATAGCTGTCAGGCCCCACCCTGCTTTTGGTGACTCTTTCTGTGGATTTGCCAACAGTTCTGGATGGTCCTCTGCAGGCCCCGGCCAACCTGTGTACTCTCCATGTTTTGCCCAGAGCAGGCCTGGACTCTTGCTGCTTTCTGGAAACTCCCAGGTGGTAAGCACCCAGCCACAAACCCAGAAAGGGACTCCCCATTTCTTCTCTGTCAGCCTCCCACTGACAGCTTGGTTGGGGACTGCCCAAGTCTGAAGGCTGCTCTGGCCTCCTGAAATGGCCCTGACCCATCCTGCCTCTCCTGGCTCTTCACCATGAGTCCAGCCCGCAATATCTCCCAGTTGCACCAGAAGAGGTTCCTAGTTGGGACAGGCACCTCCAGCTTCCAGCTTCCCCCACCCATCCACACACATGTAACACACACACACACACACACACACTCTCTCTCTCTCACTCTCTCACCAATATATGCATGCACACACATCCACAGACACACACGTAGGCACACACTCTTACACAGGTATGCACGCACATGCCCATACACACACTCACACATACTGCAGGAGGAGCGTTTGGTCCAGTGCCCATCTGGCTCTGCCCAGCCCTTCTCCAGTTCTTGCCACTGTGTCCTTGCTTGGCTCACACACAGGCTGACTCTGCCCCACCTCCTGCCCTCTCAGCCTTGTCCACCACTCCCTGGCCTCCAGCCACACTCAGCCCTCCTCCTTCCCTTGGGTTCTTTCCAACTGCTTCTCTGCTCATGTGCATCTGTCATGTCCCCATCCTTGCTCTTTGAGGCACAGGCCAGGGTCCTGACCCTGCAGTCTGGGTTCGGTCCACACCTGGCCCTGGAGCCCTCGGGCTCCCCAGGTGCTTCAGGAGCACTCTCTTACATCCATTCTGCCTGAAAGCTCCCTGAGCTGGGGGCTGTGTCCTGTTCACCTTTTGTTTCTAACCTGGAGTCCCAGCCCATCCCACAGATGGTTGTTGGGGAGTGAGAGCCTGGTCAGAGGAGAGGGCACGGGCCCTGGGCTGGGGCAGGGAGTCCAGGAGGGTCTGAGCCCACCTGGGCAGGACTACCCCATGGGACCTGGCTCTCTGCCCCTCTCTACTCAGCTTGTCCTTGAATGAATTCAAGACAGCTCCCCTCACTGCTCCCTTTCCCAAATGTCAGCCAGGCAGCTGCCTCCTCAAGACACTTGAAGCCCCTGCCCCGTTTTCCTTTTACAATACAACTGATTAGTTACAGCCCAGCCTAGAGCCACCTTCTGCTGACTCAAAGCACCATGAATAAACAACTGCATGGACACAGACCCCTTTCCTTCTTGTCCCTCCACTCAGAAGAACCCCTGCCCTTATTTTGTCTTTTCAAGGACTCAGATTGTCCCCCACCTCCAGCTCCTTAGAGGGTGGGCTCAGATCCTCATTCTCACCCTTCCAGGGCCCTGGTGTGGTATCTGCCCTCCTGCCCAGGCAATGACCCTGGGTTAGGGGCTGTGAGCTGGTGGCCTGAGGGTTCCTTACCACCCCTCCCAGGGCAGGGTAGAGCCAGTATGTCCTGGGCATTCCTGGAACCCACTGCACACAACCGGGCGCCTCCTCCACTGCATCCTCTCTGGTGGCCCTTCTCAAGGCTCAGATTCTCCAAGTCTTGAATATGCTCCCCCAACTCCCTCTGACTCTGCCCCCTGAGGGCCCAGGGTGAGCTCCTATAGGAGGATCCTGCCTCTGTCTCTGCCTCTGCTCTGCCCCCTCCTCTAGCCCCTCCTTACCTCCCCTTCTCCAGCTTCTGAGATAAGGGGAGAGAAAGCAGGCCTGGGGCTTTGCTCTGCCCCGAACAGGGCTCGGAGATCTCTGCTTATCGAGCTCAGGTAAACAGTTCAGGGCTGCCAGACACACTTGAGGGGAAGGGTGTGCGGGAGTTGGGAGGGGTGTTCCCCCTTGAACTTGGAAGAAAAAGAACTCATTCCTGCCCTGCTGTGTCACCAACTAGCTGTGTGACCCTGCACACTTCTCTTTCCTTTGGGGGCCTCAATTTCCTCTTCTGCTAAATGAAGAGAGGGCCTCCTCACAAATAAAGTCCTGAGGGCCAAGGATACCCTGGAGCCGGCCTTTAAATTGCTCATGAGGAAAAGAAGCCTTTACGAAGACGACGAGCCAGAAAAACTTGAGGTGGTCCATTCTGGCAAAGAAAGTCCCTTTTCAAATGGAAGACACAGGTCTTGAAGTAGTTCCCCGAGATACTGATCAATCACAAAGGGAAAAACTGAAACTCTGCATTGGAGAAATCTGACAGACCCCACCTTACCAGAGAAATAGGGGTTGCGGTCACCAGCAATGGGACAGAAGACGGATGGATGCCACGTGCCTCCTAAGACGAGGCTCCCATCAGGACATTCCACCTCCTTTGAGACATTCTAACCAAAGAATCGTAACTTGCATCTAATTATCAGGAAACGTTAAACAAACCAAACCCAAAGGCCTAACCAAGCTCCTCCCAGTCTCAAGGGCATGAAGGGCAGGGCTGGGCTGGGCTTAGGGACTTGGGATGGGATCCTGGACAGATAAGGGACATTGGTGGAAAATTGGGTGAAATCTGGGTAAAGTCTGGAGTTCAGTTAGTAGTGATGGATCTTACTTTTGATGGATCTAGCTGGGTTTGTGTGATGTCAGCACTGGGGAGGCCTAGGAAGAGATCTGGACTCCTGCAGTATTTCTGTAAGTATACAACTATTTCCAAAGAAAAAGTTAAAACACATCCTGAGACTGCACAGAAGGAAGACCCCCTGAATGCCCAGATGACATCCCACAGTGGTGGGGCTTTTAACCCAGGAAGCCATGGGCAGGCTTTAGGGGGTTCTTAACCCTGCCAAAATCATGAGCTGGAATTCCAGGGCATGTCTGAAAACTCATGTGTTTTTCTGGATAGATTACTTTTATCAGATTTCCACAGGGGTTTGAACCAAGAAGGTCATGACTGACTGGCTGGAGTAGCCTCAGTTTACAGAGGAAGGGGGACAGGGCTCCCCTAAGGTCATGGGTGGGGCAGGCACAACCAGGACTCAGACCAGGGTCTGAAGCCCAGCAGCTGCCCCAGTTACAGCAAAGTTTTTAGCCACAGACAGCAGCCTTGTCAGAGATTATACAACACAGGCAGCTAGGGAGGGGGAGAGAGAACCATCCTGCCTGTGGGAAGAGAATTGCATCTCGGAGATGAGACTGGAAATACCTCTGTCACCAGCAAAATGTCTTCTTTTGAATGGGCTATGACAGGTCAAGAGAGGAGGAGGGGACACGGGCTATGAGAGGGGGGTGCTTAAGGACCAATTTTGTCAATTTACCAAGTTGCTGCGATAGAGCCTGCATGAGTGTTTTGAGCTATCTCAGTCCTGCTCTGTTCCAGCCCAGGACTCTTATCCCACACTGCAATTAGGGCTTGGGAAAAGGAAGAAGAAAGGGAATCTTGTAACAAAGTCTTTCTGTAAGACAAGCGTCTTCCATCGAGAAAAACATCTTCCCCAGAAACTTGATGTTGTCTCATTAGCAATTATTTATTGAGTTCATGCAAAGTATCAGTGATATACCCTTCCTTTCATTCTTCTACCATCTAGCCATCCATCCATCTACAATCCACCCATCCATCCATTTATTCTTCTACCATCCATCCATCCATCCACCCTTCCAGGACCTGAGAGTCTATAATGAGCCATACACTAGGAATATAAAATAAGTAAGATGCAGGGTGCCCATTCTCAAGAACCAAGGTAAGAAGTCTGCAAGAAAGTGGATTGCTGCTCTATCTGATGAAATGTCTAACAACCCAGGCTTTCTGAAAGGTTGAAGGAGCTACCTGTTCTTGCGGTAATCAAGCATAAACTGGATGACCCACTGTTAGGTGGAGGGAATCCCTGCACTGGGAAGGAGGGTGAACCAGAGGAATCCTTGCATTCCTTTAGTGGGAGGCCCTGCTATTGCAAGTCAGGTTCCTTGCTTTGGGCTGTGCTGAGTCACCTGCCTTTGGGAGCTTACAGTTTATGATGAAGAGAGTAAGGGGAACAAGGACACACAGTAGGCTTGGCAATGTGAGCTCTGGGGCAGGCCTGGGATGGATGGATGGTGGATGGGTGAATGGATGAATGAATGGGTAGATGGTGGAGAGTGGGTGGATGGGCGAGTGGATGGATGGATGTGTGGTGGTGGACAGAGGATAGTGGGTGGATGTTGGCTGGATGATGGATTGATGGAATGGTGGATGAATTGTGGATGGATGGAAGGGTAGAGGTAGAGTCTGGGGCAGGTGAAGGAGGACTATATGGCAAGAGCTGGGAGTCTGGGGGAGGGCAGGGGGAGTCACCTGGCAGGGCTGCATCATCACTGAGGCCAGCCCAGCCCTGGGCACGAGGGTTGAGTGTCACATGTGAGATGGGCTTTGGCAGTTACTTCACTTCCCTGGGTCTCAGAACTTTAGAACTAGAGAGATTTTAACAAATCCTGTCTCCAGATTTGGATTTCATAGGCTTGGCAGGTACCAGAAATGACTTGGGGACTGAAATAGGACTGCAAAATGTTGTCACTTTTTTGAGAGAATAAGACACGTAAGAAATGACTATCATAATTTCAGAAAAGGAACTTTTAACATTAAAAAAGGATACAGTTCCAAAGTCCAATATGCTGAAGAAAGTTCAAAAAAATTACCTCAAGGGCCTCGCCTTTCACATTTCACCATGAAGCTGGTGGTTGGCAACTACTTATTGAGCACTGACTGTGTTCTAAGTGGACAAGAAGGCTGCAGGCTCTGTCCCAGAGCTGATTTTCCCTCTGGGAGATTACCCAGAAGGCCCTTTTATCAGGGATTGATAGGAAAGCACTGCCCAGAGGCCTCCCTGCCCTGGGCCCTGCGCATCTTTTTATAACTGCTGAGAGGACTGGTCCGGACAGAAAGAGAGGGCTCCTCTCTGCTGAGCCACCCCCATGGACCCTGCAGGCCCTCTCAGTCCCAATGACGTGTGAAGGCTCAAAATGGGTCAGCCCCGGTCCCAGGCTGCCCGACAGTGAGTACTGTGCCCAGACAGGGGTCGCAGGAGAGGCTCCTGCACCCCCCCCAGCCGTAGGTCCCATGACCACCAGGCTGTTTCAGTAGTTGCAGCTTTCAGGAGGTAAAGGGCCCACCTGCCCTGCTGGGCCCCATACTTCACAGCCACAGGGAGTGAGGAGAGACCCATCTGTCCTCTCCTGGAAGGGGAAGGCTATGGAGGCCTGATACCAGATGAGAAGAAGGGGATGGCCAAGGGCTCCTGGGATAAGCCCGTTGGCCTGAGGGGGCGCTGGAGCGCGCTTTTCGGAGGATAGAGTGTGACCCCTGGCAGTGGAAGTTCCTGGAAGGGGATTGTGGTTCAAATTCGACCACTGACCAATGAGATCAAGCTCCTGGGTGTTCTATCTGTTGAGTCCACCCAGTGGACCCTTTGAGAAGCTCTGCAGGTAACCAGGTGCCCCAGCAGTGGTCACTGCAGACCTACCAGTGGACCCAGGCCCACTGTTCTGGGTGGGGGGCATCTATATCTGTAAGCAGTCCTCTGGTGATTCTGATGCATCCCTGAGCTGAACTCAGGCTCCATTATGGTCTCAGATTCCTAAGCCCCCTCCTCTGGAAGTTGGCCAGACTCAGGAGGTGTTTGGGAGGGAGGTCCCAGGACAGGATTCTGCAGGGAGAGGGGAGGAGTTTACCGTGGCAAGGGTGTCTCTGACACACTCCCCCCCCCCATTAGAGGGACGTGGAGGTGGCTAACACGGAGGGTCTCACATACTCCCCCTGCTCCGGGCTCCTGCAGTGGGCTGTGCATCTCTGGCCTGGCTCGTATGTGAAGTGAGGCCCTGGGTCACTGGGGCCTGGCTGCTATCATCTGGTGGCTGGGTGGGGATTCAGCCTGGGGCAGGGTGGGGTGTGACCTCCTCCTTGGGAACTGTAGGACCTGCCTGTCAAAGCCTCCTCCTGCCTGAGTTCTGGCCTGAGGGACAGCCCTCTCTCTCCTGGGCGTGCCTGCCCCGTGGCCCCTGGAGACCTGGGGCTCCACTACTCCCCTGGGCAGTGTTGACTTTTGGGTCAGACTCCCTGCCTTGGTGCTGGGGTTGGTCAGCAGAGAGGGTGCAGCCCTAAGGCAGGCTCCCTTGTCTCCATGGAGACGCCATCCCCACGGTCAGGACCATGGCTGCAACCCCAATCACCTGCCCAGGGTGGGGAGTCCTGGGCCCCAGCCCCACCAGTCTACTGCCCTGCAGGGAAGCTTCTCTCTCGCCAGGTATGTGAGGAGAATCCCCCATCCTACAGGCTCGTCCCCACTCAGCTGGGGGCCCTCTGTGAGTCTTCCCTGGCGTTCCAGGTAAAGAGTTCTTTGTGGCAGCTGCTGGTGCTCACAGTTGGACAGGACTACAGAGAGGCCAGGTCAGGGCAAATGGCTCCTGTGGGCACTGAGCCTCCACGGGAGCCTCTGTGGGGGCCGCTCTCTGCTCCCACCTGCCCACAGAGCATCACTGGCAGGACACAGAGAACTCAGTGCCCTCACTCATGCCGCATCCTTAGCCCACATTCAAGGGCAGCGACTGTGGCTCCCTCTCAGGCACCACTCAGCCTCCTTGGGCCAGGCCTGGGCCTCTGCACACCTGGCAGGTGAGAGGCTGTAGGAGGGGGAGGATGCAGAGAGGCAATTCCGGGGATGGCCACCCCCCAAAAGACAAGCAAGTCCTGCAGTGCCTGTGCAAGTGCAGAGAGGTCAGCAAATGCTCTGTGTCTGTCTCCCTGGCCCATGAAGGCCTCAAGGGCACTTTTAGAGCGTTCAGAGGTTGGCACCTCTTCCCTCTACCGACGCCCCAACGTGAGGGAAGAAGAGATGGGAGACTGGCCTGAGCCCCTAGCCGGCAGTTTGCTCCCTTCCCACACAGCCCACCTTCCTTGGTCTCAGAGCTAGCGGGGCGGCCAGGAGGGGGTGTCGCAATGGGCAATGGCATTTGGTAATCCCGTTGGCCCGTCCTGCACAAAGGATGGAGCCACCTGAGAGCGGAATGCAGCTTGCGCCCCGCTCTAGCTGCGGCCCCTGACACCGCCCGGCCGCCAGCACGGCCGGCGTCCTGATTACCTGCTGGGGCTAATGAATCTGGCTTTGTGAGCCACTGTCACGCCGCGTTAGGCCCACAATGGCTCTCGATATTTTATATGAATTTCCCCCCTCGTCGGCGATTAGGCCATAGCAAGCCAGTCATAGCAACCGGGAGGTATGCGCAGCCCAGGGGCCTGGGGCGCGAGGGGAGCTCGCTATTCACACGCTTTAACACAGCACTCCCGAGGGCGTGTGAATCGCCAGCAGCATTTTCACTTTTCTCTTGTGCTTAATCTTGTCGTCGTCGTGGGGATATTGTTTTCTGAGCCGGGCGCGGCAGGGTGTCGCCGGGGTCTCTCCTGGCCCCTTTACACACACCCCCAACTGGGGAGAGTTAATGATATACGGGGGAGGCCGCAGAGACAGTCGGAGCTCCCCAACCACCGTGAACCGAAACACTTTCCGATGAGGGTCAGGGGTTGCAACCTGGATTCAGGGATGCCGGTTCCCTCAAGGGCCCCTTCTTCTCTCTGACCCCTCCTGAGCCCTGTGGCTTGTGCCGTCCTGGCTGTCCTGCCCCGGCCCCGTGCCTGCACGCCGGCCCTCCGCAGATCAAGCCGGGACACACAAGGAGGTGGACAGACCACCCCCTGGAGCCTGGCCAAGGGAAGGGGCTCTGCTGGGGAGGGGACAGGCCATGCTGTCCCCCCTCCTGATCCTCCCCAGCCCAACCTCCAAGGAGAATGGGGAAGAAGGCAGGCAGACGTGGGTGCTTGTCCCAGGGCTGTCCAAGGGCACGGGCGGAGGGTTGCGAGGGGATAGGAGCACTGTCTGGGGAGCCAGAGAAGGCAACAGGCACCCGGAACACACTTGCGGAGACCTTGATTGACACCCACAGACCCTGCCCCTAGGGTAACCAGCCAGGACTCTGACATGATGTGCTTTGAGGGGTCAGCCAGGGTCCCCAGCTCAGCTGCCCAATGGGTGAGGTCCAAGTGCAGACCCCACAGTGAGAGTCAGCCCACTTCTACCAGCAGCAAGGCTCCCTCTGCCAATGGGGATGCCCCACCTGGAATGCAGATGTGCAGGCCCTGTGTCCTCCAGGTCCTGAGACCCCCGAAGGGAGTTTTGGAGGCACATATGCTGGAATCAGAGGCAGGGTTGAGTGGCTCCCCCAGTCTCTTCTTTAGGGAAGCCACTGTAGCCCAGGCTTGGGGGTGCCTGGGAAAGCCACTGCCAAGGGCACTATACCGAGGGCCCTAAACTAGTGGATGGACACAGGCTGAGGTCCAGTTTCTAGAGGTCACTGATGATGAAGCTGGGGACCATGCCCCACCTGTTCGTGCTGACGTGCTGGGACACCAGTGGGAGAGGCATCAAGGGTCCTGCTCCCCACTGTGGATGACTCACCTCTTTATGGCCCCTTCCATGTCTGTAAGTTGCAAATGCCCCACCCAGCTGAGACCCAGGTCCCCCCAAAGTCGTGTGCCACCCACAAACCCCCTGGCCTGGACCTTGGACCGGCTGCACCCACTGTGCTTCCCTAGGGGCATGGCCCTGGCTGGGCTTCCTCCAGGAGTGTCTGCTAAGGCGCTGAGGTCTGGGACCTGCCTTCCCTGCCTTTTGGCCTCCCCACCCCTTCACCTCACTGGGGGTCAAGAGTGGGTGTCGGGCAGCTCTCAGGGAAAGCAGGCGCTCCAGGTGTCCAGGGGCCTGCCTGGAGGGACAGATAAGCCGCAATCGTGTGCCAGCCTTCATGCACTCAAAATTCTTCAAATACTTTCTGGCTAATGCAGGTTCCATGGTTCTGCTGCTGTGGAAAGTGAGGGTGGAGGGTACTTCTTCCGAGCCCGGGCTCACCTCTGTCTCCCAACCCCACGTTCCTCGGTGGCAGCTTCTCAGGGGTCCACCTGGCCCACCCAGCCCCCAGCCCCAGGCCAGGCAGATGGTGGTTTGTGTGTGTGTGTGAGCTGGAAGCAGGAGGCATGAGCACACGCTCTTTCCCTCTTATCCTCACCCCACACGCACACACTCGCACACCTCCACACGGGGCTGGGGCCCTCTGCTCAGCTGACAGTGTTAAGCTTTGTTCAACTAGGCCGCCTCAGCAGGGGTGGTCAAGCACCCCACGGACCTTGCCACAAAGCCTGAGTGACCTCTGACACGATTAGGGTCGCCCTGACCCTAATCCAATCAGATTGATTACTGTGAGTGTGGCCCGGTGGCCAGGCGGGGGCCTCCACAATGGCCTCCCAGAGCTGGCCTCTCTCTGGGGCACCTGGCAGGCTCCTTCCTCCTGGGCCATTCAGCTCTGCGCCACAATGAATCCGGCCATTTCTCAGCCCCGTGGCAAGCGATGGGGGAGAGAGGGCTTCCTCTTTCTCATTAGACCAAGTGGTGAGGGCGTATGGGAGCTGAGATGACTTTCATCCAGCTGAAAATGGAGGAGGGAGGGAGGGGCAGAGATCAGGTCGGGGGAGGGGGGAGCAGAGGGGGCAAAGGGCAGAGGAAGGAGCATGGACATGTGGGAGTGGACATGAAGGGGAAAACATGGGGGAGAGTGGACACGGGGGAGAGAGGACAAGAGGGGAGAGTGGACATGGGAAGGGTGGATATGGGGGCAAAGGGACTGGGACACCAAGGCCACACGAGGGTCCCAGAGGCCTGCTGGAGTCTTGGTTCCCCCTGAGAGGCTTTCAAGGAAGTGAGGGAGTGCAGAGGAAGAGGGGGAACTCCCTGGGCCCCCAGCCCAGAAGTTAGTGACTTGTCTGTTCCTTGGGGCAGGCCCTGGGCACCTGCAGCGCCTGTTCTCACCTGGAGAGCCCCTACAGACACCACCACCCCCTCCACCACAGGCTGGCACATTCTTAGGAGTCCTGGCCTAGCCCCTTCTTTGTGCCTCAGTTTCTTTAACTTGTAACCATAGTGCTGGCTCATGAGATGGGTGCTAGGATTCAGTTTACTGCTGTGTGTAAAACACTTAACACACAGCTCCAAAAGCACTGTATACATGTTTTAAAGAAAGAGAGAAAACCCTTTAAGATCCAGCTCAGACGCCCCCCTCCCCAGGGAACCCTACCCATGTGGGCACCCTCAGGCATATGTGCTCATCCTTCAGTCACTCACATCCTTATAAAGCACCCATTCTGTGCCAGAGCAAACCTTGGTACTGCCCTATGTGCCTGCTGTGCATGGCAGGAGGCCCCACACCAGACCTGAGATCACCCTGCAGGGCTCAGCTTTTGTCCCGGGAGAGTGATGTTGAGGTTGGAGGCAGGAAACTAGGAGCTGCTCTGGAGGCCAGGAGCTGCCCCCCAGGTAGTTCCTGTGGGCTGAGAGCTAAAGATAAGAAGGATCTGGAGAGGATGAGGATTGCAAAAATGGGGCCCACAAAGACTGACTCCATTTCAGACTGTGGGGTCCAGCGAGGGGCAGGTGCAGGCAGCTCTGGACTGGCAGGGAAGGTCCCTCTATAATGACGATGTTGGAAAAGTCGCCTGGGAGACAGCATGGCTGATGTGGCACCCCGATGTGGGTAACACAGAAGGGAGTATGGGCAGGGGTCAAGAGGCAGGCCTCAGGGCCTCCACAGCTGTCCTGACTAAGGTGCTTGTGTGTTTGACCATAGCTGGAAGATTGCGGGTTTGCAGCTGAGCATGACAGGATCCTGTGTCTGAACGTGCAGAAAAGGGACGAAGCCTGTGGGCCTGTGAGGGTGATGCTGTGCCCCAGGGGTCTCCAAGGCAGGTTCACATATCCCTAGGGGTGCGTAGGTCGGCATGGGTGATTCCAAGGCAACCTCACTGGCATTGTTGCTTCTTCTCCCGCCTCCCCTTCTAGGACCACCCATCTCCCACTTGACCCATGAAGAGACGCCCAGTTTTCCTGGCACATGTCCAGCCCTGGTACCATCTATAAAGACTGGGACACCAAGCTCTGTATAAATCAGGTGTTTCCAATTTCTTGTTTCAGAATGAAAGAGGACCCAATTGAATGATGAGCTGACAAAATTTTTAAAACTTTTTGATAATATATCACTGTGAGATTTTTGGCACAGGTAACTCAGAAAAAATTCAAAGAATCAAGAGACATTATATCAAAACTCTCCCTTTTATCTGTTTATTTTTCTGAAGGATGATCCTCATGCCTAGATCTTTAAATTTTAAGAACAGAATGGGCCCCAAAAGCTGTTCCTCTAAGATCAGGAAGAAATCAGGGGCACCTGCTCTGCTCACTGCTATTCACCATTTCCTGGAGGCTCCAGCCAGGGCAACTGAGCAAGAAAAAAATAAATAAATAAAGAGTGTCCAGACGGGAGAAAACTGTCTCTATTAGCAAATGACATGAAAATTCTAAGGAATGCATGAAACATCTATTAGAATTGATAAACCTTCAGCAAGGTCATAGAGTATGAGATCAATATTTGAAAATCAACCATGTTGCTATACACTAGCAATGAACAATGCAAAAGTGAGATGAAGAAAACAGTTCCATTTATAATAGCATCAAAGAGAAAAAAATGCTTAGGAATAAATAGAAGATTTGTCTGCTGAAAACTGCAAAATGTCATTGAAAGACGTTAAAGACCTAAATAAACGGAAAGACATTCCATGTTTATGAATCAGAAGACTTCAAATTGTTAAGATGGCAATATTCCTCTAAGTGATCTGCAGATTCAATGCAATCTCTAAAAAACCACGTTTTTTTTTTTTTTTTTGCAGAAATTGATGAGCTGATCCTAAAATCCCTTTATAAGGAGCCCCAAGAAGCTGAAACAAGCTTGGAAAAGCAGAACATAGTTGGAGGACTCACACTTCCCTGTTTTCAAACTTACTACAGGGCCACAGAAGTCAAGACAGTGTGGCCTGGGCATAGGACAGACATGTGAACCAATGGGGTAGAAGAGAGCCCAGAAATAAATCCACATTTCCTTCTCTGGCTTCCAGGTGGGGCCTGATCCCACCTGACACAGCCTTCCTCCACCACCAGGATGGCAGCCGTGTCAGGTGTACAGCCTTCTGCCTTCTTCCCCAAATCCCTGACATTTCTTCTTACTTAGGAGTGTGGGGACCCTAGACACCCGCATCAGGCTCTGGAGCCAGGAACCCAGATGGCACCATGATCCTGTCTGGGCCCTCCCGGGCATGGTGAAATTGATGGGCATACCTCCCTGACCATGGCACAGCATGGGACCCTGCACCACACACACACTACACACCACACACACACGTACATAAATGCACACGCGTACTACACACAAATATGCACATGCAAAAACGTGAACACATACGTGTTCAAACACACACGTACACACTCGTACACATGCATACACACACGTGCAGGCACCACACACACAATCATGCACATGTACATGCATGCACACACACACTCACACACATATGCCCCCACACTCAATGTGTCACATCACCCTGTGGCCCTAACTTCTCCCACACATGTCAGTGGCCATCCCCGCAGGAGCTGATGTATAATTAACCCAGCCAGTAGCTCTGTGAAGTTGGCTGTGGCAATTATTCTCCCATTTTATAGATGGGGACGCTAGTGCTCCAGGAAGTGAGCTGACTTGCTGGTCAAGGTCACATGACATGACTCTCCTCTGCCCCTTCTTGCTCCTAGAGAATACAGACCAACCTTGAGGGGCATGACCATGACTGCCTGATGTCGGAGAGCCCCGACCCCTTGAACAAACACCACCGGGCCCCACCTGCCCTTAATGCAATGCTCAGTTGCACTCTCAGGACCTCTGCCCACAGTATGCCAGCAGTCTCAGGGCCTGGTGTGTCTTCCTCCCAGACATCTTTTGTTCTTCCTTCCTCTGCATTCTGGCTGCCAGGTCTGAGCAAGGCCATTTGTTCCTCCCATATGTACAGGCCACGTGCTGGCAAGACAGACAGGGCAGCTGGGGTGGGCCTCACAGTACTCATGGGGTGGTTGATGGATGTGATGGTAAAGGACTGAGGACAACGGGGAGCAAGATGTGATAGCGCGTGATGGGATAGAGAGGGTCAGCATGGGGGATGCTACATGACACAGGAGACAAGGTGGCATTTAGAAGGAGACTGAGGGAAATGGGCAGGGAATCACACACAAGGCAGAGAAAAGAGCAATGGCAGAGGGATATGCAAAAACAAAGGTGGAGATAGACTTGTACCCAGTGTTTGGGAGGCAGCCAAGAGGCCAGTGGGGCTGGAGAGGGGCACAGGGAGGATGAAGAGGTGGAGGGAAAAGAGGCAGCAGGGCCAGAGGATTCGAGAGAGCTGGGAGCCCTGGAGGGCCCAAGTGAAGGAGGGGTGTGGTTGACACAGCTCTTTTGGCCTCAGGGACATTGGGAATGGGACTGAGCAGTTGTATAGGAGCCACTTTGATCATGCAGGGTGTCAGGGTGGCTGGGCTTGGTGGTAAATTGTTGGATTCAGGAATGACTCTGAAGGTACTGCTGATGGGACTTGCAACGGAGAGGAATCATGGGTGACTCCAAGTAACAGAAGGATGGGGCTGCCCTTTACAAGATGGGAAAGCAGGTGTGTGGAAGAGGTGGTACATGGCCTTTGCCATCCTGTCACCAATGCCCCTTGGGACTACAGGGCCCCCAGCAGATCTTTGCTGATGTGACCCACCCTACCTCTGTCCTAGTAGCCTTCCTTTGGCATCCTCTCTTCTTATGTCTTCTGTGGCCTACTCTTGCTACTGACAGCATGTTCAGCGGTGGCCCCTGGGGACCCACCTCAGGCATCAAATCTCTGTTGGCCCATTGGATGGCAGTTCCATAGGTGGCCACACCAATGAATGTCCCATCCTTAATGCTCATTTCCCAAGGTGACCTTAACATGCTATCAAGGGTGGAGTCTGTGTCCCCTACCCTAAAATCTGGGTGGGCCTTTGTAACTGCCTTGACCAACAGAATGTGGCACTGCCCAGCCTTTGAGGCTAGGTCTCAAAAGATGATACAAAGTGGCATCAGCAATATGGCAGAGTGGGGGCCTTTTTCTTGTTGTTGTTGTTATCCCAGGATATTAAGGAAATCTCTGCCAAACCACTAGCTGACTCTAAGCTAAAGAAACAGACTTCAGAGAACCACACATGACATAGAATGCAGTAATTAAAAATAGTTTAGAAAAGGCACTAAACAAACAAGTAACAACAACCCATAGTAACAACAACAGACCCTGAAGAGGAAGAAGAATCTAATCTCCTGAGTTACCATATTATAATATTCAAAAACTCCACATTTCAACAAAAAATTACTAGGCATGCAAAGAAACAAGAAAGTATGGCCCATCCATAGGAAAAAGAAAATTAAATTAACAGAAACTATCTCTGAGGAAGCACAAATATGAACATACTAGACAATGACTCTAAATCAACTGTCCTAAATGTTCTCAGAGAGATAAAGGAAACCAGGAGAAAAATTTCTCAACAAAGAGAGACTGTCAATAAAGAGACAGAAATTATAAACAGAATCCAAATAAAATTTGTGGAGCTGAAAAGTACAATAACTGAAATGAAATGTTCACTTTAAGTTTTCAACAGAGTTGAGCAGGCAAAAGAAAGAATCAGTGAACTTGAAGATAGTTTAACTGAAATTATACGGTCTGAGGAGAAGGAAGAAAAAGCAATGAAGAAAAATGAACAGACCTGTGGGACACCATCAAATGTAGCAACAAACACACTGTGGGAGTCCCAGAAGAAGAAAATAGAGAGAAAGGAGCAGAAAGAATATATTTAAAGAAATAATGGCCAAAAGTTCCAAATTTGATTTAAAAAAAACCTCGAAGACTCAAGATACTCCCAAGAAGCTCAACAAACTTCAAGTTGGATAAACATAGAGAGCTTCACACTGAGACATTTTAATCAAACTATCAAATGGTAGAGACAAAGAGAGAATCTTGAAAGCAGCAAGAAGGAAGTTATTCATCATGTAAAAAGGATCCTCAATAAGACTAACAGTCAATTTCTCATCAGAGACTAATAAGGCCAGAAGGCAGTGGGATGATATACTTAAAGTGATGAAAGAAAAACACTGTCAACCAAGAATTCTACACCTGGCAAAACTATCTTTCAAAAATGAAGGACTAACCTAGATGAAATGGAGAAAGTCCTAGAAACACACAAACTACCAAAACTGACCCAAGAAGAAATAGAAAATCCAAAAAGACCTATAACAAGTAAAGAGATTGAATTAGAAATGAAAAACCTCCCAGCAAAGAAGAATTTCACTAGTGAATTGTAACAAACATTTAAAGAGGAGTCAACACCAATCATTCTCAAACTCTTACAAAAAAATGGAAAAGGAGGGGACACTTCCTACCCATTCTATGAGGTCAGCATTATCCTGATACCAAAACCAGACAAAGGCACTGCAAGAAAAGAAACTACGGGCTAATATTCCTTATGAATATTGATGCAAAAGTCCTGCATATTAGAAGGATTATATACCATGACTAAGAGGGGTTTATCCCAAGAATGCAAGGGTGGTTCAATGGATGAAAATCAACCAATAATAATATGCCACATTAATAGAATGAAGGTGAAACAACGTGATCATCTTAATTGATTCAGAAAAAACATTTGATGTAATCTAACACCCTTTTCATGATACAAACACTCAACAGATTAGGAATAGAAGGGAATTTCCTCAGCCTGATAAAGGGCAGTTATGAAAATCCCACAGCTAACATCATATGCTTAATGGTGAGAGACTGAAAGCTTTCCCCCTAAGATCAGGAAGAAGACAAGGGTGCCCACTCTCACTGCTTCTATTCAACATAGTACTGAAAGTGCTAGCCAGAGCAATTAGGCAAGAAAAAGAAATAAAAGGATTCCAAATTGGAAAGGAAGAAGCAAAAATGTTTCTATTCACAGATGACATGATCTCATATATAGAAAATCCTAAAGAATCCACACAAAACTCTTAGAACTAATGAAACAATTAAGCAAATTTGCAGAATACAGGATCAAAACACAAAAATCAATTGTACTTCTATACATAATCAGTGAACAATCTGAAAAGGAAATTAATAAAACAATATTTCATTTATAATAGCATCAAAAAGAATAAAAATGCTTAGGAATGCATTAACCAAAGATGTACAAGACTTGTTCACTAAAAACTACAAAATACTGCTGAAAAATTAAGGAAGACCTAAATAGGTGGAAGACATCCCATGTTCATGGATTAGAGGACTTAATACTGTTAAGATGGCAATACTTCTCAAAGATTCAATGCAATCTCCATAAAAAAGTGAGAGAGTGGCGTGGACAAATATACACTACCAAATGTAACACCGATAGCTAGTGGGAAGCAGCCGCATAGCACAGGGAGATCAGCTCAGTGTTTTGTGACCACCTAGAGGGGTGGGATAGGGAGGGTGGGAGGGAGGGAGACGCAAGAGGGAGGAGATATGGGGATATATGTATATGTATAGCTGATTCCCTTTGTTATAAAGCAGAAACTAACACACCATTGTAAAGCAATTATACTCCAATAAAGATGTTAAAAAACAAATTCCAACTGCCTTTTTTTCAGAAATGGAAAAACCATCCTAAAATTCATATGGAATTACAAGGGATCCCAAAAAAGCCAAAACAATCTTGTAAAACAAAAATTAAGTTGGAGGACTTATACTTCCCAACTCTAAAACATACTATAAAACTACAGAAAACATAATAGTGTGATATTGGCAGAATGACAGGAATATCAACAAATGGAATGGAATTGAAATTCCAGAAATAAACCCAGACATCTATGGACAATTGAGTTTTGACAAGAGTGCCAGGACCATTCAATGGGGGAAAGACTAGTCTTTGGAATAGATGGTGCTGAAATAACTGGTTTCCCACGTGCAAAAGAATGAAGCTGGACCCTTACCTCTCACCATATACAAAAAATAACTAAAAACAGATCAAAGACCTAAATGTAAGAAGTAAAACTGTAAAACTCTTAGAAGAAAACACAGGTGTAAATCTTAGTAACCTTAGATTAGGCAATGCTTACTTTGATATGACATCTAAATAGGTAAATTGAATCTCACCAAAATTTATAACTTCTGTGCATCAAAGGACACTGTCACAAAACTGAAAAGACAATCTATACAAGGGAGAAAATATTTGCAAATTGTATTTCTGATAAGTATCTAGTGTCTAGAATATATAAAGAACTCTGACAACTCGACAACAAAAAGACAAACAACCCAATTAAAAACTGGGCAAAGGACTTGCATAGACATTTCTCCAAAGAAGACATTCAGATGTTCAACAAGCCCATGAAAAGATGCTCAACATCATTAGCCATCAGGGATGTGCAAATAAAAATTACAATGAGACATCACTTCGCTTCCACTGGAGGGCTAAAGGAAAAAACAGACAAAGAATAACAAATATTGGCACAAGATGCGGAGAAACTGGAACCCTCATGTGCTGCTGGTGGGGATATAAAATGGTGCAGCTGCTGTGGAAAACAGTTTGGTAATTCCTCAAAACACAGAATTACTATATGACTGAGCAATTCCACTTCTAGGAGTATACTCAGAAGAACTGAAAACAGGTATTCAAACAGATACTTGTAAAAAGTGCTCATATCAACATTATTCACAATAGCCAAAAAAGGTTGGAAACAACCCAAGTGTCCATCAACAGATGAATGGATAAACAGAAGGTGACCCATCCATACAGTAGAATATAATTCAGCCATAAAAAGGAATAAAGTGCTGAAACATGCTACAGGTGGATACATCTTGAAAACATTTTGCTCGGTGAAAGTAGCCTTTCTCCCTCTTTCTCTCTCTTTTTCTCTCTCCCTCCTTCTCTCCCCACTTGCTGGAGGGCCTGTCCACTATATTTAAGGGAACCCAGGTCACGTGAAGAGGCTACTTGTGGGTATTCCTGCTGACCACAGCATTGGCCACCAGATATGTAAGAGAAATGAGGACCAGCAGAGGTGCAGAGACCAGCCCTGCCTACTGCATCTGTCTACATCTGCAGATGTTGGGACATATAACACATGATTAATATTGTTTAAACTACTAGGTTTTGTGAACGTTTGCTCTTCACCGTAAGTTAACCAATACCCAGCACTCCCAATCTTCCTCTCCTTCCCAAAATAAACCCCTGGCTCCATGACCCTGAATAACTTCTGCTGTGTGCCTCTGTGATCTCCAACCTTCTCCCTTTCTGTGTTTTTTGTTTGTTTTTATATTTTCTCTCTAAGACCTGCCTGAAGTCCTGGCTCCTGTAGGAAACCTGCAATGGTTAATCTTGTCCCCGTCGAACTACGTAATTGCTTTTGGGAAAGGGGAAGCAGGAGGAACCTCTGCGTTCTCTTACATCCTTCCCAGTGTCAGGAGCACCCTCCAGAGTGGGTGAGCATTGGAAAGGACCCACATGGGAGATGCTTACGGTAATGAGGTCTGTGCAGCACTGCCCCCTCTGCTGGAAGTGCTGTTCCCACACTTGAGCATAGGTGAGACACGGAGGCAGAGGGGAATGTAGTGGCTTGTGCCCACCCTCACTGAGGGGGAAGCTGGCTTGGACCCTGCTGCACGCACATCCCTGGGCTGCCACCTCTGCCTGAAAAGCCATGACGGGTGCCACGTGTACCTTTGTCCAGCACAGGGCCAAAGATGGCCAGGCTGTTGTTGACAGTGGTGCAGTTCCACCGGCGGCCACGGAACTGGTGTTGGCACTCCTGGATGCTGATCTTGATGCCCTCTGCCACACTGGGCATGATCTCCACATAGTTCCGGCAGAAACGCAGCTGCTTGGGGACCAGGCCTGGGATGCTGGCGCAGAGGATGGGCTGCGTCCCCAGAGATGAGTACTGGGGCCCGACAGCCAGGGACCTGGGGGAGGAGGACAAGGGGGCCTGGTTAGTAAGAGGGGTGCACTGCTGGCCCATGAAACAGGAGCAGGAGCCAGGCTTGCCTTAGTGTGAACCTTCTTTGGAGGATGCACACAGGCCCTTTCCTTCCAAACGCTTGTGCACTCCAGGGCAAGGTGTGCTTCTACCGTGCAGGAAGCCTGTCCCTAACCTGTACCTGAGACTTAGCACAAGACATCATGATGTGCACGTGGATTGACAGAAAGTAAATCAAGGAAGCGGTGGAGGCCTGCCTGCTTCTCTGCGCAACTGCAGGTGTCCCCCGTTCTGTTGGGGTGGAGACAGTAGCACCCTGAAACTGTTCAGGAGCGCAGAGGAGAGAACTCGAGGATACAGTGTGATGCTGGGTCAGCACAGAGAGGAGCGGCTGGGTCTGTGGTAGGAGGGAGGAGGGCCACTTCTGGAGCAGCGGTGAGATGGGGTACAGCAGTGGCTAAATCATATGCGTGAAAATCACCGCTGAACTCATACCGGCCATGCCAGCCGGCTTTTGGCTATTTACCCAACAGATATAACAGCATATGTCCACAATAAGATGTGCTCAAGAATATTCACAGGGCTGTGATCGTCAGAGAAAAACGTGGAAACCACCCAAGTATGCATCCATAGAAGTGTGGCTGAACAGACGGTGTTTACGCTTGCAGTGGAATTCTCCTTGGAAACAGAGAGGAGTGGACAACTGATGCAAAGGGCAGGGATCTCCCTGGCAGGGCGCTGAAGAGAGGCCTGACCCAGTGTGGGTGACCACGATTCCTCTGATGGAGACCAAGGCCAGGCAACACTGTGGATGGGGACAGAAATCGGGGTAGTTTCCTCATTCATAGGGAGGACTGGCCTGACCTGAAGGCAGCATGAGAGAATGTTTCTCAGTCTGTGCTTTGCAAAATTTTTCCCACTCACCACACATGCCTATGTAATTTAAATTAAGCAAAATGACAATAAATGAGAGAAAAATTTGGCTTCTCGGTCACATCAGCTACACATGGCCTGTGGCTACCACATTGGATGGTTAGATATTTCAGTCACTGTGGAAGGTTCTACTGGACCATACTGGTCTAGGGTGAGGGAAGCGCTCTGTGTTTGATGGAGGTGTTGGTTACACATGTGTTTATGTGTCAAAACTGACTGAAATGGGGTCATTTTACTATATGTGACTACACCTTGATTTAAGAGGAAGAACCACGAGGTCCTCTTTGGGGCAGAGGGGAAAGAGCTTCTCCAATCCCATGGTGCCATGTTGTTATATCTGCCCATCCCGATGGATGACCCACAGTCCTGTCACCTGTGGATGCATCTGTCTTTGTAGTGGGTTGATGAGCTCTTGCTCGCAGAGCTCTGCTTGATTCCTCTGCGTCTCAGTGTTTCCTTCACCCCTGGCTGGGTGTTCCATGTGAATGGCTGTGCGGCCACTGCTACTCTTCAGGGCCGGCTGTGGAAGCCTGCCCCCCATCAACCGCTGATATCACAAAGGCTCTTCAGCTCTTGGAAGGGGCTATGAAGACCCTTAGGGTGGTAGGAGAAGACCAAAGCATGGGAGGCCCCACGGATCTAGGAGGGCGACTGGGAGTGGGGTGGTTCCAGGGAAACAGCATTCTGTGCCTTCTTACCTAGTCCCCAGAGATCTGTGGACTCTCTTGGCACAGAGAGGTGCAGATGCTACCCACGCTCACCCAGGCCTTTGGCCTCTGCGCTCTCTCCTCCTCAGGGAGCCGGGTCTCCTCCTCCCTGTGGGGTGTCTGGTGTGGTGTGTCCCAGGCCCAGAGTGGCCCCTCTGCCTGGCAGGACGCTTCCTGCTTATCTGGTAGCTTTCTCTGGTGGGATCCAGGTGGAAATGTCTGTTTCCCCTTCCTTTGTTTGGAGGGGAAACCAAAGCAATGGCAGCTTTATAAACGTTTCAGCTGCCCACCCCCCCCGAGAGGTTCCTCTTGTTTGGCACCTCCTCTCCCCTGGGAGGGCTAAGCACCCCTGAGAAGGTGGGACAAAGGTTTCTGTGTCCCTCAGCAAGCCACACACCTGCATTAAGATGCTGACTTTCAGGAAGTCCTACTCTGAGTCTAACCCAGTTCCATTCAGCTGTGGTGAGAATGGTAGGAAACAGGATCACTGTCTCTCAGAGAAACACACCCACCCTCTGGAAATACACATCATATCCTAACATGTTTCCCTCTTCGTCTTCAGAATCTTCAGAGGCTGCCTTGCCTTAAGGCACAAAACCCACGCCCTTCAGTACCTGGAGGTGCCTCATTGGATGACCCAGAGAGAACATTTCCTCACTGCACAGTCCTGTTAGAATCTGGATCTGTCCAGCTCACTCCTCTCACACCCTGTGAGCTCCCTGCTCCTGTCACACCAGCCTCCCCGCACACGTCCTGTCTCCACCCATCTCTCAGCTGACGTGGGGCTTTGTCCCATGCATCTCCATGGCCACACGGAGTCCCTGGTGTCCCCCACAGTCCCCCTGCCCTTCTGTGTGAGGGCCACCCTCTACGCCTCGCCTCGGCAGCATTTATGTAGTTCTGTATTCAGTTAGCTGGTTGGGAGAGGGCAACTGCTCCTTGAAGTCCTGAACACAGGGTTTCCATGTATGGTATCCTCTCATCCCGTGCCCTCCTGCCCACCATTTCTGGGCAACCATGCAGCCCTTGTCCTCTGCTTGCTCTCCCTTCCTGATCAAGTGCATCTCTCAAGAATTAAAACCTGTCTTTCCCCAGGGACTGTCCATGACACCTTGCAGTCAGGTGTTCAAGTGAAGCTGAGCCTTCTTTTAATGAGTGGCCAGCCCTAGAGTCCCCGTTCCTGGGGAAGGCCCGAAGCCTCCAGACCAGACTCCTGGCCTCCTGGGTCCCTCCCACATCCATGCTCCAATAGCTGACCCCCCTCCCTGGGCACACTCCCCATCCTGTCCATCCTCATGACTCGATGAGCCAAAGACCAGCCATGACCTTGTGCCAGATATCACGGACGTCCCCATGCCACTGCCTGAGTCCATATTCCCGAGTGGCATTCAACTGTGGGGCTGGCTCATTCCCTTGCTTGTTCCTTCACTACCTGCAGAGCCTACTGGGTGCTGGGTGCCCGGCCAGGCCTGACCCTCCCCAGCTCTCTCTCACACCCACCCCACAGTCTGGGACCCCAAGGTTTTCAGAAAGGCCAGCCCTCTGCTTTCACCCAGCTGTGAGGTCTTTCCTCTCTAGGAAGTATTTTGTGATCTGAGCCTCGCTCTCCTGCACCCTGTCCTGCACAGATGGCTCTGAGCGGAGACCACAGGGGCTGCTCTGCTGCTTCTCCGGGACCCCTGGGCTGCCCTAGGTGCTTAGCTTCCTGATGGACAGGCTGAATGCACGGATGGGAGGGTGGGAGGGAAGCTGGCCCTTGGACTGAGAGGCGGCATGCAGGCCAAGGTCAGCAGTCTGCTCTTGGAGGCACCCAGTGGGCAGGGTGGAGAAGATGGGCCAGCTCTGCCCACTCCAGGCTGAGGTCAGATGTCCAGGACGGGTTGGTGGTGGGCAGCGGGGGAGGTAGGCCGTGTCTAACTTGCGTGCCCGCTGCCACTCTCAGCCCATGCTTTCGTGGAGAACCTCCCACCTGTAAATCAGAGGGCAAAACTCCCTGGATCCCAGTCCTCCTCCAGAACATCATCACCTCCACTTCCTACCCAACTTGCTCCAGCCAGTTTCTACACCCTTCCACCCACTGAGACATCCCATCCCGGCCCCGGTGACCACTCTGCCTATATCGGCGCGTGTGGCTGGCCTCCGACTGCCCTTGGCTGAGGTCGGCTATCTGTCTCCACCATGTGGTACCCCTCCCGGTGACCCTGAATTTCCCCGCCTCCCACCCTTGCCCAGCATTATTCCCCCACGCCACTCGGCATGAACAGGATGTAACGTGGAATTGGCAGCACAAGAGTTTGGGATGACATCTTCTGTAAAGAGTGGAGAGGCTCGGGCTTCCCTGGTGGCGCAGTGGTTGAGAGTCCGCCTGCCGATGCAGGGGACGCGGGTTCGTGCCCCGGTCCGGAAAGATCCCACATGCCGCGGAGCGGCTGGGCCCGTGAGCCATGGCCGCTTTGCCTGCGCGTCCGGAGCCTGTGCTCCCCAACGGGGGAGGCTACAATAGTGAGAGGCCCGTGTACAGCAAAAAAAAAAAAAAAAAAAAAAAAAAAAAAAAAGAGTGGAGAGGCTCATGCGGAAGGGTCACGGGAACTGAGTAGCCTTGTGAAGACAGCAGGTAGGACACAGGGCAGGAGCTGGATTGGGGGAGAATCAGGACTCTGGCTCAGGATCCTTCAGCAGCTCCTATGGCACCTCCCATAGCTCAGGGTCCATCTCTGGCTAGCCTGGCTGGTCACTCACCAGGCTCCTTCTGTCTCAGGCCAAGAAAGGGCTGCTGTGGCCAGTCCTGGAGGCCTCGATGGAGTGCCAGGCCAGAGACGTGACTGTGGGGGCCAGGCTAGTGGTTTTCAACCTATGTGCCCTGGAGCACACAGGAGCCCCAGCAGAGGTGCCTCAGAGGCTGGCAGGTGAGGTGGGGCTGGAACCAACTGTCCCAGTGTGCCTGGGACTAGGGGTTTCCATTTGGAAGCAGGGATGAGCTGTCACTCCGGGCGAGGCTGCCCTGACAGGCTGTGGCTCTTCCACTCCGTGAGCCAGGGTACTTCACATCTATCTGTGCCGCATTTTGATGCTCCACGTGGGATGTGATTTGTAAACAAATGTTGAACTCTAGTTAACGATGAGCCAGCCAAAGTGTTCAGGGAAAGAGTGGATTGAGGGCACATAAACCATGAGATGAACAGGTGGGTGGACAGAGGGACGCTTAGGTATGGATACACTGGGTCAGGTAAAATGTGAGTTGTGGGTACATAGATGTTCTCCGTCGACGTCCTGCATCTTTTCTGGATGTTTGAACATTTCCTGATGGAACATTAGGGTAAGGTTTGACCTTCATGGCTCTGGTAATGGAGCCTTTCTGAAGGGGCTGGCTCCTGAGGTTCATGGGGGTTCTCTCCTTCTTCTCTTCTGTTGCTGGCAGCCTGGCTCGAACTGGAGAAGGGACGAAGAGGGTCCGTCAGAAGGCAAATCCACTCAGTTGATTTCTTTTTACTGGCTGAATGTACTCGGAGACTCAGAACAAGTGGAAGAAGAAGGGGTCACTCAATTCAGACAGAAAGAGAAAGAAGACTCAGTCTCTCTCGGTCCTCACCATTCCCGAGGTGCTGGTCCCTCTGCCAGACGCCAGAGGCCAGGACCCATTCTGAGTGGGGGTTGAGTTGCGCATCCCCAGAACCCCACCACCACCCACAGAAAGCATAGAGCCTGCCCCCACCTCGGCCCCTCCCCACCTCCCTTCACGCCGTCGCGCCGCAGCTCCAGGGAAAGCAGAGTGGGACTTTCAAGTTCACAGCTTCTCCCCAGGCTCATTCCGAGGTTGGGGTGCTGAGTCGGCTCCCCTACCCCTGTCTCCTCCCAGACCTCCTCCCAGTCAGGCCCCGTATGACCACCTCCGAGAGCACGGCCAGAGTACTGACAGCCAGCTCCCAGCCCAGATACCACTCCAGCTGTTCTGGCCTCCACCAAGCCTGACTGGATCCCTCTCCCACCCCCTCGGGACCTGGCGGCCCCTTTAGTTCCTTGAATTATTTCCAGAAAGTTTCCTCTGTTCCAGAGCTGGGCAACCAAGAGGATCTGGGTGATGCAGACCCTGCCCAAGGAGGGCAGAAAGTTGTGGGGGGGGGGGGGTCCTGTCAGACACAGGAGGGTCCAGTGTGTGGGAGAAAGTGGGCAGGGAAGGGTCAAGGGGGCCCAACTCAGGTCACTGAATCTTGCTGGGCCTTGAAGGATAAATTGGTTCATAAAAAGTTCATATTAAAGATCCAAACTGTGTTCACTGACCTTATTGTGGTAATCATTTTGCAATATATACATCCCTATTACATGTAAATACATCAAATCATTATGTTGTACACCTTAACCTTACACAATGTTATCTGTCAATTATATCTCCATAAAGCTGGAAAAAATTCCAAACTGGACATATGTTATCTCCTTACCACCCCCAGGATTCCAATTTCTAATCTGAGAAGAAGGTAGTTGCCCCCAGTCGATTAACACTTGGAAAACCAAGATCTGTAACTCCTTCCTCCCATGCCCTTCCAGGAGGAAGTGGAGGGTGCACTGGCCTGGGGCTGGGGGCTGGACAGGATGTTGGGGAGCATCCAGGACTCTGGGCCCCAGACCCCAGGGATAACCACGTACTGTCCTGTCTAAGGGTCTCGCCAGGGACCAGAGACAGCCTAGTGGGAGAGGAATGCTGTAAACTGGAAAGTGCTGCAACTACAGGGCACCACCATCTTGGTGTTCTACGCCTCCCCAGGTTCTCAGAGCGCATAAAATGCAATGACACCAAATGCGACCTGGGCTCCCGAGTCAGATCCTGGGACAGAGAAAGGGCATCCGTGGAGAGACTGGTGAAGTCAGCCTGTGTCTGGCTGTGCACTAGCGTGGTCTCCATTCTGATACTTATGTAAGATGTGACCACTAGGGGAAGTGGGTTTGGCCGGCACAAACTCTCTGCACTACAGTCGAGTCATCATCCCAGACCAAGTGGAGAAGAAAGAAACAGTTACAAGAAAACAAGCAGACTGACATAGGGTTACAACAGGGAACAAGCTTGTGATTCAGGGCTGTGTGTTTCTTTACTGAGCCTACATGATGGGCTGAGAGCTCAATGGCATTTTGTAATCTCTGAACAAACTGTCATCTGAGACGAAAGTATCTGCTTTCTCCTGGTGATAGCATCTCAGAAGCCACAAATGCTGCTGCAGCTTGTCACCTCCATTCATAATTGAAGGTGAGTTCAACTGCTGTTAGTGGTGGGTACAAATAAAAATGTCATTTCCTTGTCCCAGGGGCCTGGCATCCAGAGGGGGACATCTAAGGAGCATTTGGGAGGGGACGTGGTTTGGGGGGATGGGACAGAGGGCGGCTATGCACCCCTGGAAGGAGGTGGCTGCTCTCCTGTTCTCCCACCCCCCAGGCCCAGATTCTGATATGGCATGAAGAGTGCCCACCTTCCTGTCCAGAACTCTTAACGTAGACAGATCACACTTGCTATGTCTGCAGGACCTGCAGTGGACAGCAGACATAAATCAGGGCCACCACGCTGAGTTAATCTATCCACACGCATGCTTTCAAAGCAGAGCCTCCAGCTGGTAGCAGAAGTTGGAGACATCAGCAGCGTCTGAAGCTGGTGCTGGCTCTGAGATGAAGGGGCTGTGTTCTAGGACCAGAAAGTGGCCTCGAGGAGCTGAGAACCACCCTCGGCAGATAGCCGCAAGTACATGGGGACTGCAAGGACCAGAATCTGACAGCTGGGGGAGGTTGCGAGCACATTCTTCCCCAGACTGGTCAACACTTTGATTTTGGCCTCTAGAGACCCTGAACAGGGAACCCAGACAAGCTGCGCAGACTTCCGACCTGCAGAGCCGTGAACTCTGTGAATGCACAGGGAATGTTTGAAGCCATAACTCTGGTCATTTGTCATGCAGTGAAGACTGAATATTCCCCATCTCCCTCCTCTGCTCATGCTGGCTCTTTTCTCTCATCCTCCAAGCTGCTCAGGCCAGAAGGAACTGAACCTCGCAAGGAGGTAGCCCCTCCATGTGTAGCCCAAGGGTCTGCCACCTTCAAGGGCTGGTTACCACAGCCTTTAGACAGCTCTTCCCTCCCTCCCCCTCCTCTGCTTGTGTCCCCAGCACCACCCCTCCTCAGGGACCAGTGCCTCTCTCTTGGAGGCTGGTTACTTCCTCCTTCAAAGCCCCAGGCATCACTTCTGCCACCACCTGCCATTAGCCACTGCCTAGCTACTTAACTGGCCTACCTGCTCCATCATCATCACCTGTGTGGTCCTGGCTCTGGCCCTGCCCACTATATGACTCTCTCCAACCTACACAACCTGGTAGGTGGAACCCCGGGGAATCTCTTGGACCAAGAATCTGGGGCTAGAGGAAGACACCTGACCAACGTCAACGAGTTAACATGGCAGGATGGGGTTTTGGCAGGTTGGCTTCCCAAGGCTCCCCCTTTCTAATATGCTATTATGCTCTTAAGATGTATTAAATACCAGTACACACAAGATAACATTTATGAGCAGTTATCTTGGTCAGTGTGGGCCACCACAGCAAAGAGTAGATAGGATGGCTGAAACAACACACATTCATTTCTCACGGCCCTGGAGGCTGGAAGTCTGAGATGAGGGTGCAGGCATGGTGGGGTTCTGGCGAAGGGTTCCTGGTTCACAGATGGCCCCCTTCTCGCTGTGTCCTCACATAGCAGAGAACTCTAGTGTCTTCTCTTCTTTTTTTTTTTTTTTTTTGCGGTACACGGGCCTCTCACTGTTGTGGCCTCTCCCGTTGCGGAGCACAGGCTCCAGACGCGCAGGCTCAGCGGCCATGGCTCACGGGCCCAGCCGCTCCGCGGCATGTGGGATCTTCCCAGACCGAGGCACGAACCTGTGTCCCCTGCATCGGCAGGCGGACTCTCAACCACTGCGCCACCAGGGAAGCCCTCTTCTCTTCTTTTAAGGACACTATTTCCATCATGGGGACTCCACCTTCATCACCTCATCTAACCCTAATCCCCTCCCAAAGGCCCCACCTCCTAACACCATCACATTGGGTGTCAGGGGTTCAACATATAAATCTGGGGGAACGTGAACATGACAGAGAGTAAGATAAACATCATATTAATAAACAAATCCCACACAGACACCATTAAACCCAAAGACACAGAACACTATTGGTCTCCCTGATTCAATATGACCCTGTTTCCAACACAGAACAATCACTGAAGGGCGATGTGTGTGGTGGCCCCAATCTGTCCCCTGGCTGGTCAACTTTGCCTGTTACTTTGGACCCTTTGCACCTTGGTTTCCCCAGCTATCATGCCAGGTAGCTGGGTGACAGGTGGGTCCTCTTAAGGTGGCCCCTGGGCAGGCAACAGGTGCACCACAGAACCTGTCAGAAATGCAAGTTCCAAGGCATTGCCCCCCCAGACCTGCTGGATCAGAAACTCGGGGCTAGTGCCCTGTTTTGTTTTTTTTGCAGTACGCGGGCCTCTCACTGCTGTGGCCTCTCCCGCTGCGGAGCACAGGCTCCGGACGTGCAGGCTCAGCGGCCACAGCTCACGGGCCCAGCCACTCCGCGGCACGTGGGATCCTCCCGGACTGGGGCACGAACCTGCGTCCCCTGCAGCGGCAGGCGGACTCTCAACCACTGCGCCACCAGGGAAGCCCTAGTGCCCTGTTTTGACAGGCCCTTCGGGGGTTCTGATGCTTGCTGGTGTTTGAAAACCACCAATTCTGGTATCACTGAAGGTAAGCCCAGCTTTGAGTCCTGGGACTTTGAGTCCAAGGAGCCTCCCAAGGCTTCAAGTCCAAACCCTTTGGTCTGGCAGTCAAGGTTTTCCTTTGGTTTCTGCTTCTGAATCCCAAGGCTTCCAGAAACTTCCAGTGCTGCTCTTTGAGAACACGAGGTCTGTTATAGAGGCAGGGGAGAGCGCACTCAGCCAGGCTCAGGACGTGAGCCCCCGCCCTCCACAGCCCCGTCTGTCTGCATGGGGCTGCCCACTTGCTTCCCTCCAGTCCAGTGTCCCAGAGCCAGCAATAAGCAGGGGCCGGACCCCACATCTCTCTTCCAGAGGTGGTGAAGATCCTAGAAAGAGCAAGGTGGTGACAGACGAAGGAAGCAGCAATGGTGAACATTCCAGAAGTGTTGTGGTGGGAAGGGGGATGTTGAGGCAGGGAATGGACTGCCCGTTTCCAAACCCTGAGGAGGCAAAGTCATGGTCTTCTGTCCAGTGTTGCTAAGAGGGGTTCTCTGGAGGGGTAACAAGCGTGGACCAGGCCTCATTGAGCTCTCACCTGGGTGTCTGGGGCTTCAGGTTAATTTTCCAATCTCCCCCTCAGCCTCTCACATGCTTGACAGGTGTGCAAACTGGGGACCAGATGGAGATGGAAGGGGCCTGACTTAGGGCCACTCACAGGAGGGGTGGTGGTGCTCAGGTGAGCGCTGGGGGTGGGAACCCCATAATCAGTCACCCCTCCTTTACCCTCGGGCCCATGTATTGGGTCACCGTGAGGTCCTGACCCTGCCTTGGGATCACCACGCATCTCCTCCTCCTCACGGCCATCGCCAATTCAGGATGTTCTACCGACAATGACCTCAGGGGTCGCTGGCCCTGCCCTAATGGGCGAAAGCTGCGTCCTGTGGCCTCAGGGAAAGCCAGGCAGGAGGGGGCTGTGCTGCCCTTCCCTTGGGGTGGTGGGCCTGGGGGCCTGGGAACCACAGGGCCATGAAGGCCCTGCCCAGTCTGCGGGCAGAGGCCAAGAGGCCAGCCTGCCCTCACTGCACCCATTTCCTTCACCCTGCACTTGGCCACCACAGTTCACCCCACGAGGAATTTGTTCCATTTCCCTTGTTGCTGCCAACCCTGAAGTGCAGGCTGGCAACCAGGAAACACCCACACCCTCACCTTCAGCCGCCCCCTGGCTGGGAGCTAGAATTTTAAATGCTCAACTGGATGTCACATCGGATGTCCCGAAGGCCCCTAAAAACCAGATTGTCCCAAACTGAATGCACCCTTCCCTGCGCAGATATGGGAGGACCCCCCCACCTCCTCTGAGCCCTGAGCCTGTACCCCAAATTCCAACTCTGGAGAGATCCTCCTTGCAGGGCCATCCACACAGCAGAAAGGGCCAATGGTCAGGCAAGCAGATTGCAGCACGCTCACACCACAGGCCTGAGTAACTGCTAGCACCAAGGCTGAGAAGGCCCCACAAATGCAAAATGTTTAATGGGAGATGGTACGCCTTAGAAAACAGACCACGATCTTCTCTGCACCCTGTTATTATGATCATGAAAAATGTGTGAATGAAATAAGAACCTGAAGTGAGGAAAATGCCTGTATTAAGTTGGTAAGATGATGAACTTTTTTTTTTCCAGGTTTTTGTGAATGCTATTGTTGGTTAATTTTTTAGTACTAATTTTTTTCTCAGTGGGGGTACTATTTTCAACCCAAAGCAACCACGTGTGCAGTTTGCAAAGTGGCTCCTAGACTCTGGTTCCAGCCTGTGGCTGGGGCCACGTGAGCCACGGCTGCCTCCTGAAAGTACTAATGGTTTTTCTCCCTCCTCCCTGGTTTGCTCCTGTTGAGGACTGCGCTGTTGCACTGTTGAAAGGCCAGGCGCCTTGCCAGGCAGTCTTACTCAAGATAGAGCAAAGGCGCTGGCTGTGACATGCAGGGGAAGGAGGCCACTCAGGACCCAGCCTGGGCCAGCTTTGCCCCAACCTGAGCTGACGGCCTTCACTCAAGCGGATTTTACCGTAAATGTGCCGTGAAACCAGAGGACAGAAGGCTCTTCTTGTGGACAGAGGCTGGGGGCAAAGGCAGGACCTGGAGCAGGCCCCCTCTCTGCCCGCCCCTGCCTGGCTCCTCTGGGGGTGGATCCTCAACCGGAGAGGCTAAGTGCCTGTGCACCGTTACCTGGCAGATCTTAACGGAGTCATAGGCTCTTAGTTTTCTTGAGTGCTGGTTTGATTTCTTTTTGCAAGACCAGCAAACACAGGGTACCTGTGCACTGTGGGCACAGCTCTGCCCTTGCCTGTGGCTGTGCGCATTTTGGAGGGAGAGCTGGGACTTCACAGCAATTCTCAAAGAGAGAGGGGTTCTGGGGAGAGGACAGCTTGGCTGGGCCTGGAGGGCAGGATGTGGTCACCAGCTGTATTATTCACTGAATTAACTGTTTTTGCCCTTCCTTCCTGGGCCTCAGTTTCTCCGTCTGTCCAAGGAGGTGCTGGACCACATTCTATCAGAGGCTCCTGGAGGGGAAGTGAGCAATGGGCATGGCAGTTTCATTCACACCTTGGCGGGGCTGGGGCACATTCTGTCCACACGTCATCCGGGGCCACCTCTCCAGGAAGTGCTCTGTGCTCCCAGCCCTGCTAGCCGCCCTCTCTGGACCCTGCTGAAACTTGCCACTCCTCATGCACAACCTCCCATGTCTGAGCCAGGAGGGGCCGCTCCCAGAGAGCAAGGCCACATCTTCTCTTGTCCTTCGAAGGCACAGATCTCTGCTCAGTCCTCATCTGGGGGCCCCTGTTCTGCACTCTGCCTGCAGGGCCTCTGCTGAGGAGGACCCTGGCTGGTCTCATGGGTCTTCCCTTTGGTGACACATGAGGATTCTAGAGTGCCTGTCCTGTCCCAAATTGCTGTTTTCTAAGGTCAGGGCCTCTCCACAGCTGGACCACGTTGCTGTCCTGAGACCAGAGGCCCTGAGTGTGGGGCTGGTTGCCCTGTGGGTTGATGGCTACCCAGCTTGATGGGTAGGCTCTGTCCTTTCTGGATGGAGCTGTCCAGGAGGCTTACAGGACCCAGACTCCCCCAAGGGTGCTCACCTGCCCCAGAGCCCTCCAGCTTCTGCCTTCTCTTTCTACCCACTATGGCGTCTCTGAGAAAAGCCCACATGCCTCCATGCTCTCTCTCTCTCCTGCCTGGAAGACCCCTCCCCAGGAGCTGGAACACCTTTGGCGATAGGAGGGCCCACGGGGAGGGGTCCCAGGACCTGGGTCCCTGGTGTTGGGGGCCATCTCTTCCCAGCCCCTGGGTTGCATGGCCCTGCCTGCAGCCCTCCCAGCACCCCCTCCTGCCCCAGCGGGCCGAGCCGGGATTACTGACACATACTTTGCGCAAGTCCCAGCAGGCGGGCAGAGGCTCCCGTGCCCGCGGCCATGCATTTGCCCGCTTCCCTGGGCGGCAGCGGCACGTTTTGTCGGGGATGGAATGTGGAAGCACCAAAGTGTGAGACACCTCCAGGGTGTCACCTGGAGAGGCTGGGAGGGAGACCGAGGCAGAGCTGCTCTGGTGCATGGTGGGGACCCAGCCCCAGAGCCGGGGCTCAGTCAGGGGGATTGTAAAAACAGTCAGCTGTGTCCTCATGTCCCCAAGCACAGGCCACCTGATAATTTCTGTTTTTAACAGGAAAGATTCCATCCATTCATTCCTTCATTCATTTGTTCAACCAAATCTTATCTAGGAGCTACAAGGGGTGAAGGGTCAAGAGGGGAGGAAGGAGAACAAATACCCCATGGGCTTTCACAGCATGGTGATATAGGTGCCGTCCTTGTGACAATTCTACAAAGGGAAGGACAGGTTCCCCTGGGATCAGGCAGCCTGGCCAGAGTCAGAGCCTTACTCTCCATCTCTTCATGTCACCCCACAGCGTCCAGCCCAGCCAGGTGAGGAGTGAGGAGGCGGGTATAGTCAGATCCAGGACCAGCTGAGCGAGGCTAGGGGCAAGTGTGATGTGATGCAGGTGCACTCGGTGGGGAGGGCATGCTGCTGGGGGGTGGCGGGTAAAGGCATGTCAGGATGGGGTCATCGATTGCTGTGTAACTGTGAACCAAACTACCCCAGCTGTGCCTGGTAGAGTCTAGGGGACTTAACCAGGAAGACTATTAGCTGCAGTGCTGACCATGGTGGGGGTGGGGGGAGGATGTGGGCCTTGTAAACCTCGGATTCTCAGCCGCTGACGTGTCCATGGGAACCCTCCACCCAAAGCAGGCTGCTCCTTCCTCAGCCTCTGTTTCTACCTCTCCGGGGATGGGCAGCTCACCACCACCACTCTCAGACCCAGGAAGCCTTTCCTATACTGAGCCAAAATTGCCTCTTGGTCACCTGTAGCCTCTGCTCCCAGCCTTTGCTGGAGCCGCACAGAAGTCCAGTCCTCCTTCCCCGAGAGCCTCTCACACACTGAACAGCAGTGGGGGTCTTCCCCTGACACTTCTCAACAATGGGTGGCTCCAGTCCTTCAACTACACTTAAAAGGGGCAAATACAAACTCTGGCATTTGGTTCCAAAGCGCAAATGGCAAGTGCTGGGTGGCAAAGCCTTGAGGGGATGTGGTCCATACGGACGATCCCAGACTTGGGCGCAGCAGGGGTTGCCTACCGTGGGGGGCTTTGGCTTCTCAAACTAGCTAGAGAACTTGGTTTGGTTTTTTTTTTTTAATTTCTAACCCATTCTTATAGATGACATTAAAATGCTGCACAAAATAATACATTTAAAAAACTGCCACAACTGTTCCCAAACACGTATTTTCAACTTCAGTTCTTATTTCTCCATGGACAACCATTCACGGATGGGCTGTGGTCTGTGGACTACATTTTGAGTATAACTGATACTTTCATGGACAGGTGGTACATCCAAGCCCTGGTTGCCCTGTCCCGGGCCACACCTGCAGGATGGTGGCAGAGCCCCTCTGGAACGAGGCAATTCCTATTCCTGCAGGCTGGAGATTTGTCATTGGGACCCACCGCGGAAAGTGTGGTTTTTACAACCCCTCCAGACTGTATTCCTCCTCAACTGTATTTATTCACCCTCTTCCCCATCACAAAGAATTCCAGCAGGCTTGTGCAAATAAAACAAAATTATTTTTTAAAAAAATGACAAGAAGCCCAGTAAAATGCAGGGTTAGCCAGCTTGGGAGAAGCTGCTGCACCTGAGCCCCAGACAGAGTCCCAAGTGTTGAGGTGGCCAAGTCAGAGAGAGTTGGATGTGAGAGATGAGTGATGCTCTTGTGCTCCGGAAGGAGCGTGTGCCGTGGTGGGCTGTCAAGGAATCAAGATGATGGGTATTGAACTTGGTGGTACCAAACAAGCTTTCTGACCACATATGTTTTACCTATGGTTGTTTCTAACATTGCTCCTCAAGACAAGGATGTGCATTGGTGGTTCTGCGGAGGAACATCGTTCCCAGCACCCTGAGATCCTACAACGCTGGGGGTGTCGAACTGGTGTCTGGATTTCTCTAGTTTCATAGGCTAGCCACTACCATCACCAGCCTCAGAGCTGCAGAGAGAGGCAGAGAGAGCTAGAGACAGAGACAGAGGTAGAGAGGGATAAATACAGACAGAGACAGAGACAGACAGGGACAGACAGACACACAGAGAGACAGAGAGATAGACAGAGACAGAGAGGTAGAGAGATACAGAGAGAGACAGAAACATAGAGAGAGAGGGACGGGCAAACAGGGCAGAGTGAGAAGGAAGGACTGGAGGGAGGGACAGGGCTGCCCTGGGGAGGGACTCGCAGTGGTGCAGGCTCACAGAGGCAGGGCAGCTCAGGAAGTCTTGCTTGCTTGGGCCCTGCCTGCCTGAGAAGCCTCAGAGCCTTGCTCAGCCCTACCAGGTCCCGTGTCATCTGACACAGGCAACCTCTCACCTTGTGTGGCTGCTCGTCCCTCCTCCTCCTCAGCCCCCACCTCACCCGCCCTTTGAGGCTGTGGGACCTGGGCAGTGCCTCCAGAGCCCTTGTTCACTCTCCCTGAACTCCACATGCACCTTCACCCCCAAACAGTGCGTCCCACTGAGGGAAGCCTGTGTCCCACCCGGGACTGAGAAGACCCCTGGGCCTGAAGAACCAGTGGGGCTGGTGCCAGGAAAGGCTGTGCAGAGAAGAGGTTCTAGAAGGTGGGGGGCAGGTGACAGCTGAGCTGGCCTTCCTTGGGGTCTGGACACATTCTCAGAGCAGGGTGTCTGCGTGCACATGAGTGTGGGGTGCCGGGGACTAAGGAGGAGGGTGAAGAGGCAGTGAAAGGTGGGAGAACCAGAAATGCTGCACTGGGAGCATGTCTCAGGCTACTGAGCTGGCCCAGGGGTGGGAGACGACGGGACGTGAACATGGGAACTTCCCGGGCCAGCTGGGGTGATGTCCACTCCAGGTGCCACTCAGTGCTGGGGAGCCCTAGGTCCATCAGAAACTGGTGAGGAGCTGGGTGGCAGGAAGGGGGTCCCGATAGGGAAAGGGGGACCGGGCTCTCTGGGCAGGTAAAAGCACTGCTGCTGGAGCTCTGGGGGCAGTGAGGGTATGGGGTTAGAGCGGAGGGTGGGAGGGCAGTGAGAACAGAGGCAGAAGATGGCGGGAATGGAGCACTGCAACCTGGGGGGGGGGGAAATGAAGGGGCCTGGCCCCATGGTGAGGGGGCAGGGGAGAAAACAGGCTGACCTCCAGGGCCCTGGCTAGGCCACAGGGGGATCACAAGATGCCCTCAGCCCAGACACGGGAAGTAGGAGGCAGGTGCCCAAAGCACATCATGGAGCACAGGTGCACACTGGGTATTGGTCTTCACCCCTTGACCACGATGCCTGTTCTGTGTTCGCTTGGATCCTTCTGATCAATTCTAATTAAACAAGAGCTCAGTCTGGACAAGGGGAGTGAGGGGGAGGGGGCTAGGGCCTCCCTGTAGGTTTGCAGTACATGGCCCTGTGAGGAGCTGGCATCTGGCCATGCTATGCCTCTGGGGTCAGGTGCCCAGGCCTCTGTCCTGTCACCTCCCAGGTCTCTTCTCTGGATCCCACCCCCCACCCCGTTGTCTGTCACACAAGGAGCACAGACCTCTTGGAGGTCTCCTTAGCTTTCAACATTCTGGTCTTAGGGCTGTCTCTCTGTGCCTCTGTCGGGACCTGCCTTTGGACCTTGAGCATCTAGTGTGAAGGACACTCTTCCGAGACGGTCCCAGGGAGGCAGTTGGCTCTTTAAATTCCCACAGGATGCAGCACCACCTCCTCCTCTCTTTCCACCAAGACCACACCAACTTCAAAGCCTAATTACTCCCAATTTGGGTTGTTTCCTTGTTTCTCCAGGTGAGGAAGTCCCTGTCACTTTCACTTTCATATGCGAGGAGCTGGGGGTGGGGTGGAGAGAAGTGATGAGAACAGTGGCTTTATTTTGGGGAGGGAAGGTGAAACAGAATACCAATTAGGGAGGCTGAGTGTGAAGGTGAGAAGTTACAGAGAGAGGGTCTCCCTCCAAGGCCTCACTTGGGGAAGGGAGGGAAGTGGGAGAGGGGGTAGGCAAGAGAAAGAAGGAGCCACCTGTGGGAAACTCCATCAGGTAGGGTATGAAGATAGAAAGCCTTCCGCCTGCTATGAAACTCCATTTCTTTCTCTGTGAGCCCTCCTTTTCATTACGCTCATGTCCACTGTGGAGACACCACGTCCTTCCTGTGTCCAGCCTGGGGGCAGAGGGGAGGAGGAGAGGAAACTGCTGGTCCTCAGTAAGCCCTGAGATTGTGGCCACCGAAGATGCTTCTTCCCAGGAAACAAGAGAATCACTGAATGTGAGAATCCTATGGAGAGCAAAGTGTGGGGGGGTCCATGGCGCCGTCTTCCCTCTGGGGCCAAAAGGTTGCTCTAGACTCTTGATTGGGTGGGTCACTGACCAGGAGTCGGTGGGGAGGGGACGCCCCTCCCCACGGATCTGGAGAATGCCGGATACACCAAGCATGTCCCAGGATCCTTTCAAATGGAACACATACGGCCCAGGTGGAAAGGGTGACATATGTGTGTTGAGGGGAGCAAGGTCAGGGACACTCAGGGCCAAAAGGACAAAGATTCCACCGCGTAGGGTGGCCAGAGGCTGGTGACACGGCCCTCGTTTATGGAAGAAGCGCAGGGGCGAAAGGGCTTCCACTAGCGCCCAGGAATGCGGCGGCGGCGGCGGGTTCTAATTAGAAGCCTGCGCGGGAGCGGGCGGCCGCGGGGCTCTCTCAGACGCGCTCCCTTGGTTCCCCCGGCGTCAGTGTCCCCGCGTCAAGAGGCACGCCCGCTGCATCCTGTGCTCCAGAAGACGACCGGGCGCTGCAGGTGCCGCGGGGTTGCGGGACGCGCGGGGGTCCCCGAAGCAAGTCCCCGCCGCCCCGCCACCTCTCCCAGGCCCTCGTACCCGCCGGTGCCTCCTTCTTGCCCCGCCCTGTCCCGCCAGGCTGCGCCTGGACCCGCGCCCCACACCTAGGGCGCCCCCGCTCCTGAACAATCTCGAAGAGAAAAATTATTATCGGATTAGATGTACTTCGGCTCACTCAGTCTCCCCCCGCCCCAACTTCCCCTCGGCGTAATTATTATAATTCCAGGCAAGCCGTCGGAGAGAGTTCCTGGCTGTGTGTGTGTGTGTGTGTGTGTGTGTGTGTGCGCGCGCGCATGTGTGTGTGAAGGCTTGTCTCCGATCTGGGTCTCCTCCAGCGGCGCGCCCAGGCCGCTCGGCTCCCGCATTCCCCCCAGTTGTGTTCGTCAAATGTTGGGCATCTCAAAGCGCCCCTCCCCTCTCCACTGGGGAGCCGGGGTGGCCCTTGCCTGTGGGAGCTCTACCAAATTCGCTTCCCTCCTCCCCTCATGATATGTGCTGCAGACCCTCAGGACCCTTCCCTTGGTTTATCTGCACTTCCATCGCCAGATTTAGGAGGGTCTCACGGGAATGTGTCTTGTCTGGGGTGGAAGACGGAACGCCCCAGCCCTCTCAGATGTGGGTTCGCGGAGCCTCTCACTAAGGAGCCTTCAAACGCGATGCTTTCTCCCTCTTTACCTCTCCAGAAGCCCCTCCTTAGCATCGCGGTCGGGACAGCGGCAGGAAGGCGCAGGAAGGCCGGGTGCTGGCCCCAATGCGCCCGCCACTCCCGGCCGGGTCCCCGCAGTCTTTACGTAACTACGCTGCTCCGAGCTGTTCGGTCTTGTCTCACTGACTTTGTTTTAAGGTGTGTGTGTGTGTGTGTGTGTGTGTGTGTGTGTGTGAGACATGTCCTTAAGGAAAGTCTCAGGCGGATCTCCCTCTCCCAGCTCGCCCTCCTGGCTTCTCTTGGCCTCTGGTGCCCGAGCTTTCATGCCATCTGTGCTGTCCCACTTCCTGCCTCTCCCCAGCTCACTGCTCGCCCCGTCCGACGCTGGGAGCCCCTCTATGCCCGAGGGATCAATGTCCGCGGAAACTCCGCCACCCGCGTCCCAGCCCCGGCCCGAACAGGTCGAAATTGGCCGCCAAGGAAAACAAACCACCCTCGGAACAGGAGGGCTGGGCAGAGCGCGGGCTCTGGGCCACCGCGGGACCCTGCCCGAGGGGACGGCGGCTGGGGGACGCACAGAGGCCGGGGAGAACGTGAGGAAGGCTCACTCACCACCAGATCGGGTAGTTGCCCAGCGCTTGCTTCAGGCCGTAGAGGAATATGAAATATCCGAGCGGGGCCATCGCCGGGCGGGAGATCTCGGAGGGCCAGGAGTCCGCCCCGAGAGCGCGGGCGCCGGAGCGGGCCGGGCCCTGGGAGCTCGCGGGCGGCGGCGCTGGGCCCTCCTGCGGCCGCGGGGTGCGCGGGGTGCGCGGGTGTGCGCGGGTGTGCGCGGGTGTGCGCGGGTGCGCGGGCTCCGAGGGCGGCGCTGCGCCAGGTGGGACGGCGGCCGGGCGGCGGGCCGGGGCCCGGGGCGGCGCGGGACGGCGGGGGCGGGGCAGCGCCGCGGGGGGCGCCCGCCGGGGCCTGGGCCGGGGCGGGGCAGGCAGGGGGCGGGCGGGGCCCTGGGAGCTAGCTCGGTGACGGCTTCAGCGCGGGCCCCTCCCGTGGCCGCGGGGTGCGCGGGGGTGCGCGGGTGCGCCGGCTCCAAGCTTTGCGCTGTGCCAGATGGGCAGCTGGCCTGGCGGCCGGACGGCACCCAGGACTGCATGGTCCGCAGGTATCCCCTCCGACCTCCCGGGCCGCGCCCCCTCGGGGCTCATGGGCGGCTCCTTAGGTGTGGAGCCCCGCGCGCCCTGCGCTCACCGTGCGACGCGCTGTCCAGCTCTCGCTCCTGCCCCTGCTCTGTCGCGCGCTCTGTCCCTTGCCCTCTAGGTGGTCGGGCTGCGCCTCCCTTTCGTCCATCTCCTTGCTGGGGTTCCGTTCGTCCGAGGCTTGTCTCCTCGAACGGCCCCTTGCCGATCCGCTGGGAGCTGGGCCGATGGCGAGCGGCCAGAATGGGGGCGGCCTGTCTGGGGACAGCTGCTGGGTGGGCATCTAGGGTGCATCTAGGGTGCAGCCACGTTTCTGAAAGTCACTATTGGGAAACAGTCCAGCTCTGTTTAGGGCCCAGGTGTTGACGGCTCCTCTTTCTCCCCTACACCCCACCAGGAAAGGGAACGGCAGTCCTGGTGCTTCCGGTCCCCAGGGACAGTGTAGCCGGTTAGCGCCCTGGCTCTGCGACCACTGACCGCCGAGTCTGCCCAGGGCTGCTGGCCTCTTCAGCCAGAAGGGATTTCTGACAACTTAGGTAAGCCTTATGATTTTTGCTGATGGAGCAAGGGAAGACCAGAGAGGGAAAGTGACTTATCCAAGGTCACAAAGAGTGGCTAGCCAATTCTCCAGCTCCCAGTCCAACGCAAAGCTCTGTTTGCATATTCACCTGCAGCCCAGGGAGAAAGGAGCCAGGGTTATTTGGGGAGAGGAAGAGGAAGATCCAAGTCGAGATGTCTTCCCAACTTCCCTTCTCTCCCCCACCTTGTGCATTAGCAGGAGACCCAGTCAGTCTCAGTGATTGTGAAGAAAGGGTAGCAGGAATCCATGTCACCGTTTCGCAACTGAGGGGAGGAGAGCCGTGAATAAAAATCCCCACTCCAGGCTCTTCTATGATGTCTCTTTTCAAGTGAACATCAGCTCCTCCACTGCGCCTGAGCCTTGCCTCACCATGTGACCTGCAGAATGTGGGGGCCCGATGCAGAGGCCACTGGCCGGCATGTGGCTGCTTCTCGGGGCAGGGAGTGACTCAGCAACCCTCCAGGTTTAGGCAGTGGCTGGAGAACAAGAGGCAGGCCGTACCCCACGGCATGCTGCCCCTATCCATCTTGGTTTTCCCCATCTGTAAAGGGAGCCTGTGGGGTCCTGTGGACTCTGGACCAGGGGTCACCTCGGTGACTGCATCAGGGACTCCTTCCCAGATGTGGAGGGAAAGCCATTCTCTTTCAAGGAATGTTCTCTTTTCTCTGCACTGCCAGTGGGATCCAGTTGAGTCTACGCATGCCTTGTCCTTCTACCCCTCCTCTGAGTCACTGTGCCCCCTCACCTGAAGAGGGAAGGACGGAAGAATTCTGGAATGAGGCGGGGTGGGTAGTTAGCTCGTCTTCCCCTGGACTTCCCCTCTCTCTCAGTGAAAATCCCACCCAATTATCGCATTACTGGGGACTGGGCTGTGGGAGTGGGGTGGGGGCCAATCCCAGTGCAGCAGGCTCCCACCCCCGCCCTCCCAACTGTGGGGCCCTGGGATTAGAGCTGTTATGAGGAGCCCCCTAGAGGCTGCTGGCTCCTCACACACAAAGGGCGGTGGCTGTGCCCTACCGAAGGACCAAAGGACTGGCTGTCCCGCTGTGATGGGCTCTGCAGAGAATGGAGCAGGTGGGCGCTGCAGCCTCAGTCCTCCCTCCTGCCACCGCACTTGCCAGGCCCCTTCTTTCTTCCTTTTGCTGCTTTCTTCTCCGTCATTTGGTCCCTGCCCTCTGCCTACACTAGGTGGTAGGCAGGGAGAGTAAGCTGGGCACCCTGAGCTTGGGGGAGCCTCCCATGGTGCAGGGAGAGAGAAGGAGAGCTGAGAACTGCCCCGCTCCCACTCCCACGTGAAGACTCCCAGTTCTTTAGAGTTCCTTGAAAAATGTGCATCACAGCGCTCCTTTGGGAGAGCTGCAACCAGGGCAAGCTGCATGATGGCACTGGTCTGGAAGCTTCCAGAGCTGGCCCTTTCCACATGGTGATCTTGCAGGGCGCTCTTCCTTTGCCCCCATCCTGTGGTCTTTTTGAAAGCTTTGACCTCAAACAAGCCATGTGAGTGCACAGAAGAGGGGGAGCAGGGATCTCCAGACAGGTGACGGGACCTCGGAGAGAAGGCTGGAGAGTGGTGCCACCTGAGTCTGGATGGCAGGGGCCTCCAGCCCTCCACAGACCCTGTGAGACTTACATAGAGGTTACGGCATGGGGGAACGGGGGTCCCGCCCCATTTTCTGGGCATGATAGAAGCTCCCTAAGTCTGTTTCCCAGAAGCCCAGGAGCATGGGGATGGGGGGCCATCCCCAGGTTGGGGTAGAGAGAATGCAGGTGCAGGAGGGGGATGTTTCTATCATAACTTGAGTGAGTGGGATTCTTTCCTGCTCCCTGATGTTCAGCTGGAAATTCTGCAACCTGACTTAAGGATAGAGTCAACCGGGTGGTGTGGCATGCCTTTGCTCCACGCAGCTGCTCACCCTGGCCATGGAGTCTGGGCTCCCTCCCTGAAGGTGAAGGGGAGGATGCCTTCCTGGCAGCGCCCTCTGCTGTCACACAGAGGGAGCTTCCATGACGGACCCTTGGTCACAGGTCTAATTCAACATTCTGAAGAATTTATGGATGCCCCTGGAGAAAAGATCTTTTTTTTTTTTTTTTGCCTCACCATAGATCTTCCAGAGGCCCCTTTGGGGCTGTGTTCCTTCCAGAATAGTCCTGGAGGGGAAGGACGGTATGGTCCCAGGAGCTTTGGAGGCCCCTGCTGGGAGGTGGGGGAGGGAAGGCAAGGACCTGGTGTGGAGGAAAGAGGCCAGATGAGAGGGCACTTTGCTTTCTGAGGTAGTGAACTGTCATCTGTGGTAGCATTTGAATCCCTGCCTGGTAAGTATTAGGTAGTGGTCCTTCCTGTACTGGAGAGAAGGGAGCCAGACTTTCAGACACTAACTGCCTAATTATTCATTCACTTCCTTCTTTGCTGAAAAGTTGAGGGGAGGCAGGAAAGGCTCTGGGTGGTCAGTGGCTGGAAGCTGAGGAGCCCTGCAGCTGTCACCTCAGAGGGGCCACAAGCAGACAGGATGAAGGTCTAGGGTCAGAAGAGCGGGTGCTCTTCTTACCCCCAGGCCCATTTGGTTCTAAGCCCCTTCTGGAAGCTTCCCTGACCTGCCTGGGGGGCTGTCATTCCTGGAACACCTGCTCTTCAGGGGTGGGGTGCTTGTACTCAGAGGCAGACTTTCTGTCCATGCTCTGTCATTTTTTTCACAGTGCCCCAGGCCAAAAGAAATGCCTAAAAGTTTTGTTTAGCAAATAATTAGGTCCAAATAATGTATTAATTAGTAGCTCTTGGGAAAAGAAATGTTTATAAGTTAAAAGAAAAAATACTATTTTTGTTTCATTGTCACATAACTGCTGTTACTTACCAATGGGAAGTGTGTGCCTGCAGCCCCAGGGAGGACAGCTTACTTTCTGTTCTTCAGCAGTTTTCATTTGGTACTTGTTTTTTTCTTCTTCCGGTACACTGGCCTCTCACTGTTGTGGCCTCTCCTGTTGCGGAGCACAGGCTCTGGACTCACAGGCTCAGCGGCCATGGCTCACGGGCCTAGCCGCTCTGCGGCATGTGGGATCTTCCCGGACCGGGGCACGAACCCGTGTGCCCTGCATCGGCAGGCGGACTCTCAACCACTGCGCCACCAGGGAAGCCCGGTATTTGTTTTTTAATCACAGCAAAAGCCAGAAACTCAGCTTCACAAAGGAATGTGCCACCGTCCAAGCTGAAACAGAACTGCCTGGATCCAGTAGGTGTCTGTCCTACAGAGAGGACCATATCACCACGTGTTCCTTGAACATTTAAAATATCCTGCAGTACCCTGGGAATTTGCTGTGGCACCCCAGGGTGCCTTGGCACAAAGTTTGGGAACCATGATTCTTGGGTGGGCCTGAGATGCATGGGTCATCTTGGCTTTTCTGCCTCCCCCATCCCCTTCTTTGCTGCAGGTGCACCTCTTCATGTGTCCTACCTTGTGTCTAATCCTGCTGTGTGTTCATTGGCTCTTACTATTGTCCACATCTTTCCATTTTAGTCTGTAGTTTTGTTATGTTCTAAGAGCCTCTCCTCTCCAGTTCAGATCCCTGGTGAAATTTTTGCCTCCTCTTGTCTCTCTGGAAGGTTCTCCTTGTAAAGACAGGCTGTTGGATCAGATGACTTCCCCAGTGCTCTTTGAGATGGTGACAATACCAAATGCTCTGGGTGCCCAGGGCTCTGCCCAGTACTGTGGGGCCATGGTCTCACCCAGCACCCGCTAGAAGCATCTGTCTCTGCATTCTGGGCAAGGAGGCTCAGTGAGGGTTATGATACAACTCTCCCCGGGTCCCCAGAGGGAGTCAAGGAAGGATTGGGGTCTCAGTCTCTCTGAGACTTGTGTATCTGGAGATAATGTGTTCCTCACAAGAGTAAGTCCCTCCAAGATTTGAATACTGGTGGCGGGACTCATAATTCTGAAGGCTGTGTGGCAGGAGCCTGAAAAGCTTATGGCTGGGATGGAGAGGGCATGCAGGGAGGCATGTGTCCACAGGAGAGCAAACTTGGTCTGTGTCTGCTCATGTTTCTGAGCTGACTCCTGTGGATGAAGGGTGAGGTACCTGTTGGGCTGGGTTACCTGCCCTCTGGAGTCTCTGGAGAGAGCATTTGCAGAGGATTGAGGAAGTCCCTTTGAGAACAAATCCATCTGTCTCAAGATACCATCCCATAGCTGGTTCTCCCCTCACATGGTTACCTCTTCTAAGTTCCCCTGAGAGTTCCATTTTGATTTTGATCAGAGGGTCTGATTTATGGAAATGACTGGAACCTTAGGTCAGCCCCCTCTTTGCACAGAGAAACTAGGCTCAGGGTGAGCAGCAGAGAGTGAGGATGAATGCACCCTGGTTTCTAGATCTCATACCCCAGGGATTCTTCACGCCTTTCAGGACATCTGCTCCTGGATCACCAAGCACCCAGCCTCTGGATGTCGAATGGGAAGCTATCATCAAAGGCTTGTGGGACAAATATCCCCCATAATCCAGTCTCCAGTGTGCAGCCCTACCTCATGTGTCTTTCTGTGTTAGCACCCTAACCTTCCATCCCCTCCACTTAGGACCTGGAGAGCAAGAGACATGGCTGGTCCTATTCTGGTTCCAGGTTGCATTATTCTTTTTGGTTTTTTTTTTTTGGCCACACCATGCAGCTTGCGGGATCTAAGTTCCCCCACCAGGGATTGAACCTGAGCCACTTCAGTGAAAGCGCCGAGTCCTAACCATTGGACCGCCAGGGAATTCCCAGGCTGCATGATTCTTGAGCCTGCTCTCCTCAGATGGACAGAGGTGGCCTGATGTTGTGGGAATTGTGGATCTCTGTGTGGGGAGCGAAGGGAGGGTGGAATCCAGGAGTCATGGAAGTAGGGCTACTGAGTTTTCTAACCTCCTAAGTAGCCACGTGGTGAATTCTGCTTAAAGGAATGAATGAACTCTCTAAATACTGGCAGCACTCAGTCATAGAATCATGAGGCCCAGAGCAGCTGGATAAGTAGAGCCGTCAGATCTCGGCATCATTTGATTCTCAAAGCAGGAAGCCACCGATAGAGTCGTAGAACCATAAGAAAAAAGAATTTCAAAATCAACGTCGTGGAATTTCTGGAATCCTAGAGTCTCATCACAACAATTAGGGTCTGTAGATTAATTGTCCCAGAATCTTGGCTTCCTGTGGGGCCTAGAATCCTGACTCTGAGGCCTCGCTCACCTGTAAGATGAGGGTGTTATATTATCCCAGCCATTCTTTTGTTTTTTAAAATTTATTTTTATTTTTATTTTTATATTTATTTATTGTCTGCGTTGGGTCTCTGTTGCTGCACGTGGGCTTTCTGTAGTTGCAGCGAGCGGGGGCTATTCTTCGTTGCAGTGCGCGGGCTTCTCATTGCGGTGGCTTCTCTTGTTGCGGAGCACAGACTCTAGGGTGTGTGGGCTTCAGTAGTTGTGGCTCGCGAGCTTTAGAGTTCAGGCTCAGTAGTTGTGGCACATGGGCTTAGTTGCTCCGTGGAATGTGGGATCTTCCCGGACCAGGGCTCGAACCCATGTCCCTGTATTGGCAGGTGGATTCTTCACCACTGGGCCACCAGGGAAGTCCTATCCCAGCCATTCTAATGTGCTAAGTTCTGTTGCGACAGCCTCCCTGTGGTGCCATTAGTGTTTGAGGGGCCACCTGCCAAAATTCCGCTTCTAGGACAATACTGCCACCATGTGGAGATGTTGAATGAGGTGGCACGGATGGGACACCTGGGGCCACTCCTAGGTCCCTCACCTGCAGTCAGTGCCCAGCTGGGCACAGCTGTGGGTGGAACAAGCCTCAGCACCTCCCCAGCCTTTGGTGTTCCCAAGTCTTGAGTGCAGATGATCCTCCTCCTGGTAATGGCAGTGACCACAGTCCCGGCTGGTCTGCATTAGGCAAGCTGGGTGATCACTTGGTCCCAGAACCACCTGAGAAGCGGTGTTACCATCCTCAGGACATGAGTCAGAGCTGAGGCCTGGAGGAGTTGAGCGCAAGATCCATGGGGCTGGCATTCAGAGGGTTAGGGTTAGGGACTGGGTGCCTCCTACGCAGCATCTTTCCTGCCTCCCTGTAGCCCAGGCTCACAGTCTGCAACTCCCTCTGCACTCGATTGCCCTCTCCTTTGGTGCACTGAACCCTCAGCATAACCTTCGGTGCCTCCATCAGTGATGGTGGGGGAAGAATATGCACCATCGGCTGCCATCTCCCTGGGCTGAGCGAGGCTGGGGTGTTACCTTCCCACACCTCCAGGTCGTGGTCAGTGGGTCAGGAAAGGTGAGGCGTGATCATGGGAGGGAGGGGAGGGGGGCTGAGGCTGTCCAAGGTCTTCTCTGACCACTCCCTTCCCCTCTTGCTGTTCTCTGGCTCCAATGAGACTTGACAAAATGTTTCCTACGAGGCCATCAGCCTCTTGGTGGGCCTTTTCCCTACCTCCCTGCTCTGCAGAGCCTTTCTACCTAGCATCCCCACCTCCCCCTACCAGTGCAGCTCCTTCTGCCTGCTCTCAATAGGTATCCCTCCTCTCTCATGTTGTCCAGAGGGTTGTACTGGGAAATCGAGGACATCAGCGTTCCCCATATGACCTGCTGTGGGGCTTCCATCTCTCCTGCCTCAGAGGATGAAATTTCCACCAGCCCAGTTCATCCAGAAGTTTCAGCAGACATTTGTTCTCGTTGTCTTCAGGCTCTTCTCTCTCTTAAATCTTCCACCTGCCCTCTAGACCAGCTCTTTCCTCTTAGTCTAGGAGATAGATGCTATTTAAAATGATATTGTTTCTTTCAATTTCTATTTCCATTATCTGTTGCTAGTACATAGAAATACCATTGATTTGAGTACATTGATCTTGTATCCTTCCTAAACTCACTTGTTAGTTCTAGTGTGGTTTTTTTCATAGATTCTGTAGGATTTTCTCCATAGACAATGGTGTTGTTTGTGAATAAAGACATTTTTACTTTTGCCTTTCCATTCCGGATGCCTTTCAGCTCTTTCTTGCCTTTGTGCATTGGCTAGAAACTCTAAGACAATTTTGAATAAAAGTGGTCAGAGTAGATATCCTTGCTTTGTTCTTGATAATGGGGAACAGGCCCACAGTGTTTCATTTAAGTATGATGTTAATGGTAGGTTTTTCAGAGATGTCCTTCATCAGGTTGTGGAAGTTCCCTTGTGTTCCTAGTTTGCTGAAAGTTTTTATACAAATGTCATAATTTGTCAATTGATTTTTCTGCATCTATTGAGACAATTATATGGTTTTTATTTTTCAGTCTGTTATTTTACTGAGTTATATTAATTGATGTTCAAATGTCAAACCAACTTTGCGTTTCTGGGATAAATCTCACTTGGTCATGATGTATTGTCCTCTTTACATATTGTTCAACTGGATATGCTAAAACTTATTTAAGAATTTTCGCATTTATGTACATGAGGGATATTGGTCTGATATTTTCTTTTTTTTTAATAATATCTTCTTCTGATTTCGCCATCAGGATAATGCTGGCCTCATAGACTACTCATGAGTGTTCCCAAATCTAATTATCTAGAAGAATTTGTGGAATATTGCTATTATTTCTTTCTTGAATGTTTGGTAGAATTCACCAATGAAGCCTTCTGTGCCTAAAGTGTTCTCAGGAAGAAAAGTTTTCTATAGGAAGGTTTGTAACCATCCATTTAATTTCTATAATAAATGTAGGGCTATTTTGGTTATCTATTTCTTGTTGAGTGAGCTTTGATAGTCTGTCTTTTAAGGAATTTGTTCATTTCATAGAAGTTGTTAAATTTATTGGCATATAGATGTTAATATTTTTTATTTTTAATATCTGTAGTATCTGTGGAGATGTAACCTTTCTAATTCTTGGTATTATTAATTTCTCTCTCTTTTTCCTTATAAGCCTGGCTAGAGTGATCTTTTCAAAGAGCCCATGGTTTGAACCTTCCTGTGATCTCTTCCTAAATTTCTGTGGGTTTTGGATTTGTTTTGCCTCCACAAATGTATGAGGCAATTCTAATAATAAATAATAAATAAATCTGTGTTCTAACTTCAGGGACTCCAATTATACAAGTATTAGTCTGCCTGAAGTTCTCCCACAACTCACTGATTCACTGTTCGTATTTTCAGCCTTTTCTTCTATGCTATGTCTTCTAGTTCACTAATATTCTTTTCTGCCATGTCTGATCTGCCATCAGTCCCATCCAGTGTATGTGTCATCTCAAATATTGTAGTCTTCAACTTTAGAAGTGTGATTACCCTCCTATGTTCCTTGTCTCTACATAACCTGTTCAGTTTTTCCTCTACCTCCACAAATATGTGAAATCCCTACAGTCATTGTGTTGATGTGCTTGTCTACTCTTTTTCTCATCTGTCTCACCTGTGTCTATTTCTATTGCTTGATTGCTTTTTCTCTTCGTTATGGGTCATTTTTCCGCTTACTTGCAGGTCTGGTAATTTTCAATTGAGAGTCAGACATTGTGAATTTTAGCTTATTTCGCTGAATACTTTTGTATTCTTATAAAAATTCTTCAGCTTTATTCTGAATACAGTTAAGTTACTTGAACACTTCTTCTGATGCTTTCTTTAAAGCTTTGTTTGTCAGGACCTGAGCAGGATTTAGTCTAGGGCTAACTTTTCCCTAGCACTGAGGCAGTGTACTTCTGATGACTCCATTTGACGTCCTCTGAATTATGAGGCTTTTCCAGTCTGGCTGTTGGGAACATAAACTGTTGCTGACCTGTGTGAGCTACGGAGATTATTTCTCTGATTCTTTCAGGTGGTCCCTCCTCTGGCTTTGAGTAGTTTCATCGCATGTATGTGCTGATCAGCAGTCATGGATGACTTGAGGGAGCCCTCTGCAACTCTCAAGAACACTCGCCATGCGGCTCTCTCCTCTCCAGTGCTCTGTGTTGTGAACTCAATCCAATCTGGATTCTTAGACTCCCGACTCTGTATCCTCAGCTCAGGAAGACCCCAGGCTCCTTCTGGGTCCTTCTCCCTACCTCAACGTGGACGCTCCCCAGACAGTCAACTGAGCAATTGTAGAGCTGACCTTGCTCGCTTTCCCTCTTTTAGGGATCACTGTCTTGCACTGTTTTCACACTCACTGTCTGTTGTTTTATGTATTTTGCCCATTTCTTTTCTTTTTTAGTCTTTGTTGCTGTTGTTTTAGATAGGAAGGTAAATCCACTCCCTGTTACTCCATGGAAGCAAAAATCCTGATGTTATTCATTCATTTAAATTTTTGTTCTGCTAGTGGGTGTGAAGTGGTAGCTCACTGTGGTTTTACTTTGCATTTTTCTAATAACATTTGTATATCTTCTTACTTTGAAGTATCCGTTTGAGTGTTTAACACACTGTTTTATTATGCTGTCTTTTTACTTTTGATTTGTAGGTGTTATTTATACAGGCTGGATGCAAGACCTTTGTCACATATGTATATTGTGAACATTTCTTCTCTCTGTCTGATGCTTTGCATTTTTATTATCTCAACATTGTCTTTAGATGAACAGAAGTTTTTTTTTTTTTTTTTGCAGTACACAGGCCTCTCACTGCTGTGGCCTTTCCCATTGCGGAGCACAGGCTCCGGACGCGCAGGCTCAGCGGCCATGGCTCACGGGCCCAGCCGCTCCGCGGCATGTGGGATATTCCCAGACCGGGGCATGAACCCGTATCCCCTACATCGGCAGGCGGACGCTCAACACTGCACCACCAGGGAAGCCCTTAGTAGCTTTTTTTTTTTTTTAGAAGTTGTTTTCTTTTTTAGTTAATTTTTATTGGAGCGTAGTTGCTTTACAATGTTGTGTTTGTTTCTTCTGTACAGCAAAGTGACATATATATAAATAAATATATATATATATGTCTCTACTCTTTTTTAGGTTCCCTTCCCATTTAGGTCACCACAGAGCATTGAGTAGAATTCCCTGTGCTATACAGTAGGTACTCATTAGGTATCTATTTTTTTTTAATCGCTAATGTAAAGTTTTATTTTCTTGATCCATTCTTTAATTTTAAAACAACACTTTAAAGATTATAAATTATAAAGATATTAATCAATAAAACAGTTCAGATATAAACTTTAGTTCATGCATGAGAAAACAATTGTATCTCACAGTTTGTATTCTGTTTCACTGTTTTAAATTTTAAACAAATAAATATTCAAAATGGTTGCATAGAATGAAAGAAATGAAACAACACACATTTTGTTTCTTGTCTCTAATCACTGTGGTATTATTGTTTATTTAAAATCTACTGTTTAAATGTAGAAATATACAGTACCACAGGGGTTGGAGACACAAACTATGCCTAGAGCAAGCTCATGTGATTCTGAACATTTATGAATTTGCTCTTGAAGTGAACACATATAGCTGAATTTGAAGTTCTCTGAGTTAACTTTCAGGTAGATGCAATGTTTCTTAAAGGGGAAGTACTGAAAATGTGCTAATTTGAAACTTACATACATATTATTAAAATTTAGGAGTAACCATGGTCATTATTTAGAACTTAGACCAAAATATTTGGGGATGGAGGAACATTTTATCACTGATATTTTTCAGAATTGCTGGTACATGGTGATCATTAAAAGTAGACCAACTTTTATTTGCTTTAAAACTCTGTACAGACAATATTCTCCCTTATTGCCCACACCCAGGGTAGGTGGACATCCCACTGTTCATGACTATTTAGTTATGGGACAGATTCTAGTGCAAAGGGGATGCAGAAAGAGGCTCACTTGGCTCTTCAATTTTCCCATAAGATTTTTTTCTTTTTTTAAAGATTGAACAAGATACAATCTTTCAGAGTTTTCAAATCTCCAAGAGGGAGAGAGCCCTTCTGTCTGGGTTATCAGGAAATGCTTCAAGGAGGAGATTGAATCTCCTCCTGTCCCAAACTCCTCTCCAGGGCAGATCTGGTCCTCCTCCCATTATCACAGTATAAAATAATTAGGTATCTATTTTATATATAGTAGTGTATATATGTCAATCCCAGTCTCCCAATTTATCCCATCCACTTCTCCCCTTGCTAACCATAAGTTTGTTTTCTACCTCTGTGACTTCATTTCTGCTTTGCAAATAAGTTCATCTGTACCATTTTTCTAGATTCCACATATAAGCAATATTATATGATATTTGTTTTTCTCTTTCTGACTTATTTCACTCTGTATGTCAATCTCTAGATCCATCCGTATTGCTGCAAATGGCATTATTTCTTTCCTTTTTATGGCTGAGTACACATGTACCACATCTTCTTTAACCACTCCTCTGTTGATGGACATTTAGGTTGTTTCCATGTCCTGGCTATTGTAAAGAGTGCTGCAGTATCCCATCACGGAGCACAGGCTCCGGACGCGCAGGCTCAGCGGCCATGGCTCACGGGCCCAGCCGCTCCGCGGCATGTGGGATCTTCCCGGACCGGGGCACGAGCCCGTGTCGCCTGCAACTGCGCCACCAGGGAAGCCCCCATGCATCCTTTTGAATTATAGTTTTCTCCAGATATATGCCCAGGAGTGGAATTGCTGGATCATATGGTAGCTCTATTTTTAGCTTTTTACGGAAAGTCCATACTGTTCTCCATAGTGGCTGTACCAATTTGCATTCCCATGAACCGTATAGGAGGGTACCCATTTCTCTACATCCTCTCCAATATTTGTTGTTTGTAGATTTTTTGAAGATGGCCATTCTGACCAGTGTGAGGTGATACCTCATTGTAGTTTTGATTTGCATTTCTTTAATAGTTAGTGATGTTGAGCATCTTTGCATGTGTTTGATGGCCATCTGTATGTCTTCTTTGGAGAAATGTCTATTTAAGTCTTCCACCCATTTTTCGATTGGGTTGTTTGTTGTTTTTTGATATTGAGCTGCATGGGCTGTTTGTATAATTTGGAGATTAATCCTTTATCAGTTGCTTTGTTTGCAAATATTTTTTCCCATTCTGAGTGTTGTCTTTTTGTCTTTTTTATGGTTTCCTTTGCTGTGCAAATGCTTTGAAGTTTCATTAGGTCCCATTTGTTTATTTTTGTTACTCTAGGAGGTGGATTGAAAAAGATATTGCTGCAATTTATGTCAAAGAGTGTTCTGCTTATGTTTTCTTTAAGAGTTTTACAGTATCTGGCCTTACACTTAGGTCTTTAATCCATTTTGAGTTTATTTTTGGGTATGGTGTTAGGGAGTGTTCTAATTTCATTCTTTTACATGTAGCTGTCCAGTGTTCCCAGCACCACTTATTGAAGAGACTGTCTTTTCTCCATTGTATATTCTTGCCTCCTTTGTCATAGATTAGGTGGCCATATGTGCATAGGTTTATCTCTGGGCTTCCTATCCTGTTCATTTGGTCTATATTTCTGTTTTTGTGCTGGTACCATACTGTTTTGATTACTGTCACTTTGTAGTGTCGTCTGAACAAGGGAACCTAATTCCTCCAGCTCCGTTCTTCCTTCTCAAGATTGCTTTGACTACTCGGGGTCATTTGTGTTTTCATGCAGATTGTAAAATTTTTTGTTCTACTTCTGTGAAAAATGCCATTGGTAATTTGATAGAGATTGCACTGAATCTGTAGATTGCTTTGGAGAGTATATTGGTTCTTCTAATCCAAGAACATTTTATATCTCTCCATCTGTTTGTGTCATTTTTGATTTCTTTCATCAGTATCTTATGGTTTTCTGAGTAAAGGTCTTTTGCCAACTTAGGTAGGTTTATTCCTAGGTATTTTATTCTTTTTGATGATATGGTAAATGGGACTGTTTCTTTAATTTCTTTTTCTGATCTTTCATTGTTAGTGTATAGAAAGGCAAGAGATTTCTGTGCATTAATTTTGTATCCTGCAACTTTACCAAATTCACTGATGAGCCCTAGTAGTTTTCTGGTAGCATCTTTAGGATTTTTTATGTATAGCATCATGTCATCTGAAAGCTGTGACAGTTTTACTTCTTCTTTTCCAATTTGGATTCCTTTTATTTATTGTTCTTCTCTGATAGCCATGGCTAGGACTTCCAAAAGTATGTTGAATAAAAGTGACAAGAGTGGATATCCTCATCTTGTTCCTCATCTTAGAGGAAATGCTTTCAGCTTTTCACCATTGAGTATGATGTTAGCTGTGGGTTTGTCATATATGGCCTTTATTATGTTGAGGTCGTTTCCCTCTAAGCCGACTTTCTGGAGAGTTTTTATCATAAATCGGTGTTGAATTTTGTCCAAAGCTTTTTCTGCATCTATTGAGATGATCAGATGTTTTTTATTCTTCAGTTTGTTAATGTGGTTGATTTGTGTATATTGAAGAATCCTTGCATCCTTGGGATAAATCCCACTTGATCAGGGTGTATGATCCCTTTAATGTGTTGTTGGACTCAGTTTGCTAGTATTTTGTTGAGAATTTTTGCATGTTCATCAGTGATATTGGCCTGTAATTTTCTTTTCTCATGATATCTTTGTCTGGTTTTTGTATCAGGGTGATGGTGGCTTCACAGAATGAGCTTGAGAGTGTTCCTTCCTCTGCAATTTTTTGGGAGAGTTTCAGAAGGATAGGTGTTAACTCTTCTGTAAATGTTTGACAGACATCTCCTGTGAAGACATCTAGTCCTGGACTTTTGTTTGTTGGGAGTTTTTAAATTACAGTTTCAAGTTCGGTACTTTTGATTGGTCTGTTCATTTTTTCTACTTCTTCCTGGTTCAGTATTGGAAGGTTATACCTTTCTAGGAATTTGTCCATTTCTTCTAGGTTGTCCATTTTATTGGTTTATAGTTGCTTATAGTAGTCTCTTATGAACCTTTGTATTTCTGTGGTGTCCATTGTAACTTCTCCTTTTTCATTTTAATTTTATTGATTTGCATTCTCTCCCTTTTTTTCTTGATGAGTCTGGCTAAATGTTTATCAATTTTTTTTATCTTCTCAAAGAACCAGCTTTTAGTTTCATTGATCTTTGCTCATGTTTTCTTCATCTCTATTTTTTGTTTCTGCTCTGGTTTTTATTTTTTTCCTTCTACTAAGTTTGGGTTTTGTTTGTTCTTCTTTGTCTAGTTGTTTTGGGTGTAAGACTAGGTTGTTTATTTGAGATTTTTCTTGTTTCTTGAGGTAAGATTGTATTGCTATAAACTTCCCTCTTAGAATTGCTTTTGCTGCATTCCATAGGTTTTGTTTTTATTTTTTAATTTTTAAAATTATTATTTTATTTGATTTTTTGGGCTGCTTTAGGTCTTTGTTGCTACATGCGGGCTTTCTCTAGTTGTGGTGAGCAGAGGCTACTCTTCAGTGTGGCGCATGGACTTCTCATTGTGGTGGCTTCCCTTGTTGCAGAGCATGAGCTCTAGGAGTGCAGGCTTCAGTAGTTGAAGCCTGAAGGCTCAGTGTTGTGGTGTGCAGGCTATAGAGTTCACAGGCTCTAGAGCGCAGGTTCAGTAGTTGTGGTGCATGGGCTTAGTTCCTCCACGGTATGTGGGATCTTCCTGGACCAGGGATCGAACCTGTGTCCCCTGCATTGGCAGGTGTACTTCACCACTGCTCCACCAGGGAAGTCCCTGCATTCCATAGATTTTGGATCAACGTGTTTTCATTGTCATTTGTCTCTAGATTTTTTTAAAATTTCCTCTTTGATTTCTTCAGTGAACCATTGGTTGTTTAGTAGCACAGTGTTTAGCCTCCATGTGTTTGTGCTTTTTACAATTTTTTTCCTGTAATTGATTTCTTTTTTCTAAAAACTTATTATTTTATTATATATTTTTGGCTGCATTGGGTCTTCGTTGCTGTGCGTGGGCTTTCTCTAGTCATGGCGAGAGGGGGCTACTCTTTGTTGCGGTGTGCGGGCTTCTCATTGTGGTGGCTTCTCTTGTTGTGGAGAATGAGCTCTAGGTGCACAGGCTTCAGTAGTTGTGACATGAAGGCTCAATAGTTGTGTCTCACAGGCTCTAGAGTGCAGGCTCAGTAGTTGTGGCACATGGGCTTAGTTTCTCTGTGGCATGTGGGATCTTCCTGGACCAGGGCTCAAACCCATGTCCCCTGCATTGGCAGGTGGATTCTTAACCACAGCACCACCAGAGAAGTCCCCCTGTAATTGATTTCTAATCTCATAGCATTGTGGTTGGAAAAGATGCTTGATATGATTTCAGTTTTCTTAAATTTACCAAGGCTTGATTTGTGATCCAAGATGTGATCTATACTTGAGAATGTTCCATGTGCACCTGAGAAGAAAGTGTATTCTGCTGCTTTCGGATGGAATGTCCTATAAATATTAATTAAGTCTATGTGGTCTAATGTGTCATTTGAGGCTTGGGTTTCCTTATTAACTTTCTGTCTGGATGATCTCTCTGTTGGTATAAGTGGGATGTTAAAGTCCCCCACTACTATTGTGTTACTGTCAATTTCCCTTTTGATGGCTGTTAGCATTTGCCTTATATATTGAGGTGTTCCTATGTTGGGTGCATATATATTTACAACTGTTATATCTTCTTCTTGGCTTGATCCCTTGATCATTTTGTATTGACCTTCCTTGTCTCTTTGAAGTCTTTATTGTAAAGTCTATTTTGTCTGAAATGAGTATTGTTACTCCAGTTTTCTTTTGATTTCCCTTTGCATGGAATATCTTTTTCCATCCCCTCACTTTCAGTCTGTATGTGTCCCTAGGTCTGAAGTGGGTCTCCTGTAGACAGCATATATATGGGTCTTGCTTTTGTGTCCATTCAGCAGTCCATGTCTTTTGTTTGGAGCATTTAATCCATTTACATTTAAGGTAATTATCAATATGTATGTTCCTATTACCATTTTCTTAATTATTTTGGGTTTGTTTATGTAGGTATTCTTTCTTACTTCCTCTTTTATTCTCTTCTCTTGTGTTTCCTGCCTAGAGAAGTTCCTTTAGCATTTTTTATAACGTTGGTTTAGTGGTGCTGAATTCTTTTAGCTTTTGCTTGTCTGTAAAGCTTTTGATTTCTCCATTGAGTCTGAATGAGATCCTTGCTGGGTAGAGTATTCTTGGTTGTAGGTTTTTCCCTTTCATCACTTGAAATATATCTTGCCACTCCCTTCTGACCTGCAGAGTTTCTGCTGAAAAATCAGCAGTTAACCTTATGGGGATTCCCTTTTATGTTATTTGTTGCTTTTCCCTTGTTGTTTTTAATAGTTTTTCTTTGTATTTAATTTTTTAGTTTGATTAATATGTATCTCAGTGTGTTCCTCCTTGGTTTTATTCTGTATGGGACTCTCTGTTCTTCCAGGACTTGGCTGATTATTTCCTTTCCCATGTTCGGGAAGTTTTTGACTATAATCTCTTCAAATATTTTCTCAGGCCCTTTCTCTTTCTCTTCTTCTTCTGGGACCCCTATAATTCGATGTTGGTGCATTTAATGTTGTCCCAGAGGTCTCTGAGTCTGTCCTCATTTCTTTTCATTCTTTTTTCTTTATTCTGCTCTGTGACAGTTATTTCCACCATTCTATCTGCCAGCTCACTTATCCATCCTTCTGCCTCAGTTATTCTGCTATTGATTCCTTCTAGAGTATTCTTCATTTCAGTTATTGTATTGTTCATCTCTGTTTGTTTGTTCTTTAGTTCTTCTAGGTCTTTGTTAAACACTGCTTGCAACTTCTCAATCTATGCCTTCATTCTTTTTCCAAGATCTTGGGTCATCCTTACCCTCATTATTCTGAATTCTTTTTCAGGTAGATTGCCTGTCTCCTCTTCATTTAGTTCTTCTTGTAGGTTTTTATCTTGCTCCTTCATCTGCAGCAGATTTCTCTGTCTTCTCATTTTGTCTGTCTTATTGTGTTTGTGGTTTCCTTTCTGCAGGCTGCAGGATCATAGTTCCTCTTGCTTCTGGTGGGGCTCCCCTCTGACCCCTGGTGGGTGAGGTGGATATTGAGAGGGGCCTCCCATTAGCTCTGTGGTTGTTACTGACCTATCATGGGCATTGTGTGTTTCCTAGTTGTTGAAGTAGAGGCACCGAGATCTGTTTCTTAGCTGTGTTTCTGATCTGTGGTGTGAGGTGGGTGGGATCGGAGCACTCCCACTGGGAGAGAAGCCTCTGAGTATTCCTTGTCTGGGGCTGTTCACCTGTGAGTGTGCTCTGTTGTGTCCCCTTTTGCCTGTTATGTGAGCTCACAAAGTACACTGTTGTTGGCACTGCTCTTGGTCCCACCTTAACTGTGGGTATGCTGGCAAATGGTCCTGGTGACTCTCAGGTGTTGTTTTCACCAGGCCACTGGTGCAGATCCCCTGAGGTCTGGTCCCAGGACTGCAGTAGTCATGCACCTGGACCTGCTGTGGGAACTATGGAGGCAGCTCAGACTCTGGCCTGGCCCAACCCTCACATGTACATGCCCACAAAGCCCATTGCTGCTAAAGCCAGATCCGTCTCAGCTGCATGAGCATCCGTTGTCTGTTCAGATGTTCCACTGGCACTGAATTTAGGAAGCCATCAGCAGAGGTGTAACTCCGTGGTTCACACAGCCATGAGGAGAGATTTCAGCTCTTCTTCCTTAGCTGCACAGCCCCTGGGGCTCAGCTGTGGTTTCATCCCCACCTCTGTGTGTGTTCCTCCCACCAGTGTCTGCTCCTGAGGCTGCCCCAGAGTGCATGTGCCCAAGCAGATCAGCAGCGGTGGAGGTGTTGATGCGTGTGGACACTGAGGTGGGCTGGAGGAGGCTTTGGTGGGGGCTGTGTATGGGTCACTGGGACCAGCATGGCCCAAGGAGGTTTTGGCAGGGATTATGCTTGGGCCTTCCTGGGCCTGCGCTGCTGGAGGAGGCTTTGGCTTGAGGAGTGGGCGAGCCCACTCAGGTGGGCTCCTCTCCTAGGGCGGAGGGAGGGGCTGGCAGGTGGGGAAGGGGGCTGCAATGGTGGCCCCACCCCTTGCACACCATGCAACAATGGTACCTTGCTTCTATGGTGGCCCAGCCTTCTTCTGCAAACTTTCCCAGTTGTGGAGCTCCTTACTCTTGTCCCTTCAGGTTGTCTCTTCACAGCCAACAGCTGTCCCCTCCCTGGGTCCACTCTGCAAACCCCCCATGTTCCAGCAGAAGTTGCAGAAATAGTACAGAGGATTCTCACATACCCTTCACCAAACTTCCTCTAGTGATAATCTGTTATATAAATATATAATGATATATATCATTATCAAAACCAGGATACTGACATTGGCATAATTCAGTTTCCTAGGCTGCAGACCTTCTCTGCATTCTACCAGGTTTTACAGGCACTCACTTTGTGTGTGTGTGTGTGTGTGTGCGTGTGCATATGCACGTGTGTTTTTATGAAATTTTACCACGTGTGTAGAACCACCATCACAATCATATGGGATTACTCCATCACCACAAATAACTCCTTATGTGTGTCCTTTCACCCATAACCCATTGCAACCACTGATGTCTTCTCCATCTCCATAATGTCATTTGGAGAATATCGTATAAATGGAATCATATGGTATGTGTACCTTTGAGACTGTCTTCTTTCACTCAGCATATTGCTTTTGAGCTTCATCCAAGTTGTTAAATTTACAATAGTTCATTCCTTTTTTATCACTGAGGAGTATTCCACTGTATGGAGACACCATGGTTTGTTTGCCTGTTCTCCTGTCCCAAAGGACATTTGGGTCCTTTGCAGTATTTGGTAATCATGAATACAACTGCTATAAGCATTAGTGTTTCATTTATCTAGGGTAAATTGTACACATTTTTGTGTGAACAAAGATTTATTTCTCTTGGTAGTAAATACCTAGAAACAGGGATAAGTGTATATTTGACTTTATAAGAAATCGCCAAACTGTTTTCCAGAGTGGCTGCACTATTTTGCATTCCACCAGCAGCATGAGTTCCAGTTGCTCCACATTCTTGCTAGCATTTTGCATTTTATTGTTACTGTTTTTTATTTTAGCCATTTTAATAGGTGTGTAATGACAGTTCACTGTGGTTTTCATGTACATTTCCCAATGGCTAATACTAGTGAGTATCTTTTCATGGACCAGTTTGACTTCTATACATCCTCTCTGGTGATGTGTCAGTTCAAATCTCTTACCACTTAAAAAATGTTTTTATTTAAAAATAATCATAGATTCACAAAAATAGTACATAAAGTGTGCCCTTTTTTTCTGTTTCTCTCCATGGTTGTTTTTACATAATTATAGTACAATATCAAAGGCAGGGAATTGGCATTGATATGATGTTTGTGTGTAGTTTTCCATTTCATCTACCTGTGTAGATTCATGGAACTACTGCTGCAATCAAGATACAGAGCTCTTCCATTACCCCACAACTCTCCCTTGTGTGGCCTATTTATAGTCCCATCTACCCCTCCCCACAAACTCCTACCCTCATACCACTAATCTGTTCTCTAGCTCTATAACTTTGTCATTTCAAGAATGTTACATACATGGAATCACACAGCATGTGACCTTTGAAATTGGCTTTTTCACTGTCCTTGAGCTCCATTTAAGTTGTTGTGTGGATCAATAGTTTTTTAAAGTATTACAATAAATGGTTGTACTAAAGTTTGTTTAACCATTCATCTATTGAGGGATATTTTGGTTGTTTGGGATTTTTGGCTATTAAAAATAAAGTAGGCCATTTCCATTTAGTGTAATTATTGATATGTTGTGGCTATGTCGGCCATTGTATTTTTTGTTTTCTGTTTGTTTCCTCTGTTTCTCTGTTTTCTTTTTCATACATTCCTGTTGGTTACCTGAAAATTTTTTTAGAGTTCCATTTTGGTTTTTCCACTGTGCTTTTGAGTATATCTCTTTGTCTAGCTTTTTAAATGGTTGGTTTAGGTATTATATTTTATACGACATCATAGTCTGCTGATGTAGACTGTGATATGATGTTTTTATCAATTCAAGTACAGTCTAGAAACTTACTTCCCTTTACATCCTTCACTTATAATACAACTGTCTTAAACATTTCCTCTCTAAACTTTTAGAACCACACCAAACAATGTTATAATTTTCGTTTAAGCTATCAACACAATTTAGAAAACTCAAGAAGGGGAGAAAATCCTATTATAGGATCCATATTTTCACCCTTTCTTCTTTCTTAATGTTCCATGATTCATTCTTTCACCATTTCCTTTCTGTTTCATGATTTAACCACCCTTTCAGGGTAGGTTTATTGGGGACAAATTCTCATTTTCTTTTCTCTGAGAATGTTTTTATTTCCCCTTAATTATTGAAGGATTTTTTTTTTTTTTTGCTAGATATGGAATTCTGGGTTGACAATTCTTTTCTCTCAGCACTTGAAAAATGTTGTGCTGCTCCCTCCTGGCATCCATTGTTTCTGATGAGAAATACATTATAATTAGAATGGTTTTCCCCTTATCAGTAAGGATTCACTTTTCTCCTGCTGCTTTCAAGACTTTTTCCTTGTCTTTATGTTTTCAGAAGTTTTACTATGATGTGTCCTGGAGTGCCTTCTTTGGGTTGATCGTGCTTGGGATTTGCTCAGCTTCTCAAATCTGTAGGTTTATGTCGTTTACCAACTTTGGGAAATTTTTCTCAGCTTTGCCCTCTTTCTCCTCTCCTTCCAGGAGCCCAATGACACAAATAGATCTTTTGTTATAGTCCCACAGTTTCCTTGGTTCTGCTCATTTTTTTCACAGTCTGTTTTCTTTCTGTTGTTCAGATTGGGTGGTTTCTAATATTCTATCTTCAAGTTCACTGATTCTTTTCACTTAGAATTGTGGTTGAGTCCATCCATTGAGTTTTTTAAATTGCATTTTTAGTTCTAAAATTTCCATTTGGTTATTCTTTTTCTTAATTAATTAATTATTTTTGGCTGTGTTGGTTCTTCATTGCCACATGTTGTCTTTCTCTAGTTGCGGCGAGCGGGGGCTACTCTTCATTGAGGTGTGCAGGCTTCTCATTGCGGTGGCTTCTCTTGTTGTGGAGCACGAGTTCTAGGCATGCAGGCTTCAGTTGTTGTGGCATGAGGGCTCAGTAGTTGAGGCTTGCAGGCTCTAAAGAGTAGGCTCAGCTCAGTAGTTTTGGCACACGGGCTTAGTTGCTCCATGGGAGCTTCCTGGACCAGGGATCGAACCCGCGTTCCCTGCATTGGCAGGGGGATTCTTAACCACTGCACCATCAGGGAAGTCCCTGGTTATTTTTTATATCTTCTGTTTCTCTGCTGAGAATTTCTATATTTTCATTTATTTCAAGTGCATTTGTAATTGCTTGTTGAAGCATTTTTCTGATGGCTTCTTTAAATTCCTTGTCAGATAAATTCAACATCTGTGTCATCTTGGTGTCAGTATCTGTTGATTGTCTCTGTCATTTAGGTTGAGGTTTTACTGGCTGTTGGTACCATGAATGTAGGGTATTACATTTAAGTCTGTTTTAGCGGGCCTCCTCTGATACTGATCAGTGGAGAAGGAGAGGCACTGCTTTATTACTGCCAGTGTATGGCTCCTTATCAGGCTTCCACCAACACCAGAAGGATGAGGTAGGAGCCTGTAACCCCTGGAAGGTGGTGTTCACCTGGCTTCCCATTGAGGGCCTTCTCTCACACCACCCTGGTGAGTGGGAAAGAGAGTGTCACTATGTCTGGGTGAGGAGGAGGTCAAGGGTCCCACCTTGATGGCAGGGGTGTGGTGGGCATGTTTTCTCCCATGGTGTCTGGCTGGGATTGAGCAATTACCATCTAAAATGTCTTATCTTGTTAAGGTGTCTTTTCTTGGTCCTCTTGCTAGAGATAAGCAGATTTTCTTAGGGCTTTTTTGGTATGCACCCCTTGTTGTGTCTGGGTTTCTGGCTTCTCCAGCACCCAGGCTGGGAACTGGGAGGCAAAAAGAAAACCATGAGACCCACTTCTGCATCTTTTCTCAGATCCCAAGGCCACAGGTGGGCTGTCTTCTCTCCACCTCTCAAGTCTTTTTGTCTCATTTGATCCTTTTGGAACTAATTTCCTGTTCATGATTCATGTTATCTCCTTAGGTAATGGCATCATGCTACTTCTGCTTCAGATGGTGAATGGTGTCCAGTGACCTTTATCCTGAGATGGCTGGCATTTTCAGCTCTTTGTCCTCTGGTGGTTCCAGCTTTCTGCCGAGTAGTGTGAGTTGAGAAGGGCCAGAGGCAGACGTGGTCTGGGTCAATTCATGATTTTAAGAAGATGGCATAGGATGAGCTCCAGAACAAAGGGTCCAGACCCCCAAAAGCCGCTGTGAACATTTGCAGTTGCTGTCATTCCATGCTCTGGTGGCACGGAAGGCACCTGACACTCAGGGAAACACAGGACTGGAAGAAGCTGCCTCTACCTGCCTAGAGATGTAATCTGGTTTTAATCCTCCCCCACCACCCCCCGCAGGGCTTTTGCATGGCCCTGGGATTAGTTTATCTATGGACAGAGGGACCAAGGAACAGGATGCATGACTGATCTCTGTGTCCAAGGGACAGATTTAGGTGGTGGGAGAAAACAAGATCAGAACATTCAAAGTGCTCCTCCTACCTGCTGATAAAGCCTGGTAGGTAAAGACCACCAGGGGCACCCTTGTAATGAAGCCACATTGAGTGCATTGACTTGCTGGGGAGGCCTTATGCCAAGGGGAGTCTCGAAGTGTCCTAGGGAGGAGGAGGGGCCTTTTAAAGGGTCTGGTGTTGTGTTGAGTGATTCTGAGAGGGTCTGGGAGATCAGGGTCAGCTCTGGTCTGTGTGCTGTCAGCAACTGGGGCTCCCAGTGGTATTTGTGGGGGTGGGGCAGGATAGGGGCTGGAGAGAAGGAGAGGTTAGCAAGTAACGGTCACTTGGGAATGGATGGCACTGTCTGGGGAGAAATGTTGCTCAAATGGCCTTCACCTGCTGGAACCCATAAGTTGAGATTGTTGTAGAAAGTCATGTCAGAAGAAACCCCTTGATCTAAGCTTTGTAACAGTTGAGTTAGTTTTCTTTTGCCACATAACAAATTAGCACGGGGTCAGCACTTAAGACTCATGTATCATCTCAGTCTGTAGATCGAATCTGGATGCAGTGTGGCCTCTGAGCAGGGTATCACCAAGCTGCAATCAAGGGGCAGGCAGGCTGTGTTCTCACTTGGGGGTTGGACCAGGAAAAGAGCTACCCCAACACCTGTGGGTCGTTGGCAGAACCTGTGTTCTTGTGGTTCTAGGGCTGAGGTCCCTGTTGTCTCACTGCTGTTGGCTGGGGACTGCTCTCAGCAGCTAAGGATCATTCTCATCTTCTGGCCCTCCCTGGGCCCACTCACACCTCCAACCTCTGTGACCTCAGAGAGGACCAGTCCCATCTACAGGTTCACCAGATTAGGTCAGGCCTACCTAGATACTCAGCCTTTTCAAAGCCAACTGGTCAGTAGCAAGATCCCATCACAATCATGGATTCATTCCCACTCAAGGTTGGGGCTTAGGCAAGGTGTGAACACCTGTGGGTGGGAATCTTGGGGGGCACCCTAGAACCCTGCCTGCCACACCAGGTTTGGAAACCAACACTGCTTGTCCATGTCAGAGTGATCCGTGGGACTCCTATCTCTCAAGAAAGAATGGGCTGTGTGACTCTCACCATCATGGTTTCAGGTAGCAAAATCCTCATTGTCTATGAGTTTGGGGAAAGTCTTCTCAAAGCAAGTCCTTATGCTGATGGACATGCAGTGTCCACAGGCTCACAATGGCCTTTCCCTGCCACCTTGGACTTGCTTCCACCAAGTGCAAGTCCACAGCTGTTTTCAGGTGTCCAAGGTGCTGGTGGGGTTTCTGTAGCTGCTATGCAGTTTGTTGTTGATTGCTTTGTTGCAGATGTGCTAGGTCCCTGGAATACAGGGCTGAATTTGTAAGATGGGGGATGCAGCTTGTTCTAACTTACCAGTGTGACAGGAATCTCAAATCTGTTCCCTTAAGTGCCTTTGATACGCTGATGACCACCTTCCCTCAATTCTAACCTTGATGTCGATAATCAACTTGACACCTCACACTTACTCTGTCCCCGAAACTGCTGGTCCCTTAGTCCTCCCATCTGAGCTGATAGCAGCCCACCGTTGGAGCTGTCTGGCTCTTCTTTTCCTCGCACACCCACAGGAGTGTTGAGAGGCCTGTCAGTTCTCCCTGCAGGGATGGCCAGAGCCTGCCCCACCACTACCAGCTCTCTGATCTAAGCACATGCTACTCTCACCTGGTTCCTTCTTCTGTTCGCCCCGTAGTCTGATAGCGCAGCAGCCCAAGGGACTCGGGAGCCTTGGGCTCCAGACTTGTGTGACCACTTGCTCAGTGCAAGACCCTGAATGATCTTCTTTCCTGGTGTCTGTCTGACTCACCCTCCCCCCCATCCCCGGCCCTCACTCACTGACCTCCAGGCATCTCAGCTTGCTTTGGCCAGACAGGAAAACCACAGTGGGGAGCTCAGCTGTCCAGGACGGGCCTCACTTTGGCCTGGTTGAGGAAGACCCTGAAGTTAACAGAAGGCCCACCGCAGGTCACCTGGGCCCTGGGCCCCAGAAGCCCGGTTATGTCAAAGGTGACTCAGATAGCAGCAGTCTCCACCTGTTGCTGATCCTGGTAAAAAATCATGACATAGAGAAGATAGATGCCAATTTCTCACCTCTAACCTTTCTTACCCTGCCAGGCCATGCTATGTAACAGAGAATAGCAGAATGTCAGTTCAAATACGAGTCCTCATACCTTACAGGTGGACAAACTGAGGCCTGGGAAGGTTAAGACTTGCCTGCAGATGTAGCAGAGTGGTATGCCCTGGACAGGACCCTCCATCCCACCCTGTCCCCCTCCTCCGTTCTCATCCTGCGCGGTCCCTGCTCTCATCTCCACTTCCTCCCTTGGATTAGGGACACCCTGATGGCCTCATTTTACTTTCATCACCTCTTTAAATGTCTTACATCCAAATACAGCCACTCTGAGGTCCTGAGGGTTGGGGCAATATTTGAACGGGGAGTGGGGAGGGACACAATTTAGCCCATAACAGCCTCCCTGGACTCCAGCTGTCTTCTCAGTCGGGGGTCTGCTGGACCCCAACCTATACTACACTCCGCAAACCCAGGCTTACCCACCTGTTTTCTTTCCTTCAAAAATTTGTTGTAATCCCTCATTGGCTTCTCTGGATCACTTTGTTCCATGGGCCTCATGTCTTTTTATTCACTTATTATCATTTTAGTGTGGTCTTAGGAGGAAGAAGAAATCAATATGTGGGATCAACAGCCCTCTTCTCTTTCTTTTAATTAATTAATTTTTATTGGAGTATAATTGCTTTACAATGTTGTGCTAGTTTCTACCATATAGCAAAGTGAATCAGCTATACATATTTACATATCCCCTCTTTTTTTGATTTCCTTCCCATTGAGGTCACCACAGAGCACTGCGTAGAGTTCCCTGAGCTATACAGTAGGTTCTCATTAGTTACCTATTTATTTATTTAGATAAATTTATTTATTTTTAAAATTTATTTTTGGCTGCATTGGGCCTTCGTTACTACGCACAGGCTTTCTGTAGTTGCGGCGAGCGGGGGCTACTTTTCATTGCGGTGCACGGGCTTCTCATTGCAGTGGCTTCTCTTGTTGCAGAGCATGGACTCTAGGTGCGTGGGCTTCAGTAGTTGTGGCACACGGGCTCAGTAGTTGTGACTCGCGGGCTCTAGAGTGCAGGCTCAGTAGTTGTGGTGCACGGGCTTAGTTGCTCCATGGCATGTGAGATCTTCCTGGACTAGGGCTCGAACCCGTGTCCCTTGCATTGGCAGGTGGATTCTTAACCACTGTGCCACTGGGGAGGTCCCAGTTATCTATTTTATACATAGTATCAATAGTGTATATATATCAATCCCATTGTCTCAATTAATCTCACCCCTCCTTTACCCCCTTGGGGTCCATACGTTTGTTCTCTATGTCTGTGTCTCTATTTCTGTTTTGCAAATAAGATCATTCTATACCATTTTTCTAGATTCCACATATATGCATTAATATATGCTATTTGTTTTTCTCTTTCTGACTTACTTCACTCTGTGTGACAGTCTCTAAGTTCATCCACCTCACTACAAATAGTGCAATTTTGTTTCTTTTTATGGCTCAGTAATATTCCATTGTATATATGTGCCACATCTTCTTTATCCATTCCTCTGTCGATGGACAGTTAGGTTGCTTCCATGTTCTGGCTATTGTAAATAGTGCTGCAATAAACATTGGGGTGTATGTGTCTTTTTGAACTATGGTTTTCTCTGGGTATATGCCCACTAGTGGAATTGCTGGGTCATATGGTAGTTCTATTTTTAGTTTATTAAGGAACCTCCATACTGTTCTCCATAGTGGCTGTATCAATTTATATTCCCACCAACAGTGCAAGAGTGTCCCCTTTTCTCCACACCCTCTCCAGAATTTATTGTTTGTATATTTTTAAATGATGGCCATTCTGACTGGTGTGAGGTGATACCTCATTGTAGTATTGATTTGCATTTCTCTAATAATTAGTGATGCTGAACATCTTTTCATGTGTTTGTTGGCCATCTGTATGTCTTCTTTGGAGAAATGTCTATTTAGGTCTTCTGCCCATTTTTTGATTGGGTTGTTTGTTTTTTTTTGATATTGAGCTGCGTGAGCTGCTTGTAAATTTAGGAAATTAATCCTTTGTCAGTTGCTTCGTTTGCAAATATTTTCTCCCGTTCTGAGCGTTGTCTTTTCATCCCGTTTATGTTTTCCTTTGCTGTGCAAAAGCTTATGTTTCATTAGGTCCCATTTGTTTATTTTTGTTTTTATTTCCATTTCTCTAGTAGGTAGGTCAAAAAGGATCTTGCTGTGATTTATGTCATAGAGTGTTCTGCCTATGTTTTCCTCTAAGAGTTTTATAGTGTCTGGCCTTACATTCAGGTCTTTGAGCCATTTTGAGTTTATTCTTGTGTATGGTGTGATTCTTTTACATGTTGCTGTCCAGTTTTTCCAGCACCACTCATTGAAGAGGCTGTCTTTTCTCCATTTGTATATTCTTGCCTTCTGTGTCATAGATTAGGCGACCATATGTGCGTGAGTTTATCTTCCTATCCTGTTCAATTGGTCTATATTTCTGTTTTTGTGCCAGTACCATACTGTCTTGATTACTGTAGCTTTGTAGTATAGTCTGAAGTCCAGGAGCCTGATACCTCCATCTCCTTTTTTCTTTCTCAAGATTGCTTTGGCTAGTCAGGGTCTTTTGTGTTTCCATACAAATTGTAAAATTTTCTGTTCTAGTTCTGTGAAAAATGCCATTGGTAATTTGATAGGGATTGCATTGAATCTGTAGATTGCTTTGGGTAGTATAGTTATTTTGACAATATTGATTCTTTCAGTCCAAGAGCATGGTATATCTCTCGATCTGTTTGTGTCATCTTTGATTTCTTTCATCAGCATCTTATAATTTTCTGCGTACAGGTCTATTTCCTCCTTAGGTAGGTTTATTTCTAGGTATTTTATTCTTTTTGTTGCAATGGTAAATGGGAGTGTTTCCTTAATTTATTTTTCTGACCTTTCATTGTTAGTGTATAGGAATGCAAGAGATTTCTGTGTATTAATTTTCTATCCTGCAACTTTACCAAATTCATTGATTAGCTCTAGTAGTTTTCTGGTGGCATCTTTAGGATTTTCTATGTATAGTATCATGTCATCGGCAAACAGTGACAGTTTTACTTCTTCTTTTCCAATTTGGATTCCTTTTATTTCTTTTTCTTCTCTGATTACCATGGCTAGGACTTTCAAGACTATGTTCAATAATAGTGGCAAGAGTAGACACACTTGTCTTGTTCCTGATCTTAGAGGAAATGCTTTCAGCTTTTCACCATTGAGAACAATGTTTGCTGTGGCTTTGTCATACATGGCCTTTATTATGTTGAGGTAAGTTCCCCCTATGCCCACTTTCTGGAGAGTTTTTATCATAAATGTGTGTTGAATTTTGTCAAAAGCTTTTTCTGCAACTATTGAGATGATCGTATGTTTTTTCTCCTTCAATTTGTTAATATGGTGTATCACATTGATTGATTTGCATATACTGAAGAATTCTTGCATCCCTGGGATAATCCCACTTGATCATGGTGTATCATGCTTTTAATGTGCTTTTGGATTTGGTTTGCTAGTATTTTGTTGAGGATTTTTGCATCTATATTCATCAGTGATGTTGGCCTGTAATTTTCTTTTTTTGTGATATTTTGGGTTTGGCATCAGTGTAATGGTGGCCTCGTAGAATGAGTTGGAAGTGTTCCTCCCTCTGCAATTTTTTGGAAGAGTTTGAGATGGATAGGTATTAACTCTTCTGTAAATGTTTGATAGAATTTGTCTGTGAAGCCATCTGGTCCTGGACTTTTGTTTATTGGAAGATTTTTAATCACAGTTTCAGTTTCATTACTTGTGATTGGTCTGCTCATATTTTCTATTCTCTCCCGGTCCAGCCTTGGAAGGTTGTACTTTTCTAAGAATTTGTCCATTTCATCCAGGTTATCCATTTATTGGCATATAGTTGCTTGTAGTAGTCTCTTATGATCCTTTGTATTTCTGTGGTGTCTGTTTTAACTTCTCCTCTATCATTTCTAATTTTATTGATTTGAGTCATCTCCCTTTTTTTCTTGATGAGTCTGGCTAAAGGTTTATCAATTTTGGTTATCTTCTCAAAGAACCAGCTCTTAGTTTTATTGATCTTTGCTATTGTTTTCTTCATCTCTATTTCATTTATTTCTGCTCTGATTTTTATGATTTCTTTCCTTCTGCTAACTTTGGGGGTTTTTTGGTTCTTCTTTCTCTAGTTGTTTTATGTGTAAGGTAAGGATGTTTATTTGAGATTTTTCTTATTTCTTGAGGTAGGATTGTATTGCTATAAACTTCCCTCTTAGAACTTATTTTGCTGCAACCCATAGGTTTTGGGTCATCGTGTTTTTGTTGTCAATTGTTTATAGGTATTTATTGATTTCCTCTTTGATTTCTTCAGTGATTTCTTTGTTACTTAGTAGCATATTGTTTAGTCTGCATGTGTTTACGTTTTTCAGGTTTTTTTTTTTCCTGTAATTGATTTCTAATCTCATAGCATTGTGGATGGAAAAGATACTTGATACGATTTCAATTTTTTTAAATTTCCTGAGGCTTGATTTGTGACCAAAGATGTGATCTATCCTGGAGAATGTTCCATGTGCACTTGAGAAGAAAGTGTATTCTGCTGCTTTTGGATGGAATGTCCCATAAATATCAGTTAAGTCTATCTGTTCTAATGTGTCACTTAAGGCTTGGGTTTCCTAATTTATTTTCTGTCTGGATGATCTCTCTGTTGGTATAAGTGGGATGTTAAAGTCCCCCACTGTTATTGTGTTACTGTCGATTTTCCCTTTGATGGCTGTTAGCATTTGTCTTATGTCTTGAGGTGCTCCTATGTTTGGTGCATATATATTTACAACTGTTATATCTTCTTCTTGGATTGATCCCTTGATCATTATGTAGTGACCTTCCTTGTCTCTTTGAAGTCTTTATTTTAAAGTCTATTTTGTCTGAAATGAGTATTGTTACTCCAGTTTTCTTTTGATTTCCCTTTGCATGGAATATCTTTTTCCATCCCCTCAATTTCAGTCTGTATTTGTCCCTAGGTCTGAAGTGGGTCTCTTGTAGACAGCATATATATGGGTCTTGTATTTGTATCCATTCAGCCAGTCTGTGTCTTTTATTTATTTATTTATTTATTTATTTATGGCTGTGTTGGGTGTTCGTTTCTGTGTGTGGGCTTTCTCTAGTTGCGGTGAGTGGGGGCCACTCTTCATCGTGGTGCACGGGCCTCTCACTGTTGCGGCCTCTCTTGTTGTGGTGCAAAAGCTCCAGACGCGCAGGCTCAGTAGTTGTGGCTCATGGGCCTAGTTTTCCATGGCATGTGGGATTTTCCCAGACCAGGCCTCGAACCTGTGTCCCCTGCAATGGCAGGCAGATTCTCAACCCCTGCACCACCAGGGATGCCCCCAGTCTGTGTCTTTTGGTTAGAGCACTTAAATAATTTACATTCAAGGTAATTATCAATATGTATATTCCTATTACCATCTTCTTAATTATTTTGGTTTTGTTTCTGTAGGTCTTTTTTCTTCTCTTGTGTTTCCTGCCTAAAGAAGTTCCTTTAGCATTTGTTGTAAAGCTGGTTTAGTGGTGCTGAATTTGCTTAGCTTTTGCTTGTCTCTAAAGCTTTTGATTTCTCCGTTGAATCTCAATGAGGACCTTGCTGGGTAGAGTAATCTTTGCTGTAGGTTTTTCCCTTTCATCACTTTAAATATAACCTGTCACTCCCTTCTGGCCTGCAGAATTTCTGCTGAAAAATCAGCTGATAACCTCATGGGGATTCCCTTGTATATTATTTGTTGCTTTTCCCTTGCTGCTTTCAATATTTCAATATTTTTTATTTGTATTTAATTTGTTAGTTTGATTAATACGTGTCTTGGTGTGTTTCTCCTTGGGTTTATCCTGTATGGGACTCTCTGTGCTTCCTGGACTTGGGTGGCTATTTCCTTTCCCATATTAGGGAGCTTTTCAACTATAATCTCTTCAAATATTTTCTCAGACCTTTTCTTTTTCTCTTCTCTTTCTGGGACCCCTATAATTCGAATGTTGGTGCATTTAACTTTGTCCCAGAGGTCTCTGAGACTGCCTTCATTTCTTTTCATTCTTTTTTCTTTATTCTGCTCTGTGGCTGTTATTTCCACCATTCTATCTTCCAGCTCACTTATCCATTCTTTTGCCTGAGTTATTCTGGCATTGATTCCTTCTAGTGTATTTTTCATTTCAGTTATTTTGTTGTTCATCACTGTTTGTTTTTTCTTTATTTCTTCTAGGTCCTTGTTAAACATTTCTTGTATTTTCTCGATCCATGCCTCCAACCTATTTCCAAGATTTTGGATCATCTTTACTATCATTACTGTGAATTCTTTTTCAGGTGGATTGCCTATTTCCTCTTCATTTATTTGGTCTTGTGGGTTTTTATCTTGCTCCTTCACCTGCAACATATTTCTCTGTCTTCTCATTTTGTCCAACTTAGTGTGTTTGAGTTCTCCTTTCCACAGGCTGCAGGGTCATTGTTCTTCTTGTTTCTGGTGTCTGCCCCTGGTGGATGAGCTTGGTCCAGTGGCTTGTGTAGGTTTCCTGCTGGGAGGGACTGGTACCTGTGCTCTTGTGGGTGGAGCTGGATCTTGTCCTTCTGATGGGCAGGGGCACGTTGAGTGATATGTTTTGAGGTGTCTGTGAGCTTAGTATGACTTTAGGCAGCCTGTCTGCTGATGGGTGGGTTTGTGTTCCTGTTGTGCTTGTTGTTTGGTGTGAGGCTTCCAGCACTGGAGCCTGCAGGCAGTTGGGTGGGGCCAGTTGGATGGAGACTTCCTTGGAAGCTCTTGCTGATTAATATTTCCCGGGGCTGGGAATTCTCTGGCGATCCAGCATCCTGGACTCTGCACTCCCATCCCAGAGCCTCAGGCCCAACCACCCGCTGGGGAGTCAAGACCCTGCAAGCCATATGGTGTGGCAAAAAAAAAAGGGAAGGGGAAGAAAACAAACAGACAAATGAAACCCAAGACAAATAGCAAAGACAAAGACAAAAAACAGTAACAACAGTTAAAAAAAAAGAAAAAAAGAAACCAAATGGACAGACAAATAAAACCCAAGACAAATGGTAAAAGCAAAAACAAACAAAAACTAACAAAGAAACACACACATACAAAAGAAACAAAAACAAAGAACCAGAGAACAACCAAACAAAGAAAAGAATGCCAAAATAAAATCAAACAATTTAAACCAAAACTAACAAAAAACAAGAAACAAAACAGAAGCAGAATGCAAACAAAAAAAAGCAAAGAAAAGATAAAACAGATGCACAAAAATGATTAAAAAAATTAAAAACAAAACATAACAAGGAAAAAACACAGAACAATGAAAAAGTAAAAATAGAAAAATAAAAAATAACAATAAAAAATTAAGACCATTAAAATTTTTTAATTAAAAAATAAAATAATAATAAATAAGAACAGAACAACAGATTAAAAATATTAGTAATAATAATATTTTCCTGGGGTCTCAGCTGTCAGTGTCCTTTCCCCCACCATGAGTCACGGCCAACCTCCGCCTCCCCAGGAGGCCCTCTAATACCTCTAGGTAGGTCTCTGGACCCACTGTGGGCACTGTGGGGGCAGCTCAGACTGTGACCTGGCCCAACTCTCACATGTACTTACCCCCATAGACCAGTCTCTGTTGTGGGAACACTGGTTGTCCATTCAGATGTTCCATAAATGCAGGGTTTACCAAGCTGATCGTGGGAATTTAATCCATGGCTTGTGCAGCTGCAGAGAAAGATTTTCGTTCCTCTTCCTTAGCTGCTCCGCCCGTGGAGCTCAGCTGTGGTTTTAGCCCCACCTCTGTGTGTCGGTCTGCCCTGGTGAGGACAGGACACAGAGGTGGCATGACTTCTGGGGTCACGGGAGCCCCAGTGGCAACAGGTGCGTTGGTGGGTGGGGGATTGGCGGCTGCGAGAGATCCATCTGGATGGTGAGGAGGTCTGCGGGGAAACTGGTAGCTACGGGTGCGAGAGATCCAGCCCTGGTGGGAGCCTTTCCTAGCACTCGGCATCTGTTGTGAGAGGATCAGCCCTGGCGGGAGCCTTACCTAATGCCTGACAGCAGGCACAAGAAGGCCAGCCCTGGCAGGGGCTTCTCCTGGTGCCTGGCAGCAGGCTTGTGTGCGCCAGCCTTTGCAGGACATTTCCTAGTACCCAGGAGCATGTGCGAGAAGGCCAGCCCTAGTAGGGGTTTTTCCTAGTGCCTGGCAGCAAGAACGTGTGTGCCAGCCTTGGTGGAGGCCTTTCCTATTGCCCAGCAACAGGCATGAGAAGGCCAGCCCTGGAAGGGGCTTTTCCTAGCACCTGGAGGCAGGCACGTGTGTGCCAGCCTTGGCAGGGGCCTTTTCTTAGTGCCTGGTGGGGGCAGAGGCTGGCACGTGGGAAGAGAGAGGCTGCAATGGTGGCTCCACCCCCTGCACATCACTCAACAGTGTCACCTTGGTTCTGTGGCAGTCTGGATTTCCTCCATAAGCATTCCCATTTCTGGATTACCTCCCTCCTGTCCCCTAAGGCTGTCTCCTCACAGCCAATGACAGTCTTCTCCCCGGCTTTGCTCTCCAATCTCCACATTCCAGCTCCCAGCCCTTATACACTGGCAGACACACATCCCAGTCTGGGCCCCACAGGGCTGTGGCATGAACCATCTGTGTAGGTCACACTCTGTCCTGTCTGCCACAGACCAGCTGTTTCACCCTCCTCTGACAGCCTCAGATGCTCCTTCTGTCCCAACTGATTTCCCTGTTGATGAGCGGGCTTCCCCAGATGTGGAAACCTCTCCTCTTCCTCAGCTCCCCACCAGGGGCACAGGTCCCACCCTCCTTCCTCTCCTCTTCTTTTCCCCTTCTCTTTCTTGCATCCTATCTGGTTATGAAGGGATCTTTCCTGTCCTTTCCGGTGTTCACGGTCTTCTGCTAGTGTTCAGCCAGTGCTCTGTGTGAATTGTTCCATCTGTAGGTATATTCCTGATGCATTTGTGAAGAGAGATAAACTCCACATTCTCCTATTCCTCCGCCATTTTGAAAAAACATCCAACAGCCAACTTTTTTTTTTTTTTTTTTTTTTGCAGTACACGGGCCTCTCACTGTTGTGGCCTCTCCTGTTGCGGAGCATAGGCTCCAGACGCGCAGGCTCAGCGGCCATGGCTCACGGGCCCAGCCGCTCCACGGCATGTGGGATCTTCCTGGACCGGGGCATGAACCCATGTGCCCTGCATCGGCAGGTGGCCTCTCAACCACTGCGCCACCAGGGAAGCCCCAACAGCCATCTTTAACCAGAAATTTTCTTGTATCTTTAAGCAGTTAAACATTCCTGGAAACAGATCTCCTCTGGAAGACATTTATAATGTTTGTAATTTTGTACTATTAAAAATGATGCTTTGATCCCTATCCCTCCCAGAATGTTTGTGAATCTCTGTTCCTTTTCTAGCATAAAAGCCCAGAGACTGGGTCAAAGTTTTGACAGTGTTAAAACTTTTCAGATATATTGCCAGGTGGCCTAAAAAGGTGCATCATTTTACCAATGTTTTCTACTTATGCTTACAAAAATCATTCTAACCCTTCAATGGAAAGGTGTCCTATATTTTCATTATTTTAAAGTCTCTGATCCCTCTGAAAATTGTTTATGGCAAAGCTAGGGTGTGACTTTCTTTTTCTTTTTCAAATAGTTCATTAGTTCTTGTTAAATCAGTTTTCAACCCTGCTGGACATTTATGCTTTCTTCCATCCTCACACTGGGCTTAGGGCTGGCCCTGGCATTTGGGAGGGACACAGACAGGGTGGGACCAGCTTCTGGGCCTGGACTCTCAAGGATGACTGCTGTTCCCTGGCAGCCCTACTATGACACCAGCAGCCTCCCTCACTGACACTGAAATAGCACCTTTACCAGCCACCAAGTTAACTGGCATCTCAGGAAGTCTTTGTCATCAAACTGTAGGGTCTGAGCACAGACGTAAACTGTTCAGAGATGCGTTCATATTCATGACAAAGATTTGACCTCATGCAGTTTTGGAGATGGTTACACAGTCTCTATGAAGCTGTTCATTTGGAAATCCAGGAGGGAATGGAGACAGATGGAGGTGTCTTAGCAGGATGTGCTATTGCCCTTTGTACTGTGGTAAGCACACCCTGGCCAATCCAGGAGGTCCAGCATGAGCTGGAGGGCCTCACTGACCACAGGGGAGCACCCAGGCCTGGCATCCACCCCTTGGGCACAAAAGCACATAGCTCTCCTCCACTTACTCATTCCAAATTCCACACAAAGTGTTCCTGGGGTGTCCAGGCTGCCTGAATCTTCAGGAAGAAGCCATGGGAAATGCAGGTCCAACCTGGCAAATGGTGATATTTGGCAGTCAGGGCTCCAAGAGATGAAGTGGCAGCTAGCAGAGTCTGGAACCTGTTGCTGAGCCTAACAGTCATCCCTGCGGCCTCAGAGGAACCTGAAATTGTTGGGGTGAGTTCCTAATTCTGGGGCCAGGCACTGGGGAACATGCTAACCACCGGGGAGGCCAGTGAGCCCCATGGAACAGGAACACCTTTCAGGGCATCTTATCTGGGCACCTGACTGAATATGATGGTCTTGGCGTCAGAACTCCACCCAGGCCTGGATGGGAGAGTGAGGCTGTTCCCTGGGGGGGGTAGGAATGCATGGGTGCAAGGGGCCAGGAAAAGCCTGGATGCAGGATTCGTGCTCCCTAGCCCCAACAGGGAGACTGCAGGCTGGGCGGGAGTCCCAGCCATGAGGATGGGACTTCAAAAATGGGACACTGGCCCTGCACCTGGCATACTCCAGTATAACCCCTAAGTGCAAATAGCTCCCCTTCCACCAAGTCCCAACCTGTGGTCCAGGTGGAATGGTGTCTCAGTCTGAGTGCCTTCCCCTTTTCTCTGCCCGCCCTACAGATGTGAGAGTGTCTCTGGAGTGGCACTGTCCCTGTTAGCTGTGGATAAACCAAGGGAGGAAAAGAGACCATTCAGAAAGTTGGTTTGGAGTAGATTATAGAAATGAAATCTTTTCTCCAAATAGGGGGTAGATTATTTCTGCTTTAATTAAAAATTTTAAATTTGAAAAACATATTTAAAGATTTCCATTGAGACTCTCTTTGACCCATAGATTATTTAGAAGTGTGTTGTCTAGTTTCAGAGTGTTTAGAGGATTTCCAGATGTCTTTTGTGGCACTGATTTCTAGTTTAATGCCACTGTGGTCAGAGAACACACCCTGTATGATTACAATTCTTTTCAACTTGTTGGGGTTTATTTCACACCATGAGGTATGGTCCATCTTGGCAAATGTTCCATGGGTGTTTGTAAAGAATGTACTTTGGGTGGCGTCTATCAAACTCTCTTGGTCAATGGGTTGTTGAGTTCTTAAATGTCTTTGCTAATTTTCTGTCTAGTAGTTCTATCAATTGCTGACAGGGGTGTTGACGTCTCCAACTATAATTGTGGATTTGTCTACATCTCCTTTCAGCTCTATCAGTTTTCAATTCATGGATTTTGAGGCTCTGTTGTTTGTTGTGTACATATTTGGAAATTAAAATGAAAGTGCGACATGTCACAATATGTGGGATGCAGCTAAACAGTGCTGAGAGGAAAATTTGTAACACTGAATGCCTACATTAGAAAAGGGGACAGGTCTCAAGTCAATATTCTAAGTTCCTGTCTCAAGAGACTAGAAAGAGAAGCAAAATAAAACCAAAGCAAGAAGTAAGAAATAAAAAACAGAAAACAATAGAGGAATCAATTTTTAAAAGCTAGTCTTTAAAATTGTTTATAAACTCTTGCAGGACTGAAGAATGTAAAAAGAGAGAAGACACAAATCACCAAAATCAGGATGAAACAGGGGACATCACTACAGACCCTGGGACATTACAAAGATAATAAAGCAAGCTATGAACAACTTTATACTTATAAATCCAACAACTTAGAAGAGATGAATCAATTCCTCACAAACTATAAACTACCAAGACTCAACCAAGATGAAATAAGCTACCTGAATAGTCCTATAACCATTTCAAAAATTGGTGTAAATAAAAAGCACCCCCCCAAAGAAATCCCCATGACCAGAAGAAATTACACCAATTTTATACAATTTCTTCTAGGAAATAGAAGAGATGGGAATAGATCCCAACTGATGTTAGGAAGTTAGTATTACCCTGTGTGATACACAAAACAGGCAAAGACAGTACCAAAGAGAGATAGAGATAGACAGGGAGGCAGAGATAGAGACAGAGCTGGAGAGAACTACAGACTAATATCACTTATGAACTTAGAAATAAAAATTCTCAACAAAATATTAACAAAATGAACTTAGCAATGTATAAAATGAATTAAATACTATGGCCAAGTGGGATTCATTCCAGATATGTAAGTCTTGGTCAACCGTTGAAAATCCATCAATGTAATCCATCACATCAACAGGCTAAAGAAGAGAAATCATATGCTTATACTGATATAGAAAAAGCATTTGAAAAAACCCATCCACTTATGAAAAAAACTCTCATCAAACTAGGAAGTGAGGAGAATTTTCCCTACTGATAAATAACACCTAAAAAACCCCCCTACACCTAACATCATACTTAAAGGTGAAAGATGAAAGCTTTCCCCCTAATGTTCGAGAACAATGATGTCTGTTCTCACCACTCTTTTTCAACATAGTATTGGAAGTTCTATTGGCAGATGACACAATTATCTATTGTATGTAGGAAATCCCAATGAACCTTTCAAAAGAAAAAAGCCAAACCTTCTAGCACTAAGTAAGCTCTGTATGGTTGTGTGTAAGATCAACACACAAAAGTCAATCACATTTCCATATACTTACAACAACCATGTGGAAACTGAAATGTAAAACACAGTATTGTTCATAATCACTCCAAAGAAAATGAAATACTCAGTTATAAACTTGACAAAACGTGCAGGATCTTTATGCTGAAATTACAAAATGATGATTTTAAGGAGTCAAAGAAAACCTAAATAAATACACATTTTGTATTCACGGATTAGAAGACCCAACATAGCAAATATGCCAATTCTCTCCAAATTTGTCTATAGGTTTAATGTAATTCTTATCAGAATCCCAGTAAGGTTTTTTTTTTTTTGGTAGGCACACACAAGCTTATTCTAAAACTTATATGGAAAGGTGCAGGCCTTAGAATACCTAAAACAGTCTTGAAAAAGAAGAACAAAGTGGAAGAATCACCCTATCCAACGTTAAGACTTGCTATATAGTTCCAGAAATCAAGACAGTGTGGTATCAGCAGAGGGTTAGACACATACATGAACAGAACAGTGAATCCAGAAATAGCTGCACTCAAATATGTACAAAAGCAGTTCAATGGAGGAAGAAGCCTTTATAACAAATGGTGCTGAAGCAACTGGATGTCCATAGACAAAAAAATGAACCTCAACCTAAACCTCACACTTTATATAAAAACTCAAAATGGATCATGGACTTAAAGGTAAACTGTAAAACTATAAAACTTTTATTTAAAAAATAGAAGAAATCTTCAGAATCTTGGCTTAGGCAAAGAGTTTAGGCATAACTCCAAAAGCATGACCATAAAAGGAAATACTAAATTAAAGTTTTGCTCTGAAAAAGCCCAGGTGAGGAGGATGAAAAGACAAACTACAGACTGGGAGAATATTTGCAAACCAGCATCTGACAAAAGAAACCATACCTACAATATATAAAGAACATTCAAAACTCAATGTTAAAAAATTCAATTAGAAAATGGGCAAAAGATGAATAGACATTTCACCAAAGAGGCAATAAAATCCATTAATGTTCAACATTATTAGCCATTAGGGAGATGCAAATTAAAGCCACAATGAGATACCACTGCATGCTTATAAGGACAACTAAAATAAAAAGACAGTGACAACCCCAAATACTGGTGAGAATGTGGAGAAACTAGATCTCTTGTACATTGCTGGTGGGAATGTAAAACAGTGCAGCCACTCCGGAAAACAGTTTGGCATTTTCTTACAAGACTAAACATGCAGCTACCATATGACCCAGCCATTGCTCTCCCGAGCATTTATCTTAGACGAATAAAACTTATGTTCACATAAAACCTGTACACAAATGTTAACAGCAGTTTTATTCATAATAACCAGAAACTGGACACAGCCCAGATGTCCCTCAGTGTGTGAATGGTATATCCATACAGTAGAATCCTATGAAGCAATCAAAAGGAAGGGGCTGTTGATACACTTGACAACCTGAATGGATCTCCAGGAAATTTTGCTTAGTGCAAAAGCCAATCCCCAAAGGTTACTGTATGATTCCGTGTATATAGCATTCCTGAACTGACAAAATGATAGATGGAGAGTGGATTTAGTAGACGCCAGGGGTGTGTGGCTATAACAGGGCAGCATAAGGGATCTCCATGAGTGATGGAGATGTTCAGTGTGACTGTGGTGGACAAATGAACTTCCATGTGTGATAAAAGTGCATAGAACTAAACACACATGCACACAGATAAGTTCATGTAGCAAGGTCCATGCATTTTGTCAATGTCAGTTTCCTGGCTGTCATATTGTCCATTAGGGGAAGCCCGGTGAAGGGTACAACGAGTCTCTTATTATTTTTCACAATTGCATGTGAATCTACATTTCTTTCAAAACAAGTTTTAAACATTTGAATAAACATGTTAAAATGTTTATTATGCATCCAAGTCTCCAACACACATCTCACAGAGGATGAAATGGTGTGAACAGATGGTGTCCCACTGTGAAGAATAAGCTCCATGTCCATTTGGCATCTGTCCCAGGACAGGTCCTGTGCTGGGCACTGCAGAGAAGGTATGTTTATGCTGGCCTGGATGCTGGGTGAGGATGCTAAGCCAGGACGCTGGCTGAGATACTGGGCCCTTCCCTCCCCGACCTGCAGGGGGCAGTCTAGCCCCCTAGACTAGTGATGGGGCCCGCAGTGGAGGCTCTGCAGGGCTCAGCTTCTGAGTACCAGCTGTATGAGTACCAGCTCCTCTCTTCTCCTCCCCTCCCCTCCCTCTCTCTCTCTCTCTCTCTCACACACACACACGTGCACACACATGCACGCATGTGCATCCCAGAGCCCATGAGCTCATTCTACCCATGGCTAGCAGGCTGGGTGGGATCATTTCTCCTTGAGCTCTTTGTCCGGCTCAGTTTCAAATGACTCATGAGTGGCTTTCACCATCTCCCCAAGGAGCCCCCCTTACTGGCCCCATAAACCTTCCCAATTAGGCCCCAATTAGGCAATGTTTTCTGATAAGCAGCTGCTCACCCACTCCTTCCAGACCACCTGAGAGAACCACTCCCTGTTCCGGGCAGCATCTGGGCAGCGCAAGCTCCCCAGTCTGGCCCTCCTAGATCCTCCCCAAACCTCATTCTCATCATGCTGTTGGCTGGGCAACTGAGGCCTGAGTGGCTGAGGAGTGGGTGGGCATCAGCTGGGAAGGCGGTCCTCTGTGCGTTCAGTCTCTGTCTCTGGCCCTGGGAGGAGGCGACTGAGAAAGCCACTGAATTGACAATTGAGGCCTTGCTTCTGCATCCAAACTAGGCCTTAAAGATGTCGGGTGGGCCTGGCCCAGGGAGGTGGGCTGCCCTTGCCCAGCTTGGGGTCATGGTGGGCACCCCCAGCTTTGCAGGAGTTTGCTGTTCTGCTGAGACCTGGGTAGCCCCCTCTGCATGGCTGGGTGTCAACATTCTCAGGACCCACTGCTGTGCATGATTCTGGCAGTTCACAGCGCCAAGGTCTCCATGAAGTTGGATGTTTGCAAAAGTGCCAGTGAGCCGTCACAACCTACCACCCTTATCTTTCCTGTCTCGGGGTGGGCTTTGTTTCACAGTACACACCCCTCCCTGGCGCTGATGAGGTCCTCTTGGAGCTGTGCCCATCAGCCCCTTGGAGAGCACTGCCATAACTCTGGTTAGGAACATGTACAGGGTAGAGACGCAGCCCAGCCTGGACCACTCCTTGCTTTCCCTCATGCTGCACAGGGTGGCTGCAGCCCCCTTATTAGTGTCAGCTTGTCCTGCCTCATACTCTGGATGTCCTTTCCCAGAAAGCTGGCCTATGCCAAGCAGGCTTGGGTGGCCATGGCAGGGGGAATAAAAAAAGCCCCAAGCCGAGGTTTCTCTAACAGAAACACGGGGCCACTTTGCCATTGGCCAGAGCATGCTATGCTGGAAGAAAAAGCTCTGACCTCCTTGGATAACACACCCTCCTCATGCTGTGCTGAGGCCAGCAAGATTATCTGGAGGTGGCTTAGCTGGTGAAAGCAGGAGACTGGGATCATGTGTTTGCCACTGCCCCACCCCCACTTGCTTTGTGTCCTTTGAGCTAATTTGCCGAGTTCTCTAGGCCTCAGTTTACCATCCAGGGTCAACTGAACCAGGTGCTGGTCTGTCAGTGGCTGTTCCACGTTAATTTACCTTCCTTCTCCACGCTGGGCAGACACAGTGAGGCGAGGCCAACGTGGGATGGCCAGGGGAGGTGTTGCAGGTGACCAGAAGCTGCAAAGGTGGGCTGGGGCTGGGTGTGGGGGAGGCAGGAGTTGTGGACACAGAGGTGGGAAGCACCTGGCCCCCTCCAAAGAGGTCCAGACTGCATGGGCGCCTTGAGGTCTGTAGGCAGTAGGGCCACCTTGGCCATGGAGGAGATGGGAATGCAGGCAGGGGCGGGGTGAGGAGGTCAGACCTGATGGGGAGGTATGAGGCCTGGGAGACTCCCGGGTGAGGGAACCTGTGTCCCCAGGTCCAGCTGGGGTGGGGGTAGCTGGTGGCACCACCTCAGTTGCTGCCGTCACCCCAGGCACAGGGGGCAAGGGCAGCCTCTCCCAGACCCTCAGGGGTATTCCCAACGTCACTCTGCACCGCGCACTGCCCCCCCCAACCCCCCCTCCACTCCACTCCCATGTTGCATGGCCCGGCAAAGTCTGGTCCTCCTATAGACCTTGGTTCTCACTCCCTGGACTGAAGGGGTCTCTCAGAATTCCTCCCCTGCTGATACCTGGGGGAGGCTTAGCACTCGAAATCAGGTGCCATAGGGCCACTCAGTCCGGCTGGGATAGCCCCCCAAGCTGCTATGAGCTGACAGCCCCCAGTGAAAGCAGAACCCCAGTCTTCCTTCCCCTTCCACAGATGGTGCTCATCTCTCCAGTCCCCTTTTTGCCAACTATAGCCCTGCCAGTCACTGGCTGGAACCTCAGCTGGCCGCCTCTTTCCTTGGGACTTTCTGGGTGGCCAGAAGAGAACCCTCCACGCCCCACAGAATGGAACTCTATAAGGCCTACAGCGCCTTCCAGACACACATTTACAATCTCACACTTCATTTTTTTGGACGTAATCTCTGTGCCTTTAAACATGTCATCACTTTGCGTCCCCTCACCCCATGCCTCACACTTCCCGGGTGTGGGAGCCAGCCCTTCAGGTGGAGGCCCTGGGGGCTGTGTTGAGGCCCTCGGAGGTGGGGATGACAGGGTGTCCCCAAGCCCTGCAGTCCAGGTGGGCTGGGGCTGCTTTGGTTGGTGTTCTCTTTGCTGTGCCAGCCCTGTTGGTGAGGTGGCCGAGTGTGGTGTGAGCAGATGAAGGCATTGGAGGGCCCCCTCCCACAGGAAGAGTCCCCGGACTGGGGAATGATGTGAGGCTGGTCACACCCACAGAGAGGCAGAACTATGGGCAGAGGTTTCTACAGTGTGACATTACAACTTAGAAACACGACTCCCTGGAGTTGGATGGGTCTCAGATGGGGAAACTGAGGCCCAGAGAGGAAGTGATTTGCTCAGGCCCCATCTTCTCCCCACCCTCTTCTCACCCAGCCAAGCACCCAGGTCCCCAGGAAAGATGGGGTATGCTCACCTGGGTGGCCTTTTAAGAGAGGGGAGAGCCCAAGGATATGTCCTGCTCTACGGGCCACTGTCAGGGTACATCTTTGGCCCTCCTGTTTTGCGTCACAGCACTGTCCTGACACAGGTCACAAAGCAGTAGATCCTCAGAGCCCACTAGCCCAGCCTTTGGGGGGTGCTCAGACTCCCAGACTCTGGGTCATTGTGCCCAGAAGCAGCAACTCTGAGTACAGATGTCTGATAGGGAGCTGGGCTCTCCCCTTCAGGCCCAGGACTTGAGGGCTCTGGCAGCCCTGGCCTAGTGGGCCCATGGAGCTTCTAGTGTCATCCGAAGGCTGGCATTTCGTGGACACTTATCCCACAGCCTGGACCCCAGAGCAGTGCTCTCCTCCCTGGTCTGTGGCTGTTGACATGGAGAACCCTTGGCTCAGGGGTTTCTAAGGTTTCTCCTTGACCCCATCCTGTGTCTGGTAATTCGTGTTACCTGTTTTAATTTTGGTTTTCGGTTCTCGGACACTGACTTGCTTTAGCAGTGGCTCTGCGTCATCTCTCCTCCGTGTCCCTGGCAACTCCTCTTGCCTCTAGCAGCGCCAAGACTCCTTTGTCCAGTTCTCACAGTACAGAGGTTCTGAGAAGGAGGTCACCCGAGGATCAGCGCTGGCAGTGACCTCAGCCTCTAGTTCACCTCCCTTGATTTAAGGATAGGAAGAGAGAGGTCCCAAAATGTTGAGCGACCCGGCCCGCACCATCCCTCATCAGGTCGCCTCATTCCCAGGACAACAAACCAGGGAGCAGAGCCCCTCTGGCCTCGCTTCCTGAACTGTCAGTCTTCGCAAAAGGCAGGGGCATCACCTGCTGGCTTGTCTCCCCTTTCATGCAAACTCCTCCGGGAGCCGACGCGCGCGCTCCAGCTCCGGACTGACACCGGAGTCCCCTGCGGCACTACCCCTTGCCTCCCGGCCAAGAACTCCGCCTTGGCCCCGCCCCAGGCCACACCCCGCCCCCGCGGCCGCCCCAAGTCCCCCACCCCCAGGTCCCCCAACGCTCCCACCCGCTTGCTCCCACCCGGCTAGCCGCCCAACGCCGGCCCCGCCGTCTTGCCCCAGGCCACCAACGCTCTGTCTTGGCTCCACCCCCACAGCCGCCCTGGGGCTCGTTCCCTTCCCCCGGCCCCCGCCACGCTCCCGCCCCTTCCGGCCGCCCCGGTTCCCACCCGCCCCCTCGCGTGCCTCCCTTCCCACGCGCGAGGCGCGCCCTGAGACCCGAGTGGCCGGGCAGCAACGAGGCTGGGCGGGGCGCTGGCTCGGGTTTCGGCCCGCCCCCGGCGCCGGCGTGACCCCTCCCCGGGCGCGGGCGGGGCCGGGCCAGCTGGCCGGCGCCCCGCCCCCGGCCTGGCGCTCCGGGCGCTATAAGAGGGCGGCGGCTGCGGGGCGCCCAGCGCGGGGCCGGGAGCGCGATGGTCAGCCGCCGCGGCGCGGCAAGATGCTGGATGGGCCCCTGCTGGCGCGCTGGCTGGCCGCGGCCTTCGCGCTGACGCTGCTGCTCGCCGCGCTGCGCCCCTCGGCCGCCTACTTCGGGTAGGTGCCTCGGCAGCCCGGCGGGCGGGGCGGGCGGGCCGTGCCCGAGGCCGGCGCGGGCGCGAGGGCGGGGGCGACCCAGGTGCGCGGGGCGCGGTGCCCGGGCTAGCGAGGGCCCCCGGGTTGCCTGGAGCTGTTTGTTTGCGGAGCCCGCGTCGCTGGGTCCGCGAGTCGGTGTCCCCGTGGCGCGGAGCGCGGAGAGGGGCCGGCGTACCCGACGGGCTGGCGTGAGGCCCCGGTCCTCCGTGACCCCGGAGCCGTAGTCGCTGCGGCCGCTCCCGCGGCCGTGCGTGAGGCTCCCTGGAGCTCCGGGACCAAGCTCTGGTTATCGGCTCCCTTAGGCCAGGATTTCTTGCCAAACGTCTGGAGCCTCCCTGGCCCCTGCACACCCACCCCCCCTTGCAGTTTCCCCCTCCTTTCTCTCCTCGAGAAGTTAATTTAACAACAACAAAAAAATACGTACAAAATCCAGATGTTCCTTGCTCTGAGCCCCAAAGGGAAAAAAAAACTCCAGACTGGAGGAATTTTATTTTTCTTGCGCTTTGCTTCTGACGTTCGCTCGGGCCCCGGCCCGCGGGAGCGCGTCTGTGGGACCTCTCCGGTGCGCAGGGCCCAGCCCAGCCGTGAATGCTGCCTCCCGCCGCCTCCAGGGTCGCTGTCCTGCGCGCTTCTCCGCAGTAGCAGTTAGTGTGGTTTGGGCTCGTCTCTCTCCGACGTTCCTTCCTGCCCTTCCTCGTTCCTCGCTCTCAGATCTGGGATGTCCAGACGGGCGAGCTTTGGGGACCCTCGCTGTACTCTGCAGATGGGCACACCGGGGTCTGGGTGGCATCGTGTGGGCAGCCCTCCGGATCTCCCCAGTCTCCCCGCCTCCTTACCCCGTGCCACTCCTGGAGCCGAGGCCACCCTCGCGTCCTGCCCAGTCCCTGTCCTGCGTGCCCTGCGGCCGTTCCCGGGCTGCCGCCCTCCACCCGTCGTCACCTGTTCCCTCTCCCCTGGACCAGGCGCCGGCGCGCAGCGTCCTGGCCGGCAGAGGGCCCCGTTGGTCCAGAAATGTGGCACTGCCAGGGCGGGGAGAGGCCGACTGGGCGAGAAGCCCTGCAGGTGTATCCTGTTCTCAAAGAAAATAAAATATTTTCATGGGAAACTTTCCCTTTGTGTTTTTCTCCCCCCTCCCCCTTCTCCTGTTCTTTTTTCCTGGGTTGTCTTCCAGGGTCAGCTCCCTGTCTCCTTACCCTGGAGACCCCACCCCGCAGCCAGAGCTGTGGCTGTGGGTTTGGCCCGCCTGGGGCCCAGGCTGTGCAGAGGCTGGCACGCCCCTGCATGCCATCTGTGCAGCCTTTGCCTCACCCTCTCGGGCAGAGGGAGGGTCAGAGGCTGGCTGTCTGGCTGCAGGTCCACGGTGAGTCACGATGGCCTGTCAGCCAGCTGTGCCTTCTCGCTGTCCGGGCTCAGCCATGGGTCTGCTCACCAGGCTTCAGACACACCCTAGGCTTGTCTGCGCCACGCTGTGCTCTGCTTGGAGTCTCCCTGCTGCTGGCCTTTTCTCTCTGGGAAGATCAGACCCACAGGGTGGCGTTCAGGGTCCTGGCTCCCGCCCTCCATCCCAACCCCTGTAGCATCCCTCTTTTTCTCCGTGTTTCCTCTGCACTTTGTTACCTTCAGGGAAGTGTGGCCAGTGGCTGTGTGGCAAGTCAGGAGGGCTTGGAGCCCCTGTGGCTTCTCCAGCTAGCCCTTCTGGCCCTGCTCTTTAATCCCAAAGGCCCCCTCAAATGAGGCTTCCCAAGTCCTGCCCCGTGGGTAGCATAGAAAGCAGTTCTGCTGCCTCTGCTGGGGGTACACCCCACTTCCCCCCTCCCCCTGCCACCAGACAAGAGAGACAAGACTCAGCTTGGTGGATGGAGGTCCTGGAGGATGGCAGGCTCTGTGCCAGCTCCACAGGCAGGGAAGGTAAGGGACCTGGTGCTGGAGTCCACTCAGGATAGCACCAGGCATGGAGGCCCAGCCTCTGGCTAGCAGTGACTGGCTGAGCCTGGGTCTGGGGCCCTTTCTCCGGGCTTAATAAAGGGGCAGGAGCCAGAGGGGAGGGGGAGGAGGAGATGGCCCAAGGCAGGCAGGGCCAGGCAGGGCTGGGCCAGAGCCAGGGGGCCTCTCTGTGCCTTGTGCTGGGGCTTCCCTCCCCACCCCAAGTACAGAGGGAACAGGGGGAAGGAGCTGGGATCCAGCCCTCCTCTCCCTTCCCCCACTCTGAAAGCTCTGCCTGGCACAGAGGCTCACAGGCAGGGCAGCTCCAGTTACAGCCCAGAAACCCAGAGAGGCTGGCCTGGGGGAGGATCACGTGGGTGGTGGGAGCCCTCCTCGCCCCGCCCCCCCCACCCCCCCAGGCTGCAACCCAACCCGCCCTGCTCCTGCTGTCCTGCTCAGCCTCTGGCCACCAGGCAGGGCCCTCCAGGTCACCTGCCTGCCATGGGAAAGGGGCTCTCCTCTCTTCCTCCCTGGCCTGACCATTCTTTTTGGTGTGATTAGCAGGTGGTGTTTCCATCTGGTTCTCCTGGGGCTACAGAGATGTCTGTGCTCTGGGGGCTTAGACAGCTGGCCTGATGCTCTCTTGGAAGGAAGTGGAGCCTGGCTCTAAGGAGGAAAAGACTGTCCCAAGGTCTTGTGGCAAGTTTGAGATACAAACTTGGACACCCCTCCCTGCTGCCAACCACCAAGCCCCCTGCCCCACCCCATAGATCTGGGTGGGCTCTCCCATACTTTGCTCCTCTCTTGGCGTTATCCTCAGGTGAGAATATAGAGCTAAAGGGTGGGCCTTGTGTGCTGAAACCTGCTCAGGAAGGGATGCCCCAGGCCCTGGGGCAAGCCACCCTTGTGCTCCCCTGAGCCTGGAGCCAGGGGCTGGATCTGGGGATGTGGGGGATCTGTGCTTGCCAGAGCAGGGTCTGGGCTCCCCAGCACCTTGCTGCCTCTTTCTTAGAGGTCCCGTGTGTGTGCTGAGCCAGCCCCCTGCAGAGGCCCCTGGGGAAACTGCTAGACAGGCATCCAGGGGCTGCACAGGCCAGCGGAGGCCTGAGGCTTCCAACGTGATTAATCTTCTATAGAAGTAAGAAGGGGCACGGTGAGCCCTGAGGCTCTTTCGTGGTGTTGGCTTCAGCACTCCACATTATACAGGAAGCATTTGCAGGGTGATGTGGGGGAGTGGGGCACTGCTGTGAGGTCTGGGCTCGTCCCAACTCTCTGGTCCAAGTAGCCTGGAGGCCTGCATGGAAGAGGCAGCACCAGGCGTGACACTAAGGGCTTCCCTAGCCCATGAGGGGTGCTGGGAGCCAGTTTGAAAGGCAGCTGAGGTGCTCTGGACCATCGCACATGGGGGAGGGCAGTTGGCCTTAGGGCCAAAGGTCTTTTTGTTATTGAAACGTAACTCACATCCTGTAAATTTACTTAGTTGAAGTATACAGTTCAGTGGTTTTTAATACACCCACAAGGCTGTGCAGCCAGCACCGCTATCTAATTCCAGAACATTTTCATCACCCCAGAAACCTCATATCCCGTCTCCCCCTCCCCCAGCCCCTGGCAACCACTAATCCACTTTCTGTTTCTGTGGATTTGCCTATTCTGGACATTTCATATAAATGGAATCATACCATATGTGGCCTTTCACGTCTGGCTCTTTTCACCGAGCATGCTGTTTCCACGATTTATTCACCTTTGTAGCAAGAATCAGTACATCATTCCTTTTTGTGACTAAATAATATTTGACTAGCTGGACATAGGGCAGTTTTCTTCCACCTATTCATCTGTTGATAGACGCTTGGGTAGTTTCAACCTTTTGGCTATCGTGGATAATGCTCCTGTGAAAATTGGTGTACACGTTTTTTTTGGCTGTATGTTTTTAGTTTTTCTCGGTACATACCTAGAAGTAGAATTGTTGGATCGTATAGTAATGCTACGTTTAACCTTTTGAGAAGCCACCAAACTGTTTTCCACAGCATCATTTTACATTCCCATCAGTAATGCACCAGGGTTCCAATTTCTCCACTCCTCGCCAATGCTTGTTAATTCTCTGATTTTAAAGAAAACATATTTTTTTGTTTGTTTTTAAATTCTGACCACCCTGGTCGATTTGAGGTGGTGTCTCGTAGTTTTGATTTACATTTCCCTGATGACTAGTGATGTTGAGCATCTTTTCATGTGCACAGTGGCTATTTATACTGTCTTATTTTGGGGAAATGTCTATTCAGTTTCTTTACCTACTTTTTGGCTCAGTTGTTTGTCTTTCTGTTGAGTTGTAAGAGCTCTTTAAATGTTCTAGATCTATTCTTGGACTGAGGAAAACCTGTTTTCTTGACCTGTGAGCTGGCATGCTCTCACCCCTTCATACAGGGGCTGCACCCATGGGTCTTCACAACAGATCTTCCCCCTGCTTGGCCCCCAGTGGACTATGTGGGGGGCCAGGGTGCAGGTGGCTGTTCATTTGCTGGAGCCTGGTCTGGGGTTGGGGCTAGCTGGGGGCCCTGGCACTGTGCTCGAGGTCTGCCCCAGAGGGGCTGCTGTCACTGGGGTGAGGGAGGGCTCTGAGTGCGGGTCAGGGAGGGTCGACTGCCCAGCGCCAGGAGGTGAGGGCATCTCCTCTGCTTCTCTGAATACTGAGCCTGGGGCTCAGCTGGCAGTCCTGTGTGGCCACGTGCCTGCTGGCTGCTTGGAGGAGGGGCTCCCAGCTGGTCCCTAGAGTAGGAAGAAGGAGGGAAGATTTCCTGGGCAGCAGGAGCGAGCCTAATGGTAGAATGGTAGAATGACAAGGCTGTACGGTGAGCCTGTGAGTGGGCAAGGGGTAAGATGGAGCCCTGCTAAGAGAACGAGACAGCTCTGACAGGGGCTGGGCGGGCTTGTGTATGGGGCTGAGGGCTGGGGCTCACCTGTAGGGGAGGTCAGCCTTTCACAGAGAGGCTGGGGAGACCCAGAGTCCACTGGGGCTAGGGAGGGGCTGACAGAGGGAGAGGTGTCCCAGGGGATTCCCTGGCCAGGGGTGGTGGTGCTGTGAGCTAAGCAGGCAGGAGCTTGGGGAGTCACATGGGTTTGGGCAACAGGGCAGGTGCTACCCATGGAGACCCACCTCTGGACAGACATGCCCGAAACAGTCCTGCAAGGCCTCAGGTCTGGTGTTTGAGGGAGAGGCCATGGAGAGCAGTGTGCTTCAGAGGGTCAGGAGAGGGTAGGCCTGCACTGGCAGCTGAGGTGGGGGAGGGCCCAGGCGATGGGGCCCTATCCACAGTGTCCAGGGCAGCTGAGGGGCTGGCAGGGAGATTGCTGAGGCCCCTTGGAAGCCCTGTGGGTGAGACCTCAGAACAGCAGGTGACGAGGGATGCAGGGCAGGGGCAGCAGGCTGAGGGAAGGTGCCTGGGGATGTGGGGAGGGCTTCAGGTCAGGGAAGGGAGCTCCAGGGACAGGAGAGGATAGAGGGGTGGTGTGTGGAGGGGCCTGGGCTTCCTGCCTGCAAAGGAGGGGGGATTCTTCTTGGACTATGGTCCAGGACCTCTGTGGCCAGTAGAGGGACCTAGGTGTTCCAGTTCCCAGCCTATGGGTCCAGGGCAGACATGGGGAGGCAGTTGGAAAGAGCAGGCGGGGGAGGCAGAGGGGATCCCTTGGGGAGCTCACTGCCCCTTGCATCTCTCGTCTCCAGAGTCCCTCCTGCCTCCCCCCTTCTCCTGGCCAGTCTTCTCTGGGGGGCTGTGGACTCCCAAACCGTTGGCCCCTGCCTGGCCTATTGTCCCCTTCCATAGGCTCCTGGGGGGGCCCTGCCCTGGCCCCCTAATACAGAGACCAGATAGAGGCAGGTGGGAGCATCAGGCCAGGACTGGGCCTCTGGGCTGGGAATCTCGTGCACACAGGCTGTGGAGTCCGGTGGCCTCTTGGTGGGGTCTGAGGTGAGGAGGAAGCCGCCGCCATCTGGCTCCCCTCAGCTGTGTGAGCAGATGTTCTGCCACAGCCGGCGGCCGTCTGGACGGGAGGACAGCTGGCCTAATCTCACCCCCGTCCTTGCCACTGTGGTCCAGGACCTGACTCCAGAGCCATGGGCACTAGCATGATCCTGCCCAGGCTCTCAGGGTGGCCCCAGACTGAGGGTGGCGCCCACCACCCACCCCAGGGGCCTTGTGATATAGAGGACAATAGAAGTGTGTGGGTATTTTTTCTCCTGGAAAAGAATGCACACACACGATTCCTCCCGGGGGGCTGTGGGCCCTGAATTCGGGGAGGAGCGATGAGCTGATAAGGGGCCTGGCTTGGCTTTCCTGGCTGTAGAAAAATGACACCTGTCAGCAGGGCCGGCACTCAGCCCCCTTAATCCCAGCCTGGGGGGCACCCGGCTCCCTTTGTGTATTGTCCCAGAGGTGGGGGTGCCCCTGCAGTGCCCACCCTGGCTCAGCAGACTGCAGGAGGTTTCAGAGGAGGCGCAGTTGTCTGGGAAGTGGGTGAGGCCAGGTCCCTGCTTGAAGGTCAGCCTCTGGTGGGTGGGGAGCAGGGCCACTGTCCTCATGGGGCTACCCATCCTCCTGCGTCTGCCTCAGCTGTTGCCTCTTCCAGGAAGCCAGAGCATAGCCCAGAAGTATCACTCCTTACCTGTAGCTCACCTCTGGGGAAGCCAGGAGGTTCCCTTGTGGTGTCTCCTCCAAACTGCGCTAGGCTGACTCTTCCGAGGCCTGTGAGGGGGCCCCTCCGCTTCCTGGCTCTGCACCCAGGAGCCTGGTGTGGGGTCTGAGGTGCTCGTTCTCCAGGTGGCCCAGCCCCCTGCTCACCCCTGGCCCTAACCTCCACCACGCTGCACCCACACTTGCTGACTGGGCCATTACACCTTCCAGTGCAGGGATGGTGGGCCAGGTGCAGCAGACACAAGACAATGGGGCCTAGATGTTGGACAGAGGCTTTGCGGGCGTTTTTGCTGTGGTGCCGTGCTGAGGGGAGAGGGCTCTGCTGGAGCTCCCAGGGTGGGAGGTGGGGGTTGAGGACCCCACTGAGCGAGGGTCGGGGAGGTGGGAGCAGGTGGCTGCCCACGGTGCATAGCAGGTCTGAGCAGGCCTCTGGAGTGGGGCTTGGTAGCGTGGGCTGGACGATGACCAGCCTGTTTTCCTGCAGGGACTAATCATTAACGGACATCTGTGGGCTGGTCCAGGGTCTCCAGAGGAGGGCAGCCCCACTCAGGACAGTATCAACCTGGGTGGTGTGCTGGCCATCTGGCTCTGTGACCTGCGGGCACAGCCCGCCATGCTCCCCTGCTCCTCCCAGTGAGGTTCCTGGCTGGCCTGGTGCCCCTAGCCACAGGAGGAAACCCGGCCGCCCAGCTGGCAGGCCCTGCACCTCGAGACCGGCAGCCGGACGAGGGAATGGAAAAAGGCAAGCCTCAAGCTGCGTTTGTTTTTCTTAGCGATACCTGAGGTAGACGTGGCCAGGGAAGTGGTCTGGCCCGAGAGTAGAGGCTGCCAGGGGCTCCCAGACCAGAGCACACCAGACCTGGCTCCCTCTTGGACAGAGGGAGCAGCAGTGGCTGCCTCAGGCCACCCCAGGGTGGGGTGTTGATTGAGGCTGTCCCAGTGTTCCCCATCTGTGTCTGGCATGGTGCTAGGCCCCTGGGAGGCCAGCTCCAGGAAGGAAACCAGATATCAAAGTGATGCTGGTAGTGGCGGCGGTGGTGGTGGGGTCCGGTGGCTCTCCGAGCACCTGCCCTGCATCTTGCCTGTCCTTTGTGGCAGCCCCGTCGTGGGTCCACAGCCATCTCTGAGGCCTGGGGGTGTGGTGACCAGGGCACAGAGATGGCCTGGTCACTCTGGTTCCTCCATGAAGCCACTGCAGCCCGTCTTCTCCTTGCGGCAGTCAGTGAATGTGGGGGTCCCATGCAGCCTCAGCCACCTTCCTGGGGGCTTTCGGCATGCCACTGTCCAATCTGGGCTCCACCGTCCTGCTCTGGAAAGGGGGCAGTTGGCTGGTGGCCCTCAGAGTCTGGGGGTCCCACGAGTTCTGCTCGCTTCAGGGGCCTCGTGTGGATGAGGACCTTTCTGTTAGGCTTGGGGGTGCCAGGCCTGGTGGGCAGTGCTGTGGGTCCCAGTGTAGTGGAGTTTGCTGAGTCCTGTGTCTGCCAGCTGACCCCCAGGGTGGCCAGGCCTTAGCTAGGCAATCCCCTGGACAGTGATGGATCTGCGGACTGACTAAGAGCTCTTCGTGCCCTGGAATCTTCGGGCCCCATGAGGTGGGGAAGTCGGGGCCTGGCAGTTCTCACAGCTGATGGAGGTGACAGCTGTCACAGACACAAGGTCTCTGCCACAGTGTGACCTGTATGCGGGGAGCTGCCCTCCCGCCCTGCTCAGCCCCATCCCTTGGCCCTCACCTCCTCCTTGGCACGGCAGGGCACCAAGTGATGGTGGAGCTCTCGGGGAGCCCCAGGCTCTGGTGGCGTCTATGCCCACCCCACACCCGCCTGCTTGGGTGGGAGGCTGCAGGCCACGGGAGGATGGAGGGTTAATCTCAGAACCAGTTCTCAGCACTGGAATTTGTTTTGAATTTGATTCACACAGAAATTAAACGCCGTCTGGTGGGGCTGAGGTTTCCTTGGCAGGGCGCTGTGGCTTCTGGAACTCCGGCCTCTTCTCCTTCCGCCCAGCCCAGGGTCTCAGCTCCCCATGCCCGGGGAGCTGGGTTTGCGGGCAGGGTGGCCCTTGTGGTGGCTGGGCCTGTAGGCAGGAGGAAGGGCAATCGAAATCTGTTCCCCTACCCCAACTGTGAGTGAGAAGGGGTGAGGTGTTCTAGGGGCTGAGTGATGTGGGACAAGGATGGCTCCAGTACCAGCGCGGGCCAAACCTGCACCCACCCTCTTCCGACAATGCCCGTCCCGCTACCTGGCTGTCCTTGGGGCAGATGTGAGGATGTGTGACTGGCTGGGTGCTCAGAGGGGCTGCGCTAGTAGTCCCCAAGCAGTCAGGCATGACAGCCTCAGGCCTGGTCCACAGAGGGGGTTGGGCATCCCCAGACTTGGCTCTGTCTGTCCTAGGTTCTTTCCTGCTGCCCCAGGGCTGGAGTGTGCTCTCTGCAGAGCTCGTCAGCGGGGTGAGCCCTCAGCAACGTGGGACCTAATCCAGGATGATCTGGTCTCAAGATCCTTACCTTGATTACTTCTGCAAAGAGCCTTATTCCAAAGAAGGCACATTCTGAGGTTCCAGGTGGCTGTGAATTTGGGGACCTTTATCCTGTGCTTCAGATTATTCCTGCAAACAGTTTCTCAAATACGGCGACCAGCATATGGTCAGAGATAGCTTGGTGTGCAGGGAAATGCAGCCAAAGGACTTGCAGAAATGATGGCAGCAGACCAGTAAACAGAGCATCCCACACTGAATAAAACAACTCTCACTGTGCTTGCAGGAGCAAGATAAGCTTGGGATATCTGTAAGGAATGAGAAGCCACAAAAACTGACCCAGCAAGTTTGGAAAAACCAAATAGAACTGGGAAAAATTTTAAGTAGTAGACTGATTTGAAAGCAGATTATAAACAGTTGAAGAGAATTAGCAAACTGTAAGATGGGTCAAGAGAAATTACACAGAGTGTGGCATGGGAAGGCGGATACACAGAAAGCAGAGAGGGTGAGAAACCTGGGGACACAGTGAGGAGGTCCCACATGCTCCACCAGAGGCCCAGAGGTAGAAGAGAAGAGAAACTGATGGGGTGATACATGGAGAGAATGGCTGAGAGTTTTTCTGAAACTGATCAGAACAATCAAGAAGATTCAAGAGGCCCAGTGTCTTTCTAAGCAGAAAAAAAAAAAAAAAGCTCATGCCAGAACATGACAGATTGCAACTGCAAAACACCAAAGCAATCCCAAAAAACAAAATACAGATTACCTTCCAAGGATTGTCAGGCTGACAGCTAAGTTCAGAACTGAGAGCAAAGCCAGGAGGTGGTGGGACCATCCCCTTGGTGCATGAAAAGAAAATAACTGCCAGCCAAGAACTCTACGCTCGGTGAAGATTACTGTAAAATGAGGGTGAAATAAAGACATTTTCAGACAAATTGAGAGTTGCTCTGAAGGAAATGTTGATGCCGCAGCTTAGGCATGGGAAATGGCCCTGCTGTGTTCCAGACACAAAAAGGAGTGAACAGCAAGGAGAAGGTCACAGGGAAGGAGGGGATAAGGGAGCATTGAACAACTTCCTGTTGGGTCCTAAATGTAGAACTAAAATACACAACAGCATATAATTCCAGGGAGTCAGCAAGGTTGTGTTCTCAGGCCTCATATTACTGAGAAGGGGGTGGTATTGACCAACATTGAACATGGGTAACTTATAGACTCATGTTGTAATTTTGAGGGTAACCATGAAAATAATGGAAATATATGACTTCAAATTAACAAAAGGAAAAGGAGAATAATGAAAATAACCCAAAAGAAGGCAGGAGAGGAGAAAAGAAAAAGAAGAGGCATGGCCAGCAGAAAGGATAAACTGAGACCCCAGGACCCCAGTGGATGAAATGTTCCAGGCATAAGGCTGAGGTGATTGGGGTTGTGGTCACGTCCTGAGTCTAATTATAGGCTCTGGGTGAGAGACACACGATGTAAGGATAGAGAACATAAGAGGATGGAGAGAGAACACACCAGCTCAATGGGCCATAAGGTAAAGAGGGAAATGAGAGTAGAGAGAGGCTCAGACTCAGCACAGTGATCTGAGCTGTGACTGTTTTAGTCAGTGACCTGGGGCTGTGTCAGGCTCAGTCTGGTGCCCTGAGGCTGCAGTTTCGGAGAGGCTGAAGCAGCCACAGTGGTAGCTTAAATGCATATTTTAGAAGTGGAGAGACACTTGAAAGCACTCAGCAAGTGTCCATCACAAAAGTGAGGAAGAGAAGTAAGGTAAACCGAAAGAAAGTAGAAGTAGTGCAGAAATCAACAAAAAAAACGTGCATTAAAGATGAACAGATCCCTCTCTGGGAAGGTCTTAGAAACACCTGAGGAGACTAACCCAGTGAAGAGGAGGCTCAGAGTGCTAGTGTCCAGCTACGGGGAACATCATCACAGATTCTGCAAACAAAAACAAGGGAATGTAATGAACAGTTCCATGCTGATAAATCTGCAGATTCAGAGGAAATGGAGAAAACCAAAAAAGTAACAGAAACAGATTTAAGATATAGAAATACTGACTAACACTATAGTAAGCAAAGAAATTGGGTCATTGGGAATGTAAAGTGGTATAGTCACTGTGGCAAACAATCTGACAGTTCCTCAAACAATTAAATATGGAATTCCTCTATGACCTAGCAGTTCCACTCCTGGGTTTATACCCATGAGAAATGAAAACATATGTTCACAAAAATATGTGTACATGAGTGGTCATAGTGGCATTATGAACAATAGCTGAAGAGTGAACAACTCAGGGACTTCCCTGGCAGTCCAGTGGTTAAGACTCTGCGCTCCCAATGCCAAGGGTACGGGTTCCATCCCTGGTCAGAGAACTAAGATCCCTCATGCCGCAGGACGCGGCCAAAAAATAAATTAAATCAATAAAATAAATAAAAAGACTGAACAGCTCAAACGTCCATCACCTGAGGAGTAGAAAAATAGAATGTGGTATATCCATACAAGGGGATATTATTACATGCTACCACACGGAGGGACCTTGAAAACATTGTGCTAAGTGAAAGAAGCCAGTCAGAAAAGGCCACACGTTGTTTGATTCCTTTTATAGGAAATGTCCAGATCAGGCAGACCCACAGAGGCAGAAGGTAGATTAGTGGTTGCCAGGAGTTGGGGGAGGGGAATAGGGAGGTAATAGCTAAAGAGTACGCTAAGTAGTTTCTTTTTGCAGTGATGAAAATATCCTAAAATTGACTGTGGTGGTGTTTGCATATATCTGCAAATACACTACAAAATGCTGAATTATATACTTTAAATGGGCAAAGTTTATGGTAAGTGAATTATATCTTGATATATAAAGGTGTTCTAAAAGAAAAGAAAAAGAAATTGGACCAGAAAAGAAATGTTTCCACCAAGAAAAGGTCAGCCTGCATGGCTTCATGGCAAGTTCCACCAAACAGTCAAGAAGACACGATTCTAATCTGACACAACTCTTCTAGGAAATTAAAAAAAAAAAAAAACTCCTGCTAAGGCACTGAAACTCAGCAGGAAGAGCATGGGAGAAGAAAATTACAAGCACGGATGCAAACATCCTAGACAAAACATCATCAAGTTACATCAGCAAAACAGAGAAAGGATAAAACCCATCGTGGCCAACTGGGTTTATTCCAGGAATGCTTAATGTCTAACATTAGAAAAATCAATTAGTGAAATTCCTCAATTTAGCAGATTAAAGGAGAAAAATCACACATCAAAAGATGCAGGGATGACATTTGATAAAGTTCAACATCCATTTGTGATTTTAAAAACATTCATAGCAAACTAAAAGCAGAAGGGAACTTCTTTAACTTGATACAGGGTGTCCAGAAAAACACACAGCAAACCTCATGCTTAACGGTGAAATGGCAAAAGCTTCCCTTTTAAAACCAAGAGTCAGACAGGGATGCCTGTCGTCACCGTTGTCTAAATCTGGGTGATGCCAATTGTCTTAACAGACCCTCAAGCATGATGGGAGTCTTTTCTCTCATGTAGCAATCACGTTCTGGCTCTGTGAGTGCATTGACTCCTGGTCTCTCGCCTTGTAGTGCCAGTCTTTAGGGCACCCTTGCGTCTGGAGGGGTGGGTCTGGGTAGCAGAGATGAGCGAGGATGAGGGTCCCCACTTTCTGGTGGTGGTGCCCACAGTTCTCTCCTTCACTTCATGGCCACATATGCTCTGTGCTGGCTGGTGGCTGTGGAGCTGGGGGTCAGGAGGCTGGGTCCCAGAGGGTAGCTGGCAGATTCTGCACGATTATGCTGATGGCCCTAGCCAGTGTAGCAAGGCAGGAAGAACCGCATAGTAAGAAAATAGACTGGTGTCTCTGCAGACTGCATGATTGTACACAGAGCATCTGAAAATCATCAGAGATGAATTACAACACATAGCAAGGTCACCAAATACTAAATCAGCATAGGGTCAGTTGGACTTTTGTAGGTCAGCAACAGAGGGAAGACTGACTTTATAAAGTTATTTTATTTTTATACACTATCACTCTGGAACACAGACTGACTCTAATACAGGCCAGCCCTGTGGGAGGCTGTAAGACTTCAGACTTCAGTGGGGGAACGTGTAAGACTTCAGAGAGAGGCAGGAAGGAATCCTGAGTAAATGGAGAGAGATGCTGTTCTCACCAATGGAGAGATTCAAAATTACACACACAGGGGACTTCCCTGGTGGCGCAGTGGTTAAGCATCTGCCTACCAATGCAGGGGTCACGGGTTCGATCCCTGGTCCGGGAAGATCCCACATGCTGCAGAGCAACTAAGCCTGTGCACCACAACTACTGAGCCCACGCACCTAGAGCCCGTGCTCTGCAACAAGAGAAGCCATCACAATGAGAAGCCCGTGCACTGCAACAAAGAGTAGCCCCGCTCGCCACAACTAGAGAAAGCCCGCACACTGCAAAGAAGACCCAATGCAGCCAAAAATATATAAATAAATTTATTTTAAAAAATTGCACAGAGCAGTCATGACCACCCCAGCAAACCCTGTCACGTGTGTGCAAATGCAGAGCCAACGTGTGCCCTTGGAATCTGTTGGAAGGAGCTCCTGACGGAATCCCAGTAAAACGTCAGGAGCTCGTGACACTAGCCCAGGGTGGAGCCTGGAAATGAGCCACATGTGAGGCTGCTGTGACATCACAGAGCAGCGAGGAGATGGAACCTTTGGGATCCTGAGGGAGGGATGCTGGCCCCACCATACTTCATGGGCAGATGTTGGTGTCAGCTGGATGGAGAGCTGGATGTGCACAGCAAGATGGGGAAGCTTTTGGAAGATGTTTAGGAGATTGTTTATGACATTAGTGGTGGCAGTTGAGAGTGCCTGGGCACAAGGCTGTTTCTTGAGCTGGGTGAGAGCTGTGTTTCCCAGTTGTGCTGCTCACTTCCATGTGTGTATTATATCTTTTGAAGATACCTGAGTGTTGTAAAGTACCAGACCAACATTTAGGTCTCGTTTCTTCCCAGGAAATGGGTCCAGCGCTGGGAGAGGACAGCCAGGTGGAGCAAGGGCAGCCAACCTGGACTCAAGTCCTCCATGGGATTCCTGGGCAGGCTTATGTGCCCATCGACCCGCCTGTCTCAGACCAGATGCCCACAGAGAGGGAGGGGCAGCTGTGTTGAGCACAGTGGCAGGTGCACTGGTGTGGGCAGCTGGGTGGTTGGAGGGTCTGTGCTGTGCCGGGTGGCCTGGGCGCTTTCTGGGCTGGAAGGCGCAGCCCCTGGAGATAGGCTGTGTGGGCAGAGGCTCATTGCTCCAGGCTGGCATACAGGGCTGAGAGCCTGTGAGGGACTTCTCCATGCCACTGGCTGTATGTTGAACTTTGTCATTTTGAATGGGCCACAAGTGCATGGGACAACGTGTGAGTGGCTCACACGCCATAAGGGAGAAGAACGTGTTTCCTCTGCCCCAGGCTGCCTTTATCCTGGGTTGCCCCGTGCACCCACAGGTGTGCACGCAGGTACTCTGCAGAGGTAGGCCTGTGCCTTGCACTGAGTGTACACGGCAGGTGGGCTGCGGCATTTCTGAGGCCTGCTGAATACTGGAGTGGATGGAGCCCATTTATTCAGCCGATCTCCAGTCTTTTTGAATACCAAACAGTGCTTCCAGTGTTTTTGCACGACAGCATTGCATTGGGTAACGTGTGAGTGACATACACTTGTACGTTTTTTCTTGCTGCTGACATTAAATTTTTTTTTTTGCTTATATGTTTTAAGATAACATATCTGTAGTCTGTATTTCTAGAAAGAGAATTGGTGGGTGAATTTTTATAGATATGTCAGTCCAGAATTCCAGCCAAGGAGGAACACCTCCTTCCCTGTGTCCTTGACAATAATCCTATCAGACATTGATTTGTACTCCTCTGATGAATGAAAAATAACCTATCAATATAGTTTTTTGTTTTTGTTTTTGCTGTACACGGGCCTCTCACTGTTGTGGCCTCTCCCGTTGCGGAGCACAGGCTCCGGACGCACAGGCTTAGCAGCCATGGCTCACAGGCCCAGCCGCTCCACGGCATGTGGGGTCTTCCCGGACCGGGGCACGAACCCGTGTCCCCTGCATCGGCAGGCGGACTCTCAACCACTGCGCCACCAGGGAAGCCCTCAATATAGTTTTATTTTGCATTTTTTTGAGTGAAATGCAAATAAGTTTTTAACAGCCAGCTATATTCCCTTCCCTTGAACTGTATGTTCATATCCTGTATCCAATTAACAGTTGATTCCTTTGTTATTGATCTAGAGGAAAAGATACGCCTGTGTCCACATATGTACATGCAACACATGCACATGTGCCCATATGCACATGCCCACACACAAGCAAAGAAACTTGGTCCTTGGCCTGGGATCTGAATTGCAGCATTTCCTCTGTTGGTCTTGGGGTTCTATGCTACTTTTTTCTGTGCAGAGATTCTTGTACATTTAGATAGTCTAATTTATTAAATTTTAAAGGCATTTTGGATTCTGAGTCACTCTGACAAAAGCCTCCCTGATTCTAAGAATGTTTTATGAACCTCTCATCTTTCCTCCAGCACTTCTGTGGGTTCCTCGTTGTGTTGTCGTTTCTGCCTCTTGTCCCTGGGACCTTCTCCACTGAGCCCGGACCCACCTGATGGCCACCCTCTTCCCTGTACCCCATGCATTGTCTCACCCCTGCACCTCCGTGAGGGTTTGTCCTCTGTTGCTGCACTCCGGGCCATAAGTTCACAGGCTGGCTGCACTGAGTCCACACTGACTGTTAAGGGGGCCTGGGCAGGGGCCAGCTGGGCCCCCATAAAAGGGAGGTGGGGATGTGCCATCTTGGGATGAGGGACGCCGGGGGGTAGAGCAGTGCTGCCCCCTTGGGTTTCAGCCTCATGCCTACCATGGGAGCTGGGTGATGGCTCAGGGGAAAGGCCTGGCCCTTGGGCCTCAGGCCTCAGCCATGTGGCCACACGATTTTCAGATGGCCATTCCTGGACTTGAGCTGACCCTTCCTCAACATCCTTCTGCCCAGAACAGATGTAGACCCCACCTGGCCTCAGGAGAGTGTCAGCTTGCCTGTGGCTGTGTTTATGGAGCTGCCTCTGATACCCTGGTGGACATGCTGAGGCCAGGTGGGAGTGAAACTACCTGTAGCTATGTAGACTGGTCCTGGGTGTGGGGGACCCCTGAGTTAGCTCCTCATGTGCAGTGTGGACACAGGCTGGCACCAGGTGGGGGGGGGGCCCTGTCCTCAGTGCCCATGTGCAGAATTTGGACACAGGCCCCCCCAATGCCTCCTGGAAGACTGGAAGGCAGCATCACCTGCCATTTGTCTCCCTCTCCTCGTCCGTTTCCAGCCTGGCCCCAGGTCCCCCCAGGATGGCCTTACAGTAGGGGTCTTCTTGGATGCCGGAATGTTTTGGCAGCGGTGGGAGCTTGGTTAATCTGAATCCTGCCTGGGGGATGTGCTGGTTGGAGGCTACAGTGCTTTAGCCATGTGGCACGCAGTTCTGGGCACAGCTGTTGACATTCCTGTCTGGGGACAAGTCTCCACTGTGTGAGCTGTCTTTGTGTGAGGAGTATGGCTCTTCCGGCCTCCAGCCCAGGGTCCTCGGGCCCCTGCCTGCTCACCCTGCCCCAGTGCAGCAGCTGTCCTCAGGCAGGGGCCTGGAAGTCCACAAAACTGCCCCCTGACGTCAGCCTCTGCCACATCCCCATGTCCTTAGGCATGAAGTCCTAATGCTAGATAAGGGGTGCAGGTAACTGGGGCTGCCGTGTGCTGCTACCCCTCCAATGCATCGTCCCAGCTCCAAGCTCACGTGTCTTCTCCCCGAAGGTCTTACTGCCTCTGCATCCCCACTGCTCAGTGGCCCACAAAGGATCTGTCCGTGTCTCAGGGACCTTTGGAGCTTCTCCTCTAGCCAGCACCCATGCTGGCCTCCCACAGCACACCCAGGGGCCTCCTGATTCAGAGTGTTGCTTACGGAGAGGGGCACGGGTCTTTCAGCAACGTCTGCACAGACTTGAGCTGGCAGGGATGCCTCTGTGGGCTCTGCTCACCCACGCCCTTGGTCTCAGGGTTGGGAGCAGTTGCCACCTCTGCTCTCCCACAGCTCACCGGTACACTAGCTCTGAGCACTGTGGAGAGCAGGGCCAAGGCCTGGGGTGGGTCTTCTCGTGCCCACCATGGCCTCACTCATGCTGCACCTAAGTGTGCAGAGGTGGGGGGTAGTGGTCCTTTCTGCTCTGCACCCCTAGGCCTGACCAGTCAGCTCTGGTGTTCTGGTAGCCTCCTTGCCCAATGCTGCCTGGGCCTCCTGTCAGCCTGGTTCCCAAGCCTCAGCATCCTGCTTTGCTGTTCTCAGGGAGCTGATCAGCAAGGGTGAGACAGGGGCAACTCCTTCAGGGACCGGGATCCAGAGGCCTCAGGGTAGGGCCGATTCTGCTTTGCACGGGCCCCACCCTTACCAGGGTGGATATGCAGCGACTCCCCTCTCCACTAGGCAGGGCAGGGCATGCTGGGGGGTGTGTGCATGCAGCTACAAAATGTGGTACCCGAGGTTGTCCCCAGGGGAACCTCAACCTGCAGCATTACTGCTGGAGTCTGTTAGAGGGTTGGGTTCTAGAAGGCCCTGCCCACATCCCTTCCCCTGCAGAAAGCTGCAGCTCTCCTTGTCAGCCCAGTGGCCACCGTACCCCTGAGGGGGCTTTGGAAGGACAGCAAGAAATGGAATGGGGCATGGTGTGGGGCTCCAGTATCTGTGAACTCCTGATACCCCTGGTTCCTGGGGTTGGCTGAGGTGAGAGGTGGGGGCTGGGGCTTGTTTCTAGTGGTGGGCTCTGAGCCCCATTCACGTCCAGGTGGGCACCTCTCCCTCCTGAGGGCTGAAGGTCTGGGTGGGGCTGGGCCTGGACGTTCCTGGAGCCCAGATGTGCAGTTGTCTGTCTGGGGACACTGAGGCCCATGGTTCTGAGCACAGAGCAGGCAGAAGGCCAGAGCCAGTCAGTCCCTGGATGGAGCAGCTGGTAAGGAGTTAGGGCAGGCAGGCCAGACAGAGGAAGACGGACCCAGGCCAGGGCCTTGGCTCAGCCAAGAGAAGGGGTGGAGTTGCACAAGGACCAGGAGCCCACTTCCCAGGTGGCACCTGGGTCCTGGGACGAGAGGCCCCTTCTGGTGCACATATTCCAGGAGACCCCATTGGAACCATGGGGGCCATCTGCACAGGCTGCAGGACAGGGAGTGAGCCAGGGCCATCCTCAAGGGACCACAGGGCCGTGGGGGGCACCCCTAGCTGGGGATGGCAGAGTGTGGGGGTCCTAGAGCAAGCTGGGTAAGCAGACATGGGAGTGGGTCGGGGAGGGTACAGTAGATGTACGTCTCATGCGGCCTGAGGCAACTGTGCCCGCTCCCTGCCTTGGTTGTCTGCCCTTGGCCAATACCCTGGGCTGGGCAGTCTTCCCAGGTGTGTGTGTATGAGTTTCTAGCTGTGTGTTCCTTCCCCTGTCATCAGACCTGGGCAGTGAGGCTGGTGTCAGCTGGGGTGTGACTCCCTGAAGGGACTTGTTGGGGAGTGGTCAGCATCGGTGTGGATACCTGAGTTATGCTCACTGGGCAGCCAGTGTGAGAACCCAGGGCGTGCAGGGGGCCAGGCAGGGGTCCACAAGCAGTTGGCAGGGCAGGGCGTGAGTGGATATGGGGGCAAGCGGGTGTAGAGAGGATGCCTGGTGGGCAAGGGTCCCACGGCCTTCTCACCACCCCTCCGCTGCCAGGTTCTCTGTGACCTTTCTATACCGTCCCTGGGCCTGCTGCCCCTTCTGTCCCCCAGGTGGGCCCACTGGGGCTCCTATCCAGTTGCCACCATGCTTTCCGGCTGAGCAGGTTCTTCTGCTGCCCCAGCATCTGCAGCCCTCGCCCAGCGCCCACCTTCTGCCTCTGGGGCAGGGCTCACTCTGGCCTCTCTGTGCCCAGGCTGACGGGCAGTGAGCCCCTGACCATCCTCCCGCTGACCCTGGAGCCGGAAGCAGCTGCCCAGGCACACTACAAGGCCTGCGACCGGCTGAAGCTGGAGCGCAAGCAGCGGCGCATGTGCCGCCGGGACCCCGGTGTGGCTGAGACGCTGGTGGAAGCGGTCAGCATGAGTGCTCTCGAGTGCCAGTACCAGTTCCGGTTTGAGCGCTGGAACTGTACGTTGGAGGGTCGCTACCGGGCCAGTCTGCTCAAGCGAGGTGAGTGTGCTGGGACACTGGGCCGGAGCAGGGAGGCAGGACCTCCTGGCCCTGGTGTGCGCCCCTAGTGCAGCACCTCAGCTGAGTTCCAGGTGACTGGGCGGTGGGTGGGATCTGACCCCCCCGATCCCCCCTTCCCCTGCCTCCTACCCTCTCCCCCATGCCCGGTCCCTTCTCACACCTGCATGAAACAGTTGCTGGTGGCACAAGGCACATGTGGTCAGCTGTGACAAGGCCTGAGGCAGCTCTGATGGCTCTTGCCACATGGCAGTGGCTGAGGCCCGGTGCCTGGGCACAGGAGCAGGGGTCCAGCTGGTGCCCCAGCCCAGAGCACGGAGCCTCCTCTCTTGTGTCTCCTTCTGCATGAGGGTGCCGAGGGGGACTCTCATCTGAGTCTCTCAACAGCGTTGTTTTAAAAACTAGGGGACACGGGGGAAGGGTAAGCTGGGACGAAGTGAGAGAGTGGCATGAACATATATACACTACTAAATGTAAAATAGATAGCTAGTGGGAAGCAGCCGCATAGCACAGGGAGATCAGCTCGGTGGTTTGTGACCACCTAGAGGGGTAGGATAGGGAGGGTGGGAGGGAGGGAGATGCAAGAGGGAGGAGATATGGGGATATATGTATATGTATAGCTGATTCCCTTTGTTATAAAGCAGAAACTAACACACCATTGTAAAGCAATTATACTCCAATAAAGATGTTAAAAAAAAAACAAAACTAGGGACCTGAGGCCCAGGGCATGGCAAGGCTCACAGAGGGCCCTGGCCAGTCTAGTAGGTTGGAGACCCAGATGGATAGGGTCTCCGATTGCTGGGCACACCTGTGGCCCAGTACACTCTGGGTTCTCTCCTGCCCCTGACCAGTCCTATGTCTGGGGCACGAGGGAGCACCTCCTGTCCCCAGGTGCACATGGCAGCCCAGGCAGGTACGCCCCTCCCTGCATGGAACACACCAGGAAGGATCCTTCCCGCAGACCCTGCTCTATACGGAATGTGTGCCTGGGGATGCCATGATTTGGCTGCACCTGAGGGAGACGGGGGCCGCTGTGGCCTGCTGACCTGCCCCTGCCCCCACCACCCCAGGCTTCAAGGAGACAGCCTTCCTTTATGCCATCTCCTCTGCTGGCCTGACGCATGCACTGGCCAAGGCGTGCAGTGCAGGCCGCATGGAGCGCTGCACTTGTGATGAGGCCCCTGACTTGGAGAACCGAGAGGCCTGGCAGTGGGGTGGCTGCGGGGACAATCTCAAGTACAGCAGCAAGTTCGTCAAGGAGTTCCTGGGTCGGCGGTCTAGCAAGGATCTGCGAGCCCGTGTGGATTTCCACAACAACCTCGTGGGTGTGAAGGCAAGCAGGGTGGGGTGCGGAGTGGGAAACGGTGCAGGGTGGGGGGCGCACAGGGCACAGGGCAGGGCATGGGGTGGGTGTGGGGTTGCAGGTGGTGTGAGTTGGGGAGCAGGGCGGGAAAGTGCAGAGGGGTGGGCAGGGTGCATATGTGTTTAAGGGCTGGGGTGCAGGGGCTGAGGGAGGGGCATTGGTGGTGGAGAGGGCTGGAAGGAGGTGAAGTCGGCTGCCTCTGGGGCTCTGTTCCAGCCACTGGTGACAGCCAGGGCCTCCAGTCCTTCTGCTTATAAGGCTCATTACTTACCAGATGGGCAGGGATACTAGTTGTCATGGTGGGGAACTCCATGGAGGGGTGCCCCGTGGTCTCCCATGGTTGGGTGGAACCAGAAGGCCTACTTGCTGCTGGCTGGTGAACAGGCAGGTGGGTCCTGGCTGGTCAAGGCCACAGGGAGGGTCTCCCTGCTGGGCACCATCTAACCAGGAAGACAATGGACTGGTCCCTACCCGCCAGGGCTGAGGGGTGGGTGGTCCTGTCACCAGGGACCTAGGTGGACAGCAAACAGGTAAGTGTGTGGTCCAGGGGTCCCAGGGAAAAGCTGGGGGTGTGGCTGGCTCAAGCTGGGGAGGCGGCTGCTACCTCAGGGACCCTGTCTATGGCCAGGACTGTTCCGAGGAAACTTGAAACAAAAGACTCAAGGTGAAAAGGACTGTTTCAGCTCTCTTGCTGGGCCCTTCTGGGAGCTGCTGGCTGCAGGCATGGCTGGACCTGGGGGGACCTGGCTCCGCAGCCACTCTCTACCCACCCGCCAGCCCCTTGGCTCCACGCCGCTGGAGGAGGCATCGGGTCCCACCACCTTCACTGTGGACAGAACACCCCACCCTCTTAGTCCCTGCACAGGCTGGCCAGTCAAACGCCTCCCAAGGCCCAGCCTGAGCTGGGGGATAGTCAGGGGCTGGGAGGGGGAGCTGCGTGCTTGCTGGGCAGCCCTTGCGATATGGAGCCCCAGCCTAGGGGCTGGAGGGGGGCGTGAGGTCATTAATGCCAGCCTCACTCTGAGCCCCTCTTTATTGAGAAGCCAGAGTTCTGAGGTGTGGGCTTATTAAAGAATCAGTTTCCCCCTATTCCACAGGAGCTCTGCCTCTCCTTCCACCCTCTGGGGAGGGGTGCAGGCTGATTAAATCCCCCATGGGAGGCCCTTTCTTTTCCTCTGCACTCGCTCTTTTGTAAGCTATTAATGAAAAGTCAGAATATGAAAGTGCTCCATTAGCTCCACTGGTCCTGGGTAAGCCTCGTTTTAATTAAATTTGTCCGGGTTTCTCAGCAAAGTATCATTAAATGTGACTCTTCTGTTGCCTGGCTGGAGGGCAGCTATGTTTCTTAATCCCCCTTGAGCCGCCTCTCCCTGGGGGCAGTGTGGGAGCTCAGGCCTGGCTTGGGGCCCACTGGGAGAGGGACCTCCCCTTCCCCTGCCGTTCTTCTTCCCCGTGTCCCTCTAGGGACCCCAGTGTGGAAAGTCAGGCAGGAGGCCCCGTGGGACAGCTGGGCTGACTCCACGGCTTTGCAGGTTGGACCCAAGTCCTGGGAGGGGAAGGGCCCAGCCTGGGTCTTGGGCAGCTTCCCAGATCCCAAGCGGAGTGTGGGTGCTGGGCCATGCCTGCTCCTGCCTGCATGTGTGCGGTGGGTGCAGCCCCCTCCCATCTGGACCTCTCTGGAGGCTTTCTCCCACTTTCCAAGTAGCAGGGTGGGGGATGGTGCCTGCACATGCAGTAGCATCTGATCCCTGTGCTCAGGCAGGGGCATGGCCAGTTCTGTCCACTAGGCAAGCTAACTTGCTTGTCCTTACTTTTTCAAGGAGCAGACTGCTGAGGACAGACTGTGTGGTCCTGGGGGGTGCTGACAGGGGGGCTAGTGGGGAGGTGTGCCCTGCCTTGCAGAGGGCAGCCTGGGATGCAGGGATGGGAAGGGAGGACCATGATGGTGCAGGAGGTGGGTTCAGGGTGCTGCAGTGGCCTCTCTGAAGGTGTGGTGCTGGCTATGGGGTTTCTGTCCTGGGTGGTTCATGACTTGGAGAGGGAGGGACATGTGTGGGTACCAGGGGGCCTGGGTGATGAGCAGTGGTGACCCCCTTTGCCTGGGCCCGGGTCTGGGGGGCCATGAGATCTGGCCCTGGGGTGAATGGCAGTTCCAGCCCCTCTGAGGGTTGTCCTTGGGGACTGGTCTCCAATCTGCTCAGAGTGGCCCTTATGCCCACCTCCCTCCCAGGTGATCAAGGCTGGGGTGGAGACCACATGCAAGTGCCACGGCGTGTCAGGCTCGTGCACCGTGCGGACGTGCTGGCGGCAGCTGGCGCCTTTCCATGAGGTGGGCAAGCGCCTGAAGCACAAGTACGAGACAGCGCTCAAGGTGGGCAGCACCACCAATGAGGCCACCGGCGAGGCCGGCGCCATCTCACCACCGCGGGGCCGGGCCACAGGGACGGGTGGTGGCGACCCACTGCCCCGCACTCCGGAGCTAGTGCACCTGGACGACTCACCCAGCTTCTGCCTGGCCGGCCGCTTCTCCCCAGGCACTGCCGGCCGCAGGTGCCACCGTGAGAAGAACTGCGAGAGTATCTGCTGCGGGCGTGGTCACAACACACAGAGTCGGGTGGTGACCCGGCCTTGCCAGTGCCAGGTGCGCTGGTGCTGCTATGTGGAGTGCAGGCAGTGCACCCAGCGCGAGGAAGTCTACACCTGCAAGGGCTGAGCCCCTGTGCCTGGCCAGGCTGCTGCAGGGGTGCAGGCAGTGTGTGCAATGTGAGGGGTGTACACCTGCAGGGGCTGAGCCCCTGGGCCTGGCCAGGCTGTTGCAGGGGTACAGGTGGTGTGTGCCATGTGAGGGGTCTAGACCTGCAGGGGCTGAGTCCTTGACCCGGGCGCCCCCAGTATACTTGGTTACAAGGCAGGGGCAGAGGCCAGGGAGTTGGCTGGGTTGGCCATCTCTGCCCTTTTATCTCCCCATCTCAAAGGCCTAGTCTGACCTCTGCATCCCCTCTGTTTGTCCCTCCCCATGACCTGAGAGCTTTGCACAGATGCTTTCCAAGCTGTGTCCCCGAGTCACCAGGTGGCCCTCCTGCGCTGGGTGCCCTCTGAGGAGCAGTGGGCACACCTTCGTGACCACACGGCCTCTGTGTGAGCTGCCTGTGGCCTGTCCTGCACCAGCACTGGCTTAGAGTCAAACCACTAGGGTAGAGAGCAGATGCCTGGCTGCCCAGGTGCGGGGGTTCTACTGCCGGCCCCCTCTGACATCGAGTACTTCTCTTTGGAGTGATATCAGTGACTTTTAAGTTATTTTTATTTAACTAATATATAATTATTATTTTCTCCATCCCTGCAGTCTCCTAGGCTGTGGCTCCTCCCCCTCTCAGCAGAGCCTCGCCTGGAGGGGCCCCTTTCTCCCTCCCCTCCACGCCCCCTCCTAAACTGTTCGCCTGATCTGCTTTGTCGTTTGAAACCACTAAATCCAGAGAGACATGCTGTCGTTGTTTTTGAAGAAGTAAAGCAGGCTGTGTCTGGCCACCACCCTCAGGGTTTCTGGAAGCCAGGTCCCATGGTCCAGGCCGGCTACCCATAGCAAGGCTGACCTGGGAAGTGGACGGGCCCTGCTCTGCACCCTGTGGGCACGTGGCTCCACACTCTAGCCTCCTCAATGCAGATTCTGGGGCTGGGGGTGGCAGAAGGTGGCCTGTTCTCCCCCAGAGGTGGGCATGGGCAGAGGGGCAGGGCCAGCCCCTTGGAGGTTCATTTCATGAGGAAGGCACAGCTTGCTCTCTATCACTGTGGGGGAGGCAGGGCGGGGACAGACATGGGTGGAGAGAGTCTAGGTTAGGATGTGGCAAATGGAAGGCCGTTCTCCTTGGCCATGCTGTTGATTTTGCAGGGAAGGGAAAAGGATGGCCAGCGCTGACCTGATTTGGTTTGAGGGTGTGTGCACACATGTGTGCATGTGTGTATGCATGCGTGAGTGTGTGGTGTGTGTGCATGAGCATGTTTGATTGTGTGCATGCATGAGTGTACATGTGTGTGAGTATGTGATGTGTGTATGCATAAGTGCATGTGCGTGAGCACGTATATTATCTGCATGTGGTGTGTGTTCACGCGTGAGAATGAGCACATCTGTGCATGGGTGTGCATGTATGTACACGGATGCATGTATGCGTGTGACCATGTGCACATGTTTGTGCATGTGTGGTGTCTGTGCTTTGCGTGTGCATGTGTGAGCATACGTGTGTGCGTGCACGCATGTGCGTAAGCATGTCTGCATGTGTGTGGTGTGTGTGATCATGCACACTGTGTTGGGTTGTGGTCAGTGGTTGGTTGGGGTGTGGCCTCTGCCCTGTGCCCTTCCTAAGTGTGGAGCTCTACTTCCCATGTTGGTGGGGCCTCCAGCCCTGGGCCCATCCTGCTCAGCTCTATGACTGTGCCCCGAGGGTGTGCACTGGGGTTTGGGCAAGCGCAGAGCTGGGTGGCAGCGTGGACACGGGAACTACTGAGTGAAGGGATTCCTCGGAGTCCAGGGGGGCTTCAGGAACCCTGGGGACTGTGTTTTTAAAAGAAAACCTATTTATGTGGATGTGGGTCTCTTTGTCCCTGTTTTATAGTGTAAATAGTAAAGTTTATTCTCCTGTGGTTCAGAGAACAGCCCCATGAATAAGTGCATGCTGACAGAGTGGTGCAGCCAAGGCACGTCCCCTGGGAGGGGACAGTGGACGATGTGGGTCTGCCCCTCAGTCTCCTTCACGCCTGGCTGGAGAGGGTGAGGATAGGCTGGGGTGCATCCCAGTTGTCCCCAAGCATTCCCACCTGCACGCAGACCTGGCCATGCTTCTATGACAAGACTGTAGCTCGGTCACTACTGGGTCTGGAAAGGCGGCAAGTCAGAGGAAGGATTTTTTTTAATCAAATACCACATTTAGCTCTATGTCATAAATATTAAGAAAAGTATTTTTTTAAACAAGGCAGATTGAAAACGTCTGCTGGCTGGTTTGTTTATACATAAATATATATCAAAATGTCTTGCTAAGCAAAGAAACAACTCCCGCTGACGGAGCCTCTCATTAACATGCTTCTCTCTGTGCAGCAGAGGATCTCTAAAAGAAAACATGTTTTGTGGCGGGGTCCAGATCCCCCGACCCCCCCAGGGCCGCAGGGGCAGAGCCATGCTGAGGGCCAGGCGGGTCCCGGCCACCTGCTCTCTTCTCAGCATGCACAGACGTGACTCCGAGCTTGGTTAGGCCAGGTCCAGGCGGGCGGGAGGAGAGGGGCATTCACACACGAGAGAAGTCTTGTGTGAGCCTGTTGATTTCTCTACCTCATCTGTATAGCGAGTAGGTGTGTACTCGAGTGACTTGGAGAATGTATTTATTTAATGGCCTTGTGTAACAGAACAGAAACAAATGGAAACACTAAATAAATGTATTTTTAAATTATAGCCTCATCTCATTGGCTGCCTTCAGCGGGGTTCCAGTGGTCCTGGGGAGAAGGGCCTGTGTGAGGAGGAGGCCTGAGGGAGGAGGGCCCAGGGAGACGAGAGGGTTTACAGACCTCTCACAGACCAAGTCCAGCCCAGCCCTCCCCAGAGGTGGGAGGGGGTGGTAGTTCCCTGTTAGCACCTGGAGATGCAGCAGCTCTCATGTGCAGGGACCATATCCCAGGTCCCCTGTCACTCAGTGGCCCCATGGATCCTCTCATAGGCTGGCACTGGAGGACCACATGCCCAGCTCCTTCGAGCTTGGCCTCTGTCCCAGCACACCCTCAAGCAGTGCTCTCAGTGAGCCTCCAAACCCTCATCTCCACCAGAGTGCCTGCTGAGGCCCTGTTTCACTCTCTCCTCTGGAGCAGGAGTGTGGGGACTGCTGGGGGGCTTTGTCCCCTGTATTAGTCAAGGGGCAATCATAACAAATGACCACAAACAGGGTGAGGGGCACGACTTACAGCAACAGGAATTTGTTCTCTCCCGGCTGTGGAGGCCAGAAGTGGGCAGGCTGAGCTCTCTCGGGAGGCTCTAGAGGATGACCCTTCCTGCCTCTTCCAGGCATTCCTGGGCTTGTGGCCACATCACTCCCGTCTCTGCTTCCATCTTCATGTGGCCATCTCCGTGTCTTCTTTGTCTTCTCCCCTCTGTCTCTTAGGAGGACATCTGCCATGGAACATAGGGCCCACCTAGACAGTCCAGGATGCTCTGATCTTGAAATCATTGACTCAAGTAACTAAGTATAATCTGCAAAGACCCTTTCCCAAATAAAGTCGTATCCTGAAGTTCAGGTGGATGTGAACTTTGGGGGACAGAGCCCCAACCACTGCAGTCCAGGAGACCTGGGACCTGGTCCCTGAGCAGGGAAAGGAGTGTGGAGCAAGGGTGGGCCCAGGCACTGTGGTGGACAGGACAGAGCACATCTCCTTCTCTTGCTCAGTTAGGAAAGAAGACTTTCTCTTTCTTGGCAATTCTTCCCTCATCACCTCAAGGCCTGTTTCCTGCAGAGAGCGGCTGAAGGTTCAGCCCATCCCGCAGTACATGAATTAGGCCCCTGTGTTGGCCACCTTCTCCCTATCTCACGGGGGCATGTGACCCCCCATGTGTGTGGGGGCCCTTGGCTAGCCGGAGGGCGCCCTCTGCCTCCTCTCAGGATGCCTGCTCGACCCCCAGTTTTCTCTCCCTCACTCTAAGCCTGCAACCTCTTCCAGAAGCAGGTTCCTTGTGCCTCATCCCAGCACTGAGTCCCTGACACAGCCTGTCCATCTGTCCGTCCACCTGCTCTGAGTCTGGGGCCCTCTGGGCCCAACACAACCCCCTTCCACCGAGTTTGTCCCCAGTCCCTAGCCCTTCCACCCTCCCTGCTGGCCTCTGTCTTCCCTCGAGCCCATCTCGTGTGTCCTCCTCCCCCACAGCTGTGATGTGCCCTGCTGGAACCCTGGTGGTCCCTCTCCTGGGAGGTCACCTCCCTGGCACCTCGGGTCTTGTCCAAGTCCCCCTGGATACCCAGGAGAGGAGCTGCTGCACGAGGAACGTGGAATTATCTGCCTAATCACTGTACTCAGGCGGAAGGGTTACAGTACCCCCTCTCTGCCCTCCTGAACACTGCCACTGGAGACCGGATGGTTCCTCCTGAGGCCAGACCCTCTGCCAGGCCGAAGGTGACCTGGCAGCTCCAAGAGGCCCCTCAGCCAGGCACCGGGATCCACAGGTGAGGGATGGGGGTGGGTGGCAACAGGGCAGAGGGGGACTGAGGGCCCTCTCGCCACGTGGGGGGCCCGTGGGGGCAACTCCCCGTCTTCGCATGTTGTGAAAACCGAGACCTCCTGCCCGGCACCGCTATGGAGGGGCAGGCAGAGGGCTCAGGCCTCTGTGCCCCGGGTGCGAGAGGGTTGCGAGCTGCCTGGGTTAGAGAGCAGGCAGCCTGAATGTGGCCATTCTTCCTGGGTGACGGGTGGCTGAAACTGTAGCTGAAACCAACCCAGGTGCAGGCTGAGGGCTGCAAGCGGGTGGGGGCTGCAGAGGAGAGAAGGGGCCAGCCAGGCAGGACAGGCTGGACAGGTCACTATGCACAGCCGCCTGCCAGGGCCAACCTCCTCCTACTTGGGCACTCGGCCCCCTGCCGAGGATCCCTATCTGGGCACCCAGGTCTCCCCTCGATCCTGGGTTCCATATGCGGTGGATAAGCTCTGTGCACCTGGCTAACGCTGCATGTGTCTGTGTCTGTGTGCCTGTGTGCAAACATGTGGGGGCGCTGGGTCCACGTGTCTGTGCGTGTGTATGTGTGAATGTGCGCACTGTGAGGACAAAGTGCCAGGCTGTCACTCTCCTTTCCAGCTACCCGTTTTGCCCAGTGACTGTAGTCTCTCCTGCCCCTGTCTCTGGCCTCCTCCCGCTGACAAGCTCGTGCTGGCCCGCCCAGAATCTGAGGCAGGGGAAGGCCTGCCCTGTAGGACCACATCCTGGGGAGGCAGCCCAAGACCACAGGTGGCCAGAGGCAAGTCTGGGCTCGAGCCCAGGTTGGCCCTGCTGGGGTGGGGGCAGGCGCAGGAAGCAGGAGATGGCTGGGGGATTAGGTAAGAAGGTGCGGTTAGGTAACGTCTCAGACGGGCCTGCACTTTGGGAAGGTATTCAGCTGGATCCCACCTGCCTTCCAGGATGACTTCAGAGACAGGATGAGGTGGAGAGGAAGATGAAGGGGGAGGGGAGGAAGGAGGAGTTGGAGAAAGGGGAGGAGGGAGAGGAAGATGAGGGGGAGGGAAAGGGTGGAAAAAGTGAGGCCAATTCACCATGGCCCGAGAGCTCAGACAGGCCACGGTGGGCCTGTTGCCTCTTGCTGTGAGACCCTGCAGGCCCCGGGACCGTAGCAACCACAGGAAGTGGCACTTGCTGCTCTGTTAGGGCCTGGCCAGGCCATGCACAGCAGGTGCTCTGGGGGCAGCCCACGAGGGGTGTGAGAAGGAGGCTGCCCAGGAGGGCTGAAGGCCCAGAGCACTGACGTACGGAAAGCTGGGAGGCTGTGGGCGGGCCCGGGCCACCTGGACCCCACTACTGTGAGCACACAGCCCCCATTCCTGGCCCTGCTCTGGGGGTCTTGATGCCCTTGGCCTGAGCCTACGCCACCCCTCCTGGGACTGCCCCCATCTAAGGAGGCTCTCGGCTGCTGCAAAGGCCACTGGACAGACGGGACAGTGGCAACAGCATGCCGTGGGCTTATGTGCTGGTGCCCTGAACATACGGCCTTGCCTCGACCTGCCCTCCTGCTTCTCAGCTCCTCCTCCAGCTTCCTGTCTCCACCCCCCTCTTCTTAGAGCCACCCCAGCCTGTGACTGTGCCTCTTTCCTCCCCACCTGGGCTGCCCGTGGTTTCCTCCCCAGTGCCTGGCCACAGTGCCTCTTCTGGAAACTGCCCTGCCCTCTGAGCCCCTCCTCGCTCCCTGCCCAGGGCCTCCTCTCTTGGGACAGGACCCTCTCGGCCCACTGTCCAGCACATAGGTCAGGGTGCTGATCCCTGGGCAGGACAGATGCTGGGCAGAGCCAGGACCCCTGCTCTGGGCGACGGGCTGTGTGCCTCGGACCCACTTGGCCTATGTTCGCCTGAGTTCCCGGGCAGAGGGAGACCCCGGTCTGAGGACAAGCGTCCTGACCCTGCAGGGGCTTGCCTCTGCCTGGCTCTTGCGCCTCAGTTTCCCTATGCATACCTTGGAGGTGGAGCTGGGGGCCCAGGGGCAGCTTCGTCCCTTGCACCAGCAAACACCCCCGTGGATGGAGTGAAGGAGGGGTCTAGCAGGTTGCCACAGAAACGAGGCCAAACAAATAGTCCCCCCCAACAGGCCTGTGGGGCCCCTGTGGCAATGACCTCATCTGCCACCAACCCTGTGCTGCGGGGGGTCCTGGGCTGGCAGGGGGAGCTGCAGCATCCTGTGTTTGTGTGGGCCCTCGTCCATGGAAACGGCTGGAGCTGGGGAGTGGAGCCGGGAGGCTCCTGCTGTGGTTATTAGCTGGGCAGCCAGAGGCCCACCTTCCAGAGCGGGGAGAGAAGGGGAGTGGAGAAAGGAGGAGAGAGGGGAGGAGAGAGATGAAAAAGAAGAGGAAGGGAGAGGAGAAGCTGAGAGGGGAGAGGAGATGGGTGGGAAGCAAGGGGAGGGAGAAGAGGGAGGAAGGCAGAGGAGGAAGAAGGTTGGGGGAGGGGAAGGGAAGGAGAAGGTGGGGGAGGGGATGCAGGAGGCCAGAGGAGGAACATAGGGGCAGTTGGGGTTTCGTGATACTGGGGTGGACAGTGGGAGGCCCTGATGCCATGGGGGATGAGAAGACAGGAGCAGCACACCAGGCAGGTGGAACAGCCCTCATAGCCTGTGTGGGAAGTGCTGGGATGTCCCAAACCTGGACTGGCAGGGTCAAGGCCTAGAGTGGGGCGAGGTCCTGGGGGCAGCGCTGGCTGGGACCAGCCAACAAGACCTCAGTGCGGATTTTATCACAGGGGCAGCTGTGCATAGCCACATGATTTTCTCCCCAACTTTGAAAGAGAATTGGTGACCATCCTACGATGCGCATCAGTCATGTATCGTTGTGTAACAGATTATCCAGAGTTGTGGTTTAAAGCCACAGGGCCAGGGGTCCTGGGGACATCTGGTAGTCTACCTGCCACACTCCCATGTATCCTGTACTGATTCAACAGTTGTGAATTTAGTCACGTTTGCTTTGTTTACTCTCTAAAAACATACACATCTATGTTTACCTTTTGAGAGTATGTTGGTGACATCCTGACACTTCAGCCCCGTAATTCTCCAGTGTATCTTCCAGCAACACAAGCACTCATCCACATAACTCCCTATTCTCTTCACACTGACTATTCAACATCAGTGGAACAACAAACATCACTGCGTAGCTGTTTTTGGTTTTTGTTTTCTGACCCAGGACCGATCGAGGACGTACCTGTTTGCCCCTTCAGGGATACCGAGGCAGGTCATGGGCGAAGTGGTAACTGCCCTTTCTCTGTGCCATGCAGGCACGTGGTCTTCCTGTGACTGGTGAGAAATCTACTCCATCAGTGGTCCTGTGACTCATGGATACTCTGCTCCAAGCAGTGATTGCACTGGTGCCTGTGAAAGGGCAATTTCCAAATTCTATCATTTCTGCTACATGTATTACATGTCATTGTTCTATGAAGAAAATGTCCCTCCCCAACTTTTGTTTGCTTTTTCCCATTGCCAAGGACACACAGATTCTTTTTTTTAATTCAAAATGTTACAATGCAATGACGTTGTTACTCTTCAAGTGTTCACATTTTTCCAAATTTGGCTAGGAGGAACCCCGCCCCCCGCCCCCACCAAGTTGGCTTTTCTGTCCCATCAGTCTATGCAGATTTCCTTGCTTTCTGGATTCTAGGGTTTTTAGACAGAATGAAAGTGCTCAGAGAGTCACTCTGGGGACTCTAGAGAGATATTCCCAAAAAATGACTTCGGAAGAAATAGAAACAATTCAGGGCACAGAAAGGAGTCTTAAATAAACTCATCAGTGTCATTAGAAAGATTTGTGGAGGAATTACATAAAACAAGTGTAGAATCTATGGAAAATGAACAATAAAAACAAAAGTGAACTATTGGAAATGAAAATATGGCTGGTGGAATAAGAATTGTTTTTAAATAAAAAAATGAAAGATAAAGCCCAAGAAATCTAGTGAGAAAAATATAGGCCAACTTCTTGTTGGCTATCTTCCAGCTATGGTGGTCACCTAACAGTTTTGGCCAAGGAGATGTGGTGATAAATTCCTGTGGAGCGCGTCCTTTCTCTAATGAAAAGGTAAAGCTTGCTAAGAGAATGCCCATTTTGCTCATCACTTGTATACCCTTCCATCCTTTTCCTGCCTCAAACACAGGCTGTGATGGAGGAGTTGCAGCAGCCATCCTGGGATCATGAGTACAGAAGCCAAACATGAAGGATGAAGGGACACAAATAGAAAAGGCTTAAGTCCCCAGTGACCCTGTAGAGCTCTTGCTCTAATCCCATGCTGCCTCTTCTGTTTCTGTTCTGTGCATGTGATTTAAAACAAATGAACATGGGAATTCCCTGGCGGTCCAGTGGTTAGGACTTTGCGCTTCCACTGCAGGGGGCATGGGTTCAATCCCTGGTCAGGGAACTAAGATCCCGCATGTCGCGTGGCACAGCCAAAAAATAAATAAATAAAAAGTAAAAGTAAATAAATAAAATAAAACAAATGAACGTCTGTTTGCTTAGGCTCCACTGGTTGGGTTTTGTTTTCTGATACCCAGATCATTCCTAACTCATGTGCACATAGAGCCCTGAGGATTGAACAGATACTGGCCATCATCAGCAATTTGGGGGGGGGGGTTGCTAAACTAAAATGGAACCATGCCTTCCAAGCTCCAAGGGATAGTCATCTCCAACCTAGAAGTCCACGCCTAGCCAAGCTTGCATAAAAAAACCAGAACAGAGGCACTCTGGGCAGGCAAGTTCTCAAAAAGTTCACTTCTGTTACACACCCTTTCTAGTAAACTGTTTGAAGTGCTGCACAGAGCAATTCAGGGGATGCAGAGAACAGGGCTCCACCCAGAGAGTGGGGAGGAAGCCTTGGGATGTCTGGGGCAGGGGCGGGGGGACCCCAGAGGTGTGAATAGGGTGGGGTGCAAGGAAGATGGCAGATGTCTCAGGATTGATGAAATTCAGGATGTGTGGGCCCTCATGAAAAACAATACAAAACAGGTCCCCTCCCTGTGATTAGATCCAGCCGCTGGAAAGACAAATTAAAGTACAGAGCTTAGAATGGGGAAGTTTTTGGTAGAAAGCATGGGTTGAGGGGAAGGAGTGAGTTTTGAGCCCACTGAAATAAAGACAAGGGATTGTAGCAAATTGTAGAAAGCTTGCCAAGTCCGGAGGCTGCGGAGGGCACACCTGGATTCGGGGGAGGAGAGGGCCAGGAGGAGGGACAGATCCATTCTCAGATACCAGTGCTGGCTGAATGGAGACCAGTCCAATGTCCTCATTTCGCATATTCTCTCTCTTTTAATCCTAGAAGGATTATTTAGAAACATGCGTGTATCTCATTTATCCCAAGTTCAGCAAGTAAATCTTCGAATCTCATTCCCTCACTTGGCTTCTCCCTCCTCCCTCTTTCCCTTCCTCCTTCCTCCCTCCCTCCCGCTCTCTCCTTTCTTCTGCCTATGTGTTGATCCCTGGACCATGTGTGATGCCTGGAAAAGACCTGGATTAAAATTCAATTCCTGTAAACAAGGTTTACTTCTGACTGAAGGAGTCTGGGGTAATGATTTACTCTCATGGTACATTTTAGTTTTGCTTGATTTAAAAATATAAATAGGTTTAATCAATTTCACCTCTTTAAAAAGTCATTCTGAAAGTAAAGGAAGTGCGGACAATGTCATCAATGCTCTGAGGTGACCAAGAGAAAGAAGGAAGGACAAGCAGGTGGATTTGGCCCCAGCAAGTCAGTGGCCAGGCCACAGACGGCTTCCTGGGGGAGGTTGAGGACCAGTGAGACAGGAATGTAGACCCCTTGGGGAGACAGGCTGGGAAGGGGCAGAGAGAGGTTGTGCAGTCCAGAGACCTTTTGTTTAAAGAATCATTCACTCACTCATTTCACAAACACCTGTTGAGCACCTGATATATGCATATGCTGAAATTAAGGATGTAAACTTTAGAACTGAAACTCTCAGCTTAATGGAGGAAAATATATATGTGAAAAACTTTATGAACACACCGTAAGAGCACAAACCATAAGGAAAAACCAGACCACCGATGTTGGTTATATTTGGAGAAGTATTTCTGCTGGCCACTGCGAAGAGAGTAAGGGGAAAAGACGTCTCCACTTTCTGCCCACAAAGGAGCCCCAGCCAGTGCCTGAGGAAACACCTGCCCCCAGCAGGAAATGGGCTTGCAGTGTGAGGCGTAGAGGTGCTCAGGTGCCTGGCAGAGTGACCTCCCCATTGCTGCTCACCGTAGGACAGGACTCACACCTGAATACTGGTCACAACTCAGGCGAGCAAGGAGTTGCAGGGGCAGAGAGTGAATGGTGTTGTTGCCTCTCTGGTCCGTGCTTTGCCAAGCAGGTCCTCAGAGAGCCTGCCCCATGGAGCCCGATAGCCCAGACTGGAGGAAAAGTTCAGGTGCAGAGCAAGGTCTGAACTGCAGTACACAAACGGGTACAGGATAACCATATCCATAACCACGTGTGGGAGCAAACACAGCGTAAGAGCATCCTAGAGACAAGAGCACAGGGAGAGGGTGCCCCCACCCCCGCACCATGTTCTAGATGAGAGCGAACAAGAGAGCAAGAGAGAGCAACTGATGGTGCAGGAGAGAGGGCATTCCCGAAGACCCAGCTGTGGGGAGAGGGGGAAGTGGGAGAGGAGGAGGGGAGGGGCAGTGGGAACCCATTGTTGGAGGGGGAGAGGGAGGGAGAGAGAAGTCGAGGAGGAGGGGAGGTGAAGAGGGCTGATGTCTGAGCTTGTGAACATGTGTGACTATGTAAGTGTGTATAAGAATATGTGTGACTGTGTGCGTGTGACTGTGTGAGTGAGCTGAGATTGCTGAGAGGGACCTGGGACACAGAGACACGGGGACATGGGGCTGAGAGGGACAGGGGACATGGGGCCAGGGCTACTGTTAACTCAATGCTTCTTAGCAGATCACGGGTTCTGGGCCTGGAAGCTTCTGGTATGTGGAGTTGGGGAACCTCTCTCCTGTGGGCCACACACTCAGGGTTACCCAGGGGCTGGATGGTGTGGACCAGCATGGGAAAGCAATGAAGACCCAGCCCCACCAGCTCAGAGTCCTGGCACTCAACCCACGAAGCCTCCTGCCCAGGGTAGGGCGGTGGTCCTGGAGGGGCGGGGCCTTGAGTGTCACCCTGACCAGTTTTTCTTTGTGGCCACGATTTAGCATCAGATCCACAATCATGGTGCTCCTACAGTGTTTGCTCCCTACCCACCCTGCGTGTGTCTCAGAGCTCACTTCCGGGGTGTGGGTAGAGGGTGAGAGAGCTCACCAAAGGTCACACAACAGGTGGGTGGAGTGGAGAAGCCCCTGCCCTAGCCAGGAAGGACATTGGTCACTGTCATTGGTGATGGTGGCCACAGCCAGTGAGATTTCTGTGGCCCCGAGGGGAAGGGCAATTTCCATGCCAAATAGCTCACCGGGGCCACATGTGATGAACACATGACACCGAGGACGACACGGAGGCTGTGAACGTTTTATTAACGGGCATCTGGGCTCACATGGTCTTCCACTGTGGCCTGGGCCTGATTTCTACCAAGTATGTGATCTGTCGTGCAGGGGAATGTCTCAGTGACTGAGGTTGGGCGGGATTCCTGTACCCGCTCAGGGCCAGGAGGGAGCTGGGGCCATACGTCTGCTCTCCCTGACCCTGCTGAGAGGGGCTGACAGAGCCGGTAACAGTGGTGGTGAGTGCATGCTCAAACCCTGAATAGAATAGACTCAGAGAAGACAGGCAGGCCCCACGGAAGCTGGCCCTCCTGTTGGGAGGCAGCTGTGAGAGTCCCTCAGCCCCCCAACCCCCTGCATGCTCCTAAAAGGGAGAACTGAATGCAGCTCGAGGGCACCATGAGAGGTGCCTTTCGAGGGCCCCCTGAGGTGCCTGGCCTGCCCTGCCCACACGGCTGGGTGGAATCCTGGGGCCACATCTGGTGGCAGTGACGTGCCTTCCCAGGCTGGGTCTGTGCGGAGGTGTGCTGGTAGGGACAGTCCCCCACAGTGTCCCCCTCTTTGTGCTATGGGCCCAGGTGGCAGGGCCCTCCAGAGCAGCAGGTCAGGCGAGGGCTCAGCCCTGCAGACTTTGGGGTCCAGGATGTCGGGAGGGTGGGTCCCAGCCTTGAGTGGAAATTTCTTGAATAGCTGAAGCTTGGACTGCAGCAGGGACATGCTCCAGTGGGTGCTGGGAATGCAGGGCCTGCAGACCAGCCAGCTGTACACTGGCTGAATCCTGCCCCTCCCCAGGCCCCGAGGGTGGGAGCCGCCCAGGTCATGGCCAGGAAAGGGCTTGGCTTCTGGCTCAGCTGGGTATCTGGACCAGTTTGCCATTATGATCATCGTCGGGGCCCCAGACCAGACCCCAGTGCAGGGAGGGCTATATCCCCCAGACCCAGGGCAGTGCTGTGTCCCCTAGACCAGTCCCCAAGGGAGAGCTACATCTTCCATATCCCCAGACCTAAGGACAGGTTCTATATTCTCTGAGGCTAGCTTTTCCTGAATTTGCAGCTCTCCCAGGTGGTGTCTGAGACCCCAGAGGTCTTGGGGAGGTGGAGGGTGGGTGGAGTAGATGGACCTCCCCTCACTCCACAATGTCTCGGGTCTTGTAGGCCGCCAGCCTCAGACTGGTACGGCTGTGAGGTGTGCGGGAGGATTTTCTTGCTCACCTGGGGCAGCAAGGTGGCCCAGGCACCTTGGCATTACTGTCTCGGCACAAGTAGCTGCAGCACGAGCTCTGGGTAGGGTCCAGGACAGCCCCTGCTGCTTGCAGCCTCTACCCCTGGGAGTACTTGGCAGTGAACACTTGAGGCCGCCTGAGCCCCCTTGCTCCTCTTTCTCTGCTCTTTCTCCCACCTTATCTCCGTCCAGTGACCACAGCTGCCTTGATCTCTGAGGGCCCTGGGGGGACTCTTGCCCCCTCAAGTTGGGTGGGGCAGGGGCTGCAGTCATGGCCTCTCTTCCGTTTTGGCCCAAGACCCTTGTCTTGGAGCAGTTCTGTAGGCTCCGGGACAAACAGAGCCCTCTGTCTACCTACCTGGCCTTGGACCTGCAGGAGGGGCCTTCCAAACCTTCTCAATGCATGGGTAGAGAAACTCAGGCCCAAAGCGCTGGAGGGCTGGAGCCCTCCCAAGCTTAAGACCGGGGTGCCTCAGCCCTTCGGGCCCCAGGCCTAGATAGGCCCTCAGCGCCCCCAACCCCGGGTGAACAGTGTCAGCAAGGAACACCCAGAGCTGCCCACTCCCGCATCCACATCAAATGTCATGGCAACCAGGGGGCAGAGGAACCAGCTTGGAACTGATGGGAAACATGCTCTGAGATCTGAGAGGGGTCCTGGTCTGGATGGTGGCCGGGAAAGGTCAACAGAGGGGAGCAGCCACAAAGCAGGAAGCCGGGCTTCCTCCCATCAGGACTCTCTCTTTCCTTTTCTTGGGGTTGTTGGAAAGAGGAGTCAGTCAGCTAGGCCCAGAGGCAGCTGGGTGCCCTCATCTGCAGCCCCCACTGGGCTTCTCTCCTGGGCAACCCCTTCCACACCACCATCTCCCTGGCCATCCACACCTGTGAGGCTAGTTCCCACCATCTCTCCCCACCCAGTCTTCTTCTCAAAGCCCCAAATGCAGAAAGCTAGGGGCTGCCACTTCCCCTGTGGGTCAGCCTGGGGCCACACCCGGCTGGATGGTAAGGCCTGCCCTGATTGCCCGGTTCTAGTGGCCAGTGTCCCCTCCTTTCCTGTGGCCTTCCTCTTCAAGGCCTCTGAACTCTGCCTGGACCTTCCTCACCCTCTCATCTGCCTCTCATCAATTAAGACTTAAGGCTGCCGCTACTTCCAACAGACAGTCTTCCTGGACTGCCTGCCCCAGACCAAGGTGCCCCCCTGAGTGAGAATGTTTCTTTTCTTAGTGGGATGGGTCTGTCCTTCAAGCCTACAGGGAGAAGGGGACTTTCTGGGTTCAGGGTGAGCTGGCCTTGGAGGAGAGGGGGGCGACGGGAATCCTGGCTTCCTGCCCATCAAGGTGCCTCTCCAGTTGGGCTTGTGCATGGGGGAAGCCTCGCTGGCCCCATCTGCAGCCTGAGAAGCAGCTTCAGAGAGGGACAGAAGTTTGGGCTGGCTGCCTGGAGCTCAGGGCGTGTGGGGGGCTGAGCAGCCCCACCGATCGCCCGCCTGCCTTTCCGCACTCCAGTTCCAGGAGTGGGGGAATGTTTATGTAAATACTGCGTGCTGCTGGATTCTGGCAGGGTGAAGTCATCCTCCTGTAGCTGGGGGGAGCAGAGCTGGCCAGGAGGGCTGGGGAGGGGCCGGGATTGGACAGGCTCACCCTGAATGGGGTCCAGCAAGGGAAGCATTGGTGCACCTGGAGTGCCAGAGGCAGAACTAGAGAAGAAAGCACACAGAGGCAGCCTGCCACGGGGGCATCAGGACAGAGAGGGACCAGGAGGGTGGGGGTCTCTACCTGCCCCTTCCCTGGCCCCAGACCTTCTCCCACAGCCTGTAGGAGAGAGGGTCGCTCACCAGGGTGGCCGAGACCCTGCTGCCTACCCCGGGCCCAGTCAGCCTCCTGTGTGATTTGGTTCTTTTCTAGGAGACTGTGAGCCCAGAGGGAGGGACCTGCGTGTTGTCGGTGCTCCATAACTGCACAAGTGTGAATGAGTGAGCGAGCTAGGGAGGGACCTCAATGCTGATGCCGCAGGAAGGCTGGCGGTGTGAGTAACGAGGCTCTGGTGCTGGGAAGGGGCCAGGAGGGGCCTGGGGCCTGAGGCCACCCATGACTTGGCCACACCCGCCAGGACACACGTTTCTTACTGCCTGGCTGCTGACAGGCCTTTTCAAGGCTGCAGATCAGAGGTTTCCGTTCCCATTTTGTAGAGGTGAAAACTGAGGCCCAACGCCACATAGGCTCACGACTGGGTGAAGACCACAGTGATCAGCTGAGGGCAACTCAGTGGAGGGGAGAACAGATAACTAACCTCATACCAGCCCCAGCCATGGGTACCAACCAACCTCAGGGGAGAATGTTCTAGACAGTGACTGGGATCCAGGAGCAAAGGAATAAGTAACCCGAGAAAAATGTCAAGAATGGAGAAGGCTGGTCACCTCACATGCACAAGATCACCTGGGATGGGGGAATGGGGGACATGTGGTCACCCCATGAGCACTCCATGTATATGGCTGTTAGGTTCGTGCTTTCAGATGGCATGGAGCCCACAGTCAGGCAGGGTGGCCTCAGTGTGGGAGAACCACAGAGGGGCTCTCCTCTCCATAGCCGTGGGTGGATTGTTGCCGCTCTACCCCGCCCCAGAGTGGAACTTGGGTTCCTCGTGTCCAGGGCATGATGGATAGCAGACTGTGCCCTATTCCCGTGCTGAACCCCTGGCATCCGGGCCCTGCATGAAGGGAAGTTTGCAACAACAGAGCATCAGGTGTGGGAGTTGCTGGCTACAACTCGTCACCCCTCCCCACACCCTCGGAGGGGAGAAGAATTTTGGGAGACGGACAGAGAGAGAGGGAGAGACAGAGAGATAGGGTCAGACAGACCTAGCAAGCAAGCAATGTGTCAGGTGTTGCTGACCCAGGAAGCATAACCAGGGGAAGCTGAGGTGACAGGGTGGTGACAATGGCCTGGTCCTCATCGAGATGTGGGGAGGGGCCCCAAGGAGGTCGGCTGGGGAGAGTTGAGTCAGGTGAGGGTCTGTCCATCACTCATGGGCCTAATGGGAGCTGCTGTGTGTAGAGGGGTGTCTGGGAGACCTGGGGCCTGTGCTCTTCCCACCAGGACTGGGTCCTTGTATCCCCCAACCTGTCTCCCTGCATCAGCAGCTCAGGCGGGGGTGGTGTGGTCCTGTGATCCAGCTGTTCATGCAGCGTGTGGGAGTTGAAGACCGGCAGTCTCCCCTGCCTGGTCCCTCCCCTGTGAGTCCCTGTGTCCCCCTCTCCTGCTCTCCCACCCCCATCCCACTAGAGTCAGTAAAAGGAGAACTGGCACAGAAGTTAGCTTAATAGACGCTCATAGAGTTTGCTGGGCAGGCGGCGTGGGGGGTGCCCAAGGCAGGCAGAGGGGGTGACAGGTGAAGAGACTGGGTCTGGGAGCAGTGTGGTCAGCTGAGATGGACTGGGGGCATGTGTGTGTGTGAGCGTGTGCACACGCTACAGGAGCCGACATGCACACAACAGTGTGAGTCAAATACTGATATGGGACCAAAAGATTTGAAGGGAGCTGGAGGCAAACAAAGTGGGAGATGGAAAGCATGTCTGTGCCCGTGGGGAAGAAAAGGAGGGACCTCTGTGCCCCTGCCCACCCAGCTGGCCTCCTGTGGAAGCTTTGATGCTCTGTGGTCTCCTAGATAGTGGGAACCTCCAACAGTCCGCATCAGTCCATTTCCCATCTGTCCACCCCCACTTCCCATCCTCACCCCCACCCCCTCACCCAGCTCCCACCCCACCAGTCCACACCTCCACCCACCCTACTCATCTACACTTGGCCATACAGAAACGAAGCCTTCATCACCCACTAGTCCATCTGACAGTCCACCTATCTTCTGTTCAGCGCCCAGGCCTGGCTTGCTATAGGACCCAGGATGTGGGCAGTGGATCTGGGCTGACTGCAGACAGAGAGGTCTCTGTCACAGGTTCCATGCAGGCTGGCGCTCCATGCTGGAAGGGTCTTGCTCCTAATGTTTTCATTGGGTCCACCTCCTCCTGTTCAAGGACACCTTTCCCCTCAGTGTGGCTGCCTCAGTGTCTCTCTTGTCACCTCAGGGCTTTCCCTCCCTCAGATGACAGGCTCCCCAGATAAGCTGGGCCTCTGCTCAACCAGTATCCCCCTTGGCCTGGTGGCCTCCTATGATGCTCCTGCGGGGGGGGGGGGGGTGCGGGTACTAGAGAGAGGAGATGTCCTGGGAGAGGCTAGAAACTTGGGATGCCCTGTCTTGGTTGTGGGCCTAGAGGTTGGGGAGGGCTCTTTGAGGGGGTTCAAATCCCGAGATTCTGGGGGAACAGGCCATGAAGTCTGAGATCTCAGTCTGCTTCATAGAGAAAGTGGCCACATGCTTCTTGGTCCAGCAGCCTGGTCCCTGGGAACCCCCCTCGCCCACCTTGCAAGAAGGCACAGGGCAGTTCTGCACACCTGGGGCCGAGCCATGGAGCTGTGGGTGGCAGGGAACCTTGGCGAGTGCTTGCACAGTCCATTGTGCACACAGGACAAGGAAGCTCAGAGGGGCGTGTTCATTGCCCCAGTCCGCTTGCTACTTACTGCCACCATCTACATCTGGGAGGCCCAGCTCTCACTTTCTCTTGGGCCTTCAGAGAGTGCTTCTTGGAGGAGGGAGGAGCTTCACAGAGGGGTGAGCCCCAGAAAGGCGTAGCAGAGGGAACGGGCTGGGTCAGGCTAGGTTTGAGGACACCATGGGAGGCTTGACCACACTCTTTGGGACTTGTTGGGTCCCTGCTCTGGGAGCCGCAGAGGAAACCCTGAGTTCTCCGATGTGTGTGCGTGGGAGAGTGTGGTTTGTGTGCAAGGTTGTCGTGACTGACAAAAGGTGTGATTGTGCGCAGTGTTATGGTTCTGTATGTGGCTTCCTGGTTCCATGTGTGGTTTCCGTGTGCGGCTTCGTGTTTCCGTGTGTGGCTTTGTGGTTCCATGTGTGGATCTGTAGTTCTGTGTATAGTTTCATGATTCTATGCATGGCTGCATGGCCATGTGTGTATACCACCCCCTTTAGACGACCCCAGAGGAGGACAGTTACGTGGACCCACTTCACAGGTGGGGGAACTGAGGCACCAGGAGGTTTATGATGCATGAAGTCCCAGGGGTGGTGATGGCTGGCTCTGCTACCTCCTGCCACCCCACCCGCTTCAGGGTTAACAGGTGAGGAAGGAGACCCGTGGGCATGCATGAGCATCGTGGGCTGGGCTGCAGGCGGGGCCTCAGATTTCCTGCAGGATGGGTCCCTGGGTGCTCCTGAGGAAAGAAGCTGGGCTTCCTGCTGGCCCGCACCTTTTAGCCACCCTGACCCCTTGTCCCAGGAGGTATTTGCTAAGGAACAGACGTTTCCTTCTCCACTGAGCAGGTGCTTCATTTCTTCATTCATTTGTTCATTCAATCATTCATTCATCTACTCATTTGTTCATTCGTCCATCCATCCACGGATCCATTCTTTCATTCATTCATTTGTTCACCCACTCATTTATTCATCTACTCATTCATTCATACTCTAGATGTCTATGAGGCTGACGCTGAGGGAACAGCCAGGGTGGGGGCCACTCAGCCTGGAGGAAGAGCATGGCCCTGTTTCCATCTGAGGCTCACTGTGTGGGTCTAGTCCTGGCAGAGCTGAAGTGGGAGATGGTTCCCCCAGAACTGTGGGCTGCTCTGGGAAGTAAGGATCTCCCCATGGCTGAGGACCCTGCAGGGATCTCTGGGTAGGGTCAGCTGGACACAGAGTCCTAGGCTGAGCCCACACCCCAATCCATCTGTGTGTCCCCACCCAAGGGCCCCCGCTTCCTCTCCCTGCTCTCAGCCGCTCACTCCTGAGCCCAGGAAGTAGGGATTTCCCATTGCAGGGCAGCTGGTTTATAACCTATCAGTAGCTGGCAGGCCCTCATCCCCAGCATCTGGCTGGCCCTGAGTGGCAGCACGGGGACCTGCCAAGGCAGGCGTGCCTCACCCTTGGCCTTCAAGCCTGGCTGGGGAAACCTGCGGAGGGGATATGTGTGGCCAGGGCTCCCTCTTCAAACCGCAGGGCTGTGTGCTCAGAGCAGGGCCCAGCACTGTGACCCTCTCTCCCCTGCACGTTGGGATGAGGACCCTGTGGGCATCTACTGCTCTGACCCCTGGCTCGTCTGCTCCAGCCTTGGGCCTCTGAGCCTGCTGAAGGATGTCTGCACTAGCATTGGCCCTGCATGGTCAGATCCTGGCCTGCTTCCTTCACTCCTCCCAGGTCCTGGCTCCAGCCACTTGGGACCTCAGTGGGAGCCTCAGGACCTGGACAGGGCCCGGCTTCCTGCTGCCTGTCCCCCCCCGGAGCCTGGGGTCCAGCTTCCTGTGCAGCATATTGGCAGAAAAAGCACATGTTACAACTAGGGTGTCTGTCATGGCCTCGTGCACCCAATGGGTGGTTTTGCCAAACTCTTGTTCAGGTGGACCCCACCTGCCCACCCTGGAATGCCCCTTCTTCCTGGCCACTTGATGAAGCCCCCCACCCCCAGTTCTTGCACCATTCAAATCCAGGTCATCATGTCCTCCCACAGCTCCCACCTGGGACTCTGCAGTACCCCGCCAGGTCTCTGGCCCCAAAGACTCCCTGGGATGAGGCCTGGTTTGATTCCCCCTGAGCACCCACTTTGATCCTTCCCTCAGGTGTCATCTTCTCAGGGACATTTTCCCAAACCCCAGTGTCATTCTGAGTCCTGGCCCTGGTCTGCCCTGGGCCTCACTGAGGAGCAGTACTGTCCCATCTACCCCACCTTGGGCCATGAGGCCCCCGGTGGAGTCCCTGTGGCCAAAGAGATGAAGGCAGGTGTTGGGAGGAGGCCTGCTCACCTGCCTGGGTGAAACTTGTATGAGAGAAGCAAGGCTCTGTGGTCCATTCTGGCTCTTGTCCTCATTCCCTTCTTCTGGCCTGGGTTAGAGACGTGAGGCTCAGAGGGCAGCAGCCATCTTTGGACCATGAGGAGAGGGCTAAACTACTGCAATGACTTGGGCCCTGCCTGGCCTGGCATAGACACCTCTATCCTCCCTGGCGAGACTGGATGTGTGTTGCTGTGGCCCCTACTGCTGAGAGAGTGGGCTGCACATCACCCTAACCAGGCTCTCAGCACCCCCCACACCTGGTGGGTCAGAATCTGTCTTTTGGCAAAGGCCCGGGTGGGGGTCGCAGAGAGTTCTGCATCATTCCTAGCCTGTGGAGCATGGGTGCTGTATTGAAGATCCTTCACAGGGGATGTGCTGCCCCCGTGAATCAGGACTTTCTGCTTCCTTGTAGTCCCACTGTGTAAGGGAGATTTTAAGAATCAAATTTCAGTACATTTTAAAGAAAAAAATTAATATAGTTCATTAATACTTGAGAATTGGAGTTGTTCTAAGTGCTAACATGAATCCAAAGGGAATACATGAAAAAGGAGTGTGAGCTCGGAGCTGGCTCTGCTTCTTCTTGACTTTGAACAGTTTAGGGCCCTCGCATGTACATCCACCCTCCCAGGAGGGCGTGGGCCGCTGGAGGGAGGGTGGACATGGAAGGGGCATGGACCTCACACCCAGCGCCTCATGTTGCCCTTGCTGCAGTCCTGTGTGGTGGCCTTCATTTACCCATTTCCTGGGTGAGGACATTGAAGCTTTCAGGGTGAGGGAGGCTCCAAGGGACAGATTGTGCAGGGGGGACTCAGAACTCTGCTTGGCCTCCCTCGAGTGCAGTGGGGGGCTCTGAGAGAAGCTGGGATCCCTGAAGCTTTCCCAAAGCCCAAGAAGGACCATTTGAACTCCAGTGGTCCCCAGGCCCGTCCTCGAGCAGAAGGCCTCTTCCTCTTGAAGGGGTGATGTGGTAGGACACCCTGGGACAGACTGTGTGGGGCAGGGTCAAGACACCGGGCAGCATCTTTGTGTCCCTCATGGGCTACGGTGAGGGCTGGCCCATGTGGGGTGTATGGGTGGGTGTGACAGGGGCCACGGCTTTGGAAGAGGAGGAAGGATTATTTCTAATGGAGTCTAACAGACCCTGCCCTTCTCACCACCCTCAGGACCTGCCCAAACTCTTCTGGCCCTCATTCTGCCCTGCTCGTTTTTCCCACGCTCAGATTTCAGCCATAGGACCCTAGAGCCCCCAACCCACAGGCACCACCCTCCTTCAAGTCCCCCGCTGCCCAGAGCACCCCTCCAGCTTTGTGAACTCCTATTTGCACCGCAAAGCCTATCTCAAATGCATTTTGCCTGGGCTACCTGCCCTGACTACCCTCCCTGGAGGGAGGGCAGACTCTTGCCCCTGGAGGCTGATAGGTCCCTGGCTACTGCTCTATCCTGGTCTGCCCCCACTCCTCCCTGCTGGTTGGCCTGACTATGGGTCCTCCAGGGCCGGCTGGGGTCCCAGCCCCAAGGGCCTGGCAGGGGTCGAGTGAATGAACCATTTAGTGAATGCACGAATCACTGAGCCGATGGATGCCAGGAGGACATCCAGGTGGGGAAACTGAGGCTTTGACAGGGGAGGGAGCAGGCTGAGGCTACACAGAATCCTTCCGTGCCCTTCCTCTCGCCTCGACCCACAGACAAACATGTTTTGTCCTCTGCTCTCTGCTGGCTGACAGCTCATACACTGTTCCTGGGGTACTTGGCTGAGGGGGGCAGCTAGACCCCGAGTTCCTTTGCCCGGTGAGGCTCCCAGCAAGGACTGGTGGCTGGCCCAGGGGCACTCGGTGAGAAGAATCCTGCCTATCAGATCTGGCCCTTGCATAGAATGTAAGAAATGAGGGCTTGGGAACCCAGCTGGACTTTGCCCTCCTGGCCAGCCATACTCCAGAGCTGAGACTGCCCAGGGAGCAGAGGCTTAGAGTCCCGAGCTGGTTCTCCTTACAGGCCCCACATGCCCACCACTGCCCACAGAGTCCCTCCTGGGAAAGGCAGCTGAGACTGGAGAAAGCTGAGATCCAGGAATCCAAGGGGCTATGGGGGCGAGCCTCAGGCCCTGCTTGGAGTGCTTTGCGGCCCGGTCTACTGCGCTTGGAGCTGAGCGTGGCCCAGGGGTCCCCAAGTTTCTCCTGCCCTCCAGGCTCCTGGGGTCCCCCATGTTGCTGAGGTGGCTGGCGTGGGCTCCTGGAGGACTTCTGTGTGCCCGTGTGTCATGAGCAGGGGAGTGTTCTCCCTTCCCAATTAGCAGAGAGAAGGGCCTCATGTGTGTGCATACAGCTGCAGGCTCTGCAACCCACGAGAGCAGGTGTGTGCGTGTGGGTGCAGCGTATCCTGAGTGGATCGTGGGCGCCATGCACCCTGGATGCGTCCTGTGTGCTGGCACCAGTGTCTGTGTTCCCAGGCCCTCTGGCTCGTGCTCTGTCCTGAGCCTCTAGGCTGTAGCTGCTCTGACTAACCCTAACCACTTTCTCCCCTTCTTACAGGGAAAAGTTTCACTCCCCAAGCTGTGTTTCAAAGGCGTAGGTTTCTTTTATTAATGTCCAGGAGAAACGGGTCCAAGATGTTCCAGGGGATAAGTGGTTTCTTTCGCCTTGTTTTTGTGTTTTGTCTGTTTTGTCTTTGCTGTTTCCAGATTGTGAATATTTGAGACCTGGGTGCGGGGTGGGGGTGGGGGTGGTGGGGGTGGAGAGGCTGGTGGAGAGTCCAGCACCAGCACCCCTGATGCTGGAGGACCCCTGGACTGTGGCTGGAAGGGTGGGCATTTGGGGACCCCCTACATGCTCCAACATGGACTGGCTCCTAGGTTGGCCTCACCCCACCCCCAGGGCTCTATATTGTAGAATCTCCCTGCACCCCCAGTGGTGTCTCCCCACCTCTGGGTGGCTGCTCTAAGGAAGAAGTGAGTGGCCAGGGAAGTTCCCGCAGGGGGAGGCGCTGGCTGGGCTGGGACAGCGCCCCCGGGTTTGTGGAGGTTAGCGTGGCCGAGAGGAGCAATCCTTGGAAAGCCGTAAATGCCAGACTGGGAGGCTCAAGGCTCACCCCCTGCTGCCCCTGCGTTACTCTCCACAGGCTCTTCACACGTCTTCCTCAGGGCCCCCGTGCTGATGGCATGTCCTGCTCCTGTGGAGGTTTTTGTGGCTGAGGCCGGAGTGTGAGCTCTGGCCAGGTCACCTCTGCTCAGGCTTCCACCCTGAACCTGCACGTGCTTAGGGAGCCTCACCTGGGGGAAGGGCAGCAAGGCCAGGGTATGGCTTCCTCCCTTCTCCCAGCTTTATGGGCTCACTACCTGGCAGGGCTGAAGCCAAACCACTGCCCACCAACCTGGGAGGACAGGACCACTGGGAGGTAGCCTATGGCCTTTTGGGTGGGGGACAGTGCCCACCCTCCCAGGTCTGAGAGCACGCCCTGCACACCCACCTTCCTCCCATGGTATCAAACCCCAGAGAGGCCTGGTCTCCCTCGTGATGGCCCATGCGTGCTGAGTGAGGTCTTGGCTTTGCAGCCACTTGGTCTCTGCAGGAAGGGATACCCCCAACCCCCGCCCCCCAGCTGTGTGTCTCCTGGACATCACTCTCTCCTTCCTGGGCCCCGAGGGTCCTGGGGCCACATAGATACCCAGAAGCCATGCTCAGGAACTAAGAGTCACCGAGGTCCTTCCTCGGTTCCAGGGCACAGCCCTGAGACTTCTGATGGCCCTTGGGCCCACTGCCCTCTCCAGATTCTGTGCTGTAACTTGTTGAGCTAGCCACCGAGAGCATCCCTGACACTGGATGTGGGTCTTGGCCCCACAGACTTACCCTTGGACCCTGAGATGTGGCCTTGGGTGGCCTGTCCTGTCTCACCTTTGCACCTGGATGCTGGCTGTATGCCTGATGCTTGAGTCTCACGTCTCCTGGGGCAAGACTTCTCCCTCCCCAGGCCTCTGTGAGGGCCCTACCCCATTCTCCTGCCTCCCTGTGGACCTGGGTGGGGGGCACTGCCTGGAGGCCAGTGCGGGGAGGTCTTGGGGAGGAGGGACAAGACAGAGAGGAAGCCTGTGGGCAGCCGCACCCACACTGCTCTGGGAGCAGACCAGGAGTCTGGCCTTAGCCTGAGGGCAGGGAGCCGTTAAGGGGTTAATAACTTTTTTCTGCTCATAAATGTGACGCAAGCTCTTGTGGACTTCAGGAAAGCAGAAAAAAGGTAAGTCCTGTACAGCCTGCTCGGGGAGTCTGGAGTACCCAGAAAACCCACGCCAGAGTCCTATGGTGCCCTCTGCCTCCTTCTTCCCCCACCTCCTTTCATCCCCATCTCCCCGTGAATTCCCAGAATTCCTTCTCAATCTCTTTTTTGGCTGGGTGTGATCCAGAACCACAGCGCTTCTCTCTGAGTCCTTGCCCTGTGGCCTCCAGGCTCAGGTCCAGACCAGCTCCCTAAGTGGTGCCCATAGTTTTCTCAGAGACCAGCACCTGTTGCTGGCCATCCGGTCCAGGGTGGGGGCTACATGACCCCCACCCTGAGACGCAGCTGCTCCCAGCAGCAGCACTTGTCCTACTCCGGGTTCTCGACTGGGCAGGAGTTGGTGGACAGCTAATCCCTGCTCCCTTCGGTCACAGGGGCTGGAAGGCCAGGCTGGGACCTGTGGGGCGCATCCACTCCTGGGCTTCCTCACAGTATGGCGTGGGTGGGGTTGGGGTCCTGGCAGAGGGAGAGTGAGAGAGCACAGGCTCCGGGTGGAGGCTGTGTCCCCTTTAGTGCCTGATCTTGGAGGTCACTGCGAGCACCCACGTCCATGTCCAAGCGATCACACAGTCCCCAGCTCTGACGGGAGAGCCCCCATTTCCTGGCAGGGGTGTGCAAGGGTCTAGCACAGCGTGTAGAGCTTAAAATATTGTGGTGGTACTTGTGGAAAACTCAATGGGCAAAGTGGGTGCAAAGACACACAGCACCTGGCCTCTCAGTTTCCACACCACAAAACCCTGTTGCCTGTACCCCCTCTTGCAGTAGAGACCCTGCTCCCAGGGTAAGCTCTGCTGGGTTTCCTTGGCCTTTATGCCCTTCATACTTGTCTTTTCTGTCCCACTCTGTAGCAGGGGCCTCATAGGCAGCTCTGTTCTTTTTTTTTTTTTTTTTTTTTGTGGTACACGGGCCTCTCACTGTTGTGGCCTCTCCCGTTGTGGAGCACAGGCTCCAGACGCGCAGGCTCAGCGGCCATGGCTCACGGGCCCAGCCGCTCCGCAGCATGTGGGATCTTCCCGGACTGGGGCACGAACCCGTGTCCCCTGCATCGGCAGGTGGACTTTCAACCACTGCGCCACCAGGGAAGCCCAGCTCTGTTCTTTTGTCTTTGGAAGGTCCTGTCCCAGCCAACCCACCCTTGGAGGGTACTGTCCCAGTATCTTCTGTTGGGGTCCTGGTTTTTTCTTCTTGGCATTTATTTGATGTACTATAAAAATTCCATATTTGTCTGCTGTTTGATCCCCCACTGGCCCGGCCAGCCCCACCCCACCTTGGCTGAAGTTCCAGTTGGCTTTGTCACCACTGCAGTCCCAGGACCCCAGCAGGTCTGGCATGGATGAGGGGTTGGTGAGCAGCTGTGGGGCCCACGGTGGCCCAGGTTGCCCAAGTGAGGGGCCCTCCGGTGGGGGGCGGTCGGCATTTTCTGCTTCTTGCAGGGACATGTGTGTTTCTGTGGATTCCCTCCAAGGCCCTCCCGTAGCCACTTTTATGGACCCCTGTCCTGGTGTGCAGACTCCTGGACTATGCCTGCCTTGCCCACAGGTCCCCCCACTCCTGATCACCTGGGCCCTGGGGTGCTCGGGAGCCCCATGGAGCCCCCCTCAAAAAGTCCATTGTCGCCTGGGGCAGGCTGACCCCACCTCCCTTCCCAGCTTCCTTAATGGTGCCTCACACTCAGAGAGGCCTCCCCCACCTGGAGTCCCTCAACAGGCAGAGGTTGAAGGACACCAGGGTTGGAGGACACCAGGGCAATTCTGGGGCCTTGTAGTGTGTGGCCCCAGGCTGCCACAGCCCCAGGGACTGGACTCGTGTCAGGGACATCTCATGGAGGGCTCTCCAGGATCGGTCTCCAGTCCCCAGGGCCACGCTAAGCCAGGGCCCTCCCAGCTAGAGGCCTGAGCCTGGACCCTGTCCATCTGCAACCAGCCCCAGTGGGGAAGCTTGGGGTGCTAGAGGTCCTGGGGCAGGGTGAGGGGCAGCCTCTTGAGCCCCACCTGCCCCTGCTGGCCACATTCTCCTGCCAGCCTGGCAGGTCTCCAAATTCAGGTTCTGCTGGCCATTGGGAGCTCAGGACAACTGGCTGCAGCTGACCAGAGTCTGCCTGTGGCCACAGAGGCTTCAGCCTGGCATCTATGTGGTCAGCTCAGGAAGGCTTCAGAGGAGGGGCCCCCAGGTCCAGAGAGGTACGCTGTGCAGGTGGGTGAGTGGACTCGGGAGCGTGGGCTGTGGGCACATGGGCTGGTTACCCTACCAACTGTCAGTTCAGATCTTCAGGCTCTCCTGGGCCTGGAGGGAAAGGGCAATTCCTGTTGGCTCCAAGACCTGGGCTGGCCTGCACACCAAGACAGACGATGCTGTGGGATTCGTGCAGGACCAGGTGTTTTACAGGGCTTTGCTCACAGACTCTGCAGCTTCCTGTCTCGCAGACAAGGAAAGTGTCCCCAGGGGGATGCCCCTCCCCTATGGGGGGGATGTCTGCAGCTGCCCTACCACCCACATCGCTCTCTGTCCCTGTTGCGGCCAGAGGTTGTCATGAATGCAAGGGACCTGTTTCCCTGTCACAAGGCTACCTGCATTGGTTCACCCTTCTCTGGTCCCCACAGTGGCTGCAAGCCCTTGCAGGCTCTTCTAGTGCAGTCTTCCTCTGCAGCCTGCCCACAGTACGTGAAGGGCATCCCCTCTTGTAGCATGCCCCTGCACCACCCTGGTCCAAGCTGCGGGCTCTCTGGGGTTCAGAGGTGTGCCCGACACCATCCTGGTTCTGCTTCCCCAGGAGGACTAGGGCCCAGATTCAGCATCCTGGCTGCCCAGGCTCCCCATGCACTCAGCTCCGCATAGCCGCTGACATGTGTGTTATTTCACCTGCTGGATCCCAGCATTCCAGGGCAGGGCCGGGGAAGGTCATAAAAATGTTGCGGTAACCTATATATTATTTTTATGCCGTTGCTTAACACGGCACCTTTATGTGCGGGAGCCCCATCGTAAACCAAGCCCCTGGGTCCATCATGTGCACACGCAGGGCGCCACCCACACCTCTCGTATGTGCTCTGACCCGGCGGCCGCCTCCCAGGATCCAGGCCTTTGGGCTGGCACTTGAGATCCTTGGGCCTGGTGTAGGGTCCAGCTGATGGCTGCCTCCACCTTGCCTCCTATAAAGCTTCCCTGAGTACAGGAGCAGGGAGGTGGGGCCAGCTGGTGACAGCCTTCACCAGCTCCAGGCCAGAAATTGAGGGAACGCCCATGGTGCACTTGGCAGCCGTGCACGCCTGCGTGTGCCAGTGTGCATGCTCCTGGGTGTGTATGTGAGCGTGTGTGTTTTCCTGGGGGGTGTGTATTCTTCTGGGAGTTTGTGCATGCACATATCAATACGAGTGTACACTGTGTGTGTGCATGAGTGTGTGTGCATTCTCCTGGGGCTGTGTGCATACGTGAGCACGAGTGTGTGAGTGTGCAAGTGTGGCTGAACAAAGGCCTGGCTCCTCCATTCACTCCAGGCCAGCCCTCACAGCTCTGCACGCATTGCCTTCTGCCTGTATGGACCAGGACCAGGCTTCTCCTCCTGGCCCACCTGGACAAAGCCCCCAGCCCCTCAGGGTAGCCCCCAGCTCCCAGGGCGATGGCCACAGGCGTTCCCCTGCACAGACAGATGGATGGAAGCTCCCCAAAGCTCTGGGGGTGACTTCTGGTCCCAGGGGACCATACTGAGTCAGGCTCTCCTCACTAGCCCTCTGGGCCTCAGTTTCTCTATCTGCACACAGGACTGGCTCTGGCATTGGGTGGGTGAGGTGAGGGGGGATGGGTAGGGAATAATACCCCGTTTCTGAACCAGGAGCCTGGAGAAGCCACGCTGGAGAGGTAGACAGAGATGGATGTGTGGCTTTGTCAGGGGAGGGGCCCTGAGAATGACTGGGCCTTCCTCACGGGTGGTGCACACGACAGGTTGGGGCCTCGGGCCTTCCTTACCTGCTCCCCAGCTGTGGGCTTTGTAGGTTGCCCGGGGATCCGCTGCATCAGGCCGAGGCCCCAGGGCAGGGCAACTGACTGCCATGGCCCTGCCTGCCTCTGCACCTTCTATGGGCTCCTGGGGGTCAGGAGCCATGGCACCCAGTGTTGGGTCCTAGGCCTCCTGCCCCAGTGGGTGCATCCTCATCCTCCCTCTTCCCTCTGCCTGGGAAACAACTCTCTTGCACCCTTTAGGGGCCCTCATGTCACACCCTGGCTATGATACATGTGGACAGATATCCCTACTGACAGGCAGGGGGGTGACTGGGTACAGTCCCGGGAGCTCTGGGATCTAGCAGCTCTGTGGGCACACATGTGTTGCATGCCTTGGTGGGCCTGGCATGACTCACCCTCAGGATGGCAGATCACACACATGGACACCTGGAAAACCACCCGGCAGTGGCTTCAGGGGGAATGTGTTCTGGTTACGTAAGAAATAGCCCCAACCTGAGTGACCAATGCAATTATCAACAACCATCTGCTTCCTCTTTTTGGAGTCTGCCCGGCCATTCTGCCTTGAGGCCTCTCACTAGCAGCTGTTCTCCAAGAGGGTTGACCCGTGACTGCTGGGCTGGAGAAGGCTGGTGTGGCCAAGGCCTCAGTGTCTCTCATGAGGGTCTCTCCACAGTGCTGATTGAGCGACACAGTGGTGTTTGTCCCCAGAGCAGGTGGTCCAGGGTCCTCAGCAGTGCTCACCTCACCTAGGAGTTGCTTGGTTGCATGGCTACCCTTAGCTCACAGTTAAAATAAGCCCCAAGGGCATGAAGGCCCGGAGGTCCGTCTCGAGAATGGCTGCTTTCACACAGAAGGCTCGAAAATAGCAGGCAGCTGACACCAAGGGGATGCTGAGCAGGGTCTGTGACTCAGGGCCAGGTAAGCTGCAGTCTCGTAGAAAAGGCTTCATTTCTTCCCAGTCCTGACCCTGACCCCAGGCAAGACAGTTGGAAGCCCCAGGCCCAGTACAGAGGACAGACTGACAGACAGACATGGAGTGGCTGGGACCCAGGGAAGGAAACGTTGAAGATACCTTCCTATGGAGAGAACCCCCAGCTGCATCGTAGGGTGCGGGGTCCAGCTGCATCCCCTCTGTGCCCCCACCCTTTGTGGGTCCTTCCTTTCCCTACCATCCCTCCCTCCTGGGGTCACTGACCTTCATCTGGAAGGCAAGGGAGGCACTTTGGGGCCTTTGGCCTTGGAAACCAGGCCGCGGATTAAGGTGTCCTTGGAGGATTCTTGCCAAGAGGCACTGACCAATGCCTCTGACAGAGGCTGAGGGACTTGGGGGAGGGCCCGGGGACAGCCCACTCCCAGATACTCTCCAAAGGATAGGGGTGGGGCCAGAGGTCCTTCCTCAGGACGAGAAGGAAGCAGACGGAAGCCATTCTGGGTAGCAGAAACAGCCAGCTCCCTCCATCTCCACCCAGGGGGCAGCAGAGTGGTTGCGATGACATTTCTAGGAAACCTGAGGTGAGTGTGACTGATCCTGGGGCAGGGCAGGAGCTTGCTGATTTTGGAGGTCATAGAAGGAGGGCGACTTCCAGTGCCCTTGGGCAGGGGAGTCTAGAGGTAAACAGAGCAGGATGGAGGTGGGGACTCTGAGACCTAAAAGGCAGGCCCAGGCGGGGACTGTAGGGGGCTTGTCGGCTGGAGGGAGGCCGGGGTGTGTGTGGCTGGACAGTTCTGGCGTGGGAGCTGGAAGCTGGGAGGGGCCTTTCCTGAATGGGTCTCCTGGGAGGGGCCTCTTTGACAGGTGCTGGCCCTGAGGGTTGATGGCTAGGGGAAAGTGGGGAGAGAAGTGGCTTCTGGCCCAGCTGGCAGGAGAGTGGCCAGGACACAGCCGGCCTCAGGGGTAGCTTGGCTGGGCCCCAGGGTGGGTGGGTACAGAGAGGAGGTGATGGGGGCAGGTTCCCCACATGAGGCGCTGAGGTCAGGCCCCACCTTCCCAGGCTCCTTGGCCTGTGGGGCCATGCAGGCAGGTGGGGGGCACCGGGCTGACAGGTAAGCTATCTGTGCCGAGTGCTGGAGAGGAGGTCCTATCAGTGCTGGCAGAAGGACAGGCTCCCGGATGGATAGGGGCAGGCAGCTGAAGGTGACGCCTCATGACGCAGCCCTGCTGCTGGGCTGAGGTGGAGATGGAGAGCTGGCCCCAGACCATCCACCCTCCTGTCCTTTGGGCTGTGGGCATCATCTGGGTTGCGGACACCTGGAGCCTGGTACATCTGGGCCTAAGGCGATCTCGTGTGTCTACCTAGTCCAGGCGCCACTGTGGTTTGGTGGGGGTGGCATGTCCCCTGGGCCCTGACCGGGAGGGCTGGGCTGGGCCTATTCACACAGGATTGGCTGAGGATGTCTGTCTGGTGGGTGTTGCAGGCAGCAGAGATTAGCTCTGTAGGAAAAGCATGAAACATTAAGAGACACACTGGCTGTAATTTGGAGCAAATGTTTGGTGCTGAGACTTACATGCGGGCCCGCCCCAACCTGAGGGAGGCCTCACGCTCCCACCACGCCCCACAGCAGCCGGGCACCCTCACACAGGCCCACACATGCCCCTCTCGCTCCACACCGCAAGCCCAGCTGTAGGGGATAGAGAACAGTCCCCTTCCCCATCTACTCACTCCAACGGGACGCAGGAATAATCCCTGAGCCCCAGTGCCAAAGCGTGGCCCTGTGCTCCCAGGCCCCAGGGGCACCTTGTCAGGGCCCAGGACTGTGGGCCCCATCTTGCTTTTGGGTGCCCGGGGCTGTCTTTCAGGCTGCCCCAAGTGGAGGGGGACCTTGCCACCCATAGCCTCCTAGTCAGGTATGCTCTCCAGCCAACCCAGCCTCCATGTGCAAGTGTCTGGGGGTCTCCAAGGCCGGCCCTGAGATCCACTGGAACCCAGGGCAGTGGGGACAGTTTGCTGGGCTGGAGCTGCCCACGGGCCCGCAGCACACACACATGCATTTTATAAGGAGATTGGATGTGGCATCTGCCGCCACTCCGCTGCATTTTATTAGAAAAAAAAGAGAAAAGAAAACAAATAAACAGTGGCTCCTACAAGGGCCACACAGATGGCATGAGGCAGCTGGGGGAACGGCGGGGCACAAGCTGTGCCCCGCTGACAGGAGCCCCGCCCCCATGACGCTGGCTCCCAACCCCCACGGGGGCCCTATGGGTGGGATTAGTACGAACGAGTCTCACTGGCCTCAGTCCAGGACTCCATGATCACTGTCTACCTGCTGCCCTGGCATTAGGGACTAAGGCTGAGGCAGCTTGGGGGACGAGTCTCGCCTGGCCCTTACCCCCTTGGCATAGTTCTGATTGGAGCCTGACTTGTCACGAGATCTCTTTGAGCCCCACGTAGCCTCAAATGAGGTCTTTGCTGAGGACGCCGGCAGCCACGGGGCCTGTCAAACAGCGGCGTTGGGGTGGTGCTGACCCTTCTAGGGACCCGCCCCTGACCTGTCACCTCCAGATCTGCCCTGGGTACCCCTCACCCCACCTCTCATCTCCGGGTCTACCCTGGGCCCAACCTACCCCTGGAGTCCAGCTCTCTCCTGTCACCACCTCAGACAGACCTTAGTTTGCTTTGCCCTGTCTTTTCTGGAGCCTACCCACAGGGACTGCAGAAGCCCCAGGCCCTGGTGTGAGTGTGCGCACGCGTGCGTGTGTGCGTGCGTGCGTGTGCGCGTGTATGTGAGAGTGTGTGTTTGTGTGTGTGTGTGTAGGCTGGAGGCAGCTACCGTGGGTAAGGGCCAGAGGGGGCCACACCCCAGCCCAACCCATACTGCAGAGGCCTGGAGCCGCCTCCCGGCTGCCCCCCTCCCCAGGTTGTGCACCTGCAGGGCTGATGGCGTCCAGGAAGGACTCTTCTCCCGTACTGGTAGGAGGAGGAAGGAGGCCGGCAGAGGTGAGTGGGAAGAATCAGACTTGAGGCCCCTCCCAGGGGTGGGCCTGGCTTCTGGCTCCCATTCCAGTGACTCTCTGCTCCCAGGTAAGGGGTGGGCTAAGGCCGAGGCGGTGGGTGGCAACCCAGAGACCCCACTGGGGCCCAGGGAGGGAGACAGGCTGAGGACCTGGAAAAATACACTCTCATTGTGAGCATAAACAGGGCTCCACCTCTGCCAGATGTTCCTGGAAAATATTTAGGATCCGCATCAACATATGAAATTCCCATCAAACCTTTTATTAATTGGAGGCATTTGCTGTTAATCCCCACCTGGTCCCTCTGGACATTCCTGGGAGGGGCTTGGGCCTCAGTCAGTGGGAGGGCTGGAGGCAGGGCAGGGCTGCAGCTGTCCCACGTTCAAGGCCAGGTTGGCTGCAGCTCCCCAGGCCACAGAGACCAGAACCAGGCCCATTGAGAAACCAAGACCTGAGACGGAGCAACCGTAATGCTTCTGTGGGTCATGAGCCCATACTTCCCACGCTCAGAGCAGCCCCTCTCTCATCCGCCCAGCCCAGGGCTGCCAGGGGCCTGGCAGGGCCTGCAGGGCTGCTGTCAGCTATTTCCAGAGGTTCTGGACTGTGCGCAGCGGTGATCCTTTTATGGGGTAGGAGACTCAGAAAGAACCAAGAGCCCCACTTAGGAGCTGAGAGCTGGGCTGGCTCCCCAGTCAGGGAGAGGGAGGCTTAGGCAGGACTTCTGGGGGAGGGGGTTCTAGGGGAGGGTGTCCTGGAGAAGGGCTTCCTGGGGAGAAGGGTCCTGTAGGGGACCCAGTCAGCCCCTCCTCAGATCTGATATCCGCTGGCCACCACCCCACTTCTTCCCACCCTGCACATGCTCCCTGCTGCTGCAGAACACCCCTCCCTAGTCCCCTCCCTTCCCAGGCCTTCATGGGATAGAAGTTCTCTCCTGTTCCTGGAGGGAGAGGGGCTGGGCTCATTCTGTCCTGGGAGAGCATCCCAGAGATCTTCTTGGGGTGGGGGGAGCTGGGAGCTGATGCTGTAACTCCATACAGAAATATCAGCCACTTTCTTAAAGATTGAATGTATGTATGTATTTTTGCCAGCTCTGGCCAGGGCTGGGGAGATGGTGGCACATGAGAACAGCCCCCCACCTCCGTCGGGGCCACCCCAGCTGACTCACAGCTCTCTGAGATGGAGATGGAGGGAAGGAACACTGTGTGATCCACTCTTGGGTTCTGTCGTGGCCCCAGCCTCCAAGCGCCTGTGGCCTCAGTCTGTTTTGGGCATTAAGCTATGTGGAGAGTTGTAGCAGCGGTGGGGGGTGGGGGGGCGGGAGGAGCATGGGGCAGGTGAAGTGCTGTTTTCGTGATCACCAGGGCCTGCGTGTGCCTGGGCCACTGGGCAAGAGAAGCCTGAGAAGGTCCCCCGACTGTGAGGCCTGGGTGGGTGGGGTGGGAGCTCAGAGCAGCCCACATTCCCATGACCCCCACAGCGCCAGCCCACTTGGGTCTTCTCTTCGGCTCTGGGGAACGTGGGCCAGGCAGAAGGGTAGAGGACAGCTAGGGTTGGGGTTGGGGGATTAGGGGGTGGTTCAACGGCCCCACCCTCCCTGGGGTTCCTGAGGACTCAGTGGTCAGCGAGACCTTGGGCTGTGTATTAGGGGGCCGGCCTGCCCAGGACATAGCCTGGGGGTGCAGCACTTAAAGTGGGCCTCTCTCTTGAAGCTCCAGGACAGTCAAGGGTAGAAGGGGTGGGGGGTTGTCCAGGTGCAGTGGGTAGGTGAGGGGACCCTGCTGCCCCCTCCACCCGTTTCCTGGGGTGAAGATCTTTACTCCCACCCCTCCGGAGGCCACAGTGGGGTGTCCGTCCCCAGCACTTATTAAGCACTGACAGTATGCAGCACCCAGTAATGAAGAGGGGGAGGAAGCAGAAGTGGGAGAGGTCCTTGGGTGAATGGGTGGGGTCTAAGGCAGCGTCCTGGTTTGCATTCCCGCTTGTTACTCACTTACAGAGGGGGAGAGGGTGCATGCCTTGGAGTATACAGGCGCCTTTCTGGGACAGAGCTCCTCAGAATAAGGGCTGGCAGGAGAATGCGACCACAGCAGCAAGCACTCCACCTGCGGTTTGCACAGAGACATACATTAAACTTAAATCTGCAGCTCCAGGCCTACCCTGCTCACAGCAGCCGCATCCTCTTTGTCCCACATCCCTGGAGCAGGGAGCAGGCAGCTCACAACGGAACTGGCCTGGGAGAGCCTGAAAGGGAAGGAGAAAGGGAAAAACCTTTGGCGGTGGGGGGAGTCCCCCGGAGGGGGCAGGGCGAGACGAGGTGCTGTCAGAGGGGTGAAGTCCCCAGAAGAGGGAGGGGTAGGACAAGGGGAGGGGCTGGGGGGAGAGTCCTGGGAAAGGGGCTGGGCGAGGAGAGGGGATTTCAGAGGGGTGGGGGTAGGTCCCAAGAAGGAGAAGGGGCGGAGGCTCCCGCAAGCCCGGAGGTGGCCTGAGCAGCAGCGGTGGCCACAGCAGCTGGGCCAGGGGCGGGAGTGGGACTGGCTGCCAGGGTTCTAATGTTCTCTGCGGTAAGTTGGGACACGGTGTAGGGGTGGGGCCGCAGCCCGGCCCAGCCTGCCAGTTCAGCGCTGAGCTGCAGGGCAGGGATCCTTTGCCTCGCAGATCAGGGGCCCCTGGAGACCCTGGAAGAGGAGGGGCTTGCGGTGGGGCTGGGAGGTCGTCTCCCAGGCCCAACAACAAGTGTCCTGCTTAATCCAGAGGGGAAAGGGCTTCTGCGCCCTGGAGCTCTCCTCGCAGGGGCTGCCATCCCATGCTCCAGATCCTGCCCTGGTTGGGGTACCAGAGACCTCGGCCCCTGCCAGGAACTGCAGTTGAACTGGCCTGAGGAACCATCCACTCAGAAGTGACGGGCCCTGCAGGAGATCAAATGACCCTTGTCTCAGGAATGACTCCAGGAGGGGACTGCCATGATGGAATCCTAGACAGGCAGCACAACCAAAGGGACAGACTGGGGTCTGGGTTGGCACGGTCTGTACGACCCTCCTGTCTCCAGCCAGGGGCAGGAACAGGCCTGGCCTGGACACTTATCCCTGAGCAGGCGGGGAAGGGGTGATGCCTCCTCATGAGGTCATAGCCTTGACCCTGAGGTTGGTGGGGCACAGCCTTCTCCCTGACCCAGGTACAGCTGGCAGGTATCGTCCCTTCTGAACCCTTGGGCCTGATGGAGGGTCTTCACAGGCTATTCTGTGGAGAGGGGTTGTGCTGGGCCAGAGTAGACCTCCTGTTTTTGTCTCCTGCTCTGTCCCCTCACTGGCTTGTCCATCTGGGCATTGGCCCTCCAGGAAGGACACATCTGTCCCAGGTAACTTCCAGGCCCTTCCTGGTTCGGGGCTCAGCAGGCGGGGGCTGGGGAGGGGCACCACCCGTGGACACTGGCTCTGAATGCTGTTCAGGATGGCAGCCTGTTGTGATCCATCTCACAGGTGAGAAAACAATCTCAGAAAGGTTAAAATAGCTCATGACACCCAGGTAGGAACAAAACCAGGTTCAGGCTCCTTGTGGGGTCTCCTCACCTGTGAAGTATGGGCAGGTGGCCTGCAGAGCCATGGCTGTGAGGATGCAGGGGTGTGCAGGCAAGGCTGGTACATGGGGCTGTGTCATTCATCAGGTTGAATGCTAGGTCTTTGCTGGGGGATGGGAGGGCTGTCTGACTTTCGGGATTTGAGGGCCTGAGAGCATCTCTTCTGTTGAGCTGTGAGAACTTCTGAGGAACAAGAGTCTTGTTGACTGCCCCCCCTCCAAAACCTCGACACTACTGTGTGAGATGCAGAACCTGGGAGGGGAGCAAGGGGTCAGCAGTTATCACTACCCCAGGCTCCTGACACCAGATGCTCTCCACACGTCCCCACCAGACACGTGGATAACAGGCTCAGAGGCCGAGCTGTCAGCTTGGGCCACAGTGGAGGTGGTGCTGGAGAGAGAGGGAGGGGTGGACTCAGATCCCCTCCCCTTCCTCCCACCTTGTAGCGCCCCCATGTCTCCACTCCCCTCTCTGCATCATGTGCAGCCTTGCAGAGGAGGCTTCAGCCTACAATTCTCCCACCCCATCTGTGTGCAGGGGAAGGCTGTTTTTGTCCCGGCACCTGCATGGTCATTGAACGCTTAGACACTATGTGTTCAGCTAGAATTGGACAAGCTCCCTGCCACACCCAGGTGGCCCACCTGCCCACAGCTTGGCCCCTGGCCTGGTCTGGGATCCAGAACTTTCCCAGTGGCCATGTCTGGAAGGTGTGAGGATGGTGGTCAAGAAGCACTCTGGCTGTAACGTGACCAGGACCCTCGACTTGCTCAGTAAGTACGGGCAGGACACAAGACTTTATCTGGTCCTCTGGCTTGTCCAGCTTTGCTTTTTGGGGTTGGTGATACACCACGAGGACTCAAATCCTTGATTCTGATGGACCTGAGGGGAAGAGGTAGCTTAACTTAGCCATCAGGGGCCAGAAAGTCCTGGAAAGACCTGTGTCACTCCACTTTGAGACCTGGGCCTGCCCTGCGCCACCCCCCCGCCCCCCACCATGCTGCCCCAGCAGCTCCCAACCCTGAGCAGGTCCCTGACCTCTAACCTTTTCATGACTCTCTTGTATCTGTACCTGGGCAGCCTCTGCTTCCCCTGGCCCCTAGAGACAGACCACACAGGGGTGGGAGCTGGTTCTGATGACCCTCCTGCCTGCCCCATTCTCTCTTCTGCCCCCCTCCTTTCTCCTCTTCTCCCCTTTTCTTCCTCCCTCTGTCCCCTTCTTCCCCCCCCCCTTTTCCTCTTCCTACATTTTCTCTCCTGCCCTCCTTTTTCCTCCTGTCTCCTGCCCCTCCTCCCTCCTTCCCCATCTCCCTCCTTCTCCCTTCTCCTCCTGTCCTATCTCCTGTGCCCTTCTCCTGCCCTGGCCCAGGGCCCAGGACATTCTTGCATATTTTGGGGCTCAGACAACAGAGTCCCTCACCCTCACTGTGGAGTGCCCCCACCTACCCTAATTCTTACTGCATACCTACACATGGGGTGCACAGATGCCTGCTGCTGAGACAAGCAAACTGATGTTGGAGACTCGGGGATGTCCCTCATCCCAGAACCTCGAAGCAGGGGAGGATGGCCCACTCCCGGCCCAGATGCTCATGTCCCTTGGAGACTGGGGACAAATCGACTTCCATGGCTCATCCTTGGGTAGCCCTCAGAATCGTTGGCTAATGAAACTACTGTATACGCAATACATTTCGAAAATGTCCAGGAATAGGGGTGTTTGTCAGTGTTTAAAGGCCACATGACATTTCTGCACTTCATGATCCTCTACTTCTCTCCACGCTGAGCCCGCTCCAGGATCCGACCCCTGTGCTACCTCCCCGAGGGGCAATTCCACCCACCCATGGCGCCCACTGACAGGGGTCCTGCTCTCTCCCCTCGCTCCTGGACACAGACCTGCCAGACCACCTCCACCCTTGTGATTCGGAAGGGCCACAAGTACACAGGGTGACCTGGCTCTGCCTCAGTTAGGCCCTGACCACACTAATGGAGAGCCCCACCTCAAGCTTAGCCCCACCTCCACTCAGAGAGCCCGCCCACCATGACCCAGCCCTTGGCCTGGCCCCACCCCGGCCTGGCCCACCCATGGAGAGCCTGTCCCCAGCCACCCTAGCCTAGCTCTGCAGACTCACTGTAGACTCACTAGCAGCAGCAGTGGGTGTTGTGAGCACCAGCTGTGGGTGAGGATGGTGATGCTGTACATGGCAGGTGTGGTGGCCCAGGCACTGCCTCAATGACCTTACCTTGCGTCTGTGGGGCACACCTGACGCTGGTTTGGGGTGGGAATGGGGTAGGGGAGGCATCCTTCGCAAGCATGCGGCATTCATGAATGTCCACCTTATAAAGAGACCTCAGCGTCCTCCACCCCTCAGGTCTTCAGAGACCTGTGCGCTCCTGTTCTCACTGTGATCAGCAAGGAGGCCGAGGGCATGACATGCTGGACAGGCTGCACCTGCTCCTCTTACACTTGCTTGCCGAGCCCATTGGAGCCTCCAGGATGGCTGCCCACCGCCTGGGGGTTCCTAGGCTGGCGGGGGTGGGGAGGCAATGGGTCAGATGGACAGGGTGTGGAAATACGGAGCTCACCAGCAGGCAGCTGCAGAGACGGAGCAGGTGCCCAATGGCTGCTCACACCCAGGACGATGGTCCTGTGCCTGGCTGCCATGTGGGAGGGGTCCTCGAGGGGCTGATGCTCCTGGGAAGGCTCCGGTCGTGGGTCCTAACTCTCTTGGCAGTGTGTGATGATGTGTGACATGATTTTATGATATGCAGGTTTTGCACGTTTTCTAGACTGATTCTCAGCTACCTTTTTTTTGCTAATGGTTGCAGTTGCTACTGTAAATGGTGTTTCTGTAGTATTTTCTAATGCCTGCTGCTATAGAAAGATCAAGTGACTTCTTATATTGGTCTCAAATCCATGCACCTTGCTAAACTTCTTTAGAAACTCTCTTTCCAAATGTATGGGGATTGAAAAAAAATTATCCTGTGGTATTAACTCTTTTTTTTCCTATAAATTTATTTATTCATTTATTTATTTTTGGCTGCATCGGGTCTTTATTGCTGAGCGCGGGCTATCTCTAGTCGCGGGGAGTGGGGATTACTCTTCATTGCGGTGCGCGGGCTTCTCATTGCGGTGGCTTCTCTAGTTGCAGAGCACAGGCTCTAGGCACGAGGGCTTCAGTAGTTGTGTCATGCGGGTTTAGTAGTTGTGGCTTGCAGGCTCTAGAGCACCGGCTCAGTAGTTGTGGCACATGGGTTTAGATGCTCTGCAGCATGTGGGATCTTCCCGGACCAGGGCTCGAACCCGCGTCCCCTAGGGAAGTCCTGTGGTATTAACTTCTAATTGAATTGTTTTGCAGTGAGAGACATTGATATATGACACATGGTGTTGGAAACTGTGTTATGGCTTAAGAGATGGGGAATTTTTATGGGGGCTGCCAGCACCTGGGAAGTTGTGTTGCTGTTGCTGCAGCAGGAGGGCCTGTGCCCCAGAGCAAGCTTATGTGAGGCCTTTTCCCCATCAGTATTGGTCCTCTCTGCCATGTGTTCTCTCAGAGTCAGATATTCCTATAACTATATCATTTTTCTTTTGGCCAATATTTGCCTGATGTATCTCTCCCTGTGTTCTTCCTTTCAACTTCCCTGCGTTCCATTGTTATACTGTGTTGCCTGAAAACAGCATAGAACTTGGAGTTGTAGTTTTTTTTTAAAAAAAAACAAACCAATATGATCCTGTGTTTTAAGTAGCAAGAATAGCCCAGTATTCACTGTGATTATTGATATATTTGGACTTGTTTCTTTCATTTTATGTTTTTGTTTCCACTTTAACCAATATTTCTTTTTCTTCTACTTTCTTGCCTTAATGGAGAGTTTTGTTTTAATATTCCACGCCCCCCACTTATTGATTTTTCTCTATACAGGCCTGAAGTTTATACTTGCTGATTCTAGTCTTTCAGTGCTGCCTCTTGAGCTGTTACCTGACTGTTTAACAGAGACTTAAATAATATTTGATTACCTCCAAGGCAATAAAAGTACTTTAGAACGTTTTAGTTCCAATCATCGCTTTCCAGCTTAGTATTGTTGAATGTTTTAGTTCTTTCTTTAACCTCACAAATTAGATGTTGTTTTATTGTCTTATGGACAATGGTTGTTTGGATTCATCCACATATTACTGTTTTGTTTGTTGATCATTTCTTCTTACACACTGGACTGTCCTTCTAGGATTATTTTCCTTCTTCTCAAAGCACATACTCGAGAATTCCTTGAGAGCAGGCTCTGATGTTAAATTTCCTCCATTTCTGTTCATCTTGAAATGATTTTATTTTGCTTTTGTCCTTGAGGAATAGATTTTTGCTCAGTATACAATTCTATGTTGGCATTCATTTTCTCTCAAAACTTTGTAACTGTTATTCTAATGAATTGAATCTATTGCTGCAAAACAAATTACGTCAAAACTTAGTGGCTTAACACAAAAATAATTTTCCACAGTTTCTGTGGATCAGGAATTTGGGAGTGGCTTGGCTGTTCTGTTCTGCCTCAAGATCTATTGTGAGGTTGGATACTGTCTGAAGGCCTGGAGATCTGCTTCCAGGGTAGGCCAGTCACGTAGCTCTTGATTAAAGGCCTCAGTTTCTCTCCACAAGGACCTCTCCACAGGTCTACTGAGTGTTCCCCTTCCATGGTTGTTGACTTTCTCCAGAACTTGCAGTCCAAGAGGCCGAGGTGGAAGTATGAATGCTGTTCATGTTTTAGCTTTGGAAGTCATACATCATCACTTCCTCAATATCCTGTTGATTACACAGGGCCAACCCTATTCAGTGTGGGAGGCGACTACAAAAAGGCACAAATGAGGTGAAGGTTACTGGAGGCCATTTTGGAGGCTACAACAATAGCTTCAATTGTTGTTGTTTAGAAGTCCATACGTCTTTCCTTTATAGGTGATTTCTCCTCTCTCTCTCTGGGTTCTTGCCAGATATTCTCTTTGTTGTGGATATCCTTCAATTTTACTATAATATGTCTAGGTGTAGGATATGTTGTGCTTCCTACACCTGTGAATTTATATTTTTCATCACTTCTGGGAAATTCTCTTAATATATAGCTCTTAATGTTTGTGGCCATTTCCAAATAAATTCTTACCACTTTCTTCTTCAGAGATTCCAGACACAGACTAGAGCCTCTCATTGTATCCCCTTGTGCCTCTTAATCTCTTTTTCATATTTTCCATCTTCTCTGTTGCATTCTGGATAAATTCACTGGATACACCTTCTGCTTCACAACTTCTCTCTTCAGCTATGTTTAATCTGCTGCTGAACCCATCCACTATGTGCATCTCTCTTTAAAATTTCAGTGATTATATTTTACATTTTTACATTAAAAAAATCCTGCTAATTCCTGAAGGTTTGCTTTTATAAGCTAGCTGTGTAATTGCATCCTTTGTTTTTCATTTTTAAAAAACATTTCATTTAAAAAATAACATCCATACATAAAATTTCACAAAACAAGATTGTGCAGCTGCAAGTTATCATGAAGGAAATGCCTTTATGGTGGGAACACTACCCAGATCAAGAAATAGAATGCATCTAGCAGCCCAGAAGCATCTGTGTACTCCTCCTAATAACTCTCTCTTTCCTCCCCCTTGTAACTTCCTCTAGGCAACCACAGTCCCAACTTCATAATAACAATTTATTTGCTTTTCTTAACACCTGTATTCTTAAACACCATAGTTTAGCCTTGCCTGTTTTTTGAACTTTATATAAATAGAACTACACAGTATGTGTTTTGTTGTGTTCACCTTCTTTTACTCTATATTAGAGCTGTGAGATTCATGCATGTTGTTGCTTGTTGTAATCTGTTTATTTTCGTTGCTGTATAATATTCCACTGTACGAATATACCACTTTTAAAAATACCTTCTTCTGTTGCTGGATATTTGGTTTTTTTCCCTGTTTGGGACAATTGTGAATAATGAGGCTATGAACATAATTTATTTGTACATCTTGGTGTACATGTGCACATATTTCTTTTGGGTATATACCTAAAAATGGTTTGTTAAGTCAAAGGATGGAGACATATTCAACTTCAGTAGATATTGCCAAAACAATTGAACCAATTTAAACTTTTCCCAGAAGTGCATGAAAATTTTCATTGTTCCATATGGTCTTTTTTTTTTAAATATTAGGTATTGTGGTGGGTATGTAATTGTATCTCACTATGATTTAAGTTTGCATTTCCCTGATGAGTAATAAGTTGGTTATTTGAATATTCTCTTTTAAGAAGTGTCCAGTCAAGTCTCATCCACTTTTCTATCGGGTTATCTGTCTTCCTTGATTTTTTTGGAATTCTTCATATTTGTCAGTTTTATGAGTTATATTTTCTTAAACTCCACGGTTTTTCACTATCTCAATAGTGTCTTCTGATGAAAAGAAAATTTTAATTACAATATCAAAAATTTCATATTTTCCCTCATGGCTAATGCTTTTCTGTGTGTGCATACACTCTTTTAAAGAAATATTTGCCTACAACCAGGTTGTGAAGACATTCTAGCAGCTTTGTCTTTCACAACTGGATCTACATGCACCTGCAGTTGACAATGAGAGAGGTAAGAGTTGAGTTTCGTTATTTTTCCAGGTAGATATTGAAAGCACCACCCCTTCTCTACCACTCTGAAGTTATTTTGTCTTGTAGCAAGTGTCCACGTGGAGATATGTCTACTTCTCAGTTCTCTATTCCATTCCCTTGGCCCATTTGTTTACCTGTATACCAGTACCTCACTATCTTAATTACTATAGCTTTATCATAGTAATTAAGATACTGTGCTTTTGTACGTTTTAAGTACGTTTGTACTTTTATATAAATTTTAGAATCAGCTTGTAAATTCATACAATGGAATTTTTATTGCAATAGCATTGACTTTGCAGTCCAGTTTGGGAAGAATTGATACCTTACTGCATTGGGTGCTCCAATTCATGGCCATGACATAGCTCTCATTTAATTTAGGGGTTCTTTAATTTCTTACAACACCGTCTGTAGTTTTTTGGGTAGAGATCTTGCACATATTCTGCTAGATTTATTCCTAGGTGGATGATTTTTTTTATTCTGTTGTAAATGGTGACCTGTCTTAGGCTGAGTTTATTGAATGTGTTAAAGCAGACTCAGGGAGGGAGGGAGTGGTCTCAGAAGAAGAGGCGTGGAGCAGCAGTGCAGGCGGAAGAGGAAGCTAAGCCAGGATATGGTCTGCACTGAAGCCCAGAGGAAAACTCTTGCACAAGAGCTGGTGGCAGAGTTTTTGCAGCCTTAAGGCAAAGGGCTGGCCATCCTGTCAGATCTTTCATGGTCCCAGGCTCAGGTCTGCCCTGCAGGGGCGTGGTGCTAGCTTCCCAGACCAGGCACTCCCACTTGGACAAGTATAACCCTCTTGAGAAGAGCAGCTGTGAGCTGCTCCAGCCAACACTCACAGCAGCTGGCTGTGGGCACACCGGCTGCTACAGAGGATCTGGGAGAAAAACCAAGGGCATCCACCACATCCTCACTTCTCTTATTAAATCCACTCTGTCTGGCTAGCGTCCTTGAGATTTTGTTGGTCACACTTTCTTAGAAAATGTTGAAGAGGACAGTCAGTGGGATAGACCATGATCCTGCTGCTGCAGTAGGTCCTGAGCCCAACGATACTCATCACCCTCCTCCTCCCCATTCTACTTCCCACTGCCCTTTGCTGGCCTTGGTGGCTTACCTGGGGCAGGGGGTAACCCAGGTCCTCATCCCTGAGGAATTTGAGACACTCCTCAGGCCATAGTGACTTCATTTGCCACTTAACAGTCACACCTGGGCATGGGAAGAGCGAGAGACACCCCCAGGGATTGCCTGGGTCCAAAACATATTCTTTCTGCCCCTGCCTCCATTCTATGGCTCCAGCCCAACTCCTCATGATGATCAAGGCCCACTAGCCCTGCCAGCAGAGGTGCTCAATCAGGTGGAAGCTATCACTTGAAGTCTGGTGGGACTCTTACTACACTGCCTGGTAGAGTTCTCTCTTTTTCAGAACCAAGATCTCTACACCATATAGCAGCCATTGATTTAAAGTGCATGCCACATTCTGAGACACAGTGCCCCATCCTTGCAGGGTTTTACCTCTAAGCTGGTGCCTAATCTACACCTTCCAGAGGCCAATCAAAGGCAGCTTCCAACTGCTGGGAGAGGTGGTGGGTCCAGTGGATCCTAATTCTGATATTTTTGTGTATTATCTGCCTATCTATATTGCCTCAGAAATACCAAGTTCTTATCAATTTCATCTCTCTAGACGCCTGAGGGTCAGATTCCCCTGGCTGCCATTCTGACCTTGCTGCCCACTATGGTAATTGCTCATCCTGCTTCTGATAGTCATGCATTGCCCTGACCTCCATTATTCCAGAGCCCAACATCCCCGCAGTTACCAGGGAGCCCAGTTTGGGAACAACATCTCCTACATTTGGCTCTGCCCACAGAGGACAGCTCTCTGGGGTACACCATATGCCCTTGATACATGCAGTGTTTTCGAGGTCCTCCTGTGGAATGTGGCAGCTGGTGGTTTCTGGTTTCATATAACTGACATATTCTAGCATGCCCACTTCTGCAGAAAGTACGTTGGGGTTTTGATAGGCATTTCATTTAATTTGTAGATCACTTTGGGGAGTATTGCCATTTTGACCATGTTAAGTCTTTCAATCCATGAACATAGGATGTATTTCCATTTATTTAGGTCTCTAATTTTTTTCAACAATGTTTTGAGTTTCCAATGTACAAATTTGTGTTTCCTTGGTGAGTATTCTTGGTTAAGTATGTTATTATTTTAGATGTTATTATAAATGGAATTGATTTCTTAATTTTATTTTCAGATTGTTCATTACTAGTGTATACAAATACACTGATTTTTCTGTGTTGATTTTGTATCTTGCAACCTTGCTGAATTCACTTATTAGGTCTGATTTTTTGTGTGTGTGACTTCTTTAAATTTTCTATATATAAAACCATGCCATCTGAGAATAGAGATAGTTTTACTTCTTCTTTCCAATTTGGATGGCTTTTATTTCCTTTTCTTGTCTAATTGCTCTGACTAGGAATTCCAATACACTGTTGAATAGCAGTGGGGAAAGCAGACATCCTTGTCTTGTCCCAATCTCAGGGGAAACTCATCGGTCTCTCATTACTGAGTATGTTGTTAGCTGTGGGTTTTTCACATAGGCCTTTTATCATTTTGAGGAAGTTCCCTTCTATTCCTAGTTTATTGAATGTTATTTTATATATGAACTGATGCTGGACCTTGTCAAATGCTTTTTTTTCCCCATTATTTCAGATGGATATGTGTGTTTTCCCTTTATTCTATTAATATGGTGTTTTACATTGATTAATTTTTGTTAGTTGACCCATCCTTGGATTTCTGGAATGAATCCCACTTGGTCATGGTATGCACTATTTTTTTAAAAGTTTTTGTTTGTTTGTTTGTTTTTTTGGGTTTTTTTGCGGTATGCAGGCCTCTCACTGCCGTGGCCCCTCCCGTCGCGGAGCACAGGCTCCGGACGCGCAGGCTCAGCGGCCATGGCCCACGGGCCCAGCCGCTCCGCGGGACGTGGGATCCTCCCGGACCAGGGCACGAACCCGTGTCCCCTGCATCGGCAGGTGAACTCTCAACCACTGCGCCACCAGGGAAGCCCTAAAAGTTATTTTTTAATTGAAGTATAGTTGATGTGTATAATACTTTTAATATTCTGTTGGATTCACTTTTACTAGCATTTTACTTAGAATTTTTATACCTATATTCATAAGAGATATTGTTTGTTTTTACTTTTCTTGTGGTGTCTTTGTCTAGTTTTGGCATCAGGATAATACTGGCCTCATGGAATGAATTAGGGAGTGTTCCCTTCTCTTCTAATTTTTGGAAGAGTTTGAGGAGGATCGGTGTTAATTCTTCTTTAAATGTTTGATAGAATCCACCAGTGAAGCCACCTAGTGCTCAGCTTTTCTTTGTTGGAGGGGTTTTGCTTATTGATTCAATCTCTTGACTTGTTATATGTCTATTCAGATTTCTTATTTCTTCTTGAGGCTGTTTTGGTAGTTTGTGTGTTTCTAGGAATTGGCCCATTTCACTTAGGTTATCTAATTTGTTGGCATAGCATTCTCTTACAGTCTTATTTCTGTAAAGTCATTAGTAATGTCCCCACTTACTAATGTTTAGCAATTTGAGTCTTCTATCCTTTTTTCTTAGTCAAGTCTAGCTAAAGGTTTGTCAATTTTGTTGATATTTTCAAAGAACCAACTTTTCATTTCATTGATTTTCTCTATTTTTCTATTCTCTATTTCTGTTCTAATATTTACTTCTGCTAGCTCAAGTCCATTACTTCTGCTAGCTTGAGTTTAGGTTTGTTAGGTCTAGTTGATCTACAGTGTTGTTCAAATCTTCTATGTCCTTATTGATCTTTTGTCTGTTGTTGTATCCATCATTGAAAGTGCAGCATAAAGTCTTCAGCTATCCTTGTAGAACTGTCTATTTCTCCCTTCAATTCTGTCAATTTTTGCTTCATATATTTTAGGGATCTCTTGTTAGGTGTATATATGTTTATAATTATAGTATCTTCTTAATGGACTGGGACTTCTTTCAATATATAATGTCCTTCTTTGTCTCTTATAACATTTTTTACTTGAAGCCTAATTTGTCTGTAAAGCCACTTCAGCTCTTTGTTGGTTAATATTTGCATGAAATATCTTTTTCCATTCTTTCACTTTCAACTTATTTGTGTCTTTGTATCTAAAGTGAATCTCTTCTAGACAGCATATGGATGGGTCATACTTTTGTTTTTGTAACCATTCTTCCCGTCTCTGCCTTTTAATTGGAGAGTTTAATCAATTTACATTTAAAATAATTACTGATAAGGAAGGACTTACTTCTATCATTTTGCTATTTATTTTCTATATGTCTTATATCTTTTTTCTTCCTCAATTCCTCCATTACTGCCTTCTTTTTTGTTTGAGTTTTTCTACGAAACTGTTCTGATTCACTTCTCAGTTCCATTTCTGTATATTTTTTAGTTACTTTCTTAGTGGTTACCTTGAGGATTAAAATTAACACGTTAGGGTTTCCCTGGTGGCGCAGTGGTTGAGAGTCTGCCTGCCGATGCAGCTGACGCGGGTTCATGCCCCAGTCCGGGAAGATCCCACATGCTGCAGAGCGGCTGGGCCTGTGAGCCATGGCCACTGAGCCTGCACGTCCGGAGCCGCAACGGGAGAGGCCACAACAGTGAGAGGCCCGCGTACTGCAAAAAGTAAATAAATAAATTAATTAATTAATTAAATTAAAGTAAATTAACACGTTAAACTTATGACAATTTAGTTTTAATTACTACCAACTTAGCTTCAATAGTGTACAAAAACCCTGCTTCTATCCAGCTCTGTCCTCCTTCTTTATGTTGTCATTGTCACAAATTACATCTTCATACCTTGTGTGCTCATTAACTTAGATTTATAATTATTGTTTTATGTGTTTGTCTTTTAAATCATATAGGGAAAGAAGAGAAGTTACAAACCATAATATAATTCAACAGGTCTTTATGCTTATCAACATAGGTACCTGTATCACTGCTATTTCTTTGTATGGCTACAAGCTACCTATTTCTTTGCAGCCTGAAGGATGCCCTTGGCATTTCTTGTAGGGTAGGTCTTACAGAGCAGATTTTGATATTTTTCATTTTTGTTGTTAGTCAGTTTGAACTATTTTCTAGTATCCTCTTTGACTCAAAAGTTATTTAGAAGTGTATTTCTTAATTTTTAAACACGTTGGGATTTTCATTTAGAAAAGCTTTCTGTTACTGATTTCCAGTCTAATTTCACTGTAATCAGAGAACATACTTCTGAGCTCATTTTTCTTCTCACTGCAGTACATTCTATAGTATTTTTCAGTGAGATTCTGTGTGGTAAACATCATGAGTCCTTGTATATCTGACAAAATATTTTTATTCCATTCGTATTTATTTGACTGATTTAACTGGGTGTAGAAACTTCAAATTTGTTTTCCCTTCATCTTCGAGAATATGACTGCATTGTCTTCTGTTATTCAATATATTCCTTATTAGGTAGTCTGATTTCAATTTGCATCTCTTTCTTTCTATCTTTTTATTTTAAACATTTATGATTTTTCTATTTGCTATTGGTTTTCCAAAGTTTTACAAAGATATGTCTAGGTGGACTTTTAAAAGAATGTGCGTCTAGGTCTTTAGTGAGATTAATCAAACAGAAGACTCATAACTTTCTTTTCACTAATGGAAAATTATTGGCCACTGTATCTTCAGATTTTACCTCTCTACCATTCTATCTATTCTCTCCTTCCAAAGTTGCTATTAGAAGTATGTTGTTGCTCTGCATTGTCCTCCATATTTCTTAACCTTTACTTCTATCTGTTTTGTATGCTGGGAATTTCTCCATAGTTGATATGCAAGCAAACTAACAGGGCTGTCAGTGAGGCCAATTCTGACCTTAAGTCCTGGAGCAGACCCTTGCAGACCACCCAAGTTCCAGGGATTCTCTTCCTTAGACCATAGTATACTTGAACTTCAATCATCAGCACCTGTGACCCCTCTTTGGCAAGCTGACCTTGACTTCTGGCGCCAGTATGCCTGCAGAGAACAGGAAGTTCCTGGAAGTTTGTGTCCCCCAGGGTGGACCACAGCCAATGAAAGTTGGGTATGAACGTTTGAAAGCCCAGATGTCCTGAATCAGGTCAAGACAGCTTTGAGGCATAAGTGGCACTCACAGTCCTTATGCAGGGCCAGGCTGAGGCCACCTCCTACTGGATGTTACCTCCATCAAGTCTTCCTCATCTCTGTCTGGCTCCCCTCTGCCTGCATGTATTCTCCTGGGAATATTTTCTTAATAATCTGCTTGCACAACAATCTTCATCTCAGGGTCTGCTCCTGGGGAGACTGGCCTAAGACAAGCTGTTCTACTGATTTTATTTATTTGTTTTTATTGAGGTAGAATTCACATAACATAAAATTAATCAGTAACCATTTTGAAGTGTACAGTTCAGTGGCATTTAGTACATTCACACAAATTACATCCTTTATACGTTTGTGTGCCCATTATAATAGATTTCTAATTACTGTATTATGCATGTGTCTTTTAAATCATATAAGAACATAAGGGGAGTCACAAACCAAAACACAGTAATACTTGGCCTTTATATTCACCTGTGCAGTTATGATGAACAGTGTTCTTTATTTCTTGCACAGTTTCAAACTACTGTCCAGTGTCCTTCCATTGCAGCCTGAAGGTCTCCTCTTAGCATTTCTTATAGACCAAGTCTACTCATAATACACTTCCTCACCTTTGGCTGATCTGGGAATGTCTTCATTTTTCCTTCATTTTGAAGGACAGTTTTGCTGCTATGGAATACTTTGTAGACACTATTGATCTTTAAATTTCAGTGATTATATATTTTTAATTCCCCAAATTAACATTTTCAGCCATCTCTATTTACTTCAGAGCATCCTGTCATTGTACCCTAGGTGCTACTCTATCCTCTATTTCTCTGAATATATTAAATATGCTAATTAAAGTCCTTTTAGGAACTGCTCTAGCTAAAAAAAAATTTTATTGGAGTAGAATTGATTTACAATGTTGTGTTAGTTTCAGCTGCACAGCAAAGTGAATCAGTTATTCGTATACATATATCCACTCTTTTTTAGATTAGTTTCTCATATAGGCCATTACAGAGTATTGATGAGAGTTCCTTGTGCTATACAATAGGTCGTTATTAGTTATCTATTTTATATACAGTAGTGTGTATATGTCAATCCCAATCTCCCAATTTATGCCTCCCCCACTTACTCCCTGGTAACCATAATTTTTTTTCTACATCTGTAACTCTATTTCTGTTTTGTAGATAAGTTCATTTATACCCCCTTTTTTAAAATTCCATGTAGCGATATTATATGGTATTTGTCTTTCTCTGTCTGACTTACTTCACTCAGTATAACAATCTCTAGGTCCATCCATGTTACTGCAAATGGCGTTATTTCATTCTCTTTTATGGCTGAGTAATATTCCATTGTATATATGTACCACATCTTCTTTATCAAAGCAACTGCTCTATTATTCCATTTCTTTTGATCTAAGCTCTTCTGTCAGATTTACCTTCTTTATGCTATTTCCCAACTGACTTTTGGTTGTGTACATGTCAAGTTTGTTTTTCCTATTATGTCTGTGTGTGTTCAATAGTAAAGAGTGCTTTCAACCTATACTCTAGCTACCCTCTCTAGGCAGAGGGTCCTCTGACCTCATTCCTCTGCTCTCCCAGGAAGCCACAGTCTGAGGAGCTCAGCTATCCACCCCTCTTGGTTTCCTCAAGTCTAGAGGAGAGAGCACAGAGGTGTTGAATGCAAGCAGACCCTAAGTAGCAAGATTGCCAGCAAGACCAAGGAGCCCAGACTGGTGAACAAAAAAAGGCCTTGGCTCTGAGCAGCTGCTACACTGAGACACTGTGTGTGCAAAGGGGTCAAGGGGCCTGATGTTAGGGTAACAAATGCAGGAATTCCGGGTCTCCCTTTTTGTAAAGCTTCAATGACCTTATAAAATCTCAGACACGATTACAGCTCAGAGCAGCCCTCGTCTCCTGCATGTAATCCTTGGGTGCCCATCAGCCACTTCAGGACCACACCCCTTCTAGTCTTGCTTCAAGCTCTGGCACCCAAAGCCTGTTCTTACTTCTTGTACTCAGTCTCTCCTCAGTCCATTTACCCAGGTGGTGACCACTATGACAGATGCAAAGGGACAGAAGGTAAAGCGATTTGGGGAGAGAGAATATGCTGCCTAAAAGGCTGGAGCTTAAGAAGCCTGGCGAGCAGGGTGAGCCCTTTGTGTCTTGAGAGACATAGAGCAACCTTGAGATGCTGGCAGGGTCAGGGAAGCAGGGTCCCCTGTGGGGCCTGAGACACCCCTGAGGAGGTGGCAGTATACTTAGTGATATGAAATCCATCGATTCTGCACAGTATGAGAATTGGCACGAATGCCTGGGAACACAGGGAGGGCAGCCTCGTCACTTTTCTACGTGGCATCCAGATGTGGCTCGATTTACAGACCAGCAGTCCCCCAGAATTCCCCCGAAGAGAAGAGTTTGCTGTGGGCTGGGAGGAGATTGGCCCTCCTGTTTCCTGAACTCTCACTTTGATCACCAGGCACCATAATCCACCAGAATCTGGTGGTCAGGCATCCCCTGGGAGCTGACCAAGAGCTGGATAGGGCAGACCAGGCTGGTGGGGAGCAACTCCTCTGTCCACTCTGGATTCAGTTGCCTGCTCACTCACAGACACAGGCTCCAAAGGCCAGAGTTGAAATCCTTCTGCACACGGGCATCTGGTATCCCCGACACTGGCCTGCAGAACAGAGGGCTCCTAAGAACATCACCCTTGAGGCTCCCTTCCCACAACCCCTGCTGGGGTAGGCATACACACACTGCAGGACCCCTGCCCCAAGGGGCCAACTGGGAGTGGCCCAGTGCCCAGCCTGAGATCTGCACATGCTGCAGTCCATTGGACGCCAGGCGCCCTGCTTGCTGGTCCCTGCCCCACAAGCACCCCTTCAGCTGCTCTTGCAGGGCCTGACTAGACATGAAGCTGTGCTCTTGGAGTCCCTAGGGCCAGGCCTTCTAGGCCCCTATGATCTGTGCACACCTGGACTCCATCTCAAAGTTCCCCCTGCTCAAACAAGTGAAATGTTGGAAACTGCTAGATTCAACTTGCCATTTTTGCCACTGTAACTCAGCACCTCCAAGCCAGGCATTGCTCACTTCACAGTTGCCTGCAGCAGGTCTTTCTGGGTATAGAAACTCACCCACACAGACAAATTGGGAGACAGGAGATTGCTCCTGGGCTGACTGTGAAAGACCCCCTGGCAGTGGGATTGCTCAGGCCATGACTGAGAAAGCAGCCTCTTGTCTTACTTCGTCAGTTCCTGGAGGAACGTTGAGGTGTGAGCTGGAGCTGGCAGGGGACTGAGCAGTGCTGGGCTGACGCCAGGACTCTGGATACAGGCCTGCCTGCATGCTTGCCTGTGTGCACAGTGTGGTTTAGGTAGATGGACCTGTGATGTCTGAATCATGATTTCATGTTGAATTTTATCAAAAGTGTTAGAAACGCTCCTGTGTGTTTTCTTTTTTATTCTTTTGATGTTAATCGTAGTTAACGCGTTTTCTACTGTAAAACTATCATTGCCTTCCTAGGAGTAATAAGAAAATGAAAGGCAAACAAAGGAAATAAAGAAAGTAAAGTCCCTTTATTTTCAGATGATTGATGACCTAACTTGGAAACCTAAGAAGAATCTACAGACAAATATTGTAACACTTGGAGAGTTAATCAGATTTAACGGATTGGAGATCAATATACAGAATAATTACGCTTCTCTCTTAAGTAACAAGTAGCTGGGTGAGACTTTCAGAAGTGGCCACTAAGGGACTTTGTGGCTCTGCAGAGGCCTTGTCAGGCCAGAGATCAAATGTTGATTCTACAGCCCACCGAGGGATGGCCCTACTTGGAGGGTGCCTGGAGACTGCCTGCCCAGGAGCTGGTGGCGGGTGTGGCCCTATGGCATCACTGTGCTCACAGGAGGCAGGAGCAGGAGAAAACCGCAGCCCATGTGCCTGCCGTCCTTACAGTCTCATTTGTAAGAAAATCACATTGTCAGAACCTAACATGGCCTACAGCAATTGAAAATGGCCTAGCCTGGAACAAACTCACAGGCAAGCTGACATGTGACCACATGCCAAGACAGCCACCCAAGGAACAGCAGAAATTCAGGGCAGATGCAAGGAGGAACCTGCTGGTCCATGCCCTCCGTGGCCCCTGCGTGTTGATGGTGAGAAGCAGCAGACCACTGGATGGACATGTTGGACCTGAGTAACACTGAAACTGAGGAGGTCTCCATGCAGGGCTGGGTCTCCCTGCCAGGCCTCTCAGGACTGCAGCTCTGTAGGCAGCAGCGTTAGAGGACAGGCTGAGATGCTCTGCAGACAGAATAAACGTTTCCACAGTCCTGTGGTATTGGGGAAACAAAGGCCAGTCAGTGGGAGGAGTGCTGGAGAGAGCCCTGGTGGGGTGAGTTGAGGACCAGGAAGTCCTTTCCAAGGGCACTTGCCAGTTCTGGGCCTCCTATCAGCCATGTTGTGGCTTGGCTTGGCTGTGGGTGGCTGGAAAAGAGGGACCAGCAGAGTCCTGGCAGCTTGTTGGGTTGGGTGACAAGCTGGAAGAGCCACAAAGACAAAGACTGTTTCCCAAATAGGAGAAATTCTGAAACTTCAGACAGCAGATTAAGGTCCAAGACAAAAGTCTCAAGAGACAAACACATTTTCCAGCTGTCTTTGATGTGGAGACCTCAGTAGGACCTTGGGGAACACACAGGATTTCTCTGAAGTTCCTGGAGCTGTGACCAGACTGCACAGAGCCTTGATCCTGGGTCGTCCCCATATAACTAAGGTCATCAGACCACGCCTGCTGCCTGCCCAGCAGAGGGAACCAAAAGACCCGTAGCTTCCACCATTCTTATGCAGAGGACCCTGGCATTCAAGCAAAACTTACTAGGCAGTGAGAGAGAGGATCGAGCACTGCCACACAGAGGAGAAACAGACAGTGGATAGGCTTGCCTAGCCTCCCAGGAGGTAAGTAAGCCTGTGTTGCTAGCAGCCTCCCATCTCTCTTGTCCCTCAGGTCTGGGCGTCTCTCCCGCCTGAGTGCCGCCCAGGGCCCGCCAGCCCCAGGGAATGTGTCCATTTATGGGGGGCTGTGCGCTTAGAGGTCCAGCTGCCAGAGACTGGGACAGTCGGGGGGGCTTACCAGCCATCCCCTTGACCACTGGGAGGATATCCTCTGCTTCATTCCTTTTCTCTTTGGGACCTCTGTCCTGCTGGGTGGGCAGGTCCACCTCTTCTCAGTTTTATCTATGCATTTCTTTATGCCCACTTATTGCCACACCAGTCCTCTGAAGCCCCTCCACCTGAGGCAATTATTTACATATTTTCAAGGTGCATTTTTATTGGAATGTGTCCTTGCAATGTGTGTATTATTATTCTGTGAGCTTGCCTTTTTTTAAAGTTAGGTGAGATTCACGTATAAAATTAACCATTTAAAAGTGAACAGTTCAGGGGCATTAAGTACATTTGCACTATTGTGCAACCTCCAATTCCAAATGTTTTCATCACCCCAAAAGGAAAACCCATAACCATTAGCAGTCATACTCGACTTCCCTCACTCCAGCCCTTAACAACCACTAATTTGCTTTGTCTATTTGGATTTACCTCTTGTGGGCATTTCACATAAATGAGATGATACAATATGTGTCCTCTTGTGACTGGCTTCTCTCACTTAACATGTTTTTGAAGTTCATCCGTGTTGCAGCATGTATCAGAATTTCATTCCTTTTTATGGCTGAATGATATTCCATTGTGTGGATGAACCACACTTTGTTTACCATTTGTTAATGGACATTTGGGTTGTTTCCACCTTTGGGCTGCTACTCAATGCTGTTGTGAACATTTTCGTACAAACATTTGTTTGAACAGCTGTTTTAATTTCTCTTGGGTACATACCCAGGAGTGGAATTGCTGGGTCATATGGTAACTGCATGCTTAACTCTTTATAAACGACCACAGTGATCACCCCAGCCACTGAGCCTGTACACATGCATTTTTACTTTATATAAACAGTTTACGTTTTAGCTTTCATTCTGTTTTACCTTATTCTCCAAACGTGAGGTCTGTAAGGTCACCTGCGGTGTTACGTGTGCCCCTAGACCCTGATTTTATTTGCCTCGCAGCTTATTCCATGGTGAGCTCACCACATTTCACCTACCTAATGGTGGGCAGCCGCCCCCCAGCCCCAAAATTGCAGTGATTCGAATCCTCCCCTGTCCCTTTCAGGATCTGTGGGGGAAGGAGATACAGGCAGGAACTTGTTGGGTCCTAGGGTGAAGTATATTCACCTCAAGCAGCAGCGCCTGCGTGTCCTGGCAGGCCAGCACCGGTGGACGTTCCTAGCAGCAGTGGCTGGTGATGAGGCTGAGCATCTCTGCTTATATACTGCAACTTGTCAGGTTTCTTCATATGTAAATTGAGTCTTCACGCCTTAGTCCATTTTCTATTGAGCTGTTGCCTTTTCTGACTGATTTGCAAGATTACACTATGTATTTAGACATTATTCACCTGTTGGTTTTAGGCATTTCAGACTTCTTACATTCTTCCAGTTGTCCATGAACTTTGTCCATGTGGTCCCTCATTGAAAAGACGTTCTTTAACTTGCTGGAATTAAATGACTGTTTTTCCCCAGATGGTTTGTGCTTTGAAACTTCTGTATAAGAAGCTCCTTTCCACTCCTTGGTTGCAGAGATGTTCTGCATTTTTGATTAATGTTTATTTTTAAGTTTTGTGTTTAGGTCTTTAATTCGTCTAGAGGCCACTGCCATAGGTGGAGCTGGTAAAACCAGTTTTGTTTTCCATCCTGTGGTGAGCCCTTCTTCCTGATGCTGTCTACACTAAACAGCCTGGCCTTTCCTTGTCAGGGGCACATTTTTCACCTGGGTCTCTTTGAGCTCTCTCTTCTGTTCCATTGGCCTATCTGTCTTTCACCAAAATCAAACTCTTGTTATGAAAACCACCATGGATTTGAAGTAGGTATTCAATCATATACTCACACTTACATTTCATGTTGACTTAGCTATTTAAAAACCTTTATTCCACTGTATACATTTTAAAAATTAAATCTATGGAATTTCTTTTACAAACCGAAGTTTTGGAATTTTGAATTTATAGATTTATTTGGAATGAAATGGACATTTATTAATATTGCATTATCTCTTTCAAGACTGTGCAATGTCTTTTTATCTTCCATTTCACTTTCTAGGCCTTCTTTGCCTTTATTAGATTTGGAAAGTTTCCTCCAGAGAAGTTTTATGTGTCCTTTACAGTTCCATTTATCTTTATTTGTGATTATGTTTCCTGGTTAGTTATTGCTGTGTCAAAAAATGCTATTGATTTTTGTAGGCTGATTGTGTGTCTGGAAAACGTGCTGAATTTTTAAACATTGTTTTAATAATTTGTTGACTCTGTTGATTCTTCTAGGAGGACAGGCTGGCCTATCATCTGAAATATCATCAGATTTACTTCCCTTCCAGTCCTTCCTCTACTCAGCCTTGGCCAAGATGTCAGTATGCTATAAGCACTAAGGGGCATGCTGAGTACTCTTTTGGAGTTCCCAGTCTGGACAAGGCTGCACAGAGATGTTTTCCCACAGTGAATGTTCTCACATTTGCGTAGAGCCTTTGCCAAGGCAGGATGTTTCCCTGATGTATACTCAGTTTGCCCTGGGTGTATTTTAATCAAAAATAGAGTTGAAGCTTATGAAATGTCTTCTCTGCATTGATTGGAATAAACATGATTTTTCTCTGTTAATCAATTAATATGTTTTCTACTTCTGTGAATGGCTAAGTAGTGCCTATCAGACCAAACTTCCTGCAGATAACAACTATAAACTTGGATAAAACATAAAAAACAACCACCTAAAGACTTTGAAAAGTGAATAGCCTTTTCAAAATACCAACTTTTGACTTTATAGATCCTCTCTATCACATGTTTAGTTTCTATTTAATTAACTTCTCTTGTTTTAGGTACATTTCTTGTAATAGTATATGGTTTTTGTTGTTGTTTTTGTTTGTTTTTTACCAGCCTGACCATGCTTGATTTTCATTGGAGTGTCTGGTACATTTATATTTAGAGTAATTGCTGGTGTGTTTGGTTTAAATCTACTACTTTATTCCATGCTTCCTATTCTTCCTTCCCTTACGCTGGTTCATTTTCTCTTCTTTCCTGCCGCCTTTGGATTGGCTGATAAAGTTCTCCACTTCCTCCTTTATTATTTATAATTATACACTCTGTTTCTATTCTTTCAGTTTTTATTCTAAAAATTGTAATTTATAATCATAATTTAACCAAAGAATAAAATTAACCAGAACTTTTAGTCATCCTGAATAATATGAGAACTTAGCTCTACCTCCTCCACCCTAATCATATGTTCTGTTACGTAGTCTTTTATTTTATTTTATTTATTGATTGATTTTTTTACATCTTTATTGGAGTATAATTGCTTTACAATCGTGTGTTAGTTTCTGCTTTATAACAAAGTGAATCAGTTGTACATATACATATGTTCCCATATCTCTTCCCTCTTGGGTCTACCTCCTTCCCACCCTCCCTATCCCACCCATCCAGGCGGTCACAAAGCACCAAGCTGATCTCAATCTGCTATGCGGCTATTTCCCACTAGCTATCTACCTTACGTTTGGTAGTGTATATATGTCCATACCTCTCTCTCGCTTTGTCACAGCTTACCTTTCCCACTCCCCATATCCTCAAGTCCATTCTCTAGTAGGTCTGTGTCTTTATTCCCATCTTACCCCTAGGTTCTTCATGACATTTTTTCCCCTTAGATTCCATACATATGTGTTAGCATACGGTATTTGTTTTTCTCTTTCTGACTTACTTCACTCAGTATGACAGACTCTAGGTCTATCAACCTCATTACAAATAGCTCAGTTTCGTTTCTTTTTATGGCTGAGTAATATTCCATTGTATATATGTGCCACATCATCTTTATCCATTCATCCGATGATGGACACTTAGGTTGTTTCCATCTCTGGGCTATTGTAAATAGAGCTGCAATGAACATTTTGGTACATGACTCTTTTTGAATTATGGTTTTCTCAGGGTATATGCCCAGTAGTGGGATTGCTGGGTCATATGGTAGTTCTATTTGTAGTTTTTTAAGGAACCTCCATACTGTTCTCCATAGTGGCTGTACCAATTCACATTCCCACCAGCAGTGCAAGAGTGTTCCCTTTTCTCCACACCCTCTCCAGCAGTTATTGTTTCTAGATTTTTTGATGATGGCCATTTTGACTGGTGTGAGATGATATCTCATTGTAGTTTTAATTTGCATTTCTCTAATGATTAATGATGTTGAGCATTCTTTCATGTGTTTGTTGGCAGTCTGTATATCTTCTTTGGAGAAATGTCTATTTAGGTCTTCTGCCCATTTTTGGATTGGGTTGTTTGTTTTTTTGTTATTCAGCTGCATGAGCTGCTTGTAAATTTTGGAGATTAATCCTTTGTCATTTGCTTCATTTGCAAATATTTTCTCCCATTCTGAGGGTTGTCTTTTGGTCTTGTTTACGGTTTCCTTTGCTGTGCAAAAACTTTGAAGTTTCATAAGGTCCCATTTGTTTATTTTTGTTTTTATTTCCATTTCTCTAGGAGGTGGGTCAGAAAGGATCTTGCTGTGATTTATGTCATACAGTGTTCTGCCTATGTTTTCCTCTAAGAGTTTGATAGTTTCTGGCCTTACATTTAGGTCTTTAATCCATTTTGAGCTTATTTTTATATGGTGTTAGGGAGTGATCTAATCTCATACTTTTACATGTACCTGTCCAGTTTTCCCAGCACCACTTATTGAAGAGGCTGTCCTTTCTCCACTGTACATTTCTGCCTCCTTTATCAAAGATAAGGTGACCATATGTGCGTGAGTTTATCTCTGGGCTTTCTATCCTGTTCCATTGCTCTATCTTTCTGTTTTTGGGCCAGTACCATACTGTCTTGATTACTGTAGCTTTGTAGTATAGTCTGAAGTCAGGGAGCCTGCTCCAGCTCCGTTTTTCATTCTCAAGATTGCTTTGGCTATTCAGGGTCTTTTGTGTCTCCATACAAATTGTGAAATTTTTTGTTCTACGTCTGTGAAAAATGTCAGTGGTAGTTTGATAGGGATTGCATTGAATCTGTAGATTGCTTTGGGTAATAGAGTCATTTTCACAATGTTGATTCTTCCAATCCAAGAACATGGTATATCTCTCCATCTATTTGTATCATCTTTTATTTCTTTCATCAGTGTCATAATTTTCTGCATACAGGTCTTTTGTCTCCTTAGGTAGGTTTATTCCTAGGTATTTTATTCTTTTTGTTGCAGTGGTAAATGGGAGTGTTTCCTTAATTTCTCTTTCAGGATTTTCGTTGTTAGTGTATAGGAATGCCAGAGATTTCTGTGCATTAATTTTGTATCCTGCTACTTTACCAAATTCATTGATTAGCTCTAGTAGTTTTCTGGTAGCATCTTTAGGATTCTCTATGTATAGTATCATGTCATCTGCAAACAGTGACAGCTTTACTTCTTCTTTTCTGATTTGGATTCCTGTTATTTCCTTTTCTTCTCTGATTGCTGTGGCTAAAACTTCCAAAACTATGTTGAATAAGAGTGGCGAGGGTGGGCAACCTTGTCTTGTTCCTGATCTTAGTGGAAATGCTTTCAGTTTTTCACCATTGAGGACGATGTTGGCTGTGGGTTTGTCATATATGGCCTTATATTATGTTGAAGAAGTTCCCTCTATGCCTACTTTCTGCCAGGTTTTTATCATAAATGGGTGTTGAATTTTGTTGAAAGCTTTTTCTGCATCTATTGAGATGATCATATGGTTTTTCTCCTTCAATTTGTTAGTATGGTTTATCACATTGATTGATTTGCATATAGCTCTACCTCCTCCACCCTAATCGTATGTTCTGTTATGCAGTCTTTTACTTTATTTTATTTTTAAAATTTTAATTTTATATTGGACTATAGTTTATTTGCAGTGTTGTGTTAGTTTCAGGTGTACAGCAAAGTGATTCAGTTATACATATACGTATACCTATTCTTTTTCAAATTCTTTTCCCATTTACGTTATTACAGAATATTGAGCAGAGTCCATGTGCTATACAGTACGTCCTTGTTGGTTACCCATTTTAAATACAGCAGTGTGTATATGTCAATCCCAGAGTCCCAATTTATCCCTCCCCCTCTACCTTTCCCCTTTGGTAACAATAAATTTGTTTTGTAAGTCTGTGAGTCTGTTTCTGTTTTGGAAATAAGCTCATTTGTATCATTTTTTTTAGATTCCACATATAAGTGATGTCATAAGATATTTGTCTTTCTCTGTTTGACCTACTTCACTTAGTATTATAATCTTGCATCCCTGGGATAAATTCCACTTCATCATTGTGTATGATCCTTTTAATGTATTGTTGGATTCAGTTTGCCAGTATTTTGTTGAGGATTTTTGCATCTATGTTGTTCAGTGATATTGGCCTCTAATTTTCTTTTTTTGTGGTATCTTTGTCTTGTTTTGGTATCAGGGTGATGGTGCCCTCATAGAACAGTTTGGGAGTGTTCCCTCCTCTGCAAGTTTTTGGAACCTTTTCAGAAAGATATGTGTTAACTCTTCTCTAAATGTTTAGTAGAATTCACCTGTGAAGCCATCAGGTCCTGGACTTTTGTTTGTTGGGAGTTTTTTAATCACAGTTTCAATTTCAGTACTTGTGGTGGTCTGTTCATATTTTCTATTTCTTCCTGGTTCAGAGATTGTACCTTCCTAAGAATTTGTCCATTTCATCCAGGCTGTCGATTTTTTTGGCATACAGTTGCTTGTAGTAGTCTCTTATGATTCTTTGTATTTCTGTGGTGTCCGTTGTAACTTCTCTTTTTTCATTTCTAATTTTATTGATTTGAGCCCCCTCCCTTCTTTTCTTGATGAGTCTGGCTAAAAGTTTATTACTATAAAACTCTTAGAGGAAAACATAGGCAGCACACTCTCTGACATAAATCACAGCAATATCTTTTTCGATCTGTCTTCCAGAGTAACGGAAATAAAAACAAAAATAAGCAAATGAGACCTAATTAAATTCAAAAGCTTTTGCACAGCAAAGGAAACCATAAACAAAATGAAAAAGACAACCCACAGAATGGGAGAAGATATTTGCAAATGATGCGACCAATGAGGGACTAGTCTCCAAAATTTACAAACAGCTCATGTGACTTAATTGCATAAAAACAAACAACCCAGTCAAGAAATGGTGACCTAAATAGACATTTCTCCAAAGAAGACATACAGATCGCCAAGAGGCACATGAAAAGATGTTCAACATGGCTAATTATTTGAGAAATGCAAATCAAAACTACAATGAGTTATCATCTCACACAGTCAGAATGGCCATCATCAAAAATCTACAAACAATAAATGCTGGAGAGGGTATGGAGAGAAGGGAACCCTCCTACACTGTTGGTGGGAATGTATATTGGTACAGCCACTGTGGAGAACAGTATGGAGGTTCCTTAAAAAACTAAATAGTTACCATATGATCACACAATCCCACTCCTGCACCTAAATCTGGAAAAGATAAAAACTCTAATTTGAAAAGATACATGCACCCCAATGTTCATAACAGCACTGTTTACAATAGCCAAGATATGGAAGCAACCTAAATATCCATCAACATGTGAATAGATAAAGAAGATATGGTATATATATAACAATGGAATATTAGTCATCCATAAAAAGAATGAAATAATGCCATTTGCAGCAACATGGATGGACCTAGAGATTATCGTACTAAGTGAAGTAAGTCAGACAGAAAAAGACAAATATCATGTGGTATCATTTACATGTGGAATCTAAAAAAAAAATGATACAAATGAACTTATTTACAAAACAGAAATAGACTCACAGACACAGAAAACAAACTTAAGGTTGCCAAAGGGAAAAGGTGGGGAGGCACAAATTAGGAGTTTGAGATGAACAGATACATACTACTATATATAAAATAGATAAACTGCAAGGACCTACTGTATAGCACAGGGAACTATATTTAATATCTTGTAATAACCTATAATGGAAAGGAATCTGAAAAAGAACATATATATATATACATATATATCTGAATCAAAGGCTGTATACCTGAAACTAACACAATATTGCAAATCCAGTATGCTTCAATAAAAAATAAAAAATATGTTCTAACTAATAATAATTGTAGGCCATAAGAATAATAGACAGTAATAAATTGTATTTCTGTACACTAGCAACAAATAATCCAAAAATGCAATTATGAAAATAACTCAATTTACCATAGTATCAAAAAGAACAAAATACTTAGGAACAAACAAACTTATGGTTAGCAAAGGGGATAGTGGGGTGTGGGGGAGAGATAAATTGTAATAAATTATAACGGAAAAGAATCTGCAAAAGAATATATATTGCTGTACACCTGAAACTAACACAACATTGTAAATCAACTGTACTTCATTTTTAAAAAATTGAGCCCTTATCTTATATCATATACAATAATTAATTCAAAATGGATTAAACACCTAAACATAAGACCTTAAGCTAATAAAGTCCCAGAAGAAAACGCAGGAGAAAAACTTTATGAAATTGGATTTGGCAATGATATTTTTTGGATATGACACCACAAGTAAAGGCAAAGCAAATATAGACAAATGGTTTACACTAAATTTAAAAAGTGTGCATCAAAGGGCATAATCAGCAGAGTTAGAAGGCACCCTATAGAATGGGAGAAAATATTTGCAAATCATATATGTGATGAGTTAATACCCAGAGTATACAAAGAACACTTATAACTCAACAAAAAGAAACAACCTGATTTTAAAAATCAGCAAAGAGTTAAATAGACATTTCTCTAAAGATGGTATACCAATGGCCAACAAGTACGTGAAAAGATGCTCATTAGAGAAATGCAAATCAAAAGCAATGAGATATCACCTCGCACCCATTAGGATGCTTGCTATCAAAAACCAGAACATAAGTGTTGGCAATGGAATAGTTTCAGCTCAATAAAGGAAGGAAATTCTGATATATGCTACAACATGGATGAATCTTGAGGACATGCTCAGTGGAAGAAGCTGGTCACGAAAGAATAAATACTGTATGATTCCAAGAGCAAATGCTGTACGATTCCACTTATATGATCCTATAGCAGTCAAATTCAGAGACAGAAAGTAGAATGAGGATTGCAGGATTGGGGGAAGGGAAGTGGAGAGTCATTAATAAATACAGTCTTAGTTTTACAAGATGAAAAGATATGGATGTTGGTGATGGCTGCACACAATATGAATGTATTTCATACCACTGAAATGTACACTAAAAATGGTTAAGATGGTAAGCTTTATGTTATGTGTATTTTGCCACAATAAAAAATCTAAAAATGAGTAAAGAGGCAAACCACAGAATTGGAAAAAATATTTGCAAATCACATAAAGGATTAATATTCAGAATATATAAACAATGCCTAAAACTCTACAACAACAGAAAGCAACCAAACAAAAAATGGGCAAGGGGTTTGAATAAACATTTCTCCAAAGAAATGGCCAATAAACACATGAAGAGATGTTTAACATCACTAATAATTAGGGAAACGTAAATCCAAACACAAGACTACACATACATTAGAATGGCTATTATAAAAAATCAGAAAACAAGCGTTTTCAAAGTTGTGGAGAAGTTGGACCCCTTGTACATTGCTGCTGAGAATGTAAAATGGTGCACCTGCTGTGAAAACAGTATGGAAGTTCCTCAAAAAATTAAATATGGAATTACCATATGATCCAGCAATTCTACTTCTGGGTATATACACAAAAGAATTGAAAGCAGGACTCAGATATTTGTATGTACACAAATGTGCATAGCAGCATTATTCACATTAGCCAAAAGGTAGAAACAACGCAAATGCCCAATGACAGATGAATGGACAAACAAAATGTAGTGTATACATCTGATGGAATATTATTCACTCTTAAAAGGAATTAAATTCTGGTACAGATTACAACATGGAAGAACCCTGAGAACATTATGCTAAGTGAAATGTCAGACACAAAATGACAAATACTGTGTCATTCCGCTTATATGAGTTTCTTGGAGTAGCAAATTCATAGAGACAGAAAGTGGAATGGTGGGTTCCAGGGACTAGGGAAGGAGGGAATAAGAGTTATTGTTTAATGGGCAAAGAGTTTCAGTTTGGGAAGGTGAAAAAGTTCTGGTGATGAGTAGTGGTGATGGTTGTACAACAATGTAAACTGAACTTAATGCCACTGAAATAACTGTACACTTTTAAATGGTCTAAATGCTAAGTTTTATGTTATGTGTATTTACCACAATAAAAAAAGAAAAAAGTTTAAAACAAAACAGTAAGTGGAAACTTTAGTCTTGGAGAACTTACCAAGACATCATAAAAGTTTGACCACCTAATACCTTGTTTAAACATTGGTTGAACCTTCTAGATGTGTGTTCTCTTCGATTCTCTGTAAATATTATTGTGATCATGCCTGAAAAACAAATTCTTTCACATTAGCAGTGTTGATGAACTGCACTCACAGTGGAAGAACATGGGACTTACCAAGATCAACAAATTCATCAAAACAACCAGCTGTGCCCACCCTTCTGGCCCTCTCACTATGTGTTGTCACTTTCACTTCTGCTGTTTCAGTTCATGATTAGAATGTCCTTGTTCTCATAAACTGCTTCGACTCTTCTGTTGTCATTTCCATTCTCTCTCAACTGGTTCTCATGACTGTCATCCTTATTTCCTTCATGATTTTGACTACCAGAGTCTTTAGTTTGCATTTGGATGTAATAAGAGAAGTTTTGTCTCTGAAGTCTTTTCTTTTTTTTTCTGGTTTGCATTTTTGGCTTCTTTTTCTCTTGATTATTGTTTGACTAGGTTACTCCCTGCCTGTCATTATTTGCATTTTAATATGATCAAGAATACTGAAAAAATGTACAAATTAATTTGATATTAAGGCCTCCACAAGAGCAATTCAAGATGCATTTTAAGTTGCCACTTTGTTCTACTGAGTGGTGGTCACTGATGCACTGACATGTGTGTAGGAGTTGTGTCATTGGAGCACTTACTTTTCCAGGCAGTTTGGCTGCATCTGCAGCCACAGTGTGTTGTTTTTTCACCAGGAACCAACAAAACTTTGCCAAGGCAGACCAGGAAGAGGAACTATGGCATGCAGGTCATCTGGGATGCATGAAGCACTCAGCTTCAATGGCCACTTTGCCATTGTGTACTTTAAGTTTTCTGGCCAACTGACACAGGGATTTGTAAGTTGTACTTCCTGAAATTCCATTCAAACAGGAGATGTTTAGTATGTTTACTACTGCACATGCTGCGTTATCAGCTATATTCCTGACAGCAGAGAGCTTCCATCTTGACCTGTGTGGTAAGAACTAAACTCTCGCTTGCAGACGAGCTTGTGCCTCTGTGTCGCACAGTACAGGACATGAGTGTTCCTGGCAGCATTGCTGCACCCAAATGGCTAGCAGTTACTCACCTTTTCACAGAAGGATGTATACCATGTAAATAAGTGCAATGTGGGAAGATGTATCACACACTGACTCTCCCTTAACTGGATCCCCAGTGGCCCTGGATGAGAATGAAGGAGAGGCAGGGAAAGACACCAAATGCAGTTAAAGTTTGTCTTAACCAATTGCTGTTAAAATACTCAAGTGTTGCAAACATCACAGATCACAATGATGGGAATGCATTGCTCTGGCCCCGAGTGCAGCTTCATCTCATCTTCACGCCAAGGTGCCTCTTGTCACTCCAAGGTCCTGACAGTGCTTGGCACACAGCAGTGTTCAACAAATATTTTGTGACTGTTGCATGGAATGAATGTGGTTATGTTTTGACTATTAAAATAATTGTAGTGTTCAATCATTCCAAAATTCCTGGAATAAAGTCTACTTGGTCAGGATGTATACTGTTTCTGGGACCAACTTTTTATGGCCATGCCGAATTGCACTTTTGAAAACTTAAATACCTTCAGTGATTTAAAGTGACACATTTCCCATATACTGATTTTCCAACATGTACTTGGGCCCAGTTCTGAGTGTTTTATCCACTGGTGTGTATGCACAGACACAAACTGTCAAGTCTTTACAACATGTTATAATTGCAGCATCTTTATGGGATATTTTAATTTCTGCTGGGTTAGTCCCCACCATGGCCTTCATATTTAGTTTTATTCCTGGGTTTTCTCACTTTTTTGTGTTTTGATACAAACTCTGAAATCAATTTATCTAGCTCCAGAAAAAAAATACACACACACACATTTTGAGTTGATCTGTTCAAGAATATAGGCTGCCTTATCATTCATCCAAATCTTTTTCTTTTGTATGTATGTGTGATGTTTTGTTTTGGTTTTTTTTTTCCCCCAGGAGTATTTTAAAGATTTCCTCATATCTATGTTCACATTTCTTGTTAAGGTCATAGGTATCTTATCTCTTTCGTTATTATAATTGGAGTCTTGTCTTCCATTATGTAACTTCTAACTGGAATATAGACTGGTTTTGTCATGTTTTATCTAATGACTTTACCGAATTTTCTTACTATTTGTGGTAGTTTCATAATTTTCTCTTGGGTCTTCCAGATATGCTCTCTTTTTATAATAGGAGGTAGTTTTAAAGGCTCTTTTCCATTTCCCTGGTTGATCCTCTTGTGCCGCTGTGGTGGCCAATCTTCCAATACGGTGTTAATTAAGCAGCAGGGGATAGAGGAGCAACATTTCTGTGACCCTAACTTCAGCAGAAAGGCACTCAATGTTTCCTCACTAAGGAAAGTGCTAACATTTAGGCTGACGTATATATATCTTATTATCCATTGATTCCTTTTTTAAAAGTTGGAAATGGGTTTTGAATTTGTTAAGCACCTTTTCATTAATTTTATTCTCCTTAGAAAAGCAATTAGTATGGTGAATTATATCTATCGGTTTTCTAATACTTAATCATCTTTGCATTACTGGAATAAATCCTACATGATTATAATGTACTATTTAAAAAATAATGTTGAATTGTTTGTTAATCTTTCATCAGGATTTTTTTTTAATTGACAAGTTGGATTGTCTTAATTGTTTTCTGTGTGATCAGTTTTTGTCTTCACAACATTCTGCTCCCTTGTCTGTGTCTGGAACAGCATGGACAGCACTGGGACAATCCTGTGGTTGAAGGTCTGATATGATTCCCAAGGAGGCCATCTCAGCTAAGGACTTTTACTAGGATGGAGAATTTTTTCTTAAATTTCCCCATTTCCTCTATGGAAACTGGTCTCTAGTCTTCTGTCTCTACTGTGGTTAGTTTTGGTAAATTAGTTATTTCCTAAAAAGTGATACTTTTCATTTTGAATTTATTTATATAGAGGTGTACAGTATCTCTCATGATTTCTTAAATTTTCTGCGCTTAATTGTCGTTTCTTGTTTTGTGTATTTTTGGTCTTACATTATATCTCTTTTTGTGTGTGGCTGCATTGGGTCTTCGTTGAGGTGCGCGGGCTTCTCACTGCAGTGGCTTCTCTTGTTGTGGAGCACGGGCTCTAGGTGCGCGGGCCTCAGTAGTTGTGGCTCGCAGACTCTAGAGTGCAGGCTCAGTAGTTGTGGCACACGGGCTTAGTTGCTCTGCGGCATGTGGGATCTTCCCGGACCAGGGATCGAACCCGTGTCCCCTGCATTGGCAGGCGTATTCTTAACAACTGCACCACCAGGGAAGTCCCCTCACATTATATCTTGATTATATTCGTGATTTATTTTCCTACTTCTTGATTTTTTTTCAAAATCTATATTTCTAAAATGCTAGTTTTAGTGTTTTCTGATGTTTGGCTATTTATTTCTGCTTTTATCTTTTTTAGTTTCCTTTGTGTGCCGACTCTCAGCTCATGTTTTCCATTTTCCAAATTAGATGTTTGAATATTTAAAACTCTTTGATATTGATAGGTCTAAGTTTTTAAGATGACGACCTTCCCTTTGCCCTGGCTTTGGTCACACCCTGGATTCTATATCCAGACACCAGGGTTTGTATGGCTATCCTTTCTAGAGATGCTGCAGTTTGGTTTATCCTTCTCCTCTCACCCTTCTGCCTGTCATTGTGATAAAGCAGGGTGATGAACATACTCTGTGTGCATGAGGGAGCCTGCACTCTGGATAGAAAGATGAACATAAGACTTCTGGGACACTTGCTTTGTAAATATTTAATATCTTACCAAATCTCAGGTGCCCAGAGCACTCAACCAATGTGCTCTGCTCTCCCATGTACCCCTGCCCTTCTGTGATGAGACCAGCCTCTGCCTTCCTGGGTGTGGCCCTGGTCAGCCTCCTCTTGGACCTCGCATGTGGGCCTGGCTGATTGCCCACACCTTGCTCAGGTGTGTGAAGACTTCGGCTGGAGCTGGGTAGGAACAGAGGCATGCAGCCATGAGGAAGCTGGATGAGGGCTGTGGTCCTTACAACATTGACAGGACAGCCAGTGAAGTCACAAGGACATTGATGGCAGCCCCCAGAGTGGAGGAGAGGGTAGGGAGTGGCTGAAGAGGTAAGGGTGTGTTTTCTATGTGATAACGAATCCATTCTGAGAAAAAGGAGACTCGGGCATAAACTGCAGGATACATAGGGTATGTACAACCACGCCCCCAGCTCACTACTCCAATTTGCATCCAGGTGCTGTTGAATTCACAGACAAGTGGGCCCCCAGAGTCACCCTGGAAAAAAGAGGAGTTTCTTGTGAACTGGGAGTTTGGGGCCTCCTGCATGAGGGTGGCCCAGTGCCAACACTGTGGGATGGGGCCAGGATCCTGCCACTCATGCAGCCCCACCTTGTCAGTGAAGAGGCCCTGCTGCAGGCAAGCAGTGTTCACTGCATTGTCCTGCAAGTAGAGGGTGGGTGCTATGGAGTGACAGTCAGCAGGCATGGCCCCTGGGCAGACGTGGAGCCCTGGGCTGCTCTGGCCAGCACTGGGGTCCACAGGGCCTGACTGAAGCCTGTGTTCCATTTGCACATAAGCTACCCTGTGGCTTCCCACTCAACCCATGGCTGCATGGAGATGTACTTCTGATCCCCACAGGAGCCAGGTGGTCTGGGACCACCTACCCAACTGGCAGAAGTGCCCCGGGCTTAAAGCAGATGGAAGATCTGAAATCCCTGGGCTTAGCCTCCCGCCCCCACAGTGGGTTGTACCTCACAAGCAGTCTTCATGTTCCTGAGGTCCCCGGCACACAGCATGTCCGGCAGAATGTAGGACGTGTGTCCATAGAGCATCTGGCATAGGGGCAATGGGACCAGAGGCAGCTGCACCTCCTGCAGCTTGTCTGAAGTGTCTCCTGTCAGAAAGGAGTGCAGGCCCAGTGAATGGTCTTCTCACACCTGTTCCACAGGGCACACCAAGCCCCAAGGCCTAGTGGGCTCACACTGGAGTTCCTTCTCTTACTCCCACCCTCCACATGGCTCCTTTCTCTGCAATGGGGACTCAGGCTTTGGTCAATAAAGTTTAAACATATGTCACATGACACTTCCTAAGAGAGATGTAAGAGCCAGGACTTGGTTCAGCCCATTACATTCCCATTGCCGTGGCTCAAGTGCAAACAGCTCCATCAGCTGAGCCCCTGGGTGAGAGTGAGCACATGACACAGTGTGTGCAAGAAAGTAGCCTCCAATTTTTGTGGGTTGTCACTCCATGTGTCCTTGTCTATGCCAATGGGTATAGTAATTGCTCCCAGAAAACTTGCACTTTCCTGACCAATGTGCAAGTGGGCCTGCTCTACCTGGAGAGGAGCTGTTCTCACAGGTTAAAGACTCAAACGATTGGGTATCAAGTGGGGGCATGTATTTGGGGATGGCATAGCCTGCGGTAGGTGCGGAATCAGTTTTAGAGCTAACGAATGTGTACCTCGAAGGAAGAAAATGGGAAGCAGAATATCAGCAGTGTTTGCGGTTGCTGCTGTGTTGGCAAGTTAATATCAGGAGAGGAGCCATGGAAGAATTAGATGATTGCAAATAGGAATGCAGAGCAATAGAAGGAGTCAAAAAACTCAGGGTGGGGGATGCTGGAGAAGCAACACAGTGAAATGCAGTTAGGAAATACTTTTAACTACTAAGCCAGCTAAAAATCTACCTGAGGCCTTTCATTGTGCCCACAGTGGAGTGACTGGGAGTGAACTTCCCTCTACCAGAAGCTACCAGTAAACATGTCTACCCAGCAGGCAATTATTTCCCATTGGACCTGAGTCAGGGCAGGGCTGTGGCCCCTGAGCAAAGAGAACAGATGAGGCAAGGTCTACAAGGGCCCCATCATCCTGTCTGGGGCACACTCCAGGCTGTGGCATGAGGAGGAGCACAGGCAGCTGGAATCCGCAAAGGCAGATGCCGGAAGGAGGGTGCTCCAGAGAGAAGGACCCTAGAGGGAACACAGGGGGCCTCAGTGCCCCAAGTCTGCCGTTGGACCCCGAGCCATGTGTGCAGAATGTACAATTCCACAGGAAGGGCAGAATGGCCAGGTTAGACTTCACAGTTCCCAGAGTCAAGAGTGGAGAGTCTTGTGGAGCAACCAAGACATTGAGTGAAAACAGTGTAGATGCAGGGTAAAATATCCCTTACACAGATGCCAAGGCCCACATGGAACCAGGTGGACAGAGGGCCAGAATGATGAGCTCTGCACAATTATTAGCACAGCACAAAGGAAGAGGTGTATCACAGAAGTGGAAGGGAGAAGTCAGCTAGCTGTAATTTCAATGAGTTCTTCAGTTGTGGGCTAGTGTGCCAGTTCAGAATGATGAGAAATCAGACAAGAGGAGGATTGCACTCACTGGTAGGTCTTTCCCTTAGGTCTCCACTAGCAGCTCATGAAATATACTCGGGGCACGGCAGGGGTCCACAGAGAGGGCACCTCAGTGCAGGTGTTCAGAAAATGACCACTACCACTGGGGACCTGTAAGAACACAGCTTGCTTCCCTACTCACATGTGGAGCAGAAGCCTTCTACTGGTTGTGTGTGGGGGGCCACCACATACTCCTGCCCTCAGGACCTGGTACAGGTGGACTATTCTGGAGGAAGAGTAGAAACAAGCCCTACATCCCTGGAAAATCTGAGGTGCCAAGAGCCCACATCAGTAATACGAGAGGTCTGCTAACATGAGGGCAGGGTCTAGATTCTCTCAGAACCATCACAGATACAAAGCAGAGCTTAGCTGCCCCAAAGGTAGAGTAGTGGTGCACAGAGGTCCATTTCCAAATCTAAGACCTACAGCTCTGCCTGAGGCTGAGGCTGGGTCAGGGGATCAAGTTTCTCCTTCTCAATAGCAGCCTAGTAATGAATACCAAGAACAGCAATTTTCTTCTGGAGGGCAGGCAAAATGTGCTGTGGATGTACAGAGATGTGAAGTGAAGGGTGAAGCAGGAACAGAGAAACACCCCAGGTCTCACACAGAGCACAACATTGCAGCAGCCCACCATGGAGGGACCTGAGGCCTCTGGTGCTCTGAAGTCAGTAAGAGCAACAACAGAAGCCACAACCCAGCTCAAGTTCTCACTAGCCTGAATCAGCCCTGTCCCACCCTACTAATGCTTTGGCAGAAGAAGAGGAATGCCTATTTTGGGGTACAGAGACTTTAGTCTTAAATATTCTTCTATAATGTCTAACATTCAACCAAAAATTAAAAGATACACATATATACACACACACATGCACAGACACAAAGGTATGGGGAAGGCAGGAATAAAACACTGGACCCACTGTCAAGAGATAAAACATTGAATACAGTCAGGCCCAGAGATGACCAAAATGTTGAAAGTATATTTAAGGAACATTAAAATAACTATGATTAATATGTTGAAGAAATTATTAAGAAGTAAACAACAAGCATGAAAAGAATGAAGAATTTAAGCAGAGATATGGAAACTACAAAAAAAAAAAGGACCAATTGGAAATGCCAGAAATACACATTATCAGAGATTAAAAAATTACTTCATTGGGTGTATCAGCAGACTGGACACAAATGAGGAAAAAATCAATTAATGTGAAGATAGGTTAATAGCTATTACCCATGCTGAAACACAAAAGGAAAAGAGTGGGGAATAAAGCAAAACAGAGCACTTATGAGCTGTGGGACAATAGCAGCGTAACATATGTGGAATTATTCCCAGAAGAAGAGAGTACAGGGGATAAGAAATATGTGGAAATATAATGGCCAAGAAATTTCCAAAATTAAAGACTATAATAACCAGAGATTCAAGAAGTTCAGAGAGCCCCAGGCCAGAATAAAACAAGCAAACACATACACTTAGAAACATCATAGTCAATGGAATTCCCTGGTGGTCCAGTGGTTGGGACTCTGCCCTTCCACTGCAGGGGGCATGGATTCAATCCTTGGTTAGGGAAATAGGATCCTGCAGGCCGCATGGCAGAAAGAAAGAAAAGAAAGGAAGGAAGGAAGGAAGGAAGGAAGGAAGGAAGGAAGGAAAAGAAAGAAAGAAAGAAAGAAAGAAAGAAAGAAAGAAAGAAAGAAAGAAAGAAGAAAGAAAGAAAGAAAGAAAGAAAGAAAGAAAGAAAGAAAGAAAGAAAGAAAGAAAGAAAGAAAGAGAAAGAAAGAATCATAGTCAAATGGCTGAGAAAAAAAGTCAAGGAAAAGCCTGAAGACAGGGAGGGTGGGGAAATATTTCATACAGAATATCACGAATAAGAGTTACAAGTTTATCATCAAAAGCTATGCAAACCAGAATAAAATGAAGCAGCCTCTTGCAAAGCAAATTAAAACCAGAAAACCATCTACCCAGAATTCTGTATCTAGAATTATCTTTCAAAACTGAAGGTAAAATAAAGACTTCTTCAGACAAAGAGATCTGTAACTCTTATTCATTGCTGACAGTGTAAAGTTGTACATACATTTTGGGAAATCCTTTGTAGTTTCTCAGAACTGCATAAATAAGTAAACACATTGTCATGTATGCACCCAAGAGCAATGAAAGCACATATGTAGAGAGAGTTGTAAGAGAATGTTCATAAGAGTTTTATTCACAATAGCCCCAAACTGAAGCAACCCAAATGTCAGTCAACAGAAGAATAGACAAATGAATTTTGGTATTTATGTGATTAAATATTCCTCAACAATAATCAAAAAGGAACTAATGATACATGCAAAACATGAATAAATCTTACAGAGTATATTGAGCAAAAGAGTATTGTAACTCCATTTATATAAAGTCCAAAAATATAAAACTCATTAATGGGGACAGAAATGAGAACAATACTTACCTTAGAAGAAAGAGTTTGGCTGCAAAGCAGTAAGAGAACTTTTTGAGATGATGAAAATGTTAAATGTATTGATTTGAGAGTTTCACGAATGTTTATAAGAAAAAGAAACAATCCTAAAAGCTAAAAAAAAGACCAGAGAAGCTCACTGAAGAACATTCAAAGAAGAGGTGAGTGAGTGGGAAACAGTGTGGTCTTGTGAGCTGAGTGTCAGAGAGTTCTTTTTGTTGGTAATTTTCAGAGGTTTGCTGGTGTGGAATAGGAGAAGAGGGAAATAAAGAAGAAATATGTATTGTATTGAAGTCAGAACGCATGTAATGTTATCTAAGCGACCTAAATAAAGATGGGGCTACTTTCTAGTTATTTTTGGTTTGTTGGCCTTGACTGAGAAACTGCAAAACTGCATTAGGTGGCCCTAGGGTTACTTGGACCACTTTTTTTTTTATTGCAGTACACGGGCCTCTCACTGTTGTGGCCTCTCCCGTTGTGGAGCACAGGCTCCGGATGCGCAGTCCCAGCGGCCATGGCTCATGGGCCCAGCCTCTCCACAGCATGTGGGATCTTCCCGGACCGGGGCATGAACCTGTGACCCCTGCATCAGCAGGCAGACTCTCAACCACTGCGCCACCAGGGAAGCCCTTGGACCACTTTTGATTTGTGCATCCTAGAGCATGTTCTTGCATTCTAGATGGTTCTCTCACTGAGTTCTGCTGAGGGAAGGCCATAATGCTGTGGTTGTATCTTGAATGAAGGGTAAGTCAGGCCCAGGGTCTCATACAGGATGAGAAGATATATAAAGGCAGCTTCCAGCTAGAAGAGAATGGAACCTGCCATTCTTTTATTTAGGTCCAACCTTCCCAATCTGTGGCATTAGTTCCTGAGGGGTAGTGGATTCTATGCCCCGGAATCCATGTATATACCATGATTGTCTGTGAGAGATTTGTGGAGAGGATCCTGGGAGATGGCCAAGCAGGAAACACGGAATCTGTCTCCCACCAGGACAACTGCACTGGCAGAATTTGTCTGATGTAAGTATTTTGGAACTCTAGAATCTGTTGAAGACTTGGAGGGTAAATTGCAGTCAACTTTAGTCAATTTCAGCTCTTAGCACAGTAACAGCTACAAACCCCCACCCCTGGGACAGGCGGCTGTACACATATTCCTGGAGAGCTTGCACACAGCATGTGAGAGCCAAGGTGAGCAAAGAAGACCCTGTCCTCTGTATATTGGGGATCTGTGCTTTGATTGCTGTTCTGATCACAGAGGTACACACAAAGAGGGAGGCAGCCATTGTTGTTGCATCTCTCCCAATTGTCACAAGCACCTCCTGCTCCAGATGAAGTGACTTCTAGGGAATTTATGGGGCCATGGCCCTTTTCTCCCTTCATTTTTCTGTTTTTGGGATCCAGACATTAAAGACTAGAACATTCAAAAGCAACTGAATATATGGGGAAAATTAGAAAGTAACCATGCATGCCCAGGTAAAGGTTCAGAAAAAACATAAGATCTCAACCTCAGACTGGTCCTCTGCACAGAGACAGCCTACAACAATCACTAACACACACAAATTTTTTTAAACCCAGCAAACCCTGGGTAAGGGGGAGGATCTGATTTCCATAGCTACCACATTGTTAGATTAAAATGTCCAGTGTTTGACAAAAAAAACCACAAGACATACAGAGAAACAGGAAATGGCTCAATCAAAGGAAAAATGTAATTAACAGAATCTGTCCCTAAGAAAGACATAAAGGCAGATATATTAGATAAACTTTAAAACATGGTCTTAAAAATGCTCAAAGAACTAAAAGATGTGGAGAAAGTCAAGAAAATAATGTGTGAGCAAAGTGGAACTATCAACCAAGATAGAAAATCTAAAAACAAAACAAAAAGGAGGGGCTTCCCTGGTGGCACAGTGGTTGAGAGTCCACCTGCCAATGCAGGGGACATGGGTTCGTGCCCTGGTCCGGGAGGATCCCACATGCCACGGAGCAGCTGGGCCCATGAGCCATGGCTGCTGAGCCTGCACATCCGGAGCCTGTGCTCCACAACGGGAGAAGCCACAACAGTGAGAGGCCCGCGTGCCGCAAACAACAACAACAACAAAACAAAACAAAAAGGAACTCCAAAGCTGAAAAGTACAATGACTGAAATGAAAACTTCACTAGATGGATTCAAAGGCAGCTCTGAGCAGGCAGAAGAAAGAAGCGGTGAACTTGAAGATAGGACAATAGAAATTATTGAGGTTGAGGAACAGAAATAAAAAAGATGGAAGAAGGGCTTCCCTGGTGGCGCAGTGGTTGAGAGTCCGCCTGCCGATGCAGGGGACACTGGTTCGTGCCCCGGTCCTGGAAGATCCCACATGCCGCGGAGCGGCTGGGCCTGTGAGCCATGGCTGCTGGGCCTGCGTGTCTGGAGCCTGTGCTCCACGGCGGGAGAGGCCACAACAGTGAGAGGCCCGCGTACCGCAAAAAAAAAGATGGAAGAAAAGCAAACAGAGCCTAAGGGACCTGTGGGACACCATCAAGAAGGCAACATACACATTATGGGTGTCCCAGGAGAAGAGAGAGATAAAGAGGCAGAAAGAGTATTTTAAGAAATAATAGCTGAAAATTTTGCAAATTTAATGAAAGACATAAATATAAAAATCCAAGGGGCTCAACAAACTCCAGGAAAGATGAATTCAAAAGGATCCACACTGAAACACACTATAATCAAACTTTCAAAAGCCAAAGCCCAAGAGCGAATTCTGAAAGCAGTAAAAGAGAAGAGAATCATCACATACAAGGGATCCTCAATAAGATTATCAGTATATTTCTCATCAGAAACTTTGGAGACCAGAAGACAATGGACAGATATAGTTAAAGTGATAAAAGAGAAAAACTGTCAAATCAAGAATTTTAATCTGGCAAAAGTGTCTCTCCAAAGTGGGGAGGAACCAAGCTATTCTTAGAAATTCCTAGATAAACAAATGTAGAGTGGGTTTGTGACCACTAGACTTGCCATGCAAGAAATGCTCAGGGGAGTACTGCAGGTAAAAAAAAAAAAAAGGACACTAGACAGTAACTTAAAGGCATATGAAAAAATGAAGATCTCGATAAAAATAAATACATTGTTAGTGATAAGAGCCAATATTATTTGTTCTTGTTTTTGTTTCTTTCTTGCGGTATGTGGGCCTCTCACTGTTGTGGCCTCTCCCGTTGTGGAGCACAGGCTCCGGATGCGCAGGCTCAGCGGCCGTGGCTCACGGGCCCAGCTGCTCCACGGCATGTGGGATCTTCCCGGACCAGGGCATGAACCCGTGTCCCCTGCATCGGCAGGCAGACTCTCAACCACTGCACCACCAGGGAAGCCCCAAGAGCCAATATTATTGTAGCAATGTTTTGTAACTGCACTTTTTGTTTTCTACATGATTTAAAAGACCAATGCATTTAAAAGAATTGTTAGTTTATGTTTGGGAGCACAAAATGTATAAGATGTAATTTTGTGACATCAACAACCAGACTGGCTGTGGATGGAACTCTAAAGGAGCAGAGTTTTTGTATGTTATTGAAGTTAAGCTGTTGTAAATTCCAAATAGAATGTTAAAGGTAATCCCCAAGATAATCACAAAGAAAATAGCTATAAAATATACACAAAAGGAAAGAAATTTAAACATTTTACTACAAAAAATCAACTAAATACAAAAAAATAGTCATGCAGGAAATTAGAGACAAAAAAGCTATGGGGCATATAGAAAACTAGTATCACAAAGACAGAAGTAAGTCCCTCCTTATCAATAATTACTTTAAATCTAAATAGACTTAAACTCTCCAATCAAAAGGCAGAGATTTTCAGAATGGATTAAAAACACGTGACCTAACTATATGATGACTACAAGAGTCACTTGAGATCCAAAGGCACAAACAAGTTGAAAGTGAAAAAATGGAAAAAGATATTTCATGCAAATAGTAACCAAAAAAGAGCAGGAGTGGTTATTCTAATATCAGCAAAAAAAAAAAAATAGATTTTTAAATCAAAAAAGTTTATAAGAGACAAAGAAGGACATTACATATTAATAAAAGACTCTAAACAGCAAGAAGATATAACAATTATAAATATTTACATCAAAATATATGAAACAAAAACTGACAGAATTCAAGGGAGAAATAGAAAGTTCTACAATAATATTTGCAGACTTCTATACCTCTCTCACAATAATGGATAGGACAATCAGACATAAGATAAACAAGGAAACAGAGGACTTAATACAATAAACCAACTAGATAAAATAGACATATACAAAACATTCCACCCAACAACAGCATAAACATTTTCCTCAAGTACACGTGGGACATTTTCCAGGAGAGACCATATTTTAGGCCACAAATTAAATCTCAATAGATTTAAAAATATTGATAGGATGAAAATTTCATGACATTGGACTTGGCCGTGATTTCTTGGATACAACACCAAAGGCACATGTAACAGAAGAAAAAATAGACAAACTGGACTTCATGAAGATTTTAAAATTTTGTACACGAAAGACACTATCCACAGTTGCCTTTTTAAGGCAACGTATGGTCTAGGAATAAATATTTGCAAATCATATATCTTATAAGGTATTAGCATCCAAAATATATAGAAAACTCCTAAAACTCAACAACAAAAAAACCCAAACAACCCGATTCCAAAATGGGCAAAGAATTCAAATAGACATTTCTCCGAAGAAGACATATGAATGGCCAATCAACACATGAAAAGATGCTCAACATGCACATCAAAACTGCAATGAGATACCACTCCACACCCATAAGGATGGCTACCATCAAAACACAGAAAACAACAAGGGTTGGCAAGGATGTGGAGAAATTGGAACACTTGTGCACTCTTCGTGGGAATATAAAACGGTACAGCTACTATGAGAAACAGAATGGAGGTTGCTCAAAAAATTAAAAATATAATTACCATTTGACCCAGTACTTCTATTTCTGGGTATATACCTAAAGAATTGAAAGCAGGGGCTAAAATAGCTATTTGTACATCCATTTTCATACCACCATTATTCACAATAGCTAAAACATGGAAGCAACCCAAGTGTCCACTGACTAATGAATGGATTACCAAAATGTGGTGTATGCACACTATGGAATATTATTCAGCCTTCAAAAGGAATGAAATTTTGCAGGCCTAAATAGACATTTCTCCAAAGAACACATACAGATGGCCAACAGGCACATGAAAAGATGCTCAACATTGCTAATCATTAGAGAAATGCAAATCAAAACTACTGGTGTATCACCTCACACCAGTCAGAATGGCCATTATTAAAAAGACTACAAATAATAAATGCTAAAAAGGTGTGGAGAAAAAGGAACACTCCTATACTGTTGGTGGCTTCAGCCACTATGGAGAACAGTATGGAGGTTCCTTAAAAAACTAAAAATACAGTTACCATATGATCCTGCAATCCCACTCCTGGGCATATCACCCAGAGTAATTCAAAAAGATACACGCACCCCAATGTTCATAGCAGCACTATTTACAATAGCCAAGACATGGAAGCAACCTAAATGTCCATTGACACATGAATAGATAAAGAAGATGTGGTATATATACACAGTAGAATATTAGTCATCCATAAAAAGAATGAAATAATGCCATTTGCAGCAACATGGATGGATCTAGAGATTATCATATTAAGTGAAGTAAGTCAGACAAAGACAAATATCATATGATATCACTTATATGTGGAATCTATAAAAATGATACAAATGAACTTATTTATAAAACAGAAATAGACTCACAGACATGGAAAACAAACTTATGATTACCAAAGGGGATAGTGGGGGTGGGGGGAGACAAATTGAGATATATATACTACTATATATAAAATAGATAAACAAGGACCTACTGTATAGCACAGGGAACTATATTCAATATCTTATAATAACCTGTAATGGAAAAATATCTGAAAAAGAATATATATATATATATAGAGAGAGAGTTTAATGGGTATACAGTTTCAGATTTACAAGATGAAAAGAATCCTGGGGATGGATGGTGGTGATGGATACACACCAATGTGAATGTATTTAACACCACTGAACTGAACACTTAAAAACAGTTAAGGTGGTAAATTTTATATTTTGTGTATTTTAACACAGTAAAAAAAAAAAAAGATTTGTGCTAAGAAGTTCCCTCAAATGAGAAGACCCAAGAGGGTCAGGATCATAAAGCAGATACAAGTTACACTGTACTAATTTCCCTATTTGAGAGATGTTTACATAGGTATGCATTATATTATTACAAACAAACATAAAGAGGATCACGTATGAACCAATGAATAATGTTTTTTGAACCATGAATTAGGATGACTCCCATCCTCTGCCCCTGATGGCCAAAGAAAGCAAGATAGACAGATACCAGACATATGAAATGACACTGGATGACTGATAAGGGAGAGAGGACTGGGATGAACTTGGGAAAGGTCTCCTAGAATGAAAATATCGTGGAGAATTCATATGATCTGGGCCTACAGAGATCGTGGGTGTGCATCCCCCCGTTCCCCTGCAGAGGTTGGGGTGCAGAGATTTGTAAGATAAACCTGGGGGACGAGAAATATTGCTAGGAGATGAGTGGTCCTGGTTTCAGAGTAAACTGAATTTGAGCGTTGGGTCAATCATTTCCTGAATGAGGTTAAAAATGAGACTATCGAAAAGTATGTTGGAAGATTACTGAAGGTTTAAAGCAACAATAATGTCAATATAGTGTGCAGAAGAAAAATATAGAACAATAGCATAAGGAATTGAAGGGGGAAATGGAGTTATACTATGTTAAGTGTTTATCTGTTAAGCGGTAAACTATAAACTGAGGGGAGATGAATTTCATTAATTAATCCAATTCTCCATACTTTCCTACATATATGCCCTTTGCCATATGTCTTTGCAGTCACTCCCATTGAGAGGTGTAATGTATTTTCTCAGTCCTTAGGTCTGAATTTTGCCACATGACATGCTTTGTCAATGGGATTTGAGCAGAAGTGTTGCAAGCAAAGGCTTCAAAAAGTGTTTTGTTTCTCCCATAATTCAAAAAGAGTCATGTACCACAACATTCATTGCAGCACTATTTACAATAGTCAGGACATGGAAGCAACCTAAGTGTCCATCGACAGATGAATGGATAAAGAAGATGTGGCACATATATACAATGGAATATTACTCAGCCATAAAAAGAAATGAAATTGAGTTATTTGTAGTGAGGTGGATGGACCTAGAGTCTGTCATACAGAGTGAAGTAAGTCAGAAAGAGAAAAACAAATACTGTATGCTAACACATATATATGGAATCTAAAAAAAAAAAAAAAGATTCTGAAGAACCTAGGGGCAGGACAGGAATAAAGATGCAGATGTAGAGAATGGACTTGAGGACACTGGGAAGGGGAAGGGGAAGCTGGGGCGAAGTGAGAGAGTAGCATTGACATATATACACTACCAAATGTAAAATAGATAGCTAGTGGGAAGCAGCCGCATAGCACAGGGAGATCATCTCGGTGCTTTGTGACCACCTAGACAGGTGAGGTAAGGAGGATGGGAGGGAGATGCAAGAGGGAGGGGATATGGGGATATATGTGTACATATAGCTGATTCACTTTGCTATACAGCAGAAACTAACATGACATTCTACAGCAATTATACTCCAAAAAGATGTTTTAAAAAAGGTGTTGTGTTTCTCCACCACTGCCTGTGTACATTTTCTGGGCAGCCTGCTGGACAGTGAAAGATGCATGAATCAGAGTCTAGCACTCCAGCTCAGTCTGTCACAGGCCAGCCCATAGAGAGACAACCATTAAATACACAGGCAAGCTCAGCCATAACCAGCAGGACCACACAGCTCAAGACCTGTTCATGTAAAAGTGTTGCCAGTCTGGGCTAAAAGGTAGTGTGATGTTCGAAATGTCGAAAAGGCTCTGGGCCCCAGGAGAGGCTGGGAAATTTGCTCAATGTGGTATTTTTCAAGGCCCTTTTAAGAAGTAGCTAAGGAGCAGGATATCTCAGAGAACAGTGCCAAGAGCCATGGAAAACAATGAGTCATTCAAAATCTTAGCAGGTTTATTGTAGAAATTGGGGAACTAATTCTAAAATTCATATGGAAACGCAAAGGACCCAGAATGCTCATGATAATCTTGAAGAAGAGAAACAACTGTGGAGGATGTGTTAAGACCAGACTCATCATAAAGTTATGGTAAACACAGCACTGTTGTACTGGAGAGATCCATGTGGCAGAATAGTAAGCCTGGAAGTAGACCCACACACATACGGTCACAAGATGTTTGACAAAGGTGCCAATACAGGTCAGTGGGAAAAGGCGATATTCTTTACAAATGGTTCTAGAGCAAGTGAATATCAATATAGAAAAAAGTGAACCTTGTTTTTTTTCCTCACATCACATGCAAAAAATTAATTTTAGATGGATCTTATAACTAAAGGTAAAAATTAAACTCATAATGCTTCTAGGATAAATGGAGAAATTATCTTCATGAGCTTACAATAAGCAAATCTTCATAAGCAGGATACAAAAGACCCTACATATGAAAGAAAAAAAGCAAGCCATAGTCTAGCAGAGAATATGTACATACCTATCAAAGTACGTGTATCTAGAATACATAAAAAATTCTACAAATCATAAAACCTCAAGAGGCTATCACGACACAATGATCGGCATAGCTAAAGTGAAAAAGACTGATACTATCAAGTGTTGGCAATGATGTGGAGCAACTAGCACTCTCATACATTGGTGATGGGAATATAAAAAGTCACAACCAGTTTATAAAGCTGTTTGGCAGTTTCTAATAGAGTTAAAATTACCCCACCCTATAGCCAACACAGTCTATATTACCAAGTATATCCCCAAGATAAGCAAGTACGTTTGTTCACAAAAGGACTTATACAATAATATTTGTTGTAGATTTTTTCATATGACCTAAAAACTGGGGACAACTCAGATGTCTATCTAAAGGAACATGGATAAAAGAAATTTTGCCAAGTTGATACAATGGAAGATTAAATGACAGAAAAACAAGACGACTACTGATATGAACAACAATGTGGATGAATCTCACAAATAGCAGGATGAAGGAAAGAGAAAAAAGAATACATGCTGTGTGATTTCTTAAACATGAGGTTTAAGACAAAGCATATCTGGGCTTCCCTGGTGGCACAGTGGTTGAGAGTCCGCCTGCCAATGCAGGGGACACGGGTTCATGCCCCAGTCCGGGAGGATCCCCCATGCCGCACAGCGGCTGGGCCCGTGGGCCATGGCCGCTGAGCCTGCGCGTCTGGAGCCTGTGCTCTGCAACGGGAGAGGCCACAACAGTGAGAGGCCCACGTACCGGAAAAAAAAAAAAAAAAAGACAAAGCATATCTAAGATTCCACTGCCAAATCCAAGGTCATGAAGATTTACTCCTATGTTTTCTTCTAAGAGGTTTTTTTGTTGTTGTTTTTTTTCAGTACACGGACCTCTCACTGCTGTGGCCTCTCCCGTTGCAGAGCACAGGCTCCGGATGTGCAGGCTCAGCGGCCATGGCTCACGGGCCCAGCCACTCCATAGCATGTGGGATCTTCCCGGACCAGGGCACGAACCTGTGTCCCCTGCATTGGCAGGCGGACTCTCAACCACTGCGCCACCAGGGAAGCCCCTAAGAGTTTTATATTAACTCTTAATTTTAGGTTGTTGACCCATTTAAAATTTTGTGTATGGTGTGAGATGGGGGTCCAACTTCATTCTTCTGAATGTGGATATTCAGTTGTCCCACCATCATTTGTTGAACAAACTACTCTTTCCCCATTTAATGGAGTGGCACCCTTGTCAAAAGTCAATTGGTTATAGATGTATGCATTTATTTCTGGGCTTTCAATACTATTCCACTGATCTATATATCTATTCTTATGCCAGTACCACATTGTTTTGATTATTGTAGCTTTGTAGAAAATTTTGAAATCAGGAAGTGTGAGTCTTTCAACTTTGATCTTTTTCAAGACTGTTTTGGCTATGCAGGTTCCCTTCCAATTCCGTAGGATTTTGAGGATCAGTTTTTCCATTTCTGCAAAATGTTGGAATTTTGATAGAGACTGCACTGAGTATCTAGATCACTTTGGGGAGTGCTGACATCTTAACAGTATTAAGTTTTCCAATTCAGGAACGTGACTTGTCTTTACATTTATTTAGATCTTGTAAAATTTCTTTTAGCAATGGTTTGTAGCTTTCAGTATACCAGTCTTTCACTTCCTTGGATAAATTTATTTATAGGTAATTTTCCTTTTGGATGATATAGAATTGTTTTCTTAATTTCCTTTTTCAATTGTTCATTAATGTGTATAGAAACTGATTTTGTGTGTGTGTGTTGATCTTGTGCCCTGCAAATTTGTTGAATTTGTTTATTGTCTGTCATCTACGAAGAGAGATAGTTTTACTTCTTCATTTCCTATTTGGATGCCTTTCATTTCTTTTTATTGCCTAATGTATCTGTCTAGAGTCTGGTACAACATAGAACACTAGTGGTGAAAATTAGCATCCTGTCTTGTTCCTGATATTAGGGGTAAGTTCTCAGTCTTTCTTCACTGAATATAATGTTAGCTGTGAGTTTTTCATAAATGCCTTTAATCATCTTGAAGAAGTATCTTCCTATCCCTAGTTTTATGACTGTTTCTTTAAATTATGAAAGGATGTTGGATCCTGTCAAATACTTTTTATCCATCATTTGAGATTATCATATGGTTTTTTTCCACTTTTTAATGTGGTATATTACATTGATCAATTATTGTGTGTTGAACCTCCTTTGTATTCCAGGAATAAATCCTACTTTGTTGTAGTGTATAATCTTTCTAATATACTGTTGGATTCAGTTTGCTGGTATTGGTTGATGATTTTTGCATATATATTCATGAGGGATAGTGGTCTGTGATTTTCTTTTCTTGTGGCATCTTTGTCTGGCTTTGGTGTCTGCGTAATGTTAGCCCCATAGAATGAGCTCCTCTCCTATTTTTTGGAGAATCTGAAAATAATTGGTGTTAATTTTTCTTAAAATGTTTGGTAGTATTCACCAGTGAAGTCATCTGGTCCTGGACTTTTCTTTGTTGAGAGGTTTTTGAATACTGATTAAATCTTTTTACTTGTTATAAATCTATCCAGAAATTTTATTTTTTCTTGATTCAGTTTTGATAATTTGACTGTTATAGTAATTTTCCCATTTCATGTAAATTATCTAATTTTTTGACATAGAATTCATTGTAGTATTATCTTATAATCCTTTTTATTTCTGTAAGGTCAGTCGTGATGTTCCCTGTTTCATTTCTGATTTTAGCTATTTGTACTTTATCTTTTTTTTTTGTGGTCAGTCTAGCTAAAGTTTTGTTAATTTTGTCAATCTATTCAAATAACTAACTTTTATTTCATTCACTCTAATTTTTTCTATTCTCTATTTCATTTTTTTCTGCTCTAATCTTCATTATTTCCTTCCTCTTGCTAGCTTTGGGTTTAGCTTGTTCTTTTTACAGTTCCTTAAGTCATAAAATGAAGCTATTTATTTGAGGTCTGACTTCTTGTATAGCTATAAATTTCCCTCTGAGCACTGATTTCACTGCATTCTATAAGTTTTGGTAATGTGTTTTTGTTTTTATTCATCTCAAAATATTTTCTAATTTAATACGTGATTTCTCCTTTAATCCTTGTTTGTTTAAGAGTTGTAACATATTCTTTGGAAATAAGGAAAGTAAACCTAATTAAAAGAAGTATAATGCTAGGAATAAAGAAATTAGATTAACATGTGCATAAAGCCAGATAAGCATGTGCTGTATAAAACAGCAATAAAAGAGAATAATCTTGATTGTATAAAAAAGATGGAATGAAAATACTGGAAAACAGTAACATACAAAATGGAAGTAACATATGAAATAATAAAACATATATGTTCATATATATAAATATATGAAACAGGGTATTTTTTCCTTTGGATAACATGTATAACTGAACATACATGAGTATATATGTTCATAACTCATGTATGTTCAGGTGTGCATGTTAAAAAGTTAAGAAGAGCTACAAGAAGATTAAAAATTGGAATTTTTTTTTGTTTGTTTTTTTTTGTGGTATGTGGGCCTCTCACTATTGTGGCCTCTCCTGTTGTGGAGCACAGGCTCTGGACGCGCAGGCTCAGCGGCCATGGCTCACGGGCCCAGCCACTCCGCGGCATGTGGGATCTTCCCGGACCAGGCATGAACCCATGTCCCCTGCATCGGCAGGCGGACTCTCAACCACTGCGCCACCAGGGAAGCCCAAAAATTGGAAATTTAACTTGCAGAGCAGTAGACAGTAAAAAAGTAATATAGAAAATCAGGGACTTCACTGGTGGCGCAGTGGTTAAGAATCCACCTGCCAATGAAGGGGACACGGGTTTGAGCCCTGGTCCGGGAAGATCCCACATGCCACGGGGCAACTAAGCCCATGTGCCACAACTACTGAACCTCCATTTTAGAGCCTGCAAGCCACAACTACTGAGCCTGTGTGCCACAACTACTGAAGCCCACATGCCTAGAGCCCATGCTCCACAACAAAAGAAGCCACTGTAATGAGAAGCCCGTGCACCACAACGAAGAGTAGCCCCCACTCTCAGCAGCTAGAGAAAGCCTACATGCAGAAACAGACCCAACACACCCCAAAATAAAATTAATTAATTAATTAAAAAAAAGGAAATCAGTCTATTGGAAAGGGAGAATGACAGGGAAAATATTTAAAAGAAAGCAGCAAACAGACAGTACAAAATAATAATTTAGAAATAAGTCTACACATGAGATTTCTGGCTAGGATGGAGTAAAGAGGTCAGCAAACCCTTTCTCCAATAAACAAGTATAAAACTGAACAAAATTATTTTTAAAAATTTCAGGGCTCCATAGGTCAAACAAAAGCAAAGGAAACTTGAGAGGTGCTTATTCATGAACAACTGGTAGAACTTTGGGTAACAATGGCAAAAGTCTGACCTAGTTGTCTGGGGCTTCACCACTCTTGACACTCCTCTATCTCTGCTCTGTCACTGTGGTAGTTTTACCTTGGTAGGGCTGGCTGGGAAAGCAGTTTTTCTGCCAGAGGGAGAGAATTTGATTTGGAGGGGACAGCTGAAAAAAACAACACTTTGTACTGTCATTTAAAGTATTTAGGTTTGTAGGAAATGAGCAAGGAAGACCTAAAGCAGTATTGGTCGGAGACTGTCATTCTGGGTGGGGTGAACAGTGTCTCTGATGGAAATTTATGGGGACTCTGGAAATAAGAGAGCAATAGAAAGGCTAGATAAATCTCCACTGATCCCTGGGATGACTGTGTAACTATATGTATAAACATGGAGGCACAAGTGGGCTCAGTGAAAAGTAAAAGCTGAGGCAGACTCAAGAGTCACACAGACTCTAAATGTGTTCACCAGCCTCCACACAAAACCCACTGTCAAAGGTGGAAGACTTAGAAGTTTGAGATGCCCAAATCATTGGCTAACCAATGAGATATTAAGACACAGTGGTGACACTTAGGAAGACAGAATAAAAATAATAAATAGAAGAATTAAGAATAAAAAAATGAGCACAGACCTCAGCAACTACAAACTACAAGAGAGATTCTGCAAACTAAGTCCAGGCAAATTACTCAAAACAAAGCAAAAGAAATCAAAACCTTCAGGGAAAATCAGAATCCAAAGTTCTTACAATGTTTTATGTATGTCCAATTTTCAACAATAAAAATTCTATGCAAAAAATAGGAAAGTATGACCCATATTCAGGAAAAAACAAGTCAATATAAAGAAGCTCTGTGTGGCCTCAGGTGTTGATTTTAGTTGATAAATATTTCAAAACAGTTGTTATAAGTATGTTTAAAGAATTTTTTTAACTACATTAAAAAAGTTAAATGAAAATATCATGATAATGAGTCAACACATAGGGAATCTTAGCAGAAATACAAAAACTATAAAAAAAGAATAAAATGAAAATTCTAAAGTTGAAAAGTTCAGTAACCAATATTAATAATTCAGTAGGTTGGATCAACAGAAGATATGAGATAGCAGAAAAAATAATCAGTGAAATTGAAGCTAGATGAGTAGAAGTTATCTAATTTAAAACAGAGAGCATAGACTTCCCTGGTGGTGCAGTGGTTAAGAATTTGCCTGCAAATGCAGGGGAAATGGGTTTAAGCCCTGGTCTGTGAAGATCCCACATGCTGTGGAGCAACTAAGCCCATGTGTCACAACTACTGAGCCTGCACTCTAGAGCCCACGAGCCACGACTACTGAAGCCCATGTGCCCAGAGCCTGTGCTCCACAACAAAGACAAGCCACTGCAATGAGAAGCCCACACACTGCAATGAAGAGTAGCCCCTGCTCACTGCAACTAGAGAAAGCCCAAGAGCAGCAATGAAGACCCAATGCAGCCAAAAATAAATTAATTCATTAAAAAAAAAGAATAGAGCAAAAAAAGTGAAGAAAAGTGAACAGACCCTAGAGACCTGTGGATGCCATGAAGCACATCAACACACATGTAACAAGACTGCCAGAAAGAGGGGAAAGGAGAGAGGTGAGAAGAGGAGAGGAAAGAGAGAGAAAGGGAGGGGGGGAGGGAGAGAGAGAAGTGCAAAAAAAATTGAAGAAAATGTGGCCCAAAACATCCTGAATTTGATGAAAAAGAATCTTCATATCTGAGAATCTCACTGAACCTCAGGAAAGATAAACACAGAGATACACATCTAGACACAATATGATTAAACTCCTGAAAACCAAAGACAAAAGACAATCCTGAGATCAATAAGAGAAAAGCAACCAATTACATGGTGATAAACAGTATGGTTAATAGCTGACTTCTCACCAGAAACAATGAAAGCCAGAGGCAGTAGAACAACAGGCTCAAAAGTGTTGAAAGAAAAAACCCTTCAAGAAAGAATTCTGTATCCAACAGAACTATCCTTCAGACATGAAGGTGAAATCAAAATATTGCAAGATAAATGATGTATAAATATATGTATCTATTATAGATTTTCTTTGTGGTTAACATGTGGTTAGCATCATATAATGCTTCTATATATACACATGATTATTTTACATTGCTGATATTTTATTTTCAAATGCATTTTAACAAGACTGCATTTTTACTCCCCTTTCTTCAAGATTACTGTTTTTGACATCATATTTTACTTCTTTTTGTTTTGTGTATTACTTAACTACTTATTGTGGATATAAATGGTTTTGTTACTTTCATCTTTTAACCTTCTTACTAGCTTTGTATGTGGTTGATTTACTATCTTTACTGTATATTTGCCTTTACTGATGAGCTTCTTCCTTTCATAATTTTCATGTTCTAGTTGTGGCTCTTTTTCACTTAGAGAAGTCCCTTTAACTTTTCTCGTAAAGCTGGTTTGGTGGTGCTGAACTCTTTTAAGTTTTCTTGTCTGTAAAACTTTGGATCTCTCCATCAAATCTGAATGAAAGCCTTGCCAGGTAGATTATTCTTAGTTGTGTGTTTTTCCCTTTCACTCTTTAAATACACCATGCCATTCCCTTCTAGCCTACAGAGTTACTGCTGAAAAGTCAGCTGATAGCCTTATGGGAGTTCCCTGTATGTAACTTGTTGTTTTTCCCTTGCTGCTTTTAATATTCTCTCTTTATCTTTATTTTTTGCCATTTTAATTACAAGGTGTCTTGGTGTGGTTGATCCTGTTTGGGACTCTGTGCTTCCTGGACCTGATGTCTGTTTCCTTTCCCCAGTTAGGAAAGTTTTCAGCTATTATGTCTTCACATATGTTCTCTGCCTCTTTCTCTCTCTCTTCTCATTCTGGGACTCCTATCATGCAATTGTTAGTATGCTTGATGTTGTCCCAGAGGTCTCTTAAACCATCCTCATTTCTCTCTATTTTTTCTTTTTTCTGTTCTGTTCAGCTTCATTGATTTCCACTACTCTGTCTTCCAGCTTGCGGATCCGTTCCTCTGCATCATCTAATCTATTGTTGATTCCTTCTAGTGTATTTTTCATTTCAGTCATTGTATTCTTCATCTCTATTTGGTTCTTCTTTATATTTTCAAATTCTTTGTTAAAACATCTAACTGCTCGCTCTGTTCATCCATTCTTCTCCTGAGTTCTTTGGTCATCTTTATGATCACTACCTTGAACTCTATCAGGTAGATTGCCTATCTCCACTTCACTTAGTTCTTCTTCTGGGGTTTCATCTTGTTCCTTTATTTGGAACATGTTCCCCTGTCACCTCATTTTGACTAATTTGCTGTGTTAATATCTATGTATCTGGTATGTTGACTGCATTTTCCCACCTTGGATAAATAGCCTTTTGTAGGAGACATTCTATGCATCCCAGCAGTGTAATCCCCTCTGGTCACCAGAGCTATATGCTCTAGTGATGCCCCATATGTGGGCTGCGTGGGTCCTCCTACTGTGGCAAGCTGAGTTCTGAGGACTGTCTGGTAGGCATGGCTGACCTCCAGTCAGATTGGTTGCCAGGCCCTGCTTTGTGCGGAGGCTGCCAATTGATTGTTGGTGCCAGGTCATGAGGTGGCTGCCTGAGTAACACTGTGGGGTCCTGGTGCTAGTGCTGGCTCACTCGTGGAAAGAGTCAAGGTTCTGGTGTGGGTGATTGTGGGGTCAAGATTCTTGGACCTAGTGTTGGCCTACTGGTGAGTGGGGCTGGATCCCAGGGTGGTTGGCTGAGGAGTCCAAGATATCTCAGAGCTGGTGTTGGTCTGCTGGTGAGTTGGCTGCTTTCTACAAGATAGGGTGAAAGGCTGTGCTGTTTCTGGGGTGAAAGGCTGTGGTGTTTCTGGGGCTGGTATACGCCTGGTGGTGTGTGGGGCCAGTGGCCAGGAGATCTGGACCTGGTGTCTGCCCACTGGTGGGCAGATGCCAGGTCCTGGGGTTTCTCGTTGCAGATCCTAGGGGCCCCAAATCTTGTGTATTGCTCTGCTGGTGGGCAGTGCTCAGGCCCAGCTTGTCTCAGGGCTGGTGCCAGCTTGATGGAAGGTGAGCTGGATCCTGCCATAGTAGGCTGTGTGCCTGCAGTTGTCCTGGGCCTGTTGTCCACCCACCGGTGGGTGAGGCTGGTCCTGAGGCCAGAGCCAGCTCACTGATGAGTAGGGACAAGCCCCAGGGGTTTCTGGGGCTTGTGCCTCCCCACTGGTGGATGGAGCTGTGTCCTGGTGTCTCTGGCTGCAGGGCCTTGTGTGCCCTGGGTCTACTGCCTGCACAGTGACATGTGGGGTCAGGTCCTGAGCCATCTGGTAGACAGGGCCATGTCCAGTGGTGGCTGTTGTCTCAGGAAGTCTTAAGGTAACCTGTCTATTGGTGGATGGGCCTGTATCCAGCCCAGCTAGTTGCTAGAGTTGAGGAGTCCCAGTACTGGTGACTATAGGCTGGTGGGCAAGGACAGGGCTGAGTTCTGAGGCTAATAAGCTAGATGGAGGATTCCAAAATAATGCTTGTCAACACAAATGTCCATGTGGTAGAAAGAGCTCCCCAAAATAGCACCACCAGTGTCTGTGTCCCCAGGGTGAACTCCAGTTGCCTCCTGCCTCTCTGGGAGACCCTCCAAGATCAGTAGGTGGGTCTGACCTACGCCCCTTTCAAATCACTGCTTCTGCTCTGGGTCCTGGAGCATGTAAGATTTTGCATGTGCCTTTTAAGAGTCTTTATTTCTCACAGCTTTCTGGGTCTCCCAAAATTAAGCCCTGTTGGCCTCCAAAACCAAATATTCCTGGTGCATGACCCCAGGACTGGGGAGCCCAATGTGGGGCTCAGACCCTTTACTCCTTGGGGAGAAGCTCCATATTTGTAATCGTTCTCCTGTTTATGGGTCAGCCACCCAAGGGTATAGGTCTTGACTATACTATGACTTTGCCCCTCCTATCCATCTCTTTGTGGTTCCTTCTTTATATCTTTAGTTGTAGAAAACCTTTTCTGGTGGATTCCAGTCTTTCTCATCAATAGTTTTTGTATCAGTAGTTGTAATTTTGGTGCTCCAGTGAGAAGAGGTGAGCTCAGGGTCTTCCTATTCCACCATCTTGGCTATATCTCCCTAACTCTGGTCTCTGTCTTTTGATTTGCGAGTTTAACCCATTTACATTTAAAGTAATTACTGACAAGGAGGAACTTGCTTCTGTCATTTTGCTACTTATTTTCTACATGACCTATAGCTTTTTTCCCCCCTCATTTTCTTGTATTCCTGTCTTCTTTGCATTTAGTTGATTTTTTGTAGTGAAATGTTTAAATTCCTTCTTAATTTCCTTTTGTGGTTACCATGGGGACTACATTTAACATTTAAAGTTTTAACATTCTAATCTGAATTTATATCCACTTAACTGCAATAATGTTTTTTTACTTAAGTAAACCAGATATGAAACTTTCTTAAACTGGTGTAAGATATCAATCTGTAATCTCCAAACCAAGCCACAGACTTAATAGTAAACCATTAGAAGCATTTCCATTAAAATAAAAAACAAGAAAAGTAGACCTAGCAACATTTCTACTAGAGGTTCTAACCATTGCAATAAGAAAAATAAATAAAAGATAAAATATAGGAAAGGAAGTGATGAAACAATATTTATTTTAAGAAAATATGATATTAAAAAATCTAGAACAATTAAATAATCAACTGATAAAATATTATAAATGAGTACTATATGGTGGCTGGAAACAAGATCAAGGCACAGAAATCAACAGCTGTGTCTGATTAGCAAATGCAATTAAAAATAATCTTTTAAATAACCATAAAAATTCTAAATTATGCAGATTTAAACCTAGAAAGAAAGTGCAAGGCTTTTATGGATAATTAGAATAAATAAAATGTTTTTTCATAGGTTAAAAAAAGATTATCTCTAAATTGAATTTAAAATCGTAAGAAAAACTATGTTTGGAAATTTGTGTTCTCAGTATACTAAATATTCATTCCACACTCAAAGTAGATGTAACTACTTCTCTGTAAACAACAAAGCCAGCCAGGAGTAAAACAAAATTCTTCATTGACAGAGAAACAGATAGCGATTGATGGATAGGGATTCCAGTCCTCAGATACTTGCAACCCCTTAATGGACAGAACATGTTCTCTCCTGTAAAGTCATAGAGCCATCATCCCTTCCACAAGCTCCAATAATGGGATCGACCCTGCACTTTGTTTTCTTACCTTGTTGGGAGATGGATCCCCATCCTGTAGCCCAGCAAGAAAGGTTCGAAAGAGTCACATCTGGGGGTGCAATACAGATGGGAAGCACAGAGTCGGAAAACACAATGCGAGTTTTCAGCTGCACCAGAGCGATGTCGCCTCCAACAGGATGGTACATTTCATATGTGGGGTGTATGATCACCTTATTCACCTCAAACCATTGGGTGTGATTGCCTGCAACCCTGAGGTCCACAAGGCCCACATACATATCAAATGCTTCAATGACCTTGTTCCTGTAGGGACAGAGGACAAAGGCATAGTGGTTTGAGCACTTTGAACCTGGGAAGAGGAGCTTCCATGAGATCACAGACTCAGGGAGTCCTGAAGCATGGCAGCCTGGGTATCCAAGCTCTCAGCCAGGATGTGGAAAGCAAGCCCTTCCAGCACATTAGGGACCTGACTGTCTGGCAGAATTGCTCCCAACAAAGTCCTGACCTGAGCCCATGGAGGATTCAGGGACCCACCAAGACCTGCTGGACAGCCCAGGATGGTGAGCTTGTCAGATGTACAATGAGCTGCCAATGAAGATAACTCTTTCATCACCTCTCATCCTGTGATTTGTCCTCTCTTCTCTCCTCTCATCTAAGATGTGGCTCCTCTCCTCACCTCTCATCCTATTATGTGGTTCCACACCTTTCTGGAAGAGCTGATGTCCCTAAAGGAGCCCTCAGCCCTGTGCAAGAAACTGTAGTGGATGGAGCTGTGTGCTGGGTCCCACTCTCTCCCCTGCCTCCAAGAAGTCCCAGTCCTATGTGACCCACGTGGTTGGTCGTGCAGCCCTAGACCTCCATGGGAATGGTATCCAGCACTGCCCACTCACCTGCCAAAGCAGTGGGCGGCTGACAGGATCCAGTATTCATCAATGATGGACCCACCACAGATGTGGAAGCCTGCATAGTGCACACTGACCTGCCACGGCCACTTTTTCTCAAGGGTATCCACGCCTCCCATGATCCTCCCCTGCCTATGACGCTGGCCACAAGCTGAGGAAAGAAGGACCGAGTATGCGAGCAGCAGTGGCACTCGGGCAGGGCTGGCCACAGGCAAAGCCGAGGAGGGTGAATGGGAGGAGGGAAAAGGGGGAGGGCCGCGGAAGACTGGGTCTCCACCCTTGGGGGGAGGAAGGCCGGGATTCACCACAGGGACCACCGCCAACCCGGGCTTGGAGGGGTCCTACCCACATCATGGCTAAAGGCGACCCCTTCACTGGCAGGGTGCCTGTGGGCCGTGGCTGCAGCCTGGGTGTGAGGCAGGAGAAACAGGAGCAGAAGGAGGCTCGGGGTCCTGGACTCTCCAGGCCCAGTGCGAGGGCCGGTCAGATCGGCGGCCATGAGGTGGGAGTGCCTCATGGATGCGAGGGCTAGAGCACGCAACCTGTGACGTCACAAACATGCGACAGTGCCCAGGCACACGATGGCATTAAAGCGTGACAGCATAAACACCGGCTCTGTCACTCCTCAGCTGGGAGCCAGATCTCAATGGTCCTCCCCTCCATCACCCCCCAACCCTGCTATGGCTGGCTCGCTGTGGTCTCATTCCCTAGAGGGTAGTCAGTAGACTCTGGGTGGTCTTGCTCCCCGGATGGTGGTGGTCATTGGTTTCTCTCCCCACTCTTGGCTGATGCAATGGAAAGAATTTCGTCCTGTGTCTCCCAACATCCAGCCAGTAAGCTGGGGTTTGGTCATGTCTCAGTTGCAGCATTCCAGAAATGTACAAACACTTTTCACGCCTCTTCTTGATCACATTTGCTAATGTGCCATTGAATAGAGCAAGTTATACAGGTGTTGGGAAAAAAGCGATGGAAAAATGCCTTATACTACTTAAGACTTCTCTCTGGAAACTTCAGAACTCTGCTGCTGTGACAATACATACGAAAATGAACAGGACTGTATTCCAATAAAACTGTATTTATAGACACTGAAACTTGAAGTTCATTTAATTTTCATGTCTCACAAAATATTCTCTTGTTTTACCCCCAAGCAATAAAAAGTGTACAAACCATTCTTAGTTCAGAATGTACAGATGTACATTAGTTCAGATGTACAGAAACAGGTAGTTTGCCAACCTCTACTCTGTTTCTTATATCTCGTTTTTTAAAATAGATTTTATTTTCTATAGCAGTTTTGGGATCACAGCAAAATTAAACAAGGCACAGATATTGTTAATGGGGCAGGCAATGCATGTGTTAGGGTAGGAGGTATTGGGAAATCTCTGTACCTTCTATTTCTTGATATTAATCCCTTGTCTTTTATATGTATTGCCAATAATTTCTCTTTCTTCATTGTTCCTTGTCCTTTAATATGTTTCAAGTGTGTTCATAACTGTTCAATGGAGAATTTTTATAATGGCTGCTTTAAAATCCTTGTCTAATAATTCAACAGCTATGTTAGCTTGATGTTGGTGTCTATTAATTGTCTTTTCTTATTGGAATTGAGAGTTTACTAGTTCTTAGTGTGACAAGTCATTTTGGACTGTGTCCTAGGCATTTTGAGTATTACTCTATGAGACTCTCTGGTTCCCACTTAAATCTTCTATTGATATTTTAGCAAGTTGCAAACCTGTTTAGGTTCAGAACGCACATTCTGGCTCACTCTGGTGGACTGTGGTTCCAACAGCAGTTTAGTTTATCACGTCTCTGCAGGGCTATTCTGGTCTGTCCACTTGCATGTTTCCCAGATGACAGGACTCCACCTCACGGTCTTCTCAGTGCTGGCTTGAGATGGGGAATGGTGTTACCTCCTACTACAGGTGGGGAGAGAAGACAGTCTCCACAATGTGTCTGGCTTGTGTGTCCCATCCTTCCTGCAGGGGGTTGTGGAAGTCAGATAGCACTGGTTCTCAATCAGGGGTGATGTTGCAAGGGCACATTTGGTAATAACTGGATACATTTCTGATTTTCAGAATTGGGGGAGTGTGCTATTGGCATCTGGTGGGTTTTACAGGGATACTGCTATACATCCTATAATGCATAGAATACCCTTCCAGAACAAAGACTTTTTCAGCCCCAGATGTCAATAATGCTGAGGTTGAGATATCTTGGCTTATAGGTTCCACGAGGAGCACCTTACTGCGGGGCAAAGTGGTTGGAACATAGCCTATTACCAGTGAACTCAGTGTCTGCGATGCTTGTTAGGGAACAGAGGGGTGCAGCTCTCCTCATGTTTGCCCCAAAAACAGGCAGAGTGGCGAAAATGTTTCTGTCATGGTGGGCAACCCTTTTCTGGGCCTTTGACTTTTCGTAAGGCGTGTGTGTGTGTGTGTGTGTGTGTGTGTGTGTGATCATGTGTTGGTATTTCGAGGTTGCAGGCTTCTCTAACCCCAAGTTGGACACATGGGAGGAAAGAAAACCCCAGGAAACTCCCCACTGGGTTGTTCTTCAAGTCCTGGAATCCCTAGCTAGTCTGCCTCCTTTTGTCTACATTTCAGAATCTTCTAGTAGGTGATTTGTGGCCTTGTGATCAGTGGGAGGAATAAAATGAAATGTATTCATCATTTTTATCTAAGCCTTAAGGAACTTGAAATCTTTAATAACTTAATTGTTTTCTTCTCCCAGCTGAGTTTGTTTCCTACGAATTGCTATTTTCAACTTGATTGATTTGGTGCTTATTTTCTGTGTTTAGAGGCTTTCCTTGGATATCTGGTCTATTTGAAATTATGAGTGTTGGAAAAAAAGGTGATTGGAAACTCTGGGATGTGGACATGGCTTGTTTACTTTGAGCTTCCAAGTGAGAGAACAGGATGAGTCATGGGAGAGCTGCTGATGTCAGTATCATTAGGTGGTCCCTCTTGGGCTTGTCAGCTTCTCCAGAGGATCCCAAACTCCTTCCTGAATGGCAGGAGTCTTACTGCAGGGTTCTGGCAGCTCAGGTTGAAGACGGCTATGTCTTTTTTAATAAATTTATTTATTTTATTTTTGGTTGCATTGGGTCTTCATTGTGACTCGCAGGCTTTCTCTAGTTGCGGGGAGTGGGGGCTACTCTTTGTTGCGGTGTGCGGGCTTCTCATTGCAGTGGCTTCTCTTTTTTATTTTAATTTTTTTAGTTATAATATTTTTAACATCTTTATTGGGGTATAATTGCTTTACAACGTTGTATTAGTTTCTGCTGTATAATAAAGTGAATCAGATATATGTACACATATATCCCCATATCTCCTCCCTCTTGCACCTCCCTCCCACCCTCCCTATCCCACCCCTCTAGGTGGTCACAAAACACCGAGCTGATCTCCCTGTGCTATGTAGATCCTTCCCACGAGCTCTCTATTTTACATTTGGTAGTATATATATGTCAATGCTACTCTCTCCCTTCGTCCCAGCTTACCCTTCCCCCTACCTGTCTCCTCAAGTCCATTTTCTACATCTGCGTCTTTCTTCCTGTCCTGTCACTAGGTTCATCAGAACCTTTTTTTTTTTTAGATTCCATACACATGTGTTAGCATACAGTATTTGTTTTTCTCTTTCTGACTTACTTCACTCTGTATGACAGTCTCTAGGTCCATGCACCTTACTACAAATACTTCAATTTCCTTTCTTTTTATGGCTGAGTAATATTCCATTGCAATATGTGCCACATCTTATTTATCCATTCATCAGTTGATGCACACTTAGGTTGCTTCCATATTCTGGCTATTGTAAATAGCGCTGCAATGAACATTGTGGTACCTGTCTCTTTTGAATTATGGTTTTCTCAGGGTATATGCCTAGTAGTGGGATTGCTGAGTCATATGGTAGCTCTATTTTTAGTTTTTTAAGGAACCTCCATACTGTTCTCCATAGTGGCTGTATCAATTTACATTCCCACCAACAGTGCAAGAGGGTTCCCTTTTCTCCACACCCTCTCCAGTATTTATTATTCGTAGATTTTTTGATGATGGCCATTCTGACTGGTGTGAGGTAATACCTCATTTTAGTTTTCATTTGCATTTCTCTGATTAGTGATGTTGAGCGTCCTTTCATGTGTATATTTGCAATCTGTATATCTTCTTTGGAGAAATGTCTATTTAGGTCTTCTGCCAATTTTTGGATTGGGTTGTTTGTTTTTTTGATATTGAGCTGCATGAGCTGTTTGTATATTTGGGAGATTAATCCTTTGTCAGTTGCTTCGTTAACAAATATTTTCTCCTATTCTGAGGGTTGTATTTTTGTCTTGTTTATGGTTTCCTTTGCTGTGCACAAGCTTTGAAGTTTCATTAGGTCCCATTTGTTTATTTTTGATTTATTTCCATTTCTCTAGGAGGTGGGTCAAAAAGGATCTTGCTGTGATTTATGTCATAGAGTGTTCTGCCTATGTTTTCCTCTAACAGTTTTATAGTGTCTGGCCTTACATTTAGGTCTTTAGTCCATTTTTAGTTTATTTTTGTAAGCAGTGTTAGGGAGAGTTCTAATTTCCTTCTTTTACATGTAGCTGTCCAGTTTTCCCAGCACCACTTATTGAAGAGGCTCTCTTTTCTCCATTGTATATTCTTGCCTCCTTTATCAAAGATAAGGTGACCATATGTACATGGGTTTATCTCTGGGCTCTCTGTCCTGTTCCATTGGTCTATATTTCTATTTTTGTTCCAGTACCATACTGTCTTGATTACTGTAGCTTTGTAGCATAGTCTGAAGTCCAGGAGCCTGATTCCTCCAGCTCCATTTTTCTTTCTCAAGATTGCTTTGGATATTTGGGGTCTTTTGTGTTTCCATACAAGTTGTGAATTTTTTTGTTCTACTTCTGTGAATAATGCCATTGGTACTTTGATAGGGAATGCATTGAATCTGTAGATTGCTTTGGGCAGTGTAGTCATTTTCACAATATTTATTCTTCCAGTCCAAGAACATGGTATATCTCTCCATCTGTTGGTATCATCTTTAATTTCTTTCATCAGCATCTTATAGTTTTCTGCATACAGGTCTTTTGTCTCCTTAGGTAGGTTTATTCCTAAATATTCCTAAAAAGCTATTCCTAGATATTTTATTCTTTATGTTGCAATGGTAAATGGGAGTGTTTCCTTAATTTCTTTTTCTGATTTTTCATTGTCAGTGTATAGGAATGCAAGAGATTTATGTACACTAATTTTGTATCCTGCTACCTTACCAAACTCATTGATTAGCTCTAGTAGTTTTCTGGTAACAACTTTAGGATTCTCTATGTATAGTATCATGTCATCTGAAGACAGTGAAAGCTTTATTTCTTCTTTTCCAGTTTGGATTCCTTTCATTTCTTTTTCTTCTCTGATTGCTGTGGCTAAAACTTACAAAATTATGTTGAATAATACTGGTGAGAGTGGACAACCTTCTCTTGTTCCAGATCTTAGAGGAAATGGTGTCAGTTTTTCACCATTGAGAATGATGTTGGCTGTGGGTTTGTCATATATGGCCTTTATCATGTTGAGGTAAGTTCCCTCTATGCCTACTTTCTGGAGGGTTTTTATCATATATTGGTGTTGAATTTTGTCAAAAGCTTTTTCTGCATCTACTGAGATGATCATATGGTTTTTCTCCTTCAATTTGTTAATATGGTGTATCACAGTGATTGATTTGCATATATTGAAGAATCCTTGCATTCCTGGGATAAACCCCACTTGATCATGGTGTAGGATCCTTTTAATGTGGGGTTGGATTCTGTTTGCTAGTATTTTGTCCAGGATTACTGCATCTGTGTTCATAAGTGATATTGGCCTGTAGTTTTCTTTCTTTCTGACATCTTTGTCTTGTTTTGGTATCAGGGTGATGGTGGCCTCATAGAATGAGTTTGGGAGTGTTCCTCCCTCTGCTATATTTTGGAAGAGTTTGAAAAGGATAGCTGTTAGCTCTTCTCTAAATGTTTGATAGAATTCGCCTGTGAAGTCATCTGGTCCTGGACTTTTGTTCGAAGATTTTAAATCACAGTCTCAGTTTCAGTGCTTGTGATTGGTCTGTTTATATTTTGTATTTCTTGCTGATTCAGTCTCAGAAGATTGTGCTTTTCTAAGAATTTGTCCGGGCTTCCCTGGTGGTGCAGTGGTTGAGAGTCCACCTGCCGATGCAGAGGACATGGGTTCATGCCATTGTCCGGGAGGATCCCACATGCCGCGGAACGGCTGGGCCCGTGAGCCATGGCCACGGAGCCTGTGCGTCTGGAGCCTGTGCTCCGCAATGGGAGAGGCCACAACAGTGAGAGGCCCGTGTACCGCAAAAAAAAAAAAAAAAAAAAAAAAAGAATTTGTCCATTTCTTCCAGGTTATCCATTTTATTGGCATATAGTTGCTTGTAGTAATCTCTCATGATCCTTTATTTCTACAGAGTCAGTTGTTAATCCTCCTTTTTCTTTTCTAATTCTGTTGATTTGAGTCTTCTCGCTTTTTCACTTGATGAGTCTGGTTAATGGTTTATCAATTTTGTTTATCTTCTCAAAGAACCAGCTTTTAGTTTTATTGATCTTTGCAATTGTTTCCTTCATTTCTTTTTCATTTATTTCTGATCTTATCTTTATGATTTCTTTGCTTCTGCTAACTTCGGGGGTTTTTTTGTTCTTCTTTCTCTAATTGCTTTAAGTGTAAGGTTAGGTTGTTTATTTGAGATTTTTCTTGTTTCTTGAGGTAGGATTGTATTGTTATAAGCTTCTCTCTTAGAACTGCTTCTGCTACATCCCATAGGTTTTGGGTCATCGTGTTTTCATTGTCATTTGTCTCTAGGTATTTTTTGATTTCCTCTTTGATGCGGTGGCTTCTCTTGTTGTGGAGGACAGGCTCTAGGTGCACAGGCTTCAGTAGTTGTGGCTCGCAGGTTCAGAGTGCAGGCCCCGTAGTTGTGGTGCACATGCTTAGTTGCTCCATGGCATGTGGGATCTTCCCAGACCAGGGCTTGAACCCTTGTCCTCTGCATTGGCAGGCGGATTCTTAAACACTGCGCCACCAAGGAAGCCCAAAGATGGCTATGTCTTAACATTCTTCATTAAGTATGTCATCTCCTAACCTTCCAGTTTTGGCATCCAGGGCCTTAAACTGGCCTGAGACTCCTCAATGTGAATTACCTGTTTCACTCCTGGCAGAAAACAAAACTCCAGATTTCTGCAACAGTCTGTAAGGTACTCTAGACTAGAGATATGGAGTGGGGAGAAGTTTTAGGGATATAACTGCTTCTCAAACCACTTTTCTCCCAATAGTCCTTCCTTCCTAGTCAGATCTAGACACACTGGTTCTTTTTGAGAATTCTGTATTATAGATCATTTTGTTTTCAGCTTTCTCCATGTTGTACTTAATTCTTTTGGGTCAATTACTATTTATAGATCTGCCATCCACTTGCCAAGACCTTTTTGATTAAGATATAATTTACAAACAGTAAATGGTAGCCAATCATGCAAGTTTTGACAAATATATACAGTCCTGTTACCACCACCATCAAGCTATAGAAGAGTTCCATTGTACCCCCTCAGCCCCACCACCATTTTCCCTGTGCACCTTTATTGTCAAGCCCTCCTTCTTCCCCCAGCCCCTTTAAACCACTAATCTAGTTTTCCATCCACATAGTCTGGCCTTTTCCAGAATGTCATATAGATAGTCTTCTAAGTCTGGCTTCCTCTACTTAGCATAATGCAACTGAGGTTCATCCATATGATGGCCAGTAAAATCCCTGGGCCTAGAATTTCCTTTTCTGAAGAGTTTTTAAACATGAATTTAATTTCTGTAATACATATAGGACTATTCAAATGATTGAGTTCTTCTTGAGTTAATTTTAGTACTTTGTATCTTTTAAGGAAATTATCCATTTCACTTGAGTTGTTGAATTTACATTTATAAAGTTAGTAAATATCCCCTTATTATTCTTTCAATGCCTGTAGTTATCACCCACCTTCATTTCTGATATTGGTATCTTCTAACATGTTATTAATTAATTAATTAATTTATTTATTTATTTTTACCTGTGCTGCCCAACTTGTGGGATCTTAGTTCCCTGACCAAGGATTGAACCCAGGCCCTGTCAGTGAAAGTGCCTAGTCCTAACCACTGGACTGCCAGGGAATTCCCTAACATGTTATCATTTTATATATGCAGGCTATTTGGTTTTTGTATGCTACTTTACTGAATATTCTTTCAGTTTGTGATAGTTTCACATTGATACTTTTTTTGTTATTGAGTTGTAAGAATGCTTTATAAATTCTTGATATGAGTCTCATCAGATATATGGTTTGCAAATATCTTCTCACAGTAGGTGGGCTGTCTTTTCACTGTCTTAAATGTGCTTTATGACATACAAAATTTTTAATTTTAAAGAAGTCCAAATTATCTATTTTCTTTTGCCATTTGGGCCTTTAGTGTCATATCTAAGAAACCATTGCTTAACCTAAGGTCATAAAGATTTATTCCTGTGTTTTCCTATAAGCAGTTTATCATTTTAACTCTTACATTTAGGCCTATGATCCATTTTCAGTTAAATTTTGTGTCATGATGTGAGGTAGGAGGTCCAACTTCACTCATTTGCATGGGATATTCAGTTGTCCCAACATCATTTGTTGAACAGATTAATCTTTTCTCACTTATTTTCTTGGAATCCTAGCCAAAAAATGTTGATAATAAGTGTAAGGGGATTTTTTTCCTAGACTTTTAATTGTAATTGATCTATATTTCTATCCTTATGCCAGTTCTACACTGTCACAATTACTGTAATCTTGTAGTAAGTTTGTAATCATGAAAATTTAAGTCTTTCAACTTTGCTTTTTTCTTTTTCAAGATTGTCTTGGCTAGTCTGAGTATTTTTCAATATGAATTTTAGAGTCAGCTTGTTAATTTCTGTAGAAAATCCAGCTGGAATTTTCATAAGGATGCAATCAATCTGTAGATCAACTTTGAGAGTATTACCATCTGTTATGGGTTGAATTGTATTCCCCAACAGATATGTCCTACCCTCAGTATTTCAGAATGTGACCTCATTTGGAAATACGGTTATTGAAAATGAAATTAAAGTTATGATGAGGTCAAACTGGAGTAGGGTGGGCCGTTAATCCAATATAACTGGTGTCTTTATAAGAAGCAGTTGACCAGATGATGCCCACTAACATATCAGGGATAATCTCCTTTATTTAAAGTCAACTGATTGTAAATGTTAATTACACCTACAAAATACCTTCACAGCAACATTTAAACAACATTTGAAGAAACAATTGGGCATCATAACCTAGGCATGTTGACACATAAAATTAACCAAGACAGTCCTCCCTTCTCAACTTGGCACCCATACATATCTAATCCATACTTAATCTCCAAATAAAGACAACAGCAGAGCCATACTTCTGTCTAACATGATGTATCCATCCTGAGTACAACTGAAAATGCAGTAACCCTTTTCCCAGGAGAAAATTCAGGTCCTTGAGTGATGTTATCTCTTCTCTTTGGCATCCTGAAACGTATACACACACACACACACACACACACACACACACTCTCTCTCTCTCTCTCTCTCTCTCTCATAGAAAAATGAGGAAAAAATACTCATAACACCTATAATCCCAGTTTCTGCAAATGGTCACATGGTCCTAGCTGGTATTTACACCTCCCTCTTCCACGACTCATTCCATATTCCCCTTGCCCAGCAAGCACCCTAAGATGGTCATGGTTCTTTATCTCATAGGTCATAGGTGACTCAAACTTTCATTCCTGAAGGATCTGGGCCATTACTAGTCCTACCTGAATTGGGTTGTTGTAGTTTTTCATTGATTTTAATCATAGCATGGTGATATGGAGAGACACTGTAAGGGTTCTTCTGGGTTCCAGACATATTCTTCCTCACTTCCACTGTGGAGTAGTAGTCCAATTTCCCTTTGGTAATCAGGCTTAATCATCCCAGCTAGTAACTCCCTTTTTTCGCCTGTTGATTCAGAAGCATGAGGAGCAAAAACTAGCTGGGTGGCAGCCTTAAATTCCAATTCAATGGCATTGTTGTGTTTCCTTATGGAAGCATTCCTCTCTGTGGAACAAAGACCTCTATATCAGGATTAGGAAACTAATACACAATCTTAACAATATTAAATCTGATCCATGAACACGAATGTCTTTTTATTTATTTAGATTTTTAATTTCTTTCAATATTTCTCCCAAGTCTTGCATTTCTCTTATTAAATTTATTCCTAAATATTTTATTCTTTTTGGTGCAACTGTAAATTGAGTTAATTTCCTAATTTCATTTTTGGATTATTTGTTGCTAGTGTACACAAATACAATTGATTGCTGTCTATTGATCTTATGTCCTACAACTATTATAAGTTATAACAGATTTTTAGTGGCTTCTTTAGGATTTTTGTATATACATGATCATGTTATCTCCAAGTAGAGATCATTTTACTTCTTCCTTTCCAACCTGGATTAAAATTTTAATTGTCTTTTATTTCATTTTCTCACCTAATTTTGAATAGAAGTGGCAAGAGCAGACATCCTTACCTTGTTTCTGGTCTTAGTGGGAAAGCTTCCAGTCTTTCATTATTAACTATGGTGCTAGCTGTGGATTTTTCCTAGATACTCTTTATAAGGGTGAGAAAATTCCCTCAAATTCCTAGTTTGTTGAGTTTTTTTAAATCATGAAAGGGTGCTGAATTTTGTAAAATGCTTTTTCTACATGTACAAGATAATCATGTGGGGTTTTGGCCTTTATTCTATTAATATGTTTTATTATATTAGTTAATTTTGGAATGTTAACACAACCTTGCATTCCAGGACCAATCCCACTTGGTCATGGTGTATAATCCTGTTACTATGTTGCTGAATTCAGTTTAATACCATTTTTTTAAAAACATCTTTATTGGAGTATAATTGCTTTACAATGGTGTGTTAGTTTCTGCATTATAACAAAGTGAATCGGCTATACATATAAATATAACCCCACATCTCCTCCCTCTTGCTTCTCCCCCCCCACACTTCCTATCCCACCCCTCTAGGGGGTCACAAAGCACCGAGCTGATCTCCCTGTACTATGCAGCTGCTTCCCACTAGCTATCTATTTTACATTTGGTAGTGTATATATGTCAATGTTATTCTCTCACTTTGTCCCAGCTTACACATCCCCCTCCCAATGTCCTCAAGTCCATTCTCTGCAACTGCATCTTTATTCCTGTCCTGCCCCTGGATTCTTCAGAACTTTATTTTTTTTTTTAGATTCCATATATATGTGTTAGCATACAGTATTTGTTTTTCTCTTTCTGACTTACTTCACTATGTATGACAGTCTCTAGGTCCATCCACCTCACTACAAATAACTCAATTTAGTTTCTTTTTCTGGCTGAGTAATATTCCATTGTATATATGTGCCACATCTTCTTTATCCATTCATCTGTCGATGGACACTTAGGTTGCTTCTATATCCTGGCTATTGTAAATAGTGCTGCAATGAATGTTGTGGTACATGACTCTTTTTGAATTATGGTTTTCTCAGGGTATATGTCCAGTAGCAGGATTGCTGAGTTGTATGGTAGTTCTATTTTTAGTTTTTTTAAGGAACCTCCATACTATTCTCCATAGTGGCTGTATCAATTTACATTCCCACCAACAGTGTAAGAGGGTTCCCTTTTCTCCACACCCTCTCCAGCATTTGTTGTTTGTAGATTTTCTGATGATGCCCATTCTGACTGGTATGAAGTGATACCTCATTGTGGTTGCAATTTGCATTTCTCTAATGATTAGTGATGTTGAGCATCCTTTTATGCGTTTGTTGGCACTCTGTATATCTTCTTTGGAGAAATGTCTATTTAGGACTTCTCCCCATTTTTGAATTGGGTTTTTGTTTTATTGATATTGAGCTACATGAGCTGCTTGTATATTTGGGAGATTAATCCTGTGTCAGTTGCTTCATTTGCAAATATTTTCTCCCATTTTGAGGGTTGTATTTTTTATGTTTTCCTTTGCTATGCAAAATTTTTAAGTTTCATTAGGTCCCATTTGTTTATATTTGTTAATTCCATTTCTCTAGTAGGTGGGTCACAAGGATCTTGCTGTGATTTATATCATAGAGTGTTCTGCCTATGTCTTCCTCTAAGATTTTTATAGTGTCTGGCTTACATTTAGGTCTTTAATCCATTTTGAGTTTATTTTTGTGTCTGGTGTTAGGGAGAGTTCTAATTTCCTTATTTTACATGTAGCTGTCCAGTTTTCCCAGCACCACTTATTGAAGACGTGTATATGTTCTCCATTGTATATTCTTGCCTCCTTTATCAAAGATAAGGTGACCATACATGCATGGATTTATCTCTGGGTTTTCTATCCTGTTCCATTGACCTATATTCCTGTTTTTGTGCCAGTACCATACTGCCTTAATTACTGTAGCTTTGTAGTATAATCTAAAGTCAGGGAGCCTGATTCCTCCAGCTCTGTTTTTTTGTTTTTCTCAAGATTGTTTTGTCTACTTGGGGTCTTTTGTGTTTCCATACAAATTGTGAAATTTTTTGTTCTACTTCTGTGAACAATGCCATTGGTAGCTTGATAGGGATTGCACTGAATCTGTAGATTGCTTTGGGTAGTAGAGTCATTTTCACAATGTTGATTCTTCTAATCCAAGAACATGGTATATCTCTCCATCTGTTGGTATCATATTTAATTTCTTTCATCTGTGTCTTATAGTTTTCTGCATACAGGTCTTTTGTCTCCTTAGGTAGGTTTATTCCTAGATATTTTATTCTTTTTGTTGCAGTGGTAAATGGGAGTGTTTCCTTAATTTCTCTTTCAGATTTTTCAACATCAGTATATAGAAAGGCAAGAGATTTCTGTGCATTAATTTTGTATCCTGTTACTTTACCAAATTCATTGATTAGCTCTAGTAATGTTCTGGTAGCATCTTTAGGATTCTCTATGTATAGTATCATGTCATCTGCAAACAGTGAAATCTTTACTTCTTCTTTTCCAGTTTGGATTCCTTTTATTTCTTTTCCTTCTCTGATTGCTGTGGCTAAAACTTACAAAATTATGTTGAATAACACTAGTAAGAGTGGACAACCTTGTCTTGTTCCAGATCTTAGAGGAAATGGTTTCAGTTTTTCACCATTGAGAATGACGTTGGCTGTGTGTTTGTCATATATGGCCTTTATTATGTTGAGGTAAGTTCCCTCTATGCCTACTTTCTGGAGGATTTTTATCATAAATTGGTGTTGAATTTTGTCAAAAGCTTTTTCTGCATCTATTGAGATGATCGTATGGTTTTTCTCCTTCAATTGGTTAATATGGTGTATCACAGTGATTGATTTGCATATACTGAAGAATCCTTGCATTCTTGGGATAAACCCCACTCGATCATGGTGTATGATCCTTTTAGTGTGGGGTTGCATTCTGTTTGCTAGTATTTTGTCCAGGATTACTGCCTCTGTGTTCATAAGTGATATTGGCCTGTAGTTTTCTTTCTTTCTGACATCTTTGTCTGGTTTTGGTATCAGGATAATGGTGGCCTCATAGAATGAGTTTGGGAGTGTTCCTCCCTCTGCTATATTTTGGAAGAGTTTGAGAAGGATAGTTGTTAGCTCTTCTCTAAATGTTTGATAGAATTCGCCTGTGAAGCCATCTGGTCCTTGGCTTTTGTTTCTTTGAAGGTTTTAAATCACAGTCTCAGTTTTAGTGCTTGTGATTGGTCTGTTTATATTTTCTATTTCTTGCTCATTCAGTCTCAAAGGTTGTGTTTTTCTAAGTATTTGTCCATTTCTTCCAGCTTGTCCATTTTATTGGCATATAGTTGCTTGTAGTAATCTCTCATGATCCTTTGTATTTCTGCAGTGTCAGATGTTACTTCTTTTTCATTTCTAATTTTGTTGATTTGAGTCTTCTCCCTTTTTCTGGATGAATCTGACTAATGGTTTATCAATTTTATTTATCTTCTCAAAGAAACAGCTTTTAGTTTTATTGATCTTTGCAATTGTTTCCTTCATTTCTTTTTCATTTAATTCTGATCTGATCTTTATGATTTATTTCCTTCTGCTAACTTTAAGATTTGTTGTTTTTGTTGTTGTTGTTCTTTCTCTAATAGCTTTAGGTGTAAGGTTAGGTTGTTTATTTGAGATGTTTCTTGTTTCTTGAGGTAGGATTGTATTGCTATAAAGTTCGCTCTTAGAACGGCTGTTGTTGCATCCCATAGGTTTTGGGTCTTCATGTTTTAATTGTCATTTGTTTCTAGGTACTTTTTGATTTCCTCTTTGATTTCTTCAGTGATCTCTTGGTTATTAAGTAGTGTATTGTTTAGCCTCCATGTGTTTGTATTTTTTACACATTTTTTTCCTGTAATTGATATATAGTCTCATAGCGTTGTGGTTGAAAAAGATGATAGTTGATATGATTTCAATTTTATTAAATTTCCCAAGGCTTGATTTGTGACCCAAGATATGATCTATCCTGGAGAAAGTTCCATGAGTATTTGAGAAGAAAGTGTATTCTGTTGGTTTTGGATGGAATGTACTATAAATATCAATTGAGTCCATCTTGTTTAATGTTTCATTTTCATCTTGCATTTCCTTATTTATTTTCATTTTGGTTGATCTGTCCATTGGTGAAAGTGAGGTGTTAAACTCCCCTACTATTATTGTGTTACTGTCGATTTCCCCTTTTATGCCTGTTAGCATTTGCCTTTTATATTGAGGTGCTCCTATGTTGCATGCATAAATATTTACCATTGTTATATCTTCTTCTTGGATTGATCCCTTGATCATTATGTAGTGTCCTTCTTTGTCTCTTGTAATAGTCTTTATTTTAAAGTCTCTTTTGTCTGACATGAGAATTGCTACTGCAGCTTTCTTTTGATTTCCATTTGCATGGAATATGTTTTTCCATCACCTCACTTTCAGTCTCTATGTGTCCCTAGGTCTAAAGTGGGTCTCTTGTAGACAGCATATATGCGGGTCTTGTTTTGGTATCCATCCAGCCAGTCTATGTCTTTTGGTGGGAGCATTTAATCCATTTACATTTAAGGTAATCATTATTATTATTATTTTGCATTACGCGGGCCTCTCACTGCTGTGGCCTCTCCCGCTGCGGAGCACAGGCTCTGGACATGCAGGCTCCTGACGCGCTGGCTCAGCGACCATGGCTCACGGGCCCAGCCACTCCACGGCTTGTGCGATCCTCCTGGACCGGGGCACGAGCCCGTGTCCCCTGCATCGGCAGGCAGACCCCAACCACTGCATCACCAGGGAAGCCCGTAAGGTAATTATTGATATGTATGTTCCTATTACCATTTTTAAATTGTTTTGGGTTTGCTATTGTAGGTTTTTTCCTTCTCTTGTGTTTCCTGTCTAGAGACGTTCCTTTAGCATTTGTTGTAAAGCTGGTTTGGTGATGCTGAATTCTCTTAGCTTTTGCTTGTCTATAAAGGTCTTAATTTCTCCATTGAATCTGAATGAGATCTTTGCTGGGTAGAGTAATCTTTGTTGTAGGTTTTTCCCTTTCCTCACTTTAAATATGTCCTGCCACTCCCATCTGGCTTGCAGAATTTCTGCTGAAAGATCAGCAGTTAACCTTATGCGGATTCCCTTGTATTTTATTTGTTGCTTTTCCCTTGCTTCTTTTAATATTTTTTCTTTGTATTTAATTTTTGATTAAATGTGTTTGATTAATATGTGTCTTGGCATGTTTCTCCTTGGATTTATCTTGTATGGGACTCTTTGTGCTTCCTGGATTTGATTTACTCTTTCCTTTCCCATGTTAGGGAATTTTTTGACTATAATCTCTTCAAATATTTTCTCAGACCACTTCTTTTTCTCTTCTTCCTCTGTGACCTCTATAATTTGAATGTTGGTGTGTTTAATGTTGTCCCAGAGGTCGCTGAGATTGTCCTCAATTCTTTTCATTCTATTTTCTTTATTCTCTCTGCACTGGTTATTTCCACTATTTTATCTTCCAGGTCACTTATCCATTCTTCTGCCTCAGTTATTCTGCTCTTGATTCCTTCCAGAGAATTTTAAATTTCGTTTATTGTGTTGTTCATCATTGTTTGTTTGCTCTTTAATTCTTCTAGGTCCTTTTTAAATGTTTCTTGTATTTTTTCCATTCTATTTCCAAGATTTTGGATCATCTTTACTATTATTACTCTGAATTATTTTTCAAGTAGACTGTCTATTTCCATTTGTTTGGTCTGGTGGGTTTTTACCTTGCTCCTTCATCTGCTGTGTGTTTCTCTGTCTTCTCATTTTTCTTAACTTACTGTGTTTGGGGTCTCTTTTTTGCCAGCTGTAGGTTCATAGTTCCCATTGTTTTTGGTGTCTGCCTCCAGTGGGTAAGTTTGGTTCAGTGGGTTGTGTAGGCTTCCTTGTGGAGGGGACTAGTGCCTGTGTTCTGATGGATGAGGCTGGATCTTGTCTTTCTGGGCAAGACTGCATCCGGTGTGTGTTTTGGGGTGTCTGTGAACTTATTATAACTTTAATTAACCTCTCTGCTAATGGGTTGTGTTGTGTTCCTGTCTTGCTAGCTGTTTGGCATGGGGTGTCCAGCACTGTAGCTTGCTGGTCGTTGAGTGGAGGTGGGTCTTAGTGTTGAGATGCAGTACTCTGGGAGAGATCTTGCTGATTGATATTACATGGGGTCAGGAGGTCTCTGGTGGTCCAATGTCCTGAACTCGGCTCTCCCACCTCCGAGGCTCAGGCCTGACAGCCAGCCAGAGCATCAAGAGTCTGTCAGCCACATGGCAAACCGGTGCTCTCCGTCAATCTCCCGCACAACTGAATTTTATGTACTATAGCATCATAATAATAAATTGGTATCTTGAAGGAAAATTTATCTACCATATTCTTCTTGGACCTTACCCTTCCACATAAATTATACTTTTTAATACAAGTTTTTAGTGTATATTTACAAATATGTCAGGATTTTGATTAAAATAAAAATTTTAATCAAAATTTAATAAGTTTCTTTAAATCTATAGATTAATTGGAAGATAACTATATTTATAACAATTAAGTCTTTGTATCCATGAACATTGGGTATCTCACTATTTATAATTTATCTTATCCTTTGTTATCTTTTTTTAAAATTTATTTATTTCATTTATTTTTGGCTGTGTTGAGTCTTTGTTGCTGTGTGCAGGCTTTCTCTAGTTGCAACAGTGGGGGCTACTCTTTGTTGCGGTGCATGTGTTTCTCATTGCAGTGGCTTCTCTTGTTTGTGGAGCACAGGTTCTCAGCGTGCAGGCTACAGTAGTTGTGGCATGCAGGCTCAGTAGTTGTGGCTCGTGGGCTCAGTAGTTGTGGCTCGTGGGCTGCAGAGTGCAGGTTTAGTAGTTTTGGTGCATGGGCTTAATTGCTCCGTGGCATGTGGCTCTTCCTGGACCAGGGCACGAATCTGTGTCCCCTGCATTGGCAGGCAGATCCTTAACCCCTGCACCACCAGGGATGTCCCTGTTGGTTTATCTTAAATACTTGAATATTTTTGTTGTATGGTAAATGCTGTCATCTTTTTAAATTTGTGTCCCAGATGTTTGTTGCTTATATATACAATATGATTATTTACATTTGATCTTCAATCCAGTCAATTTGCTAAATTTTTCTATAGCTAGAATAATTTTTCTTTAGATTCTTCTGACTTTTCAGTGTAGAACCCAGGTTATCTATATATGACAGTTATTTCTCATTTTCTTTATTGCAGGAATGTAATGATATAAATAATAGAATTATTATTAGAATAACAATCTCATTAATAGAATAAAAGAGAGCTCATTTCAATAGAGAAGACATTTAATAATGGTCATTATAAACACATGATTAAAAATCTTAGTAAAGTGGAAACAGAAGGGAAATTTCCTAACTTGATGGAGAGTATCAAAAAAACCCACCACCACCAACAAAGCCTGTAGGAAACATCATTATAATTGGGGAGGAGTTTTGACTATTTATTATAAAATCAGGATGGGAACGGGTGCTATCATATTTCTATTTGACACTGGGGAGAAGCTAGGGTATTCACTCTAAAATCAGGAATGGGAAAGGGTGCTATCACCATCATATAAGACACAGGGCAGAAACTAGATATCAGGTATAGGAAAGAATGTTATCATTGTTTTATTTGACATTGGGAGAAGCTAGGAGCATTCACTCTAAAATTGAAAATAGAAAAGGATGTTGTCACCCTTCAATTTGACGTTGGGGAGAAGTTAGAAGAATTCATTCTAGAATCGAGAGTAGGAAAAGATGCTATCACCATTTTATTTGACACTGGGGAGAATCTAGAGCATTTACTCTGAAATCAGGAATAAGAAAGAGTGCTATCACGATTCTATTTTGCATTGCTTTGGATCTCCTCACCTAATTCTCTACCTCAGCACTGATCCCTGTCAACTTCAGCCATGATTGTTACTATGCTTGCTGGTGCTTTCATTTTCAAGGAGTGAGAATTTAAGCACTTTTGTCTCCACCATGAAACACAGGTGCATGGATAAGACTTGGTACATGAATGCATGTTGCCCTAGTGCGTTTGCTTCCATTTATGCTCAATGATTATTATGCCTGGTTTGTTGGTTACACCTCATGTTTTCCACTGGGGCTTGAAGAAATGAAAGAAAGTGTTCCTCTTGTCCATTAGCTCTTAGCCCTCCTTCTAACAGCCATAAGTTCAGAGTTTCTCTAGGAGCTTGAAATGCACATGTATCCTGGTGCTCTTTTTAACAAATTTTAGAGTTTTTACCTAGGAAGTGTCCAAGGTAACATGCTATGTGTCAAGATGATAGAACAAAGTTTTCTTGTGAAATGAGTGCCACAAATGTGTGGGTGGATGGTTGTAGAAGAAATGAGAAGGAAAAGCTAATGGTTTTCAAAGGCCCTAGTTTTTTAAGGGACTGCTTTCACCAAATAGAAGCTTGCATTTGGGTCTAAGTATGGGACACTAGTCACTGACCCCAGGAATGTGACTGCATGCTCTGGTCTGGATTATGGGAAAGTCTCTGCAAGGGTTTACCTGGGGCAAGGAAGTAAAAGCAGAAAAGGCCAGAATCCTGAGGCCTAGAGCTAGTGATAACTGCCTAGGGCTGCAAGATTCATTATAGCACAATGGCCCAAAGGTGTGGGAACTGCAGCCATGGGCATCCTTGGCCTACAGATCTGTGGAGAGAAAGGCTTCCAAGTGAACTCTCTTCCTCAGTTCTCCTTTGTCCTGTGGAGCTTCAAGCTTTGCAGGATGGTGTTGGTTAACTCTTCATGCACAGAATCATAACCCCTGGACTCTTCAGCTTACTTAGGTGAGGTGAGGAGAGGTGAGACATGTCTTTAGGGCAGGAACATATGGAAAGAGACCCCTCATAAGCTGGCCAGATCCAGACCTTGGTTGGTTCCCAGCATAGCCACACTGGGCACTTGGCCATGAAATCCTGGAGACTGAGTTGTGAGGGTGGGAGACAGGAAAGCCTACTCTTTCTCCAGCTGAAAGCAAACTCTCCTTCTTCCCAGGGTGCTGTACTTACAGAAAACAGCTACAAATCAGAATGATGATCTGGCCCAAATTGCTCAAGGATAAATGGAAACATGCCATATTCTTATGTTTCATTAATGTTGCCAGCCATATTGAATGGGTCAGTATGACTGCAAGAGTTGTCTCCCTATCCATCTGGTCCACCTAACCCACTAAAAATATAGGTTTTAGACCTGTGGGCAAATTCATCACCTGGTGACTATGCTTGTCTCTTTACCAGGCTCATACAAAATTTCTCAAGACCCTCCTTCCCAGGCTGCTTCTCCATCCCTCTCCTGCCCTTGCCTTTTCAAATAGGGTGGGCTTTCTTCTCAAAATTGCTGTTTGTTTTCTGCCAATTTCATGGATTGTCCGAAGAGTCAGGGCCATCCATAGGAGTGTGCTCCAGCCTGAGGGCTTGGTGAGGGGTTGAAGAAGAGAGTTCAGGATTTCAGAAACCCCTGAAGGCAGGGCATGGATCTGGCAAGCCTTGAAGGGTGGTGGTCCTGAAGCACACTTATGGGATGCAAGATTTCCAGGGACTAGATGTAAGAGAAAATAGTCTCTACTGAATGATAATTGCCCCTAAGGTACTGATAGATTCCTTAAAGGTTTATGAACTGAGAGGCCTTAGGATTTCTTCATTTGACTTTGTGACATCAGGACTCCATGATTCCTTTGCATATACATGAATGGGATCTATACATGTAGCCACAGGAACCTTGTGAGAACCAAGTAATGCAGCCTGAAATGAGAAGAGGAACTCTGTGCAGCAAACCTTTTAAATCACACCACAGTGTGTTAGAATGACAGCACTGACTTCCCTCCCAACTTAAGAGGGGGTACCACAGATGCATTTTCTCTTCCCATTGAAAGGATGAAAGAAGAACCAAAATTGCATCACTATAGAAATAAGGGTAATGATGACACTACATTAAATGTACAATGCATTTCTCATTAAAACACTTTAAAAAAAGAATTTATGGATGCATAATATTCATCATATTTTTAAGGGAAAATCCCAGATGCATTCCCTATGAAGCAACTAATTCACTGAATAACCTACTATGAAATTATTAGCCCAATATCAGATAGGAGAAAATAACCTGAAGAATTGGGAAAGAATGACTTTATACTCTTATTGATAACCCTAAAGAATCAATGTGATTTAGCTAGACTGACCAAGGAAAACAAAGGGAGAAAATTCAAATTACTAAACTCAGGAATGAAAGCAAAGTCATCACTACCAACCCTAAAGAAATAAAAAGGATTATAAAGGAAACCAAGAACAACTACACCAACAAATGGGATAATATAGACAGACTGAACAATTTATTTTTTCTTTTTGAAAACTAGAAAATCACATTTTTATTAGAAATATTTAATATAAACCAATAAAACAAAATTTATACCAATGACTAAACTAGAGCCAAATATCAAAATATGAGATATCAGATATAAAACAGTATTGTTTTGTTCTACTATACTGTCAAATTTTGTTATTTCATTATGTGGTACGTAAGATATTTAATTTTTTTTCTTTTCCTGTATATGAACAATTTCTTAAAATTGACTCAAGAAGAAATACAAAATATAAATAGATCTACAACAAATAAAGAGATTGAATAAGTAGAAACTTCCCACTAATAAATGTCCAGGCTCCAAAATCTTCAATGGTAAATTCTATCAGACATAAAAATCAAGACCTGTACTCAGAAAACTATAAGATACTGATGAAAGAAATATAAAAGATGACACAAACAAATGGAGAGATATACCATGTTCTTGGATTGGAAGAATCACCATTGTGAAAATGACTATACTACCCAAACAGTCTACAGATTTAATGCATTCCCTATAAAATTACCAATGACATTTTTCACAGAATAAGAATAAATTTTTTAAAATTTGTATGGAAACACAAAAGGCCACAAATAGCCAGAGCAATCTTGTGAAAGAAAAACAGAGATAGAGGAATCAGGCTCCCTGACTTCAGACTATACTACAAAGCTACAGTCATCCAAACAGTATGGTATTGGCACAAAAACAGAAATATAGATCAATGGAACAGGATAGAAAGTCCAGAGATAAACCTATGGTCACCTAATCTATGACAAATGAGGCAAGAATATACAATAGAGAGAAGACAGTCTTTCAATAAGTGGTGCTGGGAAAACTGGACAACTACATGTAAAAGAATAACACTCCCTAATACCATACACAAAAATAAACTCAAAATGAATTAAAGGCCTAAATGTAAGGCTGGTTACTATAAAGCTCTTAGAGGAAAATATAGGCAGAACATCCTCTGACAAAAATCACAGCAAGATCTTTTTTGATCCACCACCTAGAGTAATGAAAATAAAAACAAAAATAAACAAATGGGGCCTAATGAAACTTAAAAGCTTTTGCACAGCAAAGGAAACCATAAACAAGGCAAAAAGACAACCCTCAGAGTGGGAGAAAATATTTTCAAATGAAGCAACCGATAAGGGATTAATCTCCCCAATATACAAACAGCTCATGCAGCTCAATATCAAAAAAAACCAAACAACCCAATCAAAAGATGTGTGGAAGACCAAAATAGACATTTCTCCAAAGAAGACATACAGATGGCCAAGAGGCACATGAAAAGATGCTCAACATCACTAATTATTAGAGAAATGCAAATCAAAACTACAATGAGGTTATCACCTCACACTGGTCAGAATGGCCATCATCAAAAAATCTACAAACAATAAATACTGGAGAGGGTGTGGAGAAAAGGGAACCCTCCTACACTGTTGGTGGGAATGTAAATTGGTACAGCTACTATAGAGAACAGTATGGAGGTTCCTTGAAAAACTAAAAATAGAGCTACCATATGATCCAGCAATCCCACTCCTGGCATATATCCTGAGAAAACCATAATTCAAAAAGATACAGGCACCCCAATGTTCATTGCAACACTATTTACAATAGTCAGGACATGGAAGCAACCTAAATGTCCATTGACAGAGGAATAAAAGAAGATGTGGTACACATATATAATGGAATATTAGCCATAAAAAAAGAATGAAATAATGTCGTTTGCAGCAACATGGATGGACCTAGAGTTTGTCATACTGAGTGAAGTAAGTCAGACAGAAAAAGACAAATATCATATGATATCGCTTATATGTGGGATCTAATAAAAGGGTACAAGTGAACTTACCTACAGAACAGAAATAGAGTTATATATGTAGAAAACAAACATGGTTATCAGGGGAAAAGGGAGAGAGGGACAAATTGGGAGATTGGGATTGACATATACACACTACTATATATAAAATAGATAACTAATAAGAACCTACCGTATAGGACAGGAAACTCTACTCAATACTCTGTAATGGGCTATATGGGAAAAGAATCTAAAAAAGAGTGGATATATGTATAGGTATAACTGATTCACTTTTCTGTACACCTGAAACTAACACGACATTGTAAAGCAACTATACTCCAATAAAAATTTTTAAAAATCAATACCAATGCTTCACAAACTCTTCTAAAAAATAGAAGAGGGAACATTTATTAATTCATTCTTTGAGGCTAGAATTTCTCTGACATCAAAACCAGATAAAAACATCAGAAGAAAACTACAGATCATTATCTTTTATGATATAGACACAAAAATTCTCAATAAAATGCTATTAAACTAGAGGAGAGCTTCAAGATGATGGAGGAGTAAGATGTGGAGATCACCTTCCTCCCCACAGATACAACAGAAATACATCTACATGTGGAAAAACTCCTACAGAACACCTACTGAACTCTGGCAGAAGACCTCAGACTTCCTAAAAGGCAAGATACTCCCCACGTACCTGGGTAGGGCAAAAAAAAAAAAAAGAAAAAACAGAGGCAAAAGAATAGGGATGGGACCTGAACCTCGGGGAGGGAGCTGTGAAGGACGAAAAGTTTCCACACACTAGGAAGCCCCTTCACTGGTGGAGACAGGGGATGGGCTGTGGGGAAGCTTTGGAGCCACGGAGGAGAGAGAAGCAACAGGGATGCAGAAGGCAAAGCGGAGAGATTTCTGCATGGAGGATCACTGCCGACCAACACTCACCAGCCTGAGAGGCTTGTTTGTTCACCCGCTGGGATGGGTGGGGGCTGGGAGCTGAAGCTCCAGCTTTGGAGGTCAGATCCCAGGGAGAGGACTGGAGTTGGCTGCGTGAACACAGCCTGAAGAGGGCTAGTGCGCCACAGCTAGCTGGCAGGGAGTCCAGGAAAAAGTCTGGACCTGCCTAAGAGGCAAGAGATGTTTGTTTTGGGGTGCACGAGGAGAGGGGATTCAGAGAACTGCCTAAATGGGCTCCAGAGATGGGCGTGAGCCACGGCTATCAGTGCGGACACCAGAGATGGGCATGAAACTCTAAGTCTGCTGCTGCAGCCACCAAGAAGCCTGTGTGCAACCACAGATCACTATCCACACCTCCCCTCCCAGGAGCCTGTGCAGCCCACCACTGCCAGGGTCCCATGATCCAGGGACAACATCCCCAGGAGAATACACGGCACGCCTCACGCAGTTGCAACGTCACGCCAGTCTCTGCCACTGCCGCAGGCTCTCCCCACATTCGGTACACCTCCTTCCCCCTGGTCTGAGTGAGCCAGAGCACCCTAATCAGCTGCTACTTTAACCCAGTCCTGTCTGGGCGGCAACAGATGCCCTCAGGCGACCTACACGCAGAGGCGGGGCCAATCCAAAGCTGAACCCCAGGAGCTGTGCAAACAAAGAAGAGAAAGGGAAATTTCTCCCAGCAGCCTCAGGAGCAGCGGATTAAATCTCCACAGTCAACTTGCTGTACCCTGCATCTGTGGAATACCTGAATAGAAAACGAATCATCCCAAAATTGAGGTGGTGGACTTTGGGAGCAACTGTAGACTTGGGCATTGCTGTATGCAACTGACTGGTTTCTGGTTTTATGTTTATCTTAGTTTCGTATTTAGAGTTTATTACCATTGGTAGGTTTGCTTATTGCTTCGGTTGCTCTCTTCCATTTTTTAAAATATATATAGATACATATATTTGTTTTCCTTTTTCTCTTTTTGTGAGTTTGTATGTGTATGCTTCATTGTGTGATTTTGTCTGTATAGCTTTGCTTTTACCATTTGTCCTGGTGCTATCTGTCCGTTTTTGTTTTGTTTTGTTTTGTTTTTGAGTATAGTTTTTAGCACTTATCACTGCTGGATTAGTATTTTGGTTTGGTTGCTCTCCTCTTTCTTTCTTTTTTTATTACTTGTTAATTTTTAATAATTTTTAAAATATTTTTTTAATACCTTTATTTCTTTTATTTTTATTTTCTTTTTTTTCCTCCCTTTTCTTCTGAGCCGAGTGGCTGACAGGGTCTTGGTGCTTCGGCCGGGTGTCAGGCCTGTGACTCTGAGGTGGGAGAGACGAGTTCAGGACATTGATCCTAAAGAGACATCCTGGCTCCACATACTATCAAATGGTGAAAGCTCTCCCAGAGATCTCCATGTCAATGCTAAGACCCAGGTCCACTCAACAACCAGCAAGCTACAGTGCTGGACACCCCATGCCAAACAGCTAGCAAGACAGGAACAAAAACAACCCATTAGCAGAGAGGTTACCTAAAATCATAATAAGTTCACAGACACCCAAAAACACACACCCGGATGCGGTCTTGCCCAGAAAGACAAGATCCAGCCTCATCCATCAGAACACAGTCACTAGTCCCCTCCACAAGGAAGCCTACATAACCCACTGAACCAAACTTACCCACTGGAGGCAGAAACCAAAAACAGCAGGAATTATGAACCTGCAGCCTGTGAAAAGGAGACCCCAAACACAGTAAGTTAAGAAAAATGAGAAGACAGAGAAACACACAGCAGATGAAGGAGCAAGGTAAAAACCCACCAGACCAAACAAATGGAAATAGACAGTCTACTTGAAAAATAATTCAGAGTAATAATAGTAAAGATGATCCCAAATCTTGGAAATAGAATGGAGAAAATACAAGAAATGTTTAAAAAGGACCTAGAAGAACTAAAGAGCAAACAAACAATGATGAACAACACAATAAATGAAATTTAAAATTCTCTGGAAGGAATCAAGAGCAGAATAACTGAGGCAGAAGAACGGATAAGTGACCTGGAAGATAAAATAGTGGAAATAACCAGTGCAGAGAGAATAAAGAAAATAGAATGAAAAGAATTGAGGACAATCTCAGCGACCTCTGGGACAACATTAAACACACCAACATTCGAATTATAGAGGTCCCAGAAGAAGAAGAGAAAAAGAAGGGGTCTGAGAAAATATTTGAAGAGATTATAGTCAAAAAATTCCCTAACATGGGAAAGGAAAGAGTAAATCAAATCCAGGAAGCACAAAGAGTCCCATACAAGATAAATCCAAGGAGAAACATGCCAAGACACATATTAATCAAACTATCAAAAATTAAATACAAAGAAAAAATATTAAAAGAAGTAAGGGAAAAGCAACAAATAAAATACAAGGGAATCCCCATAAGGTTAACTGCTGATCTTTCAGCAGAAATTCTGCAAGCCAGATGGGAGTGGCAGGACATATTTAAAGTGAGGAAAGGGAAAAACCTACAACAAAGATTACTCTACCCAGCAAAGATCTCATTCAGATTCAATGGAGAAATTAAAACCTTTATAGACAAGCAAAAGCTAAGAGAATTCAGCATCACCAAACCAGCTTTACAACAAATGCTAAAGGAACGTCTCTAGACAGGAAACAGAAAAAAAGGAAAAGACCTAGAATAACAAACCCAAAACAATTAAAAAATGGTAATCAGAACATACATATCAATAATTACCTTAAATGTAAATGGATTAAATGTTCCCACCAAAAGACATAGACTGACTGAATGGATACCAAAACAAGACCTGCATATATACTGTCTACAAGAGACCCACTTTAGACCTAGGGACACATAGAGACTGAAAGTGAGGTGTTGGAAAAACATATTCCATGCAAATGGAAATCAAAAGAAAGCTGCAGTAGCAATTCTCATGTCAGACAAAAGAGACTTTAAAATAAAGACTATTACAAGAGACAAAGAAGGACACTGCCTAATGATCGAGAGACCAATCCAAGAAGAAGATATAACAATGGTAAATATTTATGCATGCAACATAGGAGCACCTCAATACATAAGGCAAATGCTAACAGGCATAAAAGGGGAAATCGACAGTAACACAATAATAGTAGGGGAGTTTAACACCTCACTTTCAGCAATAGACAGATCAACCAAAATGAAAATAAATAAGGAAATGCAAGATGAAAATGAAACATTAAACAAGATGGACTCAATTGATATTTATAGTACGTTCCATCCAAAACCAACAGAATACACTTTCTTCTCAAATACTCATGGAACTTTCTCCAGGATAGATCATATCTTGGGTCACAAATCAAGCCTTGGGAAAATTAAGAAAATTGAAATCGTATCAACTATCATCTTTTCCAACCACAACGCTATGAGACTAGATATCAATTACAGGAAAAAAATGTGTAAAAAATACAAACACATGGAGGCTAAACAATACAATGCTTAATAAGCAAGAGATCACTGAAGAAATCAAAGAGGAAATCAAAAATTACCTAGAAACAGGGGCTTCCCTGGTGGCGCAGTGGTTGGGAGTCCGCCTGTCAATGCAGGGGACATGGGTTCATGCCCCGGTCCGCGAGGATCCCACATGCTGTGGAACGGCTGGGCCCGTGAGCCATGGCTGCTGAGCCTGCACGTCTGGAGCCTGTGCTCCACAGCAGGAGAGGCCACAGCAGTGGGAGGCCCTCATACTGAAAAAAAAAAAAAGTACCTAGAAACAAATGACAATTAAAACATGAAGACCCCAAACCTATGGGATGCAGCAATAGCAGTTCTAAGAGGGAATTTTATAGCAATACAATCCTACCTCAAGAATGAAGAAACATCTTAAATAAACAACCTAACCTTACACCTAAAGCAATTAATTAGAGAAAGAACAACAACAACAACAAACCCTAAAGTTAGCAGAAGGAAAGAAATCATAAAGATCAGATCAGAAATAGATGAAAAAGAAATGAAGGAAACAATTGCAAAGATAAAACTAAAAGCTAATTCTTTGAGAAGATAAACAAAATTGATAAATCATTAGCCAGACTCATCCAGAAAAAAGGGAGAAGACTCAAATCAACAAAATTAGAAATGAAAAAGAAGTAACATCTGACACTGCAGAAATACAAAGGATCATGAGAGATTACTACAAGCAACTATATGCCAATAAAATGGACAACCTGGAAGAAATGGACAAATTCTTAGAAAAACACAACCTCCTGAGACTGAACCAACAAGAAATAGAAAACATAAACAGACCAATCACAAGCTCTAAAAGTGAGACTGTGATTTAAAACCTTTGAAGAAACAAAAGCCCAGGACCAGATGGCTTCATAGGAAAATTCTATCAAACATTTAGAGAAGAGATAATACCAATCCTTCTCAAACTCTTCCAAAATATAGCAGAGGGAGGAACACTCCCAAACTCATTCTACGAGGCCACTATCACTTTGATACCAAAACCAGACAAAGATGTCACAAAAAAAGAAAAGTACAGTCCAATATCACTGATGAACAGAGATGCAAAAATCCTGGACAAAATACTAGCAAACCGAATCCAACAGCACATTAAAACGATCATACACCATGATCAAGTGGGGGTTTTCCCAAGAATGCAAGGATTCTTCAATATACGCAAATCAATCAATGTGATACACCACATTAACAAATTAAAGGAGAAATACCATATGATCTTATCAATAGATGCAGAAAAAGCTTTTGAAAAAATTCAACACCCATTTATGATAAAAAAAAACTCCAGAAAGTAGGCATAGAGGGAACTTACCTCAACATAATATAGGCCAATATGACAAACCACAGCCAACGTGGTTCTCAATGGTGAAAAACTGAAACCATTTCCTCTAAGATCTGGAACAAGACATGCTTGTCCACTCTCAGCACTATTATTCAACATAGTTTTGGAAGTTCTAGCCACAGCAATCAGAGAAGAAAAAGAAATAAAAAGAATCCAAATTGGAAAAGAAGAATTAAAACTGTCACTGTTTGCAGATGACATGATACTATACATACAGAGTCCTAAAGATTCTATCAGAATATTACTAGAGTTAATCAATGAATTTGGTAAGGTATCAGGATACAATATTAATGCACAGAAATCCCTTTCATTCATATACAGTAATGATGAAAGATCTGAAAGAGAAATTAAGGAAACAGTCCCATTTACCATTGCAACAAAAAGAATAAAATACCTAAGAATAAACCCACCTAAGGAGACAAAAGACCTGTATGCAGAAAACTATAAGACACTGATGAAAGAAATTAAAGATGATACAAACAGATGGAGAGATATACCATGTTCTTGGATTGGAAGAATCAACATTGTGAAAAAGACTATACTACCCAAAGCAATCTACAGATTCAATGCATTCCCTATCAAAGTACCAATGGCATTTTTCACAGAACTAGAAAATTTTTTTTCACAATTTGTATTGAAACACAAAAGACCCCGAATAGCCAAATCAATCTTGAGAATGAAAAACAGAGCTGAAGGAATCAGGCTCCCTGACTTAAGACTATACTACAAAGCTACAGTAATCAAGACAGTATGGTACTGGCACAAAAACAGAAAGATAGATCAGTGGAACAGGATAGAAAGCCGAGAGATAAACCCATGCACATATGGTGACCTTATCTTTGTTTAAGGATGCAAGAATATACAATGGAAAAAAGACAGCCTTTTCAATAAGTGCTGCTGGGAAAACTGGCAGCTACATGTAAAAGAATGGAACTGGAACACTCCCTAGCACCATACACAAGAATAAACTCAAAATGGATTAAAGACCTAAATGTAAGGCCAGAAACTAACAAACTCTTAGAGGAAAACATAGGCAGAACACTCTTACATAAATCACAGTAAGATCCTTTCTGACCCACCTCCTAGTGAAATGGAAATAAAAACAAAAATAAACAAATGGGACCTAATGAAACTTAAAAGCTTTTGCACACCAAAGGGAACCATAAACAAGACAAAAAGAGAATCCTCAGATGGGAGAAAATATTTGCAAACCAAGCAACTGACAAAGGATTAATCTCCAAAGTTTACAAGCAGCTCATGCAGCTCAATATCACAAAAACAAACAACCCAATCCAAAAGTGGGCAGAAGACCTAAACAGACATTTCTCCAGAGAAGATATACAGATTGCCAACAAACACATGAAAGGATGCTCAACATCATTAATCATTAGAGAAATGCAAATCAAAACTACAATGAAGTATCACCTCACACCGGTCAGAATGGCCATCATGAAAAAATCTACAAACAATAAATACTGGAGAGGGTGTGGAGAAAAGTGAACCCTCTTGCACTGTTGTTGGGAATGTAAATTGATACAGCCACTATGGAGAACAGTATGGAGTTTCCTTAGAAAATTAAAAATAGAACTACTATATGACCCTGCAATCCCACTACTGGGTATATACCCTGAGAAAACCATAATTCAAAAAGAGTCCTGTACCACAATGTTCATTGCAGCACTATTTACAATAGCCAGGACATAGAAGCAACCTAAGTGTCCATCGACAGATGAATGGATAAAGAAGATGTGGCACATATATACAATGGAATATTACTCAGCCATAAAAAACAAAATTGAGTTATTTGTAGTGAGGTGGATGTACATAGAGTCTGTCATACAGAGTGAAGTAAGTCAGAAAGAGAAAAATAAATTCCATATGCTAACATATATATATATATATGGAATCTAAAAGAAAAATGGTTCTGAAGAACCTAGGGTTAGGGCCGGAATAAAGATGCAGACATAGAGAATGGACTTATGGACATGGGGAGGGGGAAGGGTAAGCTGGGACGAAGTTAGAGAGTGGCATTGGCATATATACACAACCAAATGTAAAATAGATAGCTAGTGGGAAGCAGTCACATAGCACAGGGAGATCAGCTCGGTGTTTTGTGACCACCTAGAGGGGTGGGATAGGGAGGGTGGGAGGGAGACGTAAGAGGAAGGGGATATGGGGATATAAGTATATGTATAGCGATTCGCTTTGCTATACAGCAGAAAGTAACACAACAATGTAAAGCAATTATACTCCAATAAAAATGTTTTTAAAAAAATTAACCCAACCCCCCCCCCCAAAAATTCAGTGGTGCATATGCCAGGATAAAAATGGACTGGTAATTGATAATGGAATAGAGCCCAAGATTAAAGGTTTATGTATATGGACCTTTGATGTAAGTGCACTGGCATGCGAAATCAACACTGAGAGGAGGAGCTTTTCAATAAAAGGTATTTGGAAAATTGACTATCCACAAGAAGAAAAATAAAATAAGAACTTTACTTCACACTTCATACAAAAATAAATATAAATGACAGAGAAACAAGAAGAAAAATAAAATAAGAACTTTACTTCACACTTCATACAAAAATAAATATAAATGACAGAGAAAAGACTTTAAAACTTTTAGTTTAAGTATGGATACGTTTCCAATAATGGCAAACAATGTAATATGATCTTCTCAATGAAGACAATTAAAAATTCATGACAAAACATAATACCTGTCTCCAAGATCTAGAGGTAAGATAGGCATTCAAGGTTATTTTTGCCTCAGAAATGGCAGCTAAATGATTTTGTGTCACTTTTTTCTTTTTTTTTCTTTTTTTTTTTTGTGGTACGTGGGCCTCTCACTGTTGTGGCCTCTCCCGTTGCAGAGCACAGGCTCTGGACGTGCAGGCTCAGCGGCCATGGCTCACGGGCCTAGCCGCTCTGCGGCATGTGGGATCTTCCCAGACCAGGGCATGAACCCGTGTCCCCTGCATCGGCAGGCGGACTCTCAAGCACTGCACCACCATGGAAGACCCTTGTGTCACTTTTGACAGTCTTTTGGGATTACGGAAACAAAAGTAGGAGTCCAGCATTCACCAAGGGTATGGACCATGATGAACTACACCTGCTTTGGTTTGAAACAAGTAAGGATTCACCCTAGGAATGAGTCAGCAGAGGGCCAGCAGCCTAGCCTTGAATCACACTGGTGGCTCAGAAAATCTCAAAACTGAACTTGGTGTAAGGTAACTCCAGATTGCAGGTGCACCCTGTGCCTAGCAAATATCCTCTTAGAAAAATGGTAATATCATCCTTAGCTTTAAATTATTCCCAAAAGTAACATTTAAATTCCTTTCCAGCACACAAACAGAGGTGACCAGAAACTTGAGACAATATACCATGACTGAGAAACAGAAGAAAAACAGCCCTAAGGAGGAATCAGGATGGTGGAGTAAGAGGACATGGAACTCACCTCTCCCCATGAACACATCAAAAATACACCTACATGTGGAACAATTCTTACTGAAAACTAACTGGAGATAAACAGAAAGACTCCCATACAACCAAGGCTATAGGAAAGATCCACATAGAATTGTGGGAAGAGAAGAGGAAGGGAAGAAAAGCAATCAGGCCAGGACCTGTGCCCCTGGGAGAGGACACAGAAGGAAAGGTGGAAGACTCTCCTTGGGGAGTGAGGAGTTCAAGCCACATATTGGGCACCTGAGCCCTGGGGTCTAACAAAGGGAAGATGAACCCCAGCAGTGGGGTTGAACCCCCTTGGCTGGTTGGAGGGCTGGTAGGACTAACAGGAGGGCTGTAGGAAGCCTAGAATCCACTTGTGAGGAGTGTGGAGACACTTACTTGCTCCCAAAGCAAGGTGGAGGGAGCGGATTGAAATTAAAATTGCATGGGTAGCTGACTTGTTTCCTGTGACCAGCCCAGCACATGCCCCAGACTGAGCCAAGGGAATGCTGTAGCACCACTTGCCTCATGTCACAGCTCCACACTTGAGTGAGAGCTACTATGACTGAGGAAAGAGCTCAGCCAGTGGTGAGATGTTGAGGGGACTCTGAACAGGGAGAGGACAGCCATTACTGGTGATTGCACAGGTGGTACATCAGAGGCTGTCTGGATTTCTGAGGGTGGCCAGACCACAACAGCCTGTGCCCTGACCCTTGCCAAATACCCACACTTGCTCCAGCACTGCTCCCCTCTGGGGCAAGGGTGTTGGGGTTGGTAGGGAGAAAAACACACACTTAAAGGAAACTGAGTCAGCTAGGACTTGACCCTCAGGCCTTCTGCTCCAGCAACATAAGACCCCACCCCCAATAGGGTGTTGACAGCCACTGAGCAGGGGAGGAGCCCCACCTCACACCTAGCTCTTGCCCTAACCCCTCCACCTCCAGTCCAACCTCCTACCAAGGTGATAGCTGCCAGCACACCTTGAGGAAAGACATGACTTGTGTTCGTGTCAAATCCAGCTCTCCCACCAAAGCCAGTGGACAGACTGTATAGGGATCCTTCAAGACTACCATAGGTAACTGTGTCACCTAATTCATAGAGACAGAGGAAGATAAGCAAAATGAGAAGACTGAGGAATGAATTTGTCTCAATTGACAGAGAGAGAAAAAAAACCCTGAAAAAACAACTAATGAAACAGAAAAAAACAATTTACTAGATAAAGATTCAAAGCATTAGTAATAAGAATGCTAACTGAATTAGGGAAAAGAATAGATGAACACAGTGAGAATTTTAACAAGGAACAAGAAAATTTAAAAAAGAAACAGGCAGAACTGAAGAATACAATAACTGAAATAAAAAAACACATTGCAAGGAATGAACAGCAGACTAGGTGATAGAGAAGAATGCATAAGTGATCTGGAAAATAGAATAATGAAAATCACCCCAAAAGAAAAACAAATAAAAAATGAATGCAATTTAAGGGATCTTTGGGTTAACATGAGGTGTAACAATATTTGCATTATAGGGGTCCCAGAAAGAGAAGAGAGAAATAAGGGGTTTGAAAATGTATTTAATGAAATTGTGGCTGAAAAATCCCCAAGGCTGCAGATGGAAACAAATATCCAGGTACAGGAAACACAGAAGGTCCTAAACAAGATGAACCCAAACAGAGCTACACCAAGACATATCATAACGGCAAGAGTTAGAGAATCTAAGGCAGAAAGAGAAAAACAGAGTTATATACAAAGGAACTCCCATAAGGGTAACAGGTGATCTTTCTGCAGAAACTTTGCAGGCCAGAAGGCATACACATAATATGCATATTTAAAGTGCTAAAAGGGAAAAACTTGCAACCTAGGATACTCTACCCAGCAAGACTATCATTTCAATTGAAGGAGAGATAAAGAACTTCCCAGACAAGCAAATACTAAGAGTTCATTAATACTAAATCAACTCTAAAAGAAATGTTCCATGTTTTTCTCTAATTGGAAAAGAAAAGGCTATAATAAGAAGTAAGTATATATAGGAAAGGAAAAATCCCACTAGTAAAGACAAATGTAGGTGGCATCAAGATGGTGGAGGAGTAGGAGGATGTGGAGTTCATCTCTCCCCACAAATGCATCAAGAATACATCTACAGGGCTTCCCTGGTGGCGCAGTGGTTAAGAGTCTGCCTGCTGATGCAGGGGACACGGGTTCGTGCCCCGGTCTGGGAAGATCCCACATACCGCAGAGCGGCTGGGCCCGTGAGCCATGGCCGCTGAGCCTGCGCGTCTGGAGTCTGTGCTCCGCAACTGGAGAGGCCACAACAGTGAGAGGCCCGCGTACCACACACACACAAAAAAGAATACATCTACAAGTGGAAAACTCTCATGGAGCATTGGCTGAACACTAGCAGAGGACCTCAGACACCTAAAAGGACAAGAAATATACCCATGTAAATGGGTAGGATGAAAGAAAAAAGAAAATAAAAAGAAGAGGAGAGGAAATGGGACAGGAACGGCACCCCTGGGAGAGAAGCTGTAGGTGAGGAGAGGTTCCCGCATCCGGGGAAGACCCCCTCACCTGTGGAGAGGACAGTTGGGATAAGAAGGGGAGCTTTGGGTGCTATCAGAAGAGAGTATAGCAACTGGTTTGTGGCAGGCAGGATAGAGTAAGACTTACACACATGGTCCGTGCCACAGCCCTGCTGCATGCCGCAGGCTGAGACGTGTGTCTCCAGTGCAGATGAGGGCTGGGTGTTGGAACATGGGGTTTCGAGAACAAACTAGGAAGAGGACTGCTGTTGGCTGTGAGGAGACAGCCTGAGGGGATGGGAGTGAGGAAATCTTCAACTGGGAATGCTTGTGGAGGAAACCCAGACTGCCATAGAATCAAAGCTCCATTGTTAAGTGACACATATGGGGCAGAACTGCCATTGCAGCCTCTCTCCCCATGCACCTGCCCCTGCCTCCCCTGGTATTAGGAAAGGCCCCCACCAGGGCTGGCTCTCTCACCCCACAGCTGCTGGCTTTCCCACGTGCCTCATCACCACCAGGGCCGTCTCTCTTGCACCCACAGCCAGGCAATAGGAAGGGTCTCTGCTGGGGTTGGCTCTATCATGCCCATGACTTCTGGCTCCCCCATGTGCCTAGTCACTGCTGGGGCCGGCTCTCTCACATGTGTGGCCAGACAGTAGGAAGGGTCCCTGCCAGGGCCGACTCTTGTGCCCATGGCCTCTGGCTTCCCTACGCACCTGTTGCCACTGGGCCTCCTGCATCCCTGGCCACTGTGCCACCTCTGCACCTCCTCCACACTGGGGCAGACTTGTGCGCTCCAGGGAAGCCTCAGGAGCAGACCTGTGTGTGTGGCCCACATGCAGAGGTGGGGCTGAAACTACAGCTGAGCCCCTGGGGACATGCAACTAAGGAAGTAAAGCTGAAATCTCTCCTTGCAGCTGTGCAAACCATGAATTGATACCACTACAACTGGCCTTGTCAACTTAGCACCTACAGAACATTTGAATGGACAACAAGTGCTCCCACAGCTAAGACAGGCCTAGCTTTAGCAGCTGTAGACTTTGTGGTCACATACACAGGAGGATTGGGCCAGGCTAGAGTCAGAACTGCCCCCATAGCACCCACAGTGGGTCCAGATCCATGATTACTGCAATCCTGGAACCTAACTTCAGTGGATCTACACTGGTGGCCTGGTGAAAACAACGTCTGAGAGACACCAGGGCCAATTGCCGGCATATCCATAGTTAAGGTGGGGCCATAGGCAGTGCCAACAACAGTGTAATCTGAGAGCTCACACAATGGGTGAAAGGTGACACAACAGAGCACACCCACAGGTGAACAACTCCAGAGGAGGAACACTCAGTGGCTTCCCTCCCAGTGGGAGTGCTCCAATCCCACCTACCTCACACCGCAGATCAGAAACACAGCTAAGAAACAGAACTGGGGGCCTATACTTCAACATCTAAGGAGCAGATCCCTCCTCTGACAGGGCAGTGACAACCACAGAGCAAAGGGGAGGCCCTACTCAATATCCAGTGCAGGCTCTGGTCCTCACAATATCAGTCACACTTCCTATAAAGGGGATAATGGCCAGCATACACTGAGGAAAGAGGTGGCAGACATCTATAATAAAAACAACACTTGCACCAAAAAGTATTAGACCCACACAGGCTACACAAGGATGTTCTTACATAAAATAGTCCTCCAAGACAGTCTGAGGGGCTGGCATCAGGCAGAAGAACCACCAGAGCATTTAGGATTGAAGGCCAGCAAGGCTTAAGTTCAGGAGCTCCACAGGGCTGGATGAAAAGAGACTCCACTCTTGGAGGGCTCACACAAGGTTTCACTTGCACTGGGACCCAGCACAAAGCAGTACCTCCATAGAACCCTGGGCTACACCTACCTAGGGGTCTTGGAGTGTCTTCTGGGAAGGTGGAAGTTGACTATTTCTCACTGTGAGGTCAAGGACACTGTTAGTGAAAGCCCCAGGGAATAGTGATTGGAGTGAGATCTCCCAGAGGTCCACATTTTGGCACCAAGGCCCAGCCCCACCCAACAGCCTGCAGGATCCAGAGCTGGAAAGCCTCAGGCCAAACCACCACCAAGATAGAAACACAGCCCCATCCATCAGAAGACAGGCTGCCTAAAGTTGTACTGAGCTCAAAGTCACGTCAAAACACACCCTTTGACACGGCACTGTCCATCAGAGGGACAAGACCCAGCTCCACCCACAAGAGGGCAGGCACCAGTTCCTCACACCAGGAAGTGTACACAAGCCCCTGGATCAACCTCACCCACCAGGGAGCAGACACCAGAAATAAGAGCAGTTATATCCTGCAGCCTGTGGAAAGGAGACCACAAACACAGAAAGTTAGACAAAATGAGATGACAGAGAAATATGTTGCAAAAGAAGGAGCAAGATAAAAACACACAAGAACAACTAAATGAAGAGGAGATAGGCAATCTACCTGAAAAAGAATTCAGAGTACTGATAGGAAAGATGATCCAAAATCTTGGGAAATGAGTGGAGGCACAGATCAAGAAGATATAAGAAATATTTAACAAGGGCCTGGAAGATTTAAAGAACAAACAAACAGAGGTGAATGCTACAATAACTGAACTGAAAAATACACTAGAAGGAATCAGTATCAGAAAAACAGAGGCAGAAGAACGAATAAGTGAGCTGGAAGACAGAGTGGTGGAAATCAATGCCACAGGGCAGAATAAATAAAAAAGAGTGAAAAGAAGTGAGGACAGCCTCAGAGACCTCTGGGACAATATTAAACGCACCAACATTTGCATAATAGGTGTCACAGAAGAAGAAGAGAAAGAAAAAGGGCCTGAGAAAATTTTTGAACATATTATAGCTGAAAACTTCCTTAACGTGAGAAAGGAAACACTTACTCAAGTACAGGAAGTGCAGAGAATCTCATACAGAATGAACCAAAGGAGGAACATGTCAAGACACATTTTAATCAAACTGACAAAAAATTTTGAGACAGAAAAAATATTAAAAGCACAAGGGAAAAGCAACAAATAACAAGCAAGGAAATGCCCACAAGGTATCAGCTGACTGTCCAGCAGAAACACAGCAGGCCAGAATGGAGTGGCAGGATATATATCAAGTGATGAAAGGGAAAAATCTACAACCAAGAATACTCTACCCAGCAAGGCTCTCATTCAGATTTGATGGAAAATCAAAGGCTTTACCGACTAGAATCTCTAAGAGAATTCAGCACCACCAAATCAGCTTTACAACAAATGCTAAAGGAAATTCTTTAGATGGAAAAGAGAGCAGCAGCTTACAACAATCTTGTATATAGAGAGACAGATGATCAAAACCTCATGTGAACAGCAAACCCAAAAACTACAATAGATACACACACACACACACAAAAAGAAAAAGCAACCCAAACACAACACTGAAAGTTGTCATCAAACCAAAGAGAAGAGAACAAAAGAGGAAGGAAAGAAAAAAGACCTACAAAAACGAACCCAAAACAATTAAGAAAATGGTAATAGGAACGTACATATTGATAATTACCTTAAATGTAAATGGATTAAATGTGCCAACCAAAAGACATAGACTGGCTGAATGGATACAAAAACAAGACCCGTATATATGCTGTCTACAACAGACCCACTTCAGATCTAGAGACACATACAGACTGAAAGTGAGGAGATGGAAAAAGATACTCCATGCAAATGGAAATCAAAAGAAAGCTGGAGTAGCAATACTTATATCAGACAAAATGGACTTTAAAATAAAGACTGTTACAAGACACAAGGAAGGACACTACATAATAAGCAATAGATTAATCCAAAAAGAAGATATAACAATTGTAAATATATATGCACCCAACATAGGAGCACCTCAATATATAAGGCAAATGCTAACAGCCATCAAAGGGGAAATTGAAAGTAACATAGTAAGAGTGGGAGACTTTAATGCCCCACTTACACCAATGGACAGATCATCCAGACAGAAAATTAATAAGGAAACACAAGCCTTAAATGACACATTAGATCAGATGGACTTAATTGATATCTACAGAACATTCTATCTGAAAGCAGCAGAGTAAACTTTCTTCTCAAGTACACATGGAACATTCTCCAGGATAGCTCACATCTTGAACCACAAATCAAGCCTTGGTAAATTTAAGAAAACTGAAATCATATCAAGCATCTTTTCCAACCACAAGGCTATAAGATCAGAAATCAATTACAGGGGGAAAAAAACTGTAAAAAAAAAAAAAAAACTCACGAACATATGGAGACTAAACAATATGTTACTAAACAAGCAATGGATCACTGAAGGAATAAAAAAGGAAATAAAAAAATCCCTAGAGACAAATGACAAAGAAAACAAAACCATCCAAAACCTATGGGATGCAGCAAAAGCAGTTCTAAGAGGGAAGTTTATAGCTTCAATCCTCTGTAATGAACTATATGAGAATAGAATCTAAAAAAAGAGTGGATATATGTGTATGTATAACTGAGTCAATTTGCCGTACAGAGAAACAAATGCAACATTTTAAATCAACAATACTCCAATAAATTTTTTTTAAAAAACAAATACATAGTAATGGCTGAGTATCAACCACTTAAATATGCTAGTACAAAGATTAATAGCCAAGAAACTGTAAAATCAAAAATAAATGAGGCCACCATTACCCTGATACCAAAACCAGACAAAGACACTGCAAAAAAAATTACCAGTATCTTTGATAAATGAAGAGGCAAAATCCTCAACAAAATATTAGCAAACCTTCACAGGTAAATGCTATCAAATATTTAGAGAAGAGTTAACACCTATCCTTTTGAAACTCTTCCCAAAAATTGCAGACAAAGAAACACTCCCAAAGTCATTCTATGAGGCCGCCATCACCCTATACCAAAACCAAACAAAGATATCATAAAGAAATTTATGGGCCAATATCACTGTTGAACATAGACAAAAAAACCTGAACAAAATACTAGCAAAGGGAATCCAACAACATATTAAAAGGGTCACACACCATGATCAAGTTGGATTTATCCCAGGAATGCAAGGATTTTTCAATATCCAGAAATCAATCAGTTGCTACATCACACTAACAAATTGAAGAATAGAAACCATATGATCATCTCAATAGATGCAGAAAAAGATTTTGGCAAAATTCAACACCGATTTATGATAAAAACTCTCAAGAAAGTGGCCATAGAGGGAACATACCTCAACATAACAAAGGTCATATATGGCAAACCCACAGCTAACACTGGTATCAGTGGGGGGAAAGCTGACAGCATTTCATCTAAGATCAGGAACAAGACAAGGATGTCTACTCTCACCACTTTTATTCAACATAGATTTGGAAGTCCTAGCCATGGCAATCAAAGAAGAAAAATAAATAAAAGGATCCAATTTGGAAAGAAGTAAAACTGTCACTGTTTACAGATGGCATGATACTATACATAGAAAATCCTAAAGATGCTACCAGAAAACTACTAGAGCTCATCAATGAATTTGGTAAAGTTGCAGGATACAAAATTAACACACAGAAATCTCTTGCATTCCTATACACTGACAACAAAAGATCACAAAGGGAAATTAAGGAAACAATCCCATTTACCATCTCGTCAAAAAGAATAAAATATCTAGATATAAATCTACCTAAGCATATAAAAGACCTGTACTCTGAAAACTATATGATGCTGATGAAAGAAATCAAAGATGATACAAACAGATGGAGAGATATCATGTTCTGGGATTGGAATAATCAGTATTGTCAAAATGACTATACTACCCAAAGCAATCAACAGATTCAATGCAATCCTTGTCAAAATACCAATGAAATTTTTTGCAGAACTAGAACAAACATTTTTTAAAATTTTTATGAAAACACAAAAGACCCTGAATAGCCAAGCAATCTTGAGAAAGAAAAATGAAAATGGAGGAATCAGGCTCCCTGACTTCAGACTATACTACAAAGCTACAGTCATCAAAACAGTATGGTAGTGACACAAAAACAGAAATATAGATTAATAGAATAGGATAGAAAGCCCAAAAATACACCCATGCACCTACTGTCTGTTAACCTATGACAAAGGGGGCAAGACTATATGATGGAGAGAAGACAGGCTCTTCAGTAAGTGGTGCTGGGAAAACTGGACAACTACATGTAAAGAATGAAATTAGAACATTCTCTAACACCATACACAAAAATAAACTCAAAATGGATTAAAGACCTAAATGTAAGACTGCATACTGTAAAACACTTAAAGGAAAACATAGACAGAACATGCTTTGACATAAATCTCAGCATATCTTTCTGCACCCACCTCCTAGAGTAATGAAAATAAAAACAAAAATAAACAAATGGGACCTAATTAAACTTAAAAGCTTTTGCACAGCAAAGGAAACTATAATCAAAGACAACCAACAGAATGGGAGAAAATAAATACAAACAAAGCAGCCAACAAGGGATTAATCTCCAAAATATACCAACAGCTCATGCAGCTCAATTTAAAAAAAAAAAGGCAAAAAAAAAAAAAAAAAAAGGCAACCCAATCAAAAAGTGGGAAGAAGATCTAAATATACATTTCTCCAAAAAAGGCAGATGCCCAAAAAGCACTTGAAAAGAAGTTCAACAACCCTAATTATTAGAGAAATGCAAATCAAAACTACAATGGGGTATCACCTCACACCAAACAGAATGGTCATCATGAAAAAGTCTGCAAACAACAAATGCTGGTGAGGGTGCAGAGAAAAGGGAACCCTCCTACACTGTTGGTGGGAATGTAAATTAATGTAGCCACTATGGAGAACAGTATGGAGGTTCATTAGAAAAACTAAACATAGAGTTACCATATGATCCAGCATTCCCACTTCTGGGCATATATCTGGAGAAAACCACAATTTGAAAAGATACATGCACCTCAGTGTTCACTGCAGCGCTATTTACAATAGCCAGGACATAGAAGCAACCTAAATGTCCATCAACAGAGAAACGGATAAAGAAGATGTGGTACATATATACAATGGAATATTAGCCATAAAAAGAATGAAAAATACCATTTGCAACAACATGAATGGACATAGAGATTATCATACTAAGTGAAGTATGATAGACAGAGAAAGACAAATATCATATGATATCACTTATATGTGGAATCGAAAAAAATTGATACAGATGAATTTATTTACAAAACAGATACGACACACAGACTTCGAAAACAAACTTATGGTTACCAAAGAGGAAATATCATTGGGGGGAGGGATAAATTAGGAGTTTGGGATTAACATATACACACTACTATATATAAAATAGATAACAAACAAGGACCTACTGTATGGCTCAGGGAACACTACTTAATATTCTGTAATAACCTATATGGGGAAAAATATGAAAAATAATGGATATATGTATATGTGTAACAATCACTTTGCTGTACACCTGAAACTAACACAACATTGTAAATCAATTATACTCCAATATAAAATTTAAAAAATTTTTAAAAATTAAAAAAATAATTTTCTTAAAGAAAATAAGAGATAAATTATTTTCTTAAATATCTGGAAATTGAAGAAATGTTATAAATTTTTAAAATCCAAATTGAAATGTGAAATAAATCATTAACAACTGGATAATCTGTTATATATTGTTAACAGAAATAATAGTAAAAGCTATTTCATGTGCCTATAAATGTAAAAAAAAATATTGAAACCAAATCCAATAATGTATAAAAAGGATTATATGTCATGATCAAGTGGGATTTATTCCAGGGATGCAAGGATGATTCAATATTCACAAGGTAAATTCAATCAATGTGATACATCACATTAACAAACAGAAAGATAAAAATCACATGATCATCTCAATAGATGCAGAAAATACATTTGACAAAATGCAACATCAATTCATCATAAAAACTCTCATCAAAGTTGGTATAGAGGAAACATATCTGAATATAATAAAGGGCATTTATGACAAAATCTTACCTAACATCATTCTCGACTGTGAAAAACTGAAAGTTTTTCCTCTAAATTCAGAAACAAGACAAAGATGACCACTCTTGCCACTTCAATTTAACATAGTATTGGAAGTCCTAGCCACAACAATCATGCAAGAAAAAGAAAAAGTCTCCACCAAAAAAATGATTAGAACTAATAAGTGAATTCAATAAAATTGCAAGATACAAGATTAATATACAAAAACCTGTTGCTTTTCAACATAATAATAACGACTATCAGGAAGAGAAAGTAAAAAAACAATCCCGTTTAAAATAGCATCAAAAAAATACCTAGGGTAAACTTAACCAAGAAGGTGAAAAACCTATACTTTGAAAACTATAAAATATTGATGAAGGAAATTTAAAATGATCCAAAGAAATGGAAAGATATCCCATGTTCTTGGGTTGGAAGAATTAATGTTGTTAAAATATCCATACTACCAAAGCAATCTACATATGTAATGCAATCCCTATCAAAATATTCATGACAGTTTTACAGAATTAGAACAAATAATCTTAAAATTTATATTGAACCACAGAAAGACCCTGAATTGCCAAAGCATTCTTGAGAAAAAAGAACACAGTTCAAAGTATCACACTCCCTGGCTTGAGACTCTACTACAAAGCAACAGTAATCAAAACAGCATGGCACAGAAACAGACACATAGATGAATGGAACTGAATAGAGAGCCCAGAAATAAACCCACACTTGTGGTCAATTAATCGATGAAAAAGGAGGCAAGATATACAATGGAGAAAAGACTGTCTCTTCAACACGTGGTGCTGTGAAAACTGGACAGCTACATGTAAAAGAATGAGATTAGAACATTTCCTTATCTCATAAACAAAAATAAATTCAAAGTGGATTAAGGACCTAAATGTAAGACCTGAAATTATAAAACTCCTAGAAGAGAACACAGGCAGAACCCTCTTTGACATAAATAGTAGCAATATTTTTTGAAATCTGTCTCCTAAGGCAAAAGAAATAAAAGCAAAAATAAACAAATAGGACCTAATTAAACTTAAAATCTTTTGCACAGCAAAGGAAACCATCAGCAAAACAAAAAGACAACATACTGAATGGGAGAAAATATTTGCAAATGATATGACCAATGAGGGTTAATATCCAAAATATATAAAGAACTCATACAACTCAATATCAAGAAAACAAAGAATCTAATTTAAAAATTGGCAGAAGACTGAATAGAAATTTTTCCAAAGAAAATATACAGATGAACAGCAGGTACATGAAAAAACTGCTCAACATTACTAATGATCAGAGAAATGCAAAGCAAAACCTCCATGAGATATCACCTCACACCTATCAAAATGGCTATCACCAAAAGTCTACAAATAATAAATATTGTCAAGGCTGTGGAGAAATAGGAACTTTAGTACACTTGGTGGTATTGTAAATTGGTGCATCCACTATGGAAAACAGTATGGAGGTTTCTCAAAAAAACTAATTATAGAACTACCATATGATCCAGTAATTCCACTGCTGACTATATACTCAAAGAAAATAAAAACACTGATTTGAAAAGATACATGCACACCAATGGTCATAGCAGCATTATTTACAATATCCTAGATATGTAACCACACTAAGTATCCATCAACAGATGAATGGATAAAGAAGATGTGGACTATTGCTCAGCCATAAAAAAGAATGAAATTCTGCCACTTGCAACAACATGGATGGACCTAGAGTATATTATGCTTAGTGAAATAAGTCAGACAGAGAAAGACAAATACTCCATGTTATCACTTGTATATGGAATCTAAAAAAATAAAAGTAATGAATATAACAAAACAGACTCACAGATATAGAGAACAAAATGGTGGTTATTAGTAGAGAGAGGAAAGGGGGGAGGGGGGAGATAGTTGTATAAGATTAAGCAACACAAACTACAATGTATAGAATAAATAAGCAACAAAGACATATTGTAAAGCTCAGGAAATTTAGTCATTAACATGTAATAACCTTAAATGGAGTGTAATCTATAAAAATATTAAATTACTATGTTGTACACCAGAAACTAATATAATATTGTAATTCATCTATACTTCTACAAAAAAAAGAAAAATCTGGGAAAGGAAGTAATCAGACCTCCACAATTAGTAAGATTTAGTGGACAGCAATCCTTTAAAGCAGGAGTCTCCAAACTTTTTCTGTGGAGGGCCAGATAAAAAAATATTTTACAATTTGTGTGTCACACTGTCTCTGTCACAACTGCTCAATTCTGCCATTATAGGGCAACAGTCTTAGGCAATATATAAAGAAATGAGCGCAGCTGTGTTTCAATAAAACTTTATTTATAAGTAAAAGGTGAAGGGCTAGATAAGACCCACAGGCCATACTGTCAAAATATTTTCCTCTGTTCTAAAGGAATCAAATAGGAATAATTAGGCAAATTTTTTTGAATTGTAAGTTTTCCAAGTTTATAAATAGGTTGCACTCAACTAGATATAAACTATCTAGACAGATGAAGGCGAATAACATAGGAATAGAATAAACAGTATTCTTTAGTAGGTAATGAAGAAGATATTAATGCCCTCAAAGGGTGTAGATGCTTTGAAATAGAAGATAATAAATGTTATTTTCATTATATATAAACATTATTTCCCTTCTAAATGTCTGGATTGTAAAACAATGCTGATAAAACAGCATAGGTTTCATGAAGAAAACTCCAAAACACAAAAAGTATATTTGAAACAAACAAACAAAAGAAAAATTATTGAATATTCCATTCTAAGGGTTTCTTTTCCTTTTTTCCTTCCCTCCCTCCCTCCCTTGCTCCCTCCCTTCCATCCTCCTTCCTATCTTTCTCTCTTTTTCTTTGTTTTAATTTAGTCTGTCAGTCCTTCTAAAAAGAACTCATTTGGTATAGATAAGCTAATTCTGAATCTCATTCCAGACTTTCAAAATACCTTCAAAATATAAAAAGTTATACCAGGGAAAGGTATAGAATTCCAGGTAGAATAGCAACTGAAAGTTAGTGTTCCCTCCAAAGGATTTTAAGCACTAAATATTTTTTAAAAAAGAAAAACAACCTGAAGAAATCCAAATACTTGGATTATCAGTAACACAAATGTAAACTATAAAACAAATGTCCTTATTATGTTCAAGGGGATAAAACCAAGCTTGTAAATTTCTGTAACAACTGGAAACTATAAATTTGACATAGAAGATTCAAAAAAGAACCAAAAATGAAAAACACAAAAATCAAAGTTCAGAATTCATTGAATGTCTTTAACAACAGTTTAGACTCAGTCTTAAAAATGAATGAAATTTTGATACATTCTAAAATATTGATGAGCCTTGAAAACATTATGCTGAGTGAAATAAGCAAGACACAAAAGAACAAATGTTGTATGATTCCACTTATATGAGATCCCTAGATCAGGCAAATTCATAGGAACAGTAAGTAGAGTGGTGGTAACCAAGGGCAGGGGCAGGTGGTAAATGGGGAGTTAGTTTAATGTGGATGGAGTTTCAGTTTGGGAAAATAGAAAATTCTGGAGATGGATGGTAGTGATGGCTGCACAATGCTATGAGTGTACTTAATGCCACTGAACTGTACACTATAAATGTTTTAAAAGAGATTTTATACTATGTATATTTCATCACAATAAAAATTTTAATCTAATCTTTATGAAGGGAATAAAACTATATTTTCACCAAATGTTTATATGTCTAATATAAAAATCTATTTTCTTTCAAAATTAAAGTAATTGTCTTCCCTTCTACCCTCAGAGTATGGAAAGATTGTCTGAACTTGAGGGGCAGGTGACAGAGGGGAAGCAAGAGAGATACATCTCAAAACAGCTCTCAAAAGGGCCCTGTGCCTTGTTGTTCTGGGAAGCCAGACCCCCACAAAAGTGTTGGACATGAGAGCTGTAGTGGAAATACACTCCCTTTTCCTGAATAAGTAAGCATAAAGCATCAAAACCAGAGTTTCCCTATGGGTATAGGGAGCTTATTGGTGTTGAGCCTATCAATGGTGGGCTTGAGAGCAGCTCAAATTTCCCAGGAGGATATATCTCTGAGAGGCTGAATGCAGCCCAGAGACCAGTGAAAGTGGGAGCCATGTGTTTTGGATCAGGAGGTCAATCCAGGAAGGGACAGGAGTCAATGACCAGAGTCCCATTAAAGTCCATGCACATCTGCAAGATGAATGATGACCAAAGATGAGATATCCCCATGTCAATGCCTTGGCATAAACAAAGTCATCATCCTTCCCAGGATGGGGATAACTCCTGAACTAAGTGAGATCTAGTTTTATGTAACAAGCAGTTTGGGCTTGCAAAGTGGAATGTTCATTTACAGATAGATGAAGAAAAATACTATTCTTATTGTAATGTTGGATTAAGATTTATAACTGTGAACTCTGGAGAGAGAATACACATTCTTTTAAAACATAGGTAGAATGTCTTTCAAATAAAAGCCTATAATAGACTACAAGCAATATCTCAACAAGTCCCAAATTTTTATATAATACAGGTCATGTCCACTGACTACAATGGCTTAAAGCTCAAAATCAGTAGTAAAATGTGGGGCTTTTCCAAAACATCTCTAAACCTAGAAAAAAAAACCCCACAACTTCTAGAGGATTCTTGGGTGAAAGAGAAAGCCACCTACCACTCACATCACAGTCAAGGCTTTCCTCTTAAGATCAGAAAGAAGACAGGGATGTCCACTCTTACCACTCCTATTCAACATTGTCCTGGAGTTCCTGGCCAGTGTAACAAAGAAGAAAAAGAAATAAAAACAGTTTTATAAAAAGAGAAAGTAAGGAGTGAATCCATTTCTATTCACATGGTTGCCCATGTAGAAAATTCCAAATAATTTATCAAAAAGCTACTAGAGGCTGAGGGTGGGAACGCTGAGGTGGGACAGTTGCAAAGGCCGAGGACGCGGAAGCGTCAGAATGATGGAATTCTCGGAGAGAGGAGAGAGCGGTCCCTCTCTACACTCAGATAAGAGTGAGCTCTGTTCAAGAGGTCTCTTAGTGAGCTTCGACATTCGAAGGCCAGATGCGGCCCTCAGTACCCCACCTCACGGTGCGGCATGGAGGTCAAACAAACACCTAGACTCCAGCATGCGGTTTTGCTCAGAGACAGTTTGAACAAACATCCCAACTCTGTGAACTTCGGCTTGGGCATAAATTTCAGGTTGTTCATATGTGCCATTGTCTTAGCAAATGGCACCACCAAGTCCAGTCAACAGTACCCCTAAGAGCAGCAGTGGGAGCACCTGTAAATGACCAGCTGAGTGAAATCAACTTCTACATCAGGGCATTGCAGCCAAGCACTACTGACCAGGACCTAGTGAAGTTGTGTCAGCCATACGGCAAGTTTGTCTCCACTAAGGCCATACTAGGCAAGACCACAAACAAGTGCAAAGCCTATGGCTTTGTGGACTTTGACAGCCCTTTAGCAGCACAGAAAGCTGTAAAAGCACTGAAAACCGGTGGTGTACAAGCACAGATGGCAAAGCAACCGGAGCAGAACCCCACAAATTTATACATCTCAAATCTCCTATTGTCAATGGATGAGCAAAAACTGGAAGGAATGCTAAAGTCCTTTGGTCAGGTTATCTCCACTCGAATCCTTCGAGATACCAGTGGAACCAGCAGAGGGGTTGGCTTTGCAAGGATGGAGCCCCCACAGAGAAGTGTAAAACTATCATCACTTTGGAAAATATATTAAGGCACCTCCTGGTGTACCAGCCTCATCTGATCCCTTGCTTTGCAAATTTGCTGATGGGGGTCCAAAGAAATGACAGAACCAAGGAAATTTTATGCAAAATGGAAAGCCTGGCCAAGGAATGCAGACATGCGTGGTATGGCCTTGACCTATGACCCCACCACAGCTCTTCAGAATGGGTTTTACTCAGCTCCTTATAACATCACCCCCAACAAGATGCTTGCTCAGTCTGCACTGTCCCCATATCTTCCATCTCCTGTGTCTTCATATCAGAGAGTAACTCAGAAGTCTCCTCTTATAAGTATCTAACCCATCTTGGATGCACTACCAGTCATATCTCATGTAGCCTTCAGGTTCAGTTCTGACACCAGCAATCATCCCAATCATCCCATTTCTCTCCAGCCTGCCTCCATGATGGGATCTCTTACCCAGCAACTGGGCCACCTTTCCCTGAGCAGCAAGGGCATATACATGCCAACAGCTGCAGCTATGCAAGGAGCTTACATCTCCCAATACACCCCTGTGCCTTCCTCTTTTTCAGTTGAGGAGAGCAGCGGCCAGCAAAATCAAGTGACTGTGGATGCTCCCTCAGACCATGGGGTCTATTCTTTCCAGTTCAACAAGTAACAGTGGATTTCCCTCCCCATATTTCTTGAATATAAATGAATTCTTGGAGATGCTGATGCTCCAGACTCAAGAGGGCTGACTAGGAATACAGCCCCTCTGTGGGCCCTGCTGAGGACTAACTCTTGGCCATCGTTCTTCACAAGCCTAGGCCTGGAAAAAGAAATCTCTGCACTCTTGTCCTCTGCTCTTCCTCTACTCCTGGTGGAGCCTGGGAGAACTGTCACTTTTTGTGTGTGCTACAGTCAAGGAGATCAGAAAAACTTTTAAGAAAAAAAAGCCACTAGAAATAATGAGTTTGCAAGGTTGCAGGATACAAGGTCAGTACACAAGTATCAGCTGTATTTCTACATAATAGCAATGAGCAATTGGAAACTGAATGTTTTAAAAATGCTACTTGTAATAATAACTAAAAATCATAAGGTACAGAGGCATAAATATAGAAAAGTGTGTAATATCTAAATGCTGAATGATGTGTATAATAAAGGAAGTCAAAGAAGACCTAAATAAATGTAGAGATATACCACATTCATGGACTAGAAGATTCAATATTGCTTAAGAATAGCTGCTTCCCCTAAATTGACCTATAGATTCAACACAATCTTCATAAAAATCCCAGCAAGCTTTTTTTTTTCATAGAAATTGGCAAAATGATGAAAAGATGATCCATGAGGGTAGGGGTAATTGCAAAACACATGTCGGATAGGTGACATATCCAGAATATATAAAAATCTCAAAACTTAATATAAGAAAATAACAAAAATATTGGTAAAATATTTCAAGACACTTCATCAAATATATGTATAGCAATTAAGCATGTGAAAAGATACACAACATCATTAGTTATTAGGAAAATGCATATTAAAACAACAATGTGATACTGCTACACATACAACACCATTGATATTACCAAGTGCTGGCAAGGATGTGGAGCAACTGGAACTCTGAACCATTGTTGGTGGGAATGCAAAATGGTACTGCCACTTTGAAATCAGTTGATGATCTTCTGTAAAGTTAGATGTGCATTTGCCATATGACCCAGCAACCCCACATCTAGTTATCTACACAAAGGAAATGGAAGTTTGTGTTTGTTCAAAACCTGTGCATAAATGTTTATAGCTTTATTCATAATTGCCAAAAGAGTAAACAATCCAAATGTCCTATAACTGACAGATGCATGAACAAACTGTGGTACACTGATATGACAGAATACTACTGTGCAATGTAAAGGGAAAACTGCTGATAAAAGCAACAGCATGGATGAGAATTTTCAAAATCATCAAGCCCTGGTAACACCAGGCTTTTTGTTTAACAGATTTTCCCTCAATTTATCTCTCCTTTTGCATTTTTCCTGTAGCAATAAGTAGAAACCAGGCCTCCTCTTGAAGTTTGGAAACAATTTTTGCTAAGCATTCTTCCACTACATAACAAGGATCCTCCTTCTTCCAGTCACCTGCAGCATTCTCAACATCCACTTTGCTACTATCATTTTCTTCTATACAATCTAGTCTTTTCCCATTATACTCTACAAAATATTTCCAGCCACCACCCACTGCCAGATTTCAAACCCACCCCACATTTAGGTACTTATTAAGGCACCAGCCCATGCTTGGTACCAAAATCTGTATTCGTTTTCTATTGCTGCATAACAAATTATCACAAACCTATCAGCTTAAATAAAAGCATATATATATTATCTCAGTTTCATTAGGTCAGAAGTGCAGAATGCTGTGGCTGAATTCTCTGCACAAAGCCAAAATCAACTTGTCAGCTAGACTGAGTTCTCATGTGGAGGCTCTGGGCAAAAACTCACTTTCAAGCTTATTCTTGTTAGCAGTATTCAGTTTCTTGAATCTGTATAACTGAGGTCCTTGTTTACCTGATGGCTGTCAACCAGGGGCTACTTCCAGCTCCTAGAGGTCACCGACATTCCTCATCATATGGCTCCTCCATCTTCAAGTCAGCTGCAGTGCATCAAATCCTTCTTGTGTTTTGCATCTCTCTGACTTTTCCTTCTGCTATCAGCTGGGAAAAGCTCTCTGCTTTTCAAGGGTTCATGTGATTAGGTCAGACTCAGGATAATCTTCCTATCTTAAGGTCAACTGTGCCATATAACATAAATAATCATGGGAGTAAAATCCATAAAACCTAAGCCCCAGGGATTATTTTGGACATGATTTATAGATTTAACACCATTCTTATCAAAATACCAGAAAAAAAAATTTTTGTAGACCTAAATAAGCTTCTTCTAAAATTTATATGGAAAGGCAATGGTTCTTTTGCATACCAAAAAAAAATTTTAAAGAAGAATAAAGTGAGAGGAATTACTCTATCTGATGTTAAGGCCTACTACAATATCTGCAATAATCAAGACAGTGTGATATTAGTGGAGGGAAGACACATAGATCACTAGAATAAAATAGACAAACAGAAATATACCAATGAAATAAGCCCAACTAATTTCTGACAAAGGCAGAAAAGCATTTAAATATGGGTAAATATAGTCTTTCAACAAATGATGCTGGAGCAATTAGACATACATAAGGTTAAAAAGTGTAAACCAAACTCTATACTTCATAAAAAATTATTTCAGAATTGACCATGGGTTTATGAATAAATTTTAAAAGCTAAAAAAAAATTAGGAGAAAAATCTCCAGGGCCTAAAGCTAGGTGAACAGTTCGTAGATGAGACACCAAAAGTATGATCCATAAAAGAAAAAATTAATAAATTATACATAATCTAAATTAAAAGCTTTTGCTCTATGACATACCATGCCAAGAGGATAAAGAGACAAGATAAAGAGTTGGAGAAAACATTTACAAATTATATATCTGACACAAGACTCACACCTAGACATGAAGAACACTCAAAACTCAACAGTAAACAAACAATCTGATTATAAAAGGGCAGAAGACATGAATAGACATTTTATCAAAGGGATGGTAAAGTTGATGGTAAATAGCAAATGAAAAGCTGTTCAACATCATTAGCTATTAGGGGAATAAGATATCACTACACACTTAATATAACAGGTAAAATTTTTAAAAATAGTGACAATACCAAATGTTGGTGAGGATATTGAGAATCTAGGCCTCTCAAAGATTGCTGGTGAGAATGTAAAATGGCACAGGCTCTCTGGCAAATAGTTTGGCAGTTTCTTCCCAAATTAAACAAGCACTTACCATACAAGCCAGCAATTGCTCTCTTGCACATGTATTTCAGAGAAATGAGCATTTTTGTTCACACAAAAATCTATATGTGAATGTCTATAGCAGCTTTACTCATAATAGCAAAAAACTGGAAATAATCTAAATGTCCTTCAATGGGTGAATGATTGTACAAATTCTAGTACATCCATACAAAAGAATACTACTCAGCAATAAAAAGAATGTGATAAGATTTCCAGAATGGTGGTGTGAAGAGCTTAAGGAAACCTCTCCCCTGGAGAGACATCTATTAGCCTGGCCAAAATTTGCAGATATAAACATTTAAAGACTAGATATTGATCAAAGGGCTTACAACAAATTGAGAAATATTTATTTTAAAAAATCTATGGGGGCTTCCCTGGTGGTGCAGTGGTTGAGAATCCGCCTGCCGATGCCCCGGTCTGGGAAGATCCCACATGCCACGGAGCGGCTAGTCCTGTAAGCCATGGCCGCTGAGCCTGTGCATCCGGAGCCTGTGCTCCACGACGGGAGAGGCCACAACAGTGAGAGGCCCGCGTACCGCAAAAAAAAAAAAAAAAAAAAAAAAATCTATAGAAACTCAATAAATGGGAGACTGTGACGTTCAAGCTAGGGACTGCATCCATTCCCTCACATCTCTGTCTTGCTGTTTCAGTTCAGTAGGCAGCCAGGTTGCATTTCCCATCTCTTCAAGTTCCATGGTATAGAAGAGCTATTCAGGATGGGTCTGGCAGCCAGTGAACATCAGCAGATGTTATCTTCCATTGCTCAATGCTACAGAAGGCCTATCTTGAGTGGGTGGTGGCAGCCAGGCAACATCCATCTTCCCACCCTCACCTTCCACCAGGTAGGGAGGATCTGGGTGGGTGCCTGGTGAAGAGTGCAGAAACTCTTTCCAAAACAGCTTTGTGTACTGGGGAAGCTACTTTGGTGTTCTTAGCAGCAGAGTTGCAACTCCCATCTCCACCAGCTTCTTGGGGCAGAAGAACTATTCTGGGTAGATTCAACAGCCAGTGAACATATGCAGATCCCCTCCTTCCTGGCTCTGAGCTGTGGAAGCTCCATAGTGGGTAGTGTCAGGAACTGGAAAGCAATACCTGCTCCTGTGCACTGCCCCTACACACAACTCCTATTCCATAGCACAAAAGTACTTCCTAGGGGACGGGTGGAGCAAGCCTCAAAGACTGGCAACACCCTTGCCCCTACCAAGGAGCTTGACTTTAACTGGATCAGACTGTGGGGCAATTTATGTCACAGGGTTGTTATAAACATTGGAGGAGTCAGCTAGCAGTTAGTGGAGGCTAACAGCTGGGTGTGATACCAGTAGAGGCAGACCAGCCAAAAACTTGATGGGGAGACTGGACACAGAGACAAAGAGAGCCAGCTAAAACCACAGTCATCCTGGTGGACAGGGAGACTGCACACATTCCCAATACTGTTAACTCTGTGGAGCAACACCAGAGGCTACATTGCAGGGGAAATGGATTTCACTGAACTAGACCAGCCAGGGCTCTAAACAACTGAACAAGCAAAGAGTACAACAAGCCCCATTTCTGGGGGAGGGGGCAGTATTCAAAGTTACTACAATATATTATCTGAAATGTCCTGTTTTAACAAAATCTATATAGATAAACAGTAAAGTGTGACTGATACACAAGAAAAAAAAAAACAGGTGATAGAAACTGCCTATGAAAGAGCCTGTATATTTAAGCCACTAACATTCTGGTAAACAAAGATGTCAAAGAAGCTATTATAATATGTTCAAAGAACTGATGACAATGTCCGGCCAAACAGATAATATCAGTAGAGATAAAAATCATGAAAAAGAATCAAATAAAGTTATGGACCTAAAAGGAACAATAACCAAAAAGAAAAATTTACTAGAGAAGTCAACAGTAGATTTGAAGTAGAAGAATAATCATCAATCTTGAAGAGAGTTGTGCAATCTGAAGGAATAAAGAAAAAAGAGTGAAGAAAAACTGACAGAGCCTCCAAGAAATGTTAGACACCATTAAGGGCAACATATGCATAACATGAATACCAGAAGGTAAGGAGGAAGGAACAGAACAAATGTTAGAAGAAATCATTGTTGAACATTTTCCACATTAGGTGAAAAATAGTAATTGACACACCTGTTGTAAGCTGAAGAATGGCCTCCCCAAATATGTCCTCACCCTAATTCTCAGAGAACATTATCTTGTATGGTAAAGAGACTTTGCAGAAATGATTAAATTAAAGATCTTAAGAAAGGGAGATTTATCCTGGATTATTTGGGTGGGCCCAATGTAATGACAAGGGTCTTTATAAGAGGGAGGCAGGAGGGTCAGAGTGAGTAGTAGGAGATATGACAGTAGCAAGAGATTGGATTACTGTGGCCATAAACCAGGGAATATCAGCAGCCTCCAGAAGTTAGAGGAACAGATTCTTCCCAGGAGCATCCAGAAGGAACTAGCCCTGATGGTATCTTAATTTTAGCCCTGTAAGACTCATTTCAGACTTCTGACATCCAGAACAATAAGAGAATAAATTTGTATTGTTTTAAGCCCTAAATCTGTGGTAATTTGTTACAGCAGCAATAGGAAGCTAACACAACATCCAAGAAGCTCAAGAACTTCAAGTAGAAGAAATTCAAAGAGATACACACCCAGACACATCATAGTCGAAATATTGAAAGACAAAGACAAAGAGAAAAATCTTGAAACCAGAAAAAGAAGAATGAATCATCAAAAGGGAACTCCAAAATATTAACAACAGACTTCTCATCAGAAACAATGGTAACCAGATGGCAGTGGATAACATATTCAAAATGCTGAAAGCAAAAACCATCAACTAAGAATCTTATATAGTAAAACTATCTTTAAAAAATGAAGGCATAAAAAAAAATGAAGGTATAGTAAAAACATTCCCAGATAAGAGAATTTTCTGCTTTCAGACTTGCTTCACAAGATTTATTAAAGAAATTCTTTGGGCTGGAAGAAAGTGACCACAGATGGCAATTTGAATCCATATGAAAAAATGAAGAGTTCTGGTAAAGGTAATTATATAGGTAATTACAAAAGACAGTATAATGTACACACCCTCTTTTTTCTTCCTTTAACTTATTTTAAGAGCAATTTCATAAAGCTATATGTATATAATTGTATTTGGGGGTCATTAACATATAAATGTAATACATTTGATAATGATAATAAGAGCACAAAGGTGGTGGTTGGGTAAGGAAGTCACATTAGATGGTAACACAAATTCACAGGAAGACATGAAGATAGAGATGGCAAATGAGAAAGTTAACATAAACTCTATAACTGTATGCTTGCTCTTCTTTCTTCCCTCGGATTCCTTAAAGAGACATAAAATTAGGTAAATTAATAATTATAGCAATGTATTATTGTGTTTGTAACACACACACATACATGTAAAATATGTATAGTAATACAACAAAAGGGGGGAAAAGTAAAACTATAAAGGAGTAAAGTTTCTACATATCCTTGATTTAAGTTAATATAAATCTGGAGTCAACTTTGATAAGTTAAGATTTATACAGGCACATCTCATTTTACTGTGCTTCACTTTATTATGTTTTGCAGATACTGCACTTTTTTACAAATTGAAGGTTTGCAGCAACCCTGTATCAAGCAAATCTATTGATGCCATTTTTCCAGCAGCATTTGCTCATTTCACGTCTCTGTGTCACGGTAATTTTTGCAATATTTCAACCCCTTCACCAGCAAAAAGATTATGACTTGCTGAAGGCTCAGATGATGCTTAGCATGTTTTAGCAATAAAATATTTTTAAATTAAGGTCTGTACATTGTATTTTTAGACATAATGCTATTGCACACTTAACAGACTACAATATAGTGTAAACATACCTTTCATACACACTAGGAAACAAAAAAAATTTATGTGACTTGCTTTATTGCAATATTTGTTTTATGGCAATGGTGTGGAACCAAATCTGCAATATCTTCAAGGTATGGCTGTATTGTAAGCCTTAGCAATCACTACGAAAATCACACAAAACATACAGTTAAATATTATTAAATTAATTAAAATGTTACACCAGAAAATGTTAAAAATAATGCAAAAGAAAGCAGTAAGGGGAAACAAAATAAGTATGAGATATATAGAAAACAAAAAGCAGAACAAAATAGGTATGAGACATATAGAAAACAAAAATCAAAAGGTAGACATGTATGCAACAATAGCAACAAGAACATTAACTATGAATGGATTAAAATATCCAATCAAAATGTAGAAAATATGAGACTGGATAAAACAAAATAAAACAAAGATCCTACTATTTGTTGTCCACAAATGACACAAAGATACAAATAGGCCAAAAGAAAAGGTTGTAAAAAAATATACCATGAACACCACAGAAGAACTGAAGTAGCTATACCAATACCAGACAAAATGGATGTTAAAACAAAAATATTACTAGAGATAAAGAAGGACATTTAAAAATTATAAAAGTACAAACAGATGGAAAGATATGCCATGTTCTTGGATTGGAAGAATCAACACTGTGAAAATGACTATACTACCCAAAGCATTCTACAGATTCAATGCAATCCCTATCAAATTTACCAATGGCATTTTTCACAGAACTAAAACAAACAATTTTAAAATTTGTATGGAAACACAAAAGGCCTCGAATAACCAAAGCAATCTTGAGAAAGAAAAAGGGAGCTGGAGGAATCAGGTTCCCTGACTTCAGACTATACTACAAAGCTATGGTAATCAAGACAGTATGGAACTGGCACAAAAATAGAAATACAGATCAATGGAACAGGATAGAGAGTCCATAGATAAACCCACACACATATGGTCACCTTATTTTTGACAAAGGAGGCAAGAATATACAATGGAGAAAAGATAGCCTCTTCAATAAGTGGTGCTGGGAAAACTGGACAGCTACATGTAAAAGAATGAAATTAGAATACTTCCTAACACCATACACAAAAATAAACTCCAAATGGATCAAAGACCTAAATGTAAGGCCAGACACTATAAAACTCTTACAGGAAAATATAGGCAGAACACTCTATGACATAAATCAGAGGAAGATCCTATTTGAACCACCTCCTAGAATAATGGAAATAAAATAAAAAATAAACAAATGGGACCTTATGAAACTTAAAAGCTTTTGCACAGCAAAGGAAACTATAAATAAGACAAAAAAACAATCCTCAGAATGGGAGAAAATATTTGCCAACAAAGCAACTGACAAAGGATTAATCTCCAAAATATACAAACAGATCATGCAGCTCAATATCAAAAAAACAAAGATCCCATTCCAAGAATGGGTGGAAGACCGAACTAGACATTTCTCCAAAGTAAACATACAGATTGCCAACAAACACATGAAAAGATGCTCAACATCACTAATCATCATAGAAATGCAAATCAAAACTACAATGAGGTATTACCTCACACCAGTCAGAATGGCCATCATCAAAAAAAATCTGCAAACAATAAATGCTGGAGAGGGTGTGGAGAAAAGGGAACCCTCTTGCACTGTTGTTGGGAATGTAAATTGATACGGCCACTATGGAGAACAGTATGGAGGTTCCTTAAAAAACTAAAAATAGAACTACCAGATGACTCAGCAATTCCACTGCTGGACGTATACCCTGAGAAAACCATAATTCAAAAAGTCATGTCCCACAATGTTCATTGCAGCTCTATTTACAATAGCCAGGACATAGAAGCAACCGAAGTGTCCATCGACAGATGAATGCATAAAGAAGATGTGGCACATATATACAATGGAATATTACTCAGCCATAAAAAGAAACGAAATTGAGCTATTTGTAATGAGGTGGATAGACCTACAGTCTGTCATACAGAGTGAAGTAAGTCAGAAAGAGAAAGACAAATACCATATGCTAACACATATGTATGGAATTTAAGAAAAAAAATGTCATGAAGAACCTAGGGGTAAGACAGGAATAAAGACACAGACCTACTAGAGAATGGACTTGAGGATATGGGGAGGGGGAAGGGTAAGCTGTGACAAAGCAAGAGAGAGGCATGGACATATATACACTACCAAACGTAAGGTAGATAGCTAGTAGGAAGCAGCCGCATAGCACAGGGAGATCAGCTTGGTGCTTTGTGACCGCCTGGAGGGGTGGGATAGGGAGGGTGGGAGGGGTGGAGATGCAAGAGGGAAGAGATATGGGAACATATGTATATGTATAACTGAATCACTTTGTTATAAAGCAAAAGCTAACACACCATTGTAAAGCAATTATACTCCAATAAAGATGTAAAAAAAAAAAAAGATGTGGCACATATATACAATGGAATATTACTCAGCCATAAAAAGAAACGAAATTGAGTTATTTGTAGTGAGGTGGATGGACCTAGAGTCTGTCATACAGAGTGAAGTAAGTCAGAAAGAGAAAAACAAATACTGTATGCTAACACATATATATGGAATCTAAAAAAAAAAAAGAAAATTGTCTGAAGAGCCTAGGGGCAGGACAGAAATAAAGATGCAGTTGTAGATAATGGACTTGAGGACACAGGGAGGGGGAAGGGTAAGCTAGGACAAAATCAGGGAGTGGCATGGACATATATACACTACCAAATGTAAAATAGATAACTAGTGGGAAGCAGCCGCATAGCACAGGGAGATCAGCTCACTGCTTTGTGACCACCTTAAGGGGTGGGATAGGGAGGGTGGGAGGGAGATGCAAGAGGGAGGAGATATGGGGATATATGTATAGCTGAGTCATTTTGTTATAAAGCAGAAACTAACACACCATTGTAAAGCAATTATACTCCAATAAAGATGTTAAAAAAACAAAAAGATACATGTACCACAGTGTTCATTGCAGGTCTACTTACAATAGCCAGGACATGGAAGCAACCTAAGTGTCCATCAACAGATGAGCGGATAAAGAAGATATGGCACATATATACAATGGAATATTACTCAGCCATAAAAAGGAATGAAATTGAGTTATTTGTAATGAGGTGGATGGACCTAGAGTCTGTCATACAGAGTGAAGTAAGTCAGAAAGAGAAAAACAAATACTGGGTGCTAATGCACATATATGGAATCTAAAAAAACGGTACTGATGAACCTAGTGGCAGGGCAGGAATAAAGTCGCAGATATGGAGAACGGACTTGAGGACACAGTGGGGGAAGGGGAAGCTGGGACTAAGTGAGAGAGCAGCACTGACATATATATACTACCAAACGTAAAATGGATGGCTAGTGGGAAGCTGCTAGAGATCAGCTCGATGCTTTGTGACGACCTAGAGGGGTGGGATAGGGAGGGTGAGGGGAGACTCAAGAGCGAGGATATATGTGTACATATAGCTGATCCACTTTGTTATACAGCAGAAACTAACACAACATTGTAAAGCAATTATACTCCAATAAAGATATAAAAAATTATAAAAGGATCAATTCATCATGAAGATACCATAATTATAAACATATATGCATCTAAAACAGAGTCCAAAATTCATGTGACAAGAATTGACAGAATTGAAGGGAGAAATAGACAATTAAACAATGTCAAGATGAATACTTTAATAACACATTTCAATAATAGATAAAACAAAAGTTGAAGATAAACAATGATGAACAGTACTGGAACAATACCATAAACCAACTAGACCTAAGATCTATAGAATGCTTCACCCAACAACAGCAAGATACGAATTCTTCTCTGGAACACATGGGATGTTCTCTAGAATAGACTGCATGCGAGGTCAAAAAAAAATAACCTCAATAAATTTAAAGGATTAAAATCATACCACTTATGTCCTTTAGCCAAAATGGAATTGTCTGAAATGAATAATAGAATAATATCTGAGAAATTCACGAATATATGGGAAGTAAATAACACACCCCTAAATAACCAATGGGTCAAAGAAAATATGACAAGGTAAGTTAGAAAATACTATTAGATAAATGAAAATAAAGCACAGCATCATAACACATCAAAACATCAGATGTAGCTAAACCAAGTCTTAAGAGTAACTTTATAGCTTCAAATGCCTACATGAAGAAAAGAAAGTTCTCAAATCAATAACGACCTTAAGTAATAAGAAGGAGCAGAAACTAAACCCAAAGCAAACAAAAGGAAGGAGTTGATAAAGATTAGAGTGAATCAATGAAATAAAAAAATAGAATACAAAATAGAGAAAATCAACAAAACCAAAAATTTCTTTGTAAAGAGCAACAAAATTGATCAACATCTTAATTAGACTGACAACGAAAAAAAGGACTCAAATTACTATAATCAGGAATGATTTACCAAAAAAAAAAGTTTTATGAGGGAATACTATGAACAACTGTATGCCAACAAATGAGATAATTTAGATGAAATGGAGAGGTTCCTAAAAAAGCACAAACAACCTAGACTCAAGTAGAAAGAGAGTATCTGAATAGAGCTATTACAAAGATTGGATTAGTAATTTTTAAGACTTTCCACAAAGAAAAGCCTTGGATTAGATGACTTCAATGGTGAATTCTACCAATAATTTAAAGAATTAATGTCATTCATTCACAAACTCCTCTGAAAATGGAAGAGGGAACACTTCTCAACTCATTCTCTGAGGCCAGTGTTTCCCTGATCCAAAGACAAACAACACCATCATAAGAAAACTACAGACTATTATCTCATATAATGTAGACATAAATATTCTCAGTAAAATACTATCAAACCGAATCTAGCAACAAATGAAAGGAATTGTACACCATGACTAAGTGGGATTCATGCCAGAAATGCAAGGTTGGATTAACACCCCAAAATCAATTAATGTAATAAACTACATTAATAGAGTAAGAACAAAGTCTACATATCTACATTATCTACTGATAATCTCAATAGATGCAGTAAAAGCATTTGAAAAAATTCAACACCCTTTCACAATAAAACACTCAACAAACTGGGAATATAAAGGACTTCCTTAGTGTGATCAAGAGTGTCTGCAAAACCTCCACGGCTAACATCATACTTAATAGTGAATGACTGGATGCTTTCTCCATAAGATGAGGAACAAGACAAAGATGTCTGTTCTCACTACTTCTATTCAGCATTTTGCTGGAGCCAAGGAAATTAGACAAGAAAAGAAATAAAAAGTATCCAGATTGGAAAATAAGAAGTACTGAACAATTGAAATGAAATTAATAAAACAATTCCATTTACAATAGCATCAAAAAGAATAAAATACTTAAATAGAAGAAGCAGAAGCTATGTACATTGAAAACCATAAAGCCTTCTAGAAAGAGTTTAAAGAATATCTAAGTAAACAGAAAGACATTCAATGTTCATGGATCAGAAGACTTAATATTGTTAAGATGGCAATATTCCCCAGATTGATCTACAGAGTCAATAAAATTCCTATCAAAATTCCAGGTGCCTAGTTTTTTCATAATTCAGCAAACTGATCCTAAAATTTATATGAAAATTCAAGGATTCAGAATTGCCAAAACAATTCTGAAAAAAAAAAACAACCCAAAACCCAAAGTTGGAAGACTCATACTTCCTGATTTTAAAGCTGCAAAATTACACAAAGACAGTGTGGTGTTGGCATAAGGATATTACACATAAAAATTAGCTCAAAATGATCATAAAAACCTAAATGTAAGAGCTAAAACTTTTAGATGAGAACATAAAGTAAATCTTCATGACTTTGGGTTAGCCAATGTTTTCTTAAATGTGATATAAATCACACCTCGTCATGGTATATAATCCTTTTTATATATTTTTCTTTATTAAATGCTCCTCGGGTTGTGGCAAATTTTTGATTAGTTTCCAGAGTACTGAGAAAGTTGGTTTTGACAACTTTTGATGTTGCTTTATGGAGAAGTGGGTTTTCGGGGCAGTGTAAGTCTAAAGGGGCAGTATTAGAGCTCCTCTGTGGTGACAGAGCAGTTCTGTACCTTGATGGTGGTTATTAATGAGATCCAATTGCAAGGAACTAGACACGTGCACACATGCATGCACACACACATGAACGCAGGTTTTTAAAAAGGTGAAAATTGACTAAGGTCTGTAGTCTAGTTCCCTGTATTGTATCAATGTCAATTTTCTGGTTTTGACATTATGCTACACTTGTAAAAGATGTCAGTCTTGGATGAAAGTTACCTGGGTCACTTTGTACTATAACTGCAGCTTCCTATAAATCTATAATCATTTCACAATAAAAAGTTAAGGAAAGAAACAAATATCTTTCCCAAAGAAGCACTTTTAAAATGCCTGTATTATCAGAAAACAAGAAAGTAAAAAAGTAAGTAAAAAGGGTAATTTAAAAATTTCCAAAATATTTAAAGCTCATAAAGTGGCGTAAATTAAAGCTCATACTATTCATGGGATTATAATAGGATTTGGATGGACTTCAGAGTAAAAAAATAATCTGGGGCTTCCCTGGGGGCGCAGTGGTTGAGAGTCCGAGTCCACCTGCCGGCGCAGTGGACACGGGTTCGTGCCCCAGTCCGGGAGGGTGCCACGTGCCACGGAGCGGCTGGGCCCGTAAGCCATGGCCATTGGGCCTGCACGTCTGGAGCCTGTGCTCCGCAACGGGAGAGGCCACAACAGTGAGTGGTCCGCGTACTGCAAAAAATAAAAATAAAAAACGAATCTGTCGTGCCATTACTCAAACCTGCATGTTACCTACATATGTGCAAGCAGTACATAAAATGAGCAGTTTTGACTTTGGTTCATAAACACATAGGGGGAAAAGATTAACCTGAAGTGTGTGTAAAAACTTGTGCTTAATTTCAAGAACTAAATTAATCCATAAAATTGGAAAAAATGATTAGGACTGAAGTGCCAATAATAACAGAAATCATGACATGTTGGGGTATAAAGAATGTTGAGCCATAAATGTCATCAGAGATGGCAAATGTTTTTAGCTTTCCTTCCTCTTTAATGTTCAATGTCCCACTGCATGTTTTTCCATAGTTTATTGATTGATATTTAGTTTGCTATTTCGCTACTACAAATAATGTTTTAGTGAATTTTCTTATCATATGTCTTCTTATTATAGTAAAATATACATAACATAATATTTATCATTTTAACAATTTATGAGCGTACAATTCAGTGGCATTAAGTTGCACATTCGCAATGCTGTGCAACTATCACCGTCATTTATTTCCAAAACTTTTTCATCCCACCAAATAGAAACTGTGTACACATTAAATCATTTCCTGTTACCCTCCTCCTCCCAATCCCTGGTAACCTCTCTTCTCCTTTCATGTCTATGAATTTGCCTCTTCTAGAAACTTCATGTAAGTGGGATAATACAATATTTGTCCTTTTTGTCTGGCTTATTTCATTTAGCTTAATGTTTTCAAGGACTTTCCACGCTGTAGCATGTATCAGAATTTTATCTCTATTTAAGGCTGAGTAATATTCCATCGTATGGATATACCACATTTTGTTTATCCATTCATCCATTGATAGGCACTTAGGTTGTTTCCACCTTTTGGCCTGATTGAGGCCGAGAGTTCTAGGATAGCTTGGGAGAGGCAGAGAGTCCTAGCACAGGCCTGGGGGTGGCAGGGAGCTCTGAACTTGCCTGGGAGGCAGCAAGGGCTTTTATTAGGCTCAAACTCAGAGCTAAGGTAAGAGGTGGGAGAAGTGCAGACCACCCAAGCTCACAGACTGGTAGGTCCTCCTTGTACCTGCCATGTGGGGACACCTCGTAAATATCCTTTTACTGGTGAGGGGACCATGTGTGAGCAGGACTGTGGAGGCCTGCACTCTGAACTTTAGGTTAGCACAGAGGTTATGGGAGAATCTGCTGAGAAGCTCTGAGAGCTCGGAGGCCCTAAATGTGGGTCAGCCAGGAGCTGAGTCAGTGCAGAGCACCATGTACTGGCGACCAGCTGAGCCAGTGCTGCTCCAACCAGCCCAGCACCTAAATCAAGTCTGCTGCTGGGGCCCCAGTCAGAGAGCTCCTGCAGCACTTCTGTGGGTCAGAGGCCTTCAATCAGAGCAGAGCCCCTGCCTCCCCGGCTAATGCGACAAGACCTGGGAGCTGGAAGCAGCAGGGACAGACACACCCAGATCAGCCATCTGCCTTTGAACTTGGGAAAATGGGAGGCAGATTCCTACAGTCAGAAAAGTATCTGATGGTGGGATAGTGAGGGCTGGTGGCTGGCCACGCTGACCTCTTCCTGGCACTTTCACCACCAGTGTTTGGAGCTTCCATGAGCCCTGGGGGTTGGGACTGAGCTGCAGTGATGAAAAAAAACCATGACCACAGTGTGACTGCAAGGGCATCTCCTACTTTGGGGGCTGGCAGAGGGAGCCGAGAGGCTGTTGCACTTGCTAGGGCCTTAAGGTTGGGTTCTGCGCGCTGTGCTGGCCTGTGCCCTCACCCAGGACACCCGACAGCTGTTCAGGGAGCTGTCAGTGACCACTGTCCCCAGGGGCCGCACAGATATATGCTATCCAGCCGCCCGTGACCCGAAGAGGTTCCTCCCCCTCCCCTCTCTGACCCCTCACCTGGCAGGGTTCCCTCACCTGGCAGGGTTCCTCCCCGAAGGCGTTCAGAGATGAGCATCGCATCATGAGGAGGGGCCTGGCCAGGTGCACGTTGACAGGAACTTCGGGCTGCCTTCCGAGGAGGAGCCAGGAGCCGGGTCAGCCAGAGGCCTCAAAAGGCTGCCGCCAGGCAGGCGAGGAAGGCCCGGCAGCGGCATCTGCGGAATGTTCTCTAATCCGCCTCCCGCCCCAGCTAGGGCAGCCACGGGTGAGGCCCCCTCCCCTCTGCTGCTCCAGCTCCACCGCCTCTCAACGAAGACTGTCCCAGCTCCTCCGCGACCAGGGAGAGGCCCCAATCCTCACGACCATCACTAGGGGATAATGTGTAGACACAGGTGGAAATGGATGTGAACCCACTTAACATACAGAAGTATGTTCCATGTAACCAACACATCCTTTCACAGATGTTAACTATCTCAATAACCCCCTAGTAAAAATCACAGTTTTCCAGTCTTACAGATAATGCCACATTCTTGCACTCTCAACATGTATTCCTGTGGGATGGATTTTCTTTTCAATGCAATTGCTGGTTGGAAGGTCAGCATATTTAAAAGTTGGTGGGCACTGTCAAATTCCCCTGAAAAGACTGTACTAGCTTAAACTCCCACCAATACCCTGCCAAGGAGTTTCCTAGGAGAATCTGGGCTGCTTGACAGCATTTACCAGCAGTACACACAGTTGCCCATCTCCACGGCCAGCTGAGTATTGCATATTATTGTATTTTCATGTTATAATTCTTAAAAGCTTTGCCATTCTAGCTCAACTTAACACTCTGGTTTATACCTGCTTTGGGATTGCCTGCCATCTAAGAGTGATTTTATGTTTTTAAATGAATGGAAAAAAGAAGTAAAATATATCATAACGTGAAAATTATATGAAATTCAAATTTCAGTGTGCATGAATAAGGTCTTATTGAAACCTAGTCATGCTCAATCATTTATGGGTCATCCTGGCTGCTTTTCTGAGACAGCCACAGAGGTAAGGGATGTGACTGTAGGGCCCAGGCCTCTGGCCCTTCAGAGAAAAAGTTTGCTGACCCCTGACACAGCTCATGAAAACCATGGGAATTCACTGTTGTTTGTGAGTGTGGGTCCCCGTGTAAAGGCTGCTCCTGCCATCCCCCATGTCCCCTACTGCAGCTCCTGACTGTCCTTACCACAGGCCTGCTTTTCCACCCCTCATGTCTTCTCTTTCCCTTCCCACTAACTGTTCCCCACAGGCCTATTCCTCCCCACCATCCCAAGTCCCCTCCTGCATCCTTCATGTCTCCTTCTGTCCTCCTGGGCCTGTCCTCCCACAGACCTGCTCCTTCTACACTCATGCCCCCCTCTATACCTCCGACTGTCCCCCACAGTCCTGCTCCTTCCATCCTCCATGTTCCCTCCTGCCCCACCCATGTGTCCCCCATAGACCTGCTCCCTCCACCCCAGGCTGTCCGCTACTAGTACTTCCCACCCCTGCGATATGGCTCTTCCTCTGTTCATCTTGACCCAGGAGTCCACTGTGGCCCCACAGACCCTCCTGACTGCGCTTTCCACTTCATGGGCCTGTTTCTGCAGAGCCATGCTGCCCTCCAGCTGGCATGGATGATGCCCCTGGGTGGGAGGACTCAGGCTATCCCTGGGAACCTGCCCTTGTGGGGGCTTTCTGCGGGGCAACCTCTCCCAGGATCAATTCTGAGGATTCCCCACCCCACATGTTGGGCCTCATGGGTCTTAGTCAGGGTCAGTGGGGTGGATGAGCTGCAAGATGGGCTCAGACCAGGCTGCCTCTGATTCCCTGGAGTCGCTATCTGAGGCCAGCATAGCAGGAAAATATCAGGAACAATACTGGGCTCCTGCCCGGGGACCAGCCCACCCACACCTTGGTTCATGCCCTCAGTGTTCTCTACCCACTCTTCACCCCCATGAACTCCATGCCAGACAGACCCAGGACATACCTAGGAGGCCAGGAAGGAGAGGCCTGGCCCTGCAATAGGTCCTGAGTGACTGCAAGTGGCATGGGGTCCTGGGTCCAGGCATCAACCCCAGGTGTGGTCATCATTTATCCTCAGGCCTGACATAGGTCTGATCCATGTCCCTCTGCTCAGAGCCTAGACCCAGGGGCTGGGCCAAGTAGCTCCCACCTGCCTCCTGCCTGGGAGCCTCTGCCAGGCCTAAACCAGGCCATGGGCATCCTCACTCTACCTCTCACCCCACTGCAGTTCCCCACCCCTGTCCCTAGCCCTTTCCAGGAGGGCTCAACCAAACTGGAAGCCCCAATGAGCTGTAACTCCAGTGCCATCCAGCCTCTGAACCCTGTGGCCCTCCAGACACCTGTGTGAAGACATCATAACACTCAGCTCCAGCCAGCCACTGGGGAAGCCCATAGAATCATGAGAAATGAGACATATCTGTCGTCCTAAGCCATCAAGTTTGGGAATGGTCTGTTATGCAGCAAAAACTAACTGATACATAGTTAGTAAGAGGTAGTAAGAGCTGAATCTGAGGATGTCTAGGGCTGAAGATCATGTGGTGGGGTAAGATCAGGCAGCTGGGATAAGCCTGGATTCTCCTACTGCCAGTGGCAGGCTGCTGGGGTTACACTCCCCACACCATGGCTATTACCCTTCCCAGAAACAACCCTAAGCTGACGGATCTGTGAATTATTCCCAATGTACGAAGCCTGTGTGCCCCCAAGACCTGGTGTGGGAAGAAACGCTCCTCACTCCTGAGTGCCCTAACCTGAGGGGAAGCTGTGAGGGTACTAAAGGGAAGCAAAGCAAACAAGAGCAAGCCAGAACATGCAAGTCTCACCCTGGGGAGCATGGAAACCAGACAGGCAGGTTCTGGTCAAGGAGGGCTGGGTGGGAGGCACACAGACCAGGAGCTGGGCCAACCCTGTTGGGGAGCTTTGCCTGGGCCTGAGGACAGTCCCCCTGGGCAGTGACCTCAAGGAGAAGCCATATGGAGGCCTGGCTCAAGGATCGCCAGCTGCAGTCTGTGTGGAGGAGCCCTGGACATGGGTCTATTGTGGCCCACCTCCCTGGGCCTCAGTTTCCCCAGCTGCAAAAGAAGTGTTATACCAAGTCTTCCCTGGGAGATGACTTGAGCAGGGAGTACGTGGCCTGTGCTCCTTCCAGACACAGCTTCCCCCTCCCACAGCTGGTTCCCATTAGAACAGGGCTCAGATCCCACTGGTTAAGTGAACTTGTCAAGCAAATGAGGAAACCTGATCCTTCTCTCATTCCACATTCCAGCCTTGGGAGCAGGCGGAGCAGCATGCTCCTGTCTCCTCAACCCTGCCCTCCTGGACCTTTATTCTCAACTGGCTACAGAGGGCAGGCAGGGACTCCCAGGAAGAGGAGCCCTGGATGTGGCCCATTCCAACAAGAGAGCTATTTGGAGAGCCGCCTTCTTGTGGCCTAGCTTCTGGGGCCACTGGCTTTTGGCTTGAGTCCTGTTGACCTAAAACAAATAGACTGCCAGCTATTTCTCCAGCGACTATGGGTTTATTCGGGATCAGCAGAGGATCGAAATTCAGGGTCAGCCACCATGGCAAGCCATGTGCAAGCTCTTGCACAGCAAGGAAAGGAGAACTCTTTTATAGAGGGGAAAAGAAAGTTGGGAGGGCTACAGTAAACAAGGAGTCTATGGCTTTTCATTGGCTGAGTCCTTGCCAGAAAAAAAGAGGAGTCGTTCTTCTTCCTATTGGGCTGTGTTATTGACACAGGGAGTGAGAGCTCCCCTTTCTAGTGTCCCAACTCTATTTAATTGACGTTTCTGTTTATTAGTTTTTTACATTTCTCTCTTTTTGATCTCTGAAAGCATTGCAGATCAAGAGTCAGGTTTTCCGGTTTCAGCAGCTTTTTTTCTCTCAGAGCCAAGAAGGACCTTTCCTGGGTGTAGTGTCCTATGTTGGAGGGTAAGTACACAGACTGGAAACCTATTGAAGTTACATTTCAGTAACAAGGAGGGGTAGGAGGGAGAACTCTCAGGCACTTTTTATCTAAAGTCCATATGTTATCAAGATCATACCAAGGCTTGTTCTGGATATCTTAGGAAAGTTGTCTCATCAGATGTCATCTGCTTTAATTCTAGGAAATCTTTACTTTCAGGTCACCAGATGATGTGCAGGTCCTGTCAGAGTTTGGTGCTTTCTTTAGGTGTGTCATGTGAATTCAAAGGTTTATTCCCTGGAGATTGGTGGCACAACAGTTGGTTAGAAGTATTTGATGGACACTTTTTAGTGAGGTTGAAGAGAGTCTTTCTGGAGGTATCTTTTCCAATAGACAAAGTATCCAGGTTTCAAGGTATGATGCTTAAGGTCTTCATCTCTTGAGAGTGCACTGTGAAAAGATTGTTCAACCAAAACATGGTAATTTTAAATAGAAGCAATTAGATCTTTGCAATATTGGAGTCTCTCTCCTTTTATCAGTAGTGGGTAAAAAGAGACAAGAGGTAAGTATGTTGGGCATCCTCTGACTATCTCAGTGGGTGAGAGTTTATGAGTTCTGAAATGCTTTTGGTCAAGGTATTTGGAGAGTCTCTATGAATTTTGCCAATTGAGTGTTAATAGTGCCATTAGTGCCTTCGACTAACCAGAGTATTGAGGGTGGTAAGTGCAATAAAAGAGTCGTAAAATCAGCCAACCTGTAGAGACGTGTTGAAGTACCTGACCAATAAAATGGGTTCCTTGATCACTATGAATTCAAGAGGAATGCTGCAGATAGGGATAATTTTTTCCAAAAGGGCTTTAGCCGCAAAAGAGGCAGTAGCCTGTCTGCAAGGGAAAGCTTCAGTCCAGTGTGAAAACATGCATACCATGACTAAAACATATTTATATCCACTAGACAGAGAAAGTTGTATGAAATCCATTTGCCAGAACTCAAATGGTCCATTAGGCAGTTTAAAACGTCCAGGAGCAGTACAAGTAGGCCTCCTTGGGCTGTGATTTGGACCAGCAGGGCAAGTGAGGTAGGAACTTCTTGTAGCCTTGTTAATGTTTCCCCATCAATATTGATTCATGAAGGCTATCTTTTTTCAGTGGACCACTGGATTGAGGCATGTACCGTGGTGAGGAGTGGGAATTTTAGAGTCTCCAGTAGGACTGGGCTGTTATTTGGTCTGAACCAAATTATTTGGTCTGAACCAGAGCTTTCTCTTTTTATGGAACCAACAATTCTTGGATTTCCGATCTTATTTTTCCTTTTCTGAGGCCAGTTGTTGGGCTTCTCTAGCCAGTTTTTCTAAGTTATCCTTTGGGGGAAATATTCCTTTGGACCACGACAGAGGTTTGGCTGCTGTTGGTTCCTTTAAAGGCAGCATTCCTTGCAGAAATTTCAGCAAGGTGATTTCCCTTAGCTTCCAGAAAGTCAAGTATAGGATACCCCAGAATCTTACTAATAGCTAAAGCATCAGGTAAAATATCGTATCCAATAATTCCTGAACATAGGGGTCATTTTAAACTTTATTTCTGCTGGAAGTAAGGAAGACACATTGCTTCCACCATAACCCAAAATCGTGGGCTATCTGAAAGCATATTTACTATCAACATAAATATTGTCCGTTTTGTCCTTGGCTAAAGGGTAAGCCTATGTAAGAATGTATCGGGCTGAGGTAGCCACAGGTAAAGATGCTGCCTCAACAGCATCAAAAGGGGTTGCAACATCATTCCCAGCACAATATTTACCATTGTTACCTTTTATTTATTTTCTTATAAATGGCTACTACATTTTAATCCTGAATTATGTGATTATCCCTAGAAAGGTAAAAGAAAAATACATAAACATGATGACTATCTGGATTATAATATGGTGATATTACTTCTAAGATGATATTAAACCTCATTTTTTAATTTCTTTTTTTATTAATTTTTATTGGTGTATAGTTGCTTTACAATGTTGTGTTAGTTTCTGCTGTACAGCAAAGTGAATCAGCTATACATAAACATATATCCCCTCTTTTCTGAATTTCCTTCAATCTCACTCCTGGACATATACCAGGAGAAAACCATAATTCAGAAAGATACATGTACCCCAATGTTCATTGCAGCACTATTTACAATAGCCAGGACATGGAAGCAACCTAAGTGTCCAGAGGAATGGATAAAGAAGATGTGGTACATATATACAATGGTATATTACTCAGCCATATAAAGGAAAGAAATTGTGCCATTTGCAGAGATGCGGATGGACCTAGAGACTGTCATACAGAGTGAAGTAAATCAGAAAGAGAAAAGCAAATATTGTATAATATTGCTTATATGTGGAATCTAGAAAAATGGTACAGGTGAACTTATTTGCAAAGCAGAAATAGAGACACAGATGTAGAAAACAAACATATGTATACCAAGGGGAGAAGGGGGTGGTGGAATGAATTGGGCGATTGGGATTGGCATATATACACTACTATGTATAAAATAGATAACTAATGAGAACCTACTCTATAGCACAGGGAACTCTACTCAATGCTCTGTGGTGACCATTGTTACCTTTTAAATAAGAACCATCAGTGAACCATGAAACTCAGCATTACGCAGAGGAGCTTCATCACAAGGAGTCAGGAGGTGGTCCATCAGCATTAAGCAGTTGAAGAAGAGTAACAGGGTTAAAGTTACCACAATGCAAAAGCATTACATGAGGAACAGTTAACAAAAGGACTTCACAGGAGGTGAGGCAGCTGGCTGAGAAATATTGGGTGGGATGAAAATTCAGGAGAGCTTCTACTGTACAAGGTACAAAAATAGTTAAAGAAGATCCCACAGTGATTTTCTCGGTGACCTTCACCAAAAAGACAGTGGCAGTAATGGCCCTAAGGCAAAGTGAGTCATCCACATGCCACAGGGCCCAGCTTCTGGTTATAATACTCTGTGGGTTGATGTCGGTTCCCTTGTTTTTGGTGAGTACCCCAAGGGCATTCCCTTTCTTTTCACATACAAAAAAGAAAAATGGAATCTGATAATTATGATGCCCAAGGGCAGGTGGGTTCCTCACACTCTCCTTTAAGGCCTGAAAAGTTATATTATTCGGTTCTGCCCATAAAATTGGGTTGGGGTTGTTATTCTTTAGTTAAAAATAAATAAATAAATACAGAGATTTGGCCATAAGAGATAAATTTGGAATCCAATTTCACCAATAACTGACTAACCTAAGAAAACCTTGCAGTTGGCACTTATTCTTGGGTTTGGGGAAACTTAGGTCACAATGAAGCATATCTGGATCTAGATATAGCCCTTGTTCTGATATCAGATGCCCTAAATATCAAACCTGGGTCTGGTCAAACTGCAGTTTTTCTTTAGTGACCTTATATTCCTTTAAGGCTAAAAGTTTTAGCAAGTGGAAGGTGCCTTTCCGTGAGGAGGCTTGAGAAGGAGAGCAAAGAAGCAAATTATCCACATACTGCAACAGAGTAGACCCTCTAGGGAACCTAATGTCATCCATATCAGCCTTCAGGATTTGTGAGACTCCCAGTAAAACCCTGAGGCAATACTGTCCAGGTGAATTGTTTTTCTTCCCAAGTGAGGTCAAAAGGTATCAGCTAGCTCTATCAACTGGAGTATGAAGAATGCACTGCACAAAGCAATTCTGGTGGGAATGGATGTTAGTACAAGGGTTAGGAACAGCAGGGTGTCGAGGGATAACAATGTTGTTTATTGCTTGGGGGTCCTGGACAAACCTCCACCCTTGGCCCTTAGGTTTTATCATTGATAAAATGGGAGTGCTACAGGGGCTAGTCCAAGGGATAATAAGATCTTGAACTTTGTAATCTTCTATTATGGGCCTTGTGCCTTAAAGGGCTTCTTTACTTATATTACTATATATATACATTCTGGGAAGAGGCTTTGAGGGATATATTTGAATCTTGATGAGAGGTACATGTGAATTTTGCCAAAATCAGTTGGAGATTTTGCCCAAAGGAGGATGGTAGCTAATTCAATATGGACAAATTATCAGTGTTTCCAGAATCAGCTCTGCTATCAGAGACAGAGCAAATAAAAGGTGTCAAAAGGCCATTTAATTCACCTGATTGGTTACTTTGATGACTACTGTCAAATTCTAGAATTATTTACTCTTTTTGGAGAAAATTCCAGCATAATACTTCTTTAAGAAATCTTGGCCTAATAAATGAATAGGGGCAGAGGAACTAAAGAGAAAAGGGTGTGGATCTCTCAGAGAGCCTAAGAAAAACAGAATAGGTTCAGAAACAGGAATCTGTTGAGGTTCATTAGAGATCCCCACTATTTAAACATTCTGGTACTAGAGTGTGGCTCTCTTGTCAGTTAGTACTGGAAGAAACCCAACCCTAATCTGGAGAAGTGTTTCTCCAAGATGATTAAGAGGGAATATTGGGAAGAGCCTCTGTTGTTCCTTTGAGCCTCATCATTGAGAACTGGATGGACATTGGAAAAGTTGGTCAAAGGGCTGCAGGTGCCTAAAGCACTTAAATTTGTAACAATCTCTTTTCCAATATCATTGTTTTGCAGTAACAGCAGAAACAAGAAGAGTTTTGGTTTCCCTTAGGGGCCCTCATTTGCTGGAGTTGAAGATTAAGCATTTTAGCAGTCTTCCTTTTAGGTGACTCATTTAGAAAGTTTGTTTGCCAGATTAACTAAATGTGGAGTAGACACAGTTTCCCATTCCATCCTGGTCCTTTTTACTAGAAAGGTAAGGCCCTGATTCAGTCCATTAATAAACATAGAGTTAAAAGCTACCTTGGTGGAATCAATATCTGAAGGAAGACCAGAATGTTCTTTAAAAATAATCCGAAGTCAATTATAATAGTGATGAACATGTTCTTCAGATTTTTGTGTGCAAGTCTGACTTTTGTCCCAATCAACAACCTTTGGAAAAGCCCTAGGAATTGTCCAATGAAGTTGTGTAGTGATTGCCTGAACCTAATCATATAATAAGTTAGCAGGCTGATCTCCTGGTTGTAATACTAGAGACCTTTCAAGGTTTCCCCAGTTATCGGTTTTCATCCAATGCTGGGCCTGGCCTTCAGTGACAAGCATATGAACTAACTGATGTAAGTCAGAGAAACCATGTTGATAAGTTTGAATGACTGTATTAAATTCCTCAGAAAATATCTGAGGATCTTTGGTTATTTTGGGAAATTCCTTGGCTATGACTCACAGTTCAGCTTTAGTGTAGGGCATATAAGAAATTAAAGATTTAGCCTCTGGATCCTTAGAAGACTTAATTTTAAAGGAACAGATTCTAACAAATTCAGAGGAAAGGGGAGTGGAGAGAGTTTCAGAGAAAAGGGAAATTTGGTGACAGAAATAAGATAGGGGAATTGAGAGTATAGCCTCAAAATACCAATCAGAATAGGGACTCCATTCAGTTTGGGAAATTTTAGAGCTATGGTAGTCTAATTTGGTTTTAAGAAAATTAAATTTGGGGATTTCAAACTTTCCCATAATGGTCATTAACGTTCTAAATTGCCTTTGGTTAGGTTGGTCCATTTAGTTAGAATTGTGCATGAGGAAGGGCTGTGGTTTTTAAACATAAAGTCAGCCAAAGTCCCTGTGTCGGGGGGTAACCTCAAAATATTTAGGTAACTAGGATCCCGTTTATCAGGGTTTCTTCTCTAGAGTGGAAGAATAATTTTCAAATGGCCTAAACAGCTTAGAGCTCAAACAGTTTACAGTTCAAACAGTTTAAAGAGCTCAGATAGCTCTGGAGGCTTGAAACTCAAACAGCCTGCAGGCCTAATACCAGCCAGTTCTAAGGAAACAGCTTGGACCTGGAGGAGCCAGGCTGAAGGCTCAGCCCAGTTCCCATAGGACAACCCCTATTTCAAAGGAATGGGCCAAAGGCTGAACTGGCACAGCTCCAATAAACCAGCCTCCCCCTCACCCCCTACCCCACTTCCAAAGGAATGGGTTGAAGACTAGCCACTTCCAGGAGAAACAGCTCCTGTTCCAAAGGGAATTTGCTGAAGGCTAACACAGAATGCCAGATGAGTACTCACATACAAAACAAGGCCTTAACCAGAAAGGATGAAACTTTAAATTGATCCCAAGTAAAACCTGGAGAGCTTCAAAATGCAAAGAGAACATGAGCTCAGATCCAGGAGAAAGATGTACCTTCAAATCCCAGGGTCAGCAAGAAAAGCAGTGAGTGACAGTGGGGTCTCACACCTGTTTGATTACCAGCTCTGGAACCTTCTCTGACCCCCCATATGGGCCACCAAAATGTTGACCTAAAACAGACTGCCAGTTATTTCTCCAGCAAAAATGTGAAATAACTGGAGACTGCCAGTTATTACTCCAGCAGAGAATTGCATTTTGGGGTCTGCAACCATGGTGAGCCACAGGCAAGTCCCTGTGTGGCTAGGGTAGGAGAACACTTTTATAGAGGGGAAAAGGAAATTGGGAGGGCTACAGTAAACAAAGAGTCTATGACCTTTCATTGGCTGAGTCCTTGCCAGGAAAGAAGAGGAGTTGCAGGGTGTGAGAGCTCCCCCTTCTGGTCTCCTGACTCCATTTAATTGGGGTTTCTGTTCATTAATTTTTTTTTTACATCCCTGAGGGAGGCTGGGCTGCTTGCCCCACTTCCAGGACCAAACACCACCCTGTCCTCTGTTGTGAGAGAGATCCCCTTACCCTGCGAGGGCCTACCCAGTGAGAAGGAGGAAAGAAGCTGCCCCAGGACCCCCAGAAGCCCACCCTGCTTGTGCCTGTGGAGTCATAACTCTGAGCACTGCATAAGTTGTGCTGTGGGCTCACATCTCCACCTGCCCCAGCCTGTCTTCTTTCCCCATTCTGCCCATCTGGCCTGTGTCTGCCCCCAGACAGGCCAAGCCATGGGGCATCGTCCCTTGTCCAGGAGACCCAAGCTGGAATGACCAGGGTCCAGTGTCCTTGCTTGCTGCAGAGCTCCCTGCCCCACCTGCCTGGAGGTTGCTACGTCCTCCCCACACCACTGCGGGGGCTCCTTGGCATTGCACAGATGAAGGTTAAAGGGACGGGGAAGGCCTGACCCCAGGGAAACTGATCCTCAGGACATGCCATGCATGCACAGCAGGGATTGTGGCCTTGCTGTGCACACGTGAGGAGCTGTGTGTGGGTGCCATGTGTGGGTACAGGGGTTGTGTCCTGTGCACTTTTCTTGGGGGCACCATGAAGGGGCCATTGGTGCCCCTGGTTCTTAGCCCCAAGCCTGGCCCTGGTGACAGGGGAGATTCACACTGGCATGTCCCTCCAGAGAGCAGAGGCCTCAGCCACTGTCCCTGAGGCCCACGAGGGAAGCTGCCATGAGTCTTCATTCTCTAGAACAGGAAATGAGGCTTGCCCCTGGCCAAACATGCTGCCCCTCTTCTCAGACCTGGTCTTATTCTTGACCCTGTGGCCTCTTGGTGGGGCCTGCTGGGAGAAGGGCAGGTAGGGCAGGGGGCACTGAGCTCCTGTTCTAGGCTGGGCCTCATGCCCAGTGTCCACTTCTCCTTATTCCCCACCTGCCCTGGGGCATGTTCCCCTAGGGCTTCTTGACCCCAGGGGCCTCCTGGGGTTTCACTGTGTCTCACTGAGGAGAAAGCTAGAGACTCTTCTAGGTCCTGGGACCCTTTGCCTTCAGGTACCAGGGCTCTCGCAGCTGTAGGGGAGGCCCTGAGGCAGCACAGGTTGGGTAGCTGGTGGCCCTGGGAGATCCTGGTCATGGGGCTCAGGACCCTGGGGACAAGTGCCAGCCAGGCTGTGCTGGAGGAGTGTTCCAAACCTTAGCTGAGACCAACAGGGACTCAGGAGGTGGAGCTGACCCTGCTCCACAGTCTGGGAGCCAGCCAGACCCGTCCTTGAGTGCGACCCTTCAGGCCCATGTCCAACCCGGCTATGGGGGTCTGTGATTCCAGATTACCTGGAATCTGGCAGGACAGGGTCTCTTGCTCCCAAGTCCTGAGACCTTTACTCTCAACTGAGGATCACCACTTCCCTTGGGTACCCACCTATCTGTCCATTTCACTTGTGCTCTGGGCTTGTCCCTCTTACTGTTTGGACCATAGCTCTCAGCCTCCATCTGACCCTGGTCCTCACCACCTGGGTTCTAGGAGCCTGTCTGCACCAATCTATAGCAATTCTGCTCCACACCCTAGGAGGCCTCACTGATGCTGCAGGATGTCCACCTGGAGGGTGTTGTTGGAGCCCCTGCCCTTTATCAACCGTCTAGGGCATTGGTCCATACTGGACACACAAACAGGTACTCTGGAATGCACACGTGCACACACATACTCGTACATATGCACTGTGAACACACACACACACATTTGTACTCACATGGGCAAACATACAAATGAACACTTGCATATGCACACACATGCACTTGTAGGTGCACTTGCATAACACACTCACACACTTGTATTCACACATGCATACACTCACACTAATATACTTGCATGCACGAGCACACTGGCATACATGCAGTCACGTGCACACAATATACACGTACACACATGAGCATTTTCACACATGCATTCACATACATGAACACATTGCACACACTCCGGCATGCTTGCACACATGCAATCACACGTATACATTACACCCACACCCATGCAGTCACACACACAAACACTTGCATGTATGCACACTTGTACATATATGCACACATTTGCACATGCACAGGTACACTTACACACATGTGATGACACTCATAAGAACTCATAAGAATTCAGGTTCACATGTGCTCTGGTCACACCAGCTGTGCCCACCTTCACCCATACAAGCCATCCTCTTTTCTTCCCTGGACTTTGAGTTTCAGTTGCCCCCCACACCCTCCCTGTTCCCTCTATCTGGTCAGCTTGTGGTCCGCCCTCAGGGTCCAGTTCCTACAGGCTTCCACTCTGCAATGCCAAGTCTCTCAGATGGTTATCTATAATCCTATACCTGAGCAGTGGTAATCTGTCCCCACATGCTTCTTGAGGGCAGGACTGTTCCAGGAACATAACCCCACCCAGGAAATTCCTGCCTGGTTTAATCAGCAGTGACTCACCCTGGCTGCAGTCTTCCCAGGTGCTCTGAAGGCCCAGGCCCAAGCAGAGGTAGAAAAGATGGGCTCAGCCCCTCATGGCACTAGGTCACTGTCTACTACAGGGTGGGCAGCCAGTCCAGGTTCAGACCATGGACGTGGTCGAGCTGGGAGCTGAGCCCATGGGCGTGGGTGTCAGAACTGGGCCTTTACATGTACATACAGAGGATCACCAACAAGTCCTGAATTCCCAGATCTGGGGCTTCCCCATAGCCCTAGGGTTTTGATGGGGCCACACTCCCGACCAGGATGGCTCATGGATGAGGGGTGCTGGACCTCTGCTCTGAGACTTGAACATGGAGCAGGGACCCAGGTCCAGCCCCGCTCAGGAAAGAGCCAACTGCATGGAGGTGGAAGGAGGGGAGGAGGGTGAGAATTGGGTGAGAAGGACCCACTGCCCTCCTCATTAGTGGGGCACTACCCAGGGTGGACACAGGTAACAGTGGTGGAGAAGGGCCAGCACAGGTACCCACAGGCCACAGCTGGAGTAGACTTAGTGTGAAGCATGTCTAACCCCCCTTCAGGCAGGAACAGTAAATCAGAGGTAAAGCTGGGAAGAGGCTCAGGACCCAGGTATCCAGGAAGAATGTGAGTCCTGGTGAAGCTGAGGGAACAGTGATGGTTCAAATGCAAGGCAGGTTGTTGCGCAGGGATAGACATAGGACCAATGGGATGGAGCTGGGAGTACAGGGACACATCAAGCATCTATGGCCAGTGGATTTCACCAGGAGTACAAATACCATTTGGGGAAAGAAGAATCTCATCAACAAATGATGCTGGGACAATTGGATAGCCACACACAAAAGATGGAGTTGGACCCCTAGCTCAAATTAACCCCCCACGTCAATTAATCAAAATGGGTCCTAGATGTAAAACTATTAAACTCATAGAAGAAAACACAGGGACAAATCATGATCTGGGATTTGGCAATGAATTCTTAGATATGACACTACAAGCAATAAAAGAAAAACAGACTTCATCAAAATTAAAAACTTTTGTGTATCAGAGGACATTATTAATAAAGTGAAAGACAATGTATAGGAGAAAAATTTTGCAAATCATATATCTGAAAAGAGTTTAGTATACAGAATATATAAAGAATTCTTTCAACTCACCAACAAAAGGACAAACAACCCAGTTAAAATGGGCAAAGGACTAATAGACATTTTAAAGACAATATACAAATGGTCAGCAAGCACATGATAAGATGTTCATTATTATCAGTCATTAGGGTCATGCAAATTAAAACCACAACAAAATACTACTTTACACATGCTGAGATACAAGAAAAAGGGTGTGTGGGGGGGGAATAACAACTGTCAGCAAGGATGTGTAGAAATTGGAATCTGTGTACACTGCTGGTGAGAATGTAAAGTGGTACATCCACTGTGGAAAACAGAATGATGGTTAATCAAATATAGAATTACCATATGACCCAGCAACTTCACTCCTAGGTAATGGAGTCCCTAGGACCGAAAACAGGGAGTCGAGCAAATACATGTACACCCATATTCACAGCAGCACTATTCACAATACTCAAAAAAATGAAAACAGCCCAATATTCACCAATGGATCATTCAGCCATAAACAGGAATGAAGTACTGACACATGCCACAACATGGATGAATCTCAAGAATATTGTGCTAAGTTAAAGAAGACAGACACAAAAGGCCACATTTTATTTGATTCCATTTATATGAAATGTCCAGAGCAGGCAAATTCACAGAGACAGAAAGCAAGTTGGCGGTTGCTAGGGGTCAGGGGGAAAGGAATGGGGAGAAACTGTTTATTGGCATTTTATTTGGGGGTAACAAAATGTTCTGGAACTAGATAAAGATGGTGGCTTCACAACATTGTGAACGCACCAAATACCACTGAACTTAAAATGGTTACTTAGAGGGCTTCCCTGGTGGCGCACTGGTTGGGAGTCCGCCTGCCGATGCAGGGGACACGGGTTCGTGCCCCGGTCCGGGAAGATCCCACATGCCACGGAGCGGCTGGGCCCGTGAGCCATGGCCGCTGAGCCTGTGCGACCGGAGCCTGTGCTCCTCAGCGGGAGAGGCTGCAGCAGTGAAAGGCCCGTGTATCACAAAAAAAAAAAAAAAAAAAAAAAAGGTTACTTAAAAATGGTTACTTGCATGTTATGCAAATTTCACCTCAATAAAAAGTATAAGGGCAAGTGGGGTAGTTGGGGGTGACCAGGACATGGTGCACAGAGAGAGAGTGCAGTAGGACAGGAGCAGAGACTCTGTCCTGTAGGGATGAGGGGACCACCAGTGGTGTCTTCTCAGAGACTGTTGACAGCCCGCTCAGTGTGGCCTGGGGAGTCCCAGGAAAGGTGGGACCTCTCCCATAGCACCTCAGCCTCATCAACACCTCTGCACCCCAGGCCCCTGTGCTGACTCAAGACAGGCAAGGAAAAGGAGAGTCAGACAGGGCCAAGCCACACCTGCCTAGGGTAGATGGCCATGGAGGGTCAGCAAACATGCCTGTAGTGTTGGCTTCCCCCAGTGGACACCAGACTGCTGCCTGAGGGTGGGGCCCAGGACTTGGAAGCCGCTGGCCCATGTACCTAGCATCATAGCCCACCCTGGGCCTGCAGGGAGCCATCTCCCACCACAGGCAGGCCAGCTGGTCCATACAAGTTCAGTGATACCTGTCTTAGTGCCTCTGGGCCACCCCTCAGGGAAAGCTCAGAGGTGTCCACACTGAGGCTCCCTCCCCTCCCAGGGCCCTGGCCACCCTGCGGCCTTCTCAGCAGTCTCCCTTGGCCCCTCTACTGCACCCCCAGGCCCTGGGCCACACCCTCCAGACCCTACCACAGGTGAGTCCTCTAGCCTACTCTACCCTAACCCCAGTCATGGAGCCCACGGCCAGGGCACACTGCCATGATGGGTGACCACTCCCTGGCTGTGTGGGTCATGTGGAACAAGGAGTACTTCCGTCAGACTTTTTTCAGGGGAGGGGTCTTACTAACTGGGTACTATCGCTTCTGGAGAAAGGGGTTCACACGCCACAGGCTTCAGAGTCATTAGGCTACAAATGCAGATCTCTGGGCTCCCTAGGGTTCTGGTCCTGGCCTGTTGTGGGGCTCAGGAATTTGTATTTGTACCTTGAAACCCAGGTGAGGCAGGGAGGGGTCAGAGCCCTACAGACCCTGAAGGAGTGAGCCTCAGGTGCTGGAGGGTGTCACCCCTTCCCCTGCCCAACTCAGCTGCATCCCTGAAGCCCCTTCCCTCGGTGACCCAGCAACTCCACTGATGTGCTGGGTGCTACAGCTGAGGCTCCTCCTTCAACTGGCTCTCTGAGGGGAGGACACCCAGAAAACCAACACGGCCCTCAAGAAGCCCACACTCCAGATGCTAAGACAGGCTAACTCCAGAGAAGGAAGCAGAGATCCCAGCCACTCCTTTTTTTTTTAAGGAATTCCTTCATTTTTATTGTTTATTTATTTATTTATTTATGGCTGTGTTGGGTCTTCGTTTCTGTGCGAGGGCTTTCTCTAGTTGCAGCGAGCGGGGGCCACTCTTCATCGCGGTGCGCGGGCCCCTCACTATCGCGGCCCCTCTTGTTGCAGAGCACAGGCTCCAGATGCGCAGGCTCAGTAGTTGTGGTTCACGGGCCTAGTTTCTCCGCGGCATGTGGGATCTTCCCAGACCAGGGCTCGAACCCATGTCCCCTGCATTGGCAGGCAGATTCTCAACCACTGCGCCACCAGGGAAGCCCCACTCCTGTTCTTGAAGTCTGTCGAGTATGTGTGAAATCAGATATTCTGAGTATCTCACCATTCAGGACTTTCCAAAACTTTCAGGAGACAATGCAGGGCCAGAGGCAGCAGCAGTGGGTGAGACCCTGGGCAGCAGCCCACCTCTTTTAGCCCTTCTGAGGGATGACGCTCTGGGGTCCAGCGGGCCAGGATGCTATGTGGAGGAACAGCCTGTGCTGAGCTCTGAGAGAAGGAACTATACTATCCCGGTAAGCTGGGGTCTTGGCCAAGCTTGTGCAGCAGGAGAGAGCAGGAGCAGGGTGCCGGGAACTGCTGGCAGAGAGAGGTAAAGCCCCTGCCTGGGAGGGGTCTATGCTGTGTGTGTGCCTGTCTGCATGTGCCTGCACGTTTCCATGTGTCTGTGTGTCTGCATGTTTCTGTGTGGGACTGCAGGTCTCCTCATGCCTGTGTGTCTCCATGAGCATCATGTGCCTGAGTCTGTCTGCACATATGTGTCTGTGTGTGTGTATGCCTCTGTGTGTGCACACACAGGGACATATGAATAAATAACTGCATAATTACCTCTGAGTTGGTGGGGGATGAAGTCCCAGAACAGCTCCCCCACATTGGTTTTAGTGGATTAGCACATGCTCCAGGAGCCCATGTGATGGAAGGCTTGCTTCCATGGAGTGGCCCCCAAAGGTGATGGAGATACAACCTCCTCCTTCTGGGCCCAGTTCCATGGGAAAGAAGTTTGTGTGACAAAATCTTGAATGTATAGAAACATTGCATAACATTACAAATGTACCTGACATCATAGGAAGACACGAAACTTGACAGCAGCTCATGGTTGGCATTGCTCCTCAGGGCATGCGTGGCCAGAAAGTTCTTCTGATGGCCCTTGGAGCATGGGCTTCCAGAGTCAAACACTCTAGCTGTGTCTGCAAGTCAGAGTTTTACCTGAAAATAACCTCCTTTTCCTTATGTAGATTAAAAAGTAACTAGGGAAGAAAACTATTTTTCCAGCATAAATTTCCCCTCTTCTTTCCTCTCACAAAGAATATCTGCTAAAATAGTTTTGAGAATATCACCACAAGGTGTACTAAAAAGCAACCATCAGTCTGGAGGGGAGGTGCACAGGCTCCCACCCTGCAGGGCACCTGGTGAAAATGTGTCTGCACAGTTACTACTGCAAACAGTTCTTCAGGACCAGTTATTATCATAGGAATTAATGTTTAATGGTCAATCCATAAATAAGATGAGAATTGCAATTGAAGAACAATCCCAGAGAGAAGATCATGGATTTAAAGCTTGATTTCAAATCAGTCTAATGATACACTTACTACTATGTGTTTAAACTGTGACTTTTACCACGGTAGTCAAGGAAGAGGCTGTTTTATGGGCAGTCTCAGCTACAATTTATTTTGTTGGTTTTACAGGAAATTTAATGTTTTGTTTTTAAGTTTGCCTTGCAATGTCAAGACACTGATCCAGAAGCTCCAGGGAAGGCAAACTTGTGTTGCAAAGCTCCACACAGATGCTTGCATTTTTAATCATAAATTAGAAAAGTCAGTAAGAAGCACCCAACACTTGCAAGGACGCTGGAGCCATCCCTCACCTATGCAGACATTTAGTTCCAATGTCTGTGGGTCACGGAAGAACCAGGAGGGTTCCAGAACTGCAGCATGCAGTTAGTACCTTAAAGAAGGACCCCAGACGGCTCTGCATGGAAGGTGGCGTGTGGGAAAAACCTATTTCTGCCGTGAACTCTTCAGCTTGCCCACATTCATCCAGAGATATGACAAAAGTAGGTATTTACATGCCCGTTTGGCCTTGGCCTAGCCTCCCGAGGTGACTCCACCCAGTATTCTGGTTTGTTTCCTCCTCCACAAGCCAGAGTTTCCTAAGCTTTTTTCCAGTTTTAAGCATTCCATATACATGTTTTTATTTTAAGCCAGCATGATCCTTTCTGAGAGAAAGTAAACACAAACCATTAATTAGTTGACCCTCATTATTTGCAGATTCTGTATTTGTGAATTTTTCTACTTTTTAATTTTGATTTCCTTAAAACTTCTGAAACTCATTTGGCCTCTTTCAGTGAAGATCTGAAAATACAGGACTAGAATTGGGGAGAAACACCTGACCTCCTGGGCAGGATGGTTTGGCCCAGAGGGTGGACTCAGAGGTTGTCTGCCCTATGCTCCTTCTCAGGGTAATACTGTTTTTGGCTCTCACCACAGCGGGGCCCTGAGCTGCCTAGGGGATGGTCCACTCTCCTTCTGCAGAGCCTCAGCTTCCCTTCCCTTTGTCAGGGGGTGGAGATTAAACCAGGAGCCTCTCTTCCTCCTAAACCCTCCTCAGCTGCCTCTCCTTGAGCTCTGTGCAGTATTGTCCGTCACTCAAGGAGAAGATGAGCCAGGCTTAGGAAGGGAGGTTGGACAGCAGCCTCCCTTTCCTCAGTGGAAAGTTGGCCCAAAGGCTTCCTTTGGCTGTAACAAGGCACTGCGTACACTGCAGTGGGGAGTGGGACCAACAGCAACTGGGGAGGAACCGACAGCACTCAGGGAGGATGGGGTCCAAGAGATGAGGCCATGAGGGTCCTACTTCCCCTTGGAGTGAGAAGCTGGGTGTGGGCCCACCCGCAGGGGTCACCATCCCTGTCTGGAGCCTGGGCCTAGGTGAGCTGGCGTAGCTGTCTCATGCACATTTCCTTCTCCCATCCTTGGCTCTCAGCTGGCCAGGAGCCAAAGCCTGGCCAGCTAGGAGTGGCACCCCGCCCAGGGGGGCAGGAGGGTGGGGTGATACCAGGGAAGATGGTGATACCATTCTCTGCTGGTCTGCAGAGAACTTGGGGTGCCACAACTCCTGTCCTTCCAAGAGAAATTCTATGTCTGACCCAGCTTCCTCAGCCTTCCCAGAGTCCAGAGCTCGACCCAAGTTTCCCTGGGTGGTGCATTAAGAACAGGGCCCTTGGTGTCCGGTGGGGCGTTGGGCCACTCAAAGCCAGCAGCAGATGGGCCGAAGGGAGCCCCGTGGCTGTGCACATCCTGTGCCCTTCCCAGCTAGTCCTTGGAGTGCTCTGATGAGCATGTGGTCCCTCTCGCATGGAGGGAGGAAGCAGTGGAGGTGGAGATGGGAGAGCACAGGAAACTAGTGTAGTATGCCCCCACAAAGGATGTGTGGCCTTGCTTATTTGAGAAACACAGGTGGGAGGTTTTAGCGCTGTGAAGCCACTTTGGCTAATGAATTTCTTTACCGCTGTGCCTTTTCAGAGGGACCATGTGGACCCTGCATTCACTAGGGTTCCTCAGGTCCCAGGACAGGGAAGTGACATCCTAGTGTTCATGCCAAAGTCCCACATCCTGGGAAACTCCTCCCTGGGGTGTGAAAGGTCCAGGGTCTGTGACTGAAGCAGAAGACTGGGAGAAGAGTAAAAAGTTCGTATGGTGGCCCCAAAACTTGATGAAAGCAGTACTGTTTGGTGTCCACTGGATAGGGCACAGATTGCTGGTCTTCCATAGTTACTGGGTGCTGTGACCTGTGACTCACACTGGTGGGCCACTCAGATGGAGTGATGTAGTCCAAGGACTGCTGTGCTCTGTGCTGAGGTGGTACTAGTTAACTGTTGCATGGGGAGTGCACAGAGTATGAAAAACTAGTACCAGTACAACCTGGCTGTCACCAATAGGAAGGCTTCAACATCAGATGGAAGGACCACACACCTGGATAGGAAGCCAGAGCCCACACAGAGCACAGGTATCACACGCTGGATCTGGAGTGGGCAAGGAGCAAGGGTTGACCAGACACGTGGGGACCAAACTCAAGTCCCTCTGAGACGACAACACTTCTGCCCCAGACACAGGTTTCCATCTCCCTAAGGGACACCAACGTGCAGCTGACAGTAGTGGCTGCTAAGTATCTTTGGCACACCACCCAAACGAGCACCATTCCCTCAACCGCCGTGGCTGAGAATACTCACATTTCCTACTTCAGATGTTGCAACTAACGTACTGTGGGCGGTAGAGGGGAAAGTCTGGAGCAGACAGCCTCAGATCCACCCTTGCCCAGGGCTGCACAGCTTCTTTGGCAGCTACTGCCCGACGACAGAACAGAACATGGCTGACCTCGGCTATTAGGAAGCAGAATTCCTTGTCCTGCCACAGGGCACCCTGGTCCAGGCTCCCAACCCACCCAGATCCTCTCACACACCCATGCACACACACTCACACCCCAACCCCTTCACGTGCACATAGGTCCCACACCCAAATCCATATACATACTCATGCACACATTCATTCACATCCACACACTCACACAAATCCTAAAACCACATGCGCACACACATATACACACACCCATGCACATACACACTCATGCACACTGAAACCTACACACATACCCATACACACACACCTCTAAATCCACCCACATACCCTCCATCACACACACCTGACCCCACACCCAATACACACACACACACACACACACACACACACACACACACTCACGTACACACACCATTGTCCCGTGATGTGTCTTCACCCAGGCTCAGGAACACTGACAGCAACAGCACCAAGGAAGCCTGGTGGGCTACAAGTCAGAATACTCTCTCCCACTGGCTCCTCTGCCCTAGAGCCAGGCTAGCCCTCTCTCTTCCACCCCACAAGGCTGTTCCTGCTGCACCCTTGGACACCCCAGGCATGCATCCCCTGACCAAACCCAGCTCTGGAATCGGGAGGGAGAGAGGCCGGCCCTGGGCAGGGCTCCTGGTTAGTATCCTGTGCAAACCCTGGTGACCAAGGCCTGAGGAGCTGAAGGTTAGGGATTGAGGAGGCCAGGGGTCTGGTCAGAAAGTGAGATCCTAAGGATCTATCGTACAGCACAGGAAACTCTGCTCAATGTTATGTAGCAGCCTGGATGGGAGGGGAGTTTGGGGGAGAATGGATACATGTATACATATGGCTGAGCTGCCTGGCTGTGCACCTGAAACTATCACAACGCTGTTAATCGGCAATATTCCAATGTAAAATTAAAAGTTTTAAAAAAAACAGGTGGGACGCTCATCAAGGAGCAGGGAGCCTTCCGTGGTCTGCTGATGTCTGCCCAAGCTGAGGGCAGCCTACGTGCAGAAACACTTGTCCGGAAGGCTCCACGGTGTGTGCAGGTACCACTGTATCAGCTCAGTTATTGTTTTCAGAACACCCATCAGGGTTTCACCGTCTCCCTCTCTAGGCTTGGTGCCTGGAGGGTGTGGGTCCTTTGCTCCCCCCACCCTGACGCTTTACCAAAGACAAGCAGCTCATCACAGTCCACCCCTTCCCACCTTCCATACACCCCAGATTCCAGCTGCTGGGAGATGCCACCTGAGCTCTGCACCAGCTGCACCCTGCCCCTTCCATCGCCTGTCCCCTCCACTTGGATGCCCTCCCCCTGCCCGTGTCCAAATTCCCTGCCATCTGACCATTGCCCAGCCCACTTCTGCCTCGCTGTGGCTATAAGCTCACTCTCACATCTTCCCAGGGGTCCTGAAGCGGGGGTCCAGGCAAGCCCACACTCAGAGGTGAGTGTGCTCAACAAATGAATGAGCAAAATACTTCCCGCACAAAATTTTATCTTGATCCTTTAGCACTGTACAGATAGCAGGACTGTATTAAAATAGGCCTCAATCTGTATCTCATTTTTATCAGACTCTGAACATAAGGAAAGAATTAAGCTTTGAAGGAGGTATCATTTCCAAATCCAAGCAGACTTTTGTTTTGGAACTTTCTCCCTTGAAAATTACTGAAAGCCAATACTGACAGGCATGCTTTACTTCTGAAATTGCAGAGTAATTTATTTATTTATTCAGGCCATGTGCTCGCTGGGATGGCATCTGGAGATAAACATCTGCTTTTGGTGAGAGTCTGCGATTTAGTCATGCCAAGCACACAGCAACTTCAGTCATACAAATGCACAAAATGTCCGGCCCTCTTTCTAAAATAAGAGACTGGTCAGAGGCGGATGCCAAGTGTGGAGTCCTTCCACAGGGACCGCCGACACCCTCCTGCAGGACTGTGCTTGTCCCAAGCAATGGGGCCTTCTTCTTTACAGGAAGGGGCCTTAGGAACGCCCACCCCTCCCTCTCCCCAGGACGCTGCCCAGGCCCTCTGCTTTCTGCTTCCTCACTCCCACCACCCATGCTCACCACTCCCCTGCTCAGAGACACACCCAAGCTGGAGGCTGAGGTTTAGGGCAATAAAAATAGCTTTTCCCAGCGGCATACACATCAGGAGCCCTCCCCTATGCCATCCAACTGGACTTCATGTAGCCATGACCCTAAATGGGGTTTGATGCCAACTGTGTGCCAGGAATGCCCTTATGGGTATAAATGTGCCCACTTGACCCCTGGCAGGCCCCACTGGAAGGGTGGAGGAACCCAGCTGCACGTGGGTATAGGTGATGCACCTAGACCCTAATGGGGGCTCCAGTATCACCTCTGGGCCTGCTTAGGGCTCACCCTGAATGCCAGCATGCTGCAGCCACCTGCCCTATTTCCCCAGGGGGAGTGGGGGCCAAAGCCAGAGAGCACAGACTGGGGCCTTGTCTCTGCTTCCTCTGCCAAGCACCCTCCTACAGGTGGGTCCCTCCCCACGGGGTTCCTGCAGCCCTGGTGCAAAGAGGAGAGCGAAGACGGTAGTCCCAAGGGGCTGCCACCTGGAGAATCTGCATCTCTGTCTCCCAGAGAATCACTCCATGGCAATTTCCAGAAAGGTTCCCAGGCACTGGACAGGTGAGCTCTGTTCCGTGCAGTCAGTCAATTCATCACAAGATCTGTCAACAGCACTGAGAACTTCACCCAGAACTTCAGACGCCCTGGCTAGTTCTCCCCATTCTGTTTCAATCAGAGGGAGCCTCCTAGTGCCCTGGGTGCTATCAGAAGATCCCTGCCCCACTTTGGGCCTCGGCCCCTCTCTCCATGGATGCTGAGCCCTTCCAAGGCAGGGACTGCCTCTCTTCCCTCCCAGAAGCTGAGGGGTGTTTGTTGAGGGTGTTGAACAAAGTGCTGATCTCAGTGCTGACCAGGAGGGCCAGACTTGTCTCAGGCCCAAACACGAGCAATTTGAGTTAGTGACCCTCTTGTAACAAGCAGGTAGGAAGGCGGGTTTTTGAACCACAGCATTACATGATGTTACATGATGGACAGTCCCTGTGGCAGTTTCTCCAAAAGAAGTACAGTCACTGTTCGAGAGTGCCCTGGTTCCTGGAACACCTCCAGTGATAGGAGCTCACCACCTGTGCTCGATGACTGTCAGAAATGCTTGATGTCTACTGCACTGAAATGCTGTGGGAAGGAACTAAATTCAAGGGGATCCCGCTTTCAAACAGACAAGGTTCAAGCCCCAGAGGGCAGGGGGCTCTGGACTTGCTCTCCAATCAGGCACAGCCAGTTTCCCATCAGAAACACTGTCTCGCCAATCCATCCACAGCACGCAGAGCGCTGAGGGACCCCACATGGAGCAGAGTGAGCTCCGTAGAGGCCTCACCCCTCAGGTCTGCATCTCTTCCTGCTCTCCCTTTGCACTGCCCTCCTCTTGGTGTGAGCTGTACCCACAAACAGCAGCAAACCACGATGTCCCCTCTCAGACCCTTACTCACACCCCTGGTCACTGGCAACTGGGCAGTGCCCTACTCGCTATATGGGGATCCTGGGCCCACAGTTACCTCCTGTCTGTCCTGACTTTACTGCTGGAAACACTGTGCACCACAATAGAAACCATTAAACTAAAAACATGCCGAACATGTGGAACAAATAGGAACATTTCTGTGGATGGGGCTGGTGTCCAGCTGGCCATTTTCATTGGAAGTCCCCAGCTGTACCTCCCTGGCCCGCTGCAGGTTCTGGTCTGGCTGTCACCCTGAAAACAGCCTGCTAGAACCATAGCAAGAGGTTCCTTTTGAGACGACAAAGGCACCTGGTCACGTCGCCCTCCAGGCCAAGAGGGTGAGGGGGTTTCTTCCCCACAGCTGCAGCCCTCATGATTGGCTTCATTGTGCTCCTTCCGTCTCCTCAAACGCGTGAAGGAGAGGAAGGGGACTTCTCCCAGGCCCTCGGCACTAACAGCCTCCTGGAACAGGAGTGGCTTCATAAAGCCCTTTCTTCACTCTCTCCTAGCTCCTGAAGCCAGTGTGAGGACATCTCACAGCCGTCAGGGGTGGGGGCGTCTCACAGAGAAGCAGAGAGGAAGTAAGCCTGGGCCAGGGGCTCTGCCTGGTTGTGACAGTGGATCTTCAGAATACACCTGTTATAGGTGCAGAAATGAATCTTCAAAGGTGGGAGGTAACTTACTGAAGTCCTACAGTCAGCAAGGAGAGCCAGCACTGTGGGTCGATGCGTCTACTCCTTGTGGGTGAGGAATGAGGGCCGGGCCACAGCTTTCCTGGATACTGGAAACAGAGAGGGGCAGATCCTAAGATACCCTCAAAATTCCTGCCCTGGTGTACACACAGCCTCTCCCAGTTATTTGATCAAACACTAAAAAGGTGCTGTTGCAAAGGGATTTTGCAGATATATAGAATCAAAGTCCCAGATCAGTGGACCTTAAGATAGGAAGGTATCCAGGTGGGCCTGACCTAATCACATGACTTCCTTTAAAAGTAGTTTTCTCCAGCTGGTTGCAAAGGGAGAGTCCTAGGCTCACAGCATGAGAAGGATTTGGCCTCTACTGCTAGTGTGAAGATGGAGGGGCCATGTGGCAAGGAACATGGGTGACCTCCAAGGGCTCAGAGCGGCCCAGCTGACAGCCAGAAAGGAAATGAGGACCTCAGTCTCACTGCTGCAAGGAGCTGAATTCTGCCAACAACCTGGATGAGCTTGGAGCCCCAGATGAGCCCAGATGAGGACGCAGCCCAGCCAACACCCTGATTTCAGAATTCTGGCCTCCGAAACTATGAGAGTAACTTTCTGTTGTTTCAAGCCACCCAGTTCGTAACACTTTGTTATGGTCCCGGGAAACAAATACAGATTCTATTACCCAGGAGTGGGGTGCCACTGCAACAAATACCTAAAAATAAGGAAGTGGCTTTAGAATTAGGTAATGCCTTGAAAAGTTTTGAGACACGTGATAGAAAAAGCCTAAACTGCCTTGAATAGACTATTAGTAGAAATATGGATGTTAAAAACTCTGCCAGTGAGTGCTCAGAAGGAAATGAGTAACATGTTATTGGAAACTGGAGGAAACTTATTATAAAGTGGCAGAGAACTCAGCTGAACTGTATTCTACTGTTGGGTGGAAAGCACAACTTGTAAATGAACATGAAGAGATAGATTTCTAAGCAAAGTTTTGAAGGTGTAGCCTGGTACCTCCTGGCTGTTTGTAGTAACATTTTAGAGGGAAGAGATAAATTGAGGAAGGAACTAACAGAAATGATGAGCACCTGATGGTTTGGGAAATTCTCAGCCTGTTCAGATAGCAAAAGAGGCTAAAATTAGGAGATTCATGGTTGGGAAAGTGTGCACTGGTGAGAAAGCCAACAGTGTGGCTGAAGAGATTAAGGGTGTGACCTCATGGATGCACTCAACCATCTCAGCAGAAGCCAGGAATAGAGATGGTGTTACCCAGGAAGGATCTATGGAGGATCTTCTTGTCTGTGGTGTGGATCCCCATGACAAACACAGGCAACCCACAAGTTTTTTGAGAATGTTAATCAGCAGAAACACTGACAGCTTAAACTGAAAGGGATGGAGCGAAAAAAGGGCTGTTGGACTTCTGAAATTCTACAGGCAGCAAACAGGCTGATAGAAATACTGAGCTGTTGACATGTTCTATCCTTCAAGAAAAAGGAAGAATGACTCCAAGAATGGAGTTGGGCCCAGAGGGCAAAGCCTTGAATCACAGAGGATTATTCTCAGGTCTTGAAACTGAAAGGACTTTGCTGGATTTTAGTATTGCTTGGGACTGGAGACTGCTTTCATTCCTTCCTTTACTTCCCCCTCTCCTTCCCTCCTTTCCCTGTTTTTTTTTTTTAAATAGTCTTTCTTTCTTAGAGCAGATTTATGCAGCAAAATTGAGTGCAAGGTATAGAGATGGTACTCCCTGTCCCTACATACACAGAGTGTCTCCCACTACCAAAATCCCACAACAGAAGGGTACATATGTTATAATCGATAAGCTTACACTGACACATCATTATCACCCAAAGACCATAGTTTACATTAGGGTTCACTCTTGGTGTTATATTCTATGGGTTTTGACAAATATAACCATTATTATGTTTGTATCATACAGAGTAGTTTCACTGCCCTAAAAACCCTCTGTGCTCTGCCTATCCATCCCTTTCTCCCTGAAATCCCTGGAAACCATTGGTCTTCTTACTGTCTCCACAGTCTTGACTTTTCCAGAACATCATATTGTTGGAATCGTATAGTATGTAGCCTTCTCATATTGTTTTCTTTCACTTAGTAATACACATTTAAGGGTCTTCCATGTCTTTTCATGACTCAATAGCTCATTTCTTTTTAGTGCTAACATTCCATTGTCTAGATGCTCCACAGTTTGTTCATTCAGTCCTTTGGATATCAGGTATGTCTTTTGCAAATATTTTCTCCCATTCTGTGGCTTGACTTGTCATTCTCTTGACAGTTATCTTTCACAGAGCAGACAATTTAAATTTTAATGAAGTCCAACTTATCAGTTATTTCTTCCATGGATCATGACTTTGGTGTTGTATCTAAAAGGCAACACTATACCCAAGGTCATCTAGGTTTTCTCCTATGTTATCTTCTAGGTATAGTTTCATGTTTTACATTTAGGCCTATGATCCATTTTGAGTTAATTTTTGTGAAGGATGTAAGGTATGTGCCTAGATTCATATTTTTTATTTTTTGCATGTGGATGTCCAGTTGTTCCAGCACCATTTGTTGAAAAGACTATATTTGCTCCATTGTATTGCCTTTGCCCTTTTATCAAAGATCCATTGACTATATTCATGTGAGTCTACTTCTGGGCTCTCTATTCTGTTTCACTTGTCTATTTTTTCACCAATACCACACTGTCTTGATTACTATAGCATTATAGTAGTCTTGAAGTCAGGTTATGCTCTCTGTTCTTCTCATTCAATATTAAGTCACCTATTCTGAGTCTTTTGCCTCTCCAGATAAACTTTAGAATCAGTTTGTTGACATCCACACAATGATTTACTGGGATTTTGATTGGAATTGCATTGAATTTATAGATCTAGTTGGGAAATACTGACATCTTGACAATATTGAGTCTTCCTATCCATGAACATAGAATATCTATTTAGCTCTTCTTTGATTTCTTTCATTAGTATTTTGTAGTTTTTCTCATAGAGATCTTGTACATATTTTGTTAGATTTCTACCTAAGTATTTCATTTGGAGGGGTGCTAATGCAAATGACATTGTTTTTAATTTCAAATTACACATGTTCATCAACAGTATATAGGAAAGTGACTTTTGTATATTAACATTGTATCCTGCAAATCTGCTATAACGGTTTATTAGTTCCAGCAGGTTGTTTGGGTTTTTTTGGTCAACTCTATCAGATTTTCTACATAGACAATCATATTCTCTGCAAGCATAAAGTTTTATTTTTTCCTTCCCAATCAGTATACTTTTCTTTTTTTATTATTTTATTGCATTAGCTTTCAGTACAATGTTGAAAAGGAAGGGTGAGAAGGAACACCTTTGTCTTGTTCCTGATTCTAGCAGGAAAACATCTAGTTTTTCACCATTATGATATTTGCTGTAGATTTTTTTGTAGATGTTCCTTATGAAGTTGAGCAATCTCCCCTCTGTTCCTAGTTTGCTGTTTTTATCATGAATGAGTATTGGATTTTATCATATGCTTTTTCTATATCTATTGATATGATCATGTGATTTTCCTTCTTTAGTCTGTTGATGTGATGGACTATATTGATTGTTTTTTGAATGTTAAACTAGCCTTGCAAACATGGGATAAATCCCACTTGATCATTGTGTGTAATCATTTTATGCATTGTTGATTTGGTTTGCTAATATTTTGTTGAGGGTTTTTGCATCTATGGTCATGAGAAATATTGGTCTGTAGTTTTCTTGTAATGCCTTTGTCTGATTTTGTATTAAGGAAATGCTGGCCTCCTAGAATGAGTTAGGAGGTTTGCCCTGTGAACTCACTTCTTTAATGGATCCAAGAAGGGTTGTTCATTTTCAGTCTGTTCAGTTTTTAAATTGTTGTTAAGATGGAGTGGCGACTTCCCAGCTCCTCACATGCCAGACAGGAAACAAGCAACTCTGGTGACCCTTCCTAACTTCTACTCCCCCTCTCCCCCCCCAACCTTTTGGAGTAGGAACAGTCTGTCATGTATCACATGCTTGTCCCACCACTGTATTTTGGAAGCAGATAATTTGTTTTCTGGTTTCACAGATCAGAGATGGAGAGGAATTTTGCCCCAGATGGACCATACCAAGAGTCTCACCAATACTGGATTTAGATGATTCAGATGATGAGATCAGAGCTGATGATATTTAGATGAGATTTTGGATGAAGAGCTGTTATATAATGGGTTGAGACTTTTGGAGATGTTGGGATGGAGTGAATGTATTTTGTATGCGGGATGAATGTGAATTTAGGAGGAACAGCAGGCAGACTATAATAGGCTGAACTGTTGCCCTCAAAAGATATGTCCAATCCTAATTCCAGGAACCTGTAAATATGACCTACTTGGAAAATGTGTCTCTACATATGCAGTTAGGTTAAGAATCTTAAGATGAGCAGATCATGCGGGATTGCCTGGTGGATGCTAAATCCACTGACAAGTGTCCTTATAGGAAAGAGGCAGTGGGAATTTTGAGACAGACACAAAGAAGAGGAAGAGGTAATGCGAAGATGCAGTGGAAATGGAGAGACGTAGCCTCAGAAAGTGGAAAGGTGAAAGAATTCTCCCCTAGAGCCTCTGAGGAGAGCAGGGCCCTGCCGACACCTTGATTTCAGAATTCTGACCTCCAGAATTGTGAGAGCTTAAATTCTGGTGTTTCAAGACACCCAGTTCATGGTATTTTGTTATAGCAGCCCCAGGAAGATCATACACCTCCATCTGCTCTTTTGTACAGTTTGCAGCCAGGCCAGGTGAGGGGGAGACCCTACTCCATGCTGTAAGGTCTGGTAAGAGTGAAGGGCTGGGTGATGGGGAGAACCCACCCATGCTGAAGTCTGTGGACCCTGAGGGCAGAGTAACACGGAGACCCCACCCATGATGATGTTCCTGTGCTGGGCAGTGTGACAAGGGAGAGCTAAGCAAGCAAGAGTGGGTGGAGCTGTGAGCAGCCTCAGGCTAGCTTATGATGCCAAGAGGGCAGAGTGCTTACTTCATAGGACCCAGAGGTCAGAGTGGGCTTGAACAAGATGTCTTTCCTCATGACCGCACACTCCAGCAAGCACACAGAGCGAGTGAGGCTCCAGGTTCAGGCACCTCCTGATTTGGGGTTAAGCTGGAGGGATCAGGACAGTGAGTGTCCCAGAGGGCATCTCACCGCCTCCCCAGCTACTGCTTCAACCCCTCTCTGTGACCCTCCTGCACCAAGGCAATGTCCTACATGAACAAGCCAATTGGTAAGAAAGGTGGTCTGAAAGTTTAGCAGGCAGCTACTGCTTCTGAAAAGAAACCAGTTTTCTATGAGATGGGGCATAAATGGGTGGGTTTGGATCTGTAAGTAACCCTGGCTCATCCAGACCACACCCACGACCTGGGACACTTTCCCTTCTCCCCACAGTCCCTCCTGTGGGTTTGCTCCTGTTGGGCAGTCAGGATCTCAGCAGCCCCCAGAGGCTTGAGTGCCGACCCTGGGTGGGAGTTAGGTGTTTGTTTCCTTGCCCATAAGAAAGGTAAACAGAGCTCCCCTCTGGGGAGCTTCTGTAAGCACTCAGAGCAAGGTAAGCACTCAGAGCAAGGCAAGCACACATGAGCAGACTTGAGTGTTTGATTCACAGATGACCCACTTACTGGGCACTTGGGAATGGGATCCCTGGCCTTGCCCTCTGACCCATCCCTATCATCTTCATTCCCATGCTGCGCATCTCAATGCTGCCATCACATTAGGAAACAGACTGTCCTCTAGAGCGTCATTTCCATTGGAAAATGCAGCGCAAGGTCCAAACAACTACACCCAAGGGACTTCACAAAGCTGTGCATTCTCTGTTTTTCCTCACCTTCCATGGTGTGGGAGCCCAATGGCTGCACCTCACCTCCCACCCCTTTCCAAGGCATCTGCCCTGAGCCTCTAAAAAACGGCCAGCCTCATTAATCTCTCAGCACCAGCTCCATGGGCCAGGCGTGGGAACAGAACAGCCACTGCTGATGGGTGGAAGCAGCCTAAGAGTGTGGAGGAAGAGGCACCCTAGGACACCTGTGAGGCCCTGACCCTCCTTCATGTACAGCTGGGTTTCTGCACCCTGCCCTTTACTCATTCTAGGAAACATGCCCTAGATCTCCCTAACCCTCCGACCTCCAGAAGGGATAGATGGGGGAAGTGAGTTGCCCATTCCCTAGCTCACACTTGCCTCCCCAGGGTGAGACAAAGGGGCAGAGGTTGTGATAGGTGATAAGAGTAAAATCCAGAGGGCTCTGAGGAACAAGTGCTGCTTCAGACCTGGTGGGAGAACATGTTGGACAGTTAGTGCGGCACCAGTGCCCCCCAGGACAGTAGCCACTCATGATGGGATGGCCCGGACTTCGTTGCCTAACCAGCGAGAGCGCAGGACATGAGTCAGGCCCACAGAACACAGCCTTGACCATGGTCCTGCTCATAGCTCCCCACCCCTGTCGCCTGGGTCTCCTCACCTGGACACTGCATGTGGCCCCTGAATGGCTCTCCTGGGCTGGCGAGCAGCTCCTGCTGTCTCTGAATCTATGCCTTCCCCACTCTGCCCATGCCAGTCTACTTCTCACTGAGGAAGCTGAGGGATGAGACTGAGCAGTCCTTTTGGGAAGCAGGACCACCCTAGCTGAAGGACCAACCCTGTGACTTTTCACTTTCAAAATGAATCAGGGAAAATTACCTCCTGAGCAAACCCACTGCTGTTCTTAGTTTCCAGATGGGTGCCAAAAGCTTGAGATATTATGTGGCTGTGGAAATCAGTTGCAAATGTGAAAACTGATTACAATTTGCAAGTGTTTCAAGTTTTATTCAAACCCATAGCTAATAATTAAACTGGGAGCAGTGAAAGGGGAGAGGGCTCCTCACAGGTGAGGCCAGTGGGGCCTTGGAGGCACCTGCTTGTCGTGTGGTCTCATGCCAGGGTTGAGGCGCCAATCAATACAAGTGTCTCCAAGAGGCCATTTCATCAAACCCAAAACCAAAGCCCCCACCCCAACTGACTGCATATAGTTGAGTTTCCTGTGTTATTTGAAAATGTCTCAAGGATTTTTTTTTTTTTTTTTTTGCGGTACGCGGGCCTCTCACTGTTGTGGCCTCTCCCGTTGCAGAGCACAGGCTCCGGACGCGCAGGCTCAGCGGCCATGGCTCACAGGCCCAGCCGCTCCGCAGCATGTGGGATCTTCCCAGACCGCGCACGAACCCGTGTCCCCTGCATCGGCAGGCGGACTCTCAACCACTGCGCCACCAGGGAAGCCCTCAAGGATTGACTTTTGTTTTTTCCTCTCTCCTAAAATTTGTGTGTGTGCTAATTTGGGGCCTCCAGAGAAGATCACTTGTGGAAACCAGTACCTGCCATTTCCCATCTCACTCCCCTCTCTCTACAGTTTCCTGTTTCTGCCTTTAAAAGGAACAGGACTGACTTTGTTCCATCAGTGCAGGCTTTGAGGCTCTGAACAGCTGAGCACAGTAAGAAACAAGGTGGTAGGGGTCTCCCAGCCTATGACCAGTATGTTTGCTGTAAGCATCTTTGCTGCAAGCATTTCAGTCACACAACTAATTGGCTGTATGGCAATTGTGCCATAAAAGATAAAGTAACTAATTCACAGCAGTCTTTGAGAGCATTATCGATTCTTTAGCTAATTTAGATATGGCAGCTTGTTCTCTAATGCTTTCTTTACCAAACTTATGCAATATTAGAAGTCGGAGGGAAAAGAAGAATCTAGGACCTCCTATCCCTCACAAAAATAAATGGTTACGTGATTCCTGATGAGCATAAGTTTCTTGAAAATGGTGAAACGTTCTTGCTGTTTGATAGCAGAGTACATGATGTAACCAGAATTTTGGCATTTGGCACAGATCTTGCTTAGATGATCTGGTTAAATATAAGAACTGGACATGTGATGGAACATTTAAATGTAGTCCAGATATGTACTACCAGTTATACACAAGAAATATATTGATAAGAAATAGCATCCTTCATCTGTTATTTTACTTCCAGAAAAACCTTAAGAGACAACAGATTATTTTATATCATAAAGAACTTACAACTGACATTAGATCCTGAATCCCTAATGACTGACTTTGAGAAAGGAAGTATCATCACTTCCTCTAAGTTATACCCAAATACAACTATAACCATGAATCTACACACATTTTAATTGTATTAAAATATTTTTAGTATTTTCATTTTTCCACAATAAAATCTTTTAAAGATTTTGTCATTAATTTTTCATGTTTCATTATGCCATTTTTGTCTTTTTCATTATGCCCTTTTTATTTTTTATGGCAAAAATACCCAGAACCCTCCCAGCCGCAACCCTAGGCTCAGCTTTGGCCACCAGCAGCAGTGGCATGTGAAGAGCTCAGGCCATGCTTGAGTTTGGGGCTGAGGAGGGAAGTAAGTTGCCCTCCAGGACAGACAATGCTGGACAACTTTATGTGAAACCTCAAAGGGAACACACCCACCTGGGCAGGTGACTACAAAGCCCTGCAGTCTGTTCTCCTATGGTCTGCAAGCTAAGGACATGTCTGAATTTTCAAATGGTTGAACGAAGAAAATCAAAACAAGAATAACATTTCAGGACACATGACATATATGAAATTCTAATCTCACAGGTAGTTTTACTGGAACACAGCATGGCCATTTGTTCACAACAGACACCATATGGCTTGAAAGATGAAGTATTTTCTACCTGCCCCTTATATAGAAACAAAACAAACAAAAGGATCAGCCATTTTTGATGAAATGTCAAAGCAGTTTCATTTCAGCTCAATATTGGTCTCACAGCTGCATCAGACGTGGGTCTTGTATTCTGCCCACCTCTACAGAGTGTAAAACTGAGCTCAAAGTGTTACATGTTTTAGGAAGTACAAACACCTTAGGGGGTGACAACAAACTAACTTAATCCCCTCATAATTCCCTCAGTCACAGGCTAAACAGCGGCAAATAGAGTTTGGTACTCATGTGGGTGAGCCTGACCCCACACATAAACCCAATGTCAATGTTAGAGGACATACTCCACATCAGGAAAGTAAAAAACAAAACAGGAGACACAATGGATCCTGATCCAAACACCAGCGATGATGATGCCAACAGGCTCAGTGTGCCCTTTCTGCCACTCTCCAGAGGGTCTACTCACCTGATGGGATCCACTTGGTTCTAACCATCATGGCACTTACCACCTGGGCTGCCTGAGGATGGCAGGAGAGATCACCAGCCTACCTGCTCATCTCCTTCCCCTGGTACTGCTTCTAGGAGCATCATGATATCTGTTCCCCCTCGTGTCCTTCCCACGTCTGAAGTGTGGAGACAGAGTCAGTGCACCATAAGTTGAGGGAGCAATGGGAGGTGGAATTAGTGCACGTGGGGTGGGGAATCAGTGTGCCGTGGGAATCAATGCCTGGTGTTATACGGTTCCTGGCAATTATGTTTCAGCCTTGGTGACTAACAGTTTGGCACATGGATTTTCTGCTACTGGAAGGGGTTAAGGTTAAAAAAGTTAACTCTAGGGCCAAGGTTAAAAAAAATAGCATAAAATGGCCCTTGATGGCCTTTTTTTTTTTTTTACACTGTAAGTCTCCACATAGACAGACCATAGTCTCTATCAATTTAACTATTCATGGGAGAGAAAAGGCCTGGAGAATAATCCTCTAACAGTACAATGTCTTCTGTACCACACACCTTCATGCCCAGAGTGTCTGGGCTTTATGCATCCCTAGGTGATGGATTAGGAGAGCGTGCGGCCCAGAGAGCCCAGGGCTTGCTCCTGGCGAGGGATCACCAAGAGTCCTGGCCCCCTGCTTTCCAGAGGCCTGTTAGCAGCCGAGGTGTGTATAGCCCTGATGCCACATGAGTGCTGGGTGGTATCTGTTTTCAGGACAAGCAGAGGCTGGCTGGCTGCTGGAGGCTGCACTGGGAACTCTTGAGCAGTGCCCACCTGGATTCAGAAGAGCATGATGAATGGGACAGATTCGTTTTCATTTCAGCTGTTCAGGGCTCTCTAGAGCTAGATGTAGAGAGAGAGCAGGTCTAGTGGCAGTAAGTCACCTGGCCTGTGGATCTTCCCCTTCTGCTCATTAGAAACATCTGGGTAATGTATATACCCTCAGAGATTCTGACTGAGGGGTCTGGGGTCAGTGCACGCGTGTGTGCGTGTGTGTTTGTATCTTCTGAGTTCCTGGCATGAGCCCAGTGTGTGGCCACGGTGAGAACCACATACTCTACCTCAGGGGAACTCACTCTTCATGGGCTGCTGTGAGAAGCTACAGTATTTGGGCGCAGCCTGCCCACCTGCACTTGCCCTGTGCCCAGGGCACGAGCTGCCTTTCCTCCAGCATTCCTCCAAGTTCCCTAGGGATGTGATCCAGCTGCCGCTGCCTCTAGGCATGAGCTCTCAATAACTGTCCTTGTTGACACATCTTCACACCTGCCGTGTCCTCCCCGACCTCCCTGTCATCAAGCACTAGAAGGGGCTGCATGGGGCTCAGACCCCCTGGAATGACCATGAGCTCCAAGAGCTCCATCACTTGATGTGCCAGGAAAGGTCAAGAGCAAACTGCTCACATGCTGCATTAGCGTGAGAAACCTTGACAGAACAGATCCACCTGTCATTTTGGAGGTTAGTAAGTACGAACCAAGTAAGACAAACAGAGACTAGGAATATAATATACCAAATTGCAAAACAGGAAAGAACTGAAAGACCCCTATGAACATTACTTTCTAAAAGTGCTACTTTCCATGTCTTTTTGGAATGGGTCAGCTATGACAAGGCTGGGCATCCCTAGGTGACCCAAAATTCATACTCACTGGGAACCTCTGAATGTGACCTTATCTGGAAATGGGGTCTCTGTAGATGTCATCAAGGTAAGGATCTCAAGATAAGATGACCTTGGATTAGGATGGATCCTTATAAGAGAGAGGAGAGGGAGATTTGAGACACAGAAACACAGGAAGATGGCCACATGACGATGGAGGCAGAGATTGGGGTGATGTGGCCATAAGCTCAGGGATACATAGAGGTACCAGCAACTAGAAGTGGCAGGAATGATCCTCTCCTAGAATCTCCAGAAGGAGCACAGCCTGCCTACACCTCGATCCTGGACTTCTGGCCTCCGGAAGTGCATTCCTATTGTTGTAAGCCTCTTGTTCGTGGTACTTTGTTGGGGCAGCCCCAGGAAACTTACACTGCATCTGTGAATTAATTCTTAAAACGATCCAGGACTTAGTATGCAAGTGGAGTGGTGCAGCAAGGCAGCACAGGGCTTGCGAGCGCCATCCCAGGAGGGCTGTAGGAAAGGTGCTTCAAAGTAACATCTCTACAAGGTCTAAATGAGCCTCTCTGTGCAAGGTTCTTTGGGATGCTATTTCAAAGCAGTCTGGAGGTGGCTTGTTGTGAGAATCGGGGGAGGTCACCCACTTCTCTACTTTCCTCTTGTCTCCCCATGAGGGGCTCTCCCAGGGACACACTAAGATACCCAAAACCAAGCAAAAAGCAGCATCAATGCATAGCTTCAAAAAATATTCTAAAGCTAGCATTTCTCTTTTGTTTCCAGGTAGAAATGGGGCAAAAAAGCAAAAATTAACACTTTTTAAAATAGGTGCAGTATGTACTATTTTCATGTTTGACTAAAAACTGAGCAGTGAAAATATTTCAGGTGCTTATAGGATGACCTTGAGGTATACTAGACTCAGCTTTGGTTCGAAATTATAATACAACCAAAAAGAAACTGACCTGTTCACCAAAGAAAATTGGAACAAAGTGAAGGCAGTGGGGTCTGTGCTGAGCAGCCCATGTAGGAAAGGCAGGCTCAGACCTGAATGTGATCCTGGAGAAGAGATTTTGCTGACATAGGATATGCCTAGAGTGTTCAGATAGGCAGAGGGTTAGAAATAAGTAGATTTCTTTCACAGAGACTTAAACCAACCTTTTTATGCTTATCAAGAATGAAAAAAGGATGAAAATGCAGCTAGTTGTGCCACTGGAGACCTGGGATTGTGGCCAAGCAAAGTGGTCCCTGAGTGCTGGGTGCAGCCCACCCTCAGAATGAAGAGCCGCCTTGCTGTCGTGGCCACCTCAATAGGGCTCAGCCCATGTTTGAATGCGTGTGTGCTCCTGACTCCACAAGCAGCCCGAGAGGGCCTTGGGAGGAAGCGGCTCGCTGTATTTGCAGGCAGAACTCCTCTCCTTCAGCTGCACTTTCAGCTCCCTGCAAGGGAATCCCTTGGTGGAAGCCACAATCACCCCAAGCTAAGCTGCTCACAGCTGTCAACACCAGCCCTTCACCCTGAGGCAGCTGTGCACCTCCTGGGGCAGGGCGCTTGGAATGACTTCCTGGGGTCTTCATCTCAAAGGAAGCATGCAGGAGTTGAGAACAACGTACTCAGAGAAGTGATTCTCAACAAAAGCAGTCACCTCTATGCTTTCTTGTCCTTCTAGGTCAGTTTTTTCACTCGTCGATTATGCTTGTCAATGGTTAAGGTTGTCCGGTCCACAGCTGCAGTGATGCCATCCAAGGCCTCATCCTGTCTCTCTAGCTCTGATTCGGCATCCAACGCGAGATCTTTTAGTTTCCTCAGGATCTGCAAGGGAAGCACAAATGATAAGAGGGGTGCCTTTTCTTATACTCTCAAAAACAGACAATATTTCTTTCCGTTATTTTTACAGTACTTAAGAAAATTTGTAAGTCAATGGGAATGATGAACACTCTGAGCAGAGCCAGAGCTTGCAGCTCTGACCCTGGGTTTGGGTCTCAGCTCTGCCACTTTCTGGCACTGACCTTCAGCGAGGTAGAGCTGTTGGAAGATGATGTATTTGCTCTCTGGCCCTGCTCCAAGCCATAAGCAAGGAGACTGACCACACAGCCCCAGGAGATGCACCCCTGCGGCACTGCTGTTTCCAACCCACGGTTTGCTGTTTCACCAACCCTGACAGCCTTGCTGGGAATGTTACCACATCCACGTGGAATTCCTGCAAACAGTAGCAGCACAGGGCAGAACCAGGGATCTGGATCCTACAACTCAGATCTGAGTTCCAGCTCTCACCCAATCATTGTTTTCATTACCTTTCTGCATCCAAGTGCCTAACTGCAGACTGAAGCTGGAAAAACAAAATTTAAGAAGAAAGGCAAAACACTTTTTTGTCTGTATGTTTGAAATATTTCACATACAAATACAAAAGGCAGAACAAAACACAGCACAAATAACCCAAGGTGATGAAGCAGTTACACAACATAACCCCGTGGGCCTACTGAGAAAAACTGGGAGACGGCAGGGTTCTGTGGAGAGGCAAAAAGGATATCTGTGGGCACAGACACGTGGAGGACACTCAGAAATGCCATAAACACACAGTGATGCCACAGGGGAGGATGGCGCCCACAGCGTGGAGGGCTGCTCCAGCATGGCTAGACCAAGGGAGCCGACCAGGCTGGATGGCAGCTCCTCGTCCCCATTTCTGTGACTCATGTCATACTTCATACAGTTTCATAAACTAGTTAAGAGCAGCACTGTATTACAATTCTATTGGGACTAGTTGCATTGTGAAATGTACTTTAATTACATACTTACTGAACCTTCGTTTAAAAATTTAATATCCCCAAGCCGAAACAAAAAGTAATGATTTTTAAGAGAAATCTTAATGACCAACTACTTGCAATAAATGTTAATACCTCTTTTCTTTTAGGGGAAGTTTCAGATCATTGGTTAGGTCAAGAAAAAGGAACTGCAGAATCTGAATTATTAAGATGAGCCCTTGGTGCCCTGCTTACTAACTCCCAGTGGATGAACCTGCCTACAGATCCATTCAAAGTCCTTTATCACACAGGGATGGATGTTACTAGTGAACAGCCTGGGTGACCACCTCAGAGGACCCCAAGTGCAATCTACTGATAATATATCATATTCCACACTGAAATCCTGCCCCCTGCTCCCAGAGGTCCCACCAGGTGACACAGGCAAGAAAGCTCTAGGTTCCACAGGAGGCCTGGGACAATCCTGAGCAGTGCTACTGCCGGGAAAGGAGGCCACACCTCAAGGAGAGTAAACTGTACCCGTGTGGTGTCTCAGAAGGTATAATAGTACCCATGAGGTCAAGTGGAAGCAGCTCTGTGCTTAGAATCAAAAGGAATGCCTGACCACCTGGCCCAGCACCCACTGCCCGGGAGAACTGCTTCATCTGATTAACAAGAAACAGTAAAGGCAGGGAGATGGCCAGGAGGATAATAAGATCAACTCCTGCCCTAAGAATGGTGAGGCTCAAATGAGATCACAAATGTGAACAAGCTGTGAAAACCATAAAGTGCTATGTAAGGTGCCGCCGCCAAGTCTTAGAACACTCAGACTGAAGGAGCCCAGCAAAGCACCCCCACTTTTGGAGGGGGATGTGGAGATGAGGTGAGCTGGGGTCATCCGCAGTCATCCGCAAGTTAGTGACAGAGGTGGGATTCACCCCCACATCTCTCTTTGAACAAAGCATCATCGCTGGGATCTTCGTCATGAGAAAGAATAAATCTAGATCCAAGTTAGCTGTCTCAGACACCACCTTTCTGCACCTTCTGGGAGCTGGTGGAAACTCCATCAGTTGAGTCACTTGAAAAACTGGACGGAGCTCTGGAAAGTACACTGTGGGGTCAGTCAGCTCTGGAGGGGATGGGCTGGATGACCTAATACAGGAGGTCTTTTCCATCTCTCATTTCTATGATCTCATATGGCTGAGGCCCAGAGAGCATAATAAAAAAGTCACCACTCATCACTATGTTAGGCAGGTCCTTCCATGCTGTTCTCTCTGGTCAACTATTCCTTCCTCATTACCTCCATTTTAGTGTGATAATAAGGCCGTTCTACCAGGAACTTGCATAAAATGTCCCCTTTGTCACACACCTGCATCCGATTTGACACCCTCGAGGAGGGTGTCAAATCTCTCTCCTATGTTGAGTGATCAGCCCGCACAGACCTTGCGGCTCTCTTTGCTACCTCTACATCCTTGTCAATCATATCAAAATGTGGTCAAGTTTATTTTCAATTGAACTGTCTTTCAGGACCACCAGATTCTGAACTGTAAACAATCAGTGTTTGCACGTGCACTGATGGCAGGAGATGGGCTTTCAGCAAGGCAGCCATGTATTCCCTTTAGTGCACACAGATAGTCAACTGTCCTGTTCTGTTCCGATAATTACAGTGCACATAGAAAACCAGGAAACAGAACTTAGAGGAGAAAATAAAATTCCTCCAAAATTCAAATGCAAATTACTGCCTATCAGATAAGCACTGCTGATAATATTGTGTGGCCTTTTCATCTTGCTTTCTCATCCCAACATCTGTACACTTTCAGAGAAAAGAAAAACTGCGGATTAAAGTATATATATATATATACATGGTTTTGTTTTCTGTTTTCTCATCCTCCAGTTATCCTAAATAAGGATAGGAGTTATGAGACCCCTGCAATGTGCCCTAACTATTCCCTGTTGATCCTCGATCTAACTCTGTTTCACAGATGAGGTTGAGAAGGGTGAGTGACTTGCTCAAGCTCTTGGGGTCCAGCTCCCAGAGCAGCCCTGACATGACCGTTGCGTGGACAATAGATGTCATGGCCATGACTCAGAGGTCACATCACTGAGACACTGAAAGAAATTGCCTAAGACCCTTAAAAAATGGCAGAAGGGCTCCCACCAGGAATAGGCAGTCCATTCACACACCCCAGAACCTGTGCCAGCTCTTAGAGCCCTGAGCAACTGTGGCAAGATGTCCAGTTAGGGGAGAGCCATACCTGTAATTTCAAATTTTCTAATAAAAAGTAAATAGTATAATTAATTTTAATAATATATTTTATTTAAACCCATCAACCCAAAACATTAGCATTTCAACATGAAGTCAATAGAAACAATTATTAATGAGATATTTTATATTCTTTTTTTATATGAAGTCCTAGCAAGCTAGTATGAACTTGGACCAACTGCTTTTTTTTAATAAATTTATTTTTTTTATTTATTTATTTTTGGCTGTGTTGGGTCGTCATTGCTGCACACAGGCTTTCTCTAGTTGTGGCAAGCGGGGACTACTCTTCATTGTGGTGTGCGGGCTTCTCACTGCGGTCGCTTCTCTCGTTGCAGAGCACAGGTTCTAGGTGCGCGGGCTTCAGTAGTTGTGGCAGGCAGGCTCAGTAGTTGTGGCTCACGGGCTCTAGAGTACAGGCTCAGTAGTTGTGGTGCACGGGCTTAGTTGCTCTGCAGCATGTGGGATCCTCCCGGACCAGGGCTCGAACCTGTGTCCCCTGCATTAGCAGGCAGATTCTTAACCACTGTGCCACCAGGGAAGTCACAGACCAACTGCTTTTTAAGTGCTCAGTAGCCAGTGGCTACTGTGCCAGGTAGCACAGGACCACATCACCACATGATAGCACTTCCACCAAGGGCCACTTTGTGTGACTGACCTTATGTGTCCTACGTTTCCATGGCCATCTTTCTCTAGAGAATGAATCAACTGCCTCTTTCCAAAATGAAACAGTGGCAAAAGCAAGAACACCAACATTCCTGAGTCTACACTTAATAAGCACAGTAATAAAAGGCACATACAACTTATTTTGTAAGAACTGCTGACATGCCTACAAAAGTTGAGCATTTTACTGAGTGTACAGTCCAAATAAAGGCTGGTTCCTGTTGAATTTCATTTGGAAAAAGCTTCACTGAGATGATGGCCTTAAAAATAGCACCCATTCTATGCAGCCTGTTGAGAACCTTGGTTGGTCTGCCAAAACTGCACTTGAAATTAATTAATACCATAAAAATATAAACGAGATCTTTACAGCTACTAAGTCTGCAAAGAAAATTACTGAGTAAACTTTCAAACTACTAGTACCACTGGAATATTGGTCCAGTGTCTTTTTTCCTTTAAGAAAGGGACTGAAGTAATTAAATGGCATCGTGTGCATTCCATATAACATGGGATGGAAAGAATGGAGAATATGAAGTCTGGCCAAACCTTAAAAACAGTTGTTACTTCTGTGGCCCAGGATGACAAGCTGTCTAGTCATCAATGTATGATGTTGCCAGCCTCTGGAGTATCAACTGGCCTCTCAGATGAGACTTCACTGGGCTCTGAGTCAAAGACCAGGGTCAAAATGGACTTTTCCCCAAGTTTCTGCTCCACTAATAAATAAACCCAGCAGCCAGCCATCTTTCCAGCCACATTTGTACCTACACAGAAATTACCTGATTAACAGTACATTGAGTTGTAGGAGAAACTAACTCCAAAGAAATATATAATGCACATAACCACAAGTTAAGACATAGAAACATACATGCCAATACCTCTGGGAGCAGTATCTTGGAAATAAAACCCACAGAAACACTCAGTGCTCTTCAGCTCAGGGGTCACAGGCGCTCAACAAAGCCAGAGCAGGAGGCTTGGTTCCCCATAGGCAGGATGCTGGGCTCACTCACAGCGTCAGTAACCGGCAAGGGGGATAGCCGAGATGACTCAGGCAGGAAGTGGGAGGCACCACGTGGTCCCCAGGGCAGAGAAGAAGTTATTGTCCTCTCTGGAAGAGGAAGACCTTCTGCTTTGGTCACATGCTACAGTGACCTCCATCTCTGCAATACCACAGACCTCAGAAAGGTGGCACAGACACCGTCTGGGTTGATATAAGAGCTGATATGGAGACATTTTAGCCTTCCAACCATTTCCATTTTGTTTATAAAAACAGAAAATAAATTATGGAAAAATAGCTCATCCAGTAGAGGAGGTTCACTTATCAAAACAGATGTATTTAACTGTATGCCTCATGCCAGCTATCAAGGTGTGCAAGTCTGGGAATCAGAGGCCCCAAGCTCTGCTGTAAGCTGTGCCCCCAAGGGGGTCCTGAAACAACCAAGCTTGTGCTTTCACTGTGTAAGGACATGGTACATACAAGTACGGGCCTTAATATTTCTAAAATGTCTACAGTATGCTAGTTGTTGCCTCAACTTATAGTCTGAAAAAAATGTTTTGCTCTACCTCATGACAGAACTCCAGGATTTAGAGTATTAGTATATTAATATTAAGCACCTAAAGTGAGTTAGTATTGGCTAGACTGTTTGCCTTGATCTTGTTATTAAACTGACCACTGAAAAACTGAATTTTCTTGCAGTGAGAAACTAGCAACCATTTAAGAATAGAGCTGGGATAAATCAAGTTGTCTGCAATTCTACCAGTTGGGGTAGAACATGCTGTAAAGAAGGTAAAGAGGGAAAAATTGGCTCCCTCTCAGCCAAAGCTCTGGAGGCTGTAAAGAATATCCTAAGCTGCAACCTGTCACATTCAGCACTCACAGACCACCCCCCACATCCCACCCTGTCCTCTGCGCTGCATTCCTTGAGGACCTGAGGATGCTCTGTGGGTGAACAGGGGCAGCACAGGGTTCTCTTTTAAGGAGTTCCCCCACCACGGTGCTCCCTTCCTCACGACCCCCTCTCAGGGCAGAGGGTGGATGAGCACAAACCTGCCTTAGGCACCATGGCTGTGTCTGTATAGCAAGACTCACAGCTGAGTCTTCAGGGATCTATTAGCCCTCACTTGAAGTCTGCTGACTGGCCTCCAGTTACAAATGGCCCCAATGGCCCGCAGCAAAGATGGCCCCTGTAACTCAAGGTCTGGGCAGGGAAAGCACCTCCCAGGACTAGAGAGGGGTCCTGAGAGCCAAGCTGCTATCAGAGCTTCCCATGATAAGAACCACGTTTTTAAGAGAGCAATGCAATCCCTACCAAGTGAAATGCTCAATAAACTGAAGATTCATCTTACATGCGGAAGTAAATGCCTCAGCAGGGACATTCTCAGAATATGAAACAGACAGAAAATGCATTAAGTTTGGGGCTCTTCAGAGTTGACTAGGTCAAAGACAGTTGGGGTCCCACTGATACATTTATTTAGAACTCAATGTGTGCTAGAATTCTGCTCCATATAGTACAGGCCTCATCCTCACTTCAAACCCATGCAAGCCTTAAGGCAGGACCCTGTTGTGTAAAAAGTGATAATAGTACTTTTTCAGGGAAATGTGAAGCCTGCTGAAGGCCACATGGCTAACATGGCAAAGGTACTTATTGGCTACGAGAAACCATGTTTCCAACAATCAGTCCCCAGCCCTATGCCACAGATGGGATGGACAGACATATGCTGCCCAAGGCCACACAGCCTACTCAACACTGTGTTCATGCATACAGTCCAATTTCACATTTAAAAACTGCACAAAACCAACTTCCCAGCCTGAACCCAAAAACCGTCTAATACTTGTTAACTATTTTTAAAAGTTAATAAAAAGATGTTGGTAATGTATAAGGCACCCAGATAGTAGATCAATAAGGAAACAGAAGACTTGAACAACACTATAGACCATCTGGACCCAACAGACATAAACGAAATACTCCATCCGAATCAGCAGAACCCACATTCTTCTCAAGTGCACACAGAACATCCTCCAGGACAGACCACATGGTAGGCCTCAAAATAAACCTCAAACTTAAGATTGAAGTAATAGAAAGTACCTTCACAGTGAAATGAAACTGGAAATCTGGACAACTAAAAAAGTCACAAGTATGTAGAAATCAAACAACACACTTAAACAACCAGTGGGTCAAAGAGGGAAATTAGTAAATTCTTTGAGACAAATGAAAACAAAACCACAACATACTAAAATACTAGCAAACTGAATCCAAGTAGGATTTATCTCAGAATACAAGGGTGGTTCACCCTTAGAAAATCAATTAATGCAATATACCACATTATTAGAACAGAGAGGAAAAAAACACAATCAACTCAATTGATGAAGAAATGGCCACGACAAACCCAACACCCTTTCACGATAAAAATTCAGAAAACTGGGACTAGAAGAGAACTTCAACATGATAAAAGGCACCTAACCTATCCTTCTGAAACTATTCCAAAAAACTGCAGAGGAAGGAATATCCCCAAACTAATTCTATGAGGCCACCATCACCCTGATACCAAAACCAGACAAAGATACCACAAAAGAAAATTACAGACCAATATCACTGATGAACATAGACGCAAAAATCCTCAACAAAATACTAGCAAACTGAATCCAACAATACATTAAAGGGATCATGCACCATGATCAAGTGGAATTTATCCCAGGGATGCAAGGATTTTTCACTGCCTCAAATCAATCAGTGTGATACACCAAATCAACAAATTGAAGAATAAAAACCATATGATCATCTCAATAGATGCAGAAAAAGTTTTTGACAAAATTCAACACGCATTCATGATAAAACTCTCCAGGAAGTGGGCATAGAGGGAACAAACCTCAACATAATAGAGGCTATATATGACAAACCTACAGCTAACATCATACACACAGTGAAAAGCTGAAAGCATTTTCTCTAAGATCAGGAAAAAGACAAAGATGTCCACTCTCGCCACTCTTACTGAACATAGTTTTGGAAGTCCTAGCCATAGCAATCAAAGAAGAAAAAGAAATAGAAGGAATCGGGCTTCCCTGGTGGCGCAGTGGTTGAGAGTCCGCCTGCCAATGCAGGGGATGTGGGTTCATGCCCCGGTCCAGGAGGATCCCGTGTGCCGCGGAGCGGCTGGGCCCGTGAGCCATGGCCGCTGGGCCTGCGTGTCCGGAGCCTGTGCTCCGCAAGAGGAGAGGTCACATCAGTGAGAGGCCTGCGTACCGCAAAGAAAAAAAAAAAGAAATAGAAGGAATCCAAATTAGAAAAGAATAAGTAAAACTGTCACTGTTTGCAGATCAGATAATACTATACATAACAAATCCTAAACAGCTACCAGAAAATTACTAGTGCTCATCAATGAATTTGGTAAAGTTTCAGGTTACAAAATACACAAAAATCTCTTGCATTCCTATACACTAACAACGAAAGATCAGAAAGAGAAATTAAGGAAACAATCCCATTTATCATCATATCAAAAAGAATAAAATACCTAGGAATAAACCTACCTAAGGAGACAAAAGACCTGTACTCTGAAAACTATATGACACTGATGAAAGAAATCAAAGATGATACAAACAGAAAGATATACCATGTTCTTGGATTGGAAGAATCAATATTGTCAAAATGACTATACTACCCTAGGCAACCTGCAGATTCAATGCAATCCCTATCAAATTACCAACGGCATTTTTCACAGAACTAGAACAAAATATTTTACAATTTGTATGGAAACACAAAAGACCCCAAATAGCCAAAGCAATCCTGAGAAAGAAAAATGGAGCTGGAGGAATCAGGCTCCCTGACTTCAGACTATACTACAAAGCTACAGTCATCAAAACAGTATGGTACTGGCACAAAAAGAGAAATATAGACCGATGCGTGAACAGGACAGAAAACCCAGAACTAAACCCACACACCTATGGTCAATTAATCTATGACAAAGGAAACAAGACTCTACAATGCAGAGAAGAGAGTCTCTTCAGTAAATGGTGCTGGGAAAACTGGTCAGCTACATGTGAAATCAGAACATTATTTAACACCATACACAAAAATAACTCAGAAAACATAGGCAGAACACTGTTTGACATAAATTGCAGCAATATCTTTTTTGAGCCGTCTCCTAGAATAATGGGAAAAAAACCAAAAATAAACAAATGGGACCTAATGAAACTCAAAAGTTTTTGCACAACAAAGGAAACCATAGACAAAACAAAAAAAACCCACAGAATGGGAGAAAATATTTGCAAACAATGTGACTGACAAGGAATTAGTCTCCAAAATTTACAAACAACAGCTCATGTGGCTCAATATCAAAAAAAAAAATCAAAAACCCAATCCAAAAATGGACGGAAGACCTAAATAGACATTTCCCAAAGAAGACATACAGATGGCCAAGAGGCACATGAAAAGATGCTCAACATCACTAATTATTAGAGAAATGTAAATCAAAAATACAGTGAGGTATCACCTCACACTGGTCAGAATGGCCATCATTAAAAAATCTACAAACAATAATGCTGGAGAGTGTGTGGAGAAAAGGGAACCCTCCTACACTGTTAGTGGGAACGTAAATTGCTACAACCACTATGGAGAACAGTATGGAGGTTCCTTAAAAAACTAAAAATAGAGCTACCATATGATCCAGCAATCTCACTCCTGGGCATATATCTGGAGAAAACCATAATTTAAAAGATACATGCACACCATTCATTGCAGAACTATTTACAATAGTCAGGATGTGGAAGCAACCTAAATGTCCATCGACAGAGGAATGGATAAAGAAGATGTGGTACAATGAAATGAAATATTACTATGAAATAATACAATGAAATATTACTCAGCCATTGCAAAGAATGAAATAATGCCATTTGCAGCAACATGGATGAACCTGGAGATTATTATACTAAGTGAAGTAAGTCAGACAGAGAAAGACAAATATCATTCGATATCGCTTATATGCAGAACCCCCCCCCCCCAAAATGATAAAAGGAACTTATTTACAAAACAGAAACAGACTCACACACTTAGAGAATGAACTTATAGTTACCAGAGGGGAAGGGTGGGAGGGAGAGATAGACTGGGAGTTTGGGATTGACATGTACACACTACTATATTTAAAATAGATAACCAACAAACCCCTACTATATAGCACAGGGAACTCTGCTCAAAATTCTCTAATAATCTAAATGGGAAAAGAATTTATAAAAGAATAGATACATGTATATGTATAACTGAATCACTTTGCTGTACACCTGAGACTAATACAATATTATTAATCAACTATACTCCAGTATAAAATAAAAATTAAAAAAAGAAAATAGTAGACATAACTTGAATATATGATAGACAGATGGGAATCATAATGAAATATAAATGGAATACAATGGAGCAGATAAATGAAATGTTGAAAACATTTGTAATGATTAGAAATAGAAAAGCCTGTAATAAAGTAAAAACTTAAAACACTTTTAAAATAAAGGGGGGGCTTATGAAAAATTCAGCTAATAGGATACTCAATGGGGAAAGACTGAAAGCCCTAAGATCAGAAAAAGACAAGAATGCCTACTTTCACCACTGCTACACAGTACCGCTATGCACTGGAAGTCCTAGACAGAGCAAGTAGGCAAGAAAAAGAAATAAAAGGTATCCAAACTGGAAAAGAAGAAGTAAAACTATCTCTATTTTCATATGACATGACCCTATATATATAGAATATCCCAAAGAATCCACAAGAAAACTAGAAGAACTAATTAACAAATTTAGCAAAGTTACGGTATACAAGAGCAACACACAAAAATCAGTTGTGTTTCTATACAGCAGCAATGAAGAATCAGAAAAAGAAATTAAGAAAATAATCCCATTTATAATAGCATCCAAAAGAATAAAATACCTAGGAAAAAAGAACCATGCAGGTGAAAGACTAAAAATTATAAAATCATGCTGGAATAAAGACTACCTAAATAAATAAAAGACATCTTGTGTTCCTAGACTGGAAGACAATATTGGCAAGAGGGCAATACTCCTCAAAGTGATATACAGATTCAATGTAATCCCTATCAAATTTCCAACAGCCCCCCTACTCGGAAATGGAAAAGCTAATCCTCAAATTCATATAGAATTGCAAGGGACCCTGAATAGTAAAAACAAGTTGAAAAAGAAGAATGAAATTAAATTCATACTTCCCAATTTTAAACCTTACCCAAAGTTATAGTAATAAAAACAGCTTGGTACTGGCATAAGAATAGACTAATGGAATAAAGAGTCCTCAGATCAACAGATTTTTGACAAGGGTGCCAAGTCTACTCAATGGAGAAAGGATAGTCTGTTCAACAAGTGGTGCTGGGACAACTAGACAGCCACATGCAAAAGAATGAAGTTGGACCCTTACCTCCAACACTTACCTCCTTATCTATTCTATTTGATAGTTAGAATAATTTTAAAATTTTCAAAAAAGAAAATAAGTGTTGGCAGGGATGTGGAAAAACTGGAATCCTCATACATTGCTGGTGAGAGTGTAAAATGGTGTAGCTGCTAAGGAGATAATTTGGCAGCTCATCAAAAAGTTAAACACAGAATTATCCTATAACCAAGCAATTCTACTCTTAGGTATATGTCCAAAAGAACTGAAAGGTGGAAATAATCCAAGTGTCCATCGGTGATGAATGGATAAACCAAGTATGTTTTAACCATACAACAGAATATTATTCATCTATAAAAAGGAAAAGTACCAATTCATGCTACAAGATGGATCAGCCTTGAAAACATTATGCTAAGTGAAAAAAGCCAGATGCAAAAGGATTACACTTATAGGAGGTTCCCAGAATAGGCAAATTCATAGAGACAGAGAGAAGATTAGAGGTTACCAGGGACTGGGGGGAGGCAAAATGTGGAGTTACTGCTTCATGGTAACAGAGTTTCTGTTGTAAACGAGCTTTGAAAATAAAATAGATAGCAGTGATGGTTGCACAATATTTTGAATGTAATTAATGATATTAAATTATACACTTAAAATAGTTAAAATGGCAAGATTTTATTCTATATATTTTACCACAATAAAAAACATGGTTATAATATATGAAACCTTCCATAGCCAAGCACTCAATAACAATATAATCAAACACTTGATTTTAAGACTTGAGGTTCATTTGAAAGCTGACCAAGAGCACAGGAAAATGTTCCAAAGGGGGAACAAGTCATCCTCCCAGTCTAAATGCCTGAGCATCTGTTTCTTGCTCCTTGGCATTCTACCTTCTGCACAGCCAAGCAGCTGCTCTAGAATTTGTTCGCTGAGATGCTGGTACATTCTGGAATCCTGCCCTTGGCACAGTATCTTAGAGTTCCTTATTTGGCAGCTTCCTCCCTGTCCACAGTTCCCAGGGGCAGTGGAAGGGACAGAATACACCCCCAAGATTCAGCTGCATGGGTATTTGGACCTGAAGGGCAGATGCCACCTCCATGCAACTCATGTTTACACCATGGCCTCTATGTGAGGGAGGTCCGGTGTGCCCACATAGCCTTCTCTGTCAACTGCAGAGGACACACAGCCACACGCTTTGACAGGTCCTCCCACTCCGAACAACCACTGCCACAGACAACATGGGCCTCTGCTAGAGTGGTGACCACATCCAACATAATGGGAGTTCTGAAGGCTGCTGTGGAGAAGAGCTGGTTGTCCCAGGCAATTACAGAAGGCAGCAGTGGGAGGCACATGAAACCACAGCAGGCAGGGCTGGGCTAGCGGTGGGGGCACCGCGTGTCTGTCTCCTGTCTGTCAAAGTAATGCTCATCGTTACCAGTGACCTAGTTAACCAACAGAGCAGACAGGAAAACCATGAACGAATATTTAAAAGTAAGGCGTGACATTTTTCTGTAACTCAGCTTTCATTTCATTGCGGTGGATTCTACATTAGACGGTAGATACTGGAATACGCTACAAGTCAGTGCCCTTTTCAGAGCTGGAGACTGAGGACAGGGAAGCAAACCAGCCTTCCCAGGACTACAGAGCTGACAGGGAGGGGCTGGGACCAGCGCCAGGATGCCAGGTTCCTAGGCCAGGGCTCATCCTAAGTCACATGACCTCTTATTGAAATGTCCACTGTGTGTGGACATCGAAAGTTACTAGGTATGTTTTCCTGGTTACCAAGGCTCTTCTTATGGTTTAACGTTTAGAAGTGACATAGGATATGATGTCAGAAACATTTATTAATAATTCACAATTAGAGTAACACATATTTAAATAAACGGCCTAGCTCATTGCTAATATCCAGGCTGGTATCAAAGCCACAAATAAAAACACTAACCATCTAACTGTGCCCCATAATTAACGAATGAAATGATACAGCCTGAAAGATTCAGAAGGCAGCAGAGGACAACAGGAGAACCTGAGGAGAATGGGTAAAAATCTGAAATTATCTCATGACTCCTTGCTTAAAAACTTCAATGATTCCAAACTGCTTACAGGACAAAGCCCAGACTAAATGAAGGTATTGATAAGTGGACATGTCCAGCTCTCTGTCCCCAGACCCCTCCACAGAGCTCACTCCAACAAGGTGTCTGCACACCGTCCCAGCACTGTTCGGTGGTCCTATAGCTGGAGTGCATTGCCCTTGCCTTTCTACTTTTGAGGGCCCACCAGTTTAGCCATCCCCTCCTTCCTAAGCAGTATCAGTTCTGGAATCTGCATTCCAGAAGTGTGGTCTAGTCCATTGCCACAACTGATGAGAAGCATCATGGATATCACCCCTTGCTCATTATCTCATGACTTTGTCCTGACAATTATCCAAGGAAACCCAGATCTGTTGTCTTCTCCAAATAACTCACTGAAGCCACAGCTAAATAATTCACTGATTCAGACATTTAGTTTAGGCTGAAGAACACTTGCTAAACACAATTCTTTTACATAGATTAGGTATGCAAGAAATGACAGATTTTTTTTTTTTTTTCCCTGACTAGTAGGAGAGGAGACAGATGAATTGGGACAAATTTAAATAACTGGGAACAAAGTACAGAGGAAAAGACCAGAATGGTGGAGTTACTGAAGATGAAATGTATTCTATAATTTCTAAAACAAGAAAATAAGATTATTTTATAATAAACCATAATGGAAAAGAATGTGAAAATGAATATATGTATCTGTTAAAAAAAAAAAAGAAAAGAAGGACATTAATTTCTTAAGATAGTTTCACAGCAAGTAGAGAACCACAGCATCCTTTCCGGCCTAGAATTATTTCAGGAAAGATCCAGTGAATTGCCAGTGCAGATACATGTGGAACTTGGCTCTGCTAAGCAACACAGAGACAAAAGCCCTGGGCCTCACTCATCTCCCCAGCACAGGCATCCGCAGGGCTGCCTTTTCAATAAACTCTTCTCCTCACGCCAGCTGACTAGCTAGGTTTTCCAGTAAACGAACTTTCTGACTGAACTGAATTAATCACCTCAGTTTTTAATTTTTGTGTTTTGCATTTACTGTTTATAAAGATACCACATACAGTAGGCAGACTAAATGCCGAATATAATCAAACAGAAAGTTCAAAACTATGACCTAAAAGCTTGCCATGAATCCACACTCTGTGCATCCCTCTTTATTGGAAATGATGAGAACATCCAGTGCAGGTCTTCCTTCATTGCTGTTCCCAGTGCCAGGGCTGTTGCAGAGCCTGATAAACCATGAGACCAGACCTGGGTCAGCTTTTCATTCTGATTCCTTCTTGGTGAAAGAGGGAGGTGGGATGAAAAAACACCAAACGCAGGACAAGACAGAGAAGTGCAGATTAAGAAGTTATGAAGAAACTTTATGTAAAACTGCAATGTCCTCAGGACAGAGCCATGCTGCTTTTTGTTTTATCACTTCCAAATGTTGTATCAAATATATGGTAGCCACAGACTTAGTAACGAAAGAGCAGGAGTTCTGAGGCAGGAAAGGTTAGCACATCAGACACTGGAAATGATTTGAGGGACTCTGCCAAACCCATCTGAGGGACTCTGATTCCTCTCCCAGCCTCCTCCACCACGTGCCCTCCCACAGCGGATGGTGGACGGCCACAGCTACGCAGCAGATGGGGCCTAACCACAGCCCACATGCCCGCTCCAGGGGCCCAGCACAGAGGGAGCTGGCACACTGCACTAAGCACGGCTGCTCCCTGAGGAAATCACGGCAAATCCTCTCTCTAGCACCCCAACTGCAGTTTAAGTCACCAAAACCCATTTCCACGTAATGACTTTAATAGCATCTGCAACAGAAACCACAGATGAATGGAGGGAGATTTTCTTGCATTTTCGTTTTCCCCAGAAATTTAACTCATTCCTACCTATGCTTGAGCTTCAACTACACAGCTCAGAATTCTTCTCTAAATATGAAACATGTGTTTTACCTCAAAAGGACAATCTCTTATGAAATTAGGTTCTCCCTGCAGGGAAGGAGAATGAGGCAGCTAACTAGCACAAAGCCCTGCCCCTCCTGTGGGTGGGTCTTCCCAGCCTAACTGCTCAGGGATCACCGTGTCCTCTGCCCCCAAGCCAGCCTCCTGATTCATGACCATGGCATCTGCTGTTCCCAGCATGGACGCCACAGGGCTCACTAAGACTTGTTGATGACAGTCAGGACCAACCACATAAGAAACACACTTTCATGGGAAAGAATGGTGACCTCAGTGGTCACTGAGGAATTTTATTCTACTCACAGCTGTTGGTGCATTCATCCTGACCTCTCCCATTCTATCACAGCTTTTAGGGGAAGGGCACATTGTATATACATGGTAGTAGCGATTGGTTATTTGAAATTGCAAGGGCCCTCTCAAACTACATGGCCACCACTAGAATTAACAGATAAAATTCCTACATTTCCCATGTCCTACAAAACCCATGTTCTTGCTTCAGCCTCAGCACAACTATGGGACATAGAAGATCATCTCAGCCACAGACACCTTCATTGGAGGATGGGAGAGGAGGGTCTCAGATCCTACCAGCCTGAGGCCTATATGCAATCTTACCCACTTTCATGAGAACAGGTTAAGTTTGCCTTTATAGTATGAGGGTTTCTCAAGCCCCAAGGCAGACAAGATCTGCAGTGTTCTGGAGTCACTAAGCCTATCAAAAGAAGTGATTAGTAACCTGCAGAATTTCCTAGTTGCAGCTAGAAAGTGGCATGTCTCTGTGTCATTACTTAAAGTGATTAAAAGTTAGACCAGAAGGAAAAAGTGACAAATCATGTATATTTAAAATATCCCATAGCAAAAGATGAACACTTTTTTCCCAAAATGGAAAAGGCTGAGCTTAAAGGAGTCTATGCCTATGTAGACACACAGAACAAAATTATTTAAAAACAGGTTTAAAAGACATACAGTCTCTTGTATGCCTTGATGTTAAGTGTGGGATGCCACCAATGAAACAGTCTCTCCAAAATGGAGCCTGAATCTGATGGAGCCTCTAGAGGTACAAACTGACCTACAAGAGTACCAGGGCAGAGAGCAGGCAGTTCACCACCTGCTGGGAGCTGGGGAAACCAAGTCAGGAAGATACAAGCTGCAAAATCTTGACAGAGGAACAATTTAGGTTTTTCATCAAATAAACTTCAAAGGAAAAAGATGACAGAGGAAAGAAAGCTATGCATTAAAGGCACTTCACTAAATGCAACACACGGGCCTCATGAGGATCCTGATCTGAATAAACATGTAACACATTTTCCTAAATGAGGTAACTAGGGAAATGTGAGCACTGGCTTGATGTCTGATAATACCAAGGAATTTACTTTTTACTTTTTTAAGGTGAGTATGGTATTGTGCTCATTTTTTAAAACAGTTCTTATCTTTTAAAGCTACATACTGAAATATTTATGAATGAAATGATATAACGTCTAGGTATTTGCTACATAATTATTAAAAAAGGAAAAAGAAAAGGCCACTGTGTTGTCCAGCATTAACACAGGAAGATAAGTTGCAAGTATTTCTATCAAACATTGTTTAAATTTCAACTTCCTGGACAAAAAGTGGCAAGCCTCCGCAAGAACCTGTGTTGAGCACTTGAGAGCAAGTGCCCTCAACTGTACATGCCCAGGTAGTGCACACACAGATGGCACACACATACAGGTGCTGCACACGTGTGCACACAGTACACACGCCACACATGCATACATGTACGTGTACAGAGCCCACCTGGACACACACATCGTGCACATACACAGCCTACATGTGCATCTGAGCCCATATATACAGACATACACACACATATAACAGACATAGGCAGCTGCCAAGACCACTGTGTGTGCACAGGAATGCTATGTGTGTCTGCATGCCACAAAACGCAAGGACTCAGAATGGGCACCGCCCTTCCTCAAGCTATAGGGAGCCGAGCAAATCAGGTGGATGTCCCAGCATTTCCGTGCAGGTGACAGACAAGCATAAATCAGTGGAGAGTTGTTTTTAGACAAGAAAGAGAAGTGAGTTGCCTGCAGGGGAGGACATGACACTACGAATGCATGTTACCTGTCTCAGTTCCTGGCTGTCCCCCTCGGAAATTAACGGTTCGCTCATCTGTAGCTGAAGTGGCCTCCCTTCCTGGTTCCCTGAGGAGGGCTCACAGTGCATGGCTCGGTCCAAAAGCCCAGATGCTGAAATGGAAAGTCAAACAGAGTGGCATCTTCTAGAAGGTGTGAACAACGCAAGGGCATTCAGAACTTTACAAAAAGTGTTTAAGACCGTCAGAGCTCTTTGGGTTGACGAAGTGTTTTCCCAGGCATTTACTGGTTTAGAGCTTCTGTGTTTGCGGGAGCGGTGAGTCCACCTCTCTGAACCTCTGCTGAGCTGACTGCATGTGGGACCCACCTGAGCCTTGCCTTCTACCCCAATCCAGGGCTGCTTCCTTACCCCACACTGATCAGAGTGTGCAACACTGTAAATACTCAGGATCTAGTTCTATAACTGGCTTTTAGAAGAAAGATGCTTTATCCAGGAGTGATTTTTTTCTTTTTGAGAGGACAATAGATTGGAGTATGAAACATAATACTTGTTGAGCCCTGGTGAAATGTACATGAAATACACTACTAGGAACTGCATTACCATCTGATTACCCCACAAAACACTGTGGTTCTAGAGAGCACATGAAATGGTCAGCTAGTCAGGTCAAGCAAAGTTGAATGTGGAGCTGTACTGAGGTAGGGGTGAGCCAGACTGCTGCACGTGGCAAGGCATTGCTCAGGGGTGTTTCCATTCACACATCTATGCCTGGGTAGTCTTGCTAAGAAGCAGAAGAGCAGCTTGGCAAGGAACAGTGTAAATCCTTTATTTAAAGAGCTGCCTCCATCTGCAACCCTGGCACTGTAAGGCCCAGATAAGAGCATAGCTTAGAGTCTGTCACCTGCTTTTCTCCATAATACAGCCCACCTCAGATGTGTCAGTATAGCCATGTTTATTTATTAGGATGCTGGAAAGCATTCTGGGGTGAGAACCAGCAGTGTGGATTCCAGCACCAACTCCTTTGAGCAGATTTCTCTGTTTCAGCAAAATGGGAGGGCAAAAGCAGGACACCCCACTTCCTTCCTAGGACCCTAGTGGCAGTCAGCAGAGCTGCCTTTCATCCGAGCAGCCTGGAGCAACTGATAAATGCATTGTTAGGAAAGGAAATCCATCTTGGGGTAAAGGTCTTGCTGGGCCTGAACAGCAGGAACCCAGGTGGTGAATCCAGGACACACCAACTGCACAAGCCCCTCCTCCCCAGGGAGAGACCAGCCACCTCCAACAGGTACACAAACATCCCCTTATTCTTATTTCTCAAAAAATTTCTTACAAATTAACACTCCCTGAGATTACCTAGCTCAGCAAAGAAGACGTGATGACAAGAAAGCATGTTCCTTGGGATCCTAGAGAGGAAAAGGGTCTTGGCCATATGGAGTGAGTTCAGGAACCAGTTGATGCGAAGCAAAACCTGCATGAAGGCAAGACCCGAGGGTTCCACACTGTGCGCCTGAGCCCTCCCCAGGCCCATCTCCACTGGGAAGGAGGCCCTCTGTGAGAGTCTTCGTGCCCTTTAACTGTGCACCACTATGCGAAGTGCTTCCTACACAGAACTGCTACACCCGTACAAGCACCTTGGAGGTCTGAAAAAGTTTCACAAGACAAAAACCTTAGTACACACCATGTACTCAGATGTGCTTTTCTATTCTATTTTTTATATAAAAGCTGGTTGCAACCAACCAAATTGATTTCACAACCTGTGTCCTGGAATCTCCAAAGTGCCACTACTTCAACATCCTAAGGGCTTATTAATTAGCACAGAACTTTCCATAGCATACAACTCACTGTCGGTTGGTCTTACATGATCTAAATGTCACTAACGTGTTACATAATGAAAAGCACTTTTCTAAAACAGCAATAGAACACCATCAGAGCTAAACTAGACAACAGAGGACATGTTTTACTAGATATTATTAGCCTAAAGGAAAGGCCAACTAACACACCTGACGTTAAAACATTATCAGTGATAACATGATGGCAAAGCACACTTCACTTGTCTATGTTAACAGTGGTTCTATGGCCTAATGGGTGGAAGCAAACTCCCCATTCAGCCTACACCCTCCTCCTTCCTAGTCTGCTCCTGATCCTGCAGACTCCTGTTCCAGCCACCCCGGCACCCTGGCCCCAGCATGCTATTCCTGCCCACCTTGCCCCCGCTCTGCACATGTCAGGCAGACAGATGTCCCCTAGTCCAAGTTTGGAGACATGTTCTCCACTCAGCCCTTCCATTAGCAGCAATCTTCCCTCATCTGTCCTGGTACCATTCAGTTTACACACCTTTGACAGTCACTTGCTTGGTACTGCACTGCTATTTATCTTTTTCAGCATCTTTTCAAACTGGGATCTCCCCAGCTAGCTTCTCTGAGAGCACGGCCCATGTCTAATTCACACTTGTGCCCAGCACTGTGCTCCTGCACTGTCACTCTGGTTTCCATTTCAACACCTACAGCTGTATTACAGTTAGAGACATACTATTTTTGAATGTTTAACAAATGGGATTACTTAAACAACCAGAAAACCAAAACTGAGGATTTTTCTTCCTGGAACATACTAATAAGAGATGTTTTTCACAACGAGCTGGGGGATCAGCAGGATCCTGCCTAATACAAAACTTGGCCACCCCCGTGAACTTTGTGTTGAGACTTGGGTTGCTGACTCAGTTACTTCAATGCTTTGAAATATCTTCTGAAAAAATTAATTTAGTTCAGTATAAGATGGTTTTTGTCTCAAAAGTCATTAGTTATCTCAGTTAAACAAAATAATCACAAATTGTTCAAGCTACATGCTACCTTACAGATGATTCCACTTTCCAAGAACAAGGAGGCATCGAGGGAAACCCTGAATAAGGACTGCGCTGGCAGGGGCAGCACTGGGACGCCAGTCTCCTTTGTGCATCAGACATAGACTCCTGACCTCATTGCAAGTTCAGACCAAAGACTACCAGGGCCTGACCTGGAAGCAGAAAAACCGCTCCAAGCCTGTCCAGCCTTGAGCAAATCTTTCTCCCTGTCTCTGGGCCCCGTACGCCTCACTGATGACACAGGAAAATGCCTACTCTACCCAGGGATGGATACAGCAGCTTATATAACTGGGGTGGGAAGCCCTTTCAGAAAAAAAACACAAAACGCCCCATGTCCTCAATACAACAGGAAGTGTAACAGAGAGAAAACTGAAATGGAGAGAGACAGCAGTCTCAACTGACTCATGGGTCCTTGGAAGGGATCAAGTGGGTGAGGGCCAAGCAGCTCTCTGGGGGTCTGTCGATAGTCAGGGGGTCACCATGTCCTAATAAACTAATAACATGGGGCTTGTCTGAAGTCAGTGCAGTGCTTGTGTCTTAGTGACCACATGGAGGGGTCTGTTGGTGGTCAACCTGATACCCATATCTAGTGACCACATGAAGTCTGTTGGTGGTCAGCATGGTGCTGTGTCCCAGGGTCAGAACTTTACTATTACAAAAGATGATCTTAAATTAATGACCCTATGCAGAGACTTCAATGCCTCAGAAGTTTATTTATCATTACACAGAGATGCGCCTGCCTTCTGGTTACCTGGGCCTGTCCTGGGTGCTGGAGATGGGGCGAGAAAAGACAGACTTGTGTCTGATTCTGGAGCACACATCCCAGTGTGGGAAGTTGAAAAGCAAACCAGAGGGTACCAGCACCAGAGGGCAAGTGCTAAGCAAGATTTCTATAGGATCAGTGAATGGGAAACTAGTCCTCTTAAATTAGGTGGTCAGAGAAGGCCCCTCTCAGAAGGCGACAGTTCGCAAACAGTGAAAACAAAAATCAGTACCAAAAAAACTCTTTAAAAATGCTATGCACGGACCTTGCTCTTATATGATAAGAGCTTTGTGGGCTTCCTCCCAAAACCCATCACCCCAGTGGATCATGAGACAACATGACACAAAGTCCAACTAGGGGAGTCTACAAAAACCTGACCACCACTCCTAAAGACCATCAAGATCATCAAAGCAAAGAGAGTCTGAGAAACTGTAACAGTCAAGAAGAGTCCAAGGAGATGAAATGCCGAAATATCATGTGGGATCCTGGATGGGATTCTAGAACAGTAAAACATAAGGAAATCTGAATAAAATATGGACTTTAGTGAATAAAGGTGTATCAGTACAGGCTCATTAGTTGTGACAATGAACGATACTAATGTAAGATGACAAGAATAGGGAAAACTGGGTGTGGGAGACATGGGAACTCTCTGTACTATCCTCACAACTTTTTCTCAAGTCTGAAACTATTCTAAAATTTAAAAGATTATTTTAAAGATACTATGCAGAAAAACAGCAATTTGCAACTGCTCTTCCTTAAGGTGGGATCTGCCCACCTGTATCATTTCCAGCCCTTGAAGCCCAGGAGACTCTCTTCCTCCCCCAGTCCTGGCCTGGCCACCCCAGGCCCTCAACCTGTCTACTCTATACATTACTACAGAGGTCTCTGGAAAGTTCTTCTAGGACACTGGTCCCCTGTTACTAGACCGCCACCTTCTGGCCACACACAATTTACCAAAATAGCTCATCGAGGAGAGAAATTGTTACTGAGAGGTCAAAGTCATGGTTTCTACCTCCACTGTTTCTGTAGTTTCCAGTGCAGAACAGTAAAAACAGAGGTGCTGACAGATGCAACAACAAGAGAGGTAACAATGAGAAGTAAGTTCTCATTGCTGGGCTTGTGCAGGATTACTGTGAAGTTCCAAGCAAATGAGATACCATCTTGCTTACTGAACTCAGCATGCCGGCTTCTTGCAAACATAACTCCTTGTCACCTGTACCTCTCCAAATCCACAGCTGTAAGGTACACCTGCCTCGCCTACGCAGGGAGGCTTCACCAGGGGAGGATGGCACTTCATGCTCAGTCCAGACTCAGACACACTGTAGGGATCCTACCCACAGGCTAAAGTTAGCACTGAGATGAAAACCCATCTGTCACCGTGGATGTGGCTCAGCTCATTCCATACATATATAATCCGTTACTGTGATGGGTGAGGCCATAGTCCCCAGTTATTCAATCCAACCCTAATCTAGGTGTTACTGGGAAGGTATTTGTAGACGTGGTGAAGGCTCTCAGTCAGTTGACTTTAGTGAAGGGAGCCTGTCCTAGACAATCTGGTGGGCCTGGTTCAATCAGCTGAAAAACCTTAAAAGTATATCTGCAGCTTCCTTGAGGAGAAAGACGTTCAGCCTCTGGTCAGCAGCCTCAGCTTGCGCACAAGAGGTTCATATTCCCCTTGCTGATGGGTGGCCCTGCAGAATTTGCACTCACTCAGCTTCCTGCAGTCTGATTATGGCTGCAGAGGCCCTGACACTCACTCCCTCCTCTCTAGGCCCATCTGCCACCTGTATGCTTGGAGTCAGAGCTTACCATCCCATCTTCCTCGGGACCCACCCTCCCTGACAGCAAGGCACAGCAAGCTTGCACCCTTCTCACTTGTACAGTGTGACTTTCTGTGACACACATGACATGCTCGCATCTGCCATCTCATTTGTAACATTCTGTGTCGTGTTCTCTCTCTGAAACCACCATGCCTAACATAAAACCCACGAATATGGTAGAGCTCCATAAGGAGGAGGATTGTTTTCAGGACTGTAGGTACCTGGCACCATGCCTGGCACAGAGGGATTCTCCAACAGCACTGTCAGAACCAACAGCCCACGGTGCTCTGCATCTGGTCCCACCAGCCAGGGCCTCCTCCCTCCTCTCACTGCTGAGGCTCCTCCCAGAGGAAAACAGCAGTGAGGGGGACTCAGAGATTTGGGGTATCAGAGAGGCTACCCAGCTGAGCTTGCAAATGGCCTTTCCTGAAGGGCCCTTCTGGTCAGGATCTTATGTTGGCTGGTACAGTGTACATTCTTGGCCCTTTTATGGGCCAGCTTCTGAGCCCTGCCTTGAATGAGGGGCCAAAGAAAAATCTGGAAATGTAAGTTTCTAAATTAAGAAAGTAAGTTTCTAAATTAAGTTTTTACATTAACATTTCCAACATTTTGATACCTATGGGACCAGATCTATTATCAAGCAATTTCTTTTTGAAACTTGAAGTCATCTAGAATAACATCAAAATATTCATATGTTAGGGAAACAGATTACATATTGGAATTGAAATCAATCACTTAAGAGGAAAAAAGAAAAGGAACTGGAATAGTAACAAACATATCTCTTACTTTATTTTTTGTTTTTGGTTTTTCTTTGCGGTAGGCGGGCCTCTCACTGTTGTGGCCTCTCCCGCTGCAGAGCACAGGCTCCGGACGCACGGGCCCAGGCGCTCCGCGGCATGTGGGATCTTCCCAGACTGGGGCACGAACCCATGTCCCCTGCATTGGCAGGCGGACTCTCAACCACTGCGCCACCAGGGAAGCCCATATCTCTTACTTTAAACAAACTCTAGCAATCGAAGTTAATAAGAAAAGACTATTACTTGTTAGAAAAATCACTATAACATAGAAGAAATGTCACCTATAATGCTAGTATTAGAATATTTTATGACTTTGGGATTCCTTAAGCAGGGCTCAAAAATAAACTTAAGGGGAAAAATGGTAAATCTGACCATAGCAAATTAAAGATTTCTGTAATGGAAGCTGACAATCTAGGAGAAGTATTGGTAGCTTCTAAAGTCAACAAGGGATGAATATCTAGAATGAATAATGAACTACTGCAAATCAGAGAGGGAAAAAAAAAAGCCCAGTAGGGGAAAAAAAAAAAAAAAAAACCAGAACAAGCAACCCACAGAGCAAAATCTGTGGGACCAAAAAGCAACTAAAAGGCGTCAGATGCTCCACCTCACAATCAATCAAAAAAATAAAAATACCTTTGAGATACCACTTGACATCAGTCAGAATGGCAAAACCGAGAAGTCAGATACCACCAAGTTATTCTATGCTAGGGAGGAGGCTGGGACCTGGGGACATATCCACATGTCCTGCCACCCACACTAGAACCTCAGGCCAAACTCAGCTATACCCTCTATGCCCCACAGAGACCTAAAAGAGGATACTGCAGCCATAATGCCAAGAAAAGCAAGGGTTTCACAATACTTCTGGGATGCTAAAAAAAAAAAAAACACACAGAAACTACGCTGCGTAATTTTCAAAAATTCTGATATCCAAATGCCCATCTGGAAGGTGGGCTGGGAATACCTCAATTAAGTGCCAAGAAAACCGAGTGTGATGCTGGGTCAGGGGAAGGGACTGGAGACACACCAGAGCAGGTGGGGATGATGCTAGTTAAGGCCCTAAAGTGTTGGTTCTCAAATCAAACAGAGGAAAGAGGTGAAAACATCTAACTTGGAGCTTTCCTTTGTTCTGAAAGCATCACCAAAACCATTTCTGACCTATTTGAAAAGGCACAGCTCTCAAGTACATGATAAACCTGAGTGATTTGAGATTCAGGTGGCAAGTACTAAGGAAAATGGTCTGAAATTATTTTTATTTACAAACAAATAGGCAGTCACTAGTGAGCTGAAACTGGCAGTTGCTCTATGTGATGCATCACAGCAACGCACCATGGGTGTGTTGAGTTTGACTGTGACTTTAGAGGTCTTGCGCACGGATTGTTTTGATGATCACTCACCTGCATGCCAGACTGAGTAGCCCTTCTCTGCTAGGGGAGAGGTTCTAGTGCTTCTGAGCATCAAGGCATCTTCTAAAAACTCGATCTTCTTGCTGAACTGCACTTCCAAAATGGGGATAACCTCTGGCATCTTGGCAGATATCAAACGATAAGCTATATCTGGCTTCCCAATGAACCGCTGGCGGATGCTAATTTCATAAGGTGTATGAACCTTGATGTCATCTACTTCTTCTCTTTCAAATCTGTGCATGAGCAAAGAATCTGAGTTGTGGATTTCCAACCCAGAAACAAAGACGGTGAGCCTTCCTGGTTTAACATGAGATTCTGTTTTTTGGGAAATAACAGCAGGAATTTTGATCACTATCCCTTCTTTTCCAAAAGCTTTGGAACTAGCCATTGAGGCGTCCCACTTGGGCTTTGTTTCTGATGGCATCTTCCAAAGCTTGAAGCTAAAGGGCCACCAAGAAGGAGACTCCAGTTCTGTCAGCAGCCTAAAAAAGCAAACACAACACAGAAAGTAGTCAATGAGTTAATTTTTTTTTTTGAAAACTGTTTTGACTTTTATAAAGAATGTTACCATTTTATAGTTTTCTTTTCCACAAGCACTCCATAAAGCAGGCATTATTATCCCCACATTTTAGAAAAGAAAACTGAGGCTAAGAGCAGTGGGACATTTGCCTACAGATACAAAACTAACCAGAAGTAGACACACAACAAAAACACACATCTTGTGACTAGAATATTGCTCTTTTCACACTTGACCTGGTGTAATTTTGACCAAAATAAATCCTGATCATAATCTCTAGAGAGCTGTCAAATAGAACTTTCTTCAGTAATCTGTATTGCCTAATCCAGTAATGGGGACATGTGGCTACTGGGCACCTGAAATGCAGCTAATGCAATGATGAATTGAATTTTAAACTTTTTTTTTTTTTTTTTTTTTTTTTTTTGCAGTACGTGGGCCTCTCACTGTTGTGGCCTCTCCCATTGCAGAGCACAGGGTCCGGACGCACAGACTCAGCAGCCATGGCTTACGGGCCCAGCCGCTCCGCGGCATGTGGGATCTTCCCAGACCGGGGCACAAACCTGTGTCCCCTGCATCGGCAGGCGGACTCTCAACCACTGAGCCACCAGGGAAGCCCTAAACTTAATTTTAATGTGGCTAGTGGCTACCATATTGGACAACTCTAAATTAACCACTAATAATATCCAGAGATATATCTAAAAAGACAATAAGAGAGGAAAACAGTGGAAGCAGGAAAGGAAAAGCAAAGGAACAAAGATCAAATGGAATAAACAGAAAACAAATAACAAGATGGTGGAATTATCACAACCATATTAGTAATCATACTAAATGTAAGTGGACTAAATTCTCTAATTAAAAGGCAGATTGTCAGCCTTTAAAGGCAGATGGTCAGTCTATAACAAGACACAGTTATATCTTGTCGACGAGAAGCAATGTGAAATATAAAGATACAGATACACTGAAAGTAAAGGGATTGGAAAAGTAAAGTAAAAAGAATCATGCCAAAAGTAAACTTTAAGACAAGGAGTGTTACTGGGGAAAAAGAGGGACAATGCATAATAATAAGAGGATCAATCCAAAAGAGAGACTTAATGATAGTAAATATGCGTGCATCTAATAACAGAACTTCAAAATTCATTAAGCAAAAACTGGCAAAACTAAAAGAAGAAATAGACAACATACCTGTAGTTGTAGATTTTAACAAACTGCTCTCCACAACTGATACAGCAAGAAGACAAAAGTAATTAATAAGAATATAGACATTTTGAACAACACTATTCAACCATCTCAAACCTGACTGATATTTACAGAAACATCATCCAAATGCTGAATGCACTCTGTTAAGTATATTCAGAATATAAACAATAATAACAAAAAGATTATATATAACAGAGTGGTCAACATGGCAGAGAAGAAACACCTGGAGCTCGCCTCCTCCCACAGGTATACCAAACTTACAACTACTTACAGAGGAACTAACGATGAGAAGGACCCAAAGACTAGAAAGAAAAAATTTTCCACAACTGAAGTTATCAAGAAGGAACTACAACGAGATGGGTAGAAGGGGCAGAGACACAGTATAGTTAAGACCCACATCCCCAGGTAGGTGACATACAAAAGGGAGGACAATCACAATTGCAGAGGTTCTCCCCAAGGAGTGATGGGTCCAAGCCTCACACTGGGCTCCCCAGCCCAGTATTACACAGAAGATAAGCCCCCATAACATCTGACTTTGAAGGCCAGTGGGACTTACATAAGACAGAGCTAGAGGGCTGTAGAAAACAGAAACTCTGCTCTTAAACAACACAAGCAGGCTTCCCTGGTGGCGCAGGGGTTGAGTGTCCGCCTGCCAATGCAGGGGACGCGGGTTCGTGCCCCAGTCCAGGAAGATCCCACATGCCGCGGAGCGCCTGGGCCCGTGAGACATGGCCGCTGAGCCTGCGTGTCCGGGGCCTGTGCTCCACAACGGGAGAGGCCACAACAGTGAGGGGTCCGCGTACTGCAAAAAAAACAAACAAACAAAAAAAAACCACAAGCAAAATCTCACATGCTCTTAGACCCACCACAGAGGGAGTAATCTGAAAGAAGCCTAGGTCAGTCCCACTTGTTGAACCTGGAGAAGGCTGCCAGAGAGGGAGGAGGCCACCAGAACTCCCCCTGGGGACACAGATGCTGGTGGCAGCCATTTATGGGGGCCATTTAGGTTCTACCACGAGGACACTGGTGCTGGCAAGGGCCATTTTGGTGTCTAGACTATCTGCACCAGGACATGGTCCCACCCACCAGCAGGTTGGCCACAGTCCTGGGACCTCCCAGGACTGACAAGCCAGTTACATGAGGAAATGACCCTGACTACCAGCAGGCTGAGACCAGTCCTGGACCCACTGCCCTGTAGTCAGCCACACAAGGACCTGGCACCACCCACCAATGGACTGGAGCCAGCCCCAGGACCTCAGGCCCTATAGCCGACCATACTGGGACACAGCTCTGCCCACAAGCAGGCTGGCACCAGCCCCAGGAGTTTCAAGGCCCTTGCTCCACATACTAGCAAGCTGGTACCAGTACTGGGACTTGTCAGCACCTGCAGACAGCAGTCCAAGGCCCCCCAGGCCCCAAACTCAACTGCACTGGGACCAGGCACCACCCACCAGCAGGCTGAGATAAGCCTCAGGAAACCCCAGGGCCACTCAGTTGGCCGCTCTGGGACCTAGCCTTGCCCACCAGTGGCCAACAGCCTCTGCATTAGGCAAGGCCTGGTAGCCAACTGGGACAGGGACAGCCCTGCCTACCAACATGCCCACAGGGGCATCCCTAGATCATATACCTCTGGTGCTGCTGGGCACCATAGGATGTCTCCTACACAAGCCTACTTCTCCAAGATCAAAAACATAACCAACCTACCTAATTCATAGAAATAAACACAGAAAATTAGGTAAACAAAAGGAGGTGACAAAGGAGCATGTTCCAAACGAAGGAAAAGATAAAATCCCAGGAGAACTAAGTGAAGTGGAGATAAGCAACGTACCCAGTAGAGTTCAAGGTAATGATCATAAAGAAGCTCAACAAACTCAGGGAAAGAATGAATGGCCACAGTGAGAAGTTTAAGAAGAGATAGAAAATACGAAGAAGAACCAAATAGTAACTGAAACTAAAAAATACACTAGAAGGAATCAATAGATTCCTTGATGATACAGAGGAACAGACAGGTGATCTGGAAGACAGAGTAGTTGAAATCACCCAAGTTGAACAGAAAAAAGAAAGAGAAATTTTTAAAAATGAGGACAGTTTAAGATAACTCTAGTCTCATATCACAGTACTATGAGACAAGAAATCAACTATAAGAAAAAAACTGCAAAAAACACAAACACATGGAGGCTAAACAATATGCTAGTAAAACCCAATGGGGTCACAGAAGAAATCAAAGAGGAAATAAAAAAATACTTGGAGACAAAAGAAAATGGAAACATACAATCCAAAATCTGTAAGACACAGCAAAAGCAGTGCTAAGAAAGAAATTTATAGTGATATATGCCTACCTCAGGAAACAAGAAAAATCTCAAATAAACAACCTAACCTTACACCTGAAGGAAGTAGAAAATGAAAAACAAACAAAACCCAAAGTTAGAAGGAAAGAAGTCATAAAGATCAGAGTGGAAATTAATGAAATAGAGACTAAAAAAACAATAGAAAAGATCAATGAAACTTAGAGCTGGTTCTTTGAAAAGATAAATCTTTAGCCAGACTCATCAAGTTAAAAAAGAGAGAGGATCCAAATACACAAAATCAGAAATGAAAAGGAAGTTACAAATGAAACCTCAGAAATACAGAGGACTGTAAGAGATTACTACAAACAATTACATGCCAATAAGACGGACAATCTAGAAGAAATGGATAAATTCCTAGAAATGTACAATCTTCCAAGATTGAGTCAGGAAGAAATACGAACAGACTAATTATAATTATTAATTTAAAAACTCCCAACAAACAAAATTCCAGGACCAGTGGGCTTCACAGGTGAATTCCACAAAACATTTAAAAAGGAACTAATGCCTATCCTTCTCAAAGTATTCCAAAAAATTAAACAGGAAAGAATGCTTCCCAACTCATTCTACAAGGCCAGCATCACCTTGATACCAAACCAGACAGACACTACAAAAAAAGAAAATTACAGGCAAACATCACTGATGAACATAGAAGCAAAAATCCTCCACAAAATATCTGCAAAGCAAATTCAACAATACATTAAAAGGACCACACACCATGATCAGGTGGGATCTATCCCAGGGATGCAAGAATGGCTCAATATCTGCATAGCAATCAATGTGATACACCACATTAACAAACTGAAGAATAAGAATTATATGATCTCAAAAGATGCAGAAAAAGCTTCTGATAAAATTCAACATCGATTTATGATAAAAATGTTCAACATTGGGTCTAGAGGGAACATACCTCAACATAATAAACACCACATATGACAAACCTACAGCCAACATCATACTCAACAGTGAAAAGCTGAAAGCATTTTCTTTAAAATCAGGAATAAGACAAAAATGCCCACTCTTACCACTTTTATGCAACATAGTATTGGAAGTCCAACTCATAGCAATTAGACAAGAAAGAGAAATAAAAGGAATCCAGATTGGAAAGGAAAAATTAAAACTGCCACTGTTTGTAAATGTCACGATACTATATGTAGAAAATCCAAAAGATGCCACCAAAAAACTACTAGAACTCATCAATGAATTCAGTAAAATTTCAGGATACATTGCATAATTGTTAATGGGATTATTTTTTAATTTCTCTGATAGTTTGTTATTAGTGTATAGAAATGTTGCATTTCTATACACTAATAACAAACTATCAGAGAAATTAAAAAATAATCCCATTAACAATTACATCAAAAAGAATGAAATACCTAGGAATAAATCTAACTAAGGCAGTTAAAGACCTATATTTGGAAAACTATAAGACACTGATGAAAGAAATCAAAGGTGACAAAAACAAATGGAAAGATACCATGCTTATGGATTGGAAGAATTAATATTATTAAAATGACCATACTATCCAAGGCAATCTACAGATTCAAAGCAATTCTTATCAAAATACCAATGGCATTTTTCACAAAACTAGAAAAAAAATCCTAAAATTTGTATGGAAACACAAAAGATGCAGAAATAGCTAAAGCAATCCTGAGAAAGAAGAACAAAGTGGGAGGTATCATGCTCTGATTTCAAACTATACTACAAAGCTACAGTAATCAAAAAAGTAAGGTATTGGCACAAAAACAGACACAAAGATCAATGGAACAGAACAGATAGCCCAGAAATGAAGTCACACTTATATGGTCCATTAATCTACAATAAAGAAGGCAAGAATATACAACCCAGAAAAGACAGCCTCTTCAATAAATAATGTTGGGAAAACTGGACAGCTACATGCAAAAGAATCAAACTGGACTACTTTCTCACACCATACACAAAAATAGACACAAAATGGATTAAAGAGTTAAATTTAAGATCTGAAACCATAAAACTCCTATAAGAAAACATAGGCAGTACATCCTTTGACATCAGTCTTAGCAATATTTTTTGGATATGTCTCCGCAGGCAAGGGAAACATAAGAAAAATAAGACACTTGCAAACAATATACATGTACGGGGTTACTATCTAAAATATACAAAGACCTCATACAACTCAACATCAAAAAAACTAAACCCAATTAAAAAAATGGGCAGAGGACCTGAACAGGCATTTTTTCCAAAGAAGACATACAGATGGCCAACGTACACATGAAAAGATGCTCAATATCACTAATTATCAGGGAAATGCAAATCAAAATTACAATGAGATATCACTTCACATCTGTCAGTTGGCTGTTATTAAAAAGACAACAAATAAGAAATGCTGGCAAAGAAATGGATAAAGGGGAACTCTGGAACACTGTTGGCAGGAATGTAAATTGGTACAGCTACAGAAAACTATGGAAAACATTATGGAAATTCCTCAAAAAATTAAAACTAGAACTACCATGCGTTCCAGCAATTCCACTCCTGGGTATTTTTCTGAGGAAAACAAAACCACTAATTCAAAAAGATATATGCACCTCTATTTTCAATGAAGCATTAATCACAATAGCCAAATTACAGAAGCAACCTAAGTGCCCATTGACAGATGAATGCATAAATATGTGGTATATATATAGAATGGAAACCATAAAAAAAGATTGAAATCTTGCCATTTGCAACAACATGGATGGACTTGAAGGGTACTATGCAATGTGAAATAAGTCAGAGAAAGACAAATACTGTATGATTTCACTTATATGTGGAATCTAAAACAAAACAAATGAACAAACATAACAAATCAGAAACAGAGTCAAAGATACAGAGAACAAGCAGGTGGTTGCCAGAAGGGAGAGGAGGATGAGTAAACAGGTGAGAAAGATTAAGAGGTACAAAGTTCCAGGCACAAAATAAATGAGTCAAAGGGATGAATTCAGCATGGGGAATATAGTCAATAACAATGTAATATCTTTGAATGGTGACAGACAGTAACTAGACTTATCATGGTGATTGTTTTGTAATGTACAGAAATTTCAAAACACTTATGTTGTGCACCTGGAACTAATATAGTGCTGTAGGTAAATTACACTTCAAAAAATGATACAGATGAACTTATTTACAAAACAGAAACAGCATCACAGACAAAAGAGAACAAATTTATGGTTACCTAAGGGGAAGGTGGAGCGGAAAGATTAGGAATTTGGGATTAAAAGATACACACTACCATATATAAAACAGATAACCAACAAGGACCTACTGTATAGCACAGGGAACTATATTCAGTATCTTGTAATAATCTGTAATGGAAAAGAATCTGAAAAAGAATATACATACACATATATATGTATAACTGAATCACTTTGCTATACACCTGAAACATTGTAAATCAATTATACTTCAATTAAAATAAATAAAAATCTTTAAAAAGAAAAAAAACAAAGAAACAAACTAATAAAAAAGGAGATCAGTTTTGTGGTTACTGGAGGTGGAGACTGGGGGAAGGGGAAACTGGATGAAGGTAGTCAAAAGGTACAAACTTCCAATAATAAGATTAAGTACTAGGGATGTAATGTATACAACATGATTAATTTAATTAACACTGATGTATGTTATACATGAAAGTTGAAGAGAGTAAATCCTGTAAGTTCTTATCCCAAGGGAAAAAAAAAATTTCTGTTCTATTTTGTATCTATCAGAGACAATGGATGTTCACTAAACTTACTGTGGTAATCATTTCATAATGTATGTAAGTCAAATCATTATACTGGACATCAAACTTACACAGTATGGTAGGGCAGTTATATCTCAATAACACTGTAAGAAAAAAAAAGTATAATAAGTCTTAATAAATTTCAAGTATTGAAATTATATAGAGCACATCCTTTGTCCTCAAAGAAATGAAACTAGAAATCAATAACAAAAAGTTAACTAGAAAATCCTCAAATATTTGGAAACTAAACACAATTTTAAAATAAAGGAAATTAGAAAATATTTGAAGTGAATAAAACTAAAAACATGATACACAAAAAAACAGGGGGATGCAAATAGAGCAGTCATAAGAGGGAAATTCATATCTCTCAATGTATATATTTGAAAACTTCTTAGGAAGGTTTAAAATCAGTGATCTAAGTCTCTACCTCAAAAAGTTACAGATTATACCCAGAGTAAGTAGAAGAAAGGAAAAGTAGGAATCAATGAAATGGGGGCTTCCCTGGTAGCACAGTGGTTAAGAATCTGCCTGCCAAGGCAGGGGACATGGGTTTGAACCCTGGTCTGGGAAGATCCCACATGCCGTGGAGCAACTATGCCTGCGTGCGCCACAACTACTGAGCCTGCGCTCTGGAGCCCATGAGCCACAACTACTGAGCCCATGTGCCACAACTACTGAAGCCCACGCACCTAGAGCCCATGCTCCGCAACAAGACAAGCCACCACCATGAGAAGCCCACACACCACAATGAAGAGTAGCTCCCATTCGCTGCAACTAGAGAAAGCCCGTGTGCAGCAACAAAGACCCAATGCAGCCAAAAATAAATAAATAAATAAATTTATTTTTTTAAACTCAATGAAATGGAAAACAGAAAAAATACAAAATATTAACAAAGCCAGAAGTTGCTTCTTTGAAGTAATTTTAAAAATTAAACACCTAGCAAGAAATAATAAAGAAAAAAATAAAGAAAATGCAAATTACCAATATCAGGAATAAAAAAAGGGGCATCACCACAGATCATTTAGCCTTTGAAAGGTTTATGGGGAATTTTATACTCAACTCTATACCTATAAATGGGACAACTTACATGAAATACACAAAACACTTGAAAAACCCAAAATTTCAAAACTGAGGCAAGAAATAGTTTAATAATAAGAATAGCCTCACAAGGAAATTGAATCTGTAATTTAAAATCTTGCCATAGAGAAAACTGTGGTCCAAGTGGCTTCACTGATGAATTCTGCCAAATATATAGAGAGGAAATCATCATAACTGTATACCAACTCTTTCAAAGTATAGAACAAGAGTGAATGTTTTGCCCATTTAGTTCACAAGACCAATATAACTCCTATACGTAAACCTGATGAGGACATTACAAGGAAATACGTACATAACAATATCCTTCAATAACACAGATAGAGTTCCGTGAAAATATTAAGTCAAATCTAATAATATATAAAAAAAGAATATAATATCATGATTAAGTGATATTAATCCCAGGAAACTGAAGTTGGTTTAACATTTGAAAATTAATCACCGCAACTTATTTCATTGGTAGAAAAACAAAAGGAAAACTGTATAATCATCACAAAAGATGCAAAAACAGATTCTGATGAAATTCAGTACTCATTCATGTTAAAACCCCAGCAAGCTAGAAGGAAATTTCTTCAATCTGATAAAGGACATCTATAAAAGCATACATGTATGTATCTATAAAAAAAAATACATGTAACTGTATGCCTCATGTTGAAAAAGTCAGTGTCTTCTGTTTAAGATCAGAAACAAATTTTAAAAAATGGGCAGACTTCTAAAGTATCTGAATATTGAAAGTATTCTCCAAATCTACACAGAGATCCAATGGCAAAGGGTAGAGCCTTGTCAGCACAAGGCACTTAAACATAACCTCTGACTAATCAATGGCTGACCACTAAGCCATGCTGATGCAGGGACAACCACCAGGAACCAAGCCATGCTTAAAAATTAAAACACAAAAAAAAAACAAAAATAAAAAAGCTACACATGACAGTGGAAACACACTCCACAGAGTTAGTTCAGGCAAATTACTAAAATGAGTAAACAAATAAAAACAACCACAAACACCACCATCCTGTGGCAAGGAGGGAGATCAGAATCCAGAGTTGCAACAATGTATTATTTAAAATGCCAAGTTTTCTACAAAGAAGTATTAGATATGCAAGGAAACAGAAAAATGTGACTCATACACAGGAGTAGAAAAAAAAGTCAACAGAATCCATTTCTGAGAGCACTCATATACTGGACTTAAGAGGTGAAGATGTCAAAGAAGTAATTATAAATGTTCAAGAGTTAAAGAAAACCATGTTAAGAAGAGTAAAGAAAAGTATAGTGACAATGATTCATCAGAGACTATCAAATCAGAGAGAGAAATTATATAAAAAAGAACCAAATGGAATTTCTTAAATTAAAACAATAGTAAGATACATCCTAGTTAAACCACTGAAAGCCAAAGACAGAGAGAAAACTGTGAAAGCAGCAACAGAAAAATGATTTATCATGAATAAGGGAATCATAATAATATTAACGGTTGACCTCTATCATAAACAATGCGCACCAGAAGGTAATGGGATGACAAAAGCCAAGTTCTGAGAGAAATAAAACTGCCAGTAGAGAATTCTACACCAGCAAAACTATCAGGGAAAATACATTACCAAACACATAAATGCTGAGAAACTTCACTGCTAGCAAGCCTGTTTCCTGAAAAAAAGACTAAAGGATGTTCCTTGGGCTGAAAATAAAAGACACCCCCAGAAGGAAACTCAAATCCACACAAAGAAACAAAAAGCACTGGTAATGAGATCATGCAGGTAATTAGAGAATATAAGTATTTTGTTTACTTTTCCTAACTGATTTAAAAGATAATTGCATAAAATAATAATTTTAAATTATACTGAGGCTTATAACATATAAAGATATAATATATATGAAAAATAATGGCATAAAAGGGGGTTAGGAGTGTGACAACAGATTGTAACTCAGGTCCACAGGTAGAAATGATGTGTACTGAAAGCAGTTTTTGGATTAGAATAAAATATTCTATATTTTTCTTTCTTCTCTTAATTTCTTTAAAATATACAAGACTGTACAAAGTAATAATTATAGTACTGTTTTATTGCGTTTAAAATATATATAGATGTACTGTGTATGACAATGGCACAAAGGTGGGGAGGGAATGAAGCTATAATGGAGTACATTAAATTGGCATTAATCTGAAATAGATCATAAGATGTACATTGTAATATCTAACAATTAAGAAAATAATTTTTAAAATACTAATGAAATAATTTAAATAGTACACTAGAAAAAAATCTAATGCACACACAGAGGTGGTAAAGGAGAAACAGAAAGAAAAAAGCTACAGACATATAGAAAACACACAGCAAAGTCACAGAAGTAAATCCAACCATACCAATAATTAGAATAAATGTAAATGAATAACACTGTAATCAAAAGGCAGAAGTTGTCACTCTGGATTAAAAAAAAAGATTAGACTATATGTTGTTCATAAGTGACACATTTTAAATTCAAAGATATAGACTGCAAGTAAAAAGAGAAAAGATACACCACACAAACAGTGATCCTAAGGGAGGTATAGAGTTATACTATTGTTATTAGACAAAATAAAAAATTTTTAAAAATTAACACAGACGAAGAGAGTCATTTTATAATGATAAAAGGGTCAATTCATTATGAAGAAACAATAATTATGAATATATACACACCTAACAATAGAATCACAAAATACATTATGAAAACATTGACAGAATTGAAGGAGAAATAGACAATTCAACAGTAATAGTTGGAGACTTCAATGCCCTACTCTCAAAATGGACTGAAAAAACCATCAAAGATACAGAACACTTGAACATTATCAACCAATTCCATCTAACTGGTATCTAAATAACGCTTCATCCGACAACACTAGGATGTACACTCTTCTCAAGTATAAATGGAACATTCTCCCACATAGATGCTATGCTAGACCATGGGTCAGAAAACTTTTTATACAAAAGGCCAAACAATAAATATTTTAGGCTTTGAGGACCAACCGTCTCTGTTACAAATATTCAATTCTTCCATTAGACCAGGAAAACAACCACAAATGAATGGGCATGGCTGTGTCCCAATAAAACTTCATTTGTAAAAATAGGAGGTGGGATGAATTTAGTCCGCTGTCATTTGCCAGCTCCTTGCTAAGTCATAAAACAGGTCTCAATAAATTCAAAAAGATTTAGATAATGCAAAGTATCTTTGTTCCCTGACCATGATGGAATGAAATAGAAATCAACAGAACAGAATTTCAGAAGACCACAAATATTTGGAAATTAACCCACTTCCAAATAACCAATAGGTTAAAGAAAGAATCCTGAGGACAATTAGAAAATGGTCTGAGCTACATAAAAATAAAAATACTGCATACCAAAGTTTATGGGATGCAGCTAAAGCAGTAATTAGAGGGAAATTTATAACCATAAAACCTGTATTACAAAAGAAGATCTCAAATCAAAAACATAAGCTTTCACATTAAGAAACAAGAAAATAGAAGAGCAAATTAAAGAGGGGAGGAAATCAATGAAATGGAAAAGAGAAATATAAAAGAAAAATCATTTTAAACAAAAATTAATTATTAGAAAATATCAACAAAATTGACAAACTGTTCAGTTGGACCAACCAAGAAGAAAGAACACAAAAATTACTAAAATCAGGACTTCCCTGGTGGTCCTGTAGGTAAGACTCCACGCTCCCAATGCAGAGGCCCCAGGTTTGACTCCTGGTTGGAGGACTAGATCCCACATGCATGCCACAACTAAGAGTTCACATGTGGCAACAAGAAGCCCTCATGCCGCAACTAAAAGATCCCACACGCCACAATGAAGATCCTGCGTGCCACAACTAAGACCCAGCACAGCCAAAATAAATAAATAATCTTTTAAAAAATTACTAAAATTGGGAATGAAAGCAGAACATTAATACAGACCTTACATAAATGAAAAGGATTATAAAGGAAGCCACAAGCAACTTTATGCTACAACATTAGACAATTTAGATAACATTTTAAAATTCCTAGAACAACACAAACTACTAAACTGACTCAAGAAGAAAAGGAAAATTTGAATATACCTATTCAAGTAAAGAAATGAATTGGTAATTATATTCCACTCACATAAAAAACTCAGGCCCAGTTGGCATCAGTGGTAAATTCTATTAAGTGGTAAAATCTATTAAGATTTAAAGAAGAAATAATACCAATCCTTCACAAATTTCTCCAGAAACTACAGATGAGGGACAGTATTACCCAAACCAAATTTAGATAAACACATCACAAGAAAGAGAACTACAGACCAATAAACCTCATGACTACAGACACAAAATCCCCAACAAAGTTACCAAACCAAACCCAAAAGGACTATGTACCATGACCAAGTGGGACTTATCACAAGAACAAAAATATCTGAAATGTTTAGTATCTGAAAATCAATTAAGATACTACACTGTATTAACAGAATCAAGGACAAAAACCACATGACCATCTCAATAGATGGTGAAAATGCTTTTGATAAAACCCAATATTCATTCTTAATAAAAACACTAAATGAACCAGATATAGAAGTGAACTTCCTCAATCTGATATCAGAAACCTACAGGCAACATCAAACTTAACAGTAAAAGACTGAATGCTTTCTCCCCTAATACTGGGAACAAGTAAAGGATGTCTGCACTCACCACTTCCAGCCAACACTGTATTACAAATTCTAGATAGTACAATTAGGTAAGAAATAGAAATAAAGGGCATCAAGATTAGAAGCAAAAAAGTAAAACAATATTCACAGAAGACATGATTCTGCAGGTGGAAAATCCTACAGATCCACACAGAAGCCACTAGGACTAATAAACGAATTCAGAAAGTTGGCTGGATACAAGACAAGATCTATTGAAGGCCTTCCAATTCGAGGACTAGATAGAGTAGATACGCTTCTCCCTGTTCTCCCCACTAAATACAGCTTAAAACCCTGGATATTGGATATTATATATGAAACACACATAAGATTATGGAGAGTGGAGAGAAAAAGTCAGGCTGGTAGGTCTCAGGACTTCAGAAACTCTGAGGAAGCGAGTTCTCTTTTTATTTACTATATTCTGAACTGAGTCCTGAAGAAGCCAGAAACCTGGATAAACAGACAATAAATAAATAAATAAAAGAAAGCCTACTCTCCCTACCCTATAGAAAAGGGGAAGCTGACAAGACAGAGAACTTTTAGTCAATAACAGCTCTACTCCAGCCAAACTCCCCAGAAAGAAGTGCAGCCCACTCCCACCCTCATTAGCAAACACCATATGAGGAGCCTAGACATGGACCCTCTCCTACCTGCACTGAGGGGGTACTTCTTCCTAACTGAGGTAGTGTCAGAGAAGGCCATGTGAGGAGCCAGCAGTAATGAGGGAAACCTTACAGGTCAACATAGGCCAGGACGGGGTAACAAGACAGCCCTCATTCTCCCAATCAGGGTGGTATTAGCAGAGGCCTATGGGGAAACCTGAAATTCCACTCCCAGTCAGTAGCAACAGGTGTCCTTTTCCATCCTAAGGCATAAACTAGGGCCAAGAGAAGAATCTGGACTCTCATCCCCACATGGCAGTAAGAAGAATCAGCTTCTTGCTCCCCGGGGCAATGTGTCAAAGAAAGATCTGCTAAAACAGAATATAATGTCCAGAGTCCCATAAGATAATACCCTATACAATAGAGAAAAGAGAATAGATAGATTAGTGGTGACCTGGACTAGGGTGAGAACAGAGAGTGACAGCAAATGGGCTTGAGGCAACTTTTGGGGGTGATGGAAATGTCCTAAAATTGAACTATAGTGATGTTTGTCCAACTTTGTATATTTATTAAAAATCATTGTTCATATAAAATGAATGAATTTTGTGGTATGTAAATTAGAAAGCTGTTCTAAAATATCTACACAGACACAATGGAGTAAAAAAACATCTAAAATAGGGGAAAAAAAAATTAGCCACAAAGAAACAGTAAATTCTCTTTAGCAATAACATACGCAAAGAGGACAATGGAAAAACATCTTCAAAACGTTGAGCTAAATTTGGCTCAACTGTGAAGAGCCAAATTATCATTCAGAGTGTCAGTAAAATAAAGGCATTTTCCAACATATAAAGACTGAGACAATACTACTTACTCACAAACCCCAGTGAAAACAGAATCAGACCAATTATTTCACCAAGTAGATTCCAGAAAACTGCGATCAAGTCTGCGTTACTAACACGTCCTCGTTTCATTTAAAGAGACATGTGTGAACCTGTGTGCTTAACTGAACAGAACAGACTGCATTTTGGATTTGACCTCCACCTTATGCTGATATAGCATGAACCAAATTTTACTCTTGTACTGGGCAAAGGCAGATGGCTGACCACATGACTGCTATGGCCACATTTCCAAGATAAAATCTGGACACTCCAACAATAGATTTCCTAGTATCCTATGCAAAGTGCTTAGAAACCCAATGAAACGTAAATTGTAATTATATCTTCCAGTCACAATTCTTGACAAACAACTGAGGTGATGGTTCTAAGACACCAAATAAATTCTTTTATTTTAGCTGTGCCTCTTTTCTCGGTTGACATACATAATACCAAAAAGTAGGAAGTGTCTAATCCAGAATTTTAATATATGTAAATAAACTTTGTTTTCTAAAAATTCACTATGTAGTCCTTATTTTACCACAGAATGTGAGGAAGTGGTGAAGATCTGATTAAAGAATGGCATGGCTGTTGAATGAGCATTAGGGAACCAGGGCTCTTAACTCCCTCCCAAGAGGCAGCTGCAAATAAAGCCTCTGGATGCCAACCTCACTGACAAGACCTGCTCCAGTCACTCTGACGTTCTGCGCCACCCCTTGCTTCTGCTCTGTAATGTGGACTTTACCTGGTATTTGTCTGCCCATTCACCCAACATAGTTATATTTAAAGTGTAAAAAATGGTCACAGGAACTGTCCAAGAACCCATGATATTATATAATTTAAGGTTTACAATCCTAGACATTACTCCTTGCGAAATTATTGGATTAAAAATGTCACAACATGCTCAAAGATGGAAGTTTAAAGTTCAATAAGATACTAATTGCAACGGATTGAAACTCAAATATTTTTAAATCCAGGGATTCAAAAGGATTTTAAAAATAATAACTGAACATCTTTTGAGGATAAAGAACAAAGTCATTACCTTGAAAACTGCTAAATACAGAAAAACAGCAAACCTCCATGAAATCTGCCCCAGAATGAAATGGTACATGAAGGGCAGCATCTATTCATGAAAGCCATATAGTTAGTGGCAGCAGGGAAGATGGTGGAATAGGAAGCTGCAGGAATCTGTCCCTCCAGCAAAATGAAGGAACTGGCAGAACTGTCTGAAGCAACTATTTTGGAACTCTAGGTCAAGGAGAACATCTGCAGCATCCAGCAGTGAGTTTGATGGAGAGACCAATAAATTTCAATCAACTTCTGCTTTCAAGCAGTAGCAGCTACCAACCCCCATCCCACAAATCCATAACTGGCAGCTGTGGGAAAGCCACAAGTATTCTTAGTATGGCCTGTTGAAGCCAGGGTGGGCAATAAAGACCTTTCCTCCAAAAACTGGGACTGTGAGTCTGATTGGGGCTTCTGATTGCTGAGAGGTTGGCACAGAGTTTTCTACCACCATGAGCTGAAGTGGCTTCCCAGCCAGGAGGGAATTGAGAGAAACAAGACCTATTTACTTTTTCCTTCTTCGGAAATTCAGTGACCACACTTAACAAGGAATACACGCTTTGAAAAAATAATTTGGAAAAGTCACAAAAAGTCAGTTCCAACCCTCAGCAAGCAAAACCCAGCAACCCCTGAGGCATAGGAGAATTAGATTTCCAGAGTATTATCAGTCAGCTTGGGCTGCCACAGACTGGGTAGCTTAAGCAACAAATATTTATTTCTTACAGTTCTGGAAGCTGAAAAGTCCAAAGTGTTCAGTCTCTACTAAGGCCTAGTAGCAGGCCAAGAACTGTTTCTCAAAAGGAAAGTAGTTATCTGCAGAGGATAGCAGGGCTTTGCTCCAAAATCCTAAGGGTGAGCACTGTGATTCCCTATAGAGGTCTGCAAAAGGCTCCAAAGAGCACCCCTATCTGCCACTGACCCATCATATACCACTGGATCATATGGCCCAAGTGACAGAGCAGCTCTGTGGCAATCTGGACCTGTTTCAGAGCCTTCTCTTGCTCTAGGCCCTACTCAAAACTGGCAGCTTTCGAGTCACTTGGTAAATGTGCCAGAGTAACACACCCAAATGAGGAATATGTTGCTTCCAAAACACTAAGAAGCATTGTGCCTCCTTTCTGGTTGTAGGAAGAGCCAGATGCAACAACTTAACCTTCACCATAGAAGAGATACTCCAATGAGCCATACACCATTGGACTTCTAAAAATTTCACTGAAGTAGAAGGCCCTTGAATTTGTCAGATTTCCCATCCTCTGACATGCAAATATCTTATGAGTCTAGAGTAGTTGCTACTTCTTACTCAGTCCAATCAGCATTAATAGCATGCTATCTTGTGGAAGAGAAAGGCATCAAGATCTTTGTGAACTATATTATGACATAGGGCTGAAAAGTTGGTATACCCCTGAAGTAGGACAGTGAAGGTGTATTGCTGGCCTTGTCAGCTGATAGAAACTGCTTCTGGTGGTCTTTACTAACAGGGATGGAAAAAAAGCATTTACCAGAGCAGGTGCTGCAGACCAGGTACCAGAGGATGTGTTAATTTGCTCAAGCAGTAAAACTACATCTGGAATAGCAACTGCAATTATAGTCACCACCTGGTTAAGTTTAAGATAATCCACTGTCCTGAAAGATCCATCTTTTTTCTGCACAAATAGGTGAGCTGAATGGAGATGGGGTAGGACTCACTATCCATGCATCCTTCAAGTCCTTGAAGGTGGTACTAATCTCTATAATCCCTCCAGGAATGCAAAATTGCTTTTGGTATACTATTTTTCTAGGTAGAAGCAGTTCTAGTGACTTTTACTTGGTCTTTCCCACCAGAATCTCTCTCATTCCAGAGGTCAGGGAACCAGTGTGGGGATTCTGCCAGTTACTGAGTATGTCTATTCCAATTATATACTCCAGAACTAGGAAAAATTACCATAGGATGGGTTCAGGGGCCATCTCACTGAGATGAACCTGAGCTAAAACTCTACTGATCACGACCTCCATAAGCCCCTAGGTGAGCCACAGTGATGTTTTGGGTCTCCTAGAATCAGTGTCAGTTTGGAGCCAGTGTCCAGTAGTCCCTGAAAAATCTGATTTCCTTTTCCCCAATGCACAGTCACCCTGGTAAAATGCCGTATGTCTCTCTGGGAAAGGCTGGGAGAAAGATTAACAGTACAAAATTTGGTAGCATACTGAGGTCCTTCCACAAGGGGACCCACCCTCCCCGTCATTCAAGGTGTTCTGGGTGTGTAAACCGGGTCAAATCTAGAAATCAATTAAGGAGCCGTGACTTTTTTTTTTTTAAATTCAGGTTAGATGCTTGTTCACATGACCTAGAACTCTTCTGCTTAACAGATCAAGTAAGAATTGAGCAGACTGCCCAACTATTTCTCTTCTAGGGGCACATGACCAACTAGCTAATGCCATAGGTCTCTGGGAGTCAGACTATTCTGATTGCTGCTTTGACTCTGTTGTCCATTATGGTAACCAACCCCAATTGTCTTTGGTGATTAAGTGCTACCACTTAGCCCTGCCACCCCAGGATCCAATTATCCCTGCTGCATTTAAGGATCCCAGCTCAGTGGCTTCCCAGCTCAGATCCCAGCCACTTCCCACTGTAAGTTCTGGCCTACAGAGAAGAGCAACCACACAGCTCAAGGATGCTGGGGCTCCCCTTAAAAATTTATTTCTCACAGTCATGGTAAAAAGTATGTCTTCTTGGAGCCTGCCAGGATGGGCGAGGAGATCTCACATAATAAATCTATTCTACCATTCCAATCTTCCTCAGTCTTGGATCCTTCCTCTGGAGTATACCAAGGCAGTTCTGACATTTCAGACTCCATTTAGAGTAAGCCACCTTTTAGTCCACATCTCAGCCAACCAACCAAACTGTTAGAGCCTTTCTAACTCCTCGAGCCATGGTACCAAATCCAGGATCTCTGCTTAGTGGGTCCATTTCAGTAAAGTCAGCGCCATCCAACTTCATATTCCTCTCACCATCACCCCACACCCAAGATATCCATTCCCACAGGATTTCTGTCTGTATAAATTGGAAAAATCATGCAGTTCTTTCAGAGTGCAGTGCACCTCTTCATGGGCCACACTTTATGCCTCATCTTCTGGGCTGTGCTGAGACTTAACTCTAACAATATACCTGGAAGCAAAGGGGGGTGGTGGGGGTGGGTCTTGAAAGAAATCTGCACCGTCTTGCAAAGCAATTATCTCGGGGGAGGCCATTACAGCTTCCTCAGGCAAAGTGTGGTTAATCACCTCAGATAGGGCAGGAAGGGCTGCTTCTACTGGCAAAGAAGACTCATCAGAATTTAGGGGTTCTATTTTCTCAGTTTCATCAGGATCTTCCCATATGTCTACATTCCAATTTTCAGGATCCCATTTCTCCCCTATCAATACCCTCAGTTTAACAGCAGACACCATGCAAAGTGGAGATTTCAATTTACATTGTAATTTAGTCACTCACAGGATGACACTCCGGATCTGAATTTCAGAAATCTCAGTGCTGCAGCTACGGGACCTAAGGTTTTCTTTCAAGGCAGATATAGAAATGTTCAGGTCATTATTGGTTACTCTGAACTCATCCTTTCCTTTCCACACTTTGTCCAGTAGAGTTAGAGCAGCCAGCCAATCTCATTACTCATTAGCTTGACAAAAATGTTATTAGGTATCAAATACATGGTCACTCAGAGCCTTTTTAAAATATTTGATTACGAGTATCCCATGATGATTATTTTACATATCACCATTGCCACATCATCAGTGCCTTCTATACCACTTGAAATAAGAGTTATTAGTCGCTTTAAATCTAATCAGATTAGATTCCAAAAACCTTAGAATTCATAAAACTCACCCTTCGGTACAGAAAGAGAAAGAGGGAGGGGGCCAGGGAGATAGAAAGGGAGACAGAGAGGGAAGGAGGGACGTAGGGACAGAGAAACAGAGAGAGAGAGAGAAAGAGAAGAGACCACATTTTGTGAAGACTACTGAAAACACTGTAAACTGCATAAATCTAGGACTGTCATGGGAAGAGAGACCAGATATTCTCAGACCACAGAGCACTGCTCTCAAACACTGTGACCACAGCCCTTTTCATCAGAACCAAAAATTTCACAGTCCACCCAGGCCTTCCCATACAAGACATAACATACTAAGACAAGGCTATCCATAACAACCCAAGAGATAAGAGAATAGGGCATCCATGAAACAATAATAGGCTGCTATTCAAAAGGAACATTGGAAAAGAAAAAATAAGTCTTGGAAATTACAAACATGATAACAGAAATAGAAGGTAGGAAGATAAAATTCAAGAAATAAAAGCAGAACAAAAGGATGAGGAGAATGAAAAATGAGAACAATATCAGAAGATCAGTTCAGGAAGTCAGATAACAAAAAAAGGAGAAGTTCCACATTTTAAAAACTGAGGGGGAAAAATTATCAAAGAAATAATACAGGAAATTTCCCCAGCTCTGATGGACAAATTAGAGAGCTCACTGAGGGCCTACCACAATCGGCTTGAAAGGACCCACGCCAAAGAGCATCGTGAACCCCAAGACCACTCCAGGAACACCAGTCAGCTGCTCTCTGGATAACTAACCACAGAGCTACACAGTATGGTGCCCTGCATGCACCCTTCCTGTTCAGGTTTTCATATTTTAACTCAATGTTTTTCCTATAGTATTATTTGGCATATTAAAAAAAAAAACCTTATAGGGCTTCCCTGGCGGCGCAGTGGTTGAGAGTCCACCTGCCGATGCAGGGGACACGGGTTCGTGCCCCGGTCCGGGAAGATCCCACATGCCGCGGAGCGGCTGGGCCCGTGAGCCATGGCTGCTGAGCCTGCGTGTCTGGAGCCTGTGCTCCGCAACGGGAGAGGCCACAAAAGTGAGAGGCCCGCATACCGCAAAAAAAAAAAAAAAAAAAAAAAAAAGCCTTATAAATGGTATCCTGCTGTACACATCTCTCTGCAACTTGCTTTGTTTTTTTAATACTGCTTTGGGATTTATTCAAGCTGATATGTATAGATCTAACATATAACAGTTACCATGAAAGAATTAGTCTATTTTGTGACTAAAACATAGCTTATATACCCAATCCCCCTTGAGAAGCAACTGACTGCAATCGCTCGCTTCCATCCACAATCCTTTAATGAAAGTTCATGTCCACACATGCTGTGCACAAGTGCCAATGTTTCCCTAAGATACACATCTGAAAGAGCAAGGTCACAGTCATGGGGTCTGTGCACCTCTGGCTTCACTAGGTATTGACAACTGCTCTCCTAAGTGGCTGAACCATTTCATATTATTGACAAAAACATTACAGTTCTTATCACCCCACATCTTAACCAACAGCTGGTGCTACCCAACTAATACATGTGTTGGTTTAATTTACCTTTCCCTAATCACTAGGGATGCTAAACTCCCTTTTCATTGGTCTTCTGGGATTTCTCATTGGTGAGACACTGTGGCAGAGACAACTAATGATCCCTAGTACCCATTTTCCTGTTCTTCCTTCCATAATGGAATACCTGAGTAATCTCTCACAACTACCCCGCTTCTTTGTTCCTCGGTGTAACTATGAGATTAAGTCCTACCAGTAGGATATGAGCAGAAGTAATATGTGCAACTTTGGGGTCACCTTCTTAAAGACAAGGCTGTGTTCCCTGGCCTCCCTCTTTGTTCCCCTTTCCCATTGGCTGCGAATGAGTGATACCAGCAACTTTTGATGTAGTGATGGTGCCATGTGATAAGACAGGAGACCTTCTAGCCAACATGCAGCCAGAGGTGAAGGCCTAAAGCAGAGCTTTCTATCTGCCTGGGATAACTACCTTCCTCTGGATCATTATATGGAGGTCTAGCTTATTTCAACCACAATATTTTTGGATCTCTGTTATAGTAGCTTCTTAGCCTGAACTCTAGTCAACGGCCTTTACTAACTTTTCTGCTGAATTGCCTTTTTCTCATTTTGCCTTTAACTAGCTGGGTATTAATCCTTTGTTGGGATGTGGGTAGGTATCACAAATACTTTCTCCCAGCCTCAGGTTCATCCTTTCACTTTGTTGTTTGTCAAAAGAAGATTTACAAACCACCCAATTGTTCTCCAAAAGGATTATACCAATTGTCATTCCTAATAAGCAGTGTATGAAAATGCTTATTCACTATCCTCAGTTGGTATTGTGTATTCTTACTTTTAATTGTTACTAATTTGATCATTAAAACCTAGATTTCCATTATTTTAGTGTGCATTTCTTTGATTTCCAGTGCAAATGAACATTCTTCTAAATCTCTGGTCTCTATGTCCTGTTATGTATTGAAGATATTTAATAGGTGTCTCAATTTCCTACAGGAATGTTGTGTTATTCTGCGAGGGCTGACTGCTATAACAACTCCCGAAATCTTAAGGGCCTAGCCCCAATAGAGGATTATTTCCTGTTCACACTGTAGTCCAATTGAGGGCTGGGGTCAGCGTTCTGCTCTGGGAAGCCATTTGAGGCCCTAAACTCTGTCTAACTAATGTTTCTGTCCTAGGGCCTTCGAGTCCTGGAGGATTCCAGCAGGTAAAGGGGAAGACAGTACTAGAGATTGGGTAGCAGGGCTTTTAGAGACTAGGCCTGCAAGTGACCTACATCACTTCTGCCACAACTCAGTCATATAAACCCCAAACTGCAAGGGAGGGTGGAAAAATGTCTAGCCATGTTCCCATGAGGAAAACTCACAAAGGTCTGGTGATCTTACATCTCAACCACCATAAGCACCCCCTCTAAGAATAAGATGCAGGGCCCTGTTCCCTGTAGCTCTAGCACGATGCCCTTTACCACATAGTGCTTAGAAATAGCAACAGGTGGTAACTGCAGAGTGGGGTCACTCAGAGGCAAGGGGTCTCACAAACAGCAGCCATGCAGCCCTGGTCTGAGACAGGGGGCCCACATTCAGGGCCCATCACTGAGAGGCTGCCACCTCATCCTGAGCTCTCAAGCAACCATTCCAGACATGGGGGAGAGGTTATTCCTACTAGACTCTAAGATCGCTGACTTACCTTGTATGTCTTATAGTCAGTGCAGCGCTTCTCAAAGTGTGGTCTTTGAGACCCTCCAAAGGAGTCTGGGAGGTCAAAGTCACCTCATACAATACCACAACACTATTTGGCTATTTGGCTTTTTACTCTCATTCTTTCATGAGTGTAGAGTGGAGTTTCCAGAGACCATGTGACCTGTGATAATCACAGCAGACTGACTGCAGAAGCAGGCATGAGAATCCAGCTGTTTTCTGCTAAGCTTTACTTTAAATAGAGGTACAAAAATCTCAAACAGTGCCACTCTTCTCACTACACGTTTTGCTTTATACAAGTTATTTTTCATTAAAAAAATGTTATTTATGTTACTAGGTCATGGATTTATCATTGTACTTTTTAAATAAATAATTATTTAATTTCTTAGTTTTAAAAAAATATGGTACATATCGGTATATATAACCCACATCAACGAAAGTTCTTTGGGTCCTCAGTTTTTAAGGTGGGTGGAGTGGCCCCCAAGACTGAAGGTTTGAGAGTGGCTAGTGCAGTGGCTAAGATGGCAGCTTCTGAAGCCAAAATGCTTTGGCTCAAACCTTGCTGCTCTACAACTATGGAAAAGAAATTAAGATAAACTACGCTAACGAACTTAGTGTGTGTGATCTTGAACAAATTACCCGGCCTCTCAGCCTCAGTTTCCCCATGGGTAAAATGAAGAACAACACACTCTTCTTGACTTGTCTGCTGATTCAGTGAGGTAATCCCCCTTCAACACTTAAAACTGTCCTTGGCACATACTGCACACTTAGCGAACGCTGGCCCTCATTACTTGCACGCCCACAGCAGTCAGCCCAGTGTAACTGTCCACAACAGGGGCACAGCATGTGTTTTCAGAAGGCTGAATGTGTAATAAATACGGGATGATGGAAAAGATACCATACCTCAGCCATCCAAAGGTCAGGTTATGATTACAGTGTTTGTTTACCTGTCAGCCACATCCAGGTCAGATTCCATCTTGTCCAGGCCTCTCGAGATACTGTCAAGCTGCTCACCCTGATGGTGAAGGACTCTGGCTGTGTCTTCCAGACGCTTCTGGGTACAGGCCATCAGACCAGTCAACTCCTTCCCCTTGGTCATGGGGGAGGATGATTCCTCAACAGCAGCTCCTGACTGGGACAATAGCATCTCTCTCCAGAAATGCTCGATGATGCTGAAAACGACATTTCGACTAGGCTGCAAGGAACTGAACCAGTGCTTGTTGTGGTCCTTTTCCAGGATGGTAATAGAACTGAAGATAAAATAAGAAGCTTCTTTCTTGATCTCAACTATACTAGAAAGAGGAAAGTTGACAAGAATTTCTCTAGTTTTATCAGTCATAAATTTTAGTGAGAGAGAAGTTAATGAAAGTTTTCCAGGGACCCATTGCTTCTCAAGTTCTAAATAATAGGAGCATGGCCAGGTGTGGACGCAGATGTCTCTGCTCATCTGGTTCCTAGGTCGGTTTGTACTACGGCCAAGGTCACTCTGCCTCTGAAGGAGAGGGGGACAAATTAGTGGATAGATGAGCCTAAAATAGGACATCACACTTGGACTAGAGATACTAGGACACTGACAGCAAGGATATGGTCTGGATTCCAAGCACACTGGAGACTCCAGCACATGGCCAAGTCCTCACCTAGCAAGGACTCTCACACCACCTGTGATAGGCAGGATGAAGACCTTGCCCTACTCAGCAGAGAGGTACGGGCTGGGGCCAGACTTGTGCTTGACCCAAAGCATCAAGGTCCCCAGGGGCTCTTCACTCACCAGAGCACCCACATTGGGACCAGGGTTCACAGCTGATGTGACCAAAAGAAGAAAATCACTGGAAAAGACCACCCAAGGATTCTTCATAGGAACACCATCAGCTGTGATGACCCCTATCAACTACACACTCTACAAGTTTCCAAACTAACATTCTCCTTTTGAAATTTTTATAAATTTACTTAGTTTCATATAGAAAATAATCTTACAGACAACCTTTTCCATTCTTGTAATCCCAACTAATTTTATAGGGTTCTACATAATTATATAATTATATGTATATATTTTATATATAGTTATACATAACAAAGGTGTACTATTCACCATTTGCACTTATCAATGCATTTTTTTTTTTTGACACGCTGCACGGCTTGTGTGATCTTAGTTCCCCAACCAGGGACTGAACCCAGGCCCTCGGCAGTGAGAGTGTGGAGTCCTAACCACTGGACTGCCGTGGAATTCCCTGTGGATGCATTTTAAAGTCATGAATGACAGATTTGAAACAACCCTTGTAGAACACTTAGTCCAACCTTCTCATTGTACAGATAAAGAATATAAGGCCAAGAAAAGATGAGGACTTTGTACAAGGTCAAACCACAAGTTCATGATATTAACATGGCTAGAACTAGGCAGGGTAATGCCTAGTCCAATGCTCTTCCAATTAGAGGTCCACCTGTAATATGGCGTTTCTTCTTTCCTTTCTCCTCCTTCTTTCCTTCTTTCTTTCCTTCCTTCCCTCCTTCCTCAAATCCTCGTTCTCTCTCTCTTGCATGCACGCACGCACGCGCACGTGCGCACACACACACACACACACACGAGTTTAATTATGACATGATTTCACTTATAAAAACAGGAGAAGACATAATATTATCCCTAAAAATGTTGAAACGTGTGGACTTTTACAGAATGGTACAGGGATTCTCTGCATTTGGTTAACAAGTTTTAAGCCCCTACCATGCCACGCTGGGCTGCAAGTACAAAAGAAACAACAATGACATAGTCCTTGGTTCATGGAGCTTAGAGTCCACTGGAATTCTATAAACTTCCTCATTGAGTTATATTCTAAAGACTCAGACTCTTCAATGTAATTACTGTACTAGACGCCACATCAAGCAGCACAAGCCTGGACAGCAAAAGAAAAAGGCAGTACCTGCACCTGAAGAACCTGAATTGAATTGAGATTCCTAATTATGAAGAAACAAAGTGATTTGAGATTAGGCAATGTATTATCAAATATGAAATACGTTAATGTAAACAAAACCCCAAAGCTCATAGGGTTGTAGGCATGATACGGAATGTAAGGAAGTCTTAAGTGGACTACAGTGGCAGTCTAATTGGTCTCCTGCCTTTGGTACTCCAAAATACCCCCCCACTGCCACTGCAATTTTCTTTCCACAGTAAGAGAGGCCCCATCCAGCCCTCGGCCTCTCCCACCCTCTCTCTCCCTTGTGGGGCTGTATGGAACTTATGCACACTTACTGTGTTAAATGGTAGGATGACCACTTGTTATTTGACTGCAAGCTCTCAAAGGGCAATGACCATATTTTATTCATAATCCTAACTCAGGAAACACTTTGTGACTGAATAAATGGAACAGACACTCGTGGTTTATGGTATCTGTCCATCTGTGACTCTCAGCATAGCTGAGGTCAATGCTCAGGCTGGTCTCATCCTACTGCTTAATGAAATACTGCACATACAAGGTACGGACATTATGGAGGCAATTCTTCACGGTGCTTCTCCACATTTTATGTCAAAAACTGACATAAAATTTTATGTACCAAAAACTGTCCCAGGCTATCTTCCTTGTAACTGTGGACAGTGTCTCCCTCCTGGTTGAAAGAAGATCTGTTTCCTGACCAGGATAATAGGTCAGTGTCCCCTTGGAGGCAAGTGTTGGGCAGATTTGCTAGCAGCCCCCTCATAAGCTGTGACACAAACCCATGGTATATGCAGCATCCACCTGTGCCCTCAGAATGTAGGGGGCAAGGGGAACAGATGCACACATGAATCCTGCTGTGCCATGCATAACAGGCCCTTTCTGACAGAGGGCCTCCTCTCTTCTGCCACATCTACAAAACTATGGCAGGCTCACTCTTCAACCCGCAATAAAGTCTCAGACCCTTCACAATCCCCAACAGTGATGTGCAACACAAAGATCATTCTACTTTGGGTATGGGTTCTTCATACGAGAATCTCTATTAAGCTAAATATTTAGGAAGCAAACTCTACAAATCGACTCTATCGATTCATAACACCCTAGGATGTTTTTATTTGACTTATGGGAATTAAAACTTTCCCCAAACTTTAATTCATTTTAAAAATTAGTACATGAAAAGTTCAGAAACAGGAGTCAGAATGGTGGTTATAACTGGGGAGAAAGGAGGCCTTGACTCTGTGGTGCTGGTAATGTTCTATTTCTTGCCCTGGGTGTATTAATTTTCTGATAATTCAAGATTTGTGCATTTTCGGTTCTTACGATTTGTTCACTTTTCTTCATTAATACTTCAATGAAGGATTTACTAAATATTTAGTAATAATATAAAATTTTATTAAAAATTAATAATAAATGTACATATGAAAGGTATACCAAAACTATATTTCAGCTGGGCATTACAATTTCAAAAACATCTGAAATCACTGCCTTAGGTAGCAGCACAGCTGGAAGACTACAGCACAAACCTTTCATATGGACAATGGCAGGTATTCCCACTCATCTGTGTGTGACCCCTGGCTACTCAGCCCCGCTGCCTCCACTTCCTGATCTGTCAATGGGATAATAATTGTACCTATCCCACACTGCAGCTGTAAGGCTTAACTGAACTGATAATGTGAAAGGTGCTTAGAAGAGTACTTGGCACCTAATATATGCTATAGGTGTTATTACAATCATTGTGAATACTACAAAGTATCTACAGAACTAACTCAGCTCATCTATTAGGAATGTGAAGAGTCTACTCTTGATTCCATTTCTTTAACGACTGCTAAAACATCACCATACCCAGAATCTGTTATTTGGTCTCATTAGTTTTCACCACCTGATCAGAGTTGGCTATAGACAGCACCTGGCCACAAAAACAAACACGACAGTGAAAAAGAGGAGAAAGAAAGAAGGAAGAATGTGCCTAGTGTACACAAAATTAAAGTGCCAAACAACTTGATTCCATTAAAAGAGAAATAAATTTAACTCCTATGTTAATCAGATTGAAGTACTTCCCAAGTACACTCTAGAACTTCTCTTAATCACAGTAGCAAGGGCTGATCCAAACTTCCCAGATATGCGTATGTGCCAATCAACCCCTGTTACTCAGTACTACAAATCAGTCCAGTCTAACAGCTCTGCTAATTACTAATACCTGAAATTAGGACAAACCTAAAAGAAAGCTGCCATATTAAGCATGAGAATTTTGTCATCACGACAAAATGATGTCAGGGCTGGAGGGACCACAGAGATCATCTCCAACTCACTTCATTCAACAAATGAATGAGCACAACTCTATCATGGCAGAAGCTCTAAAAGTCCACTGATAGCTTGGCTAATACTCTTTCAGGAGTATTAGCATCTTCAAGTGTCTTCTCTGAGTGTCAATTCTGAAAAAGCAATAGCCTTAGGACCTACACATTTAAGGAGATACAATACAGTGCAGGGACCAGAGGGTACAGGGGTAAGGAGACAGAACATATACAGTTAAAGATAAGCAACAATTAGACTGCAGATACTTGCACTGAACTGCAAAAACAGTAAGTGGTAAAGAACATTCTAGAAGAGACTACTGCAGATTAAGACTATAAGGAAGGCAAGCCTCCTACTTGAAGAATGTAGCAGGGCTGGAGCAGGAAGAAGCAGAGACTTTCCACTCTCAGGTCTGGTGCCACCTTCTTGTGCGTCAGTAGGAATGACCATTCTGAGTCACAGAGGAGCCTGAGGCTTATGGGGTCAGAAACTTCCCCAAGGAGACACAAACCCAAGAATCCATCTTCTTAGGCAACATGATGATGAATGCCAGACCAAGGGGAATCTCCACACTACAAACAAACAATCTCATACTCCCAACTCAGCAGGGCTCTGTAAAGGATCCAGGAAACCCATGCTCTTATGTCGCTGGAAAGCTAACGAAGATCTCAGGTGTTTAACACTCCTGACCTCCTGTACAGAAGACTGGTGTCTTCTTTAGGGGCTTTATGTGTGAGCTCCCTGCACACAGTGGGACTGTGTGGAAGCTCCCTGCGTGGGGCAGAGCAGCTGGGAGGGTGCCTTTCCTCTTTAACAGTGGTTCACTCTGGACAAAAAGAACTGTAAAGCCAAAGTGTCTTCATCAGATCTTTCTCCCTAGTAAGAAGGACACTCACCTGAGCACTCTGAAACAGACATAAAACAGACTACAGAGTGTCGCTGGACTAGGGCTTCTCACAGGACAGGGAAGCAAGGGTGTGTAGACCTTCAGCTTTTATGACTGACACACCTACAGTCCCCCATGAGCTGTGAGGTCCCCGGCGAGCCACCGGCACAACCTGCTAGCACTGTCCTGCCATGAGGCCACTCGGCAGTTATTCAGATGTGAATAATAGAAAAGTTCTTACTCTCAGCATTAGGGACTACTAACCCCATCAACCATGGTTTTCAGTGTTTCCACGTCCAAAACAAATGTCAGAGGCAAGGTACCTCTGGCCTCAGTCACTGCAATGTGCTCACAGCTCGGGTCAGCCCCTGAAACCAGCTAGACTCTGGTCCTCCTAGCTGAAAAGAGCCTCCTGCCACTTGGCCACCCCCTGTCTGCCATAAACCACCCCCAAGAGAGTCGAGGAGGGGCCATATCTTGTTTACCGCTATTCCCCATACTTTGAGACTTTGATTTAGCATGAAAATTGAATTTATATTAACAATTGCCTGACCCGAGCTGTCATTCCTGAGTGTGTACTCTGAGAGGTATTCCCTAAGTACTGAGTGAGATTATGCACAAATTCCCCAAAGAATTACTGAGTCTGGCATTGCAGCATCCAAGGAACCATGCTGTAGTTCCAACTCCAGCCCTGCCACAAACTTTATGACTGTGGAAAAGCTATTTCATCTTCTGGGCCTCTGTTTAACCATGAAAATAACTAAAAGACCTAAGGGCAATATCAGCTCTAAATTATTCTAAAATTCAAAAAGAGAGAAAAGTTAGAGGAAAGAAAATTTAAGAGAAGAACGAAAACACTTCTCATGATTGTACTAATACAAGAAATATGAGAAAAGTACTCAGGTTTGACAAATACCAAGGAAAAAGCAAAAGGAAAAACCTGTGGCCACAACTTTTCCTACCACAGATTTCCATGGCAGCTTTCCCAACAGACCAAAATAAATGAGGTTTAAGTGGAAGGGCCAAAGTGAGAACAACATTCCCGTGTGCATTAGAATGACCCCACCCACACCCTCCCTCTCCCTCAGCTGAGGACTCTGATACCACACCTGTTCCTGGGTGTCCTGCCTTTCCTCTGGTCTCCATGCACAGTTTGCGGGAAGCAGTGTCCCCGCTCCCTCCCTCAAAGACCAGATTCTAGTCTGGTCTCCATCCCTTCGACACTAGGAAAGGGCATGCTTTTTTTCCCCTAAGGGCCAGGTAGTAAATATTTTAGGCTTTGTGAGCACATGGTCTCCCTTAAACTATTCTGCCATTGTAGAGTAGAAGCAGCCAGCGACAATACAGAAACAAAGGGGTGTGGCTGTTCCAATAAAACTTCACTTATAAAACAGGTGGCAGCCAGACTTGGCCCACGGGCCATAGTTTACCAACCCGTCCTAGATCATCTCATCAGTTTACACTCACGCTCTAAGACCATCTTAAAACAGACACCCTCCCCACATCCCCGCAGTCCTCTCCACTTACTGCTCCTCCAAGAGACTCCAAATGCTTCCCTGTGCTTGCCCCCCAACCACCAGCCAGGAATCTCCCCCTCCAGACAGGCTCCTGTCCCCGCCACTCGCTGACACTTCTCTGTCCAGGCCTCCAGGTGGCCAAATCCAATGCCCACATCTGTTCTAACCTCTGTCCAACACACCTGCCCATCTCCTGAGACACATCACGTCTTGGTTTCCCGGATACCATGCTCCCCTGGTCTCCCACTCCCTGGGGCCTGTCTTCAGTCTCCTCTGCTGATTCTTCCTCTTCCACCTGACTGCTAAATGCTGGAATGACCAGGTCACAACCTTGGTCCTCTTAATCAATACTCTCTAAGTGAGTCAACACAGTTTCACAGCATTAAATATCACCTTCCAGCTGTTGCCTGGCCTGCCAAACTTTCCTCTCCAGCCCAGACTCTCTGAGACTTGAGTATTGCCTGGGCGTCTCCACATGACCATCTAACAGGCATCTGCAATTTAGCAAGCCCCTCCTTCTGCTCCTGCATTTCAGTGAAGGCACTGCCAGGTGAGTTCTCCTGGATCCCCTCTTCCTCATCCCTCTCAATCTGTCAGCAAGTTTTGGCAGTTGTATCTCACATCTGCCGTCTGCACCGCCCCCCATCCCCACAGCCACACGACTATGCAACACTGTCATTACTCTCCTGGACAACTTCCCACCTGGCCTCCTTGTTTCACTCTGCCTCCCACTACCCGTTCTCTAGCCAGCAGCCAATGTGACCGTCATAAAACAAAATTAGAAAATATCATTCTTCTGCTGAAACCCTTCCCCATGTACCTCGAGTAAAGTCCAAAGTCGCCACCCAAGTCATGTAGGCTTTACTAACTACAGCCTCACCGACCAGCCCGTACCCTCTCTCTGCTCTGCTCTGTTCCTGTCTCAGGCTCCCCACCTGCTGCTCCTGGGACTCTGAACAGCCAACTCTACCTCACTCTCCAGGCCTCTGCTCCAGTGGCATCCTTGCCCCTTCACCAACCACAGCACTCACCAACCACAGTACTCACCATAATTCCAAAAAGCCTGTGAATGTGCTTACACGTTGACCAACTCAGTCAAAACAATGGAGAAGGCAAACATTACAAGGAGGGTGCCTTGTGCACAATGCTGGTGCATCATAGGAACCCATTAAATACGTGTTGAGTGAACCACAAATCATATGATGTGAAAACATTAACTGTGTCCACTGTGGACAGTTTTCTTCCATCTATCTGCTGAACTAGGTCTTCACTCTATGCTAAGTTCACAGAGTCCTTATTTGGTCCTCACCTGCTGTAAACTGGAACCCACATCTTCCAGTGAAAACACAACATGCCTGCTGAATTAGGGAGAAGAGGTCATGGCAAGGTACCTCAAGAGTCTTTGAGACTAATCCACACAGTGATGCTCCTGGGGAAGAAATGAATGGTCACAGGGACTGAACTAATTAACACACTGCAGTTAGTATAATGGATCTCTCTTAGCACTTCCATCAGACCTGTGTTCTGGAGTAGACTCAGTATCAAGTAAACATCCTATTTTTAGTTAATTTCCAAAGTAACAGACTAAGCAACATTTTATACACCTTCCAATAACTCCTGACCACAAGAAGGCTTAGAGTCAGAACACTGGGAGCAGTGTCTCCAGGCACCAGTGGCCAGTCTTTTCCATTACCTTCACCTCCTGCTCCTCAGAGGCTCTCACTTTCAACCGGGGAGGTTTGCAGGTGTTCGTTTCATTACAATAACATAGCCTATTCACATGGTACGTGCTATCTTTCTAACCTCTCAGAGCAGACAACTAGGATTTTATGTTATTCCCACTGCATCTCCTACAAAATGCTAACTTTTAAACTCCACTCCTGCCATTTTTCTTTCTGGCCCTCTGTGGGGTGTGTCACTGAGATGTGACAAGGCTTAGAGCAGTATCCTGCTCCCAGATTCTGAGTCAGGTCTGGGTGGGGCCCAAGAATGTGCATTTCCCACCAGTTCCCAGGTGATGCCAGGGCTGCCGTCTAGTGGCCTTGGAGGGACACAGACCTGTGTTCCAGTCCCCTGTTCTCACTAGTTATGTCAGGGCCTCATGCGTACAGTTGTGATAATACTGTCAACACCAGCGAGCCATCATGTGAACTAGGGGAAATACAGGACAAAATGCCTGGCCCAGGGCAAATGCTCAAGAAAGGAGACCTTCTTTCCTACCCTGAGTTACTGGTTCAGTTGCCCCAACAATCCTGGGGAGCATGTGGACCTGCTGGCCTAAAGCGTCCCCTTTCTTATGAAACTTAGTCTCAACCACAGAGCTTCAGAAGCTAGAATCCTGGGATTCTTCCCAGGCAATGTCTATCTGAATTTCATATTTCCCCTGTGAGGCAAACTTTGAGCCATATTTCTCAGTTCTTTAGACAATTATGAACATTCTGCTTCCCACACTTTTTCTATTTGCCTTCCATGATCTGCACTCACCACAACTAAAACCAAATAATTAAGGAACATCTGGTCAATATGTGGCAAGAAATTGACATCTGTTAATCTTTTTAAAAAAGTTAAAAGCAGCAAAAGCTTATATATATAAACTTACATACATATAAAATAGAAAGAGAGACTGTGTCTTTGTGTATGTGCGCGCGCGTGCGCACGCGCGTGTGTGTGCGTGTGTGTGTGTGTGTGTGTGTGTGTACAGGGAGGGACAAAGAGAAAAAAAATGAATGAATGAGTGCATGCCTGGAAGGATAACTCTATATCAAGAAACAAAAGCTGCTCATCTCTGGATGGAATTAAGGGTGACTCTTTTTCTCCATTTTAACTTCCCAGTGCATTCTAACTTTCTGCCCAACACTGGCCCAATGAAGAATTCCACAGCTTGACCATGTGAGGTACAATGAGACAGACTGGGAAGGGAGCACAGTGCACACAGAATCACACAACCCCTCACACTGCTCTGGTTGCAACAAACTCTCCACTCCAACATCTTGCCCATGTCTCAGCTCCCACTTTAGACCCCTCCTATACCTGGACTTCAGACTCTCCCTAACTCACTTTTTCCTAGTCCTCCCCTTCTCTGCCTTTCCCCACTTCTGGTCCTCGCTGTTCACCTTCTGCATAAGCTTCATACCCCTTGGAAAGAGTCCCCCCTCAAGCCCCGCTCCAAAGCTCAGAGCCCTCATATCCCCAGAATCTCACTTATGCCATCTATAAGGGTAAATAAACAAGATTACATCTTCACTGTTTAACAAAGGGGAAGAAGTTGCCCCTTCCCTGCCCTTTGAGTGTTTCCTTTAGTCAAGAATGAAACAAACTCAGTGTTCAGATTTTACAGGGCACAGTCACCACCTGCTGACTCAGAGCAGTAAACACGGACCTCCAGAACTGAGGCAGGAGTCACTCATCAGCTGCAGACTACATTGGTGCATCTATTTTTCCCTCAAGGAGATGAGAGAGGTCTTAACAGTTCATTCTTCTACTTCCTTGTGTATAAAATGTGTGATGTTCTCCCCAGCTCTGTACTCTCTTGAAGATGCCTTACATGCATGTAATCTGCTCATACAGTAATGAAACTGTTTTCTTCCTTTCCATATTGATATGGGTAGGAAGGACATCTATTTCTCCAACATGCTGAGACCCTGACGTGTCACCCCCACCCAAGTTCCTCTTTGATGTCCCCCATTTCAGGTCTGCTGGTGTGCACAGCCTCATATCCCCACCCTTGATGCCCCCACACCTTCACTTCAGACCCACCCTATTCCCCCAGCAACCCCTCCGGGTCCCCACCATTGCCCTAGTCCCCCAGCATGCCTCCAGGTCCCCACCATGCCCTTCAGGTCCCACCATCCTCTCCTAGTCCACAGCATTTCTTCCGGGTCCACAGCATTTCCTCCGGGTCCCCAGCATCGCCCTAGGCCCTCAGAACCTCCCTAGTCTCCCAGCATCCCCACCAGGTCCCACCATCACCGGAAAGTTACAGCATTCCTTCCAAGTCCCCATCAGCCCCCTAGGCCTCCATCATCGCCCTAGTCCCCCAGCATCTCCTCCAGGTCCCCAGCATCCCCTTAGACACCCAGCATCCCTCAGGACACTACCTTTGGCCCTTGTGCCTCTCTGGTAGCCCAGCCCACATCCCACCACCTTCCGTAGTCCTTGGAGCATTGAAAAGAGGAGGAGTCCTCACTTCGGCGGTAGCGTTAGGAGGGACCCTGACGGAAGAGCACAGGCCCAGCTGCAGACTGGAGACACGCCTTACCGGAGTCGCGGGGGAGGCGCGAAGTCGACAAGACTGGGGGCCGACACCGTTCAACAATCTCTGAAGCCGCGGGGGGCGGGGGAACCTGGAGCTGGGAGGATCGTGCTGTGGGCCGCTCCTGTGCCTGCGCCGGGTGAGGGCCGTAGAATGCAGCGAGCATGCGCCCAAGAACTGGCTCGCCGTGTTTCAGGCTCGGCCAGGAACTTAGACCGCGGGCTCTAGGTTCCGCTCGAGTGCTCCGGGACGACCGCGGCCTATGAGTGTCTGTACCTCGCCGCTTTCGCTCTGGCCGGCGCGGGGCTGTGAGGCGCGGGTGCTCAGAGCGTGTACTCCGGAAGCAGGTTTAACAAATACTTCCTTTTTCACCTCCCTGTTTAAAGAGCAGAGAAGTGGGAAGCCGGAAGCCGGATTATGGGCCTCCAGGAGCACTCCGTCCCCAGCAGCTCCTCCGACTCCGCGCAGCCTCTGTGACCGCCCCGCAGCCCTCCTTGTGCCCTGCAGCTCCTCCGACACCCCCCCCGAGCCCCGCCCTGTTCCCGGCAGCCCTCCAGATCCCCCCGGCAGACTCCCACCCCACTCATCCCGCACGCCAGGGACGGCGAACCTGGCCCGGGATGGACAGGGAGGCGCGCGTGTTCGCCGAGAGCCACTTCCGAGGCCTTGAGGGGTGTCTCCCCCGCAGGGTCGGCCCGAAACTGGACCGCGTGGACTTCATCGAGAAGCCGGACTCCTTTTCCTACGCCGACTTTTTCAAGGGTTACCTGCTCCCTAACTTACCCTGTGTTTTCTCCAGTGCCTTCACCGAGGGCTGGGGCAGCAGGAGGCTCTGGGTGACACCCAGTGGAAAGCCCAACTTCGATTATCTGCTTCAGAACTATGGTAAGGACTGAGCGCGAGTGCCCCGGGCAAGAACAGCATGGAGTGCAAACACAGGACTAGACTCTTAGGTCGGACTGTGAGGGAGGGCGCAAATGAGGACAGCCACAGAGGGCTTGAGGGAGGCAAGGCATGAGTTACTCCCCAGAAGAATTCACCTGGAGACGGTGTAGCAATGAGTTGGAGGGCAGACAGGGTCAGGGAGGATTGACAGGCTGGAGGACTCAGAAAAGTCTTGTCCCTGACCCTTTCCTTTCAGGAGACGTGGTTGTACCTGTTGCAAATTGTGGGGTCCGGGAATACAACTCCAACCCCAAAGAACACATGACCCTCAGGGACTACATCAGCTACTGGAAAGAGTACATTCAGGGAAACTACTCCTCTTCACGGGGCTGTCTCTATCTCAAAGACTGGCATCTGTGCAGGTAAAGGAGCCTGGAGCACTGGCCACAGCACTGCTTTTCAGTTCTGAGTGAGCCCTGGCTGCACACGGAGGAACTCATCTTTTCCCCAGTTCGGAATTTAACCCACTTTCCTCGGCCTGGTTGGAAGTGTCATTCTCTCCAATCATGGCCATCTCACCATGCCTGCACAGGCTTGGTTGCTATGAGGAATGTGGGCCTGGCAGAGGCACAGATGGGCTATGGTTACTCACCTCTTCTTTGTCACATTTGCCCAGAACCATGCTTGTCAGCTTCACCTCCATCTAACTGGCAGCATCCAGCCTTTGCCTGTTCTCTCAGATGCCCCTGGGACCAGCCTCCCCTGTCCAGACCTACTTCTCCAAGTCAGGCCTGTTATCATCCACCTTGGCTGTTGCCAGTCTCCAGACTAGCTGCCCCGCCTCAAGTCCTGCACCCCACTGCTAAAGTCCAAGTGAGCTTTCAAGCAGGACTGTGCCCCAACCATTTAAAATCTCCATCACTAACAAGCAATGCCAACTCTTTAACAAGGCCTTCCGAGATCTGTTGCCACTACCATATGCTTCTTCCACCTGGGGAGCTCAAAGGATGTGCTCTGAGAAACGCCTCGCTCTTGAAGGCAGCCCCACCCCTTCTGCTGGCCTTCCCACTCTCTGAGGTGGTCCTTAGGTTTTGTAGCCATTTCCCCTGCCAGGGGTGTGCTTTTCACAAGCAGAGAGGAGGTCCTAGTCAGACCCCCGCCATCTAGCACAGGGCCCTGGCACCGATCAGGTGCTCATTTAATGAATGAGTGAACAGTGGAATTCTTGTTTTGCTGATGCAGGAACTAAGACTCAAAAAAAAAAAAAAAAAATTCAGGCCCTTGTGATTCCCAAGAGCAATCCAAGAGTACATGAAGGGCACGAGCATCCTGCTCAAAGTTTGCCCTTGGTACTGTCTGCCACACAGCTTCTTACTTGTCAGAGAGACCTGGCCCGGCAGACAGTCACTAAGATGCAACCAGACTCTGGTCCTAGACTTCACGGACTCATATTCCAACAGCACAGATGGACTCATAGATTCAGACACTCGTGCACTGTGAATTTGTGCTTCAGATAAGCAACGAGTAGTTTTTTGGGTATAAGTATGTCCCAGGTATTACAAGGGGCATACTTATCCTAGAAACTTGTTCACTGTTTATTTGAAATTCAGTCTTGAGGAAGTGTCTTGCGTTTTCCTTGGCAACCCAAAAATAAAAAGAACAAAGGAAGGCCTGGATCAGGCACGCAGGGGTAGCCACATGGGAGGTGATATCTGAGCAGGGTTTTGAACGATAAGCAGGAGACTGTCACTGTACAAAGGCATGGCAGCGGAGGGACCTGCATGGTGTTCTGGGGAACTACTGGTGGTTTGGTACTACTAAGGCTCTCCCCTGTCATGGGCTCTGACCGAGAGTGTTGTGTGACCATGTTGTTGGTAGAACTGCACTCTCCCTTGGGCTGGTTTAGAATGCTCCTCTGTTTGGGACCCCATTGGTTGGGTTGTGGGGATGGATCCAGGGAAGTGAGGGGTTGAAAAGGACCTCCGTGTACCTGGGCTGTCCTCACGCCTGGGCCTGTGGCTTTGAATCTTCTCGGCAGAATCAAGGTCACTGGTGTGGTTAAAAAAGTGGAGGAGGCCCCCAAATTCTGGAAACCAGCATGATGCAGATGATGCATTTAAACCCCAGCTCAGCCCGAAGCTGAAATCCTGGAATGGGTGTGGGAGTGGCCAGGAACATCTAGGTCACTGCCTGTACAAGTTGTCTAGGCTGTGTCACAGCACCCCCAAAACCATTTCATCTGCTTACAACTCTGGTTCAGTCATTTGGGCAGGGATCAGCTAGGGCTACTTGGGGCTGTGGTCATCTGGTGGCGGGTCTATGGCTGGGTGGTCTGAGGTGGCCCCACTTCTGGTGGTTGGTGCTGACTCCAGAAGGCAGGTCAGGGGTCATTCACATAATTTCAAAGCTCTCATGATATTTCATGCACTCAGGACGTGGGTGCCGGGAGGTTGGCTTGTAGCCACTTCTGTAGCTTCATGCCACTTTCTAAAGGGACTCCTCGGCGGAGGGCGTGTTCACCCTGCCCATATACTTCTCATCTGACTGGCTCAACGAGTACTGGGATGCCCTGGACGTGGATGACTACCGCTTCATCTACATGGGGCCCACCGGCACCTGGTAACCGCCTGTCTGCTCCCACCCACCATCCTACACCCCGTCCCTGGTCACTCTCCTGAACCTTCCTGCTGGTGTGTCAGCTCTTGCCCAGAGCCTCTCAGAGATTCCTGTTAGCCACGTAATGGAGTCGGCTGCCAGGTCTGGCATTTCTAAGCCCACTTACCTCTTTCCTCTGTGGAAAGAGCTCGTGCACCTCCTGTGTGATGTTCTGGGGTGGGGGAGGCTTGGCCCTCCCACCTGGCTCACAGGCCAGGTGTGAGAGCTGGGGACCACTGAGCCTGGCCAGTCTACTCAGAAGAAGCAAAGCCCACATCCAAGCCACACAGCACCAACAGAAGCTCTCGCACAGGTCGCCGTTCCATGCTGACATTTTCCGCTCCTTCAGCTGGTCCGTCAACATCTGCGGGAGGAAAAAGTGGTTCTTCTTCCCACCGGGGCAAGAAGAAGCCCTGCGGGATTGCCACGGTAGCCTGCCCTACGACGTGACCTCCCCCACACTCCTGGATAGCCGCCTACACCCCATGCGAGATCACTGTAGCCCCCCACTGGAGGTCACACAGGAGGCAGGCGAGATGGTGTTTGTGCCCAGTGGGTGGCACCATCAAGTCCACAACCTGGTATGCTGGGCACTCCCTACCCCATGTGCTGTGGCCCAGATGGGTCAGGGAGACAGGCCACAGGGCTCCACTGAGCTGACTCTTACCCCCGTTCACCTGTGCCCCTTGGCCTGCTCAGCAGCTCTTCTTGCCCTCAGCACCTTCCTAAATGCGTTCCTGCAGAGAGAGGGCTGAGCCCACCCGCCCTGATCCCATAGAGTGGGCAGGCTGTCCCTCTGGGAGAGCCTGGGTATGGGATGGGGCAGGCCATGGGCAAGGCTGGTACTGCGTGTGGCTATATTGGTTCCCTGCACGCAGCACTGCTGAGGGCCCCCAGCCTCTTTCCCTCCCTCCCATGTTGCTTTCCTGGGCAACAGTGGGCAAGGGGTCCACACACTGTGGTGTCCCAGCCCTTACGGAGCCCCATTCTGGGCTAATTGTGGATTCAAATGATCCCAGCTCCCTCTTCTCTGCTGGCTCCCGTTGGGAGATGGAAGCAACTCCTCCCAGCGGAGGAAAGCTGAGAGGACCTCAGGACGGGGAGGGGATGGTGCCCCCTGTGGGCTCACGGGGACAGCCTGTGCCCTACCCCTTCCAGGAGGACACCATCTCCATCAACCACAACTGGGTCAACGGCTGTAACCTGGCCAACATGTGGCACTTCCTGCAGCAGGAGCTCTGTGCTGTGCAGCAGGAGATCATTGAGTGGAGGGACAGCATGCCCGACTGGCACCACCACTGCCAGGTGGGACAACTGGTCTGAGCAGGAGGGGGGCACAGGATGAGGCTCACCAGGGCTATCTATAGTGGGAGGATTGGTAGGGGGCTCACCTGAACCAGGACCACAGTCAAGGGCAAGAGGGTGCTCACCTGGCCCAGGGCGTCAGTGTGGGGAGGGTATGGAAAAGCCCCAGGACAGCCTGCAGTCTTAAGGGAGGATGTGGTCTCTAAGGTCAGATCTGTAGTCTTGGGGGCCTGGTGGCAACCAGGCCTACCTATTTGAGGGTTCTGGGGCTTTCAGGCTGCAGGACTCAGACCCATTTGATCACTGGCTGGCCCCCAGGTGTCTCCATCCTCGAGGACTGGACTGTGTCTCAGGGCCCTTTGTAGCCTAGACTCGATGCAGGGTCAGCAGAACTTGCCTAGAGCTGTGAGTGAGCAGCAGCTCACTGGTTGTTCTTTCTGGCCCAGGTCATCATGAAGTCCTGCTCCGGGATTAATTTCGAGGAATTTTATCACTTCCTCAAGGTCGTTGCTGAAAGGAGGCTTCTCCTCCTGGCGAAGGGGCTGGGTCCTGGCAAGGTGGAGGGCGGCAAGGGCACCAGGCTGGGCCCCCAGCAGGCCGCTTTTGACATTTGCCGCATAGCTGAGGTGCTGGAGTCCGTCGTGGCCCACCCTGACTTCCAGAGAGTGGACACCAGTGCATTCTCACCACGGCCAGAGGAGCTCCTACAGCAGCTGGAGGAGGCTGTGGCCACCACCACATCCCTTTAGTGCATGCTGCAAGGATCGGGTGCAGCACATCCTTGGGGGACCCTGGAGGCACCAGTGTGGAAGGCAGTCACCCTGTGCAAGGGTCCCTTCTGGAAATAAAGCTCTGTCCTCCTTTGTGGCCTGGAATGTGTCACCTCCCTGTTGAACTGTCACCTCGGCGTCCCAGGCACAATTCCTGCTCTTTGGGGTCTGATATGTCCTGGCTGTCTCTTGGCATCCCTGGGGCCCCGATGCCTGTCCAGAGGGTCCAGGTTCCTTGTCCTCGTGAGGCCCAGCCAGGACTGGGAACTGGATCCGGTGAGGGGGGGGTGCATGGGGAGGTGTTGGTCATTTGGACCCACAGCAAGGAGGCTGGAAATGTGCTGGGGACTCAGGAGTGGGGGTGGCATGTGGCTAGGTTTTCTTCTCCCCCACCCCCCAGCCTTCCCTCAGCAAAGGCCAGCATCCAAGCTGACAGGCCTCCCATCCTCAGCAGTGCAGGGCAGCTGGCTCGTCTGGCAGGGCCCCCTCTGCAGTAGCACCACATCCCTGCATGAGTCCACACATCTCCCACTGGAGCAAGACCATCAGTGGGAGGGTCTGGGCCCCAAGGCAGCCCCAAGACCAAAGGCCTGTGTCTCTATCCCACACTAGAACCACCTGTGCCCACCTCCTCCCCAGCAGGATCCTAAGCCAAGGATGTCTGTTGGTCAGGGCTCTAGGCCTCGTGTGCTGTCCTTCATGCAAGCCCCGCAAGTGTCATAGGTACATCATTGACGTGCCGCTTGGGCCGTGCTGCCAGTAGGGCAAGGCAAAGCACCAGTGAGTTCATCCCCCTCCTGCTTGCTACAGCACCACCTTTCCCCTTCAGAGACTAAGCCAACCCTAGCAGCTGCATACCCAGTGAGGGAGAGGGCCTTGCCCAAGGTCTCCCTGCAGGCCAGGTAGGGCCCAAAAGGCCAGCTGGAACCTGGGCCTCTTCCACACTTCATACACCTGTTCTGCACCATACTACTTCAACTCATTGAACACCCACTATCCGCCATCTAAAGTCACTTTGCAAACAGTGTTTGATTCAACAACGACTCTTTGTGCACTCATTCTGCCCCGTCCAGAATTTTTTGTCATTGCAGACTCTTTACACTTGTATGTACTATCCAGTTTCCACTTCTTGCACACCTATATTACACCCAATAGTCAGAGTTTCAGGATTCTCCAGAGAAATGGAACCAATAGAGTATGTGTAGAAAGAGAGGTGTTAAGGGCTGTTGATTGTTAAATCTGCAGGATAGGCTGGAGACCCAGGGAAGAGTTGACCTTGCGGTCTTGAGTCTGAAGGCTGGAAACTCAGGCATGGTTTCTGTGTTGCAGTCTAGAGGCAGAAATGCTTCTTTGGGAAACCTAGGTCCTTTGCTCTTAAGATCTTCAACTGATTCGATGAGGCCCACCCACATTATGGAAGGTGATCTGCTTAAAGTCTGTTGAGTTCACAGCAACATCCAGACACTGGCATTTAGCCAAACAACTGTGCACCATGACCTGACCACACTGGCACATAAAATGCACCATTGTAATCACTCCCCGCGTATTCACTGGTCACTCTGCTTCATCCAGTGCCCACTTCTTATGATATTGACCAGTGTCTCCTTGCTCATTCACTGTGCAATTCAAAAGCCAATGACTGTCATTTCCATTTGACTTCACACTTTGCACACCTCTGCCATTCAGTGTTTACACACTCACCATGTGCAGTTCAACAGCCAATCTATGCATGTGCATCCCACTTTCACTCCAGCACACTCTTGCAGCATTTAACAATTGCTCCTCCCATGCTCACCATCAAATTTTCTATTCTCACACACCCACTGTGTGCTATTCAACAAAGTCTTGTTGCACCTACTGCAAGAGTCACTGAATACTCCCTGGGGCCATGTTATCAACTACTCTTCACTATTCTTCCAGCTTCCCCTCCTATACAGCCACTGTGTGCCATTTAAGTCAGTGCTTGCGCACTCACTGCAAAACAACTACTCTTTTGCACGTTTCTGTCAACTTATCAATCTTTCCTTGCACATTCTGCGCCACCCTAATTCCACTAAGCCATCAATAATCAACTTTGCAATTGCTATCTGTAGTTCAACAACCATTTGCTCCATTTTGCTCTATTCTGTGTCCGCTTCTTGCACTCCCACTTGCATTCAACAGTCACTTGCACAAATCACTTAGGGCCTGGCAGAGGTGAGCCCTGCTCTGTGTCTGAGTGACAGAGCCATCACGGAGGAAAAGGTAACTCAGAATTGCCCTGCATTTCATCTGTCTCTTGCCTTTATAGGCTGTATATTTAGGGGATGTTACTGAAAATAGGTGACAGGGTGCAGGCTGAAGGCTGTATAGGGTCTCAGGGGCTCCCTCCCTGTGCCTGGCATTAGCCCTTTAGCTTCCAATCCTGGGAGAAGCCCCAGGAGGGCACTCAGGTGAGTGCAGGGCAGTGTGTGTTTCCCACCCAGATTGGAAGCACTCTAGTGTTTAATTGGTAGAGCTGTGTCTGTGCTGCCCATGGATTGTTGGTCCTGATGGTACACCTCCTCCCCTGCTTATCAGGCTGCATCTTTTAGCCCTTCCGACATGAAAGGTTGACATCCCCTTGACATAACCAAAGTACATTCATCAGGCCCCAGCCAGAGAGGAGTGACCTGATGTACCTGATCAGTGTACCTGATGGTGGACTGGGGGCCATCTAGGGCATTTCTGGGTTAAAACAATTATACAGGGCATTGCAGGGATGCTTATAGAATGACACCCAGCTATAGGCCTAAACTCTGCATCACAAATCTTTCCCCTGGATAAGAAATAAGCAGGAAAAGGAATTCTGAAGTCAGAGGAGTATTCAAATTTAGGTAAAGTGCTGACCTTGGTGGGGAGGGATGATGAAAAATCCTGCCTGCCCTCAGTCTGTTTGCAAATAATCTTCCTCTGGCTTTTTCCTTTCCATGTTGTATTTTTTTTTTTTTTTTTTACCATTTTCCCCACTTAGGGCTTATAGAATTCCAGAGTTTGACCTACAGTTTCCTAATTGGTGGTCAAAAGATACCTCAGCGAGAGAAGCAAAAAGCTCTCGCCAGAGTGTAGAAAAGCAGCCATTGTCCTGGGACAGGAAATGGTCCTGGCAAGAGTTACTTTTAAAGATGCGCAGTTTTCAGTGGTTGTTGCTATGCCTGTGAAAGTACCTTCAACCTCCCTCCAAGCCCCCTGAGTTCTGAGGGGCTTTCTCAGCTCCTTGCCCAGTTTAATGATACTGAAACAAACATCTCTGTGAAAGATGGACTTGGGCATGTCCTTCAGAGAAGGGTAGCTGGCCCTTCCTACTTCTCCCACATACAATAAACTGATGGCCCTAAAGATTTATTGAATGAAGAGTGAGAGTATCTATCTCTTCTGAAACACAAGAAATGAAAGAACAAAACCACAACTCCCAGGCTATAGTAGAAATGGGATTTTAATATAATATTCCAGTACAGCTTTTGCTATTTACAACTATAGTAAACCTTTTTTTTACCTTTTATACAAAAAAATCAATCACCCTCTCACCTCCTCTGAACTATTCCCTTCCCACTGACCCCATCTCCTGTGGTCTCATAAAGTCCTTGGTGTCTGGCACTTGCAGTGGCACCAGACAACATCAGTGGGACTCAGCTGCCCCTCACCTGGTGAAGAGCAAGGTATGTGAAGTGGGGTCTCTCCTCTACTGGGGGAGGGGGGTAGGTAAGTCCATCACTCTCAGTTGGCCTTGATGGAATCTAGCCTGAGAACGCGGTGGGAGGCAGGGCCAGGACCCCTGGGAGGGTAACAGGCAGGTGCTGTAAGTCATGAAGATAGAACTGAAGTTGTCAGACCCATTGGGTGGGTGAGTGCTCTGGGATGCCTGTGGGCACAGATGACAACGACTGGTACCTGTGAAGCAATGAGAGAAGTGTACAGAGGGCAATATCTGGCAGCAGGCAGGGCACTGTGCCCATTGGTAGTGCTCCTCAGCTAAACTTAACTAGCCTTCTGGTTCCCAGAGAGCAGAAGGCAACTAAGGCAGTAAGAAGGTCCACAGGAGTCCAGGTCAGCCTGTCAACTGTTAGGTGTCATACCCAGCCAGAAGAGGTTCAGTGGTGAAACAAGCATGGAGGTGGCCTGGGCTGTCACGTTGGGAGCACGGTGCCTGTCTGGCCTGGGCCACTCCAGTCTGTAAGTTTTTAGCTCACCCTGGAGAGGGTGATCCTGAGGCTAGCTAGTGCCAGGAGTCAGTTAGAAGATGCCCTTTGTGAACCAGAAAAAGAGCAAAGTAAACGTAAAAAATAAATATTAGAGCCGAGATGAATAGAATAGGGAACAACACAGCAATAGAGAAAATCAACAAACTAAAAGTTTTTTCTCGGAAAAAATGAAAAAATTGATGAACCTTTAGCTAGATTGATTAAGAAAAAAGTAGAGAAGACTCAAGTAACTAAAGTCAGAAACAAAGTTGGGACAACACTACCAACCCCACAGGAATAAAAGGGTTTATAAGAAACTGTGAACAATTATACACCTACAAATTGCATACTCTAGATGAAATGGGAAAATTCTAACAAGCACACAAATTACAAAACCGGTGAATCCTACCAAACATTTAAAAACTAACACCAATTCTTAAACTCTTCCAATAAGTAAAAGAGGAGGGAACACTTAGGATTTCTGTGAGAGCAACATTACACTAATACAAAAGCTAGACAAAGATCTCACAAGAAAAATCTAGAGACCAATATCCCCCTTGAGTATAGATACAAAAATCCTTGATAAATACTAGCAAACAGAATCCAGCAGCATATTAAAGGATTATGCATCATGGTCAAGTGGGATTTATCCCAGGGGTTAAAGTACTGCTCGATATATGAAATGCAATCTATACCACATTAGTAAAATGAAGGGGGGAAAAATCCACACGATCATCTCAACTGATGAAGAAAAGGCATTTGACAAAAGCCAACACGCTTTCAGAATAAGAGAACTCAATAAGTAGAAATAAAAGGGAACATCCTCAACATGATAGAGGACATGTATAAAACCCCACAACTAGCATCATGTTCAGTTTTGGAAGACTGAAAGCTTTCTTCCTAAAATCAGAAACAAGACAAAGACATCCACCTTTACCACTTCTATTCAACATTCATTTCATTGGAGGCTCTGGCCAGAGCAATTAGGCAAGCAAAGCAAAAAGCATCCAAATTGGAAAGTAGGAGGTAAAATTATTTACAGATGACAAAAGTTTATATGTAGAAAATCCTAAAAAATGCACACACATACACACAACTGTTAGAGCTAGCAAATGAATTCAGTCAAGCTGCAGGATCAATGGAATAGAAATTGAGACTTAAAAATTAAACCCATGCCAGTGGATTTTTCAACAAAGGCATTAAGACCATCCAATGAAGGAAAAACAGTCTTTCTACAAATAGCATTGGGAAAACTGGATATCCCAGTTTTCAACATGCAAACAAGTGGAGTTGGAACCTTATCTCACACCATATGCAAAAATTAACTCAAAATGGATCCAAGAGCTAAAATTCCAAAACCCTTAGGGGAAAGAAAACAAACAAACAAACATAGAGGCCAATCTTTATGCCCTTTGATTTAGCAATGGTTTCTTAAACATGACACCAAAGGTACAAGCAACAAAATATAAAACAAATGGACTTCATCAGAATTGGAAGGCAATTGGACTGATATACAGCTAGTCAACCCAGCAGACCAGTGCCCAAGGCCAAGTCCAGGATGTCCAAGACAAACAGCTGATTGACCTGGCAGCCCAGTGCCTGAGGCCAAGTCTTGGATGCTCAGGAGCCCACGTCAGACTGCTGGTCACTTGGAACCTGGCACCCAGGGCCGAGCTCAGGATGGATAACTCGCCAACCCAGCAGCCTAGTGCCCAAGACCAAGTCTGGGAAAACTGGTACAAACAACTGATTGACCCAGCAGCCCAGCACCCTAGGTGGGATCCTCTGGGTGGACAGCTGGCTGACCCAGGACTCTGAAGTCTAAGGCCAAGTCTTGGACACCCAGGAGGCTCAGAATGAATAGCCCAGTCTATTCAGCAGCCTGGAAACTCTGGCCAAGTCCAGGATACCCAGAACAAACAGCTGGTAGACCTGGCAGCCTGGCACTTGACATAAAGTTCAGAAGGCCCAGGATGGACAGCTGGTTGACTTGGTTACCCAGAGCCCCAGGCCAAGTATGGAATGTCTAAAGCAAACTACTAGTTGACATGGCAACCTGAATCCAGAGGCTAAGTTTGGGATGCCCAAGATTGATGGTTAGACAGGCCGGTATCCTGGTGCCCAAGGCCAAGTCCAGGATGCCCAAATGGACAGGTGTTCAACCCGGCAGTCCAGCACCTGAGGTCAATTTTAGGATGCCCAGGATGAGCAGCTGGTTAAACCAGCAACCTGTCTTGTGAGGCCAATTCCAGGATGACTGTTGGCCCCCCAGTCTGGTGCCAGTGCCAAGACAGGGACACTCAGAACAGGCAACTGGCCAACCCAGTGCCCGAGGCCAAGTCCAAGATCAGAATGAATGGCTGGTCCATCTGGTATCTCAGTGCCTGAGGCCAGTTCGTGATTCCTGGGACCAGAAAGGTGGTCTACCCAGCAGACAGTCACCCAAGGAAAGTTTTGAATGACCAGGATACATATCTGTTTGACTGGGCAGCCCCATGCCTGAGGCTAAGTCCAAGACATCCAGAATGCCTGGGACAGACAGCTGTTTGATTCAGCAGCCTGTTACCTAAGGCAAGTTCAGGGTGCCAGGCAGCTGGTTGACCTGGATGCTCATCACCTGATGCCAGATATGGGATGCCTGGGACAAACTACTGGTCAAAACAGCAGCCTGATTCCAGAGGGCAAGTCTGGGACAAAAAGTTGGTTGAGCAGGCAGCCCAGGGCCAAGGCCAAGGCTGGGACACCTTGGAAAGATGGGTGATTGACCTGGCAGCCAGGTGCTAAAGGCCAAATCTAGGATGATTGGGTCAGACAAGTCAACACGACAGCTTAAAGCCTGAGGCCAACTCCAGGATTCCCAGAAAGGACAGTGGTCTCCTCACACATTGGCACTAGAGGTCAAGTCCAGGATGCCTGGGACAGACAGCTGGTTGACATGGCAGCCTGGCACAAAAGGCCAAGTCTGGGACACCCTGGAAAGACAGCTGGCCGACCCAGCAATGTGGTGACCAAGGCCAAGTCTGGGATGCCCAGGACAAACAGCTCTTCAACCCAGAAGACCAACGCCCAAGTCCAAGTCTGGGAGGCCTAGGGAAAACAGCTGGTAGACACAGCAGCTCAGTGCCCAAGGCCAAGTCTAGGACATATGGGACAAAGAGCTGGATGATTCAGTATCCCAGCACCCAAGATTAAGTCTGGGAGGCCCAGGACATACAGGTGGTCAACTAAAGTCAGGCACTAGAGGCCAAGTCCAGGACACTTGGGATGGACAGCTGGTTGACCCAGTAGTACAGTATCCAAGGCCAAGTTCAGGAAGCCTGAGATGCCAGTGATAACTCGATCTGGCAGCTCAGTGCCCAAGGCCAAGTCTGGGACCCTCCAAGACACACAGGACACCCAAGTCAACCCAGCAGCCCAGTGCCTGATGCCAAGTCTAGGACTCCTAGGATTGTCAGCTGGTTTACCTGACAGTCTAGCACCCAACGCCAAGTCAGGGATACAAGGGATGCCCAGGATTGACATGTGGTTGATCCAGAAACTTGACACTTAAAGCCAAATCCAGTATGCCCAAACAGGACAGCTAGTCACCTGGCAGACCAGCACCTGAGGCCAAGTTTGGGATGCCCAGGTCAAAGAGCTGGTGAAACTGCCAACCAAATCCAGGACACTAGGGTGCTCAGGAAGGACAGCTTGTCGACCTGGCAGCCTAACACTGGAGGCCAAGTCTGGGATACTTCAAATTGACAGCTGGTCAACTCTTCACAACATCTGAGGCCACGTCTGAGACACCCCAGATAGATACCGGGTTGACCCAGCAGCCCAACACTGTACCACGTGTGTGATGCTTGGGACAAACAACGGGTTTCACCTGGTAGCTGGGTGTCTGAGACCAAGTTCCCTATGCCACAGAATTCACAGTTCATCAACCCCACAGAACAGCACCAGAGGCCCAGTCCGGGGCACCTCAGACTACTGGTCAATGCAGCTCGATACAGGAGTCCAAGACTGTGATGCTTCTGAGGGACAGCTGGTCAACTTGGCAGCCCAGGGTCTGAGGCCAAGTCTGGAATGCCATGGGATGCACAGATGATCAACCTGGCAGCTCAGCATTCAAGGCCAAGTCTGGGACTCTCAAACAGTCCAGGACATCCTGAAAGGACAGCTGGTCAATCCAGTAGCCTGACCTGATGCCAAGTCTCAGACGTACAGGATACCCAGTATTGTGTGCTTGCTGACCCAGTAGCTCAGTGCCAGAGGCCACGTCTCGGAGGCCCAGGAAAGATATCTGGTCATGCTGGCACCTGGCACCTAAGGCCCACTCAGAGTTGTCCAGGATGCCCAGGATAGACAGCTGTCCAACCCAGCAGCCTGAAGGCAGAGGCCAAGTGTAGGACCACCAGAATGGACAGCTCATTGGCCTGGCAGCCTGGTGCCTGAGGCAAAGTTTGGGATTTCCAAAATGCATGAGACAAACTGCTGGTCAACCCAAGCTTGTCACCAAAGGCCAAGCCGGGGATGTTTGAGACACAGAGCTGGAGAGCTTAGCTGCCTGGCACTATAGACCAAGTCCAAGACTTCCAGGAAGGCTGGGACAGACAGTTGGTTTACCTGGTAACCTGGTGGTGAGGTCAACTATGGAATGCCCAAGCTGGGCAACCTCAGACCTGCCGCCTGAGGCCAAGTTCAGGATGCCTGAAAAAAAGCTGAACTACCCAGCAGCTTGGTGCCCAAAGTTGTCCCAGTATCCTGGCACCCAAGGCCAAGTCTGGGATGCCCAGGACACCTGAGATTGACACCAGGTCAACCCAGCATCCCAACACTGAGACCAGATGTGAGATGAACAAAAAGCTGGTTGACTTGGAAGCATGATGTCTGAGGCCAGGATTTTGACAGCTGGGACAAACAGCTTGTTAACCCAGAAGCATGGTTCCTGAGGCCAAGACCAGGAAACAGGATGGATAGCTGGTCAACCCAGCAGCTTGGCACTTAAGGAAGGCCAATTCTGGGGCAGAGAGGAAGGACAGCTCATTAACCCAGAAAGCCAGTGCACAAGGCCAAATTAGAATGCATCAGACAAAGAGTTGGTTGACCTGGAAGCTTGGCTTACATGGCCAAAACCAGGACACTTGGGATAGACAGTTGGTTGACTTACCAGCCCAACACCTGAAACCAAGTTTGGGACATCCAAGATGGACAATCCAGCAGCCTAGCACATTAGGCCAAGTCTAGGATGTACCAGAATGACAGCTGGTCAACCTGGAAACAGGCACCTAAGACCAAGTCCAGGATTCCAGGATGGACAGCTGGTTGATCCAAAAGTCCAGAGCTCAAGACCAAGTGTTGGATGCCTGGGAAGCCTGGGAAAGACAGCTATTTGACATTGCAGCCTGACACTGGAGGCCAATTCCAGGACACCTAAGATGGACAGCTGGTTGGCCTGACTTCCTGGCTTCTGAGGCCAAGTTCAGGATGCCTCAGATAGACAGTTGGTCAACTCATTAGCCTGAATCTGGAGGCCAAGTCTAGGACACCCTGTTGACCTGGCAGCCCAACACTGGAGGTCAAGTCCAAGATGGACAAGTGGTCTACTCGGCAGCGTGGTGCCACAGCTCAAGTCCAGGATGCTAGGGATGGACACTTGGTCAATCCAGCAGCACTCTCTGAGGCCAAATCCAGGACACCCCAAATGGTAGGCTCGTCAACACAGCAGCCTGGCAACTGAGGCCAACTCAGGGATGCCCAAGATTGACATCTGGTTGAATTGGTGATCCTACATTGAAGGCCAAGACTGGGATGGACAATTGGTCGACTCAAAAGCATAGCATCTGAGGCCAAGTACATGACACCAGGGACAGACAGCTGGTCAACTCTAAGTCTGGGATGCTTGGGAAGAACTGCTGGTCATCTGGCACCCTGGAGTCCATGGTCAACTTTGGGATGGCTTGGAAGAAAAGCTGGTCACCCAGGCAGCCTGGCACTCAAGGCAAATAATTTGGTGATCTGGAAGCTTCAGATGGACAACTGGTTTACCAGTCCAGTGCTGAGGGAAAGTCCAAATGCCTAGGGCAAAGAGCTGGTTAACCAAACAGCCCATGCCTGTAAAATTAAAAACTTTACTACATGTATTACAGAATGGTTATCAGTCTTATTCACTGAAAGAACAATGTGCAATATGCAGCTTGTAAGTGGTGTTTTAGAAAATAATTTCTTACAAGTCTCTTATACATATTACAACATGCATTACACATGGGGTATCACTTTCATTCACTGAAGAACACTACTGAAAATACCTTGCTGTTAGAAAAATGCCTTTATACAAGACTTTAAACATTTCATTACATGCATTACAGAATGGGTATCACATCAATTCACTGAATAATGTGCTAAATATAGCTTGCATGAAGCTTGTTAGAAACCACAAATTTCTTAAACACTTTGCTACATGCATTACAGAATAGTATCACTTGCTGAATGCAGTTTTCAAGTGGCTTATTAGAAACACTGTTATTAGTCTCTTAAACACTTTACAATATGCAGTAAAGAATGGGATTCCCTTCCATTCACTGAAAGAAAACTAAACTGAACACATCTTGCAAGTAGTTTGCTAGAAACACGTTTATTACGGTTTATTAAACACTTTAGTACATGCATTACAGAAAGGACATCATTTCCATTCATTGAGAGAACATTATGCAGAACACATACTGCAAGTGGCTTTTAAGAAACACTGTTGTTACAAGTCCTTGTTAGAAACAATTTTATTACAAGTCACATAAATACTTCACTACATGCACTACAGGATCTATTTCCATTCCTGAAAGAATACCATGCTGAAAGCAGCTTGCAAATAGTTTGTTAGAAAAACTTTCATTACTAGTCGCTTAAACACCTCACTAAATGCATCACAGAATAAATATCACTCCTATCCAATGAATAAACTCTGTGATAAACATGGTTTGCAAGTGTCTTGTTAGAAACACCTTTCTTACAAGAACTTAAAACACACACAGCATGCCTTAGTGAATGGGTATCACTTCCATTCACTGAAAGAAACTGCTGAACAAAGCTTGCTAGTAGGCTGAAAGGAACATCTTTATTACTTTTAAAAATAAACACATTACTACATGCGTTACAGAATAAGTATCACGTCCATTCAGTGAAAGAAACTGCACTGAACACAGCTTGCAAGTGTTTTCAGAAACAGTTTTATTATACGTCCTCTAAACAGTTCTCAAATGCAATACACAACAGGTATCAGTTTCATTCACTGAAAAAACACCGTAGCAAATGCATTTTGCAAGCAGCTTGTTAGAAACTCCTTGACTACAAGTTTCTTAAACACTTCACTCCATGCATTATGGAAGAATATCAATTTATTCAATGAATGAATACTGTGCTGAATATCGCATGCAAATACCTTTTTAGGAACACTTTTATTATGTCTCTTAAATAATCATGATATGCATTACAGAATGAGTATCACTTCCATGAACTGAAAAACAAATTGTGCTTGTGGTGCAACTTGCAAGTGGCTTGTTATAACCATCTTTACTTCAAGTATTGTAAACAATTCAGTATATGCGTTACAGAATGACTATCACTTCCAATCACGGAAAGAACACTGTATCAAACACATCTTGCAATTAACTTGTTAGAAACTATGACAAGTCTTGGTAACACTATACTACATGAATTAAAGAATGGATTTCACTTGCATATACTGAAAGAGTACCATGGTTAACACACCTGTGAACACCTCTATAGAAAAATCTTTAGTTCAATTTTTGACACAATTCTTTACAGTCATTATATAGTGGGTTTCACTTTCTTTCACTGAAAGAACTCTGTACTTAATGCATAATGCAAAGTAGCTTGTTAGAAATACCTTTATTACAAGATTCTAACCATATCACTACATGCCTTAGTGAACAGGAATCATTTCCATTCACTGAAAGAATACTCTACTGAATGCATCTGGCAAGCAGGTTGTTAGAAACACCTTTTATTACAAGTATCTTACCATTTCACTTAATATTTTAAAATTGAAGTGTAGTTCACGAAAATATTATATTAGTTTCAGGTGTACAACACAGTGATTCAATATTTTTATAGATTATGAACCATACAAAATTATTATAAAATATTGACTATAGTCCCTGTGCTGTACATTACATTCCACTGACTTACTTACTTTATAACTTGTAGTTTGTACTTCTTAATTCCCTTCACCTACTTTACCTCTTCCCCCACTCCTCCTCTCTGGCAACCAGTAGTTTATTATCTGTATCTGAGTAATTTTCTCTCTTGTTATATTTGTTCATTTGCTTTGGTTTTTTAAAATTCCACATATAAGTGAAAATATACAGTATTTGTCTTTGATTTATTTCGCTAAGACTTATACCCTCCAGGTTCATCCATGTTGTCACAAACGGCAAGATTTCATTCTTTTTTAAGGCTGAGTAATATTCCATTGTGTATACATACCACATTTTCTTTATCCATTTATCTGTTGATGAACACTTAGGATGCTTCCACATCTTGAGTATTGTACTGCTGTAAACATTCAGGTGCATATATCTTTTTGAAATAGTGTTTTCATTTTCTTCAAATAAATACCCAGGAGTGTAATTGCTGGATTGTATGGTAGTTCTATTTTTAATTTTTTGAGGAACTGCCATGAAGTTTTCCATATTGGCTGTACCAATTTACATTCCCATCGCAGTGTACTAGGGTGCCTTTTCTCCACATCCACTTCAACACTTGTTATTTGTAGTTTTTGTTTTGTTTTGTTTTTGTTGTTGTTGTTGTTGTTTTGCAGTACGTGGGCCTCTCACTGTTGTGGCCTCTCCCGTTGTGGAGCACAGGCTCCGGATGCACAGGCTCAGCGGCCATGACTCACGGGTCCAGCCACTCTGCAGCATGTGGGATCCTCCCGGACCGGGGCACGAACCCATGTCCCCTGCATCGGCAGGCGGACTCTCAACCACTGCGCCACCAGGGAAGCCCTTGTAGTTTTTTTGACAATAACATTCTACCAGGTATGAGGTGCTATCCCGTGGTTTTGATTTGCATTTCCCTAATGAGTAGTGATATTTGTTACTGAACCTGGACTTGGGTCCACTCACCTGACACTCAGCAAAGTCAGTCTTATGACACTGGGTTGTGGTTAAGGAAAGTAAAGCATTTATTGCAGGGAACCAAGCAAGGAGAATCAGCAGCTCATGCTCAAAAAAGACCTGAACTCCTTGCTTGGCACCTTACAATAAAAGCTGTACCTTCCTTTAATACAACTCAGTGTCAGCAGACTGGCTTTGCTGTGCATTTGGTGAGCAGACCCAATCTAAGTTCAGTAAAATGTTGATCATCTTTTCATGTGCCTGTTGGCCATCTGTAGGTCTTCTTTGAAAATATGCCTATTCAAGTCATCTTCCCAATTTTTTAATCAGATTTTTTTATATTGAGTTGTATGAGTTCTTTATATATTTTGGGATATTAATTCCTCATCTGACATATCATTTGCAAATATCTTCTCCCATTCAATAGGTTGACTTTTCAAATTGTTGATGGTTTTCTTCACTGTGCAAAACATTTTTAGTTAGATTTGGTCCCACCTGTTTTTTTGCTTTTGTCGTCCTAGCCTGAGGAGACATATCCAAAAAATGTTGCTAAGACCAGTGTCAAAGAGATTATTGCCCATGTTTTTTTCTTGGAGCTTCAGGTCATACATTTAAGTCTTCCATTCATTTTGAGTTTATTTTTGTGTATGATGTGAGAAAGTAGTCCAGTTTGATTCTTTTACATGTAGCTGTCTGGTTTTCCCAACAACATTTATTGAAGAGGCTGTCTCTTCCTCACTATATATTTTTGCCTCCTTTGTCATAGATTAACTGACAATATATGCATGGGTTTATTTCTAGGTTGTTTATTTTGTTTCACTGATCTGTGTGTGTGGTGTGTGTGTGTGTGTGTGTGTGTGTGTGTGTGTGTGTGTGTGTGCGTGCGTGCCAGTACCATACTATTTTGATTACTTAGCTTTGTAGTATAGTTTGAAGCCAGGGAGCATTCTTTTTTCAAGATTGCTTTGGTTATCTGGGGTCTTTTGTATTTAGGTACAAATTTTTGGATTGTTCGTTCTAGTTCTGAGAAAAATGTCATGGGTATTTTGATAGGAAATGCATTAAATTTGTAGATTGCTTTGGATAGTATGGACATTTTAACTATGTTAATTCCTACAATCCATGAACACAGATATCTTTCCATTTATTTGTATCATCTTCAATTTGCTTCAGTGTCTTATATTTTTCAGAGAACAGTACTTTCACCTCCTTGGTTAAATTTATTCCTATGCATTTTATTCTTTTCCTATGCATCTGCAAACAGTAACATTTTTACTTCTTCCCTTCCTACTTGGATGCCTTTTATTTCTTTTTCTTGTCTAATTGCTGTGGCTAGGTCTTCCAATACTATGTTAAATAGGAGTGGACATCCTTGTCTTGTTCCTGACATTACAGGATATTTTTCAGATTTTCACTATTGAGTATAATGTTGGCTCTGGGTTTGCCACAAATGGCCCTTATTATGTTCCCTCTATACCCATTTTGTTGATAGGTTTTACCATAAATGGATATTGAACTTTATCAAATAGTTTTCTGCTTCTATTTAGATGATGATATGATTTTCATGCTTCAGGGTGCTAATGTGGTGTATCACATTGATTGATTTGAGGATACTGCACCTTCCTTGCATCCTGAAATAAATCCCACTTAATCATGATGTAAGATCCATTTAATATATTGTTGAATTCAGATCGTTAATATTTTGTCGAGGATTTTTATATTTATGTTTGACCTGTAATTTTCTTTTTTTGAAGTGTTTTGGGTTTTGATATCAGCGTAATGTTGGCCTCATAGAATGAGTTTGGAAATGTTCTTTCCAATTTTTTAAGAATAGTTTGAGAAGGACAGGTATTGACTCTTTATTAATCCTTTTATTTTTTTTAGTTTTTATTATTAGCTTAATAGTTATTGAAATATAGTTGATTTACAATATTGTGTTAGTTTCAGGTGTACAGCAAAGTGATTCAGTTACACACACACATATTTTTTTACATTCTCTTCCACTGTAGGTTATCACACCTATTGACGTATACACATAAAGCTGAGCAAAACTTTAAAGTACATCTCAAAAGAGCAGTATTATAGATCTCTTAAACAATATAATTCATACGTCACACTTCAAAAACATCTTCCACTCAATAAAAGAATGCAATGCACAGAAGTTCCTTCCTATGGTAAGAAACATTGGCTACATTCCTTCTGTGAGAATCACGTTTAATTCTGCCCTCTGAAAGCCTTTACCTTCCAATCATATTGAGCACACTTAGTTGAGGTCAACAGGACTTAGCAAATAAAGTTGCTAGATTTACAAGTTTAGGGAACACATCTCTGCCTCTATCACATACAAGGTATAATGTTCCTTCATGAAAAGAACACTGTCAGAGAAATTTTATACTGGTAGCCAGGTACAAAGTTCTTCTGGTTGTGATGGGAGGCTCTTCCTTGTATGCATGTTGACAAGGCCATTGATTATATTCTCAGTTAGTAACCTGTATTGAGAAAAGGCTCAAATTACCTGTAAAACAATAGTGTTAGACAGCTATGAAATAAAACACTACCTACTTCAGTCACTTGGGGTCGGTTCCCAACACTGAAAGAACACTGTGCCTAAGAGTTCTTTCCTCTATCTTGTGAAAAACACATACTTTTACTATGGGGGAAAGAGGCCTTGGTATACAGTCTCACTCTCATTTGGCCTCTGAACATGGAGCATCTCGCAGCTTTTGATGCCAATTTTCAAAGGGTTGGTTTACAGGTCTCTCAAACATTTAACTAGCTACTCCAAATCCTGAGAACAATTTCCAAACACTGAAAGAACAATCTGTATAAAACCTTGTCCTTCTACTCTGTATGATACATATATTTTCTATATAGAAACCAGGCCTGTTCCACAGTGTGAAAGACCTTCACACCAATTGCCACAGCTTTAAAGTACCTCTCCAAAGACCAGTATTACAGATCTCTTAAACAATATACTTCATGCATGACAATTCATATATATCTTCCACACAATGAAAGAACGGAGTGCATAGGATTTCTTTCTTATGGTAAAAAACCGGTTGGCTACATTCCTTCCATGAGAATCATGTTTAACTATGGCTTCTGAAGAAAGGCTTTACCTTCCAATCGCATTGAGCACACTTAGTTGAGCTCAACCTCACTTAGCAACTACATTTGCTAGATTTACATGTTTAGGGAACACATCTCTGCCTCTATCACATACAAGGTATAACTTTACTTTAGAGAAAGAACACTGTTGGAGAAACTCTGTATTGGTAGCCTGGCACAAAATGCTTCTGGTCGCAACTGGAGACTCTTCATTGTATTAGGGTTGACGAGGCCCTTGATCACATTCTCATTTAGTAGCCTGTTGTGAGGAAAGACTCAAGGTAGCCTGTAAAACCATAGTGTTAAAGACAGCTGTGAAATAAAACACTACCTGATTCGGGCACTTGGGGTAAGGTGCAAACACTGAAAGGTCACTGTGCCTAAAAGTTCTTTCACCTATCTTGTGAAAAACACATATTTTACAATGAGAGAAACAAGGCTTGGCATGCAGTCTGCAAGGATTTCACTCTCATTTTGCCTCTGAACCCTGAGCTTCTTGCAGTTTTTGATGCCACTTTTCATAGGGGTGGTTTGAGGTCTCTCAAACATTTCACTCCAAATCCTGGGTACATGTTCCATACACTGAAAGATCAATGTGTATAAAACTTCATCCTTCTACACTGTAGGACACGTATATTTTCTCTATGGGAAACAGTCCTTTTCCTTACGTGGGAAAGGCCTTCACAGCTACTGGCATGAAAACAAAGCTGAATGCAGCTTTAAATGACCCCTCGAAAGACCTGTATTACATCTCTTAAACAATATAATTCATGCATCACACTTCAAATACATCTTCTACTCTATTAAAAAAAAAAACCACAGTGCATAGAAGTTTAACAGAAACAATTGGCTACATTCCTTCTGTGAGAATCATGTTTATGCCATCTGAAAGGCCTGACCTTCCAATTGCATTAAGCACACTTAGTTGAGCTCAACCTCACTTAGCAATTACAGTTGCCAATTTACAAGTTCAGGGAACACACCTCTGCTCGTATCACATACAAGGTATAATTTTCCTTCATGGAAACAACACTGTTGGAGAAACTTTGTACTGGTATGGTAGCCTGGTGCAAAGCGGTTCTGGTTGTGATGGGAGACTCTTCATTGCATGTGGGTTGACAAGGCCAGTGATTATATTCTCAGTTAGTAACCTGTTTTGAGGAAAGACTCAAAGTGCCCTGGAAAACACTTGTTATATATGTCTGAGAATTAAATTACCACTGTCTTCAGTCACTTGCAGTAAGTTCCATACAGTGTAAGAACAGTGTGCCAAAAATTCCTTAGTCCATCTTGTGAAAATCACACAAGGGGGTAGAAGGGGGAAGAAGCCTTGACATGTAATCTGCAAGAATTTCACTCTCATTTCGCCTCTGAACACAGAGCTTCTCTCAGCTTTCCATGCAACTATACAAAGGATTGGTTTGTCAGTCTCTGAAACATTTCACTAGCTACTCCAAATCATGGGTAAAAATTCCATACACTGGAAGAAAAATATGTATAAAACTTAGTCCTCATACGTGTATGACAAGTACATTTTCTTATGGAAATCTGGACAATTCCACAGTGTGAAAGGACTTCACACCTATTGGGGTTTACACAGAGAGCTGAGAGCAGCTTTAAAGTACCTCTCCAAAGAGAAGTATTACAGATCTCTTAACAACATACTTCATGCATCATAAACAAATATAACTTCCACTCAATAAAAAAAACACAGTGCATTCTTATCTGTGAAATAAAACACTACCTGCTTCAGTCACTCGAGGTCAGTTATGAACAATGAAAGAACACTGTGCCTAAAAATTCTTTCGTCTACCTTGTGAAAAACACATACTTTTACTATGGAGGAAACAAGCCCTCATATGAAGTCTGGAAGAATTTCACTCTCATTTTGCCTCTGAACACAGAGCCTCTAGCAGCTCCTTTTACTCTGTATGATATGTACATTATCTCTATGGGAAACAGGACTTTCCTTACTTCACACTTACGTGCTTTACACTCAGAGCTGAGCACAGTTTTAAAGGATATCTCAAAAAGAAGTATTATAGTTACCATGGGAAACTCTTCATCGGATGCAGGTTGAGGATGCCATTGCTTATATTCTCAGGTAGTAAACCTGTTTTGAGGAAGACTCAAAGTAGTCTGTAAAAAAACACTCATCTTGTAAGTCTGTGAAATAAATCACTACCTTCTTCAGTCACTTCGGTTACCTTCCATACACCAAAAGACCACTGTCCCTAAAAATTCTTGCATCTATCTTGTGAAAACAAATGCTTTTACTACAGGTGAAACAAGCCTAGGCACGCAGTCTGCAAGGATTTCACTCTCATTCCGCCTAGGACCACTGAGCATCTTGCAGCTTTAGAAGCCACCTTCTAAACTGAGCGCAACCTCACTTAGCAAATACAGTTGCTAGATTTACAAGTTCCAGGGACACATGTCTGCCTCTATCACATACAAGGTAGAACTCTCCTTGATGGGAAAACACTGCTGGAAAAACTCTGTGCTGGTAGCCTGATCCAAAAGGCTTCCGGTTGCTCAGGAGCCTCTTCTTGGTTTGCAGCTTGACAAGGCCATTGATTACATTTTCACACCTGTTTTGCAGAGACTCAAAGTAGCCTGGAAACAGTGGTGATAGACAACTGTGAAATAAATCACTACCCACTTCACTCACTTGATGTACATTCCACATCCTGAAAAAGCACTGTGCCCTAAAAATTTTTGCATCCGTCTTTTAAAACAAATACTCTTACTAAGGGTTAAGCAGGCCTTGGCATGCAATCGGCAAAGATTTCACTCTTATCTTGCCTACAATCTCAGACCATCTCGCCACTTTTGATGCCATGTTTCAAAATGTTGGTTTTCAGGTGTCTCAAACATGGCCCTAGCTACTCCAAATCCTATGGACGTGTTCCGTACCATGAAAGTACAATCTGTATAAACTTTTGTCTTACCACTCTGTAAGACAAATACATTTTCTCTATGGGAAACAGTCTTTACCCTTCTGTGGGAAGAAGCTTTCACATCAACCAGCTTTTACAAATAGAGCTGAGCCCCTGCAACTTTCATGGTGAAAAAACACCTTACCTAGAGGAACAAAGAATACATACAGCATATTTTCAGAAACCATGCAGGCAAAAAGAGAGAAGAGTGAAATATTTAGAGTGTTGAGGAAAAAACCCACCAACCTAGAATTCTGTGCCCTGCAAACTAGCCTTAAGAAGTGAAAGAGAAATAAAGACTTTATCAGACAAACAAAACTAAGAAAATTTGCTGTCAGGACACCTGTCTTTCAAGAAATGTTAAAAGAACTTCTTTAGAGAGAAGGAAAATAATATAAGTCAAAAACTCAGATCTACATAAAGAAAGGAAAAGCATTGAAGAAGGATTAAGCAAAGATAAAACTAAAACTTTTGTTTTTTTAATTCTTAATTGATCTAATAGATAACAGCTTTTTCAAAACAATAATATTAACAATGTATTTGATTTTGTATGCTTGTGTACATAATATAGATAGGTAGATAAAAAGACAGATAGATGCTTCTGTATGCTTATATATAAGTGAAATGAATGACAGCAATGATACATGGAACAGGAGGGAGGAATTAGAATTATTTTGCTATTGTTATAAGGTACTCACACAACCTATGAAGTGGTACAGTGTTATTTGAAAGTGGACATGTATTAGTTGTAAATGTATATTGCAAACTCCAGGGCAACCACTAAAGAAAATAATAAAAGAAGTATTACGGGGCTTCCCTGGTGGCACAGTGGTTGAGAGTCCGCCTGCCGATGCAGGGAACACAGGTTCGTGCCCCAGTCCGGGAAGATCCCACATGCCGCAGAGCGGCTGGGCCCATGAGCCATGGCTGCTGAGCCTGTGCATCTGGAGCCTGTGCTCCGCAATGGGAGAGGCCACAACAGTGAGAGGCCCGCATACGGCACAAAAAAAAAAAAAGAAGTATTACTGAAATGCTATGAAACGAGAAAATGAAACCATATATGATGCTCAATTACCCACACACCTATGGTCAATTAATCTTCAACAAAGGAGGCAAAAATATAAAAGGAGAAAAGTCTCTTCAGCAAGTGGTGCTGGGAAAGCTGGAGAGCCACATGTAAATCAATGAAGGTAGAACACTCCCTAACACCGTATACAAAAATAAATTCAAAATGGCTTAAAGACTTAAATATAAGACATGACACCATAAAACTCCTAGATGAGAACACAGGCAAAACATTCTCTGACATAAATAGTACAAATAGTTTCTTGGGTCAGTCTCCCAAGGCAATAGAAATAAAATAAAAAATAAACAAATGGGACCTAATCAAATTTATAAGCTTTTACACAGCAAAGGAAATCATAAACAAAATGAAAAGACAACCTACGGAATGGGAGAAAATATTAGCAAACAATGCGACCAACAAGGGCTTAATTTCCAAAATATGCAAACAGTTCATACATCTCAATAACAACAACAGCAAAAACAAACAACCCAATCAAAAAATGGGCAAAAGACCTAAACAGACATTTCTCCAAACAAGATATACAGATGACCAATAGGCTCATGAAAAGATGCTCAACATCACTAATTATTAGAGAAATGCAAATCAAAAGTACAATGAGGCATCACCTCACACCAGTCAGAATGGCCATCATTAAAAAGTCTACAAATAACAAATGCTGGAGAGGGTGTGGAGAAAATGGACTCCTCCTACACTGTTGGTGGAAATGTAAATTGGTGCAGCCACTGTGGAAAACAGTATAGAGGTTCCTCAAAAAACTGAAAACAGAGTTGCCATATGATCTAGCAATCCCACTCCTGGGCATATATCTGGAGAAAACTATAATTCCAAAAGATACATGTACCCCAATGTTCATATCAGCACTATTTCCAATAGCCAAGACAAGGAAACAACCTAAACATTCATTAACAGATGAATGGATAAAGAAGATGTGGTATATATACACAGTGGAATACTACTTAACCATAAAAAAGAATGAAATAATGCCATTTACCACAACATGGATGGACCTAGAGATTATAATACTAAGTCAAGTAAGTCATAAAGAGAAAGACAAATACCATATGATTATCACTTACACATGGAACCTAAAATATGACACAAATGAGCTGATTTATGAAACAGAAACAGACTCACAGACATAGAAAACAAACTTATGGTTACCAAAGGGGAAATGGGGTGGGGGAAGGATAAATTAGGAGTTTGGGATTAGCAGATACAAACTACTATATATAAAATAGGTAAACAACAAGGTCCTACTGTATAGACCAGGGAACTATATTCAATATCCAGTAATAGACCATAATAGAAAAGAATATGAAAAGAATATATATATATAAATAACCAAATCACTTTGCTGCACACCAGAAACTAACACAACATTGTAAATCCACTATACTTCAATTGAAAAAATTAAAACTTTAAAAAAAAAGTAAACAGTATGTAAAATTAAAAGAAAAACTATTAAATAAATAAAACACTCAATTAAAATCTCAAAGGCAGAAAGAGGGTGGAAGACAAAAACAGGAACAAAGAACATAAGCAACAAATAGAAAACAGTAACAAATATGATAATATTAATCTACATCAATTTGAATGTTAGTGGTCTAAATGCACCAAGACAGAGATTGTCAGATGGATCAAACATGATCAAAAACATGATTCAACTGTATGTTGTCTGTAAGATATGTTGTTTTCATTTTAAATATAAAGACACACAAAGTAAAAGTAAATAAATGGAGAAAAACATAATATGTTAACACTAATCAAAAGAAAGTTGGAGTAACTATTAATTTCAGACAGAGGAAATGTCAAAGTGAGGAACATTATCAGGGATAAAGAAAGGGAATTACATAATGATAAAGGGGTTAATTCTCCAAGAAGACATAACAATCCTTAACATGAATGCACATAACAATGTATCATCAAACTACATGAGGTAAAAATTGATCAAACTTCAAGGAGAAGTAGATGAATCAACTATCATAATTGGAGACTTCCACACTCCTCTATCAGAAATGGACAGATACAGCAGGCAGAAAATCAGTAAGGATATATCTGAACTCAGTAACACCATGGATCAACTGGATATAATGGACCTCTACAGAACACTTCATCCAACAACAGCAGAATATACTTTTTTCTCAAACTAACCTGGAACATTCACCAAGATAGACCACATTCTGGGCGATAAAACACACTTAATAAATTTAAAATAACACCCATGTCTGCTCTCAGATCACAATGGAATTAAACTAGAAATGAGTAACAGAAGATAGCTGAAAAAATCTCCCAAGTTCTTGGAGATTAAATGATACACTTTTATATATCACATGGGTCAAAGAAGAAATCTCAAGAGAAATTCTTAAATATTTTGAATGAAATGAAAATGAAAACACAACTTATCAAAATCTGTGGGGTATAAGGAAAGCAGTGCTTAGAGAGAAATTTATAGCACTGAATACATCTATGAGGAGATGAAAGATCTAAAATTAATAACCCAAGCTTCCACCTTAGGAAACTAGAAAAAGAACAGCAAATTAAATCCAAAGTAAGCAAAAGAAAAGAAATCATAAAAAAGCAGAATGAAGTTGAAAACAGGAAATCAATAGTTAAAATCAATGAAACCAATAGCTGGTTCTTTGAGAAGATCAATATCAAAAAGTCTCCAGCTGTGCCAACTAAGAAAAAAAGAGCTAGGACATGAATTACTAATATGAGATATGAAATAGGGGACATCACTACAGAACACATTGAAAGTATAATAAAGGAATACTATGAACAACTATATGCCAACTAATTTGATAATCTAGATAAAATGGACTAACTCTTTTTGAAAGTCACAATCTGCCAAAACTCATGCAAGAAGAAATAGACAATCTGAATATGCCTATATTAAAGAAATTGAGTCAATAATTAATAAGCCTCTAGAATGAAAAGCACCAGGCCCAGATGGGTTCTACCATATTCAAGGAGAAACTATACCAATTCTCTACAATATCTTTCACAATATAGAATTAGAAGGGTATACTTCTAATTCTCATAAAATGGTAACTCATTTTATGAGGCTACCATTACCCCAATACCAAAACTTGACAAAGAAAATACAGGATAAAAGAAAACAAGACCAACGTCTCTCACAAAGATCCTCATACCAGGCAAAATCCTCAACAAAATATTAGCAAATCAAATACAACAATGTATGAAAAGAATTACACACCAGTACCAAGTGGGATTTATCCCAGGTATACAAGGTTGGTTGGCTCAACACTTGAAAATCAATTAACGTAATACATCATATTAACAAGCTAAAGAAGAAAATCACATGAGCATATCAATAGATGCAGAAAAACCATTTGACAAAAAACAATATCCACTCATGATAAAAACTATCATAAAAACCCTATAGCTAACTCACTTAATGGTCAGAAACTCAGAGCTTTCCATTAAGATCAGGAACAAGACAAGGATGTCTCCTCTCACCATTGCTTTTCAACATCATACTGGAAGTTCTACCTAATACAATAAGACATGAAAAGGAAATAAAAGGCATGCAGATTAGGAAGGGAGAAAAACTATATTTGTTCACAGATGACTGTTCATTTGCAAAGTCAGGACTTCACTGGTTGAAATTTTAAACTGGCCCCCATACACAGAGGGCAAGGAGAGACTGAAGAAAGAGGCAGACCACTCCAGGCTAATAGGTGGCAGTTTTAATAAACAACGGAACTTACATATGAGGCTTATCTTCGTCAGTTGCAAGACAAGTAGATCTTTGCATCCTCCCGCCAGAATCTTAAAAGTTTATAAAGAGGCTTTAACGGGATTCGTCACACATCCAGTCCAGATGGTCTCAACAACACATTACTCTCTCAAGGCTGCATCCTCAAAACGGCTACTGGTATGGAAATAGTAGGTGGAACATAAATTCCAAGGACGGGGGAGAGGTTAAGGAGCCTCTGATTGCCTGGGTCAACTAACAGTCACATCTTCTTGATGACCTCCTCCAACAATGACATGATCATCTATGTAGAAAATGCAAAAAACTCCTAGAATAAGCAACTATAGCAAGGTTGCAGAATGCATGGTTAATATACAAAAATCAATTGCTTTCCTCTATACCACCAATGAACATGTAGAATTTGAGATCAAAAATATAATACCATTATACTGACACCCCCCAAAATGAAATACTAAGGTATAAATCTAACAAAATATGTGTAAGATCTATGTGAAGAAAACTATTAAACTCTGATGAACAAAATCAGGGAAGAACTAAATAAATGGAGAAATATTCCTTTTTCATGGATAGGAAGGCTCAGTACTGTCAAGATGTCAGCTCTTCCCAAATCGATCTATAGATTCAGTGCAATCCCAATCAAAATGCCTGCAAATTATTTTGTGCATATTGACAAGCTGAGTATGAAGTTTAATGGAAAGGCATAAGATCCAGAATAGCTAACACAATACTGAAGGAGAAGAACAAAGTTGCAAGACTGATGCTACCTGACGTCAAGACTTACTACAGGCATATCTCAGAGATATTGCAGGTTTGGTTTCAGACCACAGCAATAAACTGAATATCAAAATAAAGTCACATGAATTTTTTTGTTTCCCAGTGCATATAAAAGTTATGTTTACACTATACTGTAGTCTATTAAGTGTGCAACAGCATTATGTCTAAAAGAACAATGTACATACCTTAACTAAAAAATAGTTTTCAATATCTTTATTGGAGTATAATTGCTTTACAATATTGTGTTAGTTTCTGCTGTACAACAAAGTGAATCAGCTATAAGTATACATATATCCCCATATCCCCTCCCTCTTGAGCCTCCCTCCCACCCTCCCTATCCCATCCCTCTAGGTCGTCACAAAGCATCGAGCTGATCTCCTTGTGCTATGCAGCAGCTTCCTACTAGCCATCCATTTTACATTTGGTAGTGTATTATGTCAATGCTACTCTCTCACTTCGTCCCAGCTTCCCCTTCCCCCACTGTGTCCTCAAGTCCATTCTCTACGTTTGTGTCTTTATTTCTGCCCTGCCACTAGGTTCATCAGTACCGGTTTTTTAGATTCCATATATATGCATTAGCAACTGGTGTTTGTTTTTCTCTTTCTGACTTACTTCACTCTGTATGACAGACTCTACGTCCATCCACATCATTACAAATGATTCAGTTTTGTTTCTTTTTATGGCTGAGTAATATTCCATTGTATATATGTGCCACATCTTCTTTATCCATTCATCTGTCGATGGACACTTAGGATGCTTCCATGTCCTGGCTATTGTAAATAGTGCTGCAATGAACATTGTGGTACATGACTCTTTTTGAATTATGGTTTTCTCAGGGTATATGCCCAGTAGTGGGATTGCTGGGTCATATGGTAGTTCTATTTTTAGATTTAAAAAATACTTTATTGCTAAAAAATGCTAACCCATCTGGGCCTCCAATAAGTCATAATCTTTTTGCAATAGTAACATTAAATATCACTGATTAGAGATCTCCATAACAAATATAATCGTAATGAATATGACTGTGAATTCATAATGAATTGAAATATTGTGGGAATTACCAAAATGTGACACAGAGACACAAAGTGAGCAAATGCTGTTGGAAAAATGCCGCTGACAGACTTGCTCCAGGCACAATGCCACAAACCTTCAATTTGTAAAAAATGTAATATCTGCAAAGTGCAATAAAGCAAAGCACAATAAAACAAGATATGCCTGTATAGAGCTACAGTAATCAAGATAGCACGATCTTGGTGAAAGAATAGATCAGTGAAACACAATAGAAATCCCACATAACTATAGCCAATAGATCTTTGACAAGGTGCAAGGGCAATACAATGGAGCAATGATAGTCTCTTCAACAAACAGTGCTGGAACAACTGGACATCCACATGCAAAAAACATGACTCTAGACACAGACCTTACACCCTTCACAAAAATCAACTCAAAATGGACCAAAGAACTAAATGTAAAGCACAAAATGTAAAACTTTAAAAGATAACATAGGAGAAAATCTAGATGACCTTTGGTATGGTAATGACTTTAGATACAATACCAAAAACATGATTGATGAAAGAAATAATTGTTAAGTTGGACTTCATTAAAATTAAAAATGTCTGCTCTGTGAAAGGTACTGTCAACATAATGAGAAGACAAGCCATAGACTGGGAGAAAATATCTGCAAAAGAATATATCTGATAAAGGACCTGTCAGATGTTATCCAAAATATACAAAGAACACTTAAAACTCAATAAGAAAATAAACAACCAGATTGAAAAATGGGCCAAAGACCTTTATGGACACCTCACTAAAGAAGATATATGGCAAATAAGCATGTGAAAAGATCGTCACATACCCTACATTGTATGTCATTAGGGAAATGCAAATTAAAACAACGAGATACCTCTACATGCCTATTAGAATGGCCAAAATCCAGAACACTGACAAATGCTGTGGAGGATGTGGAGCAACAGGAAGTCTCATACTTTGCTGAAGGGAATGCAAAATGGTACAGCCACTTTGGAAAAGAGTTTGGCAGTTTCTTACAAAACTAAACATATTCTTATCATATGATACAGAAGTCATGCTCAAAAGAGTTGAAAGCTATGTCCACACAAAAACTTGCACATGGCTGTTTATAGCAGCTTTATTCATAATTGCCCAAATTTGGAAGCAACCTAGATGTCCTTCAGTAGGTGAACAGATAAATAAATTGTGGTACATTCAGACAATGGAATATTATTCCGCTCTAAAAAGAAACGAGCTATCAAGCCATGAAAAGACTCAGAGGAAACTTAAATGCATATTACAGAGTGAAAGAAGCCAATCTGAAAAGGCTGCATACTTTATGATACCAACTATATGACATTCTGAAAAAGGCAAAACTATGGAGACAGTAAAAATATCAGTGGTTGCCAGTTAGGGAACAGGGAGGGATGAATAGGCAGAGCACAGAGGATTTAAGCCAGTGAAACTACCCTGTAATGGCAGACATGTCATTCATTATACATTTTTTCAAACCTATAGAATGTACAACACCAAGGGTGAGCCCTAAACTATGGATTTTGGGTAACTGGGATATGTCAGCGTAGGTTCATCAATTGTAACAAATGTGCCACTGTGGCGAGTGATGTTGATAATGGGGGAGGCTATGATGTGCTGGGGTAGAGAATAAATGAGAAATCGCTATACCTTCCTCTCAATTTTGCTGTGAACCTAAAACTGCTCTTTAATACTTTTTTGTCTTTTCTTAAAAAACAGAACAAAACGAGAAACTAGTCACCTCTCCCAGTCTTTGCAGACTGGTTCTCTGCTAGAGCAGTCCTTTACTAATTAGCTGGCTTGTTCTCAGGCTAGGGATCAGATGGAGGTGAAAACTTAAGAGCTCCTTAGGTCTTTTGTGGTTGGGCCTTATGTTGGTTTTTCAGCTGCTTTTAAGTCTTGATTTCCCAAAGCTTAACCATAGCCTTTCCTCAGGGTTTTAGATGGTCTATCTTATGTTTCTACCCTCACTGTCTTGCCCCAGGTGTCTGTGGGACTGTAGTCCACCCAAAACTTTTAGGAGCAGTGCCTACTGCTTCTCCCCATCTGAGTTCCGAGATAGACAAGATAGAGCTCAGTACTTCTGGCAGCCCTCAGACAGGGTAGAACTTTACAAATAAAAGCTCCTCTATTCCCTCTCTGTTGGAGCAAGGGAATTGGGAACTTAGCTTTGGCCACTCCAGACCAAGATTTTGCTACATTGAGGAAGGGATGGGGCAAGGGCAAGTAAAAACATCACAGTATTACCATGATTTCAATTGTGGTTTTTTCCTTGATTGAGTTTTCGGGGTTTTTTTGCTGTAGATATTTTACTGTTTTCCAGAGCTTTCATACGGTTATTTTAGCCAGTTTCTAGTTGCTGTTTATGTTTCCAAGGGGGGCTGTGGGCTTGGAGTTCCCTGCTAAGCCATTTTGCTGACGTGCCTCTACTTTGACTTTATATTAACATTGTACTAGAAATCACAGCCCACTCAATATGGCGATTAAAAGAAATAAAATATAAAAGAAGCAAAAGTTTTGCAAAAGAAACAAAACTGTCATTCACATAGTATATAACATAGAAAATCCAAAACAATAAATTCATTATTGGAATTTATAAGACTTCAGGCAGTAAGCTATACACAAAACCGGTACTTTACAAATGAAATTCAAAAAGAGATACCACTTACAATAGCTTCAAAAAGTATGAAACATACTCAAATAAAACTCAAAAAATATGTAATACTGCTATGGAGAAAATATATGGAGACTTAAATAAAAAGATTGCTGTACCATGTTAATGGATTGTTAAAGTCCATATTGTTAGATATTAATTTTCCTCAGGTTGATTTATGGATTCAAAGAATCCAGTCAAAGCCTCAGCATTTTTATTTACAAGTTGACACGATGATGATTATTCATATGAGTTGATTATAGCCAAGACAGTTGAACAAAAACTTATGGAAGGATACTCATTCTACCTTACCGAGATTGTTTCCTAATATGTTAACAAAGAGCAGTATTCGTGACCCTAATCCGTGCTGCAACTTCCCTCCGTACCTACCCCAGACACTTCCAACCCTGCTTTCCTTTCGCTTTTTCCGTTAATGCTTATTTTCTAAAATGCTATATAATTATGTTCATGGCTTACTGTCTGCTCCCTCCCTCCTTCCCCCACCCCCACCCCCCAAAAAAGTTCTCCAGAGCAATGATCTCTGTTTTGCTCACTGAGGTATTTCAAATCCTTTACAATAGGGCTTGGCGCGTAGCAGGTGCTCAATATACTTGTTGAAAGACTGAAGAGGAAATAGGTTTGTTTTTAGAAGGTTGTCTACTTGCCTTACTATCATTTACGGAGATGCAGAGCTACAATACACTGTCCTCGGCGAAACTCCGTTTCCTCTCGGAAGAACCGGGAACCCAGGAGCCGGCAACTCACGGAGCGCAGCCACTAGCCCAGAATGAGTACCCGGGCACATGACAGGCTCAGCCGGGCCTCTCCACGCAGCAAGCGCGGAGAACTACACTTCCCAGAATCCTTGGGTTCTCGCGTGGACTACATTTCTCAGGGGGTTAGCGACCGTTCCCCCGCCTCCACCTCACTACCCGGCTCCGGACCTGCACAGGGAGTTGGGCGTTTGTCGCTGGCGTGAGCGGCGTTCTGGGCTGGGGTCGGCCCAGACAGCACCCCGGGGAGTCCCGACCCGAAGTTGCTGTTAGGCCGTGGCAGTTCCGGAGCTTCCTGCCTGCGGCCCGCGGAACACCCGAGGCCTGGGTGAGGTGAGCGGCGGAGGCTCGGCAGGATGCGGGAGGGAGGACCGGGCTTCGGGAGGATGCGGCGCCGGGGTATGGGACAAAGGCCCAGGAGGCGCGAGCCGGGCCTTTGTGGGCGCCGGCGGGCCGAGGGCCGGGCACCCCGGCTCTGTCCGCCTGCCGCCACCAGCCATCCCACAGTACCCCTGAACGAGACAGGTCGGGCACTTCGTCCCCATTGGCTGGACCCAGCCACCCTTCTGCTTCCTCCCGACCCATTCCCAGTGCGCTACCTGCCCAGCGCCTTACGGCATTTGAATTTGTTTCGGGCCGGCAGTGAACGCGAGAAATTTCCTCCCTTTACTATCACTCCTGCACTTCCGAGTGACAGGCTTGTTTTGCGCGAGAAGTGAGTCGCCGACTTCCCCCAGTGGCAGAGCCAGGACTGGAACCCAGGTCTTTGGTTTTCTGTGCCCTTTCCTCAAGACAGCAGCCACCTCCCCGCCATAGGAGAGCTGATGTTTTCCCTTTCCGAAGCAGCTTTCTCTAGAAATCTGGAAATTGTTTCCTTGATAGGAGGGGGAGGAATTGGGTGGGAAGGCTTGAGGTGGAGAAAAGTTGTCACATGCACGCAGGGAGGTTAGAGCAGGTGCTCTGGAGCCCGCGGTGCTTGGAATCCTGGTGCCACCCTCCCTGGCTGTGTGGACTGGGGCAAGTTGCTCCCACTCTGCCCTCAGTTTCCTGATCTATAAAATGGGGTGCTGACAGTGCCAACTGTGCTGTGGGACTCGATGATGTATTGATAGGTAGTGCCTGGCACGGGGTGAGGCTCAGGGAGTTGCTGCTACTGCTGATGGAGTCCTAGGACCTTTTCCTCTGAGCCAGGGAAAGAGCTGGGCCTGGACCAGGACCCAGCCCTTCTCTCTGGTCCTCTCTACTCCTAGCTCCTGACTTCCTTCCTGAGGGCACATGGCATCATTCTCAGGTGGTGTAAAGGTTTCAGAGCTGCTGATTCTGAGGGGTGCAAAGCAGAAGGGCCTTCCTCCTGGCTCCCATTTTCTTCTCTCAGATTTGGCTTCTGGAGACTTCTCCCATCCTAAGGGGAAACTGCCCAGAAAGAGGACATGGCTACTGAACAGAGGGAAACAAGGTCTCAGGTGAGTGCATTACCATCTCAAGTCTTACGGACAAATAGGTTTGTTTTTTAACCCTCAGACTGAAGTTCTGTCCCCAGTACAGTCTTCGCCAGGATTTGGAGCCCATGTCCTTCTCCCTTTGAAGAGTCGGTCCATCCTGGTAGATGGTGGATTGCATAGGGATTGCTTGCCTCCAACCCCCCAATCCATGTGTTGTGTCTCTTTTTTTTTTTTCTGATAGACACTCTTTTATTCATTAATCTCAATTCACTGTATGATTACTGAATTGACAGGTAAGATGCCACATATCTTATACCACTTGGGGTCAGAACAAACAAATGTGCGCACTTGGCAGAGTTCCTTTCTGGCCTGCCTCCTTTGCTCAGTCATGTCCCCCTCCCTACCCTTGGCCAGGATGCTTTTCTTTTTCTTTCCACCCCGAGAATCTTCATGATACCTTACCCAGGCTTTTCCCAGTCCAGAGTTTTTAGTTTTTTCTCCCTCTTAACTTTCTGGATCATGTGCCTTGCTTCTATCACTCTCTTGAAAACTGATCTTGACCTGCCATTGTCATCTTTATTCTGTGGGAATGAGGGTGGGACCCCATCCAGGTGAGGCGGTGTGTGAACAAAGGATAGCCATTTTGGTGGGGACACAGATGGAGAGGTCTCTTGACTTTAAGAGCTGAGAGAAGACTCCTCAGGAAGTGGCAGGGAGGGTGCTGTGGGATATCAGTAGTGGAGAAGCAAGGTATACAGGGTGTACAGTTAGAAGTGGGGCTCTCAAGCCAGACAGCCAAGTTTGAACCCGTATCTTCTGTTACCATTTATGGGCCTTAGGCAATTGCATCTCTCTGTGCCTCAGTTTCCTCACCTGTAGAATGGGAATAACAACCATGCGTACCTCATAGGGTAGATGAGAGGAATTGCAGCATGGCAAGTGTTTCAGTAAGGGCCGGGCACATAGTTGATGTTGAATATGTGGTGGTTGTGGTAGCTGAACAATATTATTCTAGTACATGATACTATTACTGTTGATAGATAAAAATTAACTGTACAGTGTTTTTAGGAACCAGAAAATACTGTTCATTCTGTACTCATTTTCATCTAACAATAATAGTTAATGTTGCTGGGGGAATATCCCGAGGGCTTTACCTTTGTTCTCACTCTCATAACAGCGCAGCAGTTATTACCCCCATTTTACACATGAGGAAACTGAGGCTTAAAGAAGTCAAGTGACCTGAAATCAAACCCAGGTATGTCTGGCCTCTGAGTTCATGCTGGTTATTGTCCAGCCATTCCTCTGGTGCATCTCTCAGAACACATGGCAGGCCCAGCCCCTGTGTTACCAGAGCTCTCTGCAGTGCGATGTTGTATATCATTTGGACCCACGAAATGTCATGGTGGTTGATCTTCTGAGGCTATGGCTAGGACCTGCCTTTGCATATTTGGACTGCTTTTTTCTAAGGCTTTCACATTCCATTCCAACAGAGCCAAGCTGCTCTCTTGCCCAGAATTTTCTCTGTCCCTGTGTGTGAGTCCTGTGTGACATTTCTCCCTAACCTCACCTGCTGTGTGGAATTGTGTGTAAAACTCAGTAATAGGATGTTTAAGATAAGAGAGAGAGTATACCAAGTGCTGTGTTGGAAGAAAACTTTAGTTATCATCCTGTCTCTGCCATTAATAAAGTATGTGACCTGGAATCTTGACTGTCCTGGATCTTGTGTTCCTTGTCTCTAAAATGAGGATTAGCAGATATGGTGTATGGTCCTATCCAGCTACACATTTTCCTTTTAGTGTTCAAATTCATGCACTTTTCTTGTCTGCCAGTTAGATTGTAAGTTCTTTGAGAGCAGAGATCATTTCTTATATTCCTCCCAATGTGCCAATAATTTAATGCCTTTTCTTACTATAAAAATATTGCATGATCATGGCAAAAAACTTTATAGAGAATAAAACATGCACATATATATATATGGGTATATGTATATATGCTTGTAAATGTACATATGTGCATAGATGTGTGTATGTACATGTATTTGTCTATATATTTTTTCCGTATATGCAACAAAAAAGTAAAATCACCCTTAATCCCACCATCTGGAGATGATCGCTGTCAGCCATTTGTTCTGCATCTCTCAGCATCACTTGCTATGTACATATATAATTTTTTTTCAAAAATGGAACCAAACTATACATACTGATATGTAACTTGCTTTTTATACTTAACATTATTATGAATGCCTTTTTAAGTCAAAAATACTGACTTACACCATCAATTTTAATGATTCATAGTACTTTATATTGACATGATAATAGGTAAGATCTGAAGCTTTAATATGAGCCATGTATGGTTTTAAGTACATTGTATGGATTATTTCATTTATTTATTAACTATTTGGTAGGTTTTGAGAGGCAGTTTGACAGAGTGGTTAGGAATGGAGCCTTAGACATCCACCTGGAATTGGAATCCCAGCACTACCACTGACCAATTGTGTGACTTTAGACAAATTTCTTATCCTCTCTGTGACTTCTCTTGTGTAAAACGAGGACAATAATAGTACCTTCTTCCTAGCGTTGTTGTGAAGGTAAAATAAAGATTTACACTAAAGATTAATATAAAGCTCTAAGAATAGTACTTGTCCTGAAGAAAGCATTCAGTTAATGATAGCTGTTTTAATTTCCATTATTACTGTCCTCAGGCTGCAGAGAGCACACAGATAGTGCCTTAAATTATTTAACCGAGCCTCTGTCAGTGATTATTTAGGTTGTAGGTGTTTCTGTTTCTCTGCTGTTAACTAACACCATAATAAATGTCCTTTTGTGTGCATTTTTTTGCACTGTTCATTATCAAACAAATATAGTAATTGGAGAGTTAAAAAGTATGCACATTTTAAAGCTCTTAATATGTATTACCAAATTGCTATTAGAAAGATTATTCTAATTAACACTCCCACTAATGGTCTTAATACCTCCACACATCTCTGTGTGGTTAACACAGGGCCTGGTTCATACTTCATGGTACTCAGTATGTATTTGTCACAGGTCAAGTGTTCATTAAACCAGTGACTTGAAACCTTAAGAACCTAGAATAATATAGAAGCATTTCATGGTAGCCTGTCTACTTCCCACTGCCGCCCTCTTCACCCTGTGTGATGGGTGGTCTTGGGTGAGCTGGGATGCTTGTCTCTACAGCTGTCAGTGACGTTTGAAGATGTGGCTGTGCTCTTTACGCGGGATGAGTGGAGAAAGCTGGCTCCTTCACAGAGAAACTTGTACCAAGATGTGATGCTGGAGAACTATAGCAACTTGGTGTCATTGGGTAAGGAAATTTCCTCTGTTTAGAAATTGGGATAATTCAGCATCTGATTCCCTGGATAAAAGCCATGGATCATCAAAACTTTAGCTGAGTTTTGCCTTAGCACTGTACAAATTGGATCTCCACAAATAAATCTGAAAAACTTTTTCCTGCTAATAGGCATGGATGCCTCATGCCCCACGGATGGGACAGTCTACAGAGCTGCACATTAGAAATTCCCTCATAGTTCAGGCATTTCCCACTATGATTGTTCTATGATGTGTCTGCTCATCTCTAAGCAGAGAGCATCTTTCATCCCTCTTCTTTGACCCACCACTTGCCTTTCCCGTTCACTTTTCCAGCTAGATTAACACTGTATAATCCATATTTGAAAGGGAACCAGATAGTGTTTTCTCATTTTAAACAGTCTACCTGGTATCTTCTCCATAGATACCTGTTTATAAATATGTATTTAGTCTGTACATCTCATATATTTCCTCTTTTATAGAAAGCTAATGGTACCCTATTTCAAGGGTACATGTTTATTGTATCTTCCTAACATGCAACTAATTATTACATTGTTATGTTTTACAAGTCCCTTGCTTTTTCCCTAACACACCCCTCACATCATGGGGGCAGAACTTGAGCACCCTAAGGAGCTCTTTATATCATCCTGTAAGTTTCCACTCAGATCTCAGATACCTCTTCGTGTCAAAACCAAGTTTGTTGTTGTTGTTATTTTTTTGTTTTTTTTTCTATGAGCAGGACTCCTATTTTCCAAACCTGCAGTGATCTCCCTGTTGCAGCAAGGAGAAGATCCCTGGAAGGTAGAGAAAGAAAGCCCTGGAGGCTCCTCTGTAGGTGAGTGGGTGGGGAATCTCTGCAGGCAGCAGTCTGGTAAAGGAGTGCATGTGCAACTTGGAGATGTTGGTCAGGGAAATTTCTCCAAGTTCTCAGTCCTCAAGAAGTTTTGGAGAAGGGTCACAAACTTCTGCGTCATGTCTGATAATCACTTCACAGGTAAATCTCTCAGGATCTTTATTCTTTTCTCTTGTTTCGGAGGAGGGCTGCATTTTCATGTATTCACTGAGCAAACTTAGTCCATTTAAGGAACTGCAGATAATTCATTCTGACTGAAGCCCAGGGTTGTGGGAAAAGAAAGAGATGAGGAAGGAAATGAGATCAGAAAGCCAGGTGGGGGCCACACTCTGAAGTGCTTTGGTACAGTTCTTAGAGATGGGAACTGTCCGTGGGTGACTGGAAATAATTCAAGGATTTTAAGCAGAAGAATTACATGGTCCTTGATATTTTAGAAAAAATGGTCAGAGTCTGAAACACTTTAAATGTCCTTCGGTAAAGGCATAGCTAAAGAAGCTGAGGTGGGTCCCTACACTGGCACACAGCACCACAGTCAGAAACAAGAAGCACTGGTGTGGGTGGAGCTCCAAGGCACGTGAAGGACTAAAGCTAGTTACAGTGCATGATTATGACATGTCACCATTTATGTGTAAAGAAAATTACGTGGGTGTTTGTCTATATGCATAATATGCATGTAAGTGCTGAGAGAAAGGTCGCGGGACACCTAAGGTGGTAACTAGTTACATTTGGATTAGGATCGAGAATGAGTATTGATGAAAGGGGACTTTATTTACATGTAATGTTATTAAAATTTTCACAGAGAATATATTCGTAAAGTCCTTATTATGCAATTTCAATTTAATAAGAATGGTCACTTTGGAAACACTGTTGGTCTTAGATTTGAAGTGAGGAAAAACTAGAGGTGGGAACCTTCTGGAGATTATTGTGTAATGCAGGCAAGACGTTACCTGCAGGAAGGCACGTGCAGTGGGTTCAGGAAAGAGGAGAGAGAGACTTCCCTGGTGGCGCACTGGTTAAGAATCTGCCTGCCAATGCAGGGGACATGGGTTTGATCCCTGGTCTGGGAAGATCCCACATCCCACAGAACAGCTAAGCCTGTGCGCCACAACTACTGAGCCTGCGCGTCACAGTTACTGAAGCCGGCGTGCCTAGAGCCCAAGCTTCACAACAAGGGAAGCCACCACAATGAGAAGCCTGCGCACTGCAACAAAGAGTAGCCCCGACTTGACACAGCTAGAGAAAGCCCATGCGCGGCAACAAAGACCCAATGCAGCCAAAAATAAATAAATAAATAAATATAACATTTTTTTTAAAAAAAGGAAAAAGGAGAGGTCCCTTTGTTAAGGGTTCAGGATGAGTTCGGTGTGGCATGGGTTTCATTTGAGATGTGAGTGAAATATGGGTAGAGGTCGCCAGTGGACAGCTGTAGAAGGTATACAGGGTTGGAACTCAACAGGGAGGTCAGGGAGCCGTCAGTGAGAAGGTAGCATTTGAAACCTTGAGCTGAGCAGACGAGGGAACGGAGGAGAGGACAGAGTCCCAGGAAACCTCAATGTTTATGAGGTGAGTTAAGAAGGAAGAATCTGGCTGAGCCTGAGAAGAAGTCACCAGAGGAGAAAACTGGCAGATTCGGCTGTCATGGAAGTTGAGGACTGAGAACTGTTGAATTGGGGAGGCCAGGGCTCTGGGGGAGCCAGGTTCTAACCCTCGCCCACTGCTTTCCTGTCCCGTGATAAACAGCAGTGCAACCTTGGACAGAAGGACGCAGGTCCTGCCCTGGCGGAGCTCAGTGGAGGGGGAGGCTAAGCGCACACAGGGCTGTGGAATGACAGACTCCGGTGAGGACCTCGGGAGAAGAGCCACAGGTGCTGTGAGAACGTGGAACAGGAGGGGTGCTGTGGGTAAGGCTTCCCGACGAAGGGCCGGATCCCACGTTGTGAGAAGCGTTCAGGCACAGGAAGAGCATGTCCGAGAGTCCAAACAAAGGAAGCCGGGTTGTAGAGACGGGAGCGGGGAGAGGGGGCCGGGACCTGAGAGCCAGGCACAGCCTCTGAGGAGTTGAAGTACCCTGGCCACGGGCCCAGGTTTATATTCTGCAAGGATCAGCCTGAAACCAATGTGGAGCCACCTGGCATAGACATGGTAGGACTTGTCTGAGGTTGCTGTTGGGTCCAGACGAGTCAGTGATGCCCCCACACAATGGGGGCCCAGCAGAAGTGCTGTGGGACAGGCTGTCTCGATCCCTAAAGCGCCCACACCTTTAGTAGAGCTCATTCTTTCCCGTATAAAGTGAGATCTTTTGAGGTGGGAACACACTTATCTCTCCTTATATCTTTTAACTGTCATTTGGGAGAAATATTCTAATTTTGTGGGAACTGCTGGAGACCACCACAAAGTAAACAGAGAACGCAGGCAGCAGGGAACCAGTGGAGAGTTTAGGAGGAGCGTCAGGTGTGGACTGAGTATGGCTTGGAAGATCAAAGGAAGAGAAGGAAGAATTGTTCACTTTCCATTCGCCTCGGGAGCCTCTGATCCATGAGGAGTCCCCCTTCCTGAGTGAAGTGTTAGTTGGATTAAACTGAATAGAAAGTATGACTGGAGTCGAAAGCTGTCCAGAGAGACCCTGAAGACACCTAGTGGTGATGTCAAGTCCTTCTCAGGTTTGGGAAGCTGTCCCTGAAGGAAAACTCTGGGTGTCTGGAGGAAGTAAGGACATCAGAGCCAACCAGTGTGTGCGTTTCTCTTGATGGGATGAACCTCCTCTCTTTGGTCAAAGGTGACAGTCAGATGGAGCGTCCTGGGAGTGCTGGCCTGTGGTTGTGTCTCTCCTGCAACCCTGGCGAGTCTCCCATCTGCCTGGACTAAAGTGCCCTCAGAACAGTTTCCCTTCCAAGGGGAGCTCAGTTCTCTGAGCTCAGGTGAAGGATCTGGATGTTCTTGGAAGCACCTTGATCATTAACTCTAGACCAGAACCAAAAACCGACCCTTTGAACAGCCGGTGACAGAAAAGCTTATGCTTCCAGGATAGGACCCCTAGAACCTCTAATTGCCTCCAAATGTGCTTTTAAAATATTATTTTCACATCAAAACTATTTACAACTAGGAAAAATAAAACGAACAGAAAAAACAAACTGTGTCACCCCTGGCTCTGTATGTTTTATATTGAGAAGTGGGAGGAAATGGCTCAAAGAGACTCATCTGAGTCTCTTCCTTAAGAAATGAACCCAGGGCTTCCCTGGTGGCGCAGTGGTTGAGAGTCTGCCTGCCGATGCAGGGGACACGGGTTTGTGCCCCGGTCCGGGAAGATCCCACATGCCGCGGAGTGGCTGGGCCCGTAAGCCATGGCCGCTGAGCCTGCGCGTCGGGAGCCTGTGCTCCGCAACGGGAGAGGCCACAACAGTGAGAGGCCTACATACCACAAAAAAAAAAAAAAAAAATGAGAAAAGAAATGAACCCAAAGTCTAATCATTTTTCTGGAATATTTTATATGTGTATATATATATATGTATACATACATACATATATACATATATATATATAATATGGATAATGTGATTAAATCAACTTGAACGTCTCATGAGTTTGGTTGACACCCAATGTGAAAATATTCTTAAAATCAAAAATTTAAAAATTCAGGGATGATTAGGTAAATTACCTCCAATGAAAAAGTGTTTGTCTTTTTCTCTTTCTTTGTTATATTTATGCTAGAATTCAGGGCAGACTGAACCTGGCAGGGTGGTTGGCTGAGGGGTCCCTTGTGGGCTGCCTTCCACCCACCAAGATTTGATGAGGCTGCATCTGCAAATTTTTTTAATTTGCAGAAAGGTGCTCTAGGGGTTAGAGCAGCAGTGGTTTTAACATAACATGCAGTGGTTTTAAAGAGTTAATTTACAAGGTGAAAGTTGAGCCCAAATGCTCTGTAGTCCTGTTTAATATGTTTGATTTAGTCTTGTTCTCATCCCCTGCCACCAACATCTGTTGTCCTTGTAGCTGCCAGAATGGTCTATTTAAAAGGTAGATCAAGTTATCTCACTCCCATGCTCAAAACCTTTAGTAGCTTCTATCACGTAGAACACAATCCAAAGCCCCTAGTGTGGCCTTCGTGGTCTGGTCTTGGCTACCTTTTCACCTTCACCTCCTTCCTCTCTGCCCTTCATTCAAGAACTCTAATCCCCTGGTCTCCTTGTAGTTCTTCAGACAGGCCACCTCAGGGCCTCTGCACTTGTTTTTTCCTCTCCTGGACCATTCTTCCTGAGCCACAAGCCCACATGACTGACTTCCTTGAGTTGCGCAGGTTTCTGTTCAGATGGCACTTTGTCTATTAGACACAGCACATCTGAACATGGCCCTCTGTCCTCCACATTCTTTTTTTTTTTAAATTTTATTGAAGTATAGTTGATTTACAATGTTATGTTAATTTCTGCTGTACAGCAAAGTGATTCAGTTATACATATATGTATTCTTTTTCATATTCTTTTCCATTATGGTTTATCACAGGATATTGATTATAGTCCCCTGTACTATATACAGTAGGACCTTGTTGTTTATCCATTCTATATATAATAGTTTGCATCTACTAATCCCAAACTCCTAATTTAACCCTCCCCAACCCCTTTCCCCCTTGACAACCACAAGTCTGTTCTCTATATCTGCAAATCTGTTTCTGTTTCATAGATAAGTTCATTTGCGTCATATTTCAGATTCCACATGTAAGTGATATCATATGGTATTTGTCTTTCTCTTTCTGGCTTACTTTACTTAGTATAATCTCTAGATCCATTCGTGTTGCTGCAAATGGCATTATTTCATTCATTTTTATGGCTGAGTAGTATTCCATTCTGTATATATACCACATCTTCTTTATCCATTCATCTGTTGATGGACATTTAGGTTGTTTCCTTGTCTTGGCTATTGTAAATAGTGCTGCTGTGAACATAGGGGTGCATGTATCGCCTCTTTCTTTTTTTTTTTTTTTTTTGACAAAGGAAACACAACATTTTTATACTTAATGCATTCTTTAAAACATGCATGCAAGTTAAATGTGTAAAATCCAAGCAACAGACTTAAATGTTATAAGAAGGTCTCCATTCTCAGAGAGCTAAAAAATAAATGTGGACATGAATTTTAGTGGTGTAATCTCCATTTCACTTATAGTTTTAATTTTGTTCATTTCCTTTACAGTTCAGTGGCTTGACTCCTTTTTTTGTGGAGGGGAGGGCTAGCTGTCTACTTTTTTTTTAAATTTTTATTGGAGTATAGTTGCTTTACAATGTTGTGTTAGTTTCTACTGTATAACAGAGTGAATCAGCTGTACGTATACATATATCCCCTCTCTTTTGGATTACTTCCAATTTAGGTCACCACAGAGCATTGAGTAGAGTTCCCTGTGCTATACAGTAGGTTCTCATTAGTTATCTATTTTATACATAGTCTCAATAGTGTATATATGTCAATCCCAATCTCCCAATTCATCCCACTCCCCCTTCCCCCTCGGTATCCATATGTTTCTTCTCTACGTCTGTGTCTCTATTTTTGCTTTGCAAATAAGATCATCTATACCATCTTTCTAGATTCCATATATATGTGTTAATATACGATATTTGTTTTTCTCTTTCTGGCTTATTTCACTCTGTATGACAGTCCCTACGTCCATCTAAGTCTCTATAAATGACCCAATTTCACTCCTGTTTATGGCTGAGTAATATTCCATTGTATATATGTACCATATCTTCTATATCCATTCCTCTGTTGATGGACATTTATGTTGCTTCCATGTGCTGGCTATTGTAAATAGTGCTGCAGTGAACATTGGAGTGCCTGTGTCTTTTTGAATTATGGTTTTCTCTGGGTATATGCACAGCAGTGGGATTGCTGGGTCATATAGTAGTTCTGTTTTTAGTTTTTTAAGGAACCTCCATACTGTTCTCCATAGTGGCTGCATCAATTTACATTCCCACCAACAGTGCAAGAGGGTTCCCTGTTGTCCACACCCTCTCCAGCATTTATTGTTTCTAGATTTTTTTGATGATGGGCCATTCTGACCAGTATGAGGTGATACCTCATTGTAGTTTTTTTTTTTTTGCGTTACACGGCCCTCTCACTGTTGTGGCCTCTCCCGTTGCGGAGCACAGGCTCTGGACGTGCAGACTCAGCGGCCATGGCTCACGGGCCTAGCCACTCCACAGCATGCGGGATCTTCCCAGACCGGGGCACGAACCCGTGTCCCCTGCATCGGAAGGCGGACTCTCAACCACTGCGCCACCAGGGAAGCCCCTCATTGTAGTTTTGATTTGCATTTCTCTAATAATTAGTGATGTTGAGCATCTTATCATGTGTTTTTTGGCCATCTATATGTCTTTGGAGAAATGTCTATTTAGGTCTTCCACTCATTTTTTAATTTTTAATTTTTTTTTTATATTGAGCTGCATGAGCTGTTTCTATATTTTGGAGATTAATCCTTTGTCAGTTGCTTCATTTGCAAATATTTTCTCCCATTCTGAGGGTTTTCGTTTTGTTATGGTTTCCTTTGCTGTCAAAAGCTTTTAAGTTTAATGAGGTCCCATTTTTTACTTTTGTTTTTCTTTTCATAACTCTAGGAGGTGGGTTAAAAAAGATCTTGCTATGACTTATATCAAAGAGTGTTCTGCCTGTGTTTTCCTCAAGGAATTTTATAGTGTCTGGCCTTACATTTAGGTCTTTAATCCATTTTGAGTTTATTTTTGTGTATGGTGTTAGGGAGTATTCTAATTTTCTTCTTTTACGTGTTAGCTGTCCAGTTTTCCTAGCACCAATTATTGAAGAGGCTGTCTTTTCTCCATTGTATATTGTTGCTTCCTTTGTCATAGATTAGGTGACCGTATGTGTGGGGGTTTATCTCTGGGCTTTCTATCCTGTTCCATTGATGTATATTTCTTTTTTTGTGCCAATACCATACTGTCTTGATTACTGTAGCTTTGTAGTATAGTCTGAAATCAGGGAGCCTGATTCCTCCAGCTCCCTTTTTCTTTCTCAAGATCACTTTAGGTATTCGGGGTCTTTCATGTTTCCATACAAATTGTAAAATTTTTGGTTCTAATTCTGTGAAAAATGCCATTGGTAATTTGATAGGGATTGCACTGAATCTGTAGATTGCTTTGGGTAGTATAGTCATTTTCACAATGTTGATTCTTGCAATCCAAGAACATGGTATATCTCTCCATCTGTTTGTGTAGTCTTTGATTTCTTTCATCAGTATCTTATAGTTTTCTGCATATAGGTCTTTTGTCTCCTTAGGTAGGTTTATTTCTTGGTATTTTATTCTTTCTGTTGCAATGCTCAATGTAATTGTTTCCTTAATTTCTATTTCTGATCTTTCATTGTTAGTGTATAGGAATGCAAGAGATTTGTGTATTAATTTTGTATACTGCAGCTTTACTAAATCTATTGATTAGCTCTAGCTGTTTTCTGGTGGCATCTTTAGGATTTTCTATGTATAGTATCATGTCATCTGCAAATAGTGACAGTTTTACTTTTTCTTTTCCAATTTGGATTCCTTTTATTTCTTTTTCTTCTCTAATTGCTGTGTCTAGGAGTTCCAAAACTATGTTGAATAGTGGCAAGAGTGGGCACTAGGGGTGCATGTATGTTTTCAAATTATAGTTTTTTCTGGATATATGCCCAGGAGTGGGATTACTGGATCATATGGCAACTCTATTTTTAGTTTTTGAGGAACCTCCGTACTGTTTTCCATGGTGACTGCACCAATTTACATTCCCACCAACAGTGTAAGAGGGTTCCCTTTTCTCCACACCCTCTCCAGCATTCTTCCACAGTCTTTATGCCCTCACCATGTGTTATTTTCGCTCAGAGTACTTATCACTGCAAAATAGTACATATTTATTTATAATCTGCTCTTCCTCTGAATTATAAACTCTCTTGTGCTGGGTTGTCTGTTTCATTTGTACCCATTTCTCCAGTACCTAAAATAGTGCTCGGTCAGAGTTGGCTTCCAGTTAATGAATGCATGAATGACTTGGCTAGGTTAGTGGTGATGGACACAGAAAGAAGAGAACCAGTTTCAGAGACATTTAGGAGATAAATGCAGCAGGACTTAAAGATGAATTGGATATGGAAGATAAAGGAGATTGAGTTGTCAAGGATGGTTGCTTGGTTTGTGACTTGTTCAGGGATGGATAATGATATAATTCACTGAGATAGTGGTAGTAGGAGATCAGATTTGGAGGTATGATACCAATTTGATTTTTTACTTTAGAGGGAATTTTACTTTTAAAAAATTTTTTTTGATTTTAAGATAATTTTAGATTCACATAAGAAGTAGTACAGAGAGATCCCATTGGTCCTTTACCCAGTTCCAAAACTATAGTTCAAGACTGCAAACAAGATATTGATGTTGATACAGCAAAGATATGGAAGAATTCCTTCTGTCACATAAGGATCCTTCCTGTTACTCATTTTTAGACACCCACTTTCATCTTGTTCCTTGTCCCTGTTCCTCACCTCCTCTTATTCTTAACCCTTTGTAACCACTAGTCCATTTCTATAATTTTGTCATTTCAGGAATGTTATTTAAATGGAGTCATACAGTATGCAACCTTTTAGGACTGTTTTTTTTTTACTCAGCATAATTCTCTGGAAATTTATTCAAGTAGTTCCTTGTCAGTATTTCCTTGTTACTTATCAATATTTCATTCCTTTTGATTGCTGAATAGTTTTTTGTAAAACACATATACCAGTTACATAACCATTCACTGTTGAAGGACATATGGGTTGTCTCCAGTTTCTGACAATTACAAGTAACATTGCTATAAACATTTGTGTACAGGTTTTTGTGCAAAAGTAAGTTTTTATTTCTCTGTGATAAATGTGGAGGAGTGCAATTACTGGGTCATGTTGTAGTTGCATGTTTAGTTTGAAAGACACAGCTAAATTGTGTTCCAGAGTGGCTGTACCAATTTACATTCCACCAGCAACGCAGCAGCATATGAGTGATTCAGTTTCTGTGCATCCTTGCCAGCATTTTGTGTTGTCAATGCTTTTATTTTAGCCATTCTGATAGGTATATGGTGATATACACTGTGATTTTAATTTGCATCTTCCTAAGTTCTAATGATGTTATTTCCATGTGCTTTTTTGCCATCTGTATATCTTCTTTGATGAAATGTCTGTTCGTGTCTTTTGTCCATTTTCTAATTGTTTGGTTTTTTGCTGTTGAGATTTGAGAGTTTTTTATATATTCTAGATGGTAGTCATTTGATGGATATGTGGTTTGCAAATATTTTTTCCTAGTCTTTAGTTTCCTTTCATCCTCTTAATTGTGTCTCTGAGGAACAAAAGTTTTAATTTTGAGAGGTCTGGTTCATCAGTGTTTCCTTTTATGGATTGTCCTTTCGTTGTCAAGTCTAAGAACTCTTTGCCTATCCTCAGATCTTGCAGATTTTCTTCTGTGTTTTTTCTAAAAATGCTGTAGTTTTACACTGTACATTTATTTCTGTGATTCTTTTGCATCTAAATTTTGTATTAGATGTAGGATTCGGTCAAGATTCTTTTTTTTTTGCTTATGGACAGTCAGTTGTCCCAGCATTATTTGTTGAATAAGCTATCTTCCTCCACTCAGTTCTTTTACACCTTTGTCAAAAAGCTGTTGAGCCCATTTGTGAGTCTGTTTCTAGGTGTTCTGTTTCACTGATCTGTGTGTTTATCCCTCCACCCACATCACACAGTGTTGATTACTGTAGCTATATATAGGCTTTAATATTGGGTGGGTTGATTATTTCTTTATTCTTTTTCAAAGTTGCTTTAACTATTCTAGTTTCTTTGCTTTTCCATATAAATTTTAGAATAATCTTATTTATATCTACGAAAAAATCTTGCTGAGATATTGCAGTAAACCAAGTAAACTTGAAGACAGTTGAGATCTTTACTATGCTGAATCTTCGAATCCATCAATATGGTGTATCTTACCATGTATTTAGCTCTTTTTTGTTTTTGTTTTTGGCCACAATGTGCAGCTTATGGGATCTTAATTCACCGACCAGGGATTGAACCTGGGCCCTCAGGCCCTCAGCAGTGAAAGCGCTGAGTCCTAACCACTGGACCACCAGGGAATTCCCTATTTAGCTCTTACTTAATTTCTTTCATCAGTGTTTTGTAGTTCGCAGAATACAAGTCCTGTACATATTTTGTTACATTTATACCTAAGTATTTTTTGAGTAATTATAAATGGTATTATAAATATAATTTCAGTGTCCACATGTCCATAGTATATGGAAATAATATTGATTTTTGTATGTTTATCCTTATATCCTGTGACCTTCCTAAACTCCTAATAGTTCTAGGAAATGTTTTGTAGATTCCTAGGGATTTTTTTAATGTACTATCATCTCAAGATAGGGATAGTTTCATTTCTTCCTTTCTGATTTGTATGATTTTTATTTCCTTTTCTTACGATATTGTACTAAGTAGACTTTCAGTACTATACTGATTAAGAGTGGTGAGAACAGACATTCTTGCCTTGTTCCCAATCTTAAGTATAAAGCATTTAGCCTTTCACCATCAAGTATTCTGTTAGCTCTAGGTTGCTGCAGATGCTCTTTATCAGGTTAAGATATTTTTCTGGGAGGCCAAATGACCTTCACTTCAGCAGATTACATTTATAACATAGTGACTAAGAGATTTAAGAGTCATACCAACCAAATACAGTGGGTGAACCTTGATTGTTTCCTAATTGAAAAAATTTATGAAGCAATTAGGGAAGTTCAAACACTTCCATGTATATAAGATGCTACTAGTGAGTAGTGTTAAGTTCATTGGCTGTGAGATGTTTTGCTTTTTTTGTTTTTTTTTTAAGACCTTATCCTTGAGAAATGCATTTGGAAACATTATTAGATGAAATGATATGATGTTTAGGATTTGCTTTAGCCAGTCTGATGGAGGAGGAGTAAGAGCTTATATATGAAGTGTTGGTGGTGGTTGTTGCATTGTACAATTCTATTTTTGTATATATTGAAATTTTTCCATAATAAAAAGTTTTAAAAATTGGAGTTACGAAAAACAAATTGTCTAGACCAGCATTCCTTTTTTCAGTAAGACACAGGATGTTCACAAAATGTGCACCCATCTATAATTATACTGTTATGTGTAATTCCCAGCATACCAATTTTAAGTCTTTCGATCCTCTGGTTCTCAAGAAAGCCCTGTGAGAGTGCCAATTAAAGTCACATTTTTATTGAGATATGACATTGAATCTGACTGATTATTGGATAAATCAGGGAAATACTTCAGGAAATAAGGCCAAAAAGCCATTTGGGGTAAAAAAAATATTGATTCTGCCTTCAACCCTCACCCGTATTCCTTCATGTAGTATTGGGGAAAGTTTTTTTTAATCTCCTGCCAACTCAGAAAAACCTCTCCAAAAGACAGAAAACAGTTACTATTGAATAAACATTAAACCAGATTTCCACATGCATCATAGGTAACCTGCTGATGAGATTAAAAAGGGTGGCGTTTCTTTCTGTTTTTTTTTTTTTTTTTTGCAGTACGCGGGCCTCTCACTGTTGTGGCCTCTCCCATTGCGGAGCACAGGCTCCGGACGCACAGGCTCAGTGGCCATGGCTCATGGGCCCAGCCGCTCCGCGGCACGTGGGATCCTCCCGGACCGGGGCACGAACCCGTGCTCCCCGCATCGGCAGGCAGACTCTCAACCACTGCGCCACCAGGGAAGCCTTCTTTCTGTTTTTGTAATGTAGCTGAGCAATTACATACATGTTCTCGAGGTTAATTGTAATTTGTCCTCATTTAAGGGCACTGACAACACAGTTAGCTATACATTCTTTCATATTTATCCTAAATTCACCTGGCAGTTGGGCTATCTGTGCTAGTGAAAAGAAAACTGGTATAGTATGATGAGCAGGTGGTTAACAGTTTGGAGTTCGGCACTAGGTAAACTTCCACAACGACAGGGAGATAGGATCACTATCTTTCTTGATGTTTACATTTCAAAGAGATGGCTCCCAGGCTCTCAAGAAAAACATTCCTGGTTTGTAATGCTCACAGAGGCTTTACAAGTTTACATACATATCAAAGGCATAGAGGAAGGATTTACAAATACAAATTTTCTCAAAGAATATTCTAAGAAAAAGGGCAGGGGTGGCGGCACATATCTTTCCCTTTTGGCAAAAGGGAAGATTCAGTTTTTAAGTTTTCACTAGCAAACTGCCAATCCCCTAAAATCCTAGAAAACTGTAACCACTGCCTGTACCTCTTTCCTGCCTACCCACTACCTAAGGATAGTTTGGATACTATTCAAAGCTCACATTTGCTTCTGTTTCTATCTTTTGTTTTTGTTGTAGAAATGATCACATTGTGTTGTGACTGCATGTTGAATTATTCGTTTCTAATGTTAAATTAGGCTCCTGGAGGAAACGAATTATTTCTTTTCATTACTAGATCTCTGGTGTCTTACAGAGCACCAGTGCCTAGAATAGAGTCTGGCACATTGTAGCAACACAGTAAATATTTATTGAATGAATAAAATAAAGAGTAATCAGTGTCTTTTAAATAACAGAATGTGATAGGCTGAATAATGGCCCCTAAAGGTACCTGGGACCCTGTGATATTACCTTTTGTTTTTTTAATTTATTTATTTTTGGCTGTGTTGGGTCTTCTTTGCTGCACGAAGGCTTTCTCTAGTTGTGGTGAGCAGGGGCTACTCTTCGATGGGGTGCATGGGTTTCTCATTGCGGTGGTTTCTCTTGTTGCGGAGCATGGGCTCCAGGAGCGTGGGCCTCAGTAGTTGTGGCTCACGGGCTCCAGAGCACAGGCTCACTAGTTGCGGTGCATGGGCTTAGTTGCTCCACAGCATTTGGGATCTTCCCGGACCAGGGCTCGAACCCGTGTCCCCTGCATTGGCAGGTGGATTCTTAATGACTGCGCCACCAGGGAAGTCCCTGTGATGTTACCTTAATATCGCCTTAAGTTACCTTAATATGATTGAATTAGGGATTCTGAGATGGTGAAGTTATCCTGGATTATCTAGGGGTGCCCAAGTGTAATCACAGTTGACTTTTTATGTGAGAGGCAGAAGGAAATTTGACAAGAAAGCGGAGGTAGTATAATGATGGAAGCAAAGAGAAATAAGATGCTATGCTGTTGACTTTCAAGGTGGAGGAAGAGACCATGAGCCAAAGAACGCAGCTCTAGTGGTTGGAAAAAGAAAGGGAGTGGATTCTCCCCTTGAGCTCTACTAACACCTTGGTTTCAGTCCAGTGAAACTGATTTCAGACTTTTGACAGTAAGAGAATAAAATGCGTTGTTTTAAGCCACCAAGTTTGTGATACTCTGTTACAGAAGCCATAGGAAACTAATACACAAGATGAGTTCTCTAAGGATAAAAACAGTGGAAAATAATACTGGATGGGTAGGAAACTGGGATCAAAGGAACATAGTGAGAGTCAGTAGCAGTAACCATTATAGGGTAATGAGACCCTCAACCTAGGCATACTTTAGGGATGGCTGTTAGAGACATTTCAGTGATGGAATTTAATTAAGAGCATTTGGTGACTAGGCTTGGAATGCAGGGGGCAGAAAGTTTTGAGATGGGATTAAGAACTTATGGCAGAGCAACTGTAAGGTTATGATGTCATTCTGAACTAGGGAAAATAGTAAAAAGGTTTGAAAAAGCATGTGCCAGGTTCAGATTTGGACAGACTGAATTTGAAGTATAAGAAAAATACTAAAATGGAAATGCTAGTAGGCAGTTAGAAATACCACTTAAAGTATTTTGAGGAAAGTTGGGATAGTCATTCATGCAGCAGGATTTAGAGTGGATAAAATCAACTAGGGAAAGAAGAAGGTTGAAGATAGAATCTCAGAGTCTTAAGAGCCAAGGAGAGAGAATCTAGACCTAATGACAGAAACTAGTCAGGGTGGTAACCATGCACAGATGACAACTGTTTGTCATTTGTTAGACTTTCTGCCCCCTGGCAGAGGAGAGATAAGCAAGATCATTTTGGTATCTATAAACTTCTGACTTGTTCATGAGGTAGCTCAGGCTTGGTCTAAGATAGACCAATGTTTGATCTGCATTTCAGGAGATAGATTTGTAGGCCTTGCTAAAACCAAAATAAAAGGAAGAAAACCCTAAGCTGGTCATAAAGAACACTTAGGAGGTCCATGGTCCAAGGCTCTTCTTTGCTTCAGGGGCATGGTCCAAGGCTCTTCTTTGCATGAATTTAGGACTCTGGTGTTAGCACTTGATGGTGTAGTTGGGATGAGTAGAACTGATACAGCACCTTGTAGCTAGGCTTACAAGATTGTCATCCTATCTTGCAGATCATGACCTTTTTTCATCCAAGCTGACTGATAGGGCCTCTTATCTGAATGGAACGTCTTGATATGGTTTTTTAATGCTTTGTAATAGTCTACACCTTTATAATTTGGCATATAAATTGAGCATCCTTGACACTATTCCTTTTAGATTTTTGAAGCTTTATTTTTTTCCTTCAAACTTTTTATTAATGATGAATATACAAGTCTTTATGTGTGGGTAGTCATCTGTCAATCTTGATAACATATTTAAAACTGAATAATAATTTTCTCAAAATTATTAATCTAGTTATAGTTCTTTTTTAAATTAAGAATTATATTTTTTTCTTTCTGTTATCATTATGAACTCATGGCTTTTTATGATGTAGTATTTTTGATACAGCTTGTCGACTTAGTCATCAGGAACTCTTTTAAAGCAGGTCCTATGTCCCTTGACACAGCCCTTACACACACACACTCACACACGTATATGTTTGTGTATATACGTTTTTGAATCTCAAGGGAAGAGGATTGAGTTAGCCATACTCTGTTTAGTAGCACATTTTTTACACTCATGTCTACAAGGCCCATTTTTTCATTCTTATATTTCTACTCCATTCTCTTCCCTATTCCCTATCTCACCCCCCACCACGATAGGCAAACATGCTAATGAATTTAATGCGTATCTTACCTTATAAATTTTTGTTAGCATCCTTGCTTTCTACTAATATCAGTATGTCCCACACTCACTGTGTACCACCTTCCAGAGCCCATACAAAGAAATCTCACACATATTTTGTACCTCTCATAGGCCATAAAGGAAATAGCCATCCTTCTAAGGAGTCCTCACTCATTTTAGTGTTAGAGATCAAAATCTTGAAGACTGTAACACACATGTACTGGTGGGATGATATTGTTTAGAGCTCCTTTAGAAAACAGAGCCAGAGATTTATTTACAGGATATTTTATTTTCCATTTTAGTTCCAACATTACTTTAAAACTTACCTATTGAAATTTGACTTTTTGTAAACTAAAACTGTGCTTTTTTTTTTTTTTTTTGCGGTACACGGGCTTCTCACTGTTATGGCCTCTCCCGTTGTGGAGCACAGGCTCCGGACATGCAGGCTCAACGGCCATGGCTCACGGGCCCAGCCGCTCCGCAGCATGCGGGATCTTCCTGGACTGGGGCACGAACCCGTGTCCGCTGCATCAGCAGGCGGACTCTCAACCACTACACCACCAGGGAAACCCTGTGCTATCTTTTATAGTTCAGTGAACCATATAAATATTCTAGCTGAAATCATTGAATTATGGCCTTAATAAAATTTTAGTTGAATTCAGTTTTTTACTATTATCATGTTAGCCCTCCTTTACCTCCTTCTGTCCTTGGCTGTCCATATTACTGACCCTTGACTTTTCAGTATTGCATGCAATTCATTATTGCCTCTTGCTTGAGGCACATACTGGCTTTTCCTAGCTCACAACTTTTGGCTTCATCTTATATTTTGACACTTCCATACACTACCTCAATAATGCCTACCTGTTTCCCTGCTTGGATTGGTCCTGAAACCTCCCCACAACCCAACTATTCTATAATACAATTTCTAATATGAGTTTAAAAGATGTGTGTATATCAACTAAGAGTATTTGACATTGTTCAAAAAGATTAAAAAACTGTAAAGAAGATTAGTAAAACAAAAATTGTAATTTGAGTGCCATATTGAGGAATTTATAGTGAGTAGGAGATGATTTCTGGTCATAACCCACAAGGTAGAAGAGGAAACTATATGATATTAATGGATATACTAATATTGAAGCAACTTTGCTTGCATTCCTGGAATAATGCAGTGTTGGAATCTGTTTCTAATTTTCTTAGAATGTTTGCACTGATATTGATAACTGATACTGTTATGTAGTTTTCTTTCTTTGTATTATTATCTGGTTTGTTTTCATATTATATTTCCTTCATAAAAGGAACTAGGAACTTTTCCTTTCTTTTAAATGCACTGGCATAATTTATAGAGCCTTGGGACTACCTGGTCCTTCAAGATTTGGTAGAATTCTCCAGTGCTTTTTTATAGAATTGCTCTTTAATAACTTAATTTTTTCAATGATAATTGGTCTGTCCCAGCTTTCTAATTGTAATGGAGTTAGTTTTGGTAACCTGCATTTCTCTAGAGAATTATCTGTTTCATATAGGTTTTCATAGATTTGAATAGAGATATCTGTTCTCTTCATTATTAATTCCTGTTTTTATCCTTACTTTTTTCTTCCATGGCTTTCTTTCCATTTACTTAGTTTTTCTAGTGTTGTGAGCTGGGAATTTAAATTAAGCTGTACTTTATGTTTCCTGTGCTCCTGTTCCAATCTTCTTGGTTATTTTTTTCATATTTTTCAATTCAAAGTGGGATTAATCTTTCTGGTGGTCACTTCAGCTCTTCTTCAGGCTCTTTGCTACAGTTCTTCCTTTCTCTGGCATTTTTTTTCAGTCTACCATTGCTCATCACAGAGCCTTTTACCTGGGGAAGTGAGGATCAGGAGCATACAGGGCTATGATGCTGGGAATTGTTGCTTTTTCTCTCTCTCTCTTTTAAACAACTGTGTTGAGGTATAATTCATATACTATAAAATTCATGCTTTTAAAGTGTACAATTTAATGGTTTTAAGTATGTTCACAAAGATCTTCAACTATTGCCACTAATTTTAGAACATTTTCATTACCCCAGAAAGAAATCCTGTACCAATTAGCAATCACTCCACATTCCTGCATCCTCCTAACCCCTGGGAATTCCTAATCTACTTTCTGTCTTTGTGGATTTGACTATTCTGGACATTTCATGTAAGTGGAATCATATAATATGTAGGTCTTTCTATCTGGCTTCTTTTACTTAGCATATTTTCAAGATTCATTCATGTTGTAATATGTATCAGTACCTCATTCCTTTTTATGGATGACTAATATTCCATTGTATGGATATATCACCTTTTGTTTATCCATTCATCTGTTGATGGACATTTGAGTTTCCATTTTTGGTTATTACAAATAATGCTGCTATGACCATTTGTGTAAAAGTTTCTATTTTGACATATGTTTCATTTCTCATGGGTGTATACTTAGGATGAAATTACTGAGTCATATGTTTAGGCTATGTTTAACTTTTTAAGTAACTACCAAACTGTTTCCCAGAGCAGTTGTATTTACTATTTTACATTCCCACCAGCTATGTATGTAGGTTCCAGTTTACCCAAATTCTCGACAAAACATTTTATTGTCCCCTAATTATTTTTTTTTTATTGTGGTAAAATAAAAATAATGTAAAATTTACCATTTTAACTATTTGTAAGTATACACTTTGATGCCATTAAGTACATTCACAGTGTTGTAACCATTATCATTATCCATCTGGAGAAGTTTTTTATAATCCCTTACTGAAACTCTCTACCCATTAAATAATAATTCTCCATCTGCTTTTCTCCCCAGCCTCTGGTAATCACTATTCTACTTTCTGTCTCTGTATTTGACTGTTCTAGGATCCTCAGAATTGGAATCATATAACACTTGTCATTTTGTGTCTGGCTTATTTCACGCTGCATGATGTCTTCAAGGTTCATCCATGTTGTAGCATCTATCACAATTCCATTTCTCTGTAAAGCTGAATAATAATCCATTATATGTATATACTACTTCTTGTTTATCCATTCATCTGTCAATGGACATTTGGGTTGTTTCCACCTTTTGGCTACCGTGAATAATGCTATTATGAGCATGGGTATACAAATATCTCTTTGAGTCTTTGCTTTCAATTCTTTTGGGTATATCTGTAGGAATGGAATTACTGAATCCCATGGTAATTCTCTGCTTAACTTTTTGAAGAACTGCCATACTGTTGTCCACTGTGGCTATATTATTTTACATTCCCAACAGCAGTGCACAAGGGTTCCAGTTTCTCCACATCCTTGCCAACAGTTGTTATTTTCTGTGTGTATACACTCACACATACACACATGTATATAAAATATACACACACACATATATATTAGCCATATTAACAGACGTGAAGTGGAATATTGTGGTTTGAATTTTTATTTCCTGACATGTTGAACATCTTTTCATGTGCTTATTGGCCATTGGTATGTCTTCTATAGAGATATGTCTATTCAAGTTCTTTGCTTATTTTTGAATTGGATTGTTTGTTTTCTTATTGTTGAGTTGTAGGAATTCTTTATATATTCTGGATATTAACCCTTTATCAGATACATAATTAGAAAATATTTTTTCCTGTTCTGTAGGTTGCCTTTTTATTCTGCTGATAGTGTTCTTTGATGTACCAAAGCTTTTATTTATTTTTAATTTTTCTTTTTTTTTTGGCCACACTGCTTGGCTTGCAGGATCTTAGTTCCCTGACCAGGGATAAAACCCTGGCCCTGGCAGTGAGAGTGCTGAGTCTTAACCACTGGACTGCCAGGGAATTCCCCCAGAAGCTTTTAATTTTGATGAAATCCAATTATTTGTCTATTTTTTTCCTTTGTTTCCTGTGCTTTTGGTATCCTATCCCAGAAATCATTGCTAAATCCTAGGTCATGAAGCTTTTACCCTATGTTTTCGTCTAAGAATTTTATAGTTTTAGATCTTACATTTAAGTCATGTATTCATTTTGAGTTAATTTTTGTGTATGGTGTTAGGTAAAGGGTCCAGCTTCATTTTTTTTGCAAGTGGATATCCAGCTTTCCCAGCACTATTTGTTGAAAAGACTGTCTTTTCCCCATTGAATAGTCTTGGCACCTTTTTATGGGCAAAATTCATTTGCCCATATATGTGAAGGTTTATTTCTAGACTTCCTATTCTATTCTATTGATCTATATGTTCATCTTTATGCCAGTACCACAATGCTTCGATTATTGTAACTTTGTATAAGTTTTGAAATCAGGAAGTATGAGTACTCCAAATTTGTTCTTCTTTTTCAAGATTATTTTGGCTTTTCAGGGTCCCTTGAGATTCCATATAAATTTTAAGATGAGTTTTACTATTTCTGCAAAAAAAACGGCATTGGAATTTTGATAGGGCTTGCATTTAATCTCTAGATCACTTTAGGTAGTATTGCCATCTTATGAGTATTAAATCTTACAGTCTGTAAATACCTGATGTTTTTCCATTTACCTATGTCTTCTTTACTTTCTGCAGTGTTTGTAGTTTTCAGTGTACAAATCTTTTACCTCCTTTGAGTTAATTCCTAAGTATTTTATTCTTTTTGATGCTATCGTAAATGAAATCCTTTTCTGTATTTCCGTTTTGGCTTGTTCATTGTTAGAGGATAAAAACACAACTGTTTTTGTGTTGATTTTTTATCCTGCTACTTTGCTGAATTTGTGTATTCTAACAATTTTTTTGTGGAACCTTTACATTTTCTACGTATAAGATCATCTGTTGTCGTCTGTTGCAGACTATTATATATATAATGGATAAACAAGATCCTACCATATAGCACAGGGAACTATATTCAATATCCTGTGATAAACCATAAATAATGGAAAAGAATATGAAAAGAATGTATGTATGTGTAACTCAAATCACTTTGCTGTACAACAGAAATTAACCCAACATTGTAAATCAACTATACTTCAAAAAAATAAATTTTTAAGAACGATCATGTAATCTGTGACTGAGATCATTTTACTTTTTCCTTTCGAATTTAGATATCTTTTATTTATTTTTCTTGCCTGATTGCTCTGGCTAGAAATTCCAATACTGTGTTGGGTTGAAGTGATAAAAGTGGGCATCCTTATCTTGTTCCTGATCTCAGAGGAAAAGATTATAGTCTTTAACCATTGAGTATGATGTTAACTATGGGTTCTTTAAGGATGCTCTTTATTGTGTTGGGGTATTTTCCTTCCAGTCCCAGTTTATTAAGTGTTTTGGGGTTTTTTTAATCATGAAAAGGTGTTGAATTTTGAATTTTGTCAGATGCTTTTTTCTACATCACTTGAGATGATCATGTGATTTTGTGTCTTCTTTTTGTTAATGTGATGTGTTGCTTTAATTGGTTTTCATATGTTGAACCATTCTTGCGTTCCAAGGATAAATCTCATGGTGTATAATCATTCTAATATTCTGAATTCTCTTTGCCTAGTACTTTATTGAGGATTTTAAAATCAATATTCACAAGGAATATTGGTCTTTAGTTTTCTATTCTTATAGGGTTTTTGTCTGGCTTTATTATCAGGGCAATGCTGGCCCCATAGAATAAGTTAGGAAATATTGCCTCCTCTTTAGTTTTCTGGAAGAGTTTCAGAAGGAGTGGTGTTAGTTCATCTTTAATATTTGATAGACAAACTATCTGGTACAGAGCATTTTTACTATTGGGAGGCTTTGATTACTGGTTCAATTGTTTTACTAGTTATATGTCTGTTCAGATTTTCTACTTCATAATTCAGTTTGGGTAAGTTTTGTGTTTCTAGGAATTTGTCCATATCATCTAGGCTATACAATTTTTTGTCATACAGTTATCCATGGTTTTTCCTTATAATCCTTTTTATTTCTTTTGACTCCATGGTAATGTTGCCAACTTGCATTTCTGATTTTAGTACTTTGTGTCTTCTCTTTTATTTTTAGTCAGTCTCACTAAAGGTTTGTCAATTTTGTAGATCTTTTCAAATAACTGATTTTGCATTTGATTTTTTTCTCTACTGTTTTTCTATTTTCTGTTTTATGTATCTAAGTTCTTGTCTTTATTATTTCTTCCTTCTGCTAGCTTTGGGTTTAGTTTGGTTTTTTTTCTAGTTCCTTAAGTTGTAAAGTTATGTTGTTAATTACAGCAGGATTTAAAATATCTTTATATATATATTTCTTAATCCTTATATTTTTATAACATTGAAGTGTTTTATCCAAGAACAGGAGAGGTTTTTCAGGTGACTTTAATGTTATTCAAGACTGTTCTAGGGACTTCCCTGGCAATCCAGTGGTTAAGACTTCACCTTCCAATGCAGGGGGTGCATGTTTGATCCCTGGTCAGGGAGCTAAGATCCCACATACCTCGGGGCCAAAAGACCAAAACATAAAACAGAAGCAATATTGTAACAAACTCAATAAAGACTTTAAAAATGGTCCACAACAATAATAAAAAAAATCTTAAAAAAATTTTTTAAAGACTTTAAAATTTTTTCCCATATAAGTTTTTCATATTTCTTGTGAATTCATTTCCCTAAATCTTTGTATAAATGAAGATTATTGATTTTAGTGTGTTAATTTTATATTCTGGTATGTCACTGATCAAGGTTTATCATTGATTCTCTGACGTTTAATTTCAGCTATAGTATTATATCATCAGCAAATAGAGATAGTTTTATTTCCTCTTTACTCATGCTTATGCCTCTAATTGATTTTGCTTGTGTACTTGTATTGGTTGATACATCTAGTACAATGTTGAACAGAAATGAAAGTAATGGGCATCCTTGCCTTGTTCTTGATCATAGTGGAAATGTCTCTAGAGTTTCTTCATTAAATAAGATACTGGCTTTAGGACTAAAGTATATGTATTTATCTTGTTGAGGAAGCATCCCTCAATTCCTGTTTTTCTTGAATATTTTTATTATCAGTGGTGCTGAATTTTTTTAAGGCTTTCTCATTATCTCTATACTCATAATTTTTTCCCTTAGGTACATATTATAATATACTGTGGTTAAGTGGTATAATAAGGGGAATAGATTTTTGGAGCTCAGAGTCAGGAAAGGGTGCAAAGAGGAGCTTAACACTGGAACTGAATCTGAAGGCTACAGAGAAGTTTGACATGTAGGAAAAGTAGGGAAGACATTCAAGATTAGAAATAATTACAGAAATGAGAGTGATGTCATGGAGATAATGTATGAGTCTGTCATAGGCTTTGGATACTAGACTGCATTTCCCAATTCATACTCCTCCTCTGATGCCTTCTCTCCATTCTCCTGGTAATGTGTATACTCTCACCTTCTTTAAATGAGCATCTTTGTTTTATTCACCCTAGTACTCCAGCTCTCATCCATTATTATTTTATACGGTAACACTGTTACTTTCCTATTTTTTCCTCTTGCTAGTTTCTTTTAGCCAGAAAGCAATGCCTTATTTAGATATCATTAATATTTAGTCCTTCTACACATTTAGTCTCAGCTAATCATGTGGATCATTGGCAATTTCTTTCTTTTTTTGTTTTCTTCAGGATGTAAGAGCAGTCCTAAAACCACAAAGTCAACTCAAACTCAAGACTCATCATTTTGGGGGCCAGTAAGGAAAAGACTCAAAAAAAATGAACCCTGGAACTTCATATCAGAAAAATCCTGCTTATATGAAGACAGAATAAAGAAACAGAAGGACAAAAATGAAAGTTTACAAATAATTTCAGTCACCCATACAAAGATCCTCACTGTAGAAAGAAGCCATAAAAATAATGACTTTGGCCAGAATTTCAGCCTGAAATCAGTGTTTGTTAAGCAACAAAAGACTGCTAGAGAAAAAACACCCTCAAAATATGAAATACAAAGAAATAGCTTCAGGCAGGATTCAAATTTACTTAACCAACCAAAAATCAAGACAGCAGAAAAACGCTATAAATGTAACATTTGTGAAAAAGCCTTCATTCACAATTCATCCCTTCGTAAACATCAGAAAAACCATACTGGAGAGAAATTATTTAAATGTAAAGAATGTTTGAAAGCCTTCAGCCAAAGTTCAGCTCTTATTCAACATCAAAGAACTCATACTGGAGAGAAACCCTATATATGTAAAGAATGTGGAAAAGCCTTCAGCCATAGTGCATCCCTTTGTAAACACCTAAGAACCCATACTGTGGAAAAATCCTATAGATGTAAAGAATGTGGTAAATCCTTCAGCAGAAGGTCTACCCTTTTTATACATCAAAAGATCCATGCTCGAGAAAATCCCCACAAATATAACCCAGGAAGGAAGGCATCCAGTTGTAGCACATCCCCTTCTGGATGTCAGAGAATTCATCTCAGAAAGAAGTCCTATTTATGTAATGAATGTGGCAATACCTTTAAGTCTAGTTCATCTCTTCGTTATCATCAGAGAATTCACACAGGAGAGAAACCTTTTAAATGTAGTGAATGTGGGAGAGCATTCAGTCAGAGTGCATCTCTTATACAACATGAAAGAATTCACACTGGAGAAAAGCCTTATAGATGTAATGAATGTGGAAAAGGTTTCACTTCTATTTCACGACTTAATAGACACCGAATAATTCATACGGGAGAGAAACTGTATAATTGTAATGAATGTGGTAAAGCCTTAAGTTCCCACTCGACACTCATTATTCATGAGCGAATTCATACTGGAGAGAAACCATGTAAGTGTAAAGTGTGTGGGAAAGCCTTCAGACAAAGTTCAGCTCTCATTCAACATCAGAGAATGCATACTGGAGAAAGACCCTATAAATGTAATGAGTGTGGGAAAACATTCAGGTGTAACTCATCCCTTAGTAATCACCAGAGAATTCATACAGGAGAGAAACCGTATCAATGTCTGGAATGTGGGATATCCTTTGGCCAAAGTGCAGCTCTTATTCAACATCAAAGAATTCATACAGGAGAAAAACCCTTTGCATGTAGTACATGTGGGAAAACTTTTAGGCAGAGCTCATCACTTATTGCGCATCAAAGAATTCATACTGGAGAGAAACCCTATGAATGTAATGCATGTGGGAAACTCTTCAGCCAGAGGTCGTCCCTTACTAACCATTATAAAATTCACATTGAAGAGAACTCCTTCAAAGTGGATTTGCATGTGTGAAATCCTTAAACCAAAGCTTATTAGAATACAGTTGGCCTTGCTTATCTCTGGGTTCCACATCCACTGATTCAAATAACTGCAAATTTTAAATATTCAGAAAAAATATTCCAGTAAGTTCCAAAAAGCAAAATTTAAATTTACCACACACCGGCAACTATTTTCATAGCATTTGCATTGTATTAGGTATTACAAGTAATTTAGAGATGATTTAGAGAGGATGTGCATAGGTTATATGTAAATTCTACACCATTTTATATAAGGGAATTGATCATCCTCAGATTTTGGTATCTGTTGGGGGGAGTCCTGGAAACAGTCCCCCATAGATACTGAGGGACAACTGTATACATACTAGAGAATGATTTAGTAAATGTAATGAATATGATAAAATTTCTATTTTAATTTAGTCCTCACAGTTATTAAAGTCTAAGGATAAACCTTAACTGTGTAATAAATACGTGGGACACTTTCATACTTGTCAGTCACTTTTTTAAATATCCTGAGACAAATCACAAAATATTGATTTTGGCCATTTGTAAGATAAAAGGTAAGGTTTTTCTCTTATACAGCGTTATACACTTTATGCAACATATAAACAGAAAAATTTGGGTGCAGGGGTGCTGGATTTCTCATTAGAAACCAACTGTATAAGCTAATAGCATATTTATTACAACTAACATTTTAATAGCAAACAAAATCTTAAAATATATGCATTTATAGAGCCAAGGACCAAATAATAGATAAAAATAAACTGCAAACTACCTCAGTCTGGAACTTGCCTTTTCTTAAACTGTTGTCAAACTTTGTACATGGTTTTCATCAAAAAAGAGGCAAAACAAAAACAAAACCCTCTGTTCTCTTCCTCCTTTATTTTTCTAGTTACTTCCAAACTACACCTGTTTCCCAAATTTTTATGCAATTTCTAATTTTGTTTTTAGAATTATTTTTCTTTGTTGTATTGAAGTCATATTTATTCTATAACTGTACTTGCTATGTTCTATACAGCGTGCTAATTTAAGTAGGAAAAATATATTTTGATTAGATAATCACTTTAAAGTTAAAGCTATTTTTTTAGTTCACTGCAGAAGAATTCCTAAGAACCTATCACCTGTAGCAAAGTCTTAAAAAGGGATCAACTTCATGAAATGAAAGCATGTTTTCCCCACTTGAGGTTTTCTAATTTTTAAAAATCTCAGACTCCAAAAGAAAATAAAAGAAGGGAAAGAATTCTAAACCATTTAAAAGCCAGTTTACTCAGTAAATGTTTCTTTAACCCCTGAGCCAGGTATTATCCCAGGCACTGGAAATTGTTCAGGAGAAAAGAACAGGCCTTCAAGAAGTCATGAATTGAGGGGCAAAAGGAGGGGGTTGAAGAGGTAACAAAGTAAATTACCATGTGTTAGAGTAGTTTTCACAGAGAAATAGATGATACAATGATACTATGTTACAGAACACAAATACTGTAGAGATTTGTGCAGGATGCGGAAAGAAGGAATGGACCTAACGAAGGGAGCCCCAAAGGAGCAGGGACAGTCATTCCTGAGCCCAATTTTGGAAGAATAATGGGAATTCTCCAGAGAGTGAGATGAGTGCTTCAAGGGGAGGGAGCCACATAAGCAAAGGTAAAGGTGGGTGACAGCATGACATGTTTGTAGAACATCTGTTAAGTTGTGAGAATGACAGGTTGAAGCTTGAGAAGAAGGCAGAACTGAAGGTCTTACTGCCATCCTAAAGAACTTGAATTTGATTCTGAAATTTCTAGAACCAATGAAAGATTTTATATAAGGGAAATTGTTCTGGCAGTAAGGTGTAGAGACTGAATTTAGGAGGTTGAAGACAGCTGAACAGACAAACCTAGAAGACTAGAGCCAGAAGACTAGAATTCAGAGTAATTAAAATACACAGTGGGTAGTCAAAACCACACTATGTGAACTTGGCCAGCAGAGTGTACAGATTAGAATGAGAAGCAGGGATCATGGATAAACCCCACAAAAAATATCAGTAAATAAGGAGTTGGTAGAGGAAAAGGAATTTAAGATGAAATGGAATGGCCCTAGAGGTAGGAGAAAAGCCAGAAGAGTGATGTTACTGAGCCCAAAGGAGAACTGAATCTCTGTAGTGTCAGGTGCCACAGATCACATAACAGAGTAAATTGGAATTGGTAGCTAGAATGTTGGAGACCTTGGCAAGAGCAATTTCTGTTAATTAGGGTGAACAGAAGCCACATTATTCTAGGTTAGAAGATGAGAACTAGTGGGCTGTTTTACACTATGTTTCAAGAAGTTTAAATGAAGGGAAGAAAAGAGGGTTGCATTTAGAAGAGAGAAAATTACTTAGGGAGCATTTCTGTGTTAATAATTGAGGCAATGTATACACATGTTGAAGATGAACTAATGAGATCATTGTGTGGAACATATTTTCTGAGAGATTCTGAAAGAATTAGAGCATAGGTGGAAGAATTTACCTTAGGCTGGAGAGAAAGGTAGCCTACAGAAAGATAGGAATGCAGATAAGTTTCTGTTTAATTTGAAGGTGAAGGAATTTCTATCGACCTTATTTTCTGTAAAGCCGGAGAAGGATTTCACTTTTTTAAGATGTTGACTGTAGTAGCAATTTTTGGATCTTTGGGTGCTTAAAAATGTTAATGAGTTTCAATCTGTGTTCTGGAGACTTTTTAGGAAGTCATGGCTCTGAGTTCACTCTATACTCATGTTTCAGTAAGAAAGCTCCACTTTTATTCTATATGTTTGATATCTGTGTTACTTTTTGTGTTTTTTTTTAAGAAAAGAATTTGCTGGTAAATTAAAGTTTAAAAAGTACTTAGGATAAGAAAGAATGCTTTAAAAGAGTGATAAGTCTGAACAGAGACTGGAAAGGATTATAGGAGTTCAACAAGTGTGTGGAGGTAGATGGAAAGACATTCACATAGGGGAAAGGTTTGTGCAATGGAAAGGAAGCATAAGAGGACATGATGTCCTCACTGTACTCTTGTAAGTAGTATTTTTTAAACTTCATTTTCCAATTATTTGTTACTAGTACATAGAAACAAATTGATTTTTATATATTGACCGTATAGCCAATAACCTTGCTAAATTGACTTTTTCTAATAGCTTGTTTGTAGATTCTTTGGAATTTTCTGCAAACACAATGATCATCTGTAAATAATGACCATTTTATTTTTCTCTTCTAGTTGTAATACATTTAAAATTTTCTTCTTACATTATAGTACTATATACAAGCCAGTACAATGTTGAATATGAATGATGGCATTCATTTTTCACCATTTAATGATGTTACCTTTAATTTGTGGAGATCTGTTATCAAAATAGAAACATACCCCTGTATTCCCAGTGTGCTGTGAGTTTTTATCATAAATGGGAGTAGTATTTTGTCATATTTATTTTCTACATTTAGTGAAATAATCATAATTTCTCTCTTCACACTTTTAATAGGTGATTATATGGACTGAATTTTTATGCTAACCGATGTGTTCCTGAAATAAATTCTACCTGGTCATGATACATCATCATCTACGTTGTATGTGTTTATAAGATCAGGTTTCTTCCTTAATAAGTAGCAGCTTGATGAAGTGACCAATATGTGTTTAAGAACTCAGAGCAAATTTTTTTATCATCCAAATCTGAAGGATGAATGGAATCATAATACCTAGAGAGAGGAAGGGGATGGCAAGGACAAGAGTACCACAGGAGCAAAAGGCTCAGAAGGAGAGTGTATGTAGCATCTGTAGAGACCAGCAGGTAAACAAGCCTTGCTGATGTGGAGGATTCCTGGTAGGATAGAAGAAAAAATAATATTGGAAATGAAAACTAGAGTTAGGTTATTAGAAACTTTAAATGCTATCTGAGAGTACAGGAATTTGGATATGATCCTTAGATATTAAATCAGTATATTTCTGAGGAGCAAATGGCCAATTTGAAACCTGTTTTAGGAAGACTGATGGGACAGAAGGTTCAAAGTTTCTGGCTTGAGAAACTGGCTGAAGGATGGATTCTTGAGAATAATAGTTTGGGACAGTCTGTGAGAAATGTTTAGTGAGAAGATAAAAAAACAAAAACAAAACCAGAGGTTAGCTCTGCTCTTAGTGCTTGACAATTGTCCTGCACAAACTGACATACCACAGATGCTAAAATTCTTCAAGCTGACAGTGTTATTTTCTTTTTAATTAAGGTGCAGTTATGCTTTCAAAATGAGAACATATAATTTCAGTTAGTATTGTAAGTCAGTATGCTTCAGGTTATAAAAACAGTTGTTTAAGGAATACAACTTTCAAGAACTATTTTTAAAGTTTTTCTTTGAGAGAGAGAACTTTCAATGAGAGCATTGGACAAAAAGTCAAGAGACCTGTGTGTTTTCCTGTCCCCATTCTGGTTCAAGTTACATAGTCCCTGGCCTTTTCAACCCTAGAAATTCCACTGTGTTTTTCCACGGTTCCTAATGGTATAGATTAACTCAAATTTTTAAATGTTCATCTTATGTCTTTTGGGGGTATAAACATCATTAGTAACAATATTAGCATATATTATTGGATAAAATAATCAAGTTATAGATTACAAACTAAAATTTTCAATCTAAAAATCAAATTGTTCTAGGAAGATGGAGTAGGCAGATATATACTTTTTGCTATTTGCCCACTAAGTACATTTTAAACCCCTGTATATTATATTTAAAACAATCATAAGAAGATTCTGAAGAATGGAGAGAAGCATATAGGCCAGCTAGGAACCTCAGGACCGGTGATAACGGTAGTTCTTTTTGCCTCATATATCCCAAGTGTAGAGCTGAAGAAGAAGGAACCCAGAAACAGCAAGAGACATAGACACAAAAAAATTTACAAAACCCCAACAAAGCCTACTTTCATTAGCCAAAGGACCAGGAACAGGGTGCCCTAGCAAGACAGAAAACTCTTAGGTAATAACACTCTACTCCAGCCAAACAACACGGAAAAAACTGGTCCCATCACTACACACACCAGCAAAGGCTGAATGGAGAGCCTAGACTTCCACCCTTATAAGGCTGTAAAGAGGGGCCATAAAACTTTGCTGGTGTGTGTAGTGCCAAGAGCTAGGACATTCATTCATGCCCGGTGGTAATAAACAACCTCTCTTCCCAGCAATAATAGTGGACACTACATGGGGAACTGGGACACCACCCTCCCTTCCACTCAGTACTAAGAGCATCGCATCCTCTCCCTGCTGGGGTGGTATCAGAGGGGGCCTAGTGTAGGGACAGAATTTTTACCACTGCCCAACAGTGATGAGGCCACACTCCCACCCCATAGTGCCATAGGAGGCCAAGTAGGGAGCAAACAAGGCACTCTTATCTGTCTCAGCCAGAGTGGTATCATTGAAGGCTTAGTGAGGAACTAGAAATCCCACCCTCATCAAGGAATAAAAAGGAGACCCTTAACTCCTTGGGTGTCTAGGGAGGCCAAATAGGAAAGCTGAGCTTCTACCCCACATGGCCATTATGAGGTGGAACTTCATAATGCCATATTTGCTGTAGCAGTATCAAAGCAAGTCAGCTGAAGCAAAAGATTCAAATAAGATCTGGAGTTTCATAACATAGTACCCAAGTTTTCCAGGATTCAACAAAAGACTTTCATCATACCAAGAACCAGGAAGATCACTTGAATGAAAAAGACAATTAGTAAACATCAAGAATTAGGTGACAGAGATGTTAAAATAATCTAACAAAGATTTTTATAGCAGCCATCATAAAAATACTTTGATGAGCAATTTCAAAAATGTTTGAAACATGGCTTCCCTGGTGGCACAGTGGTTGAGAGTCCAGCTGCCGATGCAGGGGACATGGGTTCGTGCCCTGGTCCGGGAAAATCCCACATGCCGCAGAGCAGCTGGGCCTGTGAGCCATGGCCGCTCATGGTAGTTCTATTTTTATACCATAGAGAATGCACCATCAGAACTACCATAGTATTATGGTAGTTCTATTTTTAGTTTTTTAAGGAACCTCCATACTGTTCTCCATATTGGCTATATCAGTTTATATTCCCACCAACAGTGCAGGAGGGTTCCCATTTCTCCACACCTTCTCCAGCATTTATTGTTTGTAGATATTTTGATGATGGCCACTCTGGTGTGAGGTGATAACTCATTGTGGCTTTGATATGCATTTCTCTAATGATTAGTGATGTTGAGCATCTTTTCCTGTGTTTGTTGGGAATCTGTATGTCTTCTTTGGAGAAATATCTCTTTAGGTCTTCTGCCGATTTTTGGACTGGGTTGTTTGTGTTTTTTATATTGAGCTGCATGAGCTCCTTGTATATTTTGGAGATTAATCCTTTGTCAGTTTCTTGGTTTGCCAATATTTGCTCCCATTTCTGAGGGTTGCCTTTTTGTCTCCTTTATGGTTTCCTTTGCTGTGCAAAAGCTTTTAAGTTTCATAAGGTTCCATTTGTTTATTTTTGATTTTACTTCCATTACTCTAGGAGGTGGGTCAAAAAAGATCTTGCTGTGATTTATGTCATATAGTGTTGTGCCTATGTTTTCCTCCAAGAATTTTGTAGTGTCTAGCCTTACATTTAGGTCTTTAATCCATTTTAAGTTTATTTTTGTGTATGGTGTTAGGAACTGTTCTAATTTCATTCTTTTACATGTAGCTATCCAGTTTTCCCAGCACCACTTATTGAAGAGGCTGTCTTTTCTCCATTGTGTATTCTTGCTTCCTTTGTCAAAGATAAGGTGACCATATGTGTGTGGGTTTATCTCTGGGTTTTCTATCCTGTTCCATTGATCTATATTTCTGTTTTTGTGCAAGTACCATACTGTCTTGATTACTGTAGCTTTGTAGTATAGTCTGAAGTCAGGGAGCATGATTCCTCAAGCTCCGTTTTACTTTCTCAAGATTGCTTTGGCTATTCGGGGTCTTTTGTGTTTCCATACAAATTGTAAAATTCTTTGTTCTAGTTCTTTGAAAAATGCCATTGGTAATTTGATAGGGATTGCACTGAATCTGTAGCTTGCTTTGGGTAGTAGAGTCATTTTCACAATGTTGATTATTCCAGTGCAAGAACATGGTATATCTTTCCATCTGTTTATATCGTCTTTGATTTCTTTCATCAGTGCCTTATAGTTTTCTGCATACAGTTCTTTTGCCTCCTTAAGTAGGTTTATTCCTAGGTATTTTATTCTTTTTATTGCAGTGGTAAATGAGAGTGTTTCCTTAATTTCTCTTTCTGATTTTTGTTGTTAGTGTATAGGAATGCAAGAGATTTCTGTACATTAATTTTGTATCCTGCTACTTTACCAAATTCATTGATTAGCTCTAGCAGTTTCCAGGTGGCATCTTTAGGCTGTTCAGTGTATAGTATCATGTCATCTGCAAACAGTGAAAGGTTTACTTCTTCTTTTCCAGTTTGGATTCCCTTTATTTCTTTTCCTTCTCTGATTGCTGTGGCTAAAACTTACAAAATTATGTTGAATAATACTGGTGAGAGTGGACAACCTTGTCTTGTTCATGATCTTAGAGGAAATCGTTTCAGTTTTTCACCATTGAGAGTGATGTTGGCTGTGGGTTTGTCATATATGGCCTTTATTATGTTGAGGAAAGTTCCCTCTGTGCCTACTTTCTGCAGGGTTTTTATCATAAATGGGTGTTGAATTTTGTCAAAAGCTTTTTTTGCATCTATTGAGATGATCATATGGTTTTTCTCCTTCCATTTGTTAATATGGTTTATCACATTGATTGATTTGCACATATTGAAGAATCCTTGCATTTCTTGGATTAACCCCACTTGATCATGGTGTATGATCCTTTTAATGTGCTGTTGGATTCTGTTTGCTAGTGTTTTGTTGAGGATATTTGCATCTATGTTCATCAGTGATATTGGCCTGTAGTTTTCTTTTTCTGTGACATCTTTTTCTCCTTTTGATATCAGGGTGATGGTGGCCTTGTAGAATGAGTTTGGGAGTGTTCCTCCCTCTGCTATATTTTGGAAAAGTTTGAGAAAGATAGGTGTTAGCTCTTCTCTAAATGTTTGATAGAATTTCGCCCATGAAGCCATCTGGTTCTAGGCTTTTTTTGGCTGGAAGATTTTTAATCACAGTTTCAATTTCAGTGCTTGTGATTAGTCTGTTTATATTTTCTATTTCTTCCTGGTCCAGTCTCAGAAGATTGTGCTTTTCTAAGAATTTGTCCATTTCTTCGAGGTTGTATGTTTTATTGGCATATAGTTGCTTGTAGTAATCTCTCATGATCCTTTGTATGTCTGCAGTGTCAGTTGTTACTTCTTTTTCATTTCTAATTCTATTGATTTGAGTCTTCTCCCTTTTTTTCTTGATGAATCTGGCTAATAGTTTATCAATTTTGTTTATCTTCTCAAAGAATCAGCTTTTAGTTTTTTTGATCTTTGCAATTGTTTCCTTCATTTCTTTTTCATTTATTTCTGATCTGATCTTTATGATTTCTTTCCTTCTGCTAACTTTGGGGGTTTTTTTGTTCTTCTTTCTGTAATTGCTTTAGGTGTAAGGTTAGGTTATTTATTTGAAATTTTTCTTGTGTCTTGAGGTAGGATTGTATTGCTATAAACTTCCCTCTTAAAACTGCTTTTGCTGCATCCCATAGGTTTTGGGTCATCGTGTTTTCATTGTCATTTGTTTCTAGGTATGTTTTGATTTCCTCTTTGATTTCTTCTATGGTTTCTTGGTTGTTTAGTAGCATATTGTTTAGCCTCCGTGTGTTTGTATTTTTTATAGTTTTTTTCCTGTAATCAATATCTAGTCTCATAGAGTTGTTGTCAGGAAAGATGCTTGATACGATTTTAATTGTCTTAAATTTACCAAGGTTTGATTTGTGACAGAAGATTTGATCTGTCCTGGAAAAAGTTCCATGTGCACTTGAAAAGAAAGTGTATTCAGTTGTTTTTGGATGGACTGTCTTATAAATATCAATTAAGTCCATCTGGCCTAATGTGTCATTTAAAGCTTGTGTTTCCTTATTTATTTTTTGTTTGGATGATCTTTCCATTGGTGTAAGTGGGATGTTAACATCACCTACTATTATTGTGTTACTGTTGATTTTCCCTTTCATGGCTGTTAGCATTTGCCTTATGTATTGAAGTGCTCCTGTGTTGGGTGCATAGATATTTACAATTGTTATATCTTCTTCTTGGATTGAAGAAGAAGATATAACTACTCTAGCTTTCTTTTGATCTCCATTTTCATGGAATATCTTTTTCCATCCCCTCACTTTCAGTTGGTATGTGTCCCTAGGTCTGAAGTGAGTCTCTTGTAGACAGCATATATATGGGTCTTGTTTTTGTATCCATTCAGCCAGTCTGTGTCTTTTGGTTGGGGCATTCAATCCATTTACATTTCAGGTAGTTATTGATATATATGCTCCTATCACCATTTTCTTAATTGTTTTGGGTTTGTTTTTGTAAGTCTTTTCCTTCTCTTATGTTTCCTGCCTAGAGAAATTCCTTTAACCTTCATTGTAAAGCTGGTTTGGTGTTACTGAATTCTCTTAACTTTTGCTTGTCTGCAAACCTTTTGATTTCTGCATTGAATCTGAATGAGATCCTGCTGGGTAGAGTAATCTTGGTTGTAGGTTTTCCCCTTCATCATTTAAATATATCTTGCCACTCCCTTCTGGCATGTAGAGTTTCTGCTGAAAGATCAGCTGTTAATTTTATGTGGATTCCTTTTTATGTTATTTGTTGCTTTTCCCTTGCTGCTTTTAATATCTTTTTCTTTGATTTTAATTTTTGTTAGTTTGATTAATTTATGTCTTGGCATGTTTCTCCTTGGGTTTATCCTGTATGGGACTCTGCACTTCTTGGACTTGGTTGACACTTTCCTTTCCCATGTTGGGGAAATTTTCAACTGTAATCTCTTCACATATTTTCTGAGACCATTTCTTTTTTCTTCTCCCTCTGGATGCCTATAATTCGGATGTTGGTGTGCTTAATGTTGTCCCTGAGGTTTCTGAGCCTCGTGCTCTGTTATTAGGTTCATTTATGTTTTGAATTATTATATTTTCTTTTTCTCTGATTAAGGGCTTTAACACAGAATATATAAAGAACATTCACAGTTAAATAAGAAGGCAAATAACCCCTAAAAAACTATTTGAACCCTTTACCAAAGAAGATACATAAATGTCAATTAAGTACATGAAAAGCTATTCAAAAATAGTTATTGGAGAAATGAAAATTATGAGACTGATACAGTGCCTACTTTGCTAAGGAAGCAAGTTTGGAGAAATGCAAATTAAAACCACAATGAGACACCACCACGCACACACCAGAATGCCTTAAATGTTAAAAACTGATAATACCAAGTGCAGGCAAGGATATAGTACAATAGAACACTCACACAGCTGAGGGGTTAAAAATGGTTCACGCACCTTGAATTATTTTATCTTCTCAGTGGATTGGCTCTTTTATCACTATAAATGTCCTCTTCATCTCTACTAACTTTATTGTTTTGAAGTTTACCTTGTCTGGTTTTAGTATAGCCACTCCAGCAATTATCTTTCTTCTTTGCATGAAATATATTTTTCATCCTTTTACTTTTAATCTTTTTGTATCTTTGAATCTAACATTTGTCTCCTATGGGTAGTATATAGATAGATCTTGTTTTTTTTTATCTAGACTGATGATCTCTGCCTTTTTATTATGTTTTGTGTAATCTACTCATATGTAAAATATTTTATTTACAAACTACATTTTACTTTTGGATTTCTATGTCTCAGGTATTTTTTGTTCCTCTATTCCTCTTACACTGCTGTCTTTTACATTAAAGTGGATATTTTCCATAATAGCATTTTAATTTCTATGATTTTTTCATTATAATTTTTAAAGTTGTTTCCTTCATGCTTCCTCTAGGGCTTACCTTACACATCTTAACTTATCAAAATAAGCTTCAAATTTATTTTAACTTAATTCCAGTGATGTATAGAAACATTACTTCTATATAATTATATTCTCTTTCCCCCCCTTTTGCAGTATTATTGTTATACATATTACATCTATAAATATAACAAACCCAACAGTACATTGTTATAATGATTATCTTATGTAATGTTTTGACTTCTAAGAAGCTGAGAAAAGAAAGGAGTACAAGTAAATGTTTGTAGCTTTTGTTATATTAACCTCATTATTTATCATTTCTGGTTCTCATCATTTGTTCCTGTGGATTACCATCTGGAATTATCTTCTTATCCCAATACAGCTTTGTTTCCACCCACCTTTTTTGTACTATAATTGACAAATATAATACCTTTCTAAATGTTAGGCTTGACAATACATTACATGATTACTGTTTTATTCAACTACTTTTTAAAATCAGTTGAGACAAATAAGAAATATGTATATATATTATCTATTAGAATTACATAATTACCTTTTCCAGTGCTTTGTTTTTTTCATTTGGATTTGAACTACAATCTGAAGAATTTCCTTTTAAGTTTCTTGTTAGGTGGGTCTGGTAGAAACAAATTTTTGTTTTTGTTTATCTGAGGATGTCTTTATTTTGTCATCATTTTTTAAAAGATAGCTTTGCTGAATATATGATTCTTGGTTGACAGGTTGGTTTTTTTTTCCTTTAGCTTTTTGAATATCCCACTGCTTTCTAGACTCCATTGTTTCTGATAAGAAGTTAGCTGTTATTCTTATTAGGTTTCCCTTATAAGTGACAAGGGGTTATTCTCTTGCCGTCTTCAAGATTATGTTTTTGTTTTGGCTTTCGGTATTTTTAGTGTGATGTATATAATTGTGGCTCTCTTTGCATTTATTTTACTTGGAGTTTGTTGAGTTTCCTGAATGTGTAGGTTATTGTGTTTTTTAAATAAATTTGTGTTATTTTCAGTTATTGTTTCCTCAAAATAATTTTCTGCTCCCTTCTCTCCTATCCTTCTGATACTCCCATTATGCATTCATTGGTGTACTTAACCATGGCCAATATTTATGTGAGTCTCCTTGCATTTTTCTTCATTCTCTCTTCTCTTTTTCAGATTACATAATTTTTATTATCTACATTCAAGTTTGCTAATTCTTTCTTCTACTAGTTCAAATCTATTGAGACACTCTAGCAAGTTTTTCATCTCAATTGTACTTTTTCAGCTATTTTGAAGTATTTTTCTGTTTCATCTGACATCTATTCACAGGCAATTTCTGGTACCTGCTTATTTTCCAGCGTATGGGCCATGCTTTTCTATTTTTTTGTGTGTCTCATATCTTTTGTTGTATTTTGGAATATCTTTTGTTGTATTTTTGGAGTATTTCTAATACCTGTAGATCATTACTTTTATGTTCATATTTATACCGTTAATGACTGGCTGGATTATTTTAGCAAACTCTACCCACCCCCAGAGACACACATACACACACACACACCCCCCACTCACGGTGTTAACCTTCTGATATTATACAATTCAATGGATGCAACACTTGTCTCTCAAACAGAATTGGGATCCAGATTTACGTGACTTTAAGTCCTGTCTTTAAGACCAGGATCTGGTTCAGAATCAGATGGAGTCTACCACTGCTGCTGGGCCTGAGGTCTGTCAACAGAAGACCAGGAAATGGGTGTCGAGATTACCATAAAGGACCCAAGGTTCACAGAACCCATAACAGTTACTCGAGTGTCTCAATATAGTTCACTTTTGAGGCAGCAGATCCAGAGCTCTGAACCTCAGAAATGTGGATGGACCAAGCCTGGAGCTGGTCCTGGGAAGTGGGAGGTGGCCATGTGCACAGGAAAGCTGGCTGGAACAAACACCATCAGGGCTGGGTTAGATGGCCCAGACCTACTCCTTGGCTCTCTGCCTCTGAACCTGCCTTTCTCAGGGGCCATGAACATTCTACACAATATCCCCAGATGATTCCCTCAGCATTGTTGCTTTGGGCCTCAGTTGTTGAGGAGCAGCTAGGAGAGAGAGGCAGGGCAAGCTCAGTGTGTGAAGTCCTTTCCAGTCTTGTGAAGACAGGGCCATAGGCAGAGGCTGGTCTCATAATTCTCTACTCTGCTCCGGGCAGTGTGATGAGCTAGGCCAGCCCATGTTGGTCACCTAAGGATCATGAAGTGGAATATAGAAGAGACATACACCTGAGGGGATATGTTCCTCCCAATCTGGCCAGGTTCTGCTGTAGGGCTTCTCCATAATGATGGGCCAGTGTTCACTTGGCCTCTTGAATATTCAAGTCTTACAAACTAATCTGGGGACATTGTTTCCCGTTCTTCTTTGTGGCTCTGGGCTTGAGACTCTGGGCAGTTGTCTTTGCTGTACATGATTTTTCTTCCTTGACTCAAGATGAAACTTCCAAAGGATTCCCCATTCTTACAGCAAGGACTGGCCAGGAAGGGACAGAGAAATGTGGATGCACCTTGGCATGACTCACTCTGTATATTCGAGTGGTTTTCAGAGGCCCTCCCCCTACACTGACAAGGCCCACACATGCCTTTGTGTCTGTCAGTGGGAGAGGATAAAACATTAACAAGAAGGTCAGAACCCAGCATCATTGGGAAAAGTAATGTCCAATCCCTGTACTCAAGGGCTTGTCAGGAAGCATCTGTGTGCCTGGGTATTGTTAAAGTTCACTAATGAATAACGAAATCTGAAAACTCACAGAACACAAGGACTTTGACTAAGTATTTCACTGCCTGAAAGGGCTCATCCTTTGTTTCAGGAATGTAATCTATCCTCAGAAGGGGCCTTGATTACCCTCTGCTTACCACTCTGTAGACAAAGACAGAGCTGTAGGTACAGGAAGCCACAGGCCCTGTCAGCCTCAGAGATGCCCCTGTGGGCCTGGGAGGGGAATTTAGAGCTGGTGCAGGTCCTGAGGCTGAGACAGAAAGTTTAGAGAGAAAGAAAAGTGACTGATAGAATGTTGTAACCAGAAAGCTTCTCTTGTCCCTGAGTTTCCTTTTCTTTCTTAATGACTTAAAATTTTTAATATTTCAGTCATCACCTAATTTTTAAAAATGAAGATATTTTAACATGAGGTAATCACTATTAATTCACAATCCTTGCTTGTGAATCTGTTAAAATATGGAAAATCACACTATTGAAAATAAAAATCTAACATTCTTAACACTAAGAAGCAAGCTAGAATTACATTATATAAAAGTAACAGGACTTCCCTGGTGGCGCAGTGTTTAAGAATCCACCTGCCAGTGCAGGGGACACGGGTTCGAGCCCTGGTCCGGGAAGATCCCACATGCCACGGAGCAACTGAGCCCATGTACCACAACTACTGAGCCTGTGCTCTAGAGCCCTCGAACCACAACTACTGAGCCCATGCTCAGAGCCCATGCTCTGCAACAAGAGAAGCCACAGCAATGAGAAGCCCACGCACCCCAACAAAGAGTAGCCCCCACTTGCCACAACTAAAGAAATCCTGCATGCAGCAACAAAGACCCAGTGCAGCCAAAAATAAATAAATAAATTTATTTTTTTAAAAAAAGTAACAAAGATTCTCAGTCCCAAGTTAATAATCAAGAATTTATTTCAAAATCCTTTCCGAGCCTCCCCTTCTGCCTGTAATGAAATAATAAGATCCAGACTTCCCTCCAACATCAAATGAGTAAAAAGCCAGATGAACTATGTAAAGGAAATATTTCAGACACTGGATGAGAAGAGCGCAGGACAGTGGTCTAGAGGCAGGTAGCAAGTGAGGGGAGGCCCAAAGCTGCCCCAGCTCAGAGCCTGCAGAGCTTCCAGGATACAGTGATGAGGAGATCCAGGCAGAGAGCGAATTAAGTTAAGGAAACAGGGATAAAATTTTGAGGAGGGAAAGGCAGCTATAAATCTAGGGCCACAGTATAAAGAGAAGGTTCCTGCGCACAGAGAGAACTCTGGAGATCTTCATGGGTGTTTGCTGAACTCTTTGCACAGGCACTAATGAGTATATGCACATGAGGAAACTATCCAGGCTGGATAAGAACCATGGATAGGGGAGCAAGCTGAACAATCCCCGGGGTCACTCAAGTGGGTCATTCCGTGTCCGCAGAAGTCAGAATGTAAAACCTCCTACCTGGTGGGTCATGCTATAGAGTCCTTAGAAATGTATTGCCCCACTAGCAAAGCCACATTAGCCTATCCTGATCCTGCCTCACAAAGCTTTTATAGTATCCTCAAAAGACCAAGCTCCTTAAAGCAACTGCATCATTTTAAAAAGTCTAAAAATATTTAAAATAATTCTGTGATGGTTAATTTTATGTGTCAACTTGTTTGGGTGAAGTGATGCCCAGATAGCTGGTCAAACATTATTTCTGGGTGTCTCTGTGAGGATGCTTCCAGAAGAGATTAGCATTTGTATGGTAGACTCAGCGAAGAAGATCCACCCTCACCAATGTGGGCGAGCATCATTCAATCTGTTGAGGGCCGAAATAGCACAAAAAAATGTGGAGGAAGTGTGAATTTTCTTTCTCCCTCCTTGACCTGGGACATTCATCTTCTCCTGCCCTTGAACATCCAAGCTCCTGCTTCCCAGGCCTTTGGACTTGGACTGCATTATACCACCAGCTTTTCTGCTTCTCCAGCTTGCAGACAGTAGATCATGAGACTTCTTGGCCTCCAGAACTGTGTGAGCCAATTCCTATAACAAATTTCCTTTTATATATAATATAATATTGGTTACAGAAACAATGGGATATATGTATATTACATATAATAGGTCCTCTGGAAAACCCTGACTAATACAAACACACACACACACACACACACACACACACACACACACACACACACATATACAGTCTACCAACCACCAACATAAAATTAATGATGTCTAGCCTCCAGGCCCAAATTACAAGGTATGCAAGAAGTCCAATTCATGACAAGGAGAGATACCAGTCAATAGAAACAAACCCATAAGTGATACTTATAAAAGAATTAGTAGACAAGGACTTGAAAATAACTATTACATAAATAACTGAGATGTGAAAGACATAAACTGAGCTGAAAAATCAAAGCACCTTCACATTCTCATTAAAATTAGAATGGTAGCATAGCACAGTGGTTAAGGTCATGCACTCCAGGGCCAAGTGGCAAGTTCTAGTCCCAGCTCTGAAAATTACAACTGTGGAGTCTTGCTCCAGTGAGGAAAACATGCTGGACCTTAGTTTTCTATTTTGGAAAATAGGGATTGTAATAATACCTTCCTTGTAAGTTTCTATGAAAACAAGTGACTTAATATTTGTTATAAACATAGAAGATATTTCAGGGCTGTATAAATACATATGAAATAACTGAAAGACACATAAGCCAGTGACCTGCCATAAGCAGAGTAAGTAGATAGCTCTATTGTACCTCCTTTATTGCTGAGATTTCAGCTGCACTTAACACAAATTCTGGAGAGCAGTCTGTATTTCTTTTCTCTGCATCTTCAAGGCCTATTCTATTGCCCAGAGAACAGGCAATGTTCTCTTAGTGGAAATTTTTGTTATTGACACTGTTTGTTGTTTAAAGGTTTTATTTTTTATAATCACAAATAATTGCAGCTGATGAGCATCAAAGCCATCACCTATAGAGACTGTGCTCCAACTCGGGCATAGGTCCCCACTGTGTAGAGAAGAGTGGCTGCTAGGAGAGCTGGTGGCAAATGCAAGAGCATATGACAGAAATCTTAAAAGTTCAAAGTCCACACTGGTGTCAGAGTCAGGGCCAGAGTGGTCTTAGGCACAGCAACCCCTGCAGCCACAGGGCACACACCCAATGTTCCTGCCGTCTTCCTGCTGGCTTTGGGGAACCCAGCAAAGGCAGCTGGTTCCAGAATTGGTATTCCGAGTCTATTCATTTAGATACACAAGCTTTATGTGTTGTTAATGTTTCAGTCAAATCTCTTTTCTTTTTTAAAAAATTAATTAATTTATTTATTTTTGACTGCATTGGGTTTTTGTTGCTGCATGTGGGCTTTCTCTAGTTGTGATGAGCGGTGGCTATTCTTTGTTGCAGCATGCGGGCTTCTCACTGCGGTGGCTTCTCTTGTTGTGGAGCATGAGCTCTAGGCATGTGGGCTTCAGTAGTTGTGGCACATGGGCTCAGTAGTTGTGGCTTGCGGGCTCTAGAGCACAGGCTCAGTAGTTGTGGCACACGGACTTAGTTGCTCCGTGGGATGTGAGGTCTTCCCAGACCAGGGCTCAAACTCGTATCCCCTGCATTGGCAGGTGGATACTTAACTGCTGTGCCACCAGGGAAGTCCCTCAAATCTCTTTTCAACTTCAACCTTTATTTCTTGTTTTAGATGTTTTGCTTATAAAATGCATATAATTAAATATTGTTTACTTTTTCCACTCTAATAAGTCATTTAACTGGAAGATTTGGTCCACTTACACACTTACATTGAACATAAGTACTGATACGTTTATATTTAAATAGGCCATATTACTTTGTGCTTTCCATTTGTTCCATCTGTTCTGTGTCCCCTCTCTTTTCTCCATCCTTGAATTCTTTTTTTTTTTTTTTTTTTTTTTTTTTGCGGTACACGGGCCCCTCACTGTTGTGGCCTCTCTCCCATTGCGGAGCACAGGCTCCAGACGCGCAGGCTCAGCGGCCATGGCTCACGGGCCCAGCCACTCCGCGGCATGTGGGATCCTCCCGGACCGGGGCACGAACCCGTGTCCCGTGCATTGGCAGGCAGACTCTCAACCACTGTGCCACCAGGGCAGCCCCATCCTTGAATTCTTTTGGATTAATAACTTTTAATCATTCTATCTTTTTTCTCTCTTCCAAGCAGAAGTTACTCACTCTGTCATTTTTATTCTAGTGATTAGCCTAGAAATGCACCACATGCATTAGTATTTATCAAAGCCCAATATCAATTGATGTTAACTGAGGATTAATTACTGTCCTCCTAGAAAATAAAAGGACTACATCTACAAAACACTTTTCTGCATGTGTTTTGGAGAGTATAGGTATCCATATCTGTTGGAAATAGGAGTGAAATTGCTGAATAGTAGGGTAGACATGTGTCAGCTTTAATATTTAATAAATACTGCCAAACAATTTTATAATGTGATTGTACCAATTTATATTTCCCTTATCATTGCAAACAAGGTGTTGCCTATCTATTATTGTAATGGATCTGGTGGGTGTGTATTGGTACCTCATTGTGATTTTATTTTATGATTTCCTAGTGTCTAATGAAGTTGAGCATCTTTCCCTATGTTTATTGGTTATTTGGATATCCTACTTTTTTTTTTCCATTTTGATATCCTTCTTGTGTATTCATGTTTCATGCCCATCTTTCTATTGGGTTCTCTGTTTTTTACTGATTTCTAGGAGTCCTTTATATTTCATGAATTCAAGTTTTTGTAGATATTTAAGTATTACAAATTTCTTCTCCACTCAACTGCCTGCCTCTCATTATCTTAGTTGTCTGCCCACTTCCTCAAGTACTAATTAGGTTACCTTTTGGAGGACTTCTGGTGAAGGGATGCTAGTTGTTGAAGGCCCTTCTTAGAGGCAGCTTCTAACTGCATTTCCAGATTTGAGTCCAGTTCTCTTTCAGATAAACAAACTGACTTTCTGAGGGCAAACAAAAATGAGCATACCCTTGGTGACAGACTCAAACTATTAAAAATCAAAGAATCTTATGGACATCTTAATGAAATTGCTGGCGCATAAGGATGTAAATGTTCAATTTGAGTAGTTACAGCTAAAGAGTTTTCCAAAGAAGTTGTACAATATACATTTTGTATCCAGCCTGCTACTGCACATCCTCATGAACACTAGATATTGTCAGTCTTTTAATGTTTCCCATTCTGCTGGGGATGTAGTAATATTGTGTTGTGATTTAAATTTGCATTTCCCTGATAATTAAAAAAGTTTATTGGCCATTTTGATATCTTTCTGTTCAAATTACTTGTTCTTTTTAAATTGGATTTTCTGCTTTTTTTCTCATTTATTTTTAGGAGCTTTTCATATATTCTGGATGTGTCCTTTGTCAGTTAAGTGTGCTACAAATATCTCTTCTCATTGTGTGTCTTGCATTTGAATTACCTTAACTATCTTTTGATAAACAGAAAATTCTAATTTGAACGCATGGTGGTGCCAACTAAAAATTGTCACTTGCCATCTGCCTCTACAAGAATTAGGTCATTAGCCACTGCAGTCACTGACCTTCAATACACTCTGAAAAGAGTTCAGGGTGGAGATCAGGAATGAGTCACTCTGTGCTCTGGGAAAAAACCGGCAGAACAAGCCTTCAGATAGTTAAGATATTTTCAGGAGAAGATCTTATGAGCCCAATTTCTTGCATCTTCTCATATCTAGAAAAACACTAAAATCAATGGACGTAGATTTTAGTAACTATTACTTGCCTCTTGGTTGTCACTAGAAATCAAGGTTTTTAAGAGTAGGGCATTCTAATTTAAATACATAATTAAAGCTACTGAAAATAATAAAACATTTCAGTATGGTAGGATGTGTGTTTTCCATGAAGATGGTATGAGAAATGGAATTACATTTTGCTGAGAAAGTTTTGTACCTGGTCAGGAATAACTAAATTTAGATTGAAGTTAACTAAGTAAGTGGATTTTTTTTTAAGTAAGCTAATACAAGACTGGAATTTGATTTCTCTCTGTTAGACGTGCTCTTTTTGATAACAGATTATATAAGTTTCTATGCCCTTAGGTGATGCGTATTTGTTTTCTTTTAATCGTTTTGTGACTTTAGTTAAATGAATAAGTATTGTTTCACAGTGACCTGTTGTGTTTTAAAACTGTTTTGATATTTTTAACAAACTTCCCAAATATCAAATCTAAGCTTTTTAGCCTCCAGCTGACTATGGGATACTTCGAAAGAACATCTCTGAGACATCTCAGAGAGAAATGTCAAACTAGGTTTATTTGGTATGTTAAACTACTTCAAAAACATTGTCAAGTGATTGGAGATGAACCTTAGGTTATAGTGTATAGATAAATGTCATTTATATAGATATTCCAAAATTTATATGGAATCCCTAACATCTGATATGTCCTGATATGTTATCAATCATAATACTAGTTATTCTAAAGTGGTATACCCAAGTTTCCTGCTAATTGCATTGTACTCAAATCTTTAACTATGCTATTTTAAGTTTTGTCCTGATGTTTTTACAAAATGAAGATTTTCAAGAAGGCTGATAAAAAATGAACTTTTAAACAAATATAAGTTTCTGTTAGCCTTTAGATAATATCACTGGACTGGGTAACAAATGACAAGACTAATGGGAAACCTGATTATTTCATCCAGAGCAACGGGAATTAATTACATGGCACTGAATGAACTGGTAAATATGATTTATAACTTTATGACTTTGGGAAATATACTGGCTTTAATCTTTGTTTTTCGGAAAAACCTTTTCTCTTATGCTATGACCTACAACAAGTTGATAAAGTATGCCTTTGTAAACAAAGATGAAACCTTTTTTTTCTCTCTACTTGATCCTGCCAGAATTTGTTGTCTCTAGCTGGCTCTCCTGTGGACTTAATATTATGCTAATTATTGTTTTAATTTGTTCTTTGTTTCCAAATTGTTTGTGCTTTGTGTCTCCCTGCTGCACTATGTCTTTGTCAATATTACTAGCTACATTACTTATATCCTGTCTATTTTATAAGTTTGTTGCCTCTTGTAGTACCTAGTGTGTAACCAGGCCTCCAACAAAACTTCTTCTATGGCTAAACATCTTAAGGAAATAGATCACATTATAACATAAAATAATTGTAATAATGTGATTCTAGGTATGGGAAGAAGCAACAAGGGAAAATGTCTTCTGGATCATAATTAGACAGAGGATCCAGAGAATCTTTAATTATCAATAGGGCCTAATCCGAAAATTAGCACCTGGAGTAGCATATCAAGAATTTTCACCTGACCTCGGATAAGCCTCCCAGCACTGTGGGACAAAATTTGGTCATAAAATGTCTCCCAAATATTGGTCAAATTCCTGACCAAGAGGAGAAGATCAATCATCAGGGATTGCAGCCCTCCAACGTGAGCCAGTGAAGCCTGAGAAAACTCAGGAAGGAGAAGAATACCTGCCATCTGGCAGCCATCAGACTGCAACCACTCCCTATGGTGAGTCCTGAGGAAACTCAGGATATGAAAATACAGGATACAGGCCTCAGATAGCTGTGGTATATATCAAAGGAATGATTTCATTGAGCCCAGACTCTTGCATCTTCCCATACATAGAAAAATGCTAAATTCCTTAACTTGAGATGTGGCCTCCTAAGCTAGAAGCCCTCAAAATTCCTGTTAACTCTCAACTTTTAGGCTGTAAATATTTTTAAGTCTACAGGTGTAAAGTAGACTCTTCCAAAGCGGAACAAAAGACAAATCTCAACATTTGGAACTCTGACACCGATGGCAGACACTCCCAGAAAGATCCATCTTACTGAGCAGTTAAAGCGTTGTCACCCCTTTTTCCACAAGATTGTGGATTGGACATTGACAGTGGGGAATTGTAACAGGGAAGAGCTAAATTGGACTCTCTGTGATCTGTTTCTTTCACTTTACCCTTTGCTTTTCGTTGCTTTTGTTATTATAATCATACATAATGGCCGGCCTCAGGGAACCCTGCCCCTCTGCCTGAATGTTAAACTAAAGTGACTCGGTTCAGCTCACCGGAAGACAATCTGACCCCGCCCACCTGTGGATGGCTGCAAGAAAGAAGAAATTTACACATCCCCTCACCGAGGCTGGCCACTCCAGGAGATATTTGCAAAATTTATGGCCTTTTAACTTTACTTCCTCATCTCCTCCCCTTCTCTGTGCTATAAAAGAAACTGGCATCCAAACCCTGAGAAGACGGTTTTTCAGAGACAGTAATCTGCTATCTTCTCGGTCTGCCGGCATTCCGCATAAAGTCGTATTCCTTGCTTCATCACCTCCTCTCCGATTCATTGGCCTGTCGTGCAGCGAGCAGAGCGAGCTCGGACAGGGTAACATGGGGATCTGCTCACGGGCAGGTTGCCCCACAGGGCCGCTGGGCTTGATCGGAAGCTCGGGGATCTCTGTCTACGCCAGCCTCCTTCAGGAGAGCAGAGGGTCGGAGAATATCTCTGAGTCCAGATTGCCAGGGACTCCCTGCCACAGGGCTGTGCCCGGGTCACACCCCGCCCGCCGACTTGGCTGTGGAACTCCGAGGCTGCGGCGTAGAATGGGGGAGAGGCTAACCTAGCAGCTGCCGAGGCTCCTTTTGCCTTGAGGACACCTTCTCTTCTCATGCCCGCGTCGGCCTGGACTTCCACTCCAAGAACACACTAAATATTGGAAGATCAGAAAGAGGGCGTTTGGAAGTCGAGACGCACCTGTCAGCACCTACGGTGAGTCTCCCGGAGTGCACTCCATGACCTTTGACTGTCCCCGTACGGGAACTTCGGTTCCAATTTGGGAATTTCCCTGCAAGGGGAAATCCTTATGTGGAATTCTCCCTGCAAAGGGAAAATTCTGATGTGGAATTCTCCCTGCAAAGGGAAAATTCTGATGTGGAATTCTCCCTGCAAAGGGAAAATTCTGATGTGGAATTCTCCCTGCAAAGGGAAAATTCTGATGTGGAATTCTCCTTGCAAAGGGAGATTCTGATGTAAGGCGCCGCTTTGGGGCAACGGTCCAGGTGGAGTGGGACTCGGAAGTCACGTTTGGGTGCGTCTCCGCCATATGTTTCTCCTTTTTCTTTTTGAGCATCCCTTTGCTGTTTCCTTTTACGGTTTATGTTTTATGTGCGACTTCCAGCTGACGAGGTGAAGGTTTATGTTTTGATTTGAGCGCGCTAACATCTAACGTCTGTTACCAACTGCTCGAGCCAAAACAGGAAGCGCTTCCCCTAAGGTTCCACCCCAACATGGGAACGCTTGGGGAAAATTTTAAATGACTGGTCGACCTATAGCTATGATCCAATGACAAAGAAAAATGACCTGAAAATGGGTCTCCTACAATTAAATCTCTATTGCCACAGGATGGGAAAATGGACTGAGGTTCCCTTATGTTCAGGAATTTATGTCCCTTTTATTATAATTCTGCCCTGGGTGGCTGCATGATCAAAAGCCTGAGGGAAAAAACCCCAACTCTCCTGACATTTTAAATGATCCCCTTCTAACTTCTCCCAACTCTCAGGACGGGGGAACCAAGCTTCCCCCACTCCTACAAGTTCCCTTACTCCTTCAGATTCTTCTGATCAAACTAAGACCCCACCTCCCCAGAGGGACAATCCCTGCTGGGACAACATTTTGTCAACCAGTCTGCCCCTGTTATCAGAGCCAATTTGAGCACTATCTGGTTTAACTTTTAGCTATGAAACCATGACCACAGAAAGAGAAAGATGATTTTCGACAGTATGGCCACAATATTGTTTAGACGCCAGAGAAAATTGGTTAAAATAAATTTTTTCTTAAAATAAAATTGCAAAAACCAGTCCTTTTGGCGTGTGCAATTAGAAAAAGCTACCTTGTTAAACTACTTCTCTTCAAAACTCTGACCCTGAGAGAACAAAAATATACCTAGGACAAAGCTTGAAGTTAACTCTTATCATGTCCTTGAGCTACAAACACAGCCCACTTACCTGAGACTTCAGCCTTGGGTTAATTAGTAGAACTTCAAGCCAAGAAGAAAAAAAAAAAAGAGGCAAAGAGACATTTTAAATCTCAAGTGAAAACTATGAGAGCTCTCTCTGTCTGGATATATGTGTATGTCTCAGTATGTGTTTTTGTCTTTGGATAATATTGCTGAGGTTAATTTGTAAATGAGCTCTATTTAATTGGCTTAAAAGAAAAGTAAACAATTCTAAATACAAGAAAAATTAGGCTAAATAAATTTCAGGTTCATGTGACCTGGGAAATATTCAATATTAAATTAATACCTGGTATTAATGTTTAAGTTTGTTGATCTAATCAATATAGACATGTCTTTAGAGCCAGCAACATTAAGTATAATACTTTTATTGTGCCTAGGTTTAATATAAACTAAATAAGATCTTATTATATCTGTTACAAATTTGTCAGCAATGAAAATAACTCGATGTGAAGAAACTTCCAAGACAAAAAAATGCAAATAAGATAAGAGCCTTGGGTGAACTTTTTAGGAATAATTATGCTTTAGTAACGTCTACTTAAGAATAATCTCTCTAGATATTCGACAACTTAAAACATTTAGAGTTGTGCTAAATTAAGTTAAAGGATGGAAGTTTATTAAATAACTAGTCCATTTCCAAATAAAATAAGATACTGAAACTGTAATTACTGAACATTGGCTTCCTTTTACAGAGAAACAAAAGGTTTAGAACTATTAAAAAATGTGTTTGGTGCCACACTGAGATGTTTTCTATAAGAAAGCACATTCTTCAAAAATTATTATTTGGATGTATATTTACCAACCTACAGAGTGGTGATATAAAGGATAGTTCATGGTTGCTTAAGGAAAGTAGGATGTATGTTTTTAGTAAAAAAGGTATGAGGGGGCTTCCCTGGTGGCACAGTGGTTAAGAATCCGCTACCAATGAAGGTGACACGGGTTCGAGCCCTGGTCCGGGAAGATCCCACATGCCGCGGAGCAACTAAGCCCGTGCGCCACAAGTACTGAGCCTGCGCTCTGGAGCCCACGATCCACAACTACTGAAGCCCGTGAGCTACAACTACTGAAGCCAGCGAGCTACAACTACTGAAGCCCGCGCACCTAGAGCCCGTGCTCTGCAACAAGAGAAGCCACCGCGATGAGAAGTCTGCTTACTGCAACCCTCCAGTTCGCCACAACTAGAGAAAGCCCGAGTGCAGCAGCGAAGACCCAATGTAGCCAAAAATAAATTTATTTTTAAAAAAGGTATGAGGAATGGAATTGCATTTTATTAAGGAAAAAGGAAGTAGGACTAACTTACAGGTGGCTGTTTCTGAATGGGAAAATAAAGTGATGGATACAGAAAGTGATAAAAAAAGTTTGTGGAAAGTGGACCCCAAGAAAAGAGTTTTGTGCATGGTACAAGTTTTCTTAAGATGTTGAACTGCCTTGGATGACAGATTTTAATTCTTTACCTTTTAAGTGATCAGGTCTATATTTGCCTTTAAAATCTTTTACTGTTACTTTGGCTAAGTGAATAACTGTTGTTTCACAGTGACATATGATCTTATCTGACTGAGTGTTCTAAACCCTTTTGTTTTTTTGATAAAACTTCCCAAACCAAACAGTAGTGGAGTTTCTTTGACCTCTAGCTAACTTTGGGATGCTTCAAAGGGCCCCTGAAACATCCCAAAGAGAGATATTACACTAATTAGGTTCATTTGGTAATTTAAAAGTACATGGGAAGTATTGTCAAATGTGTAATAAATCTTCTTAGGTTATATTGTATGGTAATTGTTACTAATACAGATATTCTAGAAATTATATATGGAATTTCAAAAAATTCTGATATGTCATGGTAAAATGTTATCAGTTATAATTCTAGTTATTATCGTGTCATATGTCACAACAGTAACCAAGTTACCTTGTTAATTACATTGTAATCAGATTTTAAATGTGCCTTAAGTCTTTTGTCATTATAGACACTTACATGGTTTTACTCTGATGCCTTTGCAAAAATGCTTCCTCTTCAAGAAGATCTATAAAAAGGACTTTTGCATAAACACAAGTTTCTGACTTTCAGACCATAATGATAAACTGGATATAAAGAAGCTCTTCTCCTCAAGCTACTTATGATTTACAATAATTTGGTAATTTACATCTGTGTGTAAAATTAAAGCATTTATCTTTTCTCTCTATCTGCTCCCTCCAGAGATTGGAAACTCTTAGGTCCCCAGCAGCTTTATCAGATAAATTAGGAAAGCTATCTCACAGGTACAGAAACCTCAGGGTATTTCGGAGAACTTGAAAAGGGAGGAATTCACCTAGATATGGTAAGCAAAATCTGTGACAAGCCCTTCGTGTGACTTTCCTGAGAGGTCTTTTAAAAGTTCACTCTGAGACCCCTTATAAAAATTTCAGCAAGCAAAAAAGCCTATATGATCAATTACAGTTATATAAATCATCAGGCCAAGTTTGTTGAGACCAGACTGAAATTTGATTCTCTCTCTGTTAAGAGAACAAAGTTTTCTTGGAGTGCTGCTTTTAATAACAGACTATGTAAATTTCTTTGCCTTCAAGTGATTTGTATGTGCTTTTAAAATCTCTCGGTATTTTGGTTAAGTAAATAAGTATTATTTCACAATGATCTATGAAGATTTTGACACACATAGATAAAGTTCATTAGGCTTCTACACAAATTAACCCCTCATTGTCAGACTTTTGCTATCCTGATGTCTTTGTAGCATGGCAACGGTCTATTCCTAAGTCAGAAAGTTTAAAATGGGTAAACAATAGCTGTAAATTAAACAGTCAGGGCTATGGAAAATCCAAGATGGCCACTTGGCTTTTTCTGTCTCCCTGGTAAATCTCATTTTATTTGATAGGATAAAGCCTTCCCTGGCTACAAGATTAATGCCCTCACAATGGAAAAAAAATTATGTTTCACTAAATATTAAATTCTAGTTTTGTTAATTAAGGTCTGTGTTTACCAAGACTCACTTCCCAGATAGTTCCTTGCTGTTATGTTATATTGCTAAAAGTTTAATTAGATTATTAAAGGAAACTCTTAAGTTTGTTTGTAAAGCTTATCTCAGTAGTCTATCTTTAGATGAAGATCGGATGCCCTATGACTTACAACCAGGGGATTATACATACTGGAAAAGACACAATTTAAAGGACTATCTCCAACCTGGATGAAAGGACCCTTATCAGAGAGAATGGCTGACCTCAAAATCACCTTAAAACAACGCTCAAGGGCTTCCCTGGTGGCGCAGTGGTTGAGAGTCCGCCTGCCGATGCAGAGGACACGGGTTCGTGCCCCGGTCTGGGAAGATCCCACATGCCGTGGAACGGCTGGGCCCGTGAGCCATGGCTGCTGAGCCTGCGCGTCCGGAGCCTGTGCTCCACAACGGGAGAGGCCACAACAGTGAGAGGCCCGCGTACCGCAAAAAAAAAAAAAAAAAAAAAAAGTACATGACCATGCCAAATGACTCCATTCCTTTGGACAGGGTAACACAAGTGCTGACTTTATCTGGACTAGGATCAAAATTACTACCAAACGAAACGTGGCTCGTAGGCTTGCTTGGGCCCCTGGTTACAATAATTCTTTTACTAATCTTTGGCCTCTTTTTTTTTTGAACTACTTGTTAAATTCTGTGTCCTCCAGAGTACAACAGGTTCACATCAAGATAATGATGATGCAAAGATTCCAGCTATTTCTAAGAACAGATCCTGCCAAAATAACAGCGGAAGTCACCGTGGGGCCCCTTTATAAAACAGGGCAAGAGCTCCATGACCCCAACTAGGTGGGGTCTACGAGCCCCTTGCCAGCCTGATGAAGCTACAGAAGACAGACCGTAGTCCCTCATCCTCCCAATAAAGATTTCTTGGGGTTCATGTCTCAGGGGGGATTTGAAATGGAAGATAGATTGGCCTCCGGGCTGGACAGCTGGTGTTTGTCAAATGGAGCAAAACTGAAGTTTTGTCCTCAGTCAGACAAGAAGGGCGCCCGTTTCCCTTCCTCCGTTAATATGGAGGGAATGAACTAGCAGTGGGGAATTTGTTGCAGCAAAAATAGAAATGAGACTTTTCTGATAAACAAGGAAAACAAGCAACAGTGAACACGCTGGGAAAACAGCATAAACAGGCCTGAAAGAGTTAAGCAATCTTGGTTATTCTTTAGCTGTTACTACTAATGAACACTTGTAACTAGACTTGTACTTCACAAAGCTAAAGAAAGCTGATTACTCTGATTCCATATGAATTGTTCCCTGCCTCTAGCATTTACCCTCGCTGCATTCTCTTAGCAAATCACCCCTTGTAACTGTTTACTCAGGCCATAACCCAGAGATGAACGGACCCAATTACCAGGTTGCCTGATGCCAGCAGTGACTGTTTTAAAATACTGCAAGAAGAAGAAGAATGCAAGACCCTCACCACTTTGATCCTTATCACTTATCCTGGACTGTGAGTTCCACCTATAAGACACCCTGTGATTCCCCAGGACAGGAGGGCACAGTTGTTGCGGCGCTAGCCTGCTGTGTCTTCCCTTCTGCCTGTCAGAAAAATAAAGCCATCTCTCTCTTCCTCCAAAATCTCTGCCTCCGTGTTTCTGTTCGGCATCGGTGCACAGGGAAGCCGATATTTCGGCAACATCAACACCTCGTCTCCGATTCATTGGCCTGTCTGCGGCGAGCAGAGCAAGCTTGGACTCGGTAACAAGTGCAGTTGCAAGATATGTCTATTACAGAAAGTTTTATTGAACAGCACTGATTTAGAATCTACATTTCTTTACCATTCACCTTTAGATCTATAATCCACATACTATTGAAACAGTCCTCCTAAAATCGAGTTCCGCTGACAACTTTATGATTAACTTCTCTATCCAAAATGTTATTCTTTTTCTTTTTCAACACCTGTTCCCCTCAAGATTGAAGAGTATCAAAGAAAAGGTGGGGGGCGGGGGTTGAAACTGAGCAGGCCCTTGTGGGGCCCTCTTGGGCCCAAAAGACTTTTTGTGTCCCCCGTTTCTGGTTTATAGGAAAAAGGTTTTCAGCCTCCTAGACCTTACCTGAGTTCCAAAGAGCATTATCAAATAGTTACTAATTAGGGCAGTGAAAGAATACAGAAAGAAACCGGGGTACAGCATGGGGCAGGGTCCTGGTTCCTCCTCAAGGAATATACATAACAATATGTCTCTGCGTTCTTCTACAGGAACTAGCCTCCCCACCACCAGGTGGAGGATGGTAACTTCAGGCTGAGCACAAGCACCTGGGCCCAGACTGGTAGGAACCAGGAGGCTGATGATTGAGATTCTTGGAACCCCACCCCGTTACCTCACCACCAACCAAATCAGGAAGGTTACACACCCTGCAGCCCTTCGCTCAACTTTTTCCTGTAAAAACTCTTCCTTGAAAACTATTGGGGAGTTTGGTCTTTTTGAGCACAAGTCACTTGTTCTCCTTGCTTGGCCCTTACAGTAAACCTTTCTCTGCTCCAAACTCCGATGTTTTGGTTTGGGCTCATTGTGTTTTGAGCACACTAACTAGGGTTCAACAACACTATTAAGTTTGTGAATAAGATAAGGAAAGGATCAAGTTTTATTTTTTATATATATATATATACACGAAAAGGCAAGTGAAAGAATATTCATAGCGGCATTCTTCTTAATATCCAACAACTGGAAACAACCCAAATGTCTGAAGGGATAAATAAATTGTGATGTATTCACATAACAGAGTAATGGGCTGCAATATCCAACAATATGAGTTTATCTCCAAATATAATGTTGAATGAAAGAAGCCAGACACAAGAGAATATATACTGTATACTGTAGTTATTTAAAGTTTTTAAAATGCAAAAATAATCTACAGTGTTAGAAGTCAAGATAGTGGTCATGTTAGCTAGGTAGCAGTAGGGAAAGGATAGAGTTAAACCAAAGTGTGATTTGTTTTGCAGAAACTATCAGTTAAATGGCAGAAACACACCATGTTCCAAAAAGGTTACAGTGCATTCCAGTCAAGATACCACAGTGCTAACAAAGAACCAAGAACCTGCTTGCTTGCAGTTTTTGGCAACCTAGCGTAACCTTTGCCTCATTATAATGATCATGCCTACCCTTTCATGAATATGTGTGATGCCCCCAGGCTTAAAACTTCCCCTGTCCAGCTGTTTATGGAGAGTTATGTCCCTGTCTCCTTACTTGTCAAAAGTAATAAATGCCTCTGTTTTAATGGAAAGTACTTGGTGTGTTCATTGGCTATGCACACCAAGGAGGGACCAATAGTGTCTAGTAACAGTTACCTTTGGGTAGAAGGGATGAGGTAGTTGTTGGGAGGGCATGAGGGGAGTATCTGGAGTACTGGAAACATTCTATTTCCCTGGATGGCAGTTATATAGCTGGGTGGTGGTTGTGTTATGGAATCAAACTTTGGTCTGCTAGCCTGCAGGCAGTAAACCAATCTACTATACTGGGTTGTGGTGAAGGAAAGTGCGGCGTCTACTGTAAGGCACCAGACAAAGAGTCTGGGACAGCTAGTGCTCAAAAAGCCCAAACTCCCGGATGGGTTTCAGCAAAACATTTTTAAAGGCAAGGTGAGGGAGGAGGAGTCCCAGGTCTGTGATCAGTTCATGCACAATTTTCTGATTGGTTGATGGTGAGGTAACAGGATGGTATCACTGGGGTTAACGTTGCCGCCAGTAGGCCTGGTGGCAACATGCTCATGGTCATCAGGTAGTTAATTTCTTCCATTTGGAGGGGTTTTAGCATTTGCAAAACAACTCAGGAAATGTGCATCAGATAGTATTATATAGGTACTTCAGAGAGGAGCTACAGCAGAGGATATAGGGGAGGGGTCTGTCCCAGGAAGGTCCCATAGGGTCCTGCTTGGTTACAGTTATATAGCAGTGTTAACTTGTGATGACCCATTAAGCAGTATGCTATTAAAGAATAGGGCTTCTTTCTTTAAGGTAAAATTATGACTGTCATATAGGTATAAAATGAACAGATTTTAAGTTAACTAGTGAGGGAACAAACAAAAAGTTACAAATGGTGCAAAAGACGTGAAATGAATTTATAAACAGATACAGAACTGTTTTTTTTCTGTGTGTGAGGCGGGGGGCTGGAGGGAAATCAGTTGTCGCTCCACCAGACAATTTATTTGCCAGTGTACAGAAAAGAATAATTTGTATTGTTTTCAGCTGTCTACTGATATTTAAACTTACAAACTTTTAAAATAGCTCAAAGATAATGAAATGTTCATACCTTATAGAATCAGATAACCTGGAAGGGCATGCTCTAGACACATAATTTTCTCCTGCAGACACCAAATAATCCTTTTGGTCCATTTCACAGTCTTTCACATAACTTAAGAGTTGTCAGTCTGTATATTATACTTCCATTTTAAAAAAGTTTATTAAAAAATAAAATTAAATAAAGGAAAATAGAGAGTTCTGTAAAACATGCATCAGCTTTCTCAGGTGTTCCCCAAGGCTACTTTAAATTCCTGAGACTTCCGCACTGACCAGCTTTCTTTAAATCTTCAACCTCTTGCCACATGGCTGGCCTCTGTCTTACTTCCCTCTTCCCAATTCCCCCTCCAGAGACTAACTATCCAGATGTCTACTTGGTGGGGCAGGGGAAATTGACTGTAATGTTGATTGGGAAAGGAGATCTAAAGATTTGCCTCAAAGAGTTTTCTCCTTGCCCTCTTTATCTTTTTTTTGTTTTAGCCTCCACCTTCAGTCCCACTTCCAGAAGTATCTGGTATTACCACTCCTGTTTGAGGTTTCTGAGATATAAAGTCAAACTGGCTTTCAGCTTTTTTTATAGCTGTCTGGGGATTTGGCATTTTTCAGGTTTGCCAAGAAAATAACATCCGTCTACTTTTCAGGTCCAAAATGTTACTGGTGTGTCCTTGCCTGATTTTTCCTGAACTTGTGAGTTAACTTTTCAAATAATACCTTAATTTTGGCTTTAGTAGGTTTTGGAAGGGAACAAAATTTGATGTATTGTTAGAGAAAAAAGTATTATCCTACCTGTTAAAAAAAATTGTTCATGATATTTGTTAAAGAACAGTAAGGCAGAGTTTATTCAAGGGGGGCCATTGTGATTGGGTATAGGGACCACTGCAATGGAATCTTGCAGTTGGGAAGAGGGACTGGGATCAATTCCAAATACAGCATAAGCAAGTAGGAATTTATAGCCAATGAGCCAGGTGGGGGTGGTCAGAGAATAGATAATTACTAAGAGGAAACATCAGGGGTGAGGGGGGGACCAAACTAACAGAATACTTGCTGAAAACAGACATCACCTGAGGCATGGTGGAGGAGGAATTACCAGATATCAAGAGTGATAAGATATGGAGGATGGGGTATTCTGGCTAAACTGATTTAGTAGTATTCTTGCTAAAATTTGACAATGCAGAAACAAAAATGAGAACCCAACTCTTGAGGCCTAATTGAAAAAGAGCTCAGAGGAGCCTGATTAGAGTGTGACCAGCCTAATCTCTAAATATTCCATTTACCTAAATTTTAAAAACTTTTCTGGTACTTTTAAAAATGTCTAATTGTATTGTTGTCAAAGAATGTGGTACTTACGATACCAGTTCTTTGAAATGTGTTGAGACTACTTTTATAACCTAGCATAAGGTCATTTTTTATAACCATATGATTAAAACTTATTTTCATTAATTTGGGGATGCAATATTCTATGTGTTTGTCCATTAAGTAAAACTTGTTAATTTTGCTCTTCAGATATTCTATATCTTTAGTGATTTTTTTGGTGAGATTTTCTGTCAATTTCTGAGAAAAATAGTTTAAAAATAACTCAGTAGATTTGTCAGTTCTCTTCTGTCAATTTTTGCTTTATATATTTTGAAACTCCATTATTAAATACATAAAAGTTTATGAATATTTTCTTTTCTTGGTGAATTAACTTTTATTGTTATGTAATTACCTTTTCCACCTCTAGCAATATTTTTTGCTTTAATGTGTGTGTGTGTGTTAGTAGCTACATTAACTTTCTGGGGTTAATATTTGCCAGGTATATCTTTTGCCAGTTTTCCACTTTCAAGGTTTGTGTATCCTTATGTTTTAGCATATAGCTTAGATTTATAAAAATGTAGTCTGCCAGTATTTTTCTTTCAATTGGAAAGTTCGGTTCATGTGCATGTGTAGTGATTACGAATAGACTTGGCATTATTGCTATCATCTTCTTGCATATTTTTTATTTACCTGAGTTTTTATGTTTGTGGGTTGTTGCGTTGTGGGGGGGGGGTGTTGGTTTCTTTTGGTCCTTCTCCCTCTCCCTATTCTACATTCTCTGCCTACTTGTTGGGAAATTGCACACTCTTATGTTGTGAATTTTATCAAGGGCCATTTCTCCACCAAACCATGATGAATATGTTCATGCAGTTTCTGATGTACGAATGACCTTGTAGTCCTGGAACAACTGTCTGATTCAAGGTATTTGAATCGAAAAATACAGTGGTAGATTTTTACTTTGTTGCTATCTGGGTTACCTTCACTTGATTAAATGAACTGTGAAGATTTTCATGTTTTTCAATATTTTGAAATAGTTCAAACATCTCTCAAAAAGAAACAGAGTTGGACACTAGTTTAACAGAGTAAAGACATATTTTATTCAGTACTATTACAATAGGGGCTTCAGTAAAACTGAACTCAACTCCCAGTAGAGCAAAGACAGCTGGGGATTTACAGCTCCAACAAGCAGGGTAAAGGGGGTCAGTGGATGGAAAATTACTAAAAAGGAGACAGCAAATTTGGGGGGATCCTTGCCAAAGGCTGGCCAAGGACTTACACATCAAGAGTAGGGGATGAGGAATTTGATCAGATATTAATAATGCGGGATTCTACCTAAACTGACTTAGCAGTATTCTTGCTAAAACTGGGCTCCACAAGCCAAGGACAGGGCTCAAGGAGGAGACCTAGTAGAAAAGAAGTCTCATAGGAACCTTCCTAAAATTTAGTCAAAGGTGGAGTCTTTGTCACATCAATAGAAAGAGGCAGATGAAGCTACCGGTTATTTTTAGAAAAACAAATATTACAATCTAAGCTACCATATAGATCTGCCCCAAATGTCATGTACTTCTCCAAATTCCAGCGGCAGACCCAGCTGTAACTGACAGCTCTGGACACACATTTAATTAGAGATTTTGTCTGCATTCCTTTTTTTAAAAAAATTAATTTATTTTTGGCTTCATTGGGCCTTCTTTGCTGCGCGCAGGCTTTCTCTAGTTTGCGGTGATCAGGGGGCTACTCTTTGTTGTGGTGCTCAGGCTTCTCATTGCAGTGGCTTCTCTTGCTGCAGAGCACAGGCTCTAGACGCATGGGCTTCAGTAGTTGCAGCACACAGGCTCAGTAGTTATGGCTCACGGGCTTAGTTGCTCTGCCGCATGTGGGATCTTCCCGGACCAGGGCTCGAACCTGTGTGCCCTGCATTGGCAGGTGGATTCTTAACCACTGCTCCACCAGCGAAGCCCTTGTCTGCATTCTATACAGTGATAATTCTGAAGCAAATACGACAGCACCTGACACTGAGCTAGGAAAGGAGGTACAGTAGCCACCATTCATGGAGTGCTCACTCTGCATCTGGTATGTTAACTACCACATCTACTCAGTCTTCTGACAACTTTGCAAGGGACTCCTCTAGGCTCCCTTTATTTCAGAGGAGGAAAGTGAGGCTTAGCCAAGGCTGTCTGCCCCTTCTTCCCTACCCATGGGTTACGAACCCACAGGTTCTAATGAGAGGCTTCTTTAGGGTTGCCGGGGTAAGGTTACCGCGCAGTCAACTCCTGACTTGGCAAGCCACAACCCCACCAAGATGAGGTAGCCATTCGGGAAGCCACCACCTTCCGTCCCGCTGGAACCGCCCCTCCCCCCACCACCCGAGGCCCGCGCCTGCGCACTCCTGACACCCCGCGCCGCGCCTCCGCAGCTTTGTGGGAAATGTAGTCCAGCTCCCCGGGGTGGAGATGCTGGGAGGGGCGGCATTGGTCCGCTGGTTGCTCTGGCTCCTGCTGGGAGAGGGTGAGTGCGGGGCCACGGCGGGAGGCGCCGGGTCTGGAGGGCGCCGGAGGGCCTGGCAGGAGGAGTCCAGTACAGCCGGGCAGGCCCCTTAGGGGCGGGGCGGGGCGGGCTGCAGATGGGCCGCGACCTCTCGGACCCTGCGTAGCGCCGGGCTTCTAGTTCCAGATGTTCCTCCTCTCGCCCCGGGGGCCCAGCCGGGTTGGGAACACCGAGAGCTGAGGCACCGGACGCGGTCCTTCCACCACCTGTCCCCCGAGTGGCGAGGGCAGGGGACCCGACGCGGCGGCCCCGGGTCCCAGGGGCAAGTGAGGGACCGAAGGCTCTGGAAGTCTCTCGGACCTTGGGTTCCTCCCCGTCGCGGGCTGTCCCCCGGACCAACCTCGAAAGTCTCGGGGGATGCTGGACCAGGGTGCGGGTGTCCGGGCTCCAGCACCTGCCCTTTGTGTAAACCGCATCTCGGGGACCGCCCTCAGTGATTTCCGATTCCTAAGGGTGATGGCGTGGGCTCCCCTTAACTCATCTCTCTGTAAGAATGGGGAGGCCAACCCTGTGCAGATTTCTGCTTCAGGGAATCCTTTTCTTTCTTTTCTTCCTTTATTTATTTAAAGCAGTTTTTCTCTTACCAAAAAAAAAAAAAGTTCATTGTAGGACAACTAGAAGATTCAGAGGAGCAAAAAGGAAAAAATCATTTGAAAACTGTCAGAATCTGCATGTCGGCATGTATATACGTATAAACACAGAAACGCTTTGTTTTTAAGCAAATATATGGATATTAGTATTCTTTTCTCCATTTACTTCAAAAATGAGTGCACAAGTCTTAAGCTCCGTGATTTTTTAATAAATATTTTTATCTGTGTAGTACCACTTAAGATGCAGAATAAACTTTTGTAAGTTTTGAAACTATCTACTTATACCAATTTTTAAGAACAGCTAAGTCTGCTTGTTAATGAACATGAGGAAAAGTATGTCTGTGCCATATTTAATCCTCTCTTTAGGCCTTTGTTTTCTTTCTCAGGGCTGTTGTGGGGTTTTTTGTTTGTTTAGTATTATAAACAATATAGGCCATCTGGCTACATATATCTTTGCATTCTTGTCTCATTCTATAAATCTCTTCAAGTGAAATTTCTAGATCATACTGTAAGGCTTTTGATACCTCCTGTCCTATTCTCTAGAAAAGTAGTAGTTTATAAACATTGCAAGGTAAGGGTGCCTGATTGACCCACAGCAAGTCTGAGTGTTACTATTCTCTAACTTTCTGAGAGGTGCAAACAATAGGGTTGTTTAGATTTGCTTATTGAAAACTAGTGAATATTTTTATGCAGTTTGCATTGTGTTTTTAAATTGTGTCTGATACACAAGTATATTTCCAATTTCTATGCAGAAATGTTACATTTTCATATGTTCAGATGTGCAAACCTTCCCTTCATGTTTGGGTCTTTGACATCATTGTTAGAGGGTCTTCTATTCCATATGTCACAAAATGTTCATCTTCATTTTCTTGTAGTACTTTAGTTTCACTTTATACGTAAATTTTTATTCTTTTCCAAATGGTAAGTCCTTGTTCCAAGTTACTGAATCATTCATCCTTTCTTCATTGATGTGAAATGTCACTTTTTTCATATCCTGAATTCTTATATATAAATTTTTTTTCTGAACTGATTGTGTTGGTAGGATTTTAATTTGTTCTATTCATCCTTTTCCCTGGTAGACTATAACATCCACGAGGGTAGAGAGTTTATCTATTTTGTTTACAGCTGTATTCATCCCTTGCCCTAAGAATGGTGCCTGGTACACAGTAGGTGGTCAATAAGATATCTGGTGAATGAGTGACACTATACAGTAACACTATGTTCTAATTATCATAGCTTTATAATATCTGGAGGGCAAGTTCTCACATCCATTGTTATACAACACAATTAACTTTTTTTAAAAAATCATTTTTTCCATAATTAACTTTACAAGATTATTATTTAGCTGTAACTTGGTTGGGAATATGTTAAGTTTATAAATTAATTTCAAAGAAGTGACAACTTAGGATACTGTGACATCCTATCCAGGAGTATGGTATGTCTTTCTCTGTTCAGCTTACTTTATATATCTAAATAAGCTTAATAAATAAAAAGTATAGTTTTCTCTACATTAATACTATACACTTCTTATTTGGCTTATCTGTAGGTATTATATTGTCGATAAGAAAAGATATTCACAACCTAAAAGTTGAGAGTTATGTTTTATTCGGCAGGAATTTTTAGGACTTCAAGCCCAGGAGGCAGCATCTCAAGTAACCCTGAGAGAACTGCCCCAAGGAGGCGAGGGGTGGGTGGGGGCTGGGGGGGGGCAGGATATATAGGAGTTTTGCAACAAAGGGCAGGTAGTCTGAATGTCAGAAGATTATGGTTAATTAAAGAAAATCAGATACCTCAAGTTGAGGAATTTAGCACTTTTCTGTGTATGGGAAGATGTAAGAGTCTGGGTTCACTGAAATCATTCCTTTGATACGTACCTCAGCTATCTGGGGCCAGTATCCTGTGTTTTCACATCCTGAGTTTCCTCAGGGCTCACTGTGGGGAGTGGCTGCAGTCTGATGGCTGCTAGATGACAGGTATTCTCTTCCTTTCTAAGTTCCCTCAGGGCTCACCAGCTCACTGGTGGTGGCTGCAATCACTGATGACTGTGACATCCTTTGTTTACTGATATGGCAGGCAGTATTCCATTTCTCAATATTTTTTGTTGTTGCTGGAGTCTTGTTTCTCACATCTTTTCCTTCCCTCAGCTCTGCCTCCTCTGATCCTGCCCACCCCCTGGGAAGGACACCACAGGAAGGAAGGAGAAGGCAATGGCTGCTGGGCCTCTACTATTGGGAGTTCAGGTGAGCTCATTTTTCTCTCTTAAACCTCTCCCTTACTCCTTGTTCCTGTACTGTAGGTGGGCCTCACCACAGAAAACAGGGCCATTGAGATCTCTGAATGTTGGATGTTTTCCACAAAATTCCCCCTCAGCATCACTCAGCTAGGTTCTCAGCTTCCAGTTCCTTATTCAGCAGGATGCCTTGGCCTGCTGAGCTGTTGGTATTGTCCAAGTGTCAGAAAAGGAACAAAAATCATGTGAGAGATGGTCCTGGTGCTTATAGGGCTATGGACTTTCAGGGAACATAAAAGAGGTCACATCTCTACAAGGAACAGTCATGATGATTGTACATGTGTATGATAATAAGAACAAGTATGGTTAAGTACCCACATTGTCAGTGTTCCAAGACCTGGAAAGAGAGGAGATCAGTGTGGTGACCAGAAGTAGGGTTGGGTAGGGATACCTGGAGAGGATTTGCTGTAATGGAGTCAGAGTGTCCCAAGTTTAAATTCCGACTACCATTTAATAGCTGCACTGTCTTGGGCGAGTGACTTGACTTCCCTTGAAGCATCTGTTCCTCATGTGATGATAGAAATAACAGCATTAACTGAGTGTTTGCCACATACTTGACATTGATAAGAATTTCACCGGACTTATTTCATTTGAACTTTCAACAAACTTATGAAGTAGGTATTATTAAATGAAATAAGTAATGTAAGTAAAAAGAGCCCAGCTTTGGTTCCTGATATGTTGAAGGTACTAGCTCAGCGGTAGGCATTCTTAGCGTTATTCCAGCCACTAACTTGGTGTTTTAGAGTTTGTCGACTGAAAAAAAAATGCACAACATGAGGGTTGTGAGTTAAGTTTTATTTGGGGCAAATTGAGGACTATAGCCTGGGAGACAGCATTTCAGATAGCTCTGAGAAACTGCTCCAAAGAAGCAGGGGGGAAGGTCAGTATATATGTGATTTTGGTGAGGTGGGGGAGGTGCATGCAATCAAGCACATATTTTTTTTTTGTAGAAGGTTTCTGCTAGTCTCGTGAAGGTTACTGCTAGTCACGAGGAGCAGACGTCACCATAAAGGATTTTAGTGCTTTTCTAGATGTGAGGAGATATAAGAATTGGGCTCATAAAATTGTCTCTTGAAAATATCTAACTATCTGAAGACCTGTACTAACAGTTTTTCCCAGAGCAGAGTGCTGATCTCCACCCTGAACTCCTTTCAGGGGATGTTGAAAGTCAGCAGCTGTAGTGGCTCGTAATTTGATCCTTGTAGGGGTAGATGGCAAGTGCCAATTTGTAGGTGACAAGTTTTAGAGGTGGAGCGAAGGTAGAAGGGACTGGAAGGGAGAGGGAATCAGATACAGTTTGGGGTCAAGTACCAGGAAGGAGGAGTTTGTGTGTTTGGTGGGGTGGTAGGCATGGGAGTAGAGGAGGAGTCAGAGGAATTTAAATAAGGGAGTTGGCATGATAAGAGCTTTTCTAAGAAGAAGTGTTGGACCTCCCTGATGGCGCAGTGGTTAAGAATCTGCCTGCCAATGCGGGGGACACGGGTTCAATCCCTTGTCCAGGAAGATCCCACATGCTGTGGAGCAACTAAGCCTGTGCACCACAACTATTGAGCCTACCCTCTAGAGCCCGTGAGCCACAACTACCGAACCCGAGCACCACAATTTCTGAGCCTGCCTGCTGCAACTACTGAAGCCCACGTGCCTAGAGCCCGTGCTCCGCAACAAGAGAAGCCACTGTGATGAGAAACCCGCAACTAGAGAAAGCCCGCATGCTGCAGCAAAGACCCCGCATAACCAAAAAAAAAAAAAAAAAAAAGAAGAAGCAGTGTCTGTCAGCTAGAGGAGTAAGGAGCCTAGGCTTTTTTTGCCCTGTGAGATTGCTTGAAAATGGAACCTGCTAGTTTTTGCTAGAACCTGGAGTTGTTCCTTCTCTGGAAAAGGAAATAAGACATCGGGGCACTTTACCCAGGAAACCTTAAGTTCTTGGGTTGTTTTTGTTTTTGTTTTTAGGGTTAGGTTTACTTAACTTTGTCTGCCATCCCAAAGGACTTGTGGTTTTTCTTTATTCATAAGATCATATGTTAGGATTCTCTTAAATATGTCACTTGGTTATTTACAAGAGGAACCAGTTTAAAGGCTTCATGAAGACAAGCACTAACTGTTGTGATTTTTTAAAAAATTTATTTATTTATTTATTTTTGGCTGCATTGGGTCTTTGTTGCTGCATGCGGGCTTTTCTCTAGTTGTGAGCGGGGACTACTCTTCGTTGTGGTGTGTGGGCTTCTCATTACAGTGGCTTCTCTTGTTGAGGAGCACAGGCTTTAGGCGCACAGGCTCAGTAGTTGTGGCACACGGGCTTAGTTGCTCCGTGACATGTGGAATCTTCCCAGACCAGGGCTTGAACCTGTGTCGCCTGCATTGGCAGGTGGATTCTTAACCATTGTACCACCAGGGAAGTCCAGCTGTTGTGATTTCTATTTGTACTACTTTCTCTTCTCAGTGTTATCAAGCTCAGTTTTAAAAGGCAACATAACTCACAAAAATAGGTATCAGAGAGAGGGAGTTTCTGGAAGAGGGGAAGCTTTAAGGGGGGAGCACTCAGAAGATTTTGGTTGATGTAGGTTGTGGTATGGTTGTCAATAGCCTTGATTTTATTTTATTTAGTTAAAATAGCACTAACTAAATTTTTAAATCAGCTTTATTTTTCAGGTATAATTTACATAAAATAACCCACTTAAAGCATATAATTCATTGAGTTTTGACAAATTTATGCACCAACATCATCACCACCCCAGTCAAGCTATAGAACATTTTTATCACCCCAGAAAGTATCCATACCCTTCCTGTCCACGATCCCCATCCCAGGCAACCACTGGTTTGATTTCTGAATACTTCAGTATGTGTTTCCTAAAAATAAGGACCCTGGTTTTTTTTTTTGTAGAAAAAGGTACATGTTTATTTTTCACTCAGGCATAAGCAAAGCAAGGTCATTCCTGGGAGAGGGGCATGACCCATCAGCAAAACGGCTGTCATAGTGTCAGAGGATGGGAATGGTGATAGATTGAGGCCTGCAGTAAAAATATATATAGTGTAAGGACTGTGCTGAGCCCCACCCAGGGAATGCAGTGGAGAATATATTGGCTATTATTAACTTGACAAATATTTAATAGTTTAGCCAAAAGGCATTTGCTGAGCAAAGGACCCTGTTTTACATAGCCAAAATATAATTATCAAAATGAGGAAACTTACTCTGATACACTACTGTTAACTAATCTACAGACCTTACTCTTAATTTGCCACAAATGTCCTTTATCTGGTTCAGGAACTAATCCAGATCACATCTGGCATTTAGCTGTCCTGTCTCCTTAGTCTCCCTTAACCTGGAGCAGTTCTCAGTCTTTGTCTTTGACGACTTTTGACACTTTTGAAGAGTATAGTGATTGATTTAGGAGGTATCAGTGCAGCATTAGAGCTGTATTCCTTTTGTCATCTTTACTAATATTTTCATCTTTCCTACATTGGCCAGTGATGTGCCTGTGAATTGCCCGAGTATGACTTGTGTTTGCCTTTAAATTTTATCTTCCTTTTCTGAATATAAATATTAGGCGTATAGTTCTAAAAAGAAATTAAGGCCATAAGGTATATTTCTAGGTCTCAAGTCCTCAAAAATAACTATGGATGTACATTCTTCTAGCCTTTAAGATAGCTTTTTATATCCTTTGCCCCTTTTTATAGTGAGTTGTTTATATATAAAAGAAGCCTTTTATATAATGTGGATATTAGTCCTTTCCCATAAATTGTCATTCTTGTTCTCTGTCATTTTTCTTCTAAAATTTTTTATAATCTTCTACAAATAAGTTTTGAAGTCCTGTGCAGTTCACTTTCCTTTTCCCTTGTTTGGCTTTGGGATCGTTGCTTTCTGTACCCTAAGGTTATAGAAATACTTTTCTACATTTTTTATTAGTTTTATCATTTTAAATTTAGATTCTTGAGCTATCTGGAATTTATTGTATATATGTTGTATTCTACATATAGAGGTTGTATATAGAGGTTGTATTAGAGGTTGTATGTATTCTACATATTAGAGGTTGTATTCTAACTTCATTTAACATGGTGTGGTGAGGCATTTCATCCATCCTTTCATTTAACAGATTTTTAGCACCTCCCTACCATGTGCGAAGCAGCGTTCTGGGTTCTAGGAAGGTAGCAGTGAATGAAACAGGTAACACCCCTTCCTCCTGGATCTTCTCTTCTAGAAAGAGGAGGCAGCAGTGAAGAAGAAATACTGCTGAGGACGAGGTTACGTGCTGTGATGGCCACGCAGCAGGGTGGCCTGGCTGAGTGTGACGGGGCACCTTTGAGGAGATGGCATTCAAACTGTTGTAAATCTGTTGAAATAATATATTGAATAATCTGCTTATTATCCATTGATTTGAAATGCTACCTTTAAAATATACTAAATTTATATATGTATATAAGATGTGCACATATAATATATTCACACACATACATACGTGCATGAGTTTATTTTTCTGGATTCTGTTCTATTGCTCTATTTCTACTATAGTAACACACTATTTGTTTTAGAATTTATTTTGTTATTTTATAAAGAAAATCCACCCCCCCCTTGTTTTTCTTGTCAAAATTTTGGTTACTGTACTGTTCTTATACATTTATCCTTAGGGTCAAATTTTGTTAACTATAATCAAGTTCTAACAGAAACAGTTAAAAAGAAAAAATATGCAATTTGGATTTGGATTCATTAAATCTGTATCAGTTTGAGGAAGATTACCATATTTACAATGTTTATTCTTCCTACTGAGTAAAAAAATTACCCTTCATTTTATTTGGATCTTTCATTATGGATTTTGTTAACTTTGATCATGAGGCTCTTGCTTATTCCTAGTAAGTATATTCTGAGGTGTTTCATTTTTGTTGCACTGTGATTGGGATTTATCCATGATTGTGGCTTTGTTAAAAAAAAAAGAAGAAATTGGGTTACTAAGAATTATATTTGAAGACACTTTGCTGTTGTGGTGCCTAAAACTTCATCACTATTGTATCTTCTTTATAAAGTATACTTTCATTATTAAAATATCCCTATTTATTCCATTTGATAATTCATCTTTTTAAAGAATAACAATATCAAAAAAGCCTGTGTTTCAGGTTTAAGAAAACCTCTGCATAAAGGAGATAAACCCATGAAGCTGCTTATTTCAAACACCCTGAGTTACCCCATGCTTAATGTAGTGCTGGGGAGAAAAAACGCATAATAAGTGGAAAGGAGAAAGGCAGAAAACATTTTAAGGGATTAACAACAAATACATTTTATGAACGATACAGTTAAGTTTCACTTCAGCCTTTTAAAATGCCTTTCTGTACTAATCTACCCAGGGCTCCATAGTACGTTACATAGTAGGGACAAGCCTCTGCAGCACGAGGGCTGGAGGTTGGGGGTGGGTAGGTTCTGCACTTAAGGGAATCTAGGGAATAGAAGAATCTAGGGAAGTGGGGAAGACCAGCATATAGCCCATAGGAGTCTGAGTTTGGGCTTTTAATTTTGCCCAATATGTTCAGCTAAAAAGGCGATTGCCTTGTAATTAATTTATTGAAAGTAGAGTAATTTTTGGAAAGAGTGTCATATTTCTGCTCTGTTGTTTTTCAGAAAGAAGGGGCTTATGTTTTGTTTCCACATATATTCTACCTTATTTGATATTGATATGGTCTCCTCCATGCCTTTTTGTTTGTTTGCTTTTGTCTGCTATATCTCGTCTCTATCACCACCCCTTTTTAACAATTTTTTGGTTTGTGTTTTAGGTGTATCTCTTGTATGTGCCATATAATTGTGTTTTAAACCAATTTTACAGTTTTTGTCTATTAATAGACAAAGTCAACCCATTTACATTTGTTGTTATGCATGTATCAAGTCTTTTTCTGGTTATTTAATGATTTGTCCTTATTATGCTTTCTTGTTTCCTTTCTTCTCCTTGCTTTAAATTTTTGAACTGATGATTTTTCTTGTTTCCTTTTCTTCCTTTCATAAAATGAAAATTCTGCCATGTATTTATATCCTGCTAGTAGCTACTTTTACTTTTCTTGACACTATTTGTCAGTGATTTTTAACATATTTTTGTTATTTTGATATACTGATTTAAAAGTATTAGGAGAAAATAATGAGGTAGAAAGATATATGATAAATTCTGTGCCTCAGTGTTGACACTTTCTTCTGGAGTTCATAGCCAGTAGGATATAAAATATCCTCCTCACAACATGAGGAGTTGAATGGCCTTGGGTTCAAGCTCTATGATCTTGGAGAGGTTATTTAACCTTTTTGTTCCTCAGATTCCTCATCTGTAAAATGATGACTTTAATTCTGTCACTTTAGCAGGTTGTCCTTTGGATTAAATGAGCTGAGGCATACGAACCTCCTATTAGTACAGAACTGAGTATAATGTGAGTTATCATGTATGGTAACTGCCACTCAGTTAGTGTTCCCTCCTTGTATTAGTTAGGGTTCTCCAGAGAAACAGAACCAATAGGATATATGTAGATATACAGAAAGAGATTATGAGGAATTGGCTCACACAATTATGCAGGACAAAGAGTCCCCGTGATCTGCCATCTACACTCGTAGGGCTCAGGAAAGCCAGTGCTGCAGTCCCACTCCAAACGCGGAGGCCTGAGATCCAGGGACCAATGGTGTTAAGTCCTGGTCTGAGTCTGAAGGCTCAAGAGGTAGGAGCATTTATGTCTAAGGGCAGGAGAAAATGGCTATCTCAACTCAAGCAGAGAGAGCAAATCCACCTTTCCTCAGCCTTTTTGTTCTATTTGGGCCCTCAGCAGATTGGATGATGCCCTCTCACCTCTTTGCTCAGTCTACTGATTCAAATGGGAGAACTCTCACAGAAATACCCAGAAAGAATGCTTTACCAACTCTCCGGGCATACCTTAGCCCAGTCAAGTTGACACATGAAATTAACCATCATACTCATCAGATAGTGAATGCTTACAGTTTTATTTCCTAGTCTAAGGGCTAGAAAACAAAGCTCAAATGGGCTTATAAATTTGAAATGCCATTTTCAAGTCCAGCTGGGTGTTTTGTTGGTTGTCTCATAGACCAACCACAGTCTAGATTTATCCTGTTTGCACATGCTTTCCCCGCATTAACTGGAATTCCCACCCAGTGATTGTAAAGCCTAAAATTCCATGTGCTGCTTCTACAACTCTGAGCCTTAGGGAGCTCCAAAGACCTCGTTGTGAGTTCCCCTGCTCTATCTGGATAGGCCCCCACCCACTGGGAAAGGCTCCACACCCAACTAGCTCCCCTGTCAGCCTGGCCAGGTACACCCCTCCTAATCCTCAATGTAATGGTTTTCACCTCCCTAGCAGCCCACGAAAGTGTTCAAACAAGCCAGTCACATCTTCCCGTGGGAACCAAGGGTCACCTCAGCCTCCTGTCAGTACCAAGTCTGCCTCCCACAGCCCCTGTGGTTCACTGTTCCTGAGTACAGGCCCCAAGTGGTCTTGCATGGCATGGGGTTGTGAGGCCAACTTGTGACTAATGAACTCCTGTCAGGCTCATCTGTCCAGTGCTGGGTGTCATATATTCGGTCACCGTGTGCTATTTAGGGTGGGGAATCCCTCCTTCATCAATGGAGTGAATAGGATACAATCAGAACACCACCTAATCTTCTCCAGTGCTAATCTAGAGCAGCCTTCACTATCCTTCCCTATGACTCCTTATACCTCCTCTTCCTGTCCTTAAATGTCAGAGCACTTTGTATATTTGTCTCTGATTATTTCATGATAATGTCGGTTTTTGTTGCAGGTGTTTAGTTTCTTTTGGAGGATAATATTTTTCTCTCACAGATCTCTTCTGTCCCTTCTAATGCTGCTTGTTTTTTTGTTTTTTGTTTTTTAATTTCCATAGAGGGTGTTATTGGCATAATCCTTTGTTCAGTAGAAATTTATAGTTTCAGGAATCAGTGACATTCAAGAATGTGTCTGTAGATCTTACCTGGGAGGAGTGGGTCCAATCTAAATTCTGCTCAGAGGAACTTGTATGGGAAAGTGATACAGTAACCTGGTTTCGCTGGGTAAGGACTTCTCCTTGTAACTCAAAACCTACCTATTGCCATCTTTCCCACTATTGACATCTTGTACAGCCTCTGAAATTTGTGAATTTGGACTTGAAATCCTGATACTACAGGACATTGTTTTAGGGTAGTTCCTTAGTGTCCTGTCTTTCAAGGTGAAAGGCCTTCTCTATAGAGAATGGAAAACTGGGAAATCTCAGAAGCCACACCTTCCTTTGTTGCAGAAGCCCTGAAGATGAAGGGATAAGACATATGCTGGGAGTGGTTTTTATACTCAGTTCAGAAATCAAATTTAGTGTTTTTCCTCCCGAGCAGGGCATCAGCTTTCCAAACCAAATGTGATATGTCAGCTGGATTGAGAACTGAGCCTGATGACAAAAGAACATCCAGGGTGCATTTCCCCAGGTAAGGATCTGGCTGCCAGAACTTGTTCCATGAGTGTCACCTTGGGGAGAAACCACTACAGAGGTCCCTGGGTCTCTTGAGACCTGTACCATTTGCTGTGTGTTTCTCAAATGCCTCTGCATTGTCGATGTCACTCATCCTGCTGAGGTCTTGCATGTGTCCTTACCTCAGTGGGAGGTAATATCTTATGAGGATTAAATGAGTTACTACATTTGTGACTCTTTTAAATTGCCTGGAACATACTGAACGTTCAGTAAATATCAGTAGTTATTATTCCCTCTTCTGTCATCTGTGCTTTCTGTTCTTTTTCTTTTTTTCTTTTTTTTTTTTTTGGCCATGCTGCGCAGCTTATGGGATCTTAGTTCCCTGACCAGGTATCCAACCCGGGCCCTTGGCGGTGAGAGCGTGGAGTCCTAACCACTGGGCCACCAGGGATTTCCCTCATCTGTACTTTCAATCCCTGTCTTTCTATCCCGCTCTACTTTATTCTCTTTATTTTCTTTCGTGAATCTTCTCGGCCATTACCTATATCCATAGCTTCCTTTCCATTATTCATTTAAACATTTGTCAGCTTTTTAAAAGGAGGCTAACATTTCTCTTCCTGTGAATTATATAGGTGTTTTATACAGTCTTCATTTAAAAACAAATGACGAGTGAGTTTAGCCCTGTTCTTTTTACTAGTAACCTTACATTTTATGTATTTCCTTTCTCATTCCTAAATTTTTAATCTGAATCTACTACTTATTTAATCCCATTCTCCTCTAAGCATTTAATGCTTCGTAACCTTTGTTATCTGCCTACTAATCCCCCTCACAACTGAAATTTCTTTATTAGATGTTATCATGACTTTTCTCTGAAAAAATGCATTTTATACCTTTATCTTTTCTACTCATGTGAAAGTGTTGATCACTTCTTTTCATACACTGTTTAAAGAGTTAGGCAGATATTTTTTGATGTCTGGATAGTGTATGGCTATCTAAGTACAGAGCAATAAAAGAAATCAGTAAAAAAACATTGATAGGAAAAAAATCATCTTGTGACCATCGCTGCTTGTTTCCATTAAGCTTTCTAAAGAACAGGATTCTGGAAGAGTCACTGTGTCAAAGGATATATACATTTTTCTGGCTCTTGCTACATATTGTACAACTTTGGATATTATCTTATGCTTTTCATGCTAATTTTTAGGTATAGAATGATTGCTTAAGGTAGCTTTAATTAACTTTATTACAGATTTCTGTGGATTCAATTACTATTGCTATTTGTATTCTTACATAAATAACAAACAAATGTTTTTTGAGCACTGGGCCCTGTTCCTAACATTGGGTGTAGAGCAATGAGCAAAACAGGCAGAGTTTCCACGTGGAGTTTATAGTCTAGTCGGGGAAACAATAAATTAATCAAGAAAGAAGGCAGGGAAGGAGAAGGGAGAAGAAAGGAAGGAAGAAGGGAGGGACTGACTATTCATAGAGTCAGGTGCTGCGTAGAAAAACAAAGCACCATCAGGGAAGTAATCAGTTAACAGGAGTGCTGTTTTATAGGGGTGATCAGGGAAGGCCTCTTCTTTAAGGTGACTACTGAACAGATACTCAAAGTGATGGTCATGTGGGAGCAGATTCTGGGCACAGGGAGCAGCAGGTGCAAAGACCTTGTGGTAAATTGCATGGCATTGTTTGAAGGGAAAATGTGAGATGTGAAGATTTCTTTAAACTTTGTCTTTCAGTCCTTCTGTGAAAAAATTTATTTCTACTATCATATTTTTTATTTCTATGAGCCTTCTCATCTCTAAGTGCTCCTTCTTTTTTAATACCAGTCTTTTAAAATGCATGTATTAAATTCTCTTGTCTGTATGAGGATATATAAATTATATTTTTGGTAGGGGTTTTTTGTTTTTGTTTTTGTTTTCTTTTGCAGTATTTTGCTCCCTAGATTATTTTAGTGCATTTATTTATGACTTTTTCATCTTTCACTGTCATGTTGGTGGGTTTTCTAGAAGATCAAAGGCAAACAAAGGTATTGCTCATACTGGATTTTCCTCTCCCAGTTTTTTACCCACCTTCCAACTTCTCTATTGGGCTGAATCCTAAAGATTTATCACTTGCATATGATTACATTTCACACTGTATTTCTCTTGTCTCTTTGAATATCTATCTAGCAACTAGTATGTAGGCTCACTGAATTGTCATGATTGAGCTTACTTTTATTTATATGCCCTGCCTAGCATTTTGTCTGTGAGAGTAGGTATTTAATATCTTTGTTGAGTGAATATTAGATGACATCAAGTAGAATTTTTAGTAATCAGGTAAAACTATAGCTTTGAAAATTATATTTATTACACTCATATCAATGAATATTTTAATTATCAGGAAGAGCGAATAAGAAGGGCAAAGCAGCAAGGATGGAATCTTGAGGAATAACATTTGACTGGGGGCCAAAGATGCTCTAGCAAAAGTGACAGAAAAAGTGGTCAGAGGGAGAGGAGAGAGTTATGGAGAGCTGGGCCAAGGGAAGAGAGAAAAACAGAGAAGAGTGCAACAGTGCCAAGTAAGAAATGAGAAACGCTATTGGTCTTAGTGTAGAGGAAGTGGCCTGTAACCCAGGGAGGAGCACTCTGGTGCTGCAGGACATGTGCCTGGGGAGAAGAGTGAAGAAGTAAACGAGGACTTTTATGGGGAATTCCCTGGCGGTCTAGTGGTTAGGACTCTGCACTCTCACTGCCAAGGGCCTAGGTTCAATCCCTGGTCAGGGAACTAAGATCCCACAAGCCGTATGGCAAGTCCCACCACCACCACCCTGCCCCCCACCTCCCCAAAAAAGAGAGACTTTTAAGTACAGACTATCCTTTCAACAAAGTTAACTTTGAAGGAAAAGGAAGAAAGGGCAGGACCTGAAAGAAGTCAGATGTAGAATGCCTCCGATTTGTTTTTTACTGAGATAGAGACTTGAATGTATTTACAAGAGCAGAGAGGTACCTGTTGGAGAGAAGGAAATAAAGACACAGAAAAGTGGAGGAAGAGAACGGAGCTCAGAAAACATGATGATGTGCAAATTCCAGATCTTGTTCGTTCTAGATTTTCTTTGATGTTACTGCCAGTTAGTCTCATTATGCTGTCCAAAACCAAGAGGGGAAAGCGGCAACCAAGTGCTGTGCTCAGCTCTTCCCCAGGTATCATCTGATTTACCTCTCTGTGTGAGTAAATGTATATGTGTGTATACATGCACACACAAAGGGAGAGAATTTATGTGCTCTTACCGAGTCCCCATGTACCTTCATGCCACCTTCATAATGAGCCTCATTAATGGTTAGTACAGGCACATATCTTTGCTTCCAGTAGGAAAACTAATCTAAAAGGCTGTAATCAATGTAGGTGAATCCAAAAAGTTTGTTCATCCTTGCACAGGCTCTCAGCACTGGTGGTTCCTTCTGCCTGGGATGCTCTCCCTTTGATAGTCCTGTGACACCCTCCTTGGCCCCTAAAGTCTTGTCTTCAATGTCACCTTGTCAGTGAGGCCTTTCCTGAAGATTGTATCTAAAATTACAAACTTTTCCCCTTACCCATCATATTCCCTATTTCCATTTTATTGCTTTTATTTTTTCCATAAGGTATACCACTTAAATACTAAGTATTTTACTTATTTATTATGTTGATTACCCTTCTTCCTCTCACTAAACTATAAGTTCCTCCAGGGCACTTTTGTTCATTGCTGTATCCCTAGCACCTTGAACAGTGCCTCACTCAATAAATAGTTATTGAATGAATGATTTATCATGTTCAGAAGATCGATCTGGCTGCTTTGTGGAGAATGCACTGTAGGGTAGAAAGAGTGTTACGTAGGAAGTCCAGTCAGGTGAGTACTGAAATAGTCTGGTTGAATGGAAGGAGTAACTTAACTGTTAGGCTGGAAGAAATATAAAAGGAGAAAAGAAAGAAATCAGCTTGCTCTAGGAAGAGCAGGGCCTGCTGCCCAAGTCTCTCACCCAGGCCCCCGACCCCTGGTCAAATACTCTGGAGGCTCTTGGCCTCTACTGTGGCCAGTCCCAGCCATAAATACTGAAAGAGCTGTGCTTTCCCATACCCCTTGGTCCTGGGGACTCTTATGTCCTGATGAGTACCAAAGTTAATATAAATCCTAAAGTTAACTAGGCATTCTAAGACTATAAGGGAGTATGGGCCATCACTTGAAAGAACTGCTTAGGAATAAAGGAACGGAAGAGAGAGCTGTATATTGTTTGACATAAAATAATAATGATAACCTCTAACAATCATTGACCTCTTATTGTGGCCAAGCATAAAGCTGTGCATGTTACAGGTCCTTATTTAATGAGAGCAAAATGGTAAGGATTGGAAATGTCGTCCAATCCTGAAAGAGCTATGGTTTTGATATTTAGTGCTCAGTTCCAGGCTTCAATACTTCACTAATATGAGTAAAGCCACCTTAACAATTCTATGTTTTCCACAGAGACAGTTATGTAATCTGGGAAAAATGAAATTTCCTCCCCTCTCATTTGTCTACGAGTGGTCACGCTTTTGGAACAATATTAAATAGTTGCAGTAATAGTAAGCATCCTTTCCTTGATTCTGTTTTTTATTTTTTTAAATTTTTTTAAATTTTTAAAAATTTTTTATTTTTATTTTTTGCAGTACGCGGGCCTCTCACTGTTGTGGCCTCTCCCGTTGCAGAGCACAGGCTCCGGACGCGCAGGCTCAGTGGCCATGGCTCACGGGCCCAGCCGCTCCGTGGCATGTGGGATCTTCCCGGACCGGGGCATGAACCCGCGTCCCCTGCATCGGCAGGCGGACTCTCACCCACTGCGCCACCAGGGAAGCCCTTGATTCTGTTTTTTAGTGTGAATTCTTCTAGTGTTTTCTTTTTATGCTTGGTACAATGCTAATATTTTTGTTTTTGAATCAGGATTGGATGTTGGATATTATCAAATACTTTGAAGCATCCATCAGGTTGATCATATGCCCTTTTTCCCATGACCTATTAATATATTACTAGATTCCTAATAGTGAGCATTCTGGAATTCCTGGATAAATCCTTTGTTCAAACATTTAAACATTTAAGTAACATTTCAGGAATGCTTTAGGAGTATTGCAAATTCTGAATCTTTCATATTTAAGAACATGTATTGTTTTTTTCCTATGCATGTATAGAGTACTGGCTATGTGGAATTCTTGAGTCACATCAGTTTTTCCTCAATCCTTTGTAGACATGACTCCACTGTCCTTCGCCATCCCATGTTCTTGGAGAGATCACTTAGGCCAGTTTTAAAAAAATTTGTAGGGCAGTCTATTTTTTTTCTTTTTCTTAAGCAACAAATCTTCAGAGGTAATTTTTTAAGTTAGGTCTCTAAATTCCATGAAGATATACTGAATCCTTACTATTAAGTTTTCTGCAGTATATGTTTCAACTTAAAATGATCAGTATTTTCCAAAACAGAAAATATTTTGTGGTTCTTCTCATTTGTTTTTTGAAATGTCATATATACAGAAGAATGTGTAAAATATGGGTACTACTTAGCAAAAACCTGCCTAGTCTTCTAAGCCCTTTATAAATATCAACTAATTATTGTTCACATATCAACACTAGATAGGTACCATTTAACAGATGAGGAAACTGGAGCACAGGACAGGTTAAGTAATCTGCCCAAGGTCGCACAGCTAACAGTGATGGAGCCAGGTGGTCCGGCTCCAAAGTTGTTGTCTTAATTGTACTGCTTTTTTTTATAGTTCATGATGATAAAAATGAATGAATAATAACAAAAGAAAACACCCAGGCACCAGAACCCAGATTCAGATTCAGAAACGGAACACTGCTAGTACCCTAGTAGCTTTATATGCACCTCCTCATTCCCATCCTCTTCCTCTACCCAAGACATAACCACTGTTCTCACTTCTGTGATAACTCCCTTCCCTTGCTTTTCTTTATAGTATTGCTATCCACAGATGAACAATATATTTAGTTATAGTCTGTTTTTAAACTTTATCTAAATGGACTCTTACTGTATTTATTTTTCTGTGACTTTACTTAAATTATTCATTTATATTGGTATGTGTGGCTTTAGTTTATTAATGTTTACTGTCTTAAGCAGTTCAGGCTGCTATAACATAATACCATAGACCAGGTGACTGAATTTATCAGACATTTATTTCTCATAGTTCCAGACTCTGGGAGTCTGAGATCAGGGTGCTAGCATGGATGGGTTTTTGGTGAGGGCCCTCCTCCTGGTTCACAGGATAGAGCAAGTTCCCTCATGTGTGCCACTTCTTATCAGGGCACTAATCTTATCAGGGCTTTACCCTCATGACCCAAAGACTCCCGCTTCTTAATATTGTCTCACTGGGGATTAGGCTTCAACATATGAATTTTGGGGAGAAGCAGACGTGAAATCCGTAACATTCACTGTTTTCATTTCTCTTGTATAAGTATTTGACAATTTAGTTATCCTTTCTCTTGTTGGTAGACATTTGGGTTGTTTCCAGTTTTTTGCTATTGTACACAATGCTACTTTAAAAATTATGAATCATGGTGAACCTTTACAATATAGATTTACCTAAGTGTATGTACCTACTAGTGGATTTGCTAAATCTTATAGTCTGTGTGCCTGTTCTGCATTCTAGGTAGTGCTAAACTGCTTTTCAAATACTTGAACAAAATTACACTCCTACCAGCAGTATGTGAAGTTCCCCCTACTGCACATCTTTCTAAATTCTGAGGCTGTCAGTTTGAATTTTTGAATTTTGTTTCTCAGGTGGATGTGGTAATAGTATCTCACTGAGGCTTTACTCAACCTTCTCCTGGTTACTGTTGGATTGGCATCTTTGCTTATGTTTACTCACTATTCAGGTTTCCTTTTCTTTTTCTTTTTTTAAAATAAATTTATTTATTTATTTTTATTTTTGGCTGCATTGGGTCTTCGTTGCTGTGCATGGGCTTTCTCTAGTTGCGGCGAGCAGGGGCTCCTCTTTGTTGCGGTGTGTGGGCTTCTCATTGTGGTGGCTTCTCGTTTCAGAGCACGGGCTCTAGGTGAACAGGCTTCAATAGTTGTGGCATGTGGGCTCAGTAGTTGTGGCTCACAGGCTCTAGAGTGCAGGCTCAGTAGTTGTGGTGCACGGGCTTAGTTGCTCCACAGCATGTGGGATCTTCCCAGACCAGGGCTCAAACCCATGTGCCCTGTGTTGGCAGGCGGATTCTTAACCACTGTGCCACCGGGGAAGTCCCCAGGTTTCCTTTTCTTAAGTGTCTATTCAAGTCTTCTGTCCATTTTTCTAGTGGGCTTAGTGTTAAACAGATATTGTTTTCCAAGTCTAAGTTCTAGAGCTCTTTTTGGGTCATGTGTTGCAAATCCCTTCTCCCAGTATGTAACTTTTTTTTTTTTACATCTTTTTTTTTTTCACATCTTCTGATGACTGGAAGCATTTATTCTTCCAATGTTTATTCTCCCATTTGTTTTTAATGCTTTCCCCCCAACCCCTTGTTCTCCTGCTTTTATTATTTTAAAATTTTCTTGAACCTCTACCTAGTTTCCAAATTTGATATTTTCTGTGTGTCGTTCATCTTTGAATAGTTTTGTCTGTCTGGACATTGTATTTGTCTAACAATGTGAATAGATGTCCCATGTCCTTTATGTTGTTTACTGGGTAGCACTTGGAATGATCTCAAAGAACTTCAGTTGGATAGCTGGATATGATAGAGTGAAGTGGGGCAGGAGGCAGCCTCCAGTTCATGTGTTGCCTGTTGGTATTTCATGCTTGACTGGATAGGTCCTCTCTGAAGTTACTTGGTGGTGTGTGTGTTTTACAGGTGGAGCCTGCTTGGCTTTCCACTTTTTCTGTTTTATGTAACCAGGTCAGATTGGAAGGAGGAAGTCCAGTTCATGTGTATCTTTTGCTTCATAGTAAACCTCCTGCCCACAGACCTTTGGTCTGTTGGTTCAGTGTTGATAATTTTGATCAAGCCAACAAGGTGATTTTTGGATTGTAGTCCCTGTCCTCTGCCTCTCTGCCTCCAGGATGTTTTGTCTGGGATAAGAAATGGGATCTGAGAAAATAAAGTCTGAGTGGCTACAAGGCCTTTCCTCCAGCCCCATCTCAAGCACTTCAACAGATTCTCCCCTACCTGCCTCTGCCACTAGTTCTTATCTGTAAGGAATGGATATTTAGGAAAGGGTAGGGCCCTTTAGGACTCTCTTACCTAAAGAGAGTGAGAAAATCACATGCTCCTTGTGGAGCAGAGGAGCTTTTAGATTTTGCCATCCTCCCTTGAGAGTTTAAGTTTCAAGTATGTTCTGGTATTTTATGTTCCAGACAAGTATGTTCCCTAAGCATAGTTTATATACATTAATTTACTTAATTCTTATCAGATTATTTTATCCTCATTTTATATCTCTGAAAACTCAGACTCAGAGAAACAACTACTTAAGATGATAAGTGATTAACAGCCAGTGTTTAAGCCCACGTTTGTCTGACTCTAGGGTAAACAATCTTTTCACTGTGTCACACTGTGATGTTTTATGAAGATTTAGTATCAGAATTATAGGCAGCCTTCGGGAGGGAAGAAACTGCTGGTAGGAGTACCAGATAAATGTTCCAGGGCTTTGTGATCTGCCTCTCCCAATCCCAGCTCATCTGTATATCTTCCCTTAGTTCGATCTTCATTATTTAGTCTTGTCCAGTGGTCAGTGATTTCAGTATCTATCCCTCCTGCATAGGCTCACTCTTTCCTCTGCTTACCCTGCTTCTAGTTTCCCTGTTATTTATGGACGGCTCACTGTTTTTCCCTCCCTTCCAATTCTCTTCCTAATTATAGGGACATCTTTGAAAGCTCTCAGATGTGCCCTATAGTTATTCTCAGTTTCATTCTCTTCTTCCTGCCTTATACAGTTTTCAGCACAGAAACCAATGTGTATTTGAATTTTTATTTTTTTCAGACTGGGAGATAAGACTTGAAACCAAAGAGTCAACTACAAAGCCCTAATTACTGAAGATTTATCTTATGGGGTAATAATGGAAAGAGAAGGTCTCTGGCATTCTTCTTTAGGGGAAACCTGGGAACCTGATAATTGGTTAGAGGGGCAACAGAAAAACCAGGATAGACATCTGGGCCAAGTGCACATTACCCATAAGGAAACCCCCACTGTGAGAAGGACATGTGGAGGTAATGAATTTGAAAGATGTTTCAGTCAGGGTTCAATCATTGATACACAACAAACTATTCCTGTGGGGAAAAGTCCTCACAGTTGGAATTCACATGGAAAAGACACTAAACAAAATGCTGAATTAATTAAAACTCAAAGAATGTTTGCAGGAAAGAAAATCTATGGATGTAATGAGTGTGGGAAAACCTTCAGCCAGAGTTCATCCCTCCTTAAGCACCAGAGGACTCATACAGGGGAGAAACCCTATAACTGTAATGTATGTGGGAAGCACTTCATTGAACGCTCCTCGCTTACCGTACATCAAAGAATTCATACTGGAGAGAAACCTTACAAATGTAACGAATGTGGGAAAACCTTCAGTCAGAGCATGAATCTTACTGTTCATCAAAGAACTCATACTGGAGAGAAACCATATCAATGTAAAGAGTGTGGAAAAGCTTTCCGCAAGAATTCATCCCTTATTCAGCACGAAAGGATTCATACTGGAGAGAAACCGTACAAATGTAATGAATGTGGTAAAGCTTTTACCCAAAGTATGAATCTCACAGTGCATCAAAGAACTCATACAGGAGAAAAACCCTATGAATGTAATGAATGTGGAAAAGCCTTCAGTCAAAGTATGCATCTTACTGTACATCAGAGAAGCCATACTGGAGAAAAACCCTATGAGTGTAGTGAATGTGGAAAAGCCTTTAGTAAGAGCTCAGCTCTTACCCTGCATCAGCGAAATCATACTGGAGAAAAACCCTACAAATGTAACAAATGTGGGAAATCCTTTAGCCAAAGTACATACCTTATAGAGCATCAGAGACTTCATTCTGGAGTAAAACCTTTTGAATGTAATCAGTGTGGGAAAGCTTTCAGTAAGAATTCATCTCTTACTCAGCATCGGAGAATTCATACTGGAGAGAAACCTTATGAGTGTATGATATGTGGGAAACATTTCACTGGGCGATCATCCCTTACTGTACATCAGGTTACTCATACTGGAGAGAAGCCTTATGAATGCAGTGAATGTGGAAAGGCCTTCAGCCAGAGCGCATACCTTATTGAGCATCAAAGAATTCATACTGGTGAGAAGCCCTATGAATGCAATCAGTGTGGAAAAGCCTTCATTAAGAATTCATCCCTTATAGTGCATCAGAGAACTCATACAGGAGAGAAACCCTATCAGTGTAATGAATGTGGAAAAGCCTTCAGTCGGAGTACAAATCTTACACGGCATCAGAGAACTCATACGTGAGGGAAGCTTCCATGGGATCCTTCACCGTGATGAACTCTTCAGTGATAATCAGATCAGTCATGTGATGTAGAAACCTAATAAATGTAACGATTGTAGTAATCTTTTAGTTGAAGTATAATATACCATATCAGAAAATACAGACCACTGCAGAGAAACCATATAAAAGTGGAGAAATCTTGATTCAGAAAGTAAAACTTTATATCAGAAGGTTTAAGTAGCTAATGTTCTAAGCAATGAGGTTTCATGCTGAAGATAAGTTCTATTGTATTATACTGCAGATTCTCCTTTGGACATCAGAGACTTCACACTGGAGAGGAAATGTGAGAGTGCTTAACTGGATAGCCCAAAGACCTGGTATGTAGTCCTGATCTGCCACTAACTTGGACAAGTCACCTACTTTCACCAGGTCCCAGTGTTCTTATTTGGTAAATGAGGGATTTTAGATTTAGAAGGCTCCAAGATCCCTGTAAGATCTAAAATGCTACAAACATAAATATGCTTGCTTTTTCACCATGTTATATATGTTATCTAGATGGTCCTATTCCATAATCTGGTTTCCCTGAATGTTTTGAGTCAAAATTCTCTACCTCTACCAACTTCTATTATCCCTCCATGTCCTTCCCCCTCTCTCTGTTATTTTCTCCTCTGAAATATTGGCTGCTTGCTACCAGATGGTAGAATAATTGTGCAAATCTTAATGCAACAGCATGCTGTTTTAAGTTCTCAATTAACAGTCATTAAACTATTGTTAAATAAGCTAATTACTTAGAAAACAATATAACAAATATAGTCTTTGAGTACACAGGATTCAAATACATCTTTGTGTTGTACTCTATCAAAGTGGAAAGCAGAAGAGGCTGAACACTAACAGACATGAAAATTTGACATATTAACAAAATCTTTGCTACTCACAACATATTCAAAACAATCATAGAGAAAGATTTTAGAGATCCATAGTTATGAGAATAGTTAAGGCAATTTATTTTATACACATTTAATAAGTGCTAAATAGGTGATAAATATGATTAGGAAATCAAACTGCATAAGATTGTTTTGTTTTCCAAGGGCTGAACCGAGAAACTGGCAGTGGGATGGGAGAGGAAGGGAAGAATTCAAGCAATAATAAGGCAGAATCTAGGTAATGTAATCAATTAAATGGGAGCACTTGAACTTATTTGGGTGGATGGGTGCCATAATTAACACAAAACGTTGACTGACTTTGTGGGGCAATGATGAGTTTGGTCTGGGGGTATTTTATGAGTCTGTGGGTATCCAAGTGAAGATTCCTGATAGGCAGTAGAATAAGTAGAAGGGGCAGTGATAAAGAGTTTTCTGGGAGTACTGTCTTTGAATGCAGTAAGTGGAAGGCGTCATCAGTAGAAGCTGAGGGGAAACAACAGGCAAAAGAAAAATGAAAAACAAAAATCAGGAGAAGGTGGTGGCATAGAAAAAATAATTTTAGCATAGGGGTAGGAATATTTCATATTTTCAAATGCCACAGAGGATTAAAGTAAGATAAAAATAGAAAATGGCCTTTGGTTTTGGTTATTGATAACCTCTGTAAATTTTAGTGGGTTGAAGAGTGACTTAAAGGTTGAAAGGACTTAGTAGTTTGAGAAAGGAGAGATTTAGGAAGATAACTAGAGAGAGATTGTGGTTGAGAGAGGGTGTATATATCAGAAGAGCTTTTGGCTACAAATAATAGAAAGCCCAGATAACAATGGCTTACAAGCGAATAGGGATTTGTTTTTCTCCCATAACAAATCTGGAGGTGGTTGGCATTGGTTCAGACAAAATAATTCAATGCCTTGAGTTTCATGACTTTTTCATCATGTCACATGATGGCTCCTATAGCTTCAGGTAAAATATCTGCATTCAGAGCAGGAAGAAAGGGGGTGTGTAGCACCAGCAACATCTGTGCCTTTTATCAGAAAAGGTTTTCCCAGAAGCCCCTCAGCAGACTTCTGCCTAAACCTCACTGACCACAGCTGTGTTGCATGGAGGCTAGGAGCAAAGGAGGCTGAAAAAAATAAGTACTTAGCTCTTCCAGCCTCTATAGAGGAGGTAGGCAAGGAAAAGGGGGGATTGAGAAAGGTGTTGATTTAGCCAACGAATAATCTGCCAAGAGCATTTGTATGATTTAAGGTAGAAGAACTGAGCATGTTTATCACTGCATGGGAGAGTCTGAAGGTGCAGAAAGGAGGGGATGTGCAGCTCAAAGTGGGAAAATAAGATTTGGGGCACAGGTGGAGGCTGCAGGGATCTTTTTTCAACAGGAGGAAGGAAACTTTCCACTGGGAGAGGTGGGAATCAAGAAACGATGGGTACAGAAGATATCTGTGGGTGGCAATGGAGGAGGTTCCCCATGGACTCTGAGTGTTTGGAATTTGAGCAGTTTGGTTTCTTTGGGCTACAGGACCTCTATGGGATTAGAAAAGGCAAGGACTAAGGAGGAGTGAAACACTGAATTAATTGTAACCTCAGAAACTTAAGATTTTAAATAATGTCTCTCCCTTGCATCCAGCTTCTTCCTTTCTCTTCATGTATATTCTTGTTCCCCACCTGATCTCGAGACAGAAATGGAGGGGAAGAAGGAGGCAGAGAGATGGGTAGAAAACAGATGGAAGATTATAAAGACAGTAGCAAAATTAAAGGCTCAAAAGAAGGCAGAAGACAAGGGGGATAGGAAGAATAAAATGTATTGAAGCCTAAGATGGATGCAATAACCCCAAACTGGTAAAATATTAACACTTAGAGGGAGCAGCAGGAGAAATGGGTCAGATAAATGGGTCAGTAGAAGGTTTCACTACTTTTTCAGGAGTTTTGGAAGCTTCGGGCCCTTGTATGTCAGTGCTCAGCCATTCTGGGCAACAAGTCAGGAGGAAACTTCTGCACCTTTCCTCTATCAGCAGGAGCAGGACTCCTGGTCCCACTTACTAGACATGAGACCTTGGGCAAGGCACTTAATATATCGCTGTCTCAGTTTTCTTATTTGTTAACAGTGCAAACCTCATAGCTTTGGATTACATTCAATACTAATGTAAAGTGCTTATGAAAGTGCCCAACACATATTTAGGGCTCAATAAATATTTTATTATTATTATCCTTATATATCTGAAAACAGAACAATATCCAAACTCCTTAGCATGGCATCCACAACCCTTAATTATCTTAGGCTCTCAAAGCAAATGCCTTGTAGGAAGGTGATATAATTGTAGGAGGCTCTCTCTTCCCCCCACCCCACCCCCACTGGTGTAACAGCCTCCTAACTGGTTTCCCTGTATTCCCTCTAGCCGCACCACAGCCTGTTCGCCCCACAGCGGACCAGTGATTCTGTCAAAATGTGTTCAGCCAAGCCACTCTTTTGCTCAAACCCCTTCAGTGGTTTTCTGTCACACAGAGAATACATGCAAACTTTTTACGATGTCCTTCAAGCCCTCTAATTACCCTTCCAACCTCCTCTCCCACTCTCCCTTGTTCACTATGCCCTCTTCTGTCACACTGGCCTTGCTAAACCACAGGCTCACCAAGCACACTTCTATCTTTGGTCAGCATTTCTGTTCTCTTCCCAGATATGCACATGGTTTCCTTCCTCACTACATTCAAATCTCTGCTCAAATGTTACCTCCTCAAATAGAACTTCTCAAAACGCTGCTGAAAATAATTCCCACCTCCCCACCCCCGTCACACTCTAAACCGTAACACAGCCTCAATGTGTCATCACTACCTCATCAACATTTTCTGTTTATTGAGTACCCCCTCTAGTAGAATTCCACCTGCATAAGTTAAGGGTTTCACTATTTCTCCAGCCCCTAGAACAATGCCTGACACATAAACGCTCCAAAAGTGTCTAGAATGAAATCTTCAGTAAAAGCCAAAACAGAATGCCATAGTGTTACGTAAGTAAAGTCACTGACACTGCTCACTGAGAGGTCCATTCTTGGCTTTTTTTCCGCCACCGACAAAGTTAAAACTCTCTCATCTTTCCTTCCCGAGCTCCGTGAAAATTCAAAGGCAACTAATTATCTCCAGTCGGATCTTTCTATATTTTACCTCATCCTTGCCCGCCTCCGCAAAATACTGTCCACAAAAATAAATACCACCTCGCTAAATACCACCCAGTTGTACAAGACAGACTCCTTGGCATCCAGCTCCTTCCTCCTGATAAGTCGTGGAGAACCAAGTTTATTCTACCTGTCGACGTTTCTCGCGCCGTGCCCTTGGTCCCGTGGCCACCACTCTAGTCCCAGCCACTATCCGCTGGGTCCTGAACTGCCGCAGCAGCCTCCTCACTGGTCCGCAGGCCTTCTGCCCGCACCTCCGTCCTCCCGGTCCCCGGGCCCCACTCATCGCCCGAACCACGCCCCAGCACGAACGCCAGGCCACACTGTTAGCTTTTTTGCATCCCCGTGGCCGAGGCACAGTCCCGCTGCCTTCTCAAGTCATCTCCGCGCGGTCCTCCGTCAGGAACGCTGCTTTTCGACTTGTCGCCTCCTTCTGAGTCCTTGGGGGCCGTCCTGGATCAGCTCTACTCACCGGATCAGGTGCCACTTCCTCGGACTGACCTTCCTCATCCCTTCGTTAACTTTTCGTTGGTCTCTGCCTTCCCTAGTCTGACCCAAACGGAACCAAATCCTCACGTGCGGGTTAGCGCGCGGGTGGTTACCTGCCTAGGGAACCGTGACGCCTCCGCCGAGGTCCCTGGGAAATGTAGTTTCTGCAAGGAAACCCCCTTGGCCTGGGTGGGGTGGGGGGTGGGGGTGCTGAGCGGCGGGGCCCTAATCTGCTCAGGCGCGCAGTATCAGTTTCTCCGCCCGGCGCTGGTGCGGGCGCTTGCCGCCGATTCGCCCTCTGGGAAGTGGAGTCTGCGAAGCAGAAGCGCTGCAGCTCTCTGACTTGAGGGAATCCGGCTCGGCGGGTCTCCCGGCAACGCGCAAGCGCAGTTCGGAATCGGACTGCAGACTCCACTTCATTGTGTTCTGCCTGCGATGTGGCGGTGGCGGTCTCTCGCCGCGGGCAGAGGCTCCTCGAAGGGCAACCCAGTGGTGACTAGACACGGTGGCCGAAGCCGCATCGGGAGAGCGGGAGCAGCCTTGGGGTGGTGGAGCCCGGTGGGAAGGGCGGATGAAAACCGAGTAGGTCTGGGTCGTGGTCCGTTCTGAAGGACGGTAATCTGATGCCCCAAACTTCCCGGGACGTATGGCTAAGGTTTGATTCCAAAGACAAAAAGGCCAGGTGTGAGCTCTCGGGTTTAGGGTCCGAATCTGCGGGTGCATGTGGAAAAGGATGCGGTCAGGGCCTCTGGCGTGTGTTTTGGAAACGACTCCGGGAAGCCCATTTACGCTCTGTGGTAGATGCTCCCGGTGTGGTCCGGATCACAGTATCCGGAACTCGCTGAGGCCGGGTCAGCAGCTGCGCAGCCCCTGCAGCAGCTTCCCAGGGGACCTGGCAGAGGGCGGGAGGGTGGGTTGTACGATTAACATTCGTGGCGCCCAACGCCCACTCCCACCCCCACCCCGCACAAATACATAGCTTCTCTCCCACCTTTGACTCCAGGTCTCCCAAACTGGGCGCCAGAGGAGGAGAGGCTTGAGGCCAGAGAACGGCATGGCCTTGAGAGACGTCTCGACAATGAAAATCCAGCCTTCTTAGCTTCTTTTCTAGGAGAAAGAAGACGACCTTCCTTCTCTACTTCTTTCACTCCCCGCCCAAGGATTAGGCAGCCGTCCAGGCAGGAGACACACTTTTCTTGAGATCTCTCAGCATAATTTAAGGGCAAAAGGCTGGAGAGTGTGTAGAAAGTGTGAAAACGGGCTGGAGGATGCTTTCTTCAAGAAAAGTCAAAGTATTTAAATACAGAAGGGAAGATATGGAGGATCTGACTCAGATTGCTAGGGGGAAAATTGGTGGGTGATGCTGGGAGTAGCTGCAAGGTGAGCTATTCCCTTTACAGGGGAGGCCATCAGAAAGACCCTCCAGGAGGAGAGAGGATTGGGAGCAAATAGGGACTAAGAATTCACTACCTGGAGTATTGGAGGATTCCCAGGGTGTGAATGCTCAAAGCCCCACTCTGGACTGCTGTGTGGTATTTTTTGACCCAGTCCTCTCCTCATAAACAGTAGAAGGTGTTACCAGCCTGAGGCTCATCAGAGAAGAAGGAATGGCAGTCAGGTGCCTGCCAACCGTGGTCCAGGTGAGTGAGGGATTGCTGTGGGCTTCCCCCTCTAAATTGCCTTAGGAGATTTGAATGTAGTAGTTGAGGAGGGTGGGCCTGTTTGTTTACCCTGACCAGGAGCTTTTCTCCCAGTCCAGTCTCTCTCAGGAGCCTGCCCCGCTCCTGCCCCGCCCCCCCATCTTGGGCACATCCTGGTGGGTGTCAGAGCTCAGGAACTTGCTAAAGCTCACCTAAGTGACACAACTGGAAGTGAAACCCAGGTTGGTCCAAAGTGGAAACCTGCACTCTTTCCACTAGCAAGTAAAATAAGAGTCTAAAGTGGTAAAGGCAGTACCTAACATAGGAGTGATAGAAGAGAGAAATTGGAATGCTTTCTTGGAAAGGTGGGATTTACTGGGCTTTAAAAAAAGTTATATTTGGCTTTTTACTTCAGAGGAATATTGGGTACAAATGAAATCATTCAAGTGGTATGTTTTCAATTTCAATAAATTACTGAAAAGCTTTGAGCAGTGCTAACTTCATTAGAATAAGGGTATGGACTCCACTTTGAAGGAGACAGCGTTCATTTGAGTGTACAAATTCTGATGAATTTGGTAAATTTGTTCTAATTCATTCACACTTAAACCTGTCCAGGGCAGGAATCTGTGGCAGAAATCACTGGAAGGGCTGAGCAGCCGATTGAAAGTGCCATGTCAACCCAGTCCCAGCTCACTTGTTGCTCACCCTTCTCCTTGGTTTCTAGCTTGTCCTTTAGAACCCATCTCAGGCACCACTTTTGTTTTGAAACCTGTCTTCACGGTGCCAGTCCACTGTGATATTTCTCTTCCCTAGCCTTTTCCTCAAATTCATTGTTGGTGTCACACAATTATCTTGTGTTTACAGGCTGCCATAATTTTGGTTGCCATTCAGCAGACCTGTATTAGGGATGTAAAATGTGCCAGGTATTAGATCTATGCCCATGAAAGAAAGGTGAACAATGTTCCCTGACAGATTGGTTCATGGGTTCAGTCCAACAAATGTTCCTTGGTTCAGCCTACTTTGTGCAAGGATCTGGGTGCAGGTAACAGAAACCTAACTCAGACTACCTTAAGCAAAAGCAGGTCTTTATTGGAAGGATACTGGGATATTGCCCAAAATCCAAAGGCCAAAATGCACCTGTACTTCAGCTAGGCAAGTGGGGTCTAGAATAATCTAAAAGTCCTTTCTCTTGGACCCTTGCCTTTCTTCTCTGGGCTTCTACCTAACTCTTCCTTCTCAGTTCACACCAGCTCTCTTGGCCTCTCAGCCAAGTGTTTCCACAGAAGGTACTAGCTGTGATCAGAGGGAACAAGGTCACATTGTCCAGAAGGACTGTTTGCATGGGAACCGTGTATGTGTGTTGGGTTCAGCTGAAGAAAAGCAGGAGTTGCTGAGTAACACATTTGTAACAGGTGCTGGTTACATGGCCCATGTTCTAGAAGACATGATGGGAAGACAAGGGAGATGTGGAAATGGTCCATAGCTTCTTGGAGTTAACAGTCTAGTGGGGGAAACCAAAAGTAAACCAAAACTCAGCAAGTGGGACAGTGCTTGGATGGCCCTGCACAGGTGATATGGGAGCAGTTGAGGAGGGGTGCTGAAGAGGTAATGCTGAAGCCAAGACCTGGGTAGGATTGGTCATAGGGGTAGGAGTACAGGCAGGGCTGTGCAGATTGATGGAGATGGGAGAAAATGTTTTGGGCAAGATGAACAGCCAGTGTGAAGTCCCAGTGCTGAGGAGGCCTGTCCTCTCCACAAGGTATTTTTCTTCAGGGGAACAAAGTCTGATAAAAGCTTGACCCCTAGGAGACCCTGAGGAAGTGCTTCCCTTGTCATAGAACACCATCCCCCTTCTGTGCTAACAGCCCTGCAGACGGTCACAGCATTTCCCAAAGAGTCATGTGAGGGAGTAGCCACCAGTCAACGGGGATGGGTTTGCCCTTACAGGAATCAGTGACCTTCAAGGATGTGGCCGTGCTTTTCACCCAGGATGAATGGGCGCAGCTGAGCCCTGCTCAAAGAGCCCTGTACAGGGATGTAATGCTGGAGAACTACAGCAACCTGGTGTCCCTGGGTAAGTGGGAGCCTCTGAAGTCTCATCTTCATATTTGGAGATTTCTTTGGGACCCGTAAACTGGTTCCATACAGAAGTTTGGGTTGGGAGTGAGCTGTTCTGAGGATGTTATCTCAGTGCCTATCCTTTGTGTCCTGGGCACAGGGTTCTTTGGAGTCTAAGTGCAGATGTCTCAAAGGTGACTAGAGGTCGAATCCTCCCTCCCTTCCAGCAGAGAGGAAGACGGGAACAGATTCTCTGTGTCAGGCCCAAACCATCTTTTCCTCCTTCTGGGAACTGTTGTCTACCCTGGGCCCCTATCAGGTCACCATTTCCAGGAAGTTCTATGGACCATACCTCATCCTTGCAATGATTTTATCTCTGGTATGAACAGATATGGCCCATTTTTTTTTCCCCCTCAAAAACAGGACTCTTAGGACCCAAGCCAGATATGTTTTCCCAGCTCGGAAAGGGGGAAGAATGGATGCCGGAGGACTCCCTGGGAGGCTTCTGTCTTGGTAAGCATGCTGCATGTGGGAGGCATTGGGAGGAACACAGCACGTGCGCCAGGCCTGTGGACTGAGAAACGAGCATCTTTTCCCTTCATGTTCACCTCAATACCTTGTTGCCATATTTGTCCCCACGTGCATGTGGCACTCCTTTCTTGTGGCAGTTTGTGCCTCCCTGGATCCTCCTTCCCATGATTTTTCTTCTCTCTCTATTTGGCATAGATGGACAGCTCCCCACTGTGCTTGTGTGTCCTGTTGTTCCCTTCAGCATCTGACCGTGCAGTCTCTGCTCACACTTCTCCAGTGAGGAGGAACAGCATAGGTTACACACAGCTGAGCAGCTTCTGGTCCTCAGGGCCAGTCACCATGTGCCTACTGAGGCAGCTCTTCTAGCTAAACATTGCACATTTCTTCAACCACCTTCATATTTGTTCATCCACGTGTACCTACATTCAGCATTTAATTATTCCCCACCTTCTGCTGGTGCTGCACTGGGCTGTAAGCACCATACGAGCACAGCCAGATTTTTTGCCCGTTTTGCTGTACTGCTCATGCCCAGCACAGTGCTTGGCACCTAGTAAGTGGCAAAGACCTGTTGCCTGGGGATACAGAGAACACGACAGTTTAGTGGCTGTTACTTGTTTTGAGGAACTCATTGGATCTGGTAGCTTAAGAACGGGAGCAGGGGTGCCTTTCCCTAAACCCCCCAATATTTTAGAGAGCTATTGGCATGTTCAAGACATTACATTTCACTTTCTGCCAGCATTTGGCCAATTGTAAAATATTTTTAAAAACCTTTTGTTACTGATTTTTCACAGGAGCCCAATGAAGTAGGCAGGACTTTATATCCTACAGTAAGTAACTGTTTACTGGAATGTCTAGGATCTAATCTGTTATGGAATTTATATGTCTTAACTCCAAAACTCAGTTATCAAAAAAATCTTTTAACTTACCCCAATAGCATTCTGAATTTGTATGTTCTATTACACCCAAACTAAGACATTTTTAATATTTCACTCAGTATTATATTATACAAGCAGTGTTTTAACAAAAAAAGACAAGGGATGGGAATTAAAAGAAATTAATCCACTGTCCCAGTACTCTGGCCTATTAACATCATTTATTCTTCCATTATTCATCATTGACACTAATTCTTTATTGCACTTTTGAGGGGGGATTGTGAAGATGAAGAGGACTTTTATGCCTAGAAGGGATTTTATAGTCAGGTATGAGTAATGACATGAAAAACCATGAGGTCATGGTTCAGTCCTTCCCAGATGCCTTTCACGATCCTCTGTTCCAGCACCTCTTGTTTCCTGGACACCCTAAGCTGTGAGCTGATTCACGAAGGATGATTAGTGGTCAGCCAGTCAGACATGGAAAGAAATCTTATATTTCCCAATAAACTTTTGGGGTTTTGTGTTGCTGTTGTTTGTTTGGTGGGGTTTTTTTTTTTGTTTGTTTGTTTGTTTTTGTTTTTTGGCTGCACCATGCGGCTTGCGGGATCTTAGTGCCCCAACCTTAGTTCCCCAACCAGGGATTGAACCCAGGCCCACAACAGTGGAAGCACAGAGTCCCAACCACTGTATCACCAGGGAATTCCCCCAGTAAAGTTTTATAGTTGTTCTTTCAATTTCCTATTAAAATTATAGTGCTGTTTTTTAATAGAACTACCTCCTTGTTTTTCAACTGGAAATTGCTGCTGTAAAGAAGTGGTAGTCATTTCCAAATATTTATTCCCCTTGTCACTCTCCAATTCTTATTCTTAAAGTGTTCACTGAATTATTTTTAGTGTAGTTTTTTATTTCTGTTTCACTTCTTAATGACTGGCTAGGACTTCAAAAACCATGTAGAACAATGGTAGTAGGTTTATCTCTGGTTTTTCAAAGGATCGGATCTAGAACTTTTCCATTGTTGCATCTATCACTCTTGGTTTAGAAAGACACTTAATTTTAATAATACTAAGAAAAAGTCCTTCTGATAGCTTTCTTTTAAAATTTTTCTCTTCCCTGGGCCATGATCTAGTGTAGGCAGGGAGATGACATTTGAGCCCCTGTGGATCAGCACTGTGCTGGGTGATCTCCGGGGATTTGTTAGCTGCCCCATTTCAACCTTACAGCCTGTGAGGCAAATACGATTAACCCCACTACAGAAAACCCAGAAAACTCAACTTCAGGATGATTAACTAATATCAATGTATTTAATGTTGCCATTTTGTTGCAAGTCAGGATGAGGGTTAAACCAGTGTGACCCTCAAATGGTGTCATTCCCCCCCTTCTCCAAAATAGCTTTAATTCTTCAGAAATTGTTTACCCAGTAAACCTAAAGAAAATGACCTGATCCCTTAATTTGAGTAGATTGCTAATAACTTTTTACATTTCTTCCTTATTTATTAATCTGTTTAGTTTCTTTTTGTTATATCAATTGTACATTTGCCCTTTAGCTTTAAATTATCTTTTCTTGAGCCATAAAATGTATTCATTTACAACTGTGCATGGTATTCATCTATAATTTTTTTTTACATCTTTATTGGAGTATAATTGCTTTACAATGGTGTGCCAGTTTCTGCTTCACAACAAAGTGAATCAGTTATACATATACATATGTTCCCATATCTCTTCCCTCTTGCATCTCCCTTCCCCCCGCCCCACCCCCCACCCCTCTGGGTGGTCACAAAGCACCGAGTTGATCTCCCTGTGCTATGCGGCTGCTTCCCACTAGCTATCCATTCCACGCTTGGTAGTGTATATATGTCCATGCCACAACTCCCGCCCTGTCACAGCTTACCCCTCCCCCTCCCCATATCCCCAATCCATTCCCCAGCAGGTCCGCGTCTCCATTCCCATCCTACCCCCAGGTTCTTCATGACATTTTTTTCTTTTTTTTTCCTTAGATTCCATATATATGTGTTAGCATACGGTATTTGTCTTTCTCTTTCTGACTTACTTCACTCTGTATGACAGACTCTAGGTCCATCCACCTCATTACAAATAGCTCAATTTCATTTCTTTTTATGGCTGAGTAATATTCCATTGTATATATGTGCAACATCTTCTTTATCCATTCATCTGATGATGGACACTTAGGTTGTTTCCATCTCTGGGCTATTGTAAATAGAGCAGCAATGAACATTTTGTCACATGACTCTTTTTGAATTATGGTTTTCTCAGGGTATATGCCCAGTAGAGGAATTGCTGGGTCATATGGTAGTTCTATTTGTAGTTTTTTAAGGAACCTCCATACTGTTCTCCATAGTGGCTGTACCAATTCACATTCCCACCAGCAGTGCAAGAGTGTTCCCTTTTCTCCACACCCTCTCCAGAATTTATTGTTTGTAGATTTTTTGATGATGGCCATTCTGACAGGTGTGAGATGATACCTCATTGTAGTTTTGATGTGCATTTCTCTAATGTTTAATGGTGTTGAGCATTCTTTCATATGTTTGTTGACAGTCTGTATATCTTCTTTGGAGAAATGTCTATTTAGGTCTTCTGCCCATTTTTGGATTGGGTTGTTTGTTTTTTTGTTATTGAGCTGCATGGGCTGCTTGTAAATTTTGGATATTAATCCTTTGTCAGTTGCTTCATTTGCAAATATTTTCTCCCATTCTGAGGGTTGTCTTTTGGTCTTGTTTATGGTTTCCTTTGCTGTGCAAAAGCTTTGTTTCATAAGGTCCCATTTGTTTATTTTTGTTTTTATTTCCATTTCTCTAGGAGGTGGGTCAAAAAGGATCTTGCTGTGATTTATGTCATAGAGTGTTCTGCCTATGTTTTCCTCTAAGATTTTGATAGTTTCTGGCCTTACATTTAGGTCTTTAATCCATTTTGAGCTTATTTTTGTGTATGGTGTTAGGGAGTGATCTAATCTCATACTTTTACATGTAGCTGTCCAGTTTTCCCAGCACCACTTATTGAAGAGGCTGTCCTTTCTCCACTGTACATTCCTGCCTCCTTTATCACAGATAAGGTGACCATAAGTGTGTGGGTTTATCTCTGGGCTTTCTATCCTGTTCCACTGATCTATCTTTCTGTTTTTGTGCCAGTACCATACTGTCTTGATTACTGTAGCTCCGTAGTATAGTCTGAAGTCAGGGAGCCTGGTTCCTCCAGCTCCGTTTTTCGTTCTTAAGGTTGCTTTGGCTATTCGGGGTCTTTTGTGTTTCCATACAAATTGTGAAATTTTTTGTTCTAGTTCTGTGAAAAATGCCAGTGGTAGTTTGATAGGGATTGCATTGAATCTGTAGATTGCTTTGGGTAGTAGAGTCATTTTCACAATCTTGATTCTTCCAATCCAAGAACATGGTATATCTCTCCATCTATTTATATCATCTTTAATTTCTTTCATCAGTGTCTTATAATTTTCTGCATACAGGTCTTTTGTCTCCTTAGGTAGGTTTATTCCTAGATATTTTATTCTTTTAGTTTCAATGGTAAATGGGAGTGTTTTCTTGATTTCACTTTCAGATTTTTCATCATTAGTGTATAGGAATGCCAGAGATTTCTGTGCATTAATTTTGTATCCTGCTACTTTACCAAATTCATTTTTTAGCTCTAGTAGTTTTCTGGTAGCATCTTTAGGATTCTCTATGTATAGGATCATGTCATCTGCAAACAGTGACAGCTTTACTTCTTCTTTTCCAATTTGGATTCCTTTTATTTCCTTTTCTTCTCTGACTGCTGTGGCTAAAACTTCCAAAACTATGTTGCATAAGAGTGGTGAGAGTGGGAAACCTTGTCTTATTCCTGATCTCAGTGGAAATGCTTTCAGTTTTTCACCATTGAGGACGATGTTGGCTGTGGGTTTGTCATATATGGCCTTTATTATGTTGAAGTAAGTTCCCTCTATGCCTACTTTCTGCAGGGTTTTTATCATAAATTTTTTTTTCAAAAAGTGTTGAATTTTGTCGAAAGCTTTGTCTGCGTCTATTGAGATGATCATATGGTTTTTCTCCTTCAATTAGTTAATATGGTGTATCACGTTGATTGATTTGCGTATATTGAAGAATCCTTGTATTCCTGGAATAAACCCCACTTGATCATGGTGTATGATCCTTTTAATGTGCTGTTGGATTCTGTTTGCTAGTATTTTGTTGAGGATTTTTGCATCTGTGTTCATCAGTGATATTGGCCTGTAGTTTTCTTTCTTTGTGACATTCTTTTCTGGTTTTGGTATCAAGGTGATGGTGGCCTCGTAGAATGAGTTTGGGAGTGTTCCTCCCTCTGCTATATTTTGGAAGAGTTTGAGGAGAATAGGTGTTAGCTGTTCTCTAAATGTTTGATAGAATTCGCCTGTGAAGCCATCTGGTCCTGGGCTTTTGTTTGTTGGAAGATTTTTAATCACAGTGCTTGTGATTGGTCTGTTCATATTTTCTATTTCTTCCTGATTCAGTCTTGGCAGGTTGTGCATTTCTAAGAATTTGTCCATTTCTTCCAGGTTCATCTATAATTTTAACATTTTACATTATATCCTCTTTCTCATTTCCAACTTTATCTGTGTATTTTTCCTCTAAAATTTGTTGAGACTTTTTGTAGAGAACCAGCTCCTATTTCTCTTACATGCTATAATTTTATTTCAACACTTAGCATTATCATTTCCTTTTTTTACTTAAAGCAAATATATTTTGATACTGTAATCCTATCTACAGAACAGAATATGTAACATTTTTGAACAGCCTGAAGAATGGGCAAACACCCTCCATACCCTGCTGTCCAGCTGAAGAAACAGAACAAACTGCATATGTGAAATTCGATGTGTCCCTCCTCATCAGATCTTCCTCCTTCATACCAGAGAGCCACTAGCTTGAATTTTACATTAGCTCCTGTGCTGCTCTTCTTGCTCTTTACCACATTTATCCATAGCTCTGAGCAATATTGTTTAGCTTTGCACACTTTAAAGTTGATATATACATATATATATGTATTGTACTATAGATACCTTTCCACAGCTTGCATTTTTTTCAATCCTTGTTGAGATGTGTAGCTCTAGTCATTTTTAACTGCACTCTGATACTCCTTCAATGGCTATACCTTTATTTAACTATTTTCTTGCTGATAGACCTGTAGGTTGTTTCCAGACTTTTTGCTGCCTTTTGAATGATGCTGACCTGAATATTCTTTTTTTTTAAAATTTATTTATTTAATTTTGGCTGCGTTGGGTTTTCATTGCTGCACGCGGGCTTTCTCTAGTGGTGGTGAGTGGGGGCTACTCTTTGTTGTGGTGCGTGGGCTTCTCATTGAGGTGGCTTCTCTTGTTGCAGAGCATGGGCTCTAGGCGTGCAGGCTTCAGTAGTTGTGGCACGAGGGCTCAGTAGTTGTGGCTCATGGGCTCTAGAGTGCAGGCTCAGTAGTTGTGGCACATGGCCTTAGTTTCTCCACAACATGTGGGATCTTCCTGGACCAGGGCTTGAACCTGTGTCCCTTGCATTGGCAGGCGGATTCTTAACCACTGCACCACCAAGAAAGTCCAGACCTGAATATTCTTGTACATACTTCCTTATACACATGGGCCTTGTTTGGGAATTTCTTTAGGTGTATTCATAGGTGTAGAAACAGTGGGTTTAAGAGTATATGCTTCTTCAGATCTACTACGTGGTCCCAGATTGCTGATTAAATTAGTTGATACAAATTATACTAATAGTTGATTCAGGTCAGTTGATGTTACTTTGGCAAGTAACAGGAACTGAACCAAAATTCCTAAGAAATGGTATCTCATTGTGGTTTTAATTTGCACTTCCTTGTTTACTGGTGGACTTGAACATCTTCATATGTTGATTATTTGTGTTCTGTGACATATTCTTCATCCATTTTTCTGTTATAGTTTATCTTTTTCTTATTCACTTGTAAGACTTCTATATATAATTAGGAATTGAATACTTTATCAGTTAATATGTGTGCCAGTCTATAGCTTATCTTTTCTCTTTCTTTACTAGCAGAAGTTCGTAATCAGTCTTTGTCTTAATGATCTTTATCTTAGTGCTTTCTGTGTCTTGTTTAAATAATGCTTTCTACCCTTAGCTCCATGAGGGAAGGACTTGGCCATGTTTGCTCTTGTATCTCAGCTCACCAGGTCCCAGTATGTATTTGTTGAATGAAATCATGAATTTTTTCTAATAATAATTTACTTTTGTCTTTTTTTTCTGTATAAATCTTATCAGAGGTTTGCCTTTTTAATAAATTTAATAAATAATTTTTGACTTTACTGATCGTTTCTATTTTATCTTTATTTCATTAATTTTTGCTCTTCATTATTTCTTTCCTTTGAATTTTTTGGAGCTTATTCTGTCCTTTTTCTTTATTTTTAGTATTAAATGTCATAACAATAATGCATTTAGTTTAACGAAACTACAATGTTTATTATGAAAACTAATGGCCTCTTATCCCCCCTTATCCCCATTCTCTCCTCTTTAGAAGTAACCATTTTCTCTTCTTTCAGTTGATTATTTGGTACATTTGTTTCCATGTCTTCAAGAAATGTGTTTATATTGCTACCTCTTGACTTTTCAGTTTTAGGCATTATTTACTGAATTCCTTCTATAAAAGTGAGGATTAAACTCACCTCCCCGACTATTCGTCTTACTACCTTTTCCATTCCCTATCCTTCCAGTAGGGTTATAGTGTACTTAATGGTCAGAGAAATAGTCATTGTTTACATTCTGAAGCACTATTCACAGCTGATCCATGAAGTAAGTCCTGGCAACTTTTGCTTTTGCTTTCCTAAGCAATCTTCCCAGGGTTCATTTAGTTTAATTTAATTTAATTTAATCTCAGACCTTCTCTAGTTGTCTGCATCTCGATTCTCAAGACTTTTAGATCAGAAGTCATTCTGACAATTTCATTTTCCTGGAAAAGTCTCTTCTGGAGCCATCTGACCTGCTCCTTTCTGGAATGGCAGGTGCCTAGCTGTCATCCTCCTGCAAATCCCGTCTTTCCCGGCCTGCACGTCCCACATCATCCTTTTTCTTGGCTTATCTCTTCATTTGCACATGTCTTCCAGTAGCTTCCTAAGAAAGGATGCACAGGAATAAGCTTTTGGTAACCTAGCAAGTCTATAAATGTCTTTTTCCTGCCGTAACACTTTCTGGATAGTTTGACTAGATAGAATTCAACACTGGAAATCTTTTTTCTTCAGAATTCTGAAGACATTGCTCTGTTGTTTTCTAGACCTAAGTCTGCTATTGAGAAATCCAAAATCTTCAGGTTCTTCATCACTTGTGACCTGTTTTTCCTCTCTGAAAGCTTGCATGATCTCCTCATTTACTCCAGTGTTTCTCAGTGGTGTACCCTGGTGTGCTCCTATACTTGGATCCACTGAGGATTGGTGAGCCTTTCCATCTAAATTTCTGCCCTGTGGATCTTGGACATTTTCTTCTAGCATTTTTTAATTTCCACCTTCAGTTTTCTCTATTTTCTCTTGATGGAATGCCGGATACCACCTGGACTGGTCTTCTAATTTTATCTTTTATATATATATATATATATATATATATATATATATAAATCTTACTGTCCCCAGTAAGTTTTTTTTGTTTTTTTAAAATATTTATTTATTTATTTATGGCTGGGTTGGGTCTTCGTTTCTGTGCGAGGGCTTTCTCTAGTTGCGGTGAGCGGGGGCCACTCTTCATTGCGGTGCATGGACCTCTCACTGTTGCGGCCTCTGTTGTTGCGGAGCACAAGCTCCAGACGCGCAGGCTCAGTAGTTGTGGCTCATGGGCCTAGTTGCTCTGCGGCATGTGGGATCTTCCCAGATCAGTGCTCGAACCCGTGTCCCCTGCATTGGCAGGCAGATTCTCAACCACTGAAAAACCAGGGAAGCCCTAATTTTATCTTTTTATTAAAATTTCCATCTTTATTTTTTTTTGTTCTACTTTTGACAGGTTTCTTCAGTTATGTCTTCCAGTTCATCTATTGAGATTTTTAAAATATTTTTAATGAGCTTCATTAAAGTATAATTTACATGCAATAAAATTCAGCATTTTAAGTGTAATATTTGATCAGTTTTGACAAATTTATCACCAAATCAAAGGAATAACATTTTTGTCATCTCTAACCAAAAATGCCTTCTTACCTCTTTGCAATTAATACCATCCCCTGTCCCCAGCCCCTGGCAACCACAGGTCTGCTTCTGTCACTGTGAGTTTACTTTTCCAGGATTACTTTTCCATTGCCTAAAAATAGTTGTTTCACTTTTTCCCTGGTTTTCTAATTGTTTATGGTGGGAATTCTCTGTTGAGTTTTCAAATTCTGCCATCCTTTTTAATTTCCAAAAACTCTTGTTTTATTTGTAAGCTCTTATTCGTGTTTTACAATGGTAATATCTTACCTCTAAAGGTAATGATTTCCAAAAACACTTTCATCTCCCTTTATAGGCACTGTGTTCTCAAATTTTCTCTTTGATTGTTTTGATATCTCTTTGGTATCTCTTTCTTGTTAGAGGCTTTCCTCAGTTGGAAGAGGGAAACCTTCCAGCTCCTCTGAGTTGGGGAAGGGATCTGAGGGCATAAAGGCTTCATAAACTGACCTTAATCCAAAACTCCTTATTTTATCCACCCCCACTCTCAGATGTACTTGATAGTGCCAAGTCTTGAAACTTTTGATGACGTGGAGGAAATTGGGTCAGTTTCTGGTCCCTCCCTGGGGGTGACCTCTTGACTACATTGTATAGGGTTTGGATCATACTACTTGCATACCTTGTTTGATACCCTAGAGTTATCGATATATAGTTTAAACCCATACTTTTTTTTTAGTGCGGCCCAATGCAGCTACAGGTGCTGCTCCTAATTCAGCCCCCATGAAGTAACCTGGGCCCCAGTGAGAACTGACTCTGAGGGTCCAGTCTTTCCCCATCTCAGTTTATCTTCAGCATCGTGAAACCAGGGTGTGTTTGACCCCCTCTTGATAACACAATTAGATGAGTGTTTTCCTGTAACACAAAACGTTAAAAAGCCAGTTTTCTCTTATATATAGGTGATATGTTTTATGATCACAATCCAGAAAAGGCTTTAATAAATATAGCTATCTAATAGCTGCTAGAAAAGAAAGCTAGCAATTGGTTGTTTTTATTGAGCCAAATTATTATTTTTGAAAGCCACTCCCAGATTTTTTAAAGTAAACTTTTATTGAAGTAATACTAACACAGGAAAATACATAAATTATAAGTGTACAGCTCATCAGATTTTTACAGTATAAATACATCTGTATAACCAGCACCTATATCAGGAAATAAAATGTTCCTAGAACACCAGATATCCCCTCCCATCCCCTCTGTTTCTTTTGTCCTGAAGATAATTACTACCCTGACCATAGCTTTGTTTTGCCTATTTTAAAACTTTTTATAAATGGAATCATATGTGTCTACTCTTTTGTGTCTGGCTTCTTTGCTTTCACAGTGTATTTGAGATTCATCCATGTTGTCTTATGTAGCAATAGTTGATTCATTCTCATTGAGGTATGATATTTCACTCTGTAAACCTACCACTATTTATACATTCTACTGTTGCTAGACATTTGGTATATTTCTGACTTGGAGCTATTATCAGTAATACTGGAACTATTATGAACATTCTTGACATCTTTTAGAGAATGTACGTTATACATTTCTCTTGAGCATATAGCTAGGAGTACTATGTTCATGAGTAGGCAAGCTTTTTTTTTTAATTTATTTTTTTTGGCTGCTTTGGGTCTTAGTTGCAGTGCACGGACTTCTCTCTAGTTGTGGTGTGACTGTTTTCTCTTCTCTAGTTGTGGCGCACAGGCTCCAGGGCACGTGGGCTCTGTAATTGTGGTGTGGGCTCCAGAGTATGTGGGCTCCATAGTTTGCGGCATGCAGGTTCTCTAGTTGAGGGATGTGAGCTCAGTAATTGTGGCTTGCGGGCTTAGTTGCCCCGCAGCATGTGGGATCTTAGTTCCCTGACCAGGGATCGAACCTGCGTCCCGTGCATTGTAAGGTGGATTCCTTACCACTGCACCACCAAGGAAGTCCCTGCAAGCTTTAATAGACACCGCCAAATAGTTTTTTTAAGTGGTTATACCCGTTTATACTCCAGCCAGCAGGATACGAAGGTTCCATGTCCTCTTATATACTTAGTATTGTCATTAAAAGTTTGTTTTTCACCATTCTAGAGGATATATGGAGTATCTCATTGTACCTCAACTTATGACTAATGAAGTTGATCATCTTTTTATTTTTTTATTGATCATTTAAATATCCTCTTTTGTAAAGTATCTATAAGTCTCTCCCCTATTTTCTATTTAGTTGTCTAATCTTACCTTATTGATATATTTTAGGGTTGTACATTTGGGATTTGATCCTCTGTCATATAGATACATAATGCATTATAAATATTATTTCACACTTCGAATAATGATGTTATTTGGTAAACAGAAGTTCTAAATATTTAGGATAGTCCAATTAATTGGGGTTTTTCTTAAAGTTAATGCTTTTTGTGTCCTACTTAAGACATTTAATGCCATGAAGATCTTCTGTGTTTTCCTTTATTCTTTTGTTTTTCATATTTAGGTCTACAGTCCACATGGAAGATTTATTTTCATTATTTTCCATAAAGGTATTCAGTTGACCCAGGATCATTTACTGAAAAGACTATCATTTCCCCCATTGTACTGCAGTATACCTTTGTCATACATAAGGGGACTGCATGGGCATAGGTCTGATTCTGGGTCTATAATCTGTTCCACTGGCCTGTTTGTATACAGACTGGACTTCCTTAAATGTTCAGAAGAATTCACTAGTGAAGCCATCTCTGCTTGAAAATTTCTTTGTGAGAAGGTATTAAATGGAAGATTCAATTTATTTATTAGATGTAGGACCATTCAGATTTTCTGTTTCTTCTTGCATCTGTTTTGATACACTATACCTTCCTAGAATTTAGTCTTTTAGTTTATTGGCATAAAGTTTCCTCATTATGCTATTATCTTATAAATCTCTTTAGAATTTGTCTTGATGTCACCTTTATCATTCTTGATAGTGGTAATATGTGCCTTCTCTCTTTCTCCATTAGTCTTGATAGAGGTCTATCAATTTTTTATTAAGTTATCGATTTCTGTTATTTTTATTATTTCTTTCCTTCTCCTTTGTATTTAATTTGCTATTTTTCTGATTTCTTGAGATTGATAATTGATACAGATAGATAGATGTACATTTCCTTCTAACCATGCTGTAGCTGCATTTTGTGAGTTTCATTTCATGGTTCTATTATCATTAAGTTTAAAATATTTTCTAATTTTTGTTTTGATTTCTTTATCAGTTATTTAGAAATGTATGGACTAGTTTTAAAATATCTGGATTTTCTAACCGTCTTTTTGGTATTTTGTTATTCACTTCTGGCATAATTCCACTGAGTTCAGAATACACATTCTGAATGATCTCTGTCCTGTGAAATGTGTTCATAATACTTCACCTCCCAGTATATGTTCAGTTTTTGTAAATGTTCTATATGCACTTAAATATGTATATTCTGTCATTGTTGGGTATAGTGTTATAAGTATATCATTTAGATCAAGTTTGTTTATCTTGTTATTCAGATCCCCTATTCTTAATGGTTTGATTTGTGAGTTATTGAGAATGGTATGTAAACATATCTCACTACCATTGTTAAGGTTTCTCTATTTTTCCTTTTTATTTTCTCAATTTTTACTTTATACATTTCGAAGTTATATTATGTGAAAATGTAGATTTGTTATATTTTCCTAGATAATTGAACCTTTTGTCAATATGAACTATCTTAAAGCCTGTTTTCTCTAATATTATGAGATTTGTCTGATATTAGTGTAGGTATACCAGCTTTCTTGTGGTTAGTGCTTGCTTGATAAATCCTTTTCCATTCTTTTCTTTCCTTTTAATTCTGGATCTATATTTTTGATATTTCTCTCCTGAGTGCCATATAGTTGGATTTTATTTTTTTAATCCAGCCTCACAACAGTTTTTTATTTGTTTGTTTGTTTGTTTGTTTTTGCAGTACATGGGCCTCTCACTGTTGTGGCCTCTCCCGTTGCGGAGCACAGGCTCCGGACGCGCAGGCTCAGCGGCCATGGCTCACGGGCCTAGCTGCTCCGCGGCATGTGGGATCTTCCCGGACCGGGGCATGAATCCGTGTCCCCTGCATTGGCAGGCAGACTCTCAACCATTGCACCACCAGGGAAGCCCAACCTTAGTTTTTTAATAGGAGAATTTAGGCCAATTACTAATATGTATAGGATTGGACGTCTGCTATTTCATATTTAATTTTAATTTTACTCACCTGCTTTAAGTCCATTTTTTTTCTTGTCTTCTTTTGAATCAACTATTTTTACTGTTCCATATTCCAATGAGCTTGTACCTTCTTTAACTAGTCTTAAAGACTGTATGAGCTTGTATCTTCTTTAACCAGTCTTTTATTGGTAAATCTAATAAGTAAAACCAGCTTATTACTATCCAAAATAAATAATTCCCAGGCAATGCTAATAGCTTAAAACAATACTATTTTCTTTCTTTCATGTCTTGTGGTGTTTTTGCTATGTATTTTAATTATGTATATATTTTCAACCTCTCAAGACATTATAATTATTGTTTTGTGCAATAATATTTTTATTTACTCTTTCCATTGCCTTTTCTTACTTTTACACCTGGGATTATCTTTCTTCTGCCTGGAACACTCCTTTTATTGTTTTTTTTTTAATATGGGCCTGCTGGTGACACAATCTCTGTTTTTATTTGTACAGAAATATCCATTTCATATTTACCTTTTTGGGACATTTTGTTTCTATTGAGTTCTAGTTTAGCAATTTTCAGCACTTCAGATGCTATTTCATTGTCGTCTTTTTTTTTTTTTTAGACAATTACAGAGCTATTTTTTTAAATTTATTTAATTTATTTTTGTCTGCATTGGTTCTTCATTGCTGCATGCAGGCTTTCTCTAGTTGTGGTGAGCAGGGGCTACTCTTTGTTACGGTGCGTGGGCTTCTCGTTGCCGTGACTTCTCATTTTGTGGAGCACAGGTTCGAGGTGTGTGGGCTTCAGTAGGTGTGGCATGAGGGCTCAGTAGTTGTGGTTCATGGGCTGTATAGCGCAGGCTCAGTAGTCGTGGTACACAGGCTTAGTTGCTCCACAGCATGTGGGATCTTCCCAGACCAGGTCTTGAACCCATGTCCCCTGCATTGGCAGGCAGATTCTTAACCACTGTGCTATCAGGGAAGTTCCTATTTCGTTGTCTTCTGTTTTCCCTTGTTTTTGGTTGAAAAGAGAGCTATCAGTTTTATTTTTTTTCTCTTTTAAAGGTAATATATTTTTCCTCTCAAGGAAATTTCAAATTAATCTTATGTTTTCAGTAGTTTGACTATGGTGTACCTAGGTGGATTTTCTCTGAATTTATCCTGCTTGCAGTCTGTTGTGCTTCTCAAATTCATTTTTCAACCTTTTTTTTAAAAAATAGTGTTTTTTGCCCCATTCTTTTCCTCCTCCTATTCCAGAACTCCAGTCACACATGTGTTAATAAATGTTTTCACCATGTCTTATATATCTTTTTAAATTTTTTCCTCCAGGTTTTACCATGGATATTTTCTGCCTATATATTTTTTTTAGTTCACTATTCCTCTCTTCTGCTATGTCTGATATACTGTTTCTTAAAATATTTATTCATTTTATTTATTTATTAAAAAAATTTTTTTTTCTCTGTGTCGGGTTTTTGTTGTGGCATGCAGGATCTTCTTGTTGCAGTGCAGAGGCTCTTCGCTGTGGCACATGGGCTTCTCTCTAGTTGTGGCGTGCGTGTTTTTTCTCTCTCTAGTTGTGACACTTGAGCTCCAGAGCACGTGGGCTCTGTAGTTTGTGACACATGGGCTCTCTAGTTGCGCACAGGCTCAGTAGTTGTGGCGCACAGGCTTAGTTGCTCCGTGGCATGTGGGATCTTAGTTCCCTGACCAGGGATCGAACCCCTGTCTCCTGCATTGGAAGGCAGATTCTTTACCACTGGACGATCAGGGAAGTCCCAATGTCCAATATACTGTTAAAGCTATCTATTGAGTTCTTAATTTCAGTTATATTTTTCAGTTCTAGAATTTTCATTGGATTCTTTGGTTCCAATTCTCTGTTAAAGTTCTCATTCTTATCTGTTTTATTGAACATGTTAGTCACACTTATTTCAAACCCCATGTCTGATAATTTTGGTATCTGAGTTCTGAGGGTCTTTCTCTATTGTCTGTTTTTTCTCTTGATTCAATAATTTCTTAGTACTCCTGGTACTTTTTGACTGAATCCTTGACATCATGTGTGAAGGAGTGAATACGCTCTGGATGATGTTATGTTCCTCCAGAGAAAATTTTCCTTCCCTCTGGTAGACAGCTGGAGTACAAGCAAACCACCCTAATCCATCCACCCAGGGACTCATTAGCTGGAGATTGGGTTGAATGTTTATGAAGCTTTACCTATCTCTTGTTTGCCCTTGCTGTTAGGTTGTAGACCTCCAGGAGTCCCAACTGAGAGCTTTACACGTTTACTCTGACCACTGTTCACCCCACAGCCCCCCAGAGGGTCCTGAACTCCAGTTTTTGGCTCAACAGTACTATAAGACTATAGAGAATTCTGAATTTCTGCTTAGCTTAGTCTCTTGCCCTGAGAAGTTTAAGAATTCAGCAAATTCTCTGACGAAGAAAAAACACTGTTAGAATCACCTCTGTATTTCCCTTCTATCCCAAATATTAGACTATCAAGTTGGCTTCAAGTGATATCTGATGCCTTTAGACAGATTTTTTTTTTCAATTCAGATTTTTTGGGTGTTTTTTGCAAGAACCTGGTCTTCCACAGGCTACTTTGTCAGGTCCAGAAGTGAAAGTCAGTTCTTAAGATTTTGAGATTTGGCAAAACTGGTGTTTAACTTTAAACATTCTTTGTTTTGAGCAAGGATATATTATTCTAAGCTCACAAGGATTTTAGCCTTAAAGTGCACCTGTTTAACTTTCTTTTCCAGGTAAGTACAAGGAGTTTTATTATTATTATAGCTCTTTATAGATTTTCTGGAGTGAGTAGGAGAAAACAGCATTGAGGGAGGCTTGTTCTTGATAGGCTTTCCCAGGAATCTTTGCATCATCTGTGTTAGTATCAAGTCCTTATCATTGCATTTCTTAGTACAAAGTCTTAAATAGACTTAACACAAAAGACAGATATTCACAAATACGTACAGAAAACTAGTATGCATTCAGAACTCTACTTGTTAATATCAGGATACCCATGAGACCAAGTGAGACTGTTGTTGAGTAAGTGTGGAATTTGTTTTGGGGGAGAGGGATAATTTTGTCAGACAATTCATGGGACCTTGGCCCAGATCCCAGTAGCAGAGTCCCATTTCTAATGACTATTATACTCCTTTCCCCAAATTCAGGGCCTTGCCTCCAAGACATACTGGATATATCCTGGCAGATTTGCTGCTTTCTTCCTAATTTTTTATGCTCACATATACATCCTCATGGTACATTTTCCTTATATCAATGCCACATTATTCATATAGGTTTGAAGATGTTGCTTCCTCACTGGTAGCAGGCGGTTCTAACTTTATTAGTAGGTATCAGTGTTTCACAGGCTCTATAGTAGCCTAACTTTTTATTTTCCATCTGAATGCTAACATGTGTCTATAAAACATAAATGCTGGTTTTAGTAGTTACTCCGAAGCTGAACTTTTTTTCTACCAAGTGTTGACCTCTAGTTTCAATGGTTTCTTAAGGTCACATCTAGGTTATTTTAAAGACCATATCACTAAAACAGATAAGGTACATTTTTTTCTTATCTGTTAGCATAGTGTGGTCTTACAGGTATTTTTGAGGCTTCAAAATTCAGGTAACTTCTCTGTAATCACAAAGAAAATAAATATTGTACTCAGGATCCCAGCTCAGGCCTGTGACTTCTGAATGCCAGCTCCAAGCTCTCCTGCTTCATACATTGTATAGTTGTCAACCCCTTCCTGCCATGTCCTCTGTTCACCTCTTCTCCCTTTTCCTGTTTTATCTTCACTTCAAGAAATCTTCAAAATTACAACCTCTCTGTTAGCATTATAAACAAAGTCACGTTCTTATCCCAACTAGATGTTTTACTAGGATAAAACAGACATTTGAATTTTTGATGTCTTTCAGATTGGATGACCACACCTGTGAGTAAGAAATCAACTCTCAAGGCAGATATTCCTGAAGGAGAATTGGGTCAGTGGATGATAAAGGAAAGATTCACTAAAGATACTCACTGGAAATATGATACACTGTTGGAATGGCAGCATGGAAGCCAGGAGATAAAGTTGCAGCAAGTGATGCTTGCTCATGAGAAAACTTCATCTGTGGTTGGTAACCAGAAATGTGATGAATCTGGGAAGCACTGCACCATGAGCTCATCCTTTGTTCAGAGTCAGGGATTTCAATCTAGCAAAAAAGCCTTTGAGTGTAGTGAGTGTGGAAAAGTCTTCACTAAGAGTTCAACCCTCAATAAACATCAGAAGATTCATACTGAAAAACTTAATGCAAATCGGAAAATTCTTATTAAAGAGAAGCGATATGAATGTAGAGAATGTGGGAAAGCCTTTCACCAGAGCACACACCTCATCCATCACCAAAGAATTCACACTGGTGAGAAGCCGTATGAATGTAAGGAATGTGGCAAGGCCTTCTCAGTGAGTTCCTCACTTACTTATCATCAGAAAATTCATACTGGAGAGAAGCCTTTTGAATGCAACTTATGTGGAAAAGCTTTTATCCGAAACATACACCTTGCCCACCATCATAGAATACATACTGGAGAGAAGCCTTTTAAATGTAACATATGTGACAAAGCCTTTGTGTGCAGGGCACATCTTACCAAACACCAGAATATTCATAGTGGAGAGAAACCCTATAAATGTAATGAATGTGGGAAGGCCTTCAATCAGAGTACAAGTTTTCTTCAGCATCAGAGAATTCACACTGGGGAGAAGCCTTTTGAATGTAATGAATGTGGGAAGGCTTTCAGGGTGAACTCTTCCCTTACTGAACATCAAAGAATTCATACTGGAGAGAAACCTTATAAGTGTAACGAATGTGGGAAAGCTTTCAGGGATAATTCATCCTTTGCTCGACATCGGAAAATTCATACTGGAGAGAAACCTTACAGATGTGGTTTGTGTGAAAAAGCCTTCAGGGACCAATCAGCCCTAGCCCAGCATCAGAGAATTCATACTGGGGAGAAACCTTATGCGTGTAATATATGTGAGAAAGCATTCAGTGACCATTCAGCCCTCACTCAACATAAGAGAATTCATACTAGAGAAAAACCTTATAAATGTAAAATCTGTGAGAAAGCCTTTATCCGAAGTACACATCTGACTCAACATCAGAGGATTCACACGGGAGAGAAACCCTATAAATGTAATAAATGTGGGAAAGCTTTCAACCAGACTGCAAACCTCATTCAGCATCAGAGACATCATATTGGAGAAAAGTGATATGGAAGAGCTTTGAGACTAAGTGTATTAATTATTGAATGCAAGAGAATTTCCATTCTACATAATAACCATGAAAGCTTACATGAAGATAGTCATTTTATTTACTGAGAGTCAAGGTTCACAGTAGTGTGGGTTTTGAGAACTTAAGAATGTCAAACACTCCTCATAATTCAGAACTGCCTCAGTTGAATAGTCTGAATTAGTCTGAACTACCAAGTATCAGAACCAACATGGACCTTCATTAACAATATAGAAATTAGTTGACCATTAAGATAAATTATAAAATTGTAAAAATTGAGAAGCACAGGAACAAAAAAGTAAGAAAATGGTCTATAAGCATTTTACTGTACTTGATTCTCTTATATAGGAGGGTTTCTACCTTTAATGGAATGCTTTGTTTTCCTCACCCCCACTATTTACACCCAGTGTAAAGAAAGTGCAGTCACCTGTGCACTGGCCCAGGAGTTACTTAAATTATGCTTCCCACCTTCTGCTTCAAACCAACTTTTGTCAGATTTCCCTGGTTCATGTGTCCACTGGCTTCTTACCTGTATTCTTCTCCTGGGACAATTCATTTGAACTGTGTGTCCCTTTTTGATTTAGCAGCTCCTAACTGATAACATCACATCAGTTACTACCACCCAGTTTGCCCTTGAAGACTGTGGTTATCTGACCTCACACAGTCCATGATTCTGGATGTTGTTCCAAACCCAGCTTTCAGAACTCAGGACCCCTATCTGGAAGGCAGAGGTTGATAAAAATTCCTGAGTAACCCAGGTCCTCTGGGCTTCAGTTTGACTCTGACCCTCGGATAATCCCTAAAGTAGGGGCTTAATCTGTGCAGACATTCCCCTCGCCAGTTGTTCTGCACTGTAGTTACACTACACATGGCAGTCACGGGCATGCTCAGCTTCGGGTGTGACGATCCCAGCCACCTAGAGATGTTCTGGGCACTGCTACTTCTGTGACTTGCCATTTCCTGATGTGCATCTGACAAGGGAGGTTAGAACCTCAAGGGAGTTGTCAAAAGGCTCTCACCCACTTTTTCCCTTGGCTGGGCAATCCTCTGTGTCCACTGCATTAGTGTATATTTGTTACTCCCAGAATATTGAACTGCTGCATCCTGGTTCTTGCCCTGCTTTTGTCTACTTTTCTGAAGGTATCAACTCTGTTCACAGAAAACACAGAGAGCTTTGAATTTCTGATTTTGCATTTGGAAGTGGCCATTTCGTGTCCTCCACCTGGGTATTCCACCACTTAAAGATTACCCCGTTCTGACAGTGGTGAGCAGCGTGTTGAGTAATTCCATGGAGTAGTCAACAGCACCATGACATTCTCTGGCAGGGGCAGTGTCCATGCCCAGAAGTCTGAGTAATACTCTAGTCCTGCAGGTACAGTTCCTTCACTATCTTTAATTCTTCAGTGCTGTCTGTAGAAGTCACAGATAAAATAACATCTGTGTCCCTTCACACACAGCCTCTGGGGGCACCTCGCCTTCCCCACCACAAAGAATGTGGAGCCTGCACTACTGCAGACTGGAGCATACTACAGCATGAAGGTGGAAGAGCAAATCAACTGTTGTCTGGGAAGCAGTGTGACAGGTTCCTGGTCTGTGGAAGTGCTCTCTATCAATTTGGGCAACTGCCGGCCCCTACGAATGCTGCACCTCAGCTCCAAGTTACAGGAGAGGATAGTCTGTCATGGTGGAATCAGGACTTCAGGTTGAACATGGACTTGGAAGCTTCCAGCAGCTTTAAATACCCAAGTTCTCTAAATTCAGCTCCCACCTAATAAAGGCCAGTGGTGTGGGTAGGCATCTCCTGTTAGATCAGCAACTCATCCTTTCTTCCTTATTGTGCTTCAGGTGAAGCAGCATTTCAAGAGGTTGCTTGGAACTCTCCATGCCCTGGGCCCACACATGTTCATCTGCAGCCTTACATGGCTGGCAACCCCAGATTCCACAATAAACTTGGAAAGCTGCTCACTGCTACAGAGATCTGCCTTCAGTACTATCCCTATGGCCCGCCTTGTCCTCACTATTACCTCCTTGCCTTGAATCCCTCACAAGGAACATATTTCTCAGCTAACTTTGTTGTTCCTTATTTTTTTTTCTGTATGCAGGCCTCTCACTGTTGTGGCTTCTCCCATTGTGGAGCACACGCTCCAGACGCACAGGCTCAGTGACCATGGCTCACAGGCCCAGCCACTCCACGGCATGTGGGATCTTCCCGGACCGGGGCACGAACCCGTGTCCCCTGCATCAGCAGGCGGACTCTCAACCACTGCACCACCAGGGAAGCCCATTCCTTTTGTTTTTAATGAGAGCTGCTGCCCCTTGGAATGTGCTTGCATTTGGGCTAAGGCCAAGACCTTCTGCCACTCATCCCAGTGGCAGCTCCAGCAGCTGTGCTTCCACCAGCATTAGTGCAGTCTGAAGGCCCTCCATATGATTACAGTCCACTTTCCCTGAGCCCACCACTGTCAGGCTTGGGTCTTCATGAAATTAGACCTCTGAGATGCCTCTGAGATGCCCCCTGGCTGGGGAGACAAAAAGTAAATGGCCTATTAGAAATGCCTGAGTCAACTTGGATATATTTATGATAGTACTGTTCATCTGACCAGACCATTAGCATTGGCTTTATTACATTATGCCATATGATTAACACCTTATGGTATGACCACCTCAACTAAGTGAGCCAAAATTCTCCTGGGTGCTATTTCATACTTTTTAAATCTGAAGTAGGTTCTCCACACCGACAGTCTAACCTTGGGCTTAACCCCCCAAAAGTGCGTTTTTGAGAACTCTGAGTTAAAGTCCCTCAGCCACCTTTTCTTCTGCCAGCTGATCTGCATGGTATTAGACAAGAGTTGAGCAATTATTTATTTTTTAAAATTTCTTTAACATACTTTATCTCATAGTAATTTTTCGTGAATACCTTGTTATAGAAAAAGTCTAAAGTAATGTAGATAATATTAAGCTTATATTGGTGAATTAGTTTATAAAAAATATATTCATATGAATTGTCTTATCTGTGCCTAACAAGAGTTGAGCAATTATTGACAGGGACTTTTCTCTACCCCAACCTCCTAGGAGGAGCAGTTCATTCTGCACCTCGCTTTTCTAGTTTTACTGATAGACACCATGACAGAAGATGAGGACCACTGTTTGGGACACTCCAGGGTTAGATGTGCCGTCCTTAGCACATCCAGCCCAACCCACACTACTCCTTACTGGCACAAACACTTCCCAGCACACCCACGACTATGCCGTCTCAAGATAACGGGTCTGGGGCTTCCCTGGTGGTGCAGTGGTTAAGAATCTGCCTGCCAATGCAGGGGACATGCATTCGAGCCCTGGTCCAGGAAGATCCCACATGCTGCAGAGAAACTAAGCCCGTGTGCCACAACTACTGAGCCTGAGCTCTAGAGCCTGTGAACCACAACTGCTGAGCCCGTGTGCCACAACTACTGAGTCCGCATGCCTAGAACCCATGCTCTGCAACAAGAGAAGCCACCTCAATGAGCCCGTGCACTGCAAGGAAGAGTTTAGCCCCTGCTCGCTGCAACTAGAGAAAGCCTGCTCAGCAACGAAGACCCAACGCAGCCAAAAATAAATAAAAAATAAATTTTTTAAAAAAGTGGGGCGTGTGGGTAGAGAGAGTTGGGAACCATGTGAGCAAGGTGAGATTGGATGAGAAGAGGTGAGACCACACAGCCGGACCAGCCTGTGCGATGAGCTTTGGCAGTTTAACACAAAGGAAGCTACTGTCAGGTTTTAGCTTTTGCATTTCAAACTTCTAAGCTACAGAGAGTTCCCACTGATATATAAATTTTACTAGAGCATAAAAGATTGTAAATTTTTCTGATTTTTTTCTTTCCCAATTAATTTCCCTTGTAATGAATAAGAAATTCCAAAGTTGGAAAAACTATTTAACCACGTAAAGTTCAATTGCTAATTTATTTCAGCAATATACCTTAACCAACGTACAGGGTTGCTCTCTGACACAACCCTGATTATTACCTGATGTTATTTTATAATTTCTAGCTCTTAGATACAAAAAATAAAGAATTATAAATATATTTTCAGGCAGGCATATGCCAGATTCCCCCTGGTAAGTTGCCCCAGGCTCCTGACCAATCTTTCTGGTGTGCTCCAGTCCATCTCCCACTCCAGCAACCAGTGATGTGTCCACCCTGCAGATGGTGAGGTCTCACCCACTTAAAAGCAAGGCCTTCAAGACCCTTCACAACCAGATCCATGTAGACTCTCCAGCCTCATCTCCCTACCTTACCCTGCAAAAATGGAACTGCCAGTAGCTCCTGGCATGCCAGATTGGGTTATCATCATCTCTTTGTCTAGTTCCCCAAGAAGGCTGTGAGCTAATGTTAAGAACTTGGCCCAGAACCCAACTCAAATTGAGCACATAGTGCTGTCAACAGATATGTGTTAAATTAGTAAACAGGTGATCCTCACTATTTCCAACAAATAATTTGCTGAGGCCTGTATGGTTTATGACATATCTCTTTAAAGTAAAATGCCTTCAGTTGGCTTATGGGTTATAAAATGCACTTCTATTCCCAGGGCTACATTATAAGGGAAAATTCTGTACTCAGCCAGCTACCCTGTGTATAAATGTTGGGGAGGAGAAAGGAAGTGGGAGGAGTGGCTGCATTATCCTCTGAATGTTATTCAGTAGATATATCACTGTTTTTAAAGTGATTTAATGTGGTTTCTTTTTTTCCTTTTTGATAGCACGTGGTACAAATTCAAAACTTGTACAGTGAAAAGCAACTGCCTCTCTCCCATTCCTCCACCTTCCCAGTTTCTCTCCCCAGAGGCAACAGCAGTTACCAGATTCTATGTGTCCTTCCAGAGATAGTCTATACATATACAACCCCCAACTTTTTTTTTTTTTTGCGGTACGTGGGCCTCTCACTGTTGTGGCCTCTCCCGTTGCGGAGCACAGGCTCCAGAGGCCCAGGCTCAGCGGCCATGGCTCACGGGCCCAGCCACTCCACGGCATGTGGGATCTTCCCGGACTGGGGCACGAACCCGTGTCCCCTGCGTCGGCAGGCAGACTCAACCACTGCACCACCAGGGAAGCACTCCCCAACTTTTTTATAACACAGATACTAGATATGTTGTCCTGTGTTTTGCTTTTATTTAACAACATATCTCAAAGATGTTTTCATTGTAGTACATATAGAACTTCCTCATTCTTTCCGGTGGCTGCAAAATATTCCATTGCTTGTGATAAAGGAAATATTCACATATTGAAGTATGGGGAAGTCATTCTGGCTTATACATGTGTTAACTTGAATTTGATGCTAACTAAAACAGCCTGTTTGTGGCCTATCAAACATACATTGTACATCTGCTTTAATTATTAAAGAAAAGGACACATTGACCAAAAGTAATATCCATATTAAAATAAAGATTAAATGCCTCCCTTCCTGGGACACCAATGCTGGTACTCCTTCTATGATAAGGCTGCTTTCCAGGTGCCAAGGCCATACTGACTTACTGTGTATGTGCTGATCTGTTTTTTGAAAACTTGAAGGAATGTATCCCTGACTTGTTTAATGTTCTTTGTTCTAACAAGATATAAAACTGTGCTGAAAGCCATGCTTCTCTGGAGCAGTTCCTCAGAGTTATCTGAGAGGCTGTCTTCTGGGCTATGGTTCTCAGTTTGGCTCAAATAAAACTGTTTTCTATTCCTATTATTGATTATTTATTGGTTGGCCTCATCGACACATGGATGCACCATAATACACTTAAATCAGTGCTCCCAACTGAGGTGCAGTGAGGTTGTTTTCAATCTTTCATTAGTTCAAACAATGCTGCAATTAATGTTCTTAGATATGTGCCATTTCGTGCAAGTATTTCTGGTGGAAAAACTCCCTGAAGTGAGCTGCTAGGTTCAAAGGGTGTGCGCATTTTTAAATTTAGCAAAACAGTGCCATCTAGCCCCCCTTAGAGGCTGTACTGTGTGTATTCCACGGGCCATGGGAGGTGGGGGCCATACCCCACAACTTGCCAGCACAGAACATTAGCTAACTCTTTGATCTTTGCCAATCTGATAAAAAGGGTGTCTTAAGGTGGGTTTTTGTTCCAGCTTGATTGAGATATAATCAATATACAGCATTCTGTAAGTTTAAGGTGTACAATGTGATGATTTTTTTGTTGGTGATGTATAATTTCTCTACAATGTTGTGTTAATTTCTGCTGTACAGTGAAGTGAATCAGCTATGTGTATACCTATATCCCCTCCCTCTTGGACCTCCCTCCTACCCCACCCCCAATCCCACCCATCTAGGTCATCACAGAGCACTTCTTGTGCTTTATAGCATGTTCCCACTAGCTATTTTATGCATGGTAGTGTATTTATGTCAATCTTAATCTCCCAATTCGCCCCACCCTCCCCTTCCCATCCTGTGTCCACATGTCTACTTCTACATCTCTATTCCTGCCCTGCAAATAGGTTCATCTGTACCATTTTTCTAGATTCCACATATATATGCATTAACATACGATATTTGTTTTTCTCTTTATGGCTTACTTCACTCTGTATGACAGACTCTAGGTCCATCCACATCTCTATAAATGACTCAATTTCATTCCTTTTTATGGCTGAGTAATATTCCATTGTATATATGTACCACATCTTCTTTATCCATTCATCTGTCATTGGACATTTAGGTTGTTTCCATGTCATGGCTATTGTAAATAGTGCTGCAATGAACATTGGGGTACATGTGTCCTTTTGAATTATGGTTTTCTCAGGGTATATGCACAGTAGTGGGATTGCTGAGTCATATGGTAGTTCTATTTTTAGTTTTTTAAGGAACCTCCATACTGTTCTCCATAGTGGCTGTATCAATTTACATTCCCATCAACAGTGCAAAAGGGTTCCCTTTTCTCCACACCCTCTCCAACATTTATTGTTTGTAGATTTTTTTGATGATGGCCATTCTGACCAGTGTGAGGTGATACTTCACTGTAGTTTTTATTTGCATTTCTCTAATAATTAGTGATGTTGAGCATCTTTTCATGTGCCTCTTGTCTATCTGTACCAATGGCATTCTTCACAGAATTAGAACAAAAATTTTTGTTCTAATTTTCTAATTCCATACAATTTGTATGGAAACACAAAAGATCCTGAGTAGCCAAAGCAATCTTGAGAAAGAAAAATGAAGCTGGAGGAATCAGGCTCCCTGACTTCAAACTATACTACAAAGCTATAGTAATCAAGACAGTATGGTACTGGCACAAAAACAGAAATACAGATCAATGGTGCAGGACAGAAAGCCCAGAGATAAACCCACACACATATAGTCACCTAATTTATGACAAAGGAGGCAAGAATATACAATGGAGAAAAGACAGCCTCTTCAATAAGTAGTGTTGGGAAAACTGGACAGCTACATGTTAAAGAATGAAATTAGAACTCTCCCTCACACCATACACAAAAATAAACTCAGAATGGATTAAAGACCTAAATGTAAGACCAGACACTATAAAAAATCTTAGAGGAAAAATAGGAAAATCACTATTTGACATAAACCAGAGCAAGATCTTTTTTGACCCACCTCTTTGAGTAATGAAAATAAAAACAAAAATAAACAATGGGACCTAATTAAACTTAAAAGCTTTTGCACAGCAAAGGAAACTATAAACAAGACGAAAAAACAACCCTCAGAATAGGAGAAAATATTTGCAAATGAAGCAATGGAAAAAGAATTAATCTCCAAAATATACAAACAGCTCATGTAGCTCAATATCAAAAAAACTCCAAACAACTCAATTAAAAAATGGGCAGAAGACCTAAATAGATATTTCACCAAAGAAGACATACAGATGGCCAAAAGGCACAATGTGATGATTTGATACACATATATATTGCAAAATGTTTACCACAATGAGGTTAGTTAGCACAGCCTTCACCTCACATAATTACCATGTTGTTCTCATTGTATGGTGAGAACATTACAGCTCTACTCTCATAGCAACTTTCAAGTGTACAATGCAGTATTGTTAACTCATTCACCATGCTGAACATTAGATCCTGGCACTTACTCATAACTGAGAGTGCAGTTGTCTTACAATGAATTAGATTGGGCATCATTTCGTGTGCTTAAGAGCCACTGTATATCTCATTCTAGGTTTGTTGGCTTCTAGAAATCAATTTGTAGGTTCTCTTCCATAACCAGGCAATTAGCCCATTGTCATGAGTTGCAAATGTATTTTATAGTTTTGTTTTTGGTCTTTTAACTTTGTACATAATGGTGTTTTTATTTGTTACAAAGCTTTATTTTTAAAGAAAATTGATTAATTTTTTCTTTCATGGCTTCTGAGTTTTAAATCACAGGTAAAAAGTACTTATCCACACCAAGATTACTTTTCAAATTGTCCACTGTTTTCCAGTTTTATTTTTTACTTTAAAATCTTTGAGCCCTTGAAATAATTTTGGGTAAGATGTGAGACTATAGGGTAAATTTAAATTTTTTCAAGATGGCTATCCAGATGTCACAACATTGTTTATTAATTAAGCCATATTTCCCCCCGCTGATTTAAGATGTCATCTTTATCTTTCACCACATTTCACACATATTTTGGTCTATTTGGACCATTCTGTCCCATTGGTCTATGATCTATGAAGCAGTACTTTGAATTATTATAGCTTGATATATATGTGTGTATATATGTATATATGTTTATATAGATTGACCTTAAAATACAGACAATAAAATTTATGTATTTCTGAAGTAATTTATCTCAAAATCTTTCTTCACTTTACTTAAGAGGATAATTATAACTTAATTTTTTGTGTGTGTGTGGTACGTGGGCCTCTCACTGTTGTGGCCTCTCTCACTGCGGAACACAGGCTCCGGACGCGCAGGGTCAGCGGCCATGGCTCATGGGCCCAGCCGCTCCACGGCATGTGAGATCTTCTCGGACCGGGGCACGAACCCGTGTTCCCTGCATCGGCAGGCGGACTCTCAACCACTGCGCCACCAGGGAAGCCTTATAACTTGATTTTAATGCTGGGAAGAATGTCGATGAAGATTTTAAGTCTTTCACTTCAATGAAGATTTAAAAAGTGAGAAACTGGGTCTTACCTTTTAGACCCAGTTTTCAAGGATGTGTTTCAGTCCTTTGTACACATCCTTTTCCTTCACAGTTGAATTCCCTGACAACCAACCTAGTCTAAGGAGAAACTCTGAATGGAGCTCAAGAGTCACTGCTTTTGGCACGTTTAAGGGCGTCCATGTGTCTTTGTTTCTATGTGGTTTTAGCCCTTTATCTTTTCTTGCTTTATTTTTAACTTTAGTCATTGGACAAAAAGTCAGTATGATATAAGAAATCATGGTTAACAAACTTGACCTTATAGGACTATATACAGAATGCATCATTGACCCCTGCAGAAAACGGATGGTAATGAAATGTTACATATCAAAGCTAATGTAGACCTCTTATTCTACTTGAAATGCTAGATTGTGTGTGATCCCCTTCATGGATGATATTTTCAAGCTTGTCTTCATAGTAAGCAAGTTATTTTATTATTTTTTCTTGAAAATGTGGTCCTTTTTTTCCATGTGAATACTTCAAGGGAAGTCATCACTAGCTTTTGTTTAGTATAAAAAAGGAAAAAAGAAAGCTACAAAAAATAACCTTGGACTTAAAGGAAACCTAAGTCTGTCACTAGGAGTCTGGTTGAAGAATTCATATTTTTATAAAGGAAATAGAGTTCAGATTTTTCTACATAGCAGTTTTTAAAGAAGCAATGCTAGTGCAGGGGTTGAGAGGCTTATTTCCCAGGCTCAAAGTGATTTTGGGAAGGTGTAGCAGGTTATTTTTTTAATTTGTGTCTGATAATTTCAATATCTGGAGTATTTGCTCCAGATAGTTTTCTGCTGGTTGTTTATCATGGTGCTTTATTTCCCTCTTTGACTGATTACTTTTTGATGCTATGCTGTTCCTTGTTTTTGAATAACTATATTGGAGGAATTCTGAAGCCTAGTTGAAGGTGCATTCTTCCAGAGAAGATTTGCATTTGCCTGTGTGAAACACCTCATGATCTGGGATATTTTAGAACACTCAAGGGAGGTAATGGCTCTCTTCACTAATTTCTTGGATTGGATCCATTGTTTCTTGGATCCCATGTACACTTCTCTCTTGGTTTACCCTGTAGGTTTTGTTTGTTTTTTTATAAATTTATTTATTTATTTTTGGCTACATTGGGTCTTTGTTGCCACGTGCGGACTTTCTCTAGTTGTGGTGAGCAGGGGCTACTCTTTGTTGCAGTGCGTGGGCTTCTCATTGCGGTGGCCTCTCTTGGTTGCAGAGCACGGGATCTAGATGCGAAGACTTCATTAGTTGTGGCATGTGGGCTCAGTAGTTGTGTCTCACGGGCTCTAGAGTGCAGGCTCAGTAGTTGTGGCGCACGGGCTTAGTTGCTCCGCGCCATGTGGGATCTTCCTGGACCAGGGCTCGAATCCATGTCCCCTGCATTGGCAGGTGGATTCTTAACCACTGCGCCACCAGGGAAGTCCCTACTATGTAGTTTTTGTTGGAGGATATCCTCCAAAAGCATTCTAAGGAAGCATGAGAGATGAACTTCATGTCCTTGCATGTCTGAATATGTCTTCATTCTGCCTTTGTTTCAGATTGGTAGTTGATTGATTATAGAATTCTAAGGGTGGGTGAGGGGCAGATGAATTTTTCTGTAATTAGGTTTGTAAATAATACCCTTGTTTCTAGTCCCCTGCCTCACCCCTGTACCCTGCCATGCCCTGCCCCTGTATCTAAGACCTCAGTCTTTGCCAGTCAATGTCTCTAAGAAAAAAATCTATCTTCTTCTCTCATCCCTGGTGAGTAGGTGTCTATTGGTGGCTTTCTGCATCTGGTGTGAATGTAGAGGTGTACTGTGTCATAGATGGACTTTCAAAATAACTCCCTGTTTTCTCTGCCCCTGCCCAGGCACACTCCCCCTCTTTTCTTTACCTACTACTTCTAAGCATTCAGTCTTTATGGGAGACTCTTGTGCAAATTAGCCCTCTCTGCTTTACATTTTCCATAGTACTGTTGCTTACTTTGTCCCTTTTTATACTCTCTTTGTTCATTTGAGTTTATATAATTTTTATACGTGTCATTTGAGTGGGGCCTTAAGTAGGTGAGAAGATAGGTGTGTGTTTAATTGGCCACTTAAACCAAAAGGCTATGTATCAGTTTACAGAGGTGAAGACAAAAGAAAAGTAGGCCTTTGTCATAGCTTTGTGTTATGCTATTTAGAACTGAAATTTGTTCTGTATGCACATGTCCACCCTCATTCTTTTCATGACATTATATTAAAAGTTGAAACGGGCATTAATATCCAGGGATCAACATTGAAACCTAACAGTATAGCAAATCAGAAGCTTTCCGTAGGTCAATACATTACATGGAAATTATCTTTTAGGCAAAGAATATCTAAAGTTGGAGTAGAATAGTTGTAAGTAGAGTCTGGCTTTCATGTAAACAAGGATATTCAGTAACCTGTTTCTGGAAAATATGTGTTTCCAGAAAACTAAGGTACATCATTTGGGAGAAATTGTGTAATAAGTTTTGAACATAAGGTGAAGTTAAATTTCGATCAGTTCTAATGGGGCCAATCTTGATTAGTTAATCATATTGCCTCTGATGTTACTGTATTATTATGAAGCGTTTGTATGAAAAAAATTCTGAGATGAATAAACACTGAATGAAAATTACTGGGCCTTAGTATCAGCAGAAGTAATTCCTCCACCTTAATGTTATTGTTCACACAGTTCTGTTATTTGTCCTAATACTAAGTTTTACCCAATTTGTTTTTTAGAGATGAGAATTGTTAAAAAATTAAGGGTTTAAATTTAATATATTTGCAAGTATTTTCTCCTGAGATTTGATTATGAATGTTCAGAATCACTGGGGATGAAAAAGATGAATGAGCCATGAACTATTAGAGGTCATTTGGTTTGATGGTCACAAGCAGCCACAATACATGAGGTGCCATGAGGAGATAATAACAAATTGTTGTTGGAATTCACAGAAATGACAGAAGTCTTGGCAAAGGCTTCATGAAACTTGGTTACATACAGTAAGATCTTTAAAACTGAAATCACGTGGTAAGCAATGTGGAAGAAGCTATGTGTGGGTACTTTTGAAAGAGTCATGCTGTTTTTGTAGGGGTGATGCACTCAGAGACACAGACTTGCCTTTCATTTCTGGCATTTCCTAGGTGTGTTACTTGGGGCAAATCTTATATCTTCTAGTATTTAGTTTCTTTACTGATTAAAAAAAAGGAGCAGACCAGAGAATTTTAAATATCCTATCCACTTATATTATTTCTGCCATTCTTTGTCAATGAGGATGTAGTCTGAGAATGAATCTTAAAGGGCTTTTGTTACCAATGTTATGTGTTTGATCTTATTAAGTAGGCAGTGGGGATGGACTGGGATGATAAGAGAAGAGAAGGTCATGATTACGCATTTTCATTAGGGAAGTGATTTGTTAGCAAGGATGGTTATCAGGATTACCTGTGGAGGTGTTAAAAAATGTAGCTATTTATATTTTTGGCCCTACTCCAACAGATTCTGTGGCAGGAAATTATTGTGGATACCTGAAGTTAGGGGGAGACTGGATCTTGAGAGTCCAGTTATGCAGCTGTTACTATAATTTGTGTGAGTTAAATGATAATATCGGTAAAGAAAGTGTCTATGGCTATTCCTTGAGAAGTAAGCCGTGATCCTCATCTTCATCCTCATCTTTTAGGTTTTCTTTAATCATCAACTTTTCTTACGCTTTCTAGTTGTTTTTATTCCTACCATCATAGAGTCACAGATGTGTTCACATCATAGGTAATATTCACTAAGCACGTACTATTGGTCAGGCTCTGTACACTTTACCTACATTATGCCAAGAAATTTATACAAAACCCCCAGGTTTGTGGGGATGGATGATTATCTATCAGCTAGATATGATTATCATACTCACATTATAGATGAGGCATCTGTGAGTTGTCCAAAGTCACAGTGTTAGAGTAACAGAAGTGTTTAAATGTGAAGTCTTTTTGAGTCTAGAAACCAAACCCTTAAACAGTAAACTGCACTGCCATGGATTGGAGACTTTGTCACTCTGGCTGCCAGAGTCCTCCACTCACCTCTTCTCTCTCTTCCTTTTTATACACTTCCCAAAATATAAGGTGACATCAAAAGGTGTTTCTAAGAATGCTAGTGCATACGTGATTGAGAACAGTGTTATTTCAATGAATGAATGTGTCCACCACACTGGTCTGCATGTAATATACTCTGAAAAGACACATGCACAGAAGATGTTTCTCTCTCTCTTTTATTTTCCAACATCTTTATTGGAGTATAATTGCTTTACAATGGTGTGTTATTTTCTGCTTTATAACAAAGTGAATCAGCTGTACATATACCTATATCCCCATATCTCTTCCCTCTTGCGTCTCCCTCCCTCCCACCCTCCCTATCCCACCCCTCTAGGTGGTCACAAAGCACCGAGCTGATCTCCCTGTGCTTTGCGGCTGCTTCCCACTAGCTATCGGTTTTACCTTTGGTAGTGTATACATGTCCATGCCACTCTCTCACTTTGTCCCAGCTTACCCTTCTCCCTCCCAGGGCCTCAAGTCCATTCTCTAGTAGGTCTGGGTTGTTATTCCCATCCTGCTCCTAGGTTCCTCATGACCTTTTTTTTTGGATTCCATATATATATGTCAGCTTACGGTATTTGTTTTTCTCTTTCTGACTTACTTCACTCTGTATGACAGACTCTAGGTCCATCCACCTCACTACAAATAACTCAATTTCGTTTCTTTTCATGGCTGAGTATAATTCCATTGTATATATGTGCCATATCTTCTTTATCCATTCATCTGTCGATGGACACTTAGGTTGCTTCTATGTCCTGGCTATTGTAATAGAGCTGCAATGAACATTGAAGTACATGACTCTTTTTGAATTATGGTTTTCTCAGGGTATATGTCCAGTAGTGGGATTGCTGGGTCGTATGGTAGTTCTATTTTTAGTTTTTTAAGGAACCTCCATACTGTTCTCCATAGTGGTTGTATCAATTTACATTCCCACCAACAGTGCAAGAGGGTTCCCTTTTCTCCACACCCTCTCCAGCATTTATTGTTTGTAGATTTTTTATGATGGCCGTTCTGACTGGTGTGACATGATATCTCATTGTAGTTTTGATTTGCATTGCTCTAATGTTTAATGATGTTGAGCATTCTTTCATGTGTTTGTTAGCAGTCTGTATATCTTCTTTGGAGAAATGTCTCTTTAGGTCTTCTGCCCATTTTTGGATTAGGTTGTTTCTTTTTTTGATATTGAGCTGCATGAGCTGTTTATATATTTTGGAGATTAATCCTTTGTCAGTTGCTTCATGTGCAAATATTTTCTCCCATTCTGAGGGTTGTGTTTTCATCTTGTTTATGGTTTCCTTTATTGTGCAAAAGCTTTGAAGTTTCATTAGGTCCCATTTGTTTATTTTTGATATTATTTCCATTTCTATAGGAGGTGGGTCAAAAAGGATCTTGCTGTGATTTATGTCATAGACTGTTCTGCCTATGTTTTCCTCTAAGAGTTTGATAGTGTCTGGCCTTACATTTAGGTCTTTAATCCATTTTGAGCTTATTTTTGTGTATGGTGTTAGGAAGTGTTCTAAATTCATTCTTTTACATGTAGCTGTCCAGTTTTCCCAGCACCACTTATTGAAGAGGCTGTCTTTTCTTCATTGTATATTCTTGCCTCCTTTATCAAAAATAAGGTGACCATATGTGTGTGGGTTTCTCTCTGGGCTTTCTACCCTGTTCCATTGATCTATATTTCTGCTTTTCTGCCAGTACCATACTGTCTTGATTACCATAGCTTTGTAGTATAGTCTGAAGTCAGAGAGTCTGATTCCTCCAGCTCCGTTTTTTTCCCTCAAGACTGCTTTGGCTCTTCAGGGTCTTTTGTGTCTCCACACAAATTTTAAGATTTTTTATTCTAGTTCTGTAAAAAATGCCATTGGTAATTTGATAGGGATTGCATTGAATATGTAGATTGCTTTGGGTAGTATAGTCATTTACTCAATATTGATTCTTCCAATCCAAGAACATGGTATATCTCTCCATCTGTTGGTGTCATCTTTAATTTCTTTCATCAGTGTCTTATAGTTTTCTGCATACAGGTCTTTTGTCTCCCTAGGTAGGTTTATTCCTAGATATTTTATTCTTTTAGTTTCAGTGGTAAATGGGAATGTTTCCTTAATTTCTCTTTCAGATTTTTCATCATTAGTGTACAGGATTGCAAGAGATTTCTGTGCATTAATTTTGTATCCTGCAACTTTACTAAATTCACTGATTAGATCTAGTAGCTTTCTGGTGGCATATTTAGGATTCTCTATGTATAGTATCATGTCATCTGCAAACAGTGACAGCTTTACTTCTTCTTTTCCAATTTGTATTCTTTTATTTCTTTTTCTTCTCTCATTGCCGTGGCTAGGACTTCCAAAACTATGTTGAATAATAGTGGTGAGAGTGGACATCCTTGTCTTGCTCCTGATCTTAGAGGAAATGCTTTCAGTTTTTCACCATTGAGAATGATGTTTGCTGTCGGCTTGTCGTATATGACCTTCATTATGTTGAGTTAGGTTCCCTCTATGCCCACTTTCTGGAGACTTTTTTATCATAAGTTGGTGTTGAATTTGTCAAAAGATTTTCCTGCATCTATTGAGATGATCTTATGGTTTTTCTTCTTCAATTTGTTAATATGGTGTATCACACTGATTGGTTTGCATATATTGAAGAATCCTTGCATACCTGGGATAAATCCCATTTGATCATGGTTGGATTCTGTTTACTAGCATTTTGTTGAGGATTTTTGTATCTATATTCATCAGCAATATTGGTCTGTAATTTTCTTTTTTTGTAGTATCTTTGTTTGCTTTTGGTATCAGGGTGATGGTGGCCTCATAGAATGAGTTTGGGAGTGTTCTTTCCTCTGCAATTTTTTAGAAGAGTTTGAGAAGGATGGGTGTTAGCTCTTCTCTAAATGTTTGATAGAATTCTCCTGTGAAGCCATCTGGTCCTGGACCTCTGTTTGTTAGAAAATTTTTAATCACAGTTTCAATTTCATTACTTGTGTTTGGTCTGTTTATATTTTCTATTTCTTCCTGGTTCAATCTGGGAAGGTTATACCTTTCTAAGAATTTGTCCATTTCTTCCAGTTTGTCCATTCTATTGGCATAGAGTTGCTTGTAGTAGTCTCTTAGGATGCTTTGTATTTCTGCGGTGTCTGTTGTAAGTTCTCCTTTTTCATTTCTAATTTTATTGATTTGAGTCCTCACCATCTTTTTCTTGATGAGTATGGCTAATGCTTTATCAATTTTGTTTATCTTCTCAGAGAACCAGCTTTTAGTTTTATTGATCTTTGCTATTGATTACTTTGTTTCTATTTCATTTATTTCTGCTCTGATCTTTATGATTTCTTTCCTTCTGCTAACTTTGGTTTTTGTTTGTGCTTCTTTCTCTAGTTGCTTTAGGTGTAAGGTTAGATTGTTTACATGAGATTTTTCTGTTTCTTGAGGTAGGCTTGTATTGCTATAAACTTCCCTCTTAGAACTGCTTTTGCTGCATCCCATAGGTCTTGGATCATCGAGTTTTCATTGTCATTTGTCTCTAGGTATTTTTTGATTTCCTCTTTGATTTCTTCAGTGATTTCTTGGTTGTTTAGTAATGTACTGTTTAGCCTCCATATGTTTGTGTCTTTTACGTTTTATTCCCTGTAATTGATTTCTAATCTCATAGCGCTGTGGTCAGAAAAGATGCTTGATATGATTTCAATTTTCTTAAATTTACTGGAGCTTGAGTTGTGACCCAAGATGTGATCTATCCTGGAGAATGTTCCATGTGCACTTGAGAAGAAAGTGTAATCTGCTGTTTTTGGATGGAATGTCCTATAAATATCAATTAAATCTATCTGGTCTATTGTGTCATTTAAAGCTTCTGTTTCCTTATGAATTTTCCCTTTGGATGATCTGTCCATTGGTATAAGTGAGGTGTTAAAATCCCCCACTAATTTTTTTTTTTTTTTTTTTTTTTTGTGGTACATGGGCCTCTCACTGTTGTGGCCTCTCCCGTTGCAGAGCACAGGCTCTGGATGTGCAGGCTCAGCAGCCATGGCTCACGGGCCCAGCCGCTCCGCAGCATGTGGGATCCTCCCAGACCGGGGCACGAACCCGTGTCCCCCGCATCAGCAGGCGGAGTCTCAACCACTGCGCCACCAGGGAAGCCCCCCCCCCACTATTATTGTGTTATTGTTGATTTCCTCTTTTATAGCTGTTAGTAGTTTCCTTATGTATTGAGGTGCTCCTATGTTGGGTGCATATATATTTATAATTGTTATATCTTCTTCTTGGATTGATCCCTTGATCATTATGTAGTGTCCTTCTTTGTCTCAAGTAACATTCTTTATTTTAAAGTCTGTTTTATCTGATATGAGTATTACTACTCCAGCTTTCTTTTGATTTCCATTTGCATGGAATATCTTTTTCCATCCCCTCACTTTCAGTCTGTATGTGACCCTAGGTCTGAAGTGGGTCTCTTGTAGACAGCGTATATATGGGTCTTGTTTTTGTTTCCATTCAGCAAGCCTGTGTCTTTTGGTTGGAGCATTTAATCCATTCACTTTTAAGGTAATTACCAATATGTATGTTCCTATGACCATTTTCTTAATTGTTTTGGGTTTGTTTTTGTAGGTCCTTTTTTTTTCTTGTGTTTCCCACTTAGAGAAGTTCCTTTAGCATTTTTTGTAGAGCTGCTTTGGTGGTGCTGAATTCTCTTAGCTTCTGCTTGTCTGTAAAGCTTTTGATTTCTCCATCAAACCTGAATGAGATCCTTGCCGGGTAGAGTAATCCTGGTTGTAGGTTCTTCCCTTTCATCACTTTAAATATATCATACCACTCCCTTCTGGCTTGTAGGGTTTCTGCTGAGAAATCAGCTGTTAACCTTATGGGAGTTCTCTTGAATGTTATTTGTCATTTTTCCATTGCTGCTTTCAATAATTTTTCTTTGCCTTTAATTTTTCCCAATTTGATTACTATGTGTCTCAGCTTGTTTCTCCTTGGGTTTATCTTGTATGGGATTCACTGAACTTCCTGGACTTGGGTGGCTATTTCCTTTCCCATGTTAGGGAAGTTTTTGACTATATTCTCTTCAAACATTTCCTCTGGTCCCACCTCTCTCTCTTCTCCTTCTGAGACCCCTATAATGCGAATGTTGTTGCCTTTAATGTTGTCCCAGAGGTCTCATAGGTGGTCTTCATTTCTTTTCTTTTTTTTCCCTTTATTCTGTTCCACAGCAGTGAATTCCACCATTCTGTCTTCCAGGTCACTTATCCGTTCTTCTACCTCAGTTATTGTGCTATTGATTCCTTCTAGTGTAGTTTTCATTTCAGTCATTGTATCTCTGTTTGTTTGTTCTTTAATTCTTCTAGGTCTTTGTTAAACATTTCTTGCAGCTTCTTGATCTTTGCCTCCATTCTTTTTCCGAGGTCCTGGATCAACTTCACTGTCATTATTCTGAATTCTTTTTCCAGAAGTTTGCCTATCTCCACTTCATTTAGTTGTTTTTCTGGGGTTTCATCTTTTTCCATCATCTGATACATAGCCCTCTGCCTTTTCATCTTGTCTATCTTTCTGTGAATGTGTTTTTTGTTCCACGGGCTGCAGGATTGTAGTTCTTCTTGATTCTGCTGTCTGTCCTCTGGTGGATGAGGTAATCTAAGAGGCTTGTGCAAGTTTCCTGATGGGAGGGACTGGTGGTGAGTAGAGCTGAGTGTTGCTTTGGTGAGCATAGCTCAGTAAAACTTTAAACTGCTTGTCTGCTGATGGTTGGGGCTGGGTTCCCTCCCTGTTATTGTTTGGCCTGAGGCAACCCAACACTGGAACCTACCTGGCTCTTTGGTGGGGCCAATGGCAGACTCTGGGAGGGCTCATGCCAAGGAGCACTTCCCAGAACTTCTGCTACCGGTGTCTGTGTTCTCATGTGAGCCACAGCTACCCCCTGCCACTGCAGGAGACCCTCCAACACTATCAGGTAAGTTTGGTTCAGTCTCACTGCTTCTTCCCCCTGGGTCCCAATGCACACACTACTTTGTGTGTGCCCTCCAAGAGTGGAGTCTCTGTTTCCCCATGTCCTGTCAAAACCCTGCCATCAAATCCTGCTTGCCTTCAACGTCTGATTCTCTAGTAATTCCTCCTCCTGTTGCTGGACCCCCAGGTTGGGAAGCCTGTCATGGGGCTCAGAACCTTCACTCCAGTGGGTGGACTTCTGTGGTATAAGTGTTCTCCAGTTTGTGAGTCACCCACAATTCCCAGTTATGGGAATTGATTTTATTGTGATTGTGCCCCTCCTATCATCTCATTGTGGCTTCTCCTTTGTCTCTGGATGTGGGGTATCTTTTTTGGTGAGTTCCAGTGTCTTCCTGTTGATGATTGTTCTGCAGTTACTTGTGATTCCGGTGCTCTCACAAGAGGGAGTAAGCACACATCCTTCTATTCCACCACCTTGAACCAATCTGGGAGCCATTTCTTAAAATATATGTCTTGACATTATGCATACACACACACGCACACACACACACACACACACACATCCTATTAGGTATAAGTTAGATAGTAAGATGATAAGATAGATAGATAGATCTATCCATCTATTTTTTAGCCTTTCTATCTATATCTATACATACTATATATTTTCTCTATCTCTATCTCTATCTAATCTATCTATCAGCGTTCTCCACAGAAACCAATATGTTCTATTGGTTCTGCTTCTCTGGAGAACTCTGACTGATATACCTCACCTACCTTTCTCACATTGTTTCCTCCACTTGCCCTGCTGCAACCACACCAGCCTCTTGACTGGGTCTTCAGACACACATGCATGCCCTTGCCCTAGGGCTTCTGCACTGGCCGCTCCATCCACTAGACCCTTCTTCCCCCAGATAATTCCATGGCTTACTCTCCACTTCCTTCAAGTTCCACCTTCTCAAGGAAGCTTATACTAACCACTTTATTTAAATTGCAGCCCATCCCCTCTAGTCTTTCCCTTTCTCCCTATCCTGCTCTGTTTTCTTTTTTCCACAGCACTTTATCACCTCCTAACATATTTCATAATTTATTTGTGTTACATATTGTTTATTGTTTGTCTCCACAACTAGGATGTAAGTTCCATGAAGGAGACAATCCTTGTCTATTTTATAGACTGATGTATCCCAGGTGCTTAGCACAGAGGAAATACCCAATGATAATTGTTGGAGCAGCAATGAATGAGCAGTCTGTGGAGATCAGTGAATCAGAGGGCTAGTGGGTCTGAGAGGGGTGATGGGACTTGTCAGCTGAGGACTTTGCTTAATGAATGGGGTCTGCATGGACAGTGATTGGTAGGACTAGGAGGGTCAGTAGTAGGTAAATGGGGTCAATGGCTTGGGCATCTCTGTGGAGATCATTAAGGAGACTGGCTATGGGAGAGGCTAATTATCTTGCCCAAAGTCACCCATCTAGTAAGTGGCAGAGCTGGAATTGATCTCAAGATGTCTTAACCTCAGTATTGTACAAGTCAAGATGTGAAAGCTGAGTGAAGGAAGTATACAGGGGCAGGGGCAAGACAAGGTCTGTGGATCCTGGAAATTTTCCCTGTGTAGCAAATCAGAATGGGGAAAAAACTAGAAAGTTGATACTACAGGTAAATTCAGCACTCAAGAGCTCTGGTAGAATAACCTAATGATGCTTAATCTGTCAGATTATATCAGTGAACAGTGCATGAGGCCATGATTCTCTAGACTAGTGCACCCTTCCTGCAATTTCTGCTTCTGAGTCTACAGGTAAATATGAGAATGACTCACAGCCTGATGCAGGTGTTGGGAGAGGGCAGGACCCACAGCAATGTTCCTATAAGTGTGGGGAGCTGGTGCCCTGGCATGATGATTTTGATACTGGTGTGTAGGATGAGAGGGGGGAAAATACAGAAAGCAGAAAGACTAAAGTTTTGCAATAGTAATCCATGAATGAAGTGATGAGGCTAAAAACGTCCAAACCCAGTCCCATCACCATTAGTGCCTCTCTCTACCTTTCTTTGCCTTTTCCATCCAATCCTCCCACTCAGTCTTCCCCTTTCAGAGCTGCAGCCCATCTTGATTCCTACTCTTTCCTCCACAGATTAAAATGTCATCTCTGAAACTCCCAACCTACTTGTCATAGCTTTCAGTACTCTGCTCTGTCCACACTGGAGCAGATTTCTCCCCTCAAAGCCCAAGAGGTGGGAAATGTTTACACTTAGGAATTTTTCATATTTAGAGGCAAAGACGTCAATATAACAGTATTCCTGAAGAGGTTTCCTTCTATAAAATGATTCACTTGGAGTTATCATTTTATTCCATTTTACAGGGAGTCTTGCAAGTCAATAACTATATACAAAAGGAACAGAAAACCCAAGTCAAACGTTTGGGAAAATTTACATTTATTTACGGAGAAATTACTGAATAAAGTGAGAGACAATGAATGTAATGAATTTGGAAGAAATTTCCAAAGACCACAAAATGTAATAAATGTGACAAAGTTGTAATAAATGTTATAAATGTGTCCACTAAAAACCAAACTAGAGAAAATGCATAAGAATATAAGTAATATAAAAAAATCCCTCCTGTACAAGTCTCAACACATTGAACATGGTGAATAAAAGCTTATAACAAAATGTAATCTTACTCTGCTTTAGAGAACTCACACTGGAGAGAAATACTGTGACTGTAATGTGGAAAAGCCTCCAACCAGAACCCCGTTTTCACTGGAATATATAATCCATACTGGTGAGAAATCATTCAAGGACAATGAATGTGAGAAAGCCTATAGGTATAGCCTGGCTCTTATTCAACAGAAAATGAAACACATAGGCAGAATGCCTTATAAATTCCACAAATTTGGGGGAAAAACTTTTTTCAGGGGTTCAAATTGATTGATTGGACATCGGAGAAGGCAAACTATGCATGCAAAGAGCATGGAAAAACCTTCAAGGATTTGTCAACCCCCACTGAACATCAAAGAAATGATCCAAGGTAGAGACATTATGTACACACTGAATGTGGAAAAGCCCTCTTCCAAGAGTCAGGACTTTTTGTACACATTAGAGAATTCAGAAAGGAGAGAAATCTCACAAATATACTAAATATGACAATGCCTTTAGCAATAGAGGATGCCCCCACTGCACACAAAATGGTGCATGCATCTTCTACAAGTGGACTGAATGTGAGAAGGCCCAGAAGAAGACGACAGAACTCACTGTGCATCAAAGAATCCACATCAGAGAGACCAGTCTGAATGAATGTGGGGAGTATATGAAAGTCTTCAGCGGGAAACCAGGACTCTAAGTCTGAAACTTCACATGGGGAGAAAACCTCTAAATGTGGAAAAGCTTTTACTAAGAAATCATCCAAAATCTAAGTCACAGAGTTCAGAGTGGGTAAAACCACAAAAATGTAAAACTGTGGAAAAGTTTTCAACTAGAAGTCAAGACTCACGGCACATCAGAGAATTCATACCAAGAGAAACACCAAGAAAATAATAAATACAGGAAAACCTTCATTCGGAGATCAGAGCTCATTGTTCTCTAAGAGTTAATATAGGAGAAAAACCCTATCAAAGCACTAATGTGGAAAAGCCATCAGTAAGAAAACACACCTCATTGTACATCAGGAAACCCACACAGGAGCTAACCTGTATGAAATAATGAATTTTGGTAAGCATCCAGCAATATATGAAATGTCATAGCTCACACTGTGGAGAATTCCTAGGAATGCAACAGATGTGAGGAAGGAGAATCTGTACACCAAAAATGTTATTCTGAGGAGAAGCCCTATTAAAGAATGCAGAAACACCTAGTCCCAAGGTCAAAATGGATTATGCAGAGACTCTGTCTAAGGAAGAGTCTCCATGTTGTATGAAGTGTTGTTGATCTTCAGAATCAGTTCCAGACATTAGATACTAGAGAATTCATACTGATAAATAAAAAAAGTCAATTTAACAAATTTAAATTCTACCCCAGGGAAATAAAATTCCATTAACTTAAACTGAACTTCTTGTTAAAAAAAGATTAATGAAAAATGCATTTGAAGTCCAAGCATCTTCCTTCCCATGCCTCATGCTTGCCTTTCGAAGGGGATCTCCCCAGGAAATATTGGAAGAGAACAGTTTTGATGTTCATCCTAAGTTTTCCACTTGGAATTAATCTTCGCCATGGACACAACTCTCTCTGTCACTGGTCCCAACCTAGAACTTGTGAACACCATCCCTTACAGGCATCAGAGGAGGGCAAACACCACCCTTGCTAGTTTATTCTCACACCCCTACCACCACACAAGTGTATCTGATTTTCTTAAAGTTCAGGGTTCATTTAAGGGAATACACATGGGAAAGGAAAAAAAAGCAGTTCTCTAAGTGTGACATCCCTCCAGATCCCAGGAGAAAAGATCTCGAGGAAAAGACCCTGCCACAAATAATCTCATGGGAGCATGCCAGTTCCCTCTGCTCATTCCCCTGTCCTGTGCAGGCCCATCTTCTCTCACAGGGTTCTCATCCAAGGCTCGATCCCTCTGTACCAGCAAAATATTTACCCAAGCCCAAGTTAGTCCAAAATACAGACTCACAGAGCTCTTGTGGAAACTGCTCCTCCCTGACTCCAACCCTGAATTTCATTCTGGGGTCTACATATTCTCACATGCTGCCCAATCCCCAAATTCTGGTGGTTGATCAAGGGGTGGAAATCCACTCACACTGGGCCAAGCCCAGGGCTTCATCATTATCTCTGAACTTCAAATCAGTGAGTATAAGTTTAGTCCCTCTCCAGAGTAGGATTCTCTCAATGGCTGTTTCCCACCATGAGTAGAAAGTCTGGTCTGCAGTGAGGAAGTATGATGCCATCATGCACAGAAAAACAGAAAAAGGTGTCCTGTGGGTCCAGGTCAGCTCCATCTTGGTGGCCGTGGCCTTTGTGGACTCCCCACCCTGATTGCTCACTGCAGATCTGGGCTCTTCACAGCTTCCACCATGAAGCAAGGGAAAGAAAAGAACAGAGGACGGGGAGCAATTGTCCCATTCATTCCTTACTTGCTACTTGGGGGCCTCTGTGCCTTCGCCCTTGGGTGGGGCTGCCACTGTGGAGGTTGTCTTGAGGCTCCGTTTCCGCTTCTGCACGTTCTGCTCCGGGTGAAACAGGATGACGTAGGTTTTGGGTACATAGAGCATGCCGAGGGACACCGATGCACTCAGGCTTAAGGACACAGTCAGTGTGGTGGTTTGGATGTAGATCTAGGCCACGGAGGAAGGGACCAGGTGGGACTCAGCCCAGGTCTCTCCCGCCCTCCACCCCCACACAGCCTGGAAGTGAGTCTATTTCAGTCAAGTGACTGGGAATGAGCACTCAATAAAGGAGAGCAGTGTAAGCAAAGGCCCTGTGGCATGAAGAATTGGTAGTCACTGTTTGGCTCTGGTATAGGCAGGAAGAAGGGTAAACGACACAGGACTGAGTAGACAAGTGATCAAGGGAAGTGAGAGGTTCATTCAGAGAGAGCAACACCTGGGAAAATGGTCCATATGCCTAAAAAGTGCTAGAGAATGTTAATGAATGAATGAACATGTTTTCAAATGTACAAATGAATGGATGAACCAAACCTGAATAAAGGAGCAAGTAGGCAAACAAAGGGAAGACGGAGGTGAATAAACAAATGCTCCACTGTACACATGAATAAATGACTGTCAAACAAATAGACCGACAGATGAATGGATTGGCAGATGTAAAGTATATGAAAAGATAATTGAATAAAATAAAGTTAATTGATGGTTGGAAGAAGCATGGATGAAAAAAATGAATGAATAAACAATGGAAAGGGGACTGAGAGAACAACTGGAGGGAGACTGGAAAGACAAATGAGTACATGAATTAATCAGCCAACCAAGCAAGCATTCATATGGGTGGCCCAGCTCTTGGAATAATCGAGCCCTTCCGTGGACAGGCAGGAAATAAACGAGGTCATGAAACTGATGGGGGACCCAGATTACCTTTTCAGCTGACTGGGCAGTGCCAAAGAAGATAGGCACAAAAGCCAGCCAGATGATGCAGGTGGTGTACATGGTGAAGCCAATGGGCTTGGCCTCATTGAAGGTCTCAGGCACGCCACGGGCCTTGATGGCATACACCGTGCATGTGACCATGAGCAAGAGGCTGTAGCCCAGGCAGCCGACAAGGGAGAGATCTGACATGTCGCACTTGAGCACCCCTCTGGCCTGCTCTGGTTCCACCGTCCGCTGCTCTTCATAGTCAATCACACTGTGTGGGGGCTGGGCCCCCATCCAGGCCATCACTCCCACCACCTGCAGGAGCCAACATGGTATCAAGGACACACCCAGCCTCACCCTCGACTGAGATCTCTAGCAGGTTAGGGTCGCTTTTAGGCTCCTGGCCTATTGAGTGGGATGCTCAGGCCTGAGAGCCACTGTGGAGAGGGGAGGGCTGTCCAGGAGGGGACTGCCTGGGCAAAGGCCTGTGACACAGGCAGGTGGAGAGAAGGGGCTGCAGTGGAAGTATGTGCTGGGGACATCTGGGCTGATTGGGGAAGGGGCCCTGGATGTCCTCTTCCTGTATTTCAGCCATTACCACCACCGTTTACTGAGCCCAGCAAGGTGCAGTGACTGCAGGCAGGGGCTCTGGAAAGGTGACCCTAATCACATTTCCTCTATCTACCGAATGGGAACCCTCATAATCTGTTGTGAAGACATGATGCCAGCTTGGGGGAGGAGTCAGTTCATGTCCCACTGATTAGGAACCAGGCCCAGCAGAAATGTTTCCCTTCACAACCGTCCAGGGAGGCAGTATCATGTATTCTGTAGGTGAGAAAACACTAGCTTTATCAAATCTAGCAATATGGCAAACCAAGTTCCTGAGGACCCCCTTCCTTCTCCAGATCCAGAACACTGTTGAACAAGATATAATGAAATTGTGTGTGAATGCATAGTGAGGCTCAAAATATAGAGGCACTGAATGGAGAGCAGTAAGAATGTGAACTGATGCCAGGTGGCCAGGGAGGTCAGAGTCAGACACAGGCCCTAACAAGGAGAAGATGGAGTATGAATTCCTTCACAGTGAGGGGAGACATGACCTCGAGCCAAGGGAAGCTGGGGAGTAGGAACTAAGACACTGCATAAAGGTGGGACCCTGGAAGGGCCGTCCCCTACATTTGTCCAGGTGGTTCACTGCACAAGATGCTTGACTTGGGAGGAGTGGGGCTGAAACCTAGCCAACACTTCAGTGCCATACTGTGCACCTGGAGTAGGGCCATGTGATCCTAGAGGAAAGGATGCTTTTTAAATAATTCGCACACCCAGAAGGAACACCTTTTTGTGATTCTCCCAAAGGCAGCAGCCCCATGAACAAGGGACTATTAAAATAAAACTCCACCCACTGTCCAGGAAGGAAGCATGGAGGCTCCTCTTAGAAATCCTCTAGCTGGGGGGGAAAGTTGCCCAAGAGAAACTAAAACCCAAGGCCTATGATACACGGGAGTAGCAATCAAAATGCACCCCACTGAATTTGCAACCCACGTACTTGGTAAAAGAATTAGCATCCAGTACAGATAACAAAAGCCTACAAAATAATAGAAAGTGAGCAAAGCACAGGAAGAGGCACAGGCACATCACAGAAGAGGAAAGTACAAAGGCTAGCTGCACTAGTAAGTAGAGACAAATTAAAACAATGAGATACCATTTCACATCCATCATATTGCTGAATAACCTTGTAAAGTTGAAGGTGTGCATCTTTGAAAAGATTTGGGATTTCTAGAAAGAGAGGTATAATGTGGAGAGTCCATAGGTGAGCCGGATGGGGGTATTGAATGCAGTCTAAACATCTCTATCCTGGGGCAAGAGGTGCCACGGGGGTTTCAGGCAGGAAGCAGTGAGGTGCTTTCTGAGGATGGGCTGTGCACTGAGATTCCGGCCCTGACAGAGGACGCTCAGACCCTGCTGTGTGTCAGAAAATGGCAGCACCTTCCAGTTGTGAAGAATTGCATGGACTGAGGCCCATGGGTGGGAATGACCATGTTATATGCAGAGCTGGGTAGGAAGAAGGGCTCTCCTGGGGTGGAGAGTGAGCCGTGTCCAAATGAGCTGAGCATGGGCCATCCAGCTGGCCCTGAGAACTGGGCTGGCTCTGCAATGTCATACAATGTCACACACACTTGTCTCTTAGCACCCTTTACACAGAAAACATCCAGTGCTTTCCAGACCACAGGAGCCATTTCCAATGTTGTAATATTACCATCTCAGAGAAAACCCTAAAGGAACTCTGCTTTTGCTGCACATACAGCATGAAATTCTGGCCATCAATGGAATTGGATGCTTCACTCCACATAGTATCATTAGACCCTGTGCCTCTTATCCAAGTTACCCAGTGACTGGGCAGCAGGAACTGCCTTTATGGAAACAGATTCTCTGCTTGGGGGAAATTTATCAGATTCTCTTTGCCCTGGGAGCCAAATTATGGAAGAGCACGTTCACTTTATGAAAATAATTTCACTGTTTTACAGAAAAATAACAGGATGCTTGCACTCCCCACCTTACTGATCCATTTTCCTTCAAGGATGAAGCAGGAGGAAACAGCTGCTCCTAAATGAGTTCTTCTAGTTACAGAAATAGTAGCGCCCTATCTCCTGGGACTTTTTCTTTTTTTTTTTTAAACATAGAGGCCAAAATAGAAGAGGGACTCTGATTTTTTTTTTTTTTTTTTTTTTTTTTTTTTTGCGGTACGCGGGCCTCTCACTGTTGTGGCCTCTCCCGTAGCGGAGCACAGGCTCCGGACGCGCAGGCTCAGAGGCCATGGCTCACGGGCGCAGCCGCTCCGCGGCATGTGGGATCCTCCCGGACCGGGGCACGAACCGTGTCCGCTGCATTGGCAGGAGGACCCTCAACCACTGCGCCACCAGGGAAGCCCGGGACTCTGAGTTTTAAGGTGGAGGTCAGTCCCGTACCCCCAGCCCCGACCCCGTTTGCCCACCCCGTCACTCTGGGAGCCCAAGGACTCACCTGCACGGAGGTGAAGCTGAAGGTGATGACGAGCTGCGAAGTGGGGCTGATGAAGGGTGGGGGCGTGACCGAGCGCTTCCCTTGCTCAAAGATGCGGTAGATGCGGTTGGTCTTCGTGAGCAAAGCAGAGTAGCTGAGGGTGGTTCCCAGGCCGAGGAAGAGCCTGCGGGCAGCGCAGACAGCCGCCCCGGGCTCAGCCACCATGAGGAAGGTGACCGTGTAGATGAGGAAGATGCCGGTGAGGAGGACGTAACTGAGCTCGCGGCCAGAGGCCCGGACTATGGGCGTGTTGTTGTGCCGCACGAAGGTGGCCACCACTGTGGTGGTGGCCATGATGCCCAGCACGGCCAAGAGGAGGGGCGGGGCCGCCCAGGGCGAGGACCAGGACAGGCGGACCACTGGCGTGGGGCGGCAGCCCGTGTGGTTGCGCGTGGGCCTCATGTCCCCGGGGCAGGCCTCGCAAGTGAACTCGTCCACCTGGAAGCGGTACCCGTCGCAGGCCTCACAGTGCCAACAGCAGGGGACGCCCTTCACCATCTTTTTCCGCTCTCCCGGCCCACAGGGGAGGCTGCACTGAGACTCAGGCACCTCTCGGGGGTCTCCCGACCACTGCAGGGCTTCCACCTGGGACACAGGGGACACCGGGACCTGTGACTCCCACCCCCAGGAAGGTGGGTCCGCCTCCCTGTGCCCAGAGCTCATCCCGTGCCACTCACATCCAGTCTGAGGGTCTCCGCCCACTGGCCCACAGCCTGGTAGCTGCCACTGCCCGCACTGCCATTGGTCACCTGGTACTGGAAGATGTCGTATCGCCCGGGTGCATCCCCATTCTCATTGAACATCACAGGGGTTCCTGCGCTGCCTGGAAGGAGAGCCTGTCATCCTCAGCTGGTTCTCGAGCCCATCAAAGGCCCAGCCAGGACAAAGGAAGAGCTTAGCAAGCACGTGAAAAGGTGCTCAGCATCACCTATCATCAGGGAAATTCGGATCAAAACCGCAGTGAGATACCACCTCACACCCACTTAGGATAGCCACTGTCAAAACAACAGAAAGTAAGTGTTGGCAAGTGTATGGAGACATTGAAACCCTATACTTCACTGGTGGGAATGCAAAATGATGCAGTCAGTGTGGAAAACAATATGGTGGTTCCTCAAGAAATTAAACAGAATTACCACACAATCCAGCAATTCCTTTTCTAGCTATATACCCAAAATAATGGAAAGCAGGGACTCAAAGAGATATTTGTACACTTATGTTCACAGCAGCATATTCACAGTAGCTAAAATGCGGAAGAAACGCAAGTGTCCATCAACGGATGAACGGATAAGCAAATTGTGGTCTATACATACAATGGAATATTATTCAGCCTTAAAAAAGAAGGAAATTCTGACACATTCTACAACATGGATGAACCTTGAGAACATTATGATAAGTGAAATAAGCCACTCACAAAAGGACAAATCCTGTGTGATTCCACTTATATGAGGTACTTAGAGCAGTCAAATTCATAGACAAAATGTAGAATGCTGGGGGAGGGGGAGATGGGGAGTTAGTGTTTAATGAGTACAGAGTTTCAGTTCTGCACAATGAAAAGAGTTCTAGAGGTTGACTGCACAACAATGTACACCACTAAACCGTACACTTAAAAATGGTTAAGATAGTAAAGATTACGCTATGTGCAATTTAAAAAGAAATAAGAAAGAGCTTAACTGCGCAGGCGAGAGGATGAGTTCAGACTTACAAAGGTACTGATTAGAACAATCAGCGTGCCTTATTTCTTTTAGAAGCTTGTTCTACCAGCTTGCAGAGCTGTTCTGGAGTGCTATTAAGTCATGCTCTTTATTTATTTATAACTTTTTGGCCATCGGCATGAGGGATCTTAGTTCCCTGACCAGGGATCGAACCTGTGTCCCCTGCAGTGGAAGCACAGAGTCTTAACCACTGGACCGCCAGGGAAATCCCTAAGTCACGCTCTTTAACAGAGAGCTTGGCAGAGGAAAGGTGCTCAACATTTGGTGGAAGAAGAGAGTTCTTAATTTACTAAAGGATAGTAATTGAACACAATGCGAAGCCCCCCCAGCAAACCATAAGCACAGCTGAGTCCATCTGGGCCTTTTCAGAAACCCTTATTCTGAGCCTTGACCATGTGTCAGGCCCTCCACTCATATTGGAGGGGCACAGACTCATGCCTTGTGCTCAGGCAGCACAGGGCCTGGCTGGGGAGGCATTCGGAAGCCTGAGACTCGGAGTGGGCTGCCTGTCCACTGTGTAAGCAGTGCCTTTGCACAGTCTGCACTGTGCCCCGTGCGTGCCCTCAGAGACCAGACGACTACAAACTCCGTGCAATGGAGAGGAGAGTTGTGTGTGACCCTCTGAGGGATCCAGGCAGAAGGGGTCAGAGAGAAGTTCCCCAACACCTGGAATTTGCAGCCTGTAGCAGGAGGTACTGAAGCCTGGAGAAGGAGGAGTGTTAAAAACTGTTCCCCAGAACTTGGCTCGAGCCTCCAGCTCTCAGGCCCAGATGCTCCCACTATACTCTTCTGCTCTCCCATTCCTTCCATCCTGAGTCGTCCCAGGTCCCAAGAACTCCATCCCAGCAGGCTTCCCCTCATTCACGTAGGGGCTCTGGCTCCCACTCACCATTGAAACGTACAGCTCGAATATACTGCAGCAGTGTCCGCCCGTCGGTGGGCTCCATTGCCGGGCACAGGCCTGTGTGCCCGGGGCAGAGAGCCTGGTGCATGCTGTGGAGGGCGTGGGCAATGGCGTACACAGCATCAATCACAAACTGCACCTTCCCCTCCTGCTCGTAGGCAGAGTCCCGGCCGATGCGTTCCTCACCTGTCCTAGGGATGCCCAGAGGAAGTGTGCCTGGCTCCCAGATGCCCAACCTGGCCTCCCACCTTCTCCCTCACCACCCTCGCCACCCTGGGCAGCTCTCACCTGTGCATTTGCGGGTGGAATCGTCTGACTGGGTACCTGAGCTGGTCAGTTTGCAGTTAAAATTCTCTTCCCAGAACTCAGCAAACCAGATGTTCCGGCGGTTGTTCTCCAGGGAGCGAGTCATGAAGTACTGGTCAAATCCTGAGAGACAGGGAAGGAGGGAGGGGGCTGGCAACAGTCTGAGCTAGCCACAGCTCACTACTTGTGTCCCTTCACCGCTTGCTCACTTTGCAGCTGGGGATACCCATGTGACCAATTCTGGCCTGGCCAATAAGTTCAAAGCCATCTAGGGACTCCACGGTAAATTTGCATCCTGATACAAGCTCAGAGCCTCACCACATGAGAGAATTTTTTGCTGCCTTTTCTTTCCTGGTTAGGATGCTGCTATGAAGATGTAATGGGTGGAGCTTCAGCAGCCACTTTGTGAATAAAACATCACAATCAAGAAGGCACATGGGACTTCCCTGGTGGCGCAGTGGTTAAGAATCTGCCTGCCAGTGCAGGGAACACGAGTTCGAGCCCTGGTCCAGGAAGACCATATGCCGCGGAGCAACTAAGCCCGTGTGCCACAAATACTGAGCCTGAGCTCTAGAGCCTGCGAGCCACAACTACTGAAGCCCGCATGCCTAGAGCCCATGCTCTGCAACAAGAGAAGCCACCGCAATGGGAGGCCCATTCAACGCAACGAAGAGTAGCCCCCGCTCACCACAACTAGAGAAAGTCCGCACGCAGTAACAAAGACCGACCGCAGCCATAAATAAATAAATAAATAAATTCATTAAAAAAACAAAAACAAAAACAGGTTGACTTTTAAAAAATAGAAGGCATATGGCAACTACAGAGGATGGTGGAACAGAAGGGGAGACAGAGCTCAGGGCTCTGAGAACATCATTGACTCACTGCCCCAAGCATGAAGTTGCCCCTACTTTGAAACCTCTTGCCTTGTAATGAAATGCCTTTATTGCTAAAACCACTCTCAGTCTAGTCTGTTGCCTGCAACTGAATGCATTCTAAGGGAAAGAAAGAGTGTAAGGGTGGGTGTACACCTCCAAAAGGCTGGGAGCCCCTGCGAGTCAGGGCTCAGCATTTACAAGGGTCTGCAGTTCATAAAATACCCCGAAGTGCCTCATCAAAGCATGTTTAGTTTAGCCTTTGGGGAAATGAGCAATCCTAGTGTAAAGTGGCCATCTTTCCTGCATTCTTCCAGATATTCACAGGCGGGATGGTGGAGGAGGGGTGGAGAGGAAGGCCTCATTAATTGATCAACAGGACAGTATGACCCACATCCTTGGTTTCTATCCCTCCCACAGTCACCCTCAAATTAGAGTGCCTTTGGCAGAACCAGGAATACAGGCATTGAATTAACACAAAACTAAACGAACAAACAAAACCTAACAATTCTTCACCCTGTAGAGTGGGATGTGCATTTCCTCACCTGCCAATTCATTCAAACACTGCTTGGAGGGATGTATTCACAGAATCTCAGAATTCTAGAATCTGGGAATCCTAGAAGGGACTCTGGATCATGGTACAATCTTATAGAAGGGGAAAATGAGCACCCCCAAGAGGGGATCATGGGGAAGGATAAATATGGGTGGGAGATGCAGTGGGGAAGGGCGTTCCCCCACTCACCATCAATAGAGGCCCTTTTGGGCAGGATGGTGATGGCTCCCACGGCCACGTCCTCCAGGTTCAGGATGGGTGAGATCTTGGCTCCCCAGCTGTCTGAGCCAACCCACAGGAAGTAGCTGGTCAGGTTGGCCTGGCGTGCAGCCTCCAGGACCCTCCTGGTAAGGATAGGGTAGGGGTGAGCGAGGGCTGGAGAGCCTCCTCCAACTTAACTCTGGTCACTTTCCATTCTTCTCTCTCCATCTACCCCATTCTGCATCACTCATCAGACCCTTTGTTTATCAGGAAAGGTAGGATGTAGGGAGTTTAGGACACTTGCCCTGGGTTTTTCAGGTAGTAAAGTGTCCAGCCAGGCTCTGACCCCAGGCCTGCCCTCTTGTTCTGTGCACCATAGTCCACTGCATGCTGCCTTTAAGAAGGGCCTACCTTCTCTTGCTGGGGCTCATGGCCTTCTGCTGATACCCTCCTACCCCTGGGAGTCCTTCCCTGACAGCTCATTTTCTGCACTTACATGCGCCCACCAGTCTCTCTCCCACTGTTAATTATAGAAACAGACATATATTCTCGTGTTTCCCTGGCTAGGTTTGGAGCATCTTCACCCAGACCAGGCCTGGTTCATTTCTGGGGGCACCAGGCAGAGAGGTGGCAGTAGAAAAGGTATGTGGGGGCAGGAAGGTAAGGGGAAGTGAGAAAGAGGGAAAGGAGGATGTACGTGGCTGGGATATGTGAGAAGAGGCGGCAGGGTCTTCAAGGACAGCCTCTGAAGAACACGGTGATTGAACATGCCATCTGTCCCACCTGATGTCATCCTCGTTGGCAAAGATGATGATGCCCCGGGCATTTGGTGTCTCCATGAGTCTCCTGATCACCTTATTGAATTCTCCTGGCTTTGGCTCCCTGGGAATCTTGATGGACTGGGCAATACAGACCCCCCCTGGGTGTCGGAGATGCCAAAGTCAGCTGCGGTCCCACCCATTCACCCACCAGGGCCACCACCACTCATGCCTGTGGCAGGCGCTGAGTCTTCCAAAGGACCCCCACAGGGGGCACCATCGAGGCTCCCCATCATGAACCCAGTGCCCTACCTCACTGCTTATGCCCTGTCCAACGGACCCTCTATAGGCTCCTTCATGCCTCAGACCCCCCTGCCCCAAGCTCACCAGCCTCTCGGGAGATCTGCACAAAGGCGTCGACCCCACTCTCGCCATAGTTGCCCTCGGAGGCCAGCGTGGACACGTAGTTCCATCCCAATGCCCGCACGATGTCCACCATGGCCTGGGCCTGGTAGGAGTCAGGTGGCACCACGCGGGAGAAGAAGTCATAGCGTGTGGAGTCACTAAGCTCAGGGGCCGTGGAGGCGTAGCTGATCTGGGGTATCTGGAGTGGGGAAGGACATCAGGGCTGTGAATGGAGGGTCAGTGACCCTAGGGAGGGAGGGCAATGAGGACCCAGGACAGGGACGTTTGGGGTTACAGTGCTGGGGGCAAGCTGGAACAGCCACAAAGAGAGGCCAGGAGGGGCAGATCCGGCAGGAGAGCTGGGGAGGGGTTATTTGATTGAAGGCTGTGTCTGGACTAATGGAGGGGCCTGTTTAGAACTGGGTTTATCTGTGTGCATTAGAGTGATTAATAGCAGGGATTACAGCTGAGCTGATCCAGGAGAAGGAGTGCGGGCAGTAAGTGTGAAAGCAGAGTGGAGAACGGTGGCTGGGGAGGCTGGGAAGAGGGCGGCTAGCAGAGAAGAGGGTGTATCCCTCATGTTAAAGAAAAACTCACGAGCAAAAAAAAAAAAGAAAGAAAACAACAAAACACACACACACATAAAAGGGAGCATGTGGGAGCTGGTATGAAGGTCAGAGAGGGGGAGGTTCTGGAAGAAGCGGGCTGGAGCTGGTCTAGGGAAGACAGAGATGTTTGAAGCTGAAACAGAAAGGAAGGGTGGAGTGTGAAGACGTTATGGAAAGGAGAGGGGAAGAGAGAGACAGGGAGATGGAAAGAGAAAATCAAGAAGAAAGACAAAGAAAGAGGGAAAATGAGAGAAAACGAGGCAGAGAAACGCTCATGGGCTACAGTGCAATTAATGGACGACTTAGTTACCCCGGGCACTCTAGACGCTTTAATTCCGAACAACCTTCCCAGACAGGCTTGCGTCTGGCCCAGGGGACAAGGTTTCTTTGCGAACTAGAGTGATTCTCGCAAGGAGGCCAGACCTCAGCCACGCCCAGGGCAAGGACGAGGGAGAGAAGCTGCAACCCGGGCGCTCCCCCGGGCCCTCACCGCAAACAGGCGCAGCACGTTGGCGACCATGATGGAGACGGAGCTGGCCGAGGCGCCCACGACAGCCACCACGCGCTCAGGGGGCGCGGCGCGCACCGGGGGGACGCCGCCTGGGCAGCGCACGGCTGCCTCGTCGCCGTCGCCGCGGCCGCGGATCAGCGCCTGCACGAAGCTCAGCGCCTGCTCCAGCGCGTACGTGTCCCGCGAGCAGGTGTCGAGCAGCCGCGCGCCCAGGCGCACCCCGGGCAGCAGCTCGGGGTCGGCGTTCACGCGGTCCAGCGCGTACAGCATGGCCTCGAGCCTGTGCACTCCCTGCTCCTTCTTCAGCGGCCCGCACGCTCTGCCCGCCGCGCCCCGCGCGTGCACCGGGAACAGGCCGCCCAGCGTGAGGCCGCCCGCCAGGCGCACCGAGCCCGCGGCGCCCGCCACGCCCGCCTGCGCCAGCGTCAGCAGCAGCGTCAGCAGCGGCAGGATCCCGGCCATCGGCTCGGGGACTGCGGGAGGAAGACGGGGTGGGGACGGGAACAGAACGGGAGAACGCTCTGAGCGCCCGGCAGAGGAAGGACCCGGGTCGGCGGAAAGGCGAGTGAGCCCCAAGCCTTGGGGAGAGGGGAGGCGCGCAGTATATAAATACTGGCCGAGTCAGCTGGAGAAGTTATGAAGCATCAACTCGGCCAGCCTTCCCGGGCCACCTGGCTCTCACACCCTCTGAACCTCATCACCTGGGTCCCCCCTGCTCGACCACTGGCTCCAGTCCTACCCCTGCCCTCCCCGACAGCCCTGGGCCGCTCTTACTGGGAGTCCACCCCCAGCGCACACCCAGGCCCCCTCTGTAGCCACACTCACCCGCGCCAGCCGCTGTCGGTTCAGGACGGGACAGTGACAGATGCCGAGGGCCCTGAGGGAGAGAGGATTTAAGGATTCTGGGGAAGGGATGAGAGGCCGCCCTGAGGGCGGAGACCCGTCCTGAGCAAGGCGTGTGCGCAGGACTGGCTCTCTCCACATCTCCTTTCCCTCCCTTTCCTACTCCCTGGGTCTGTTTCTTTCCTGTCTTTGGATATGTGTCTGACATACACACTCTGTCCTTTTCTGTCTTCTGGTCTCTCTATTTCTCATCTCTGTCTCCGGCTTTCTCTACCCACCCCTCTCCCTTCTCTCTTTCTTCTCTTTCTGTCTCAGTCTCATTCTATCTCTCTCAGTGTCCCTTTCTCTCATTGTCTCTCTCTCTGTCTCTTACCCGTTTTCTGTTACTCTTCCTCTCTTCTGGCCACCAGTGTCTTGGTTCAGGCTGCTTAAGGCACTTCCCAGCTTTCTCCTTGCAAATCCCTGCAATAAACCCATGAGTGGAGTGAGAAAGGAACACGGGCTGAGCAAACAGGATTGCGCCTGAACAGGAGGAGGGAGAACAGGGCTGAGCAGGAAAAAGGCAGGAGCAAGCAGACCTTTAATGGTAGCACACACACAACCCTACAAAGAAGAGACTTCTACCATCAGGCCCATTTCACAGTTGGGGAAGTAGAGACCTCAAGGAGTTAAGTGACTCACCCAAGGTCACACAGTGGACATGTGTCAGCATCAGGATTTGTACTCAGGTTGGTGTGAAACGAGCAGCCCTCACTGCCTTTGATGGAGGGAGGGGACAGGGCAGGCTTGCCCTGCAGTTCCCACCCCTGCCTCTTGCATCTGATGATGGAACCCTAAGGAGCTGCTCTTCCGGCAGTTCATAAAACCTTCCTGGCTCTGGGGTCTGAAGCAGTGACACACCGTGTGAGGCTCTTGGTACCTGAGTTTCCTCATCTCAGGTTTTGGGCCAAGGTGATGGACACTTTTACCACCATCCCCATCTGAGGCCCTGGATTTGCCTTTCTGACACTGAGAGCAAAGTGCATCCTGGAGACAGCTGGTGCGCTCCAAGCCCCAGGGATTAGCAAGTTCGTGCTACGGGGGGCTGAGCCGGCTTGGGCTCCATTAGAGAGGGTGGATTAGGGCAGCCACAGGGATTTGGGCAAAGCTGGCAGAGGGAGCAAGCAAAAGCTATGTCACCCTTCTGCCTTCCCTCACCACATCCAAGGGCCCTGATTGTCTCTGTTTTCAGAGCTGTCCAGGCACCTGTCCCCAGCAGAGTTGGGAGGTCCAGCTTGGCCTTCACCCATTTTACCAGTTGGGAAGGATGGAGCACTTAGCTGGTGCTAGGCCCCAAGCTTGATGTTGCAGAAGTCTGTACAAACTGGGCATTTGAGGTAGTAGGTTCCTGCCGCTGGGCTCACACAGCCCCCCACAGCCCTCCCCTGCTCAGGACAGGTTAGACAGGGCCACAGCTGACTTCACAAAACAGGTTCCTGACTTACAGGATGAGAGCATCTCACTGGTTCCCTGAGTGTAGGATGGACCACCAGGGAGCTGGGGCAGTAGCCCTCACAGTGGTACAGGAGGGAGGTGAGTGTCTGACCAGAGTGCGGGAGGTGGAAGGGGAGAGAAGTAGGTGAGTTCCAGGCAAGGGGAAGAACCAGCTCTGAGGATGAAGAGGGGGGCATCATGGCTGGGGCACCTGGGAGGAGGGAGTAGCCACCCGTGAGCATGTGAGGACCAGGACCAGGGCAGAGCAGATCAGAGGAGGGCAGAAACCAAGACTTTGGTTTTGGACACAGGAAAGCCAAAAATTTCATTTGAGATTTGAGAGGTTATGTCAAGCTCCTGGTTAGATTCAGTAAAGGGGGAAATTTAATATGGCAGATTCCACAGTTTAAAATTTTCAGTTCAATGTTTTGAGTACCAGTGTCTAGACTCCATAATGTTCTATTCTGTGGCTTATAGGAAGTGTTGAGGGTAGTAATTAAATAATTACAATGAGTGTTAAAAGCTTACACTTACTGTGTAATATATATATATATATATATATATATATAAATCTCCTTAATTCTCACAACACTCTCTGTGAAGTTGGTGTCAGTATCATCCCCATATTACAGATGAGAAAACTGAGGTACTGAGGAGCACAGAGAGGTAAGGAACTAATTTACCCAGGATTGCACAAACGTTAAGTAACGGAGTTGGGATAGTGAAGCTAAGTCAGGCTGACTCTGAGCTAGGCTATTACTCACTGGGCTATACAGATGACATCAGTGCATATACATCTTTCTAACTATACATTTCTCTTTGCACCTCCCACCACGCCCCTGCTTGTTGTAGATGTAATCTTGGCAGAAAGGGAAGAGAGTGTTACAGAAATGACAATTTGTTTATTTTGAACATGTGGTTTTACGGTTCCTGGGGAATTCCAACTCTGGAATTCCTTTGGAAGCAATAGTCTCTCACCACATATATTTTGATAGAGCTGCCACAACAAAGTACCACAGATCTGGTGGCTTAAACAACAGATGTTTATTGTCTTATGGTTCTGGAACCTGGAAATCTGAAGTCAAGGTGTCAGCAGGGTTGGTTCCGTCTGGAGGCTGTGAGGGAAGAATCTGTCCCAGGCCTCTCTTCTTGGCTTGTCTTCTCCCTGTGTCTCCACATTGTTTCCCTCTGTACATCCAAATCCACTTCTTATAAAGACACCAATCATATGGGAACAGGGCCCACCCTAAAGACCTCATTTCACCTTGGTTACCTCTGTAACAACTCTATCTGCAAATAAGGTCACATTCTGAGGTACCGGAGGTTAGGACTGGAGGTTAGGACTTCAACATACGAATTTGGGTGCGGGGGCAGGGGGTGACACACACAGATCAGCCCATAACACCTCGAAAAACTTTGCAAATGAGCTTTCTCCCTAGTCTGCCAGCCCTTTGCTTTGGGACAATAATAACTGATAACATGAGTTGTGATGTGAGTAGAGGCAGCTTGAGCCAAGGATTTGACACTGTGAACTCAGTGATATTACTCAGGTGTGAAATATACTTGAGAAACTGTTCATTTTAAGGGAACTATTTGCTAAATAACATGGTATTCATTGGGAGATACTGCCTAATTATTGTTGTTGTTTATGATGGCAAACCTTTAACCAGAGTATACATTTTCTTCAAAATTAGAGAAATCAAATTGAGGAAAGCCATAGAATGAATCTCAGGGAAGTTATCCCTGATATAGTGTAGAACAGCAGTCAGAAAAAAGTGTTTTTAATTAATGGAACTTAGATTTAATGGACTTTTCTCCATAATACACGGTGTCAAGGTATGATGATCACAGCAAAACACTTTTTTTAAAAGGGCCATATGGTAGGCCAAATAATGCACCCCCCCCCACCTCAATCTGTCTGAGTCCTAATCCCCAGGACCTGTGAATGTTACCTTATATGGCAAAGGGGACTTTGCAGATGTGATTAAATTAAGGATTTGTGATGGAGAGATGATCCTCGATTATCCTGGTGGGCCCCATGTATGCATAAGGGTCCCTATAAGAGAGAAGGTGATGTGAATATGGAAGCAGAGAGAGATTTGAAGATGCTAAATGCTGGCTTTGATGATGCAGAAAAGAGCCACAAGCTGAGGAATACAGCCCTAAAGCCTGGAACAGAAGAGGAAATGGTTTGCCCCCTAGAATCTCCTGAGGGAGCACAGTTCTGCTGACACCTTGATTTTGACCCAGTGATATTGATTTTACAACTTTGTAGGAGGATAAATTTGTGTTGTTTTAAATAACTAAGTTTGTGGCAATTTGTTGCAGCAGCAATAGAAAACTAGTGCAGGCCAGGTAGTAAATATTTTAGGCTTTGCAGACCATACAGTTTCTGTCATAAGTATTCAACTCTGCTGATGTGGTGTGAAAACAGTCACAGACAGTTCCCAGAGTCAGCCTCAGGGTCATGGCCAGGAATGCAAACAAGGCACTAGCTGGTTGTATGAATGGGATTCCCCTTCTCTGTATCAACTTGGGTCAGGAACCCCAACTAGTAGGCCTGATTTGGGTTCTGGAGGGCCAGCTGGAGCCTGAGAGAAAGAGGGAGAAAGAGTGACAGAGAGTGAGGAAAGTGGCACTGCAGAGATTTGGATAAAAGACAATCTTTTCAGTAAATAATGTGGAAAAATCGTGTGTCCATATGAAAATAAATGGAACCTGAACCGTACCTCATTCCAGATTCCAAAATTAATTCCAGATGTATTATTGACCTAAATAGGAAATGGAAACTTACAAAGCAGGTAAAAGATTATATATGAGCATGTTTCATGACCTTAGGGAAAGATATCATAAAATGAACATGAAAAGTACTAACCATAATAACTATAACTATAATTCGACAACTTTAAAATTAAGAACTCTATCAAAAGATATAAGGATAAAATGTTGATAATTATAGAAGATAAGTGATAGGTTTATGGGAGTTTATTACACTATTTTCTCTATAAAACAAAACAAGAGAAAAAGACAACAAAATGAGAGTGAAAAGGAAAGCCACAGTGGGAGAATATATTTAAAACTCATATAACCAACAAATAACTGTATCCAGAAAGTAATAAAAAGACAAATTACACATGAGAAAAATGGGCAAAAGATTTGAGCAGTCACTTCACGAAAAAGAAGATATCAAAATATCAAAAACCAAATGAAAAGTTATTCAACCTCATTAAAAATTAGGAAAATTTAACTTAAAATTACAATAAGCAGGGCAGGCCAACTAGCAACTGAAAACTCCATGTGTTAATGCAGATGGGGAGTAATAGGAATTCTTAGACACTGCTAGTAGGAGGATAAATTGATATAATCCTAAGGAACACAGTTTTGCATTATAACTAAAGTTGAAGATATACATGCCCTATTTCTTAGCAATTTTACTGCTAAGTATATTCCCTGGAGAAATGAATGCATAGATGCATGCAAAAGAATATTCAAAGTATTATTATTCACTAGAGAAAAAAATTAAAAATAAATCAAAAGTGAATTAACAGTAGAGTGGATAAATAACTTGTGATATATTCATGTAATGGACTGGAATATTACATAGAAAAATGAGTGAGCCAAAACTATGAATAACAACACATCTTACATATTGTTGAATACATACACTGTGATTCCATTTTACATAGTATTCATAAGTAGGCAAAGTAAATTATAGTGTTTAGAGATACATACTTCAGTGGTAAAACCACAAATAAATGCAATGAAGGATTGTAATAGGGAAGTGGTTTGTGAGGATGCTTAGTGCTGCTAGGGATCATACAGGTGTTTGATTTATACTAATGAGTTACACTGCACATTTATTCTCTTACATTTTAAAATTTATGTGTTATTTTCACAATTAAAAGATATTAAAACATGGAAAATGTAGAACAATTAGATAGGAAAAATAAGATGTGAGAACTAAATTGAAATATATCAGTAATTAGAATAAGTGTAATTGGACTAAGTGCTTCCTTTAAAAGAAAAAAATTTGAGGTTGGGTAAAACAAAATCCATTTTGGGTTGCTTTTAAAGGACACACCTAAAACATAAGAGTACAAAGTTGTGTTCCCAAAGTTGTGTACCTGTCTGACCTATCTGATGGTTCCCTGGAAGACCCTACTTGAAAGGCTTGTCTTTACTTTACCTGATTTGGTGCTCAACCAGTGCTAAAAGTCTTTCCCTGGGGAGCACTTGTGAAAAAAATTTGCAAGCAAATGTCAAAATATTGTGGCTAAGGTGATGGATAACAGTTGGAGCAAAAAATAGACAAGCCAAATAAGGATTTTTCTAAAAACTGACAACTGAGATGACTACTGGAGCTTTGAAAGGCTCTGACATATTCCTGGGAATCTAGAAGTCCACACACATGTGTAGCCTATGCACATACTGAGGAAAGACATGAGAAAGCCCTAAGCCCTCAACTCTGGCTGACCTTGAGGCACTGCAGAAGCAGGAAGCAAAGGTAAGGCAGAGTTATCAACTGCCTGAGTGCTGAAGGTGTACACCAAAATGTACCCAGAGCCTCTTGGCAAGGACTGGGAGATTATTAGTTCCAGGTGTTTGAATAAACATCCATCCAGTCATTAACTGATCACTAAGCTCACCAACAGGCAACAAAGAGTACAGACTTTACAGAACTAGTTCAAAATAGTCACTAAACAAGTACAACAAACAAATAAAAACAACAAACCCTGGGGAAGGGGAAACTCTGATTCTAAGAGCTATCACATTTTAATATCCAGTTTTCAACAACAACAACAAAAAAATGAGGCATGCAAAGACAAGAAAGTATGGCCCATTCATGGGGGAAAGAAAAATAAATCAACCGAAAATGTTTCTGAGGCAGAACAGATATTGAAATTTCTAGACAAAGCCATTAAATCATCTATTTAAAAAATGTTCAAAGAGCTAAAAGAAACCACATCTAAAGAACTAAAAGAAAGCATGAGAACAATGCCTCACCAAATAGAAGATATCAATATTGAGATAGAAATTATAAAAAGGAAACAAGTAGAAAATCTAAAGCTGAAAATTATCATACCTAAAATGAAGAAGTCACTAGAAAAGCTCAGTAACAGATTTGAGAGAGCAGAAGAAAGAATCAGTGAACTTGCAGAACTTGCAGGACAATTGAGATTATCCAAGGTAAGGAAGAAGGGGCAGAAAAGGAATGAAGAATAATGAACAGAGCCACAGAGGTTTGTGGGATACCACCAAGGATACCAACATGAGAGAGAAATGAAAATGAAAGCACAACATAACCAAACTTATGGAAGGCAGCATAAACAGAGCTCAGGGGGAGATTTATCATTGTAAATGCCTACATTAAAAAAGAAGACAATCTCAAATTAATAACCTAATTTTGCATACAAAGGAACTAAAAAAAGAATAGTAAAGTAAATTGAAAGAAGAAAGAAAATACTAAAGATTAGAGCAGGCATCATTGAAATGAAAAATAGGAAAAAATGAGTAAAACCACAAGTTGGTTCTTTGACTAGATCAATAAAATTCAAAAACCTTTAGCTAGACTAAGAAAAAAAGGGAGAAGATGCAAACAATTAAGATGAAATAGGTGCGTGCACACATGCATGCATGTGTCCTCTTGTTCTGTTTCTCTGGAAAACCTTGATTAATAAAAGCAGGATTGGAGGAAGTTTTTGGGAAAATGCAACATCTGACAAATTTATGAGACATGAGCAGGATTTATATGCAAGGGGAAATATTAGGTTAAAAACTGTGCTCTCAAAGTATGAGGAGATTCAAGATGGTGGAGGAGTAGGTGGACGTGGAGTTCATCTCTCTCCATGGATGCATAAGGAATACATCTATAGATGCAACAATACTCACAGAACACCGGCTGAAAACTAGCAGAAGACCTTGGACACTGGAAAGGACTATAAATATCCCTGCATAATTGGGTAGGATGGAAAAAAAGAAGGGAGAAGGAGGAGGAGAGGAAGTGGGACAGGACCTGCACCCTTGGACGGGGTTGCTGAAGCAGAAGAGAGATTTCCAAATTCGCAGAAACCCCCTCTCTGACAGGGAAACCACCCCTCCGATGGGGAAATGGACTGGGACAGAAGGGAAGCATTTGAGGCTGTCATAAGTGGGTGAATTGGCTTATCTGTAGCAGACGGGACAGAGTGAGAAATACACAGATGGTCCGTACCTCAGCTTTATGTGCCATGGACTGGGATGTGTGTTCACAAGTGTGCAAGGGGGCTGGGAGCTGGTTCATGGGGATTGGAGAACAGGCACCGAGCAAGAACTGCTGCTGGCTGTGGGGAGACAGACTGATGGGGCAGGAGGGAGGAAATCTGCAGCAGGGAGTGCCTATGGAGGGAGACTGGACTGCCATGAAAGCAGGGCGCTACTGCTGAGTTGCACGCAGGGGGAGGAGCCATTATTGTAACCTCTCTCTCCCCACATGCTGGTTTCTGCCGATGACAATAAAAGAAGCCTGCTCAGGGCTGGCTCTTGTACGCTGGCTGCTGAGCAATAAAAGTAGCCCCCTCAGAGCTGACCCTCACATGCCAGCTGCAGGGCAATAAAAAAAAAAAAGTCCTCTCAGGGCTGGCCCTTGCATGTCTGCTGCTGGGTGCCAGAAAAACCCCGGCTTGGGTTGGCCCTCATGTGCCTTATGCCAGGTGCCAGAAAAATCTCTCACTAGGGCCATATCTCTTGTGCCTGTGGTCACTGGCTTCCCTGTGCATTTGGTGCCACTGGGGCTCCTGCGATCCAAGCAGTCATACCACCTCTGTGCCAGGTCCTCACAGGGGCAGACCCAAGAGCTCCAAGGCAGCCTCAGGACCAGACTCCTGTGGGTGGACCACATGCAGAGGTGGGGATAAAACCAAAGCTGAACCCCAGGGACAGGGTGACTAAGGAAGAAGATCAAAAATCTTTCCATCAGCTGTACAAGCTGCAGATTAACCCACTGTGATCAGCTAGGTAGACCCTGTGTCTATGGAATATCTGAGTAGGCAATGAGTGTTCCCACAGATGAAAATGGTCTAGCTCTGGCAGCTGTGGACTTTGGGGTCAAGCACACACAGGAATTGGGCCGAATCAGAGTCTGAATGGTGCCCACAGGGCCCACAGCAGGTCCAGAGTCCAGCCCAGAGGCAGAGGAGAATTTCTTGGGGAGGTGGAGGTGGGCTGTGGCTCATGGCATGTTCAAGGACACTTACAGCAGAGACCCCAGGGAAGCATAATTATTACTATTAATTTTAGGATATTTTGATTCATTCTGTTGTTTGTTCTAGCTCTTTTTTTTTTTGGTTTCTTTTTACATCTTTTTTTGGTGGTTGTTGTTTTAGTGGGTTTTTTTTTTTTTTTTTTTTTTACTCTTGGGATCTCTGTGTTTTATAACATATTTTAATTTTTTAAAAACATTTCTATTTTTACTTTCCTCTTCTGTTGTTCTGTTTTTTCCTTTATTGTTTTCTTCCTCTCTCTCTTTCATATATATATTTATGTTTATATTTCTACTTTGCTTTTCTGTTGTCCAGTGTTTTTCCCTTTTTATTTTATTATTGTTATTTTAAATCATTTTTATCAGTTTGTTCTGTTTCCTTGCTTTATTCTTCAGTTGGCACACTGCTTTTGTTTTGTTTTTAAGTTATGTGTTTTTGTTAGTTTTAGTCCTGATTGTTTGATTTCATTTTTTGAGTTCTTCTATTTGTCTGGTTGTTCTCTTGCTTTTTGTTGTATTTGGCTCTATTTTTGTTTCTTTTACGTGTGTGTGTGTGTGTGTTTCTTTGTTTCTATTTTTGTTTGTTTTTACCATTTTTTCCAGGGTTTTGCTTATCTTTTTCTTTCTTTAATATATTTTCTTTTTTTATATATATTTCTGTTTCTACTTTGCTACCAGAATGCAGGTAGCAGTCCCTTCCATCAGGAAGCCTACACAAGACACTGGGCCAACCCCACCACTGGGGGCAGAGAACAGAAGCAAGAGGAACTACAATGCTGCAGCCTAGGGAAAGGAGACCTCAAATACTGTAAATTAGACAAAATGAGAAGACAGAGAAATATCTTACAGGCAAAGGAGCAAGATAAAAACCCACAAGACCAAATAAATGAAGAAGAAATAGGCAAACTACCTGAAAAAGAATTCAGAGTAATGATAGGAAAGATGATCCAAAATCTTGGAAATAGAACAGAGAAAATACAAGAAACATATAACAAGGACCTAGAAGAACTAAAGAGCAAACAAACAGAGGTGAACAACACAATAACTGAAATTAAAAATACTCGAGAAGGAATCAATAGCAGAATAACTGAGGCAGAAGAATAAAAAAGTGAGCTAGAAGACAGAATGGTGGAAATAACTGCCACAGAGGAGAATAAAGAAAAAAGAATGAAAAGAATGGAGGACTGTCTCAGAGACCTCTGTGACAACATTGAGCACACCAACATTTGAATTATAGGGGTCCCAGAAGAAGAAGGAAAAAAGAAAGGGTCTGAGAAAATATTTGAAGAGATTATAGTTGAACACTTCCCCAACATGGGAAAGGAAAGAGTAAATAAAGCCCAGGAAGTGCAGAGAATCCCATACAGGATAAACCCAAGAAGAAACACGCCAAGACACATATTAATCAAATTAATAAAAATTATACACAAAGAAAAAGTATTAAAAGCAGCAAGTAACATACAAGGGAATCCCCATAAGGTTAACAGCTGATCTTTCAGCAGAAACTACAGGCCAGAAGGGAATGGCAAGATATATTTAAAGTGAAGAAAGGGAAAAACCTACAACCAGATTACTCTACCCAGCAAGGATCTCATTCAGATTCGATGGAGAAATCAAAAGTTTACAGACAAGCAAAAGTTAAGAGAATTCAGCACCACCAAACCAGCTTTACAACAAATGCTAAAGGAACTTCTCTACGCAGGAAACACAAGAGAAGGAAAAGACTTACAAAAACAAACCAAAAACAATTAAGAAAATGGTAATAGGAACATACATAATGATAATTACCTTAAATGTAAATGGATTAAATTCCCCAACCAAAAGACACAGACTGGCTGAATGGCTACAAAAACAAGCCCATATATATGCTGTCTACAAGAGACTCACTTCAGACCTAGGTACACATACCAACTGAAAATGAGGGGATGGAAAAAGATATTCCATGCAAATGGAAATCAAAACAAAGCTGGAGTAGTTGTATCTTCTTTTTCAATCCAAGAAGAAGATATAACAATTGTAAATATCTATGCACCCAAAATAGGAGCACCTCAATACATAAGGCAAGTGCTAACAGCCATAAAAGGGGAAATCAACAGCAGCACAATAATTGTAGGTGACTTTAACACCCCACTTACACCAATGGAGAGATAATCCAACAGAAAATAAGTAAGGAAATACAAGCTTTAAATGACACATTAAACCAGATGGACTTAATTGATATTTATAGGACATTCCATGAAAAGCAACAGAATACACTCAAGTGCACATGGAACATTCTTCAGGATAGATCACATCTTGGGTCACAAATCAAGCCTTGGTAAATTTAAGAAAATTGAAATCATATCAAGCATCTTTTCTGACCAAAACGCTATGAGATTAGATATCAATTGCAGGAAAAAGCCTGTAAAATATACAAACACATGGAGGTTAAACAATATGCTATTAAACAACCAAGATATCACTGAAGAAATCAAAGAGGATATCAAAAAATACCTAGAAAAAAATGACAATGAAAACACAATGACCCAAAACCTATGGGATGCAGCAAAAGCAGTTCTAAAATGGAAGTTTATAGCAATACAATCCTACCTCAAGAAACAAGAAAAATCTCAAATAAACAACTTAAACTTACACCTAAAGCAATTAGAGAAAGAAGAACAAAAAAAAAAACCCCCAAACTTAGCAGAATGAAGGAAATCATAAAGATCAGATCAGAAATAAATGAAAAAGAAATGAAGGAAATGATAGCAAAGATCAATAAATCTAAAAGGTTGTTCTTTGAGAAGATAAACAAAATTGATAAACCATTAGCCAGACTCAACAGGAAAAAAAGGGAGAAGACTCAAATCAATAGAATTAGAAATGAAAAAGGAGAAGTAACAACTGACACTGCAGAAATACAAAGGATCATGAAAGATTACTACCAGCAACTATATGCCAATGAAATGGATAACCTGGAAGAAATGGACAACTTCTTAGAAAAGTACAACCTTCCAAGACTGAACCAGGATGAAATAGAAAACATGAACAGACCAATCACAAGCACTTAAACTGAAACTGTGATTTAAAGTCTTCCAACAAACAAAAGCCCAGGGTCAGATTGCTTCACAGGAGAATTCTATCAAACATTTAGAGACGAGCTAACACCAATCCTCCTCAAACTCTTCCAAAATACAGCAGAGGGAGGAACTCTCCCAAACTCATTCTATGAGGCCACCATCACCCTTATACCAAAACAAGACAAAGATGTCACACACACAAAAAAAGGAAAATTACAGGCCAGTGTCACTGATGAACATAGATGCAAAAATCCTCAACAAAATACTAGCAAACAGAATCCAACACCACATTACAGAATACAACACCACATTAAAAGGATCATACACCATGATCAAGTGGGGTTTATCCCAGGAATGTAAGGATTCTTCAGTATACACAAATCAATCAATGTGATACACCACATTAACAAACTGAAAGATAAAAACCATATGATAATCTCAATAGATGCAGAAAAAGCTTTTGAAAAAATTCAAAACCCATTTATGATAAAAATTCTCCAGAAAGTGGGCAGAGAGGGAACCTACCTCAACATAATAAAAGACATATATGACAAACCCACAGCCAACATCATTCTCAATGGTGAAAAACAAAGCATTTCATCTTAGGTCAGGAACAAGACAAGGATGCCCACTATCACCACTATTATTCTACATGGTTTTGGAAGTTTTAGCCACAGCAATGAGAGAAGAAAAAGAAATAAAAGGAATCCAAACTGGAAAAGAAGAAGTAAAACTGTCACTGTTTGCAGATGACATGATACTATACATAGAAAATCCTAAAGATGCCACCAGAAATCTACTAGAGCTAATCAATGAATTTGGTAAAGTAGAAGGATACAAAATTAATGCACCAAAATCTCTTGCATTTCTATACACTAACAATGAAAAATCAGAAAGAGAAATCAAGGAAACAGTCCCATTGCAACAAAAAGAATAAAATACATGGAATAAACCTACCTAACGAGAATAAAGACCTGTATGCAGAAAATTATAAGACACTGATGAAAGAAATCAAAGATGATACAAACAAATGGAGAGAGAGACCATGTTCTTGGGTCAGAAGAATCAACGTTGTGAAAATGACTATACTACCCAAAGTAATCTGCAGATTCAATGCAAGCCCTATCAAATCGCCAATGGCATTCCTAACAGAGCTAGAACAAAAAATTTTACAATTTGTATGGAAACACAAAAGTCCCCGAATAACCAAAGCAATCTTGAGAAAGTAAAGGAGAGCTGGAGGAATCAGGCTCCCTGACTTCAGACTATACTACAAAGCTATAGTAGTCAAGACAGTATGGTACTGGCACAAAAACAGAAATATAGATCAATGGAACAGGATAGAAAACCCAGAGATAAACCCACACATATATGGTCACCTTATCTTTGACAAAGGAGGCAAGAATATACAATGAATGAAAGATGACCTCTTGAATAAGTGGAGCTGGGAAAACTGGACAGCTACATGTAAAAGGATAAAATTAGAACACTTCCTAACACCATACACAAAAATAAACTCAAAATGGATTAAAGACCTAAATGTAAGGCCAGACACTATTAAAACTCTTAGAGGAAAACATAGGCAGAACACTCTTTGACATAAGTCACAGCAAGATCTTTTTAGACCCACCTCCTAGAGTAATGGAAGTAAAATCAAAAATAACAAATGGGACTTTATGAAACTTAAACGCTTTTGCACAGCAAAGGAAACCATAAACAAGACAAAAGACAACCCTCAAAATGGGAGAAAATATTTGCAAATGAAGGAACTGACAAAGGATTAATCTCCCAAATATACAAGCAGCTTATACAGTTCAATATCAAAAAAACAAACAACCCAATCCAAAAATGGGCAGGAGACCTAAATAGACATTTCTCCAAAGAAGACATACAGATTGCCAACAAACATATGAAAAGATGCTCAACATCACTAATCATTAGAGAAATTCAAATCAAAACCACAATGAGGTATCACCTCACATCAGTCAGAATATCCATTATAAAAATAATCTACAAACAATAAATGCTGGAGAGGTTGTGGGGAAAAAGTTACCCTCCAGCACTTTTGGTGGGAATGTGAATTGATACAGCCACTATGGAGAAGAATATGGAGGTTCCTTAAAAAACTAAAACTAGAACTACAATATGACACAGAAATCCCACTACTGGGCATATACCCTGAGAAAACCATAATTCAAAAACAGTCAGGTACCGCAATGTTCACTGCAGCACTATTTACAATTGCCAGGACATGGAAACAACCTAAATGTCCATAAATAAAAAAAAATGTCCAGATAAATGGATAAAGAAGATGTGGGCACATATATGCAATTGAATATTACTCAGCCATAAAAAGGAATGAAAGTAAGTTATTTGTAATAAAGTGCACGGACCTAGAGTCTGTCATACAGTCAGAAAGGGAAAAACAAATACCATATCCTAACGCACATATATGGGATGTAAAAACAGTACTGATGGACCTAGTGGTAGGGCAGGAATGAAGACGCAGATGTAGAGAATGGACTTGACACAGGGAGGGAAGGGTAAGCTAGGACGAAGTGAAAGAGTAGCTTTGACCTACATAAACCACCAAATATAAAATGGATGGATTGTGGGAAGCTGCTGTGTAGCACAGGGAGATCAGCTCAATGCTTTGTGATGACCTAGAGGGTGGGATAGGGAGGATGCGAAGGAGGCTCAAGAGGGAGGGGATTTGGGGATATATGTATATTTATAGCTGATTGACTTTGTTGTACAACAGAAAGTAACATAACATTGTAAAGCAATTATACTCCAATAAAGATATATTAAAAAAAGATGAAATAAAAGTGGGGACAGTACTACTAACCTCACGGAGATAAAAAGGGTTATAAGAGAACACTATGGACAATTGTACACTGACAAATTAGATAACCTAGCTGAAATAAACTACCAAAACTGACTCAAAAGGAAATAGAAAATCATAACAGATTTGGAAGATTAGGAAGTATTATCAGTAATGAAAAATTTTCCAAGAAAGAAAAATCCAGGGTCAGATGGCTTCTCTGGGTGAATTCTACCAAACAGTTAAAGATTAACAACAATCCTCCTCAAACTCTTCTGAAAATAGAAAGGAAAAAGCACTTTCTAAACCTTTGTATGAGGCCAGCATTAACCTGATACCAAGCCAGTCAAAGACTGATGTAGAGGAAAACTATAGACCAATATCTCTTATAAATCCAAAACCCTCTTGACAGAATACTAACAACACTGAATCTGACAGTGGATAAAAAGGATTGTGCACCATGAGTACATGGGACTTATGCCAAGAATGCAGAGTGGTTCAGCATAAGAAAATCAATCAATATAATACAGTATGTAATACAATGAAAGAAAAAAAAATATATTATCATCTCAATTGATGCAGAAAAAGCATTTGACAAAACTGAACACCGTTTTACTATTTTTTTAAAGTCTTTTTTGTGTGTGAATTCTAGGTATCCTTTTTCAAAAAATTTATTTATTTATTTATTTATTTTTGGCTGCTTTGGGTCTTCAATGGTGTGCGCAGGCTTTCTCTAGTTGTGGCGAGTGGGGTCCACTCTTCATTGTGGTGTGTGGGTTTCTCATTGCGGTGGCTTCTCTTGTTGTGGAGCACAGGCTCTAGGCAGGTGGACTTCACTAATTGTGGCATGCAGGCTCAGTAGTTGTGGCTTGCGGTCTCTATAGTGCAGGCTCAGTAGTTTTGACACATGGGCTTATCTGCTCTGCAGCATGTAGGATCTTCCTGGACCAGGGATTGAACCCATGTCCCCTGCATTAGCAGGCAGATTCTTAACCACTGCACCACCAGGGAAGTCCAACACTCTTTTACTGTTCAAAATATTCAGAAAACTAGAAATAGAACATGGTAAAGGGAATTTATGAAAAACCCCCAGCTGAGGCTTCCTCTGGGAAGAGTGTTTGCAGCAGAAATGCCTTGGGCCTGAGTCCATGGTTCTCTGAGCCACCCATGGGGCTTGGTGAATCCCAACCGACCCTCTCCTTGTGCCTCCATAGGACCTGCAGTTACTGCCTGAACATACCTGAGACCACTTAGCGCACCCTGCAGGCTCCAGCTGTGCCCTGTTTGCCCCATTCCACCCACCCAAACCAAGCCCCACCCAAGGCCTGCAGGCAACCCCTGGTAAAGCAAGAAAATAAATACTTGCTGGTTACTCAGAGAAGTCCACTGTCAGATAGTTTTTACATTCAGTCCTCTATAGTTTGGGAAATACTGACCTATATTCAAGTGATCTAATTCTTTCCTCAGCTGTGACCAGTCTACAGTTCAGCTCATCCAAGTTGTTTACAAATATAAATTCCCCTCTGAACACTGCTTTCACTGTTTCCCATAACTTCTGATGGTGGAGTAGAAGCTCACCTCCTCTATGGGCACAGCAAAATCACAACTAACTGCTGAACAACCATCAATAAAAAAGACTGGAACCTACCAAAAAAGATATTCTACATCCAAAGACATAAAGAAGAAACCAAAACGAGTTGGTAGGAGAGGCACACTCATTATATAATCAAATCCTATACCCCCCAGGTGGGCAACACACAAACTGGAGAATAATTATATTGCAGAAGTTCTCCCACAGGAGGGAGTGAGAGTCCTGAGCCCCACATCAGGCTCCCCAGCCTGGTGGCACTGCATTGAGAAAATGAGCCCCCAGAGCATCTGGCTTTGAAGGCCAGCAGGGCTTAACTGCAGGAGCTCCACAGGACAGGGAGAAACAGAGACTCCACTTTTAAAGGGTATACACAAAATCTCATGCACACCAGAACCCAGGAGAAAAGCAGTAAATTCACAGGAGCCTGGGCCAAACCTACCTGCTTGTCTTGGAGGGTCTCCTGGGGAGGCAAGGGGGAGCTATGGTTCACCATGGGGACATAGACACTGATGGCAAAAATATCAGGGAGTATTCATCTGCATGAATTCTTGCTAGAGGCTGACATCTTGCTTGGGTCGTTAGCACTGGTCCAATGCAACAGCCTGTAGGCTCAGTGCTGGGATGCCTCAGGTCATGCAACCAGCAGAGCAGGAGCACAGCTCCACCCATCAGCAGGAAAGCTGCCTAAAGACTTCCTGAGACCACAGACACCTCTAGATACACCCCTTGACATGGTCCTGCCCATCAGAGGGCCAAGATCCAGCTCCACCCAAAAGAGAGCAGGCACCAGTCCCTCCCACCAGGAAGCCTGCACAAACCTCTAGACCAGCCTCACCCACCAGGGTACAGACACCAGAAGCAAGAAAACTAAAATCCCACAGCTAGTGGAACTGAGTCTGCAAACACAAGTCAGAACCTACCTGGGGACCCGCTGGTCCCTGGCCCTTGAGTGAAGAGAGGGGAGTGTACTTCTGGGACACATAGGACATCCTTAGAGAGGGCCACTTCTCAAAGGTCAAGAAACGTAACTAACCTTCCACATACATAAAAATACAAATAGAAATTTAAACAAAATGAAAGGGCAAAGGAATATGTTCCAGATGAAGGAACAAGATAAAACAGCAGAAGAACAGCTAAGTGACATGGAGAGAGGTAATCTACCTGAGAAAAAGTTCAGAGTAATGATCATAAAGGTGATCCAAGAGCTTGGGAAAAGAATGGATGTACAGAGTGAGAGGTTACAAGAAATTTTTAACAAAGAGAAAATATAAAGAACAACCTAAGAGAGTTGAAGAGTACAATAACTGAAATGAAAAATACACTGTAAGAAATCAATAGAAGAATAAATGAGGCAGAAGAACATATAAGTGACATGGAAGACAGAGTGGTGGAAATCACTGCCACAGAACAGCATAAAGAAGAAAATAATGAAAAGAAATGAGGACAGTTTAAGAGGCCTCTGGAACAACATCAAACGCACCAATATTCACATTATAGGGGTCCCAGAAGGAGAAGAGAGAGAGAAAGGGCCTGAGATAATATTTGAAGAAATAATAGTTGAAAACTTCGCTAACATGGGAAAAGAAACAGTCACCGAAGTCCAAGAAGTGCAGAGAGTCCCATAGAGGATTAATCCAAGGAGGGACATGCTGAGAAACATAGTAATAAAGTTGACAAAAATTAAATATGGAGAGGGCTTCCCTGCTGACGCAGTGGTTGAGAGTCCGCTTGCTGATGCAGGGGACATGGCTTTGTGCCCCGGTCCAGGAAGATCCCACATGCCATGGAGTGGCTGGGCCCGTGAGCCATGGCCACTGAGCCTGCACATCTGGAGCCTGTGCTCCGCAACATAAGAGGCCACAACAGTGAGAGGCCCGTGTACCGCAAAAAAAAAAAAAAAAAAAAAAAATTAAATTAAATATGGAGAGAAATTTTAAAAGCAACAAGGGAAAAGCAGCAAATAACATACAAGGTAATCCCCATAGGTTATCAGCTGATTTTTCAGCAGAAATTCTGTAGGCCAGAAGGGAGAGTCATGATATACTTAAATTGATGAAATGGAAAAACTTACAAACAAGAATACTCTATCCAACAAAGCTCTCATTCAGATTTGATGGAGAAATCAAAAGCTATATAGACAAACAAAACCTAAAAGAATTCAGCACCACCAAACTAGCCTTGGAACTTGTCTAGGTGGAAAAGAAAAGGCCACAACTAGAAACAAGAAAATTATGATGGGAAGCTCTAAAGGCAAACATAAAGTAAAGGTAGGAAACCATCCACACACAAATATGATATCTAAACCAGTAATTGTGAGAGGAGAGTACAAATGCAGGATATTTGAAATGCATTTGAAACTTAAAGATCAGCAACCTAAAACAATCATGTGTTTTATATAGACTGCTGTACCAACACCTTATGGTAACTGCAAACCAAAAATCTATAATGGATATACATACAAAACAGAAAAAGAAATCCAAACACAACACTAAAGATAGTCATCAAATCACAAGAGAATAGAACAAAAGAGGAAAGGAAAAAAAAAACCCTACAAAACCAAATCCAAAACAATTAACAAAATGGCAATAAGAACATACATATCAATAATTACTTTAAATGTAAATGGATTAAATGCTCCAACCAAAAGACATGGATTGGCTGAATGGATACAAAAACAAGAGCCATATATATGCTGCCTACAATAGACCCACTTCAGATCTAGGGACACATACAGACTGAAAGCAAGGGGATGGAAAAAGTTATTCCATGCAAGTGGAAGTAAAAGAAAGCTGGAGTAGAAATACTCGTATCAAACAAAATAGACTGTAGGGGGGGACCTTGAAGATGGCGGAAGAGTAAGACGCAGAGATCACCTTCCTCCCCACAGATACACCAGAAATACATCTACAGGTGGAACAACTCCTACAGAGCACCTACTGAAGGCTGGCAGAAGACCTCAGACCTCCCAAAAGGCAAGAAACTCCCCACGTACCTGGGTAGGGCAAAAGAAAAAAAAAAAAAAAACAGAGACAAAAGAATAGGGACGGCACCTGCACCAGTGGGAGGGAGCTGTGAAGGAGGAAAAGTTTCCACACACTAGGAAGCCCCTTCGTGGGCAGAGACTGCGGGAGGCGGAGAGGGGAGCTTCGAAGCCGCGGAGGAATGCACAGCAACGGGTGCGGAGGGCAAAGCGGGGAGATTCCCGCACAGAGGATCGGTGCCGACCGTCACTCACCAGCCCGAGAGGCTTGTCTGCTCACCCGCCGGGGCGGGCAGGGCTGCGAGCTGAGGCTCTGAGGCTCGGGTTTCGGTTTCGGACGGAGCGGAGCGCAGGGAGAGGACTGGGGTTGGCGGCTTGAACATAGCCTGAAGTGGTTAGTGCACCACGGCTAGCCGGGAGGGAGTCCGGGGAAAAGTCTGCACCTGCCAAAGAGGCAAGAGACTTTTTCTTCCCTCTTTGTTTCCTGGTGCGTGAGGAGAGGGGTTTAAGAACGCTGCTTAAAGGAACTCCAGAGACGGGCGCGAGCCGCGGCTAAAAGCGCGGACCCCAGAGACGGGCGGGAGACGCTAAGGCTGCTGCTGCCGCCACCAAGGGGCCTGTGTGCGAGCACAGGTCACTCTCCACACCGCCCCTCCCGGGAGCCTGTGCAGCCCGCCACTGCCAGGGTCCCGGGATCCAGGGACAACTTCCCCGGGAGAACGCACGGCGGGCCTCAGGCTGGTGCAAATTCACGCCGGCCTTTGCCGCCACAGGCCCGCCCCGCACTCCGTGCCCCTCCCTCCCCGCCGGCCTGAGTGCGCCAGAGCCCCCGAATCAGCGGCTCCTTTAACCCCGTCCTGTCTGAGCAAAAAACAGACGCCCTCCAGCGACCTACACGCAGAGGCAGGGCCAAATCCAAAGCTGAGCCCCGGTGAGCTGTGAGAACAAAGAAGAGAAAGGGAAATCTCTCCCAGCAGCCTCAGAAGCAGCGGATTAAAGCTCCACAATCAACTTGATATACCCTGCATCTGTGGAATACCTGAATAGACAACCAATCATCCCAAATTAAGGAAGTGGACTTTAGGAGCAAGATCTATGATTTTTTCCCCTTTTCCTCTTTTTGTGAATGTGTATGTGTATGCTTCTGTGTGAGATCTTGTCTGTATAGTCTTGCTTCCACCATTTGTCCTAGGGTTCTATCCGTCCATGGTTTTTTAAAAAAATTTTTTCTTAATAATTAATTTTAATTTTAATAACGTTATTATACTTTACCTTTGTTCTTTCTTTCTTTCTTTCTTTCTTCCCTTCCTTCCTTCCTTCCCTCCTTTAGACAACGAATCATCCCAAATTGAGGAGGTGGTCTCTGAGAGCAAGATTTATGATTTTTCCCCCTTTACCTCTTTTAGTGAGGGTGTATGTGTATGCTTCTGTGTAAGATTTTGTCTGTATAGCTTTGCTTCCAACATTTGTCCTAAGGTTCTATCCATCCCTTTTTTTTTTCTAAATAAGAATTTTTTAATTCAATAACTTTATTATACTTTATTTTATTTTTACTGTATCTTCTTTCTTTCTTTTTTCCTTCTTTCCCTCCTTCCTTCCCTCCTCCCTCCCTCCTTTCTTTCCTTCTTGCCTTCTTTCCTTCTTTGCTCCTTTCTTTCTTTCTTTCTTCCTTCCCTCCTTTCCTTCTTTCTTTCCTCATACTTCTACTAATTCCCTCTACTTTTTCTCCCTTTTATTCTGAGCCGTGTGGATGAAAGGCTCTTGGTGCTCCAGCCAGGAGTCAGGGCTCTGCCTCTGAGGTGGGAGAGCCAACTTCAGGACACTGATCAACAAGAGACCTCCCAGCTCCACATAATATCAAATGGCGAAAATCTCCCAGAGACCTCCATCTTAACACAAGCACCCAGCTTCACTCAATGACCAGCAAGCCACAGTGCTGGACAACCTATGCCAAACAACTAGCAAAACAGGAACACAACCCCACCCATTAGCAGAGAGGCTGCCTAAAATCATAATAAGGCCACAGACACCCCAAAACACACCACCAGATGTGAACCTGCCCATTAGAGGACAAGATCCAGCCTCATCCACCACAACACAGGCACTAGTCCCCTCCACCAGGAAGCCTACACAACCCACTGAACCAACCTTAGCCACTGGAGACAGACATCAAAAACAGCGGGAACTACGAACCTGCAGTCTGCAAAAAGGAGACCCCAAACACAGTAAGATAAGCAAAATGAAAAGACAGAAAAACACACAGCAGATAAAGGAGCAAGATAAAAATGCACCAAACCTAACAAATGAAGAGGAAATAGGCAGTCTACCTGAAAAAGAATTCAGAATAATGGTAGTAAGGATGATCCGAAATATTGGAAATAGAATGGACAAAATGCAAGAAACAGTTAACAAGGACCTAGAAGAAATAAAGATGAAACAAGCAATGATGAACAACACAATAAATGAAATTAAAAGTACTCTAGATGGGATCAATAGCAGAATAACTGAGGCAGAAGAACGGATAAGTGACCTGGAAGATAAAATAGTGGAAATAACTACTGCAGAGCAGAATAAAGAAAAAAGAATGAAAAGAACTGAGGACAGTCTCAGACAACATTAAATACACCAACATTCGAATTATAGGGATTCCAGAAGAAGAAGAGAAAAAGAAAGGGACTGAGAAAATATTTGAAGAGATTATAGTTGAAAACTTCCCTAATATGGGAAAGGAAATAGTTAATGAAGTCCAGGAAACACAGAGAGTCCCATACAGGATAAATCCAAGGAAAAACATGCCAAGACACATATTAATCAAACTGTCAAAAATTAAATACAAAGAAAGCATATTAAAAGCAGCAAGGGAAAAACAACAAATAACACATAAGGGAATCCCCATAAGGTTAACAGCTGATCTCTCAGCAGAAACCCTACAAGCCAGAAGGGAGTGGCAGGACATACTGAAAGTGATGAAGGAGAACAACCTGCAGCCAAGACTACTCTACCCAGCAAGGATCTCATTCAGATTTGATGGAGAAATTAAAACCTTTACAGACAAGCAAAAGCTGAGAGAGTTCAGCACCACCAAACCAGCTTTACAACAAATGCTAAAGGATCTTCTCTAGGCAAGAAACACAAGAGAAGGAAAAGACCTATAATAATGAACCCAAAACAATTTAGAAAATGGGAATAGGAACATACATATCGATAATTACCTTAAATGTAAATGGACTAAATGCTCCCACCAAAAGACACAGATTGGCTCAATGGATACAAAAACAAGACCCTTATATATGCTGTCTACAGGAGACCCACTTCAGACCTAGAGACACATACAGACTGAAAGCACGGGGATGGAAAAAGATATTCCATGCAAATGGAAACCAAAAGAAAGCTGGAGTAGCAATTCTCATATCAGACAAAATAGACTTTAAAATAAGGACTATTAAAAGAGACAAAGAAGGACACTACATAATGATCAAGGGATCGATCCAAGAAGAAGATATAACAATTGTAAATATTTATGCACCCAACATAGGAGCACCTCAATACATAAGGCAAATACTAACAGCCATAAAAGGGGAAATCGACAGTAACACATTCATAGTAGGGGACTTAAACACCCCACTTTCACCCATGGACAGATCATCCAAAATGAAAATAAATAAGGAAACACAAGCTTTAAATGATATATTAAACAAGATGGACTTAATTGATATTTATAGGACACTCCATCCAAAAAACAACAGAATACACATTTTTCTCAAGTGCTCATGGAACATTCTCCAGGATAGATCATATCTTGGGTCACAAATCAAGCCTTGGTAAATTTAAGAAAATTGAAATTGTATCAAGTATCTTTTCGGACAACAATGCCATGAGACTAGATATCAATTCGAGAAAAAGATCTGTAAAAACTACAAACACATGGAGGCTAAACAATACACTACTTAATAATGAAGTGATCACTGATGAAATCAAAGAGGAAATAAAAAAATACCTAGAAACAAATGACAATGGAGACACAACGACCCAAAATCTATGGAATGCAGCAAGAGCAGTTCTAAGGGGGAAGTTTATAGCAATACAAGCCCACCTTAAGAAGCAGGAAACATCTCGAATAAACAACCTAGCCTTGCACCTCAAGCAATTAGAGAAAGAAGAACAAAAAAACCCCAAAGCTAGCAGAAGGAAAGAAATCATAAAAATCAGATCAGAAATAAATGAAAAAGAAATGAAGGAAACAATAGCAAAGATCAATAAAACTAAAAGCTGGATCTTTGAGAAGATAAACAAAATAGATAAACCACAAGCCAGACTCATCAAGAAAAAAAGGGGGAAGACTCAAATCAATAGAATTAGAAATGAAAAAGGAGAGGTAACAACTGACACTGCAGAAATAAAAAAGATCATGAGAGATTACTACAAGCAACTCTATACCAATAAAATGGACAATCTGGAAGAAATGGACAAATTCTTAGAAATGCACAACCTGCCAAGACTGAATCAGGAAGAAATAGAAAATATGAACAGACCAATCACAAGCACTGAAATTGAAACTGTGATTAAAAATCTTCCAACAAACAAAAGCCCAGGACCAGATGGCTTCACAGGCGAATTCTATCAAACATTTAGAGAAGAGCTATCACCTATCCTTCTCAAACTCTTCCAAAATATAGCAGAGGGAGGAACACTCCCAAATTCCTTCTACGAGGCCACCATCACCTTGATACCAAAACCAGAAAAGAATGTCACAAAGAAAGAAAACTACAGGCCAATACCACTGATGAACATAGATGCAAAAATCCTCAACAAAATACTAGCAAACAGAATCCAACAGCACATTAAAAGGATCATACACCATGATCTAGTGGGGTTTATTCCAGGAATGCAAGGATTCTTCAATATACGCAAATCTATCAATGTGATAAACCATATTAACAAATTGAAGGAGAAAAACCATATGATCATCTCAATAGATGCAGAGAAAGCTTTTGACAAAATTTAACACCCACTTATGATAAAAACCCTGCAGAAAGTAGGCATAGAGGGAACTTTCCTCAACATAATAAAGGCCATATATGACAAGCCCACAGCAAACATCATCCTCAATGGTGAAAAACTGAAAGCATTTCCACTAAGATCAGGAACAAGACAAGGTTGCCCACTCTCACCACTCTTATTCAACATAGTTTTGGAAGTTTTAGCCACAGCAATCAGAGAAGAAAAGGAAATAAAAGGAATCCAAATCAGAAAAGAAGAAGTAAAGCTGTCACTGTTTGCAGATGACATGATCTTATACATAGAGAATCCTAAAGATGCTACCAGAAAACTACTAGAGCTAATCAGTGAATTTGGTGAAGTGGCAGGATACAAAATTAATGCACAGAAATCTCTGGAATTCCTATATACTAATGATGAAAAATCTGAAAGTGAAATCAAGAAAACACTCCCATTTACCATTGCAATAAAAAGAATAAAATATCTAGGAATAAACCTACCTAAGGAGACAAAAGACTGCAGAAAATTATAAGACACTGATGAAAGAAATTAAAGATGATACAACTAGATGGAGAGATATACCATGTCCTTGGATTGGAAGAATCAACATTGTGAAAATGACTCTACTACCCAAAGCAATCTATAGATTCAATGCAATCCCTATCAAACTACCACTGGCGTTTTTCACAGAAGTAGAACAAAAAATTTCACAATTTGTATGGAAACACAAAAGACCCCGAATAGCCAAAGCAATCTTGAGAATGAAAAAAGGAGCTGGAGGAATCAGGCTCCCTGACTTCAGACTATACTACAAAGCTACAGTAATCAAGACAGTATGGTACTGGCACAAAAACAGAAAGATAGATCAATGGAACAGGATAGAAAGCCCAGAGATAAACCCACACACTTATGGTCACCTTATCTTTGATAAAGGAGGCAGAAATGTACAGTGGAGAAAGGACAACCTCTTCAATAAGTGGTGCTGGGAAAACTGAACAGGTACATTTAAAAGTATGAAATTAGAACACTTCTTAACACCATAAAAAAAATAAGCTCAAAATGGATTAAAGACCTCAATGTAAGGCCAGACACTATAAAACTCTTAGAGGAAAACATAGGCAGAACACTCTGTGACATAAATCACAGCAAGATCCTTTTTGACCCACGTCCTAGGGAAATAGAAATAAAAACAAAAATAAACAAATGGGACCTATTGAAACTGGAAAGGTTTTGCACAGCAAAGGAAACCATAAACAAGAGAAAAAGACAACCCTCAGAATGGGAGAAAATATTTGCAAATGAAGCAACTGATAGAGGATTAATCTCCAAAATTTACAAGTGGCTCATTCAGCTCAATATCAGAAAAACAAAAAACCCAATCCAAAAATAGGCAGAAGACCAAAATAGACATTTCTCCAAAGAAGATATACAGATTGCCAACAAACACATGAAAGGATGCTCAACATCATTAATCATTAGAGAAATGCAAATCAAAACTACAATGAGATATCATCTCATTCAGGTCAGAAAGGCCATTATCATAAAATCTACAAACAATAAATTCTGGAGAGGGTGTGGAGAAAAGGGAAGCCTCTTGAACTGTTGGTGGGAATGTAAGTTGATACAGCCACTATGGAGAACAGTATGGAGTTTCCTTTAAAAACTACAAGTAGAACTATCATAGGACCCAGCAATCCCACTACTGGGCATATACCCTGAGAAAATCATAATTCAAAAAGAGTCATGTACCAAAATGTTCATTGCAGCTCTATTTACAGTTGCCAGGACATGGAAGCAACCTAAGGGTCCATCAACAGATGAATGGAGAAAGAAGATGTGGCACATATATACAATGGAATATTACTCAGCCATAAAAAGAAATGAAATTGAGTTATTTGTAGTGAGGTGGATGAATCTAGTGTCTGTCATCCAGAGTGAAGTAAGTCAGAAAGAGAAAAACAAATACTGTATGCTAACACATATATATGGAACCTAAGGGAAAAAAATGGTCATGAAGAACCTAGGGGCAACACGGGAATAAAGACACAGACCTACTAGAGAATGGACTTGAGGATATGGGGAGGGAGAGGGGTAAGCTGTGACAAAGTGAGAGAGTGGCATGGACATATATGCACTACCAAACGTAAAATAGATAGCTAGTGGGAAGCAGCCGCATAGCACAGGGAGATCAGCTCAGCGCTTTGTGACCACCTAGAGAGGTTGGATAGGGAGGGTGGGAGGGAGGGAGATGCAAGAGGGAACAGATATGGGAACATATGTATATGTATAACTGATTCACTTTGTTATAAAGCAGAAACTAACACACCATTGTAAAGCAATTATACTCCAATAAAGATGTTAAATAAAAAAGAAACCAAAGATGACACAAATAGATGGAAAGATATACCATGTTCTTGGACTGGAAGAATCAATATTGTCAAAATGATTACCCACGGTTATCTACAGATTCAAAGCAATCCATATCAAATTACCATGGCGTTTTTCACAGATGTAGTACAAAAAAATTTTACATTTGTATGAAAACACAAAAGACCCCAAATAGCCAAAGCAATCCTGAGAAAGAAAAATGGAGCTGGAAGAATCAGTCATCTGGTGAGTTTGAGTTGAAGCCAGAGCTTATTTACTATTCCCCAAATCCTAGGGCCCTTAAAAATTACACTAAATCTACTCTGCTTATGTTCTATAAATGGAACAACAAAGCCTGGATGACAACACAACTATTTACCCCACGGTTTACTGAATATTTTAAGCCCACGGTTGAAACCCACCACTCAGAAAGAAAAGATTCTTCTCAAAATATTATTGCTCATTGACAATACATCTGGTCACCCCTGAGCTCTGATAGAGATGTAGAATGAGATTAATATTGTTTTCATGCCTTTAACACAACATCCATTCTGCAGCCCATGGAACAAGGAGTAATTTGAACTTTCAAGTCTTATTATTTAATAAGTACGTCTTGCAAGTCTATAGTTGCCATAAATAGTGATTCCTCTGATGGATTTGGGCAAAGTAAGTCGAAAACCTTCTGAAAAGTATTCACCATTTTAGATGCTATTAAGAATATTTGTGATTCACGGGAAGATGTCAAAATATCAACATTAACAATAGTTTGGAAGAAGTTGATTCCAACCCTATGGATGACTTGGAGAGCTTCAAGATTTTAGTGGAGGAAGTCACTGCAGATGTGGCAGAAATAGGAAGAGAATTAAAATTATAAGTGGAGGCTGAATATGTGATTGAATCACTGCAATCTCATGGTAAAACTTTAATGGAGGAAGAGTTGTTTCATGTGGATGAGCAAGGAAAGTGGTTTCTTGAGATGGAATCTATTCCTGGTAAAGATGCTGTGAAGATTGTTGAAATGACAACAGAGGATTAAGAATATTACATATTACATAAACTTAGTTGATAAGGCAGTGGCAGGGTTTGAGAGGATTGATTCCAATTTTTAAAGAATCTCTACTCCAAGTAAAATGCTATCATTGCATGCTACAGAGAAATCATTTGTGAAAGGAAGTCAATGAATGTGGCAAACGTCATCTTGCCTTATTTTAAGAAACTACCACAGCCATCCCCAAACTTCGGCAAACACCACCCTGATTGGTCAGCAGCCATCAACATCAAGGCAAAAGCCTCCACCAGCAAAAAGATTATGACTTGCTGAAGGCTGATGATGTTTAGCATTTTTTAGCAATAAGGATTTTTTTTTTTTTTTTTTGTGGTACGCGGGCCTCTCACTGTTGTGGCCTCTCCCGTTGCGGAGCACAGGCTCCAGACGCGCAGGGTCAGCGGCCATGGCTCATGGGCCCAGCCACTCTGTGGCATGTGGGATCTTCCTGGACCGGGGCACGAACCCGTATCCCCTGCATCGGCAGCCAGACTTTCAACCACTGCGCCACCAGGGAAGCCCAGCGATAAGGTATTTTTTAATGAAGGTATGTACATTGTTTTGACATAATGCTATTACACACTTAATAGATTACAGTATGGGGTGAACAAAACTTTTATATGTACTGGAAAACCAAAAAAAGTTGTGTGACTTGCTTTCCTGCAATATTCACTTTATTGCAGTGGTCTGGAACCAAACCTGTGATATCTCTGAGGTACACCTCAGGTGTGTGGCAGAGGTTCAACTTCAATTTTTTGCAAGTGGATAACCAGTTTGATATGTAGATCTCTATGGCAGGTGGTACTTGGGCAGAGACTGAATGAAAAGTGTGATAAAGCAATGTTGATATCTACCAGGCAGAGGAGACAGCAATTGGAGACTTCAGGTACAGACAGATGACACAAATTAATCAAGGAGTGAATATAGGTGCTTCTGCAGAAATACAGTATAGATATCTCTGAAAAATCTTCTGTTGAGTAAAAATTCAGACCAAAAAAAAAAAACTGGAGTTATGGGAAGAATAGGATTTGAACAGAACACTCAAACCTTAGCAGGTTTGGAACAATCCTAATAAAAAACAGCATAATTTAAAAGACATAATTAGTTATTAGATACCTATATATGCACACGCATGAGAGAGAGAGAGAAAGTGAGAGAGAGAGAGAATTTCTCCTATTAAGAAAGGTGAAAGTGGGAGTTCCCTGGTGGTCTAGTGGTTAGGATTCAGCACTTTCACTGCTGTGGCCAGGGTTCAATTCCTGGCCAGGGAACTGTGATTCCATAAGCCGTGTGGTGTGACCCAAAAAAAAAAAAGGAGGGGGTGAAAGTACGTTGGATAAAGAGAAATTGATGAAGGTTTGATGCCACTGAGTCATGAAGACTCAGAAGTGTTTCTGAGAGAGAAAGCATGTGGCCACACTGAGTTAGGAGAGAGATTGTGAGAATTAAAGGCATATCAGGAACAGTCCTATTTTCTCCAATTGCACTGCTCTCAGCTGTGTTGGTTTACCTTCACTCAGAATCCTCTTAGTTAAGACTAACATATTAATGTGCTAGAGGAAAAAATCTCCTATGAACCAAGAAACCTTCCACATCACACTAAACTGATCCATAATACAGGAGCACCTGTTGCAGCAGAACATATTCTTCACAAAAATTCAAAATAGACAAAGAAAACATCTTACAATATATTTTATAATATATTATAAAATATATTATATATATTTTATATAATATAAATATTAATAATTACCTAGGACAAGAAATAAAATTTACATCTAAACCAAGGAGCACAAATACAAAAATCCTTGTCAAACATTTGCAAGCTGAAGAACATAAAAATATCATTATCAAGACTGGTTTGTCCCAGAAATGCACTTTAGCAGATTAAGGGCTTAGGAAATTATTAATGTAATTCACGGCATTAACAGATTAAAGGAAAAAACATTATCTAAATGGATGTGAAAAAGCATTTGAGAATATCCAATATTCATTCATAATTTTAAAAACATAGTAATCTATGGATCTTCTTTAACCTGATAAAATTATCTACCAACATCCTCCAGAAAAAATTGTATTCAGTGATGAGTCATTTCAAGTGTTTATTTCCTTTAAAACCAGAAGAAGACAATACAGTTGATCCTTAACAATACAGGGTTTAGGGACACTGACCCCCTTCACATGTATAACTTTATGTTTAACGACTGACCTGCATCCACAGATTGAACCAACCACAGACTGTGTAGTTCTGTAGTACGAATTCACTGAAAAAAAAAGTCTGTGTATAAGTGGGCCCATGATTTCAAAGCTGTGTTGTTCAAGGGTCAACTGTAATTCCAATTATCACCCCCTGTAGGGGGCCCTAGTCAGTGCAAGAAAAATAAGCATAATAATCTAATTAAAAAATATACAACTATCGGGGAGCATCCGGGCACTTCCGCAGCCAAGTGGTGATCCTGGCGATGGCAGCAGCTGTGGTGGAAGCAGTTGAGGAGCTCCCACGCCTGGGACCAGGAGGGGGGAAGGCAAAAGGGGGGCGAGGCCATAAGCCTGAGCCACAGCAGGGTGGGTCCCGAGGGAGGTGGAGTGGGAAGCAATCTTGTGGGTGGAAGAGAGCAGAGAGCGGGGCTTGTTGAGTCTCTAGTGCATTCACCTGGCCAGCCGGGGCTCCAGAGATGCATCTGCATTAGGTACTCACCGGAGCTGTCAACCCTGGAGACAACTGCTATTCCATGGGCAGCCTTGAGGATGTCCCCTTTACGGAGAGAGGAGCCTGAACAAAGATGGTGGAGTAGAAGCATGTGCTCTCACTCCCTCTTCTGAGAACACCAGAATCACAAATAGCTGCTGGACAATCATCAACAGGAAGACACTGCAACTCATGAAAAAAGATACCCCACATCCAAAGACAAAGCAGAAGCCACAATGAGAAGGTAGGAGGGGCGCAATCACAGTAAAATCAAATCCCATAACAGCTGGGTGGGTGACTCACAGACTGGAGAACACTTATACCACAGAAGTCCACTCACTGGAGTGAAGGTTCTGAGCTCCACAACAGGCTTCCCAACCTGGGGGTCTGACAACAGGAGGAGGAATTCCTAGATAATCAGACTTTGAAGGCTAATGGGGTTTGATTGCAGGACTTTGACAGGACTAGGGGAAACAGAGACTCCACTCTTGGAGGGTACAAACAAAGTAGTGTGCGCACTGGGACCCACGGGGAAGAAGCACTGACCCCATAGGAGACTGAACCAGACCTAACTGCTAGTGTTGGAGGGTATCCTGCAGAGATGGAGGGTGGCTGTGGCTCACTGTGGGGACAAGGACACTGGCACAAGAAGTTCTGGGAAGTACTCCTTGGCATGAGCCCCCCCAGACTCTGCCACTAGCCCCACCAAAGAGCCCAGGTCGGCTCCAGTGTTGGTTTGCTTCAGACCAAGCAACTAAAGGGAGGGAACCCAGCCCCACCCATCAGCAGTCAAGAGGATTAAAGTTTTACTGAGCTCTGCCCACCAGAGCAAGAGTCAGCTCTACCCACCACCAGTCCCTCCCATCAGGAAATTTGCACAAGCCTCTTAGATAGCCTCATCCACCAGAGGGCACATACACAGCAGAATCAAGAAGAACCACAATCCTGCAGCCTGTGGAACAAAAACCATATTCACAGAAAGATAGACAAGATGAAAAGGCAGAGGGCTATGTACCAGATGAAGGAACAAGATGAAACCCCAGAAAAACAACTAAATGAAGTGGAGATAGGCAAACTTCCAGAAAAAGAACTCAGAATAATGATAGTGAAGATGATCCAATCTCGGAAAAAGAATGGAGGCAAAGATCGAGAAGCTGCAAGAAATGTTTAACAAAGACCTAGAAGAATTAAAGAACAAACAAACAGAGATGAACAATACAATGACTGAAATGAAAACTACACTAGAAGGAATCAATAGCAGAATAACTGAGGCAGAAGAACGGATAAGTGACCTAGAGGACAAAATGGTGGAATTCACTGCTGTGGAACAGAATAAAGAAAAAAGAAAGAAAAGAAATGAAGACCGCCTAAGAGACATCTGGGACAACATTAAAGGCAACAACATTAGCATTATAGGGGTCCCAGAATGAGAAGAGAGAGGTGGGACCAGAGGAAATGTTTGAAGAGAATATAGTCAAAAACTTCCCTAACATGGGAAAGGAAATAGCCACCCAAGTCCAGGAAGTTCAGTGAATCCCATACAAGATAAACCCAAGGAGAAACAAGCTGAGACACATAGTAATCAAATTGGCAAAAATTAAAGACAAAGAAAAATTATTGAAAGCAGCAAGGGAAAAATGACAAATAACATTCAAGAGAACTCCCATAAGGTTAACAGCTGATTTCTCAGCAGAAATTCTACAAGCCAGAAGGGAGTGGCATGATATACTTAAAGTGATGAAAGGGAAGAACCTAAAACCAAGATTACTCTACCCAGCAAGGATCTCACTAAGGTTCGATAGAGAAATCAAAAGCTTTACAGACAAGCAAAAGGTAAGAGAATTCAGCACCACCAAAGCAGCTCTACAACAAATGCTAAAGGAATTTCTCTAAGTGGGAAACACAAGAGAAGAAAAGGACCTACAAAAACAAACCCAAAACAATTAAGACAATGGTCATAGGAACATAGATATCGATAATTACCTTAAATGTGAATGGATTAAATGCTCCAACCAAAAGACACAGGAGTGCTGAATGGATACAAAACAAGACCCATATATATGCTGTCTACAAGAGACCCACTTCAGACCTAGAGACACATACAGACTGTAAGTGAGGGGATAGAAAAAGATATTCCATGCAAATGGAAATCAAAAGAAAGCTGGAGTAGCAATGCTTATATCAGATAAAATAGACATTAAAATAAAGAATGTTACAAGAGACAAGGCAGGACACTACATAATGATCAAGGGATCAATCCAAGAAGAAGATATAACAATTATAAATATATATGCACCCCACATAGGAGCACCTCAATACATAAGGAAACTACTAACAGCCATAAAAGAGGAAATCGACAGTAACACAATAATAGTGGGAGACTTTAACACCTCACTTACACCAATGGACAGATCATCCAAAGTGAAAATAAATAAGGAAACACAAGCTTTAAATGACACAATAAACCAGATAGATTTAGATTTAATCAAAGAGGAATTCCAAAAATACCTAGAGACAAAAGACAATGAAAACACGACAATCCAAAACCTATGGGATGCAGCAAAAGCAGTTCTAAGAGGGAAGTTTATAGCTATACAAACCTACCTCAAGAAACAAGAAAAATCGCAAATAAACAATCTAACCTTACACCTAAAGGAGGTAGAGAAAGAGGAACCAAAAAACCCCAAAATTAGTAGAAGGAAAGAAATCATAAAGATCGGAGCAGAAATAAATGAAATAGAAACAAAGAAAATAATAGCAAAGATCAATAAAACTAAAAGCTGGGTCTTTGAGATGAAAAACAAAATTGATAAACCATTAGCCAGACTCATCACGAAAAAGAGGGAGAGGACTCAAGTCAATAAAATTAGAAATGAAAAAGGAGAACTTACAACAGACACCGCAGAAATACAAAGCATCCTAAGAGACTACTACAAGCAACTCTATGTCAATAGAATGGACAAACTGGAAGTAAAGGACAAATTCTTAGAAAGGTATAACCTTCCAAGACTGAACCAGGAAGAAATAGAAAATATAAACAGACCAATCACAAGTAATGAAATTGAAATTATGGTTAAAAATCTTCCAAAAAACAAAAGTCTAGGACCAGATGGCTTCACAGGTGAATTCTATCAAACATTTAGAGAAGAGCTAACACCTATCCTTCTCAAACTCTTCCAAAAATTTGCAGAGGAAGGAACACTCCCAAACTCATTCTATGAGGCCACCATCACCCTGATACCAAAAGCAGACAAAGATACTACAAAAAAAGAAAATTACAGACCAATATCGCTGATGAATATAGATGCAAAAATCCTCAACAAAATACTAGCAAACAGAATCCACCAACACATTAAAAGGATCATACACCATGGTCAAGTGGGATTTATCCCAGTGATGCAAAGATTCTTCAATATACGCAAATCAATAAATGTGATATCCTGTATTAACAAACTGAAGAAGAAAAACCATATGATCATCTCAATAGATGCAGGGAAAGCTTTTGACAAGATTCAACACCCATTTATGACAAAAACTCTCCAGCAAGTGGGCAGAGAGGGAGCCTACCTCAACATAATAAAGGCTATATATGACAAACCCACAGCAAACATCATTCTCAATGGTGAAAAAGTGAAAGCGTTTCCTCTGAGATCAGGAACAAGACAAGGATGTCCACTCTCACCACTATTATTCAACATAGTTTTGGAACTCCTAGCTATAGCAGTCAGAGAGGAAAAAGAAATAAAAGGAATCCAAATTGGAAAAGAAGAAGTAAAGCTGTCACTGTTTGCAGATGACATGATACTATACATAGATAACCCTAATGATGCCACCAGAAAACTACTACAACTAATCAATGAATTTGGTAAAGTAGCAGGATACAAAATTAATGCACAGAAATCTCTGTCATTCCTATACACTAATGATGAAAAATATGAAAGAGAAATTAAGGAAACACTCCCATTTACCATTGCAACAAAAAGAATAAAATACCTAGGAGTAAACCTACCTAGGGAGACAAAAGACCTGTATGCAGAAAACTACAAGACACTGATGAAAGAAATTAAAGATGATACCAGCAGATGGAGAGATATACCATGTTCTTGGTTTGGAAGAATCAATATTGTGAAAGTGACTATACTACCCAAAGCAATGTACAGATTCAATGCAATCCTTATCAAATTACCAATGACATTTTTTACAGAACTAGAACAAAAAATCTTAAAATTTGTATGGAGACAAAAAAGACCCCAAATAGCTAAGGCAGTCTTGAGGGAAGAAAATGGAGCTGGAGGAATCAGGCTCCCTGACTTCAGACTATCCTACAAAGCTACAGTAATCAAGACAATATGGTACTGGCACAAAATCAGAAACATAGATCAATGGAACAAGATAGAAATCCCAGAGATAAACCCACGTACCTATGGCCAACTAATCTATGACAAAGGAGGCAAGGATATACAATGGGGAAAAGACAGTCTCTTCAATAAGTGGTGCTGGGAAAACTGGACAGCTACATGTAAAAGAATGAAATTAGAGCACTCCCAAACAGCATACACAAGAATAAACTCAAAATGGATTAGAGACCTAAATGTAAGACCAGACACTATAAAACTCTTAGAGGAAAAGATAGGAAGAACACTCTTTGACATAAATCACAGCAAGATCTTTTTTGATCCACCTCCTAGAGTAAGTGAAATAAAAACAAAAACAAATGGGATCAAATGAAACTTCAAAGCTTTTGCACAGAAAAGGAAACCATTAACAAGACGAAAAGACAACCCTCAGAATGGGAGAAAATATTTGCAAACGAATCAAGGGACTAAGGATTAATCTCCAAAATATATAAACAGCTCATACAGCTCAATATTAAGAAAACAAACAACCCAATCCACAAACGGGCAGAAGACCAAAATAGACATTTCTCCAAAGAAGACATACAGATGGCCAAGAAGCACATGAAAAGCTGCTCAACATCACTAAATATTAGAGAAATGCAAATCAAATCTACAATGAGGTATCACCTCACACCAGTTAGAATGGGCATCATCAGAAAATCTACAAACAACAAATGTTGGAGAGGGTGTGGAGAAAAGGGAACCCTCTTGCACTGTTGGTGGGAATGTAAATTGATACAGCCACTATGGAGAACAGTATGGAGGTTCCTTAAAAAGCTAAAAATAGAATTACCATATTTTTCAGCAATCCCACTACTGGGAATATACCCAGAGAAAACCATAATTCAAAAAGATACATGCACCCCAATGTTCATTGCAGCACTATTTACAAGTGCCAGGTCATGGAAGCAACCTAAATGCCCATCGATAGACGAATGGATAAAGAAGTTGTGGTACAATGAATATTCTGCAGTGTAAATCATACCCTAGAACATAAAACAAAACTCAACAAAATAGAAAAAACATACAAAATATGTTCTCAAACCACAAAGGAATTGATTTAGAAATCAATAACAGATAGAATTTGGTAAGTTCATAAATATGTAGAAACTAAACAACACAATCCTAAATAACCAATGGCTCAAATAAGAAATCAAAAGGGAAATTAGAAAGTTTTTTTTTTGTGATACGTGGGCCTCTCACTATTGTGGCCTCTCCCGTTGCAGAGCACAGGCTCTGGACACGCAGGCTCAGCAGCCATGGCTCATGGGCCCAGCCGCTCCGCGGCATGTGGGATCTTTCCAGACCGGGGCACGAACCCGTGTCCCCTGCAACGGCAGGCGGACTCTCAACCACTGCGCCACCAGGGAAGCCCTAGAAAATATTTCAAACTGAGTAAAAGTGAAGACACAGCATGCCAAAATTTATCAGATGCAGCTAGAAGGACATTTATACTGGTAGATGCCTCCCTTAGAATAGAAGTAACATCTGAAATCAACAACCTTACTTTCCAAATTACGAAAATAGGAAACAAAGTGCAACCTAAACCTAAAACAAGCAAAATGAAGACAATAAAATAGGAAGTAATAGCTAACGGGATAGATTTCTCTTTGAGGTGAGTAAAACATTCTAAAATTGACTGTGGTGTTTGTAATTGTGCAATTTAAATGCATGAATTTTATGTTATGTAAATTATATTTCAATAAAGCTGTTTTTTAAAAAAACTTTAAAAAAGGAAGTTGTGGTACATATATACAATGGAATATTATTCAGCCAAAAAAAGGAATGAAATTGGGTCTTTTTTTGAGACGTGGATGGATCTAGAGACCGTCATACAAAGTGAAGTGAGTCAGAAAGAGAAAAACAAATATCATATATTAACGCATGTATGTGGAACTTAGAAAAATGGTACAGATGAACCAGTTTTCAGGGCAGAAATTGAGACACAGATGTAGAGAACAAACGTATGGACACTAAGGGGGGAAAGCCACAGTGGGGTGGGGGTGGGGGTGTGATGAATTGGGTGATTGGGATTGACATGTATACACTGATGTGTATAAAATTGATAACTAATAAGAAGAACCTGCTGTATAAAAAAATAAATTAAATAAAATTAAAAAAATACAACTCTCATCATTTATATATATGATTGTCTACTGTATTATTTGGGGTTCTCCATAGAAACAGAACATGACTATATTAAGAGGAATTAGCTCATGTGATTATGGGGGCTGAGAAGTCTCAAGATATACAATTGACAAGCTGGAGGACCGGGAGAGATGATGGTGTAATTTCAGTTCGATTTCAAAGGTTTGAGAACTAGGAGAGCCCATGGGAAAAATTCCAGAACAAAAACAAAGAACCTCAAGATCCAAAAACAGCCAATGTTTCAGTCTGAATCTGAAGGCAGGGAAAGACCAATCTTCCATCTTAAGACAGTCAGGCAGAAGTTCCTTGTTCATCATGGGAGAATCAGCCTTTTTCTTCTATTCTGGCCTTCAATTGATTGGATGAGGCCCACTCACATCATGCAGGGTAATCTACTTTACTCAGTCTGCCAATTCAAATGTTCATTTCATCTAGAAACACCTTCACAGACATACCCAGAATAATGTTTGACCAAATATCAGGGCACCCTATGGCCTATTCAAACTGAAACAATAAATTAACCACACTTTGTCAACTTGGCCCCCATATGCATCTCTTTAAACCATATTCAATCTCTAAATAAAGATAGTAACAAGGTCATACTTCTACCCCAAATGATACAAGTATCCTGCCTACAATCAAAAACTCACTAAGCCCTTCCACAAAAGAGTAGGTAATGTCCTTGAGGAATGTTTACTCTTCCTGATATCTTGTAACTTAAATACTATGATATAAAATCAATACATCTTATGTTACATGATAAGAGTATAAGATAAGGAAGAAAACATATTCATAACCAAAAAATGAACTCATAATATTACAGTCCTCATTTCTATAACTCTTCACTTGGTCATAGTTGGTATTTATAACAATCTTCTACTACCCATTTTGTATTCCCTTTGCTTTCAACCAGCACCTCAGCTGGTATCAGTTTCTGATGTGGTTGGGTGACCTAAACCTTCATTCCTAAAGGGTCTGGGCAATTAGTAATCCTGCCTGGATTTGCTTGTTGTAGTTTTCCACTGACCTTAATTGCAGGACACCATAATACTAAAGACATCCTAAGGGATCTCCTGTATTCCAGACATACCCTTCTTTATGTCCACTTGGAGTAACTGTTTAATTTCCCCTTGGTAGTCAGGATCAATCACCCAGCCAACATCATAACTCTTCTTTGCCTGATGATACAGAGTCATGAGGAACTCAAAGTGACCATCTTAACTTCCAGTTCAATGGAATCATTGTGTCTTCCGGTGAAAGTTTTCCTCCCTCTGGAACAAAGACCTCTAGTCCAGTAGAATGTAAGTTTGCAGGAACAGGAAGCAAAAAATTTGCTCGTGGGTTACTAGGGGTAATAGTGGAGGGTGCCACTATTTCCCATTTCCTCCCCTTGGTTCCTGGACCTGTGAATTTTGGCTATGGGAAAAACCGAACTGTATATTGGATGCTGATTCAGAGCATATACAGCCTTAGGGAGAAACTTGCCTCAGCGCTGCTAGGTATTCACCTAGTTGGCAATGTAACTAGATCTTCAAAAGGCCATTCTATCAAGCTGGCTACTTTAGGATTGTGAGAAATATGGTAAGACCAACAAATTCTATGAGCATGGGCCCATAGCCACACTTCACTTGCTGTGAAGTGAGTTCTTTGATCACAAACAATGCTGTGTGGAATACTATAATGGTGGATAAAGCATCAAACTACCTGATCACCATGGGAATGGTGCTATATCAAGGACTCAGTGTTGGCCTCTACTGCTGGCAGATAGGGCATTCAACAATGGCCATAGCCAGGTCGGGCTTGGTGAGTAGAAGTCCATGCTGCTGAGCCCACATGTAACCCCCATCTTTGCTACCATGACAACTTTGCTCATGAGCCCATTGGTTGACGACAGAGGTGGTTAGAGAAAGATACTGACTGGTTTCCACAGAACAGGTTACCTTATCCACTTGATTATTGAAATTCTCCTCTGCTGAAGTCACCCTTTGGTGAGAAATCACATGGACACAAATACCTTCACATTTTTTGCTCATTCAGAAAATATATCCATGTATCTCTTCCCCAGATTTCCTTGTCATCAATTTTCCAATCACGTTCCTTCCAATTCCCCGACCATCCAGCCAAACCAATGGCCACAGCCCACGAATAGGTATATAACCTCACATCTGGCCATTTCTTCTTCCAAACAAAGTGAACAACTAGGTGCACTGCTAAAGTTCTACAGGGAGGATTTCCCTTCACCTAAGTCCTTCAGGGATGTCCCAGAAAGGAGGAGTAGTGCTGCAACTATCCACTTCCAGTGATGCCCAGGACAGTATGGACTTAAGACATGCAGGTTGATGGTGAAGAGCAGAATAAAGAAGCGCTGCAGGATGTGGAAGATGAAAATCAGTGAGACATAAAAGCCAACAAGAGAAACCATCTCTGACCACCCCATACCTTCCCATCCCACCCCTATTGGAAATTCCCCCATTGTCACTGAGAACCACCAGATCTGACTTTTACATTTGGTCTCAGAATTTAGGTTCCTGCCCTGTTGTGTTTTTTGTTTGTTGGTTTGTTTTTTAAACAGTTTTCGAAAGTTCTTAAAGGCAAGGGTGAATTTCTGTGGATTTTACTGGTCCCAGTTTTTAGCTCTTTAAGACACTAACAGGACTGCATAGAGGCTTTTTCAGCTTTACTGTATTGTCTCCTGCCAGATGTGGCAAGATCACCATTAGAAATGGAAATTTTATTGAACAGTCAAAAGTGATTAGACTCCTAGGTGATGCAAGCATCTAAGAAAAAGGTTAATCACACTGTAGAGGCATAAGTGGTATCATTTTTACTTTTTCTAATTGTTTAAATTTAATTTGATACCAATGTTTAAAATTAATTGGATGTTAGCTTGAGGTGGTTAAAAGTCGTTTGGGGAGTCTGTTGTAATGGTTTTGCCGTAAGAAGTGTTTCAAACTCTGCTGAAATGTTGCTGAAAAGCATGGTGCTGGTAACAGTTCAATAATCCATGGCTGCTCATTCTTGCCTACTTTTACTTTCCCTCTGAAGCAGGTTAGCACTGAAGGTGGTATGGAAAAGCCTGCATGCATGTTCAATTCTTTGTTTCTTCTCCTTCCCTCTCCCCCCTGGGCCCCGCCCCTTCCTCACTCCTCAACCTCTTTTGTTAAGTATGTATGACTTGAAGCTAATTTGTATTACTGGATATCTGACTGGAGCCACAGATACAGAATCTGTTTTGTTCTTACTGAAACACTTCCAGTGATGCCTCCATATTGTGCAGAACCATCTGCAAACCAGGCCCAAATTTTCTTTTCCTTTGTCCACTGATCAGAGGGAACTCCCTATGAAGGCATGGGTGCAGGCTGTGTAGTAGGAGTGGCGACCATAGGACAACTGACAGAATAATGGATAAATAAATTGTAGTAAAGTCACACAATGGCATCCCAAAGAACAATGAAAATTAAGAACTTCAGTCACGTGTATTAAGATAGATGAAGCTTCCAAACAAGGCAATGAGAAAAACATTTAACTACGGGAGACTAGGCAGATATTTTAGGGATACGTATTTGTAATATTTGTTTTTAAAAAGCAATGGTATAATAAAAATGAATCCAGGAGAATGGTATCACTGGTGTGGGGGGAGGGGAGGAGGGGTGTTGATGGTTGGATTGAGAATGGAGGTAAAAAATAATGACAATAATAGTATAATAATGTCTAATACTTGTATAGTGTTTAAAATTTGCCAGTGTTCTAAGTGCTTTTTATTCTTTAGCTCATTTAATCCTCACAAGTCCATAGGTATTTACTAGTACTTTCTGCATTCTACAAAGGAGACCAAGATATGCTTCCGAACCATTGTACCAAATAATTCCTAAATTAAAAACAAATGAAACCATGGATAAAACATTGTCAGTATTTAATATCTTAAAGTAGAAAAATAGCAGCATAAGTTTGCTTTTGCTTTTGTTTCATTAATTTGGAAATGTAGAGGTAAATTCCAGGAGAAACAAGGGAACTTGAAAGAGGTTTCCTCTAGATGTGGTACTCCATTTTAGGAAGGAGCTGTATAGGGCCCTGCTTTTTGATGGTAAAAATTGCCCCTCCCATTTGACATATATACTATATGCATGCATTTTTTTGATAGAAAGAATTTACTGAAAAATATAATTAGAATAAAAATATGCGAGATCTAGCTGGTCTCTGAATGGTAAAGGTTTTTTTATGTTTTCCTCAATGGCATAAATGAAACAGAAAATATTGTGATACTTGAGTTACAAAAGTATTTTAAATTTCTGAATATCATGAAGGATTATAAGAAAAATTAAAAGCCTAATAAAATATTTGAATGATTCAGAAAATGAGAGAAACACAAAGGCCTTGTTAAGGAATAAAAAAAACAGGTAAGACCATGGCTCTCATAGAAATATAAAATGAATGCATGCCAAGGATTTTATTTAACTTATTAACTAATGAGGGAAAAAGTAAGATTTTAAAATCAACTCACAGGAAAATTCAAAGGACCACACATATATAGGCAAATCCAGAATGTGGAAATCTGGATCTACAAATAGATGCACAAAGTTTCTATTCATAGGAATGCAGAATCAATTGCACTCCCCAGACACAATTTATTTGCATTTCTGTAAATAAGAACAGCTTGCATTATTAACAATTTTTTACCACTTTCAGAACTGTGAAATGGCTGAAAGACAATGAAAGGCTTAAATAACCCAAAAGGACATTCAGTAAACTTTTTGGTCCATTTCAAAGTCTGTCTCATTTTTTTCTTATAGCTTACAGAGATAAGCAGGAAAAGAAAGGACTATTTTTTTTTTTTACAAAAAGGAAATATAAATGAAAATAAGAATATGAGAAAATGTTTTATAAATCAAAGAAATCCTAACTGTTCTATGAAAATATTTAAACACATATAATGCTCTTCTGCTTAAAATTAAAGCTAACTCCTTATATTGGGCCAGGACTCATTTTTAAAATAAATTTTTATTTTAGAATAGTTTAGATTTATAGAAAAGTTGCAAAAATAGTACAGTTACCATACAACTCAACCCATAGTATGAACATCTTGCATTCACACAATTAATGAACCAATATTGATAAATTATTATTAACTAAAGTTCATACTTTATTCAGAATAATTTCTTAAGTTTTTTCCATTCCAGGATCCCATCCATGACAAATTACACTTAGTTGTCATGTCCTCCTTAGGCTCCTTTTTGCTGTGACACTCTCAGACTTTCCTTATTTTTGATGATCTTGATAGTTTTGAGGAATACTGGTCAGGCATTTTGTAGAGTCTCCCCTTATTGTGATTTTTTGGATGTTTTTCTCATTGCTAGGCTGGGGTTATGGGTTTTTGGGAGGAAGACCACAGAGGTAAAGTGCTGTTTTCATTACATTGTTTCAAGGGTACATACTATCAACATAATTTACAACTATTGATGTTGACCTGAATCATCTGGCTGACATGTGTTGTCATGTTTCTCCACTGTCAAGTTATTCTTTTTTTTTCTTTAAACCTTCCTGTACTGTCCTCTTTGGAAGGAAGTTATGTTCCACTCCCTTGAAGACAGAGTTTCTATAATAACTGCATGATTTATCTATTCTCACCCATTTACTCATTTATTCAAACATTTTTTGTGTCTCTGGGGGTGAGACCAGGAAATGTGTTTCAATTAGTCCTCCAGATGATTCCTATGTGAGCTAAAATTTGAGAACAACTGAGATATTGGGGTTGTTAACTATAGCATAACTTCTTCTAAACAGACTGATGCAGGATCCAGTTTCTTTTTTTCTTTTCCATATGGTATCCAACTATCCAAATTCCATTCATTGAGTAGTTCATGCTTTCCTCAGTGATCTGCCATGCTAAAACTGTTATATATTAAGTGGCCAATTACACATAGGTATGTGTTTGGGCTCTTCAATTCATTTCACTCATCTGTTTATGTAATCTTGCAATAACACATGTCATAACTATTCTATCTTTATCATAAGGCTTGGTATCTTAGAGAGCAATTCCTCCCATATACTTCTATTTCATTATTGTCCTCACTATTCTTGACCCTACGCACGCTGATACAAATTTTAGTATCAACCTGTTAACTTCAGCAAACAACCTGTTGGGATTGCACTGAATTGGTAAATCTTTTGGGGGTAATTGAACATACTTACAATTTTTAGGTTTCTAATTTGTGAATATGGTCTCTCTCTCCATTTATTTAAATTTTTAAAATATCTGCCAATAAAGTTTTATAATTTTCTTCATCGAGGCCTTGAACATCTTTGTTAGATTTATTCTTAAGGACTGCATATTTTTGATGCTATTATAAATGGTGTCTCTTTTATTTCACTTTTTGATAGTTTGTGGCTGATATATAGGAAAACAAATTATTTTATATCAGTTTTACAGCTATCAATTTCACTAACTCATTAATTCTAATAATTATCAGTAGAATATGCTGGATTGTGTATATACAGAAGCATATCACCTACAAATAATGTGATTACTTTCATTAAATCCTTATGCCTTTATTTTTTTAACCACTCTTGATTGTTTATGATCTCTTAAAAACTCAAATAGAAGGGATGATACCAGAACCATTGTCCTATTCATGATCTCAAAAGGAAAATTTTTTTTCACTATTTCATCATTTGGAATGGTGGTAACGTGGAGGGATTTGAGAGAAATCCAGTATCAGATTGAGTTCCCTTCTATCCTAATTTGCTGCAAATTTTTATTATGAATGGTTGTTAAATTTCATGAAACTTTTGCATCTATTTAGACGACCATGTGATTTTTCTCCTTTCATTTTTTTAAAAGTGTGGGGCCCCTTAGGTAAGACTGGGCCCCCCTTAATTTTTAGAAAAAATACATATTAATTTATTTGGCTGCACTGGTTCCTAGTTGTGGCACGCGGGATCCCCGTTGCAGCATGCAGGATCTTTTAGTTGCGGCATGTGAGATCTTGTTCCCTGACCAGGGATCAAACCCAGGCCCCCTGCACTGGGAGCGCAGAGTTTTAACCACTGGACCATGAGGGAAGTCCCTTTCTCCTTTCATTTTTTAATATGAGTGATTATATTAATTGCTTTTTTTTCAGGGATGTACTCATTTTTAAAATTCAGGTTTATTGAAGCATAATTTACTTACAGTAGAATACACCTATTTTCAATGTTGTTTGTTGAATCTTGGCCTACAGTCATGTAATTGCCAGAAAAATCGAGATGTAGAACATTTACATCACCACAAAAAGTTCCCTTGTGCCCCTTGGCAGTCAATCCCTTCCTCCTCCTTCTACTCCCCGCACCAGGGAACCACTGATTTGATTTCTGTCCATATAGTTTTGCATTTTCTTGTTTGTTGTATAAAGGGAATTATACACTATGTATCCTTTTTCTGTCTTGCTTATTTCACTTAACATAATGCTTTTGAGATTCATCTACATTATTGCATGTAATGGTAGTGGTTTTTTTAAAGAAAAATGTATACCAAAATTTGTTTATTCATTTATCAGTGGGTGGACATTTGTGTTTCCAATTATGGGTTATTATGAATAAAGCTGCTGTAAATTTTTCATACAGATTTTTGTATGGACATATATTTTCATTTCTATTGAGTAACCTAGAAGTGAGATTGCTGAGTCATATGATAAGTGTATGTTCAACTTTATAGAAACTGACACACTGTTTTCCAAAGTATGAGAGCTCTAGTTGCCTCACATTTCACCAGCATTTTGTATTATCTTTAAAAAAATTATTTAAATAGCTTTAATAGGTGTATTGCTGCTGAAATTCAGTGGCTTAAAAAAACATAAATTTGTTCTCTTATAGTTCTGGAGGCCAGAAGTCCAAAAAAATTGTTTCACTGAGCCGAACTCACACTGACTCTAGATTAGAATCCATTTCCTTGCCTTTTCCGAATTATAGTGGCTGACTGCAACCTAGTGGTATACTGCAATCTTGCTAAGCTTACTTTCTAGTTCTAGTAACCTTTTCATAGATTCCATCAGATTTTCCTATAAAGAATATCATGTTGGTTGCAAATAAAGGTAGTTTTACTTTTTCCTTACCAACCTTGATGCCTTTTCTCTCTTTTTCTTGCCTTATTGCAGTGACTAGAACCTCCACTAAAATGACGAATAGAAGTAATGAGAGTGACATCCCTGTGTTGCTCCTGATTGTAGAGCATTTTGTCTTTTATCATCAAGCATGATGTTAGCTGTAAAACCTACTGTTAACATTGCAGATGAGGAAGCTCCTTTCTATTTCCAGTTTGGTGAGTGTTTTTAATCAGAAATGGATGTTGGGTTTTGCAAATGCTTTTATTGTGCCTTGACCTGAAAACTCTGTCAAAGAAGTAAGCTTGGACGGTTTTGTAGGGCTCTTCTCCTTTGTTTCTTGTCTCTCAGGAACCAATGTCCTTTGTCGCCTGATGTCTTGTGTCTAGAAAATATTATTTCATATATCTCATCTGTGTTTTTTGTTATTGCTGTTGTTTAAGGTGGGAAGATAACTCTAGTTCCTTTTACTCTGTCTTAGCCAGAAGCACAGGTAAACAGATTTTTCTGGCATCAGATGCATTTCAATCCATTGCAGTTAATATTCTTTTCTGATGTCCAAATTTTTCCATCTTTGTCCAACGGAAACTCTTCAAGTTGGTTCCTATGTCCTTTTGACATGACCCAGTAGTCATGGATAGTTTTCCAGCTTTCAAGCACCAGACTTATTTTGTGAACTCCCTGTCTTGGATTTGTAATCAGCCATTTCTCTATGGAAACTTTTTTTTATTAAATGCTACTTAGAGACCATAATTTGTTATTGCTATTGGATTGTCATTCTTTCTAGTCCTTTACAGTAGATAGAGACAGGAAAAACCTTTTTTTTTGAGAACCAAACTTTGATTTCTGATATTTCCCAGTTCACATGTTAGGCAAAAGGCTTTTCCACTTAAGTTCTTTGAAGCAACATTTTAAAAAATCTCAATAAGATAATTGAGAGCCGGCCCTGGAGGTCTCCACCTTCTCCACAAGTCTTGCCTGGGCCCTGAGCCTCTGCACAGAATCCGGGTGGGGGTCTGGCACCAGGGCTGCCTAGCTGCTCTAGGTGGGGAGAAGAGCTGGGCTTTAGGGTGCCCTAGTTCTGAGCGCCCACCCACTGCCCTGGGACATGCCAGCCCATCCAACATTTCTGCGTTTGGAGGCGTGAACCTGAGACCTTGGGAGGTAGTACTGGCTAGGCTTTGAGTGGGCTTGGTGAGAGTGAAGAAACACCCTAAAGGAGAACTTTTCTACCAGGACCTAAGGCACCAGTGGCTTGGACCACAGGCCTCTTCCGAGAAACCTCAGCCAAGGAACAAATTAACACTTTAGTGGTTGGCAGTTTAACATCCTTATTGATTCTAGCTCATCAGTGCTTTTGTTTCCCCTCAACTACCTCCAAAATCCTGGAATGTATTTTTTGCTGTCTGCATCTCGTGGAGTAGTATTACTGATACCAACCTGGGTTCTTGAACTCTTTAATCAATGGAAATTTATGAGGCCAGATGAGAAATTCAGGCAAGGCTTTATTGGGACTGGTGGGACATGAGGGAGCAAAAACAAGTAACAGTTTCCCTTGCTCACACCCCAAGGGGTAGCAGGAGCAAGCTGGTTCCTTAAATGGAGTGAAGATGGGGCAGACCAGTGGGTCCAGCCAGAGGAGTGGCTTAGGTCGTCTGCCCACCCATTTGGTGGTGCTGTGTGCAGGGATCATGCACAGTACCCTGCTTTTGCTCAGGGAACCTCAGAAGTGGCTGTTAGTTTGTGCACTTTTTATAGTTTATTGTTCATAATTGCCCCAATTGCACAAGAGTGTTGTTATTTTTAGTCCCATTTAGTTTCTTTGTATTTTGTTGCTGGAGGAGACCTTTGTCCAGGTGCAAGTGCAAGCACTCCGGTAAAGGGTCCCAGGTCCCAGTCTATCTTATTACGGCCAGCATACTTAAGTACTAATATCAACAAGGAGACTTAGAACTGAAATTTAGAGTGCTAACTTAGTGATTTTATTTTCTATTACCATGTGTACGTGAGAACCTATACTTCCATATGTGGGAAAGTGAGGTTGGCAAGGTACGTACCAGGTATAGGACTATGAATATGCTGGATAAGATATGCTGAAGAATCTCCCACTGAAGTCTGATACAAGATTTTCATGTTAATTGTATATGTAAATACCCTCTTGCAGGGGAGACATATCATAGATCACTTTGCTTTGTCTTTAAGGAGCTGATGTTGTACTTAACATTCCAACCCTTAAAGCTCAAACAACACAAGTAGTTGTCACTTTGAAACTGAACTTTTTTATACTGTAATTGCAAGGCCAAAGGCTATGTAACAAACAATCTTGCATTTTCAGACACGAATTCTTTTATTTCTGTTAAACTGAATATACAATTTTTGTTTCCTAGGCAACCAAATTTGCTTATAACTACCATTTAATTTCTTGTTAACAGAACATAGTGAAAAGACAACTTTGATTGTAAAGATATAATTACTATAATAAATAAAGTAATTTATATTAAAAAAGAATGTTGAATGTAGTTTAAGATTACTCAGGGGAATCAAGATGGCAGAGGAGTAGGAGGACGGGGAGTTTACCTCTCCTCACATATGCATCAAGAATACATCCACAGGGACTTTCCTGGTGGCTCAGTGGATAAGAATCCACCTGCCAATGTAGGGGACACAGGTTCAATCCCTGGTCTGGGAAGATCCCACATGCCAAAGAGCAACTAAGCCTGTGTGCCACAACTACTGAGCCTGTGCTCTAGAGCCCACATGCCACAGTTAATGAGCCCGCGTGCTACAACTACTTCAGCCTGAGCTCCTAGAGCCCATGCTTCACAACAAGAGAAGCCACCATAATGAGAAGACTGTGCACCGCACAAAGAGTAGCCCCCACTTGCCACAACAAGAGAAAGCCTGCACGCAGCAACAAAGACCCAACACAGCCAAAAAAATAAAAATCAAATCAAATCTTTAAAGAATACAAGTGGAAAAAATACAGAGCACCTGCTGAACACTAGTAGAGGAAATTAGACACCTAAAAGGACAAGAAAGATCCTCGTGTAACTGAGTAGGATGAAAAAAAAGAAGAAGGGAAAAGGAAGAGGAAAGGAAGCAGGACGGAACCTCAACCCTGGGAGGGAGCTGAAGGAGAGGAGAGGTTCCCGCATCTTGGGAAGCCCCCTCACCAGCAGGGAGATCAGCTAGAACAGAAGAGGAGCTTTGGGGGCTCGGAGGAGAGCGCAGCAACCAATCTGTGGCAGGTAGGACAGAGTGAGACCTACACAGATGGTCTGTGCCACAGCCATGTGCGCCCCAACCTGAGACATGTGGCTGCTGGTGTGGACGGGGTCTGGGTGGTGGAAAACGGGGATTGGAGAGTAGACCCAGGGAAAGGACTGCTGTTGGCTGTACAGAGATAGACTGAGGGTACAGGAGTGAGGAGCTCTGCAACCAGGAATGCTCGTGGAGGAAGTCCAGACTGCCATAGAAGCGAAGTGCCATTGCTGAATGATGTGCAAAGGGCAGGGCTGCCATTGCAGCCTCTATCTCCATGCACTGGTCCCTGCCTCCTTGGACATTAGAAAGTGCTCCCACCAGGGCAGGCTCTCATGCCCCTGGCTGCCTCCTCCTCCTCCGCACCCCGCCCCCCGTAGGGTGGGCTTTTGTGCTCCAGGGCATACTTGGGAGTAGATGCCTGTGGGTGGCCCATATGCAGAGGTGGGGCTGAAACCACAGCTGAACCCCAGGGGCCATGCAACGAAGGAAGAAGAGCTGAAATCTCTCACAACTGTACAAATTGCAGATTTACACCCCCGCTACCGACTTTGTAAACTCAGCGCCTGCAGAACATCTGAACAGGCAATGAGTGCTCCCACAGCCAAGACAGGTCTAGCTTTAGTAGCTATGCACTTTGTGGGCACGTACATGCAGGGGTTGGGCCAGGCTAGAGTCTGAGTTGCCCCCACTCACCCAGAGCAGGTCTAGATCCATGACTACTGCAATCAGGGACCTGACTTCAGTGGGTCTATACTGGTGGTCTGCTGAAAACAACATCTGAGAGGCACCAGGACCAATTGCTGACATACTCACAGTTAAGATGGGGCCAAGAGCAGTGCCAACAACAGTGAAATCAGAGAGTTCACACAACAGGTGAAAGGTGACACAACAGAGCACACCCACAGGTGAACATCTCCAGAGGAGGAACACTCAGTGTCTTCTCTCCCAGTGGGAGTGCTCCAATCCCACCTACCTCACACCACAGATCAGAAACACAGCTATGAAACAGATCTGGGGTCCTCTACTCCAACAACTAGGGAGCGGACCCAGCCCCTGACAGGGCAGTGACAACCACAGAGCAAAAGGGAGGCCCTGCTCAATATCCAGTGCAGGCTCTGGTCACCGCAACATCATTTGCACCTCCTATCAAGGGGATAATGGCAGCATAAACTGAGGAAAGAGGTGGCAGACTTCTATACTAAAAACAGTCCTTGCACCAAAAAATATTAAACCCACACAGGCCACACAGGGATATTCTCACATAAAAATAGCCCTCCAAGAGTGCCTGATGGTCTGGTATTGGGGGGAAGAACCCCCAGAGCATTTAGCCTTGATGGCCAGTGGAGCTTTAGTGCAGGAGCCCCACAGGGCTGGGGGAAACAAAGACTCCACTCTTGGAGGGCACACACAGGTTTCATGTGCACTGGGACCAGCACAAAGCTGTACCTCCACAAGAACCTGAGCTAGACCTACCTAGGGGTTTTGGAGGGTCCCCCAGATAGGTAAGGGTCAGCTGTAGATCACTGTGGGGGCAAGTACACTGGTAGTAGAGGCCTCTGGGAATGTTGATCAGCCTGAGCTCTCCCAATTTGGCACCGAGGCCTGGCCCCACTCTACAACATGCAGACTCCAAGTGCTGGAAAGCTTCAGGTCATACAACCAATAAGATAGGAACACAGCCCCACCCAGCAGCAGACAGGCTGCCTAAAGTCATGCTGAGCTCATAGCCACCTCAAAACACACTCCTTTACATGGTCCCCCTCACCAGAGGGGAAAGACCCAGCTCCACCCACCAGAGGGCAGGCACCAGTCCCTCCAACCAGGATGCCTAAACAAGCCTCTGGACCAACCTCACCCACCAGGGGAAGACACAAGAAGCAAGAACTACAATCCTGCAGCCTGTGTAAAGGAGACCACAAACACAGAAAGTTGGACAAAATGAGACAACAGAGAAATGTGTTGCAGACAGTGGAACAAGAAAAAACCACAAGAACAACTAAATGAAGAGGAGATAGGCAATCTACCTGAAAAAGAATTCAGAGTAATGATAGTAAAGATGATTCAAAATCTCAGATAAAGAATGGAGTCACAGGTCTTCCCTGGTGGCACAGTGGTTGAGAGTCCACCTGCCAATGCGGGGGACACAAGTTCGTGCCCCGGTCTGGTAGGATTCCACATGCTGTGGGGCGGCTGGGCCCATGAGCCATGGCCGCTGAGCCTGTGCCTCCAGAGCCTGTGCTCCGCAATGGGAGAGGCCACAATAGTGAGAGGCCCGCGTACCGCAAAAAAAAAAAAAAAAGAAAAAAAAAGAATGGAGGCACAGACCAAGAAGATACAAGTAATGCTGAACAAACACGTAGAAGATTTAAAGAAAAAACAAACAGAGATGAATAGCACAATAACTGAAATGAAGAATGCACTAGAAGGAATCAATAGCAGAATAACTGAGGCAGAAGAACATATAAGTGACATGGAAGACAGAGTGGTGGAAATCACTGCCACAGAACAGAATGAAGAATGAAAAGAAATGAGGACAGTCTCAGGGACTTCTGGGACAACTTTAAACACACCAACATGAATCCAGGAGAATGGTTACCACTGGTGGCGGGGTGGTGGTGGTGGAGGGAGTGTTGGAGGATTGGATTGAGAATGGAGATTAAAAACATAATGGCAATAATAGTATAATAATGTCTAATATTTGTATAGTGGTTACATTTGCCGGGGCTCTAAATGCTTTTTGTACTTTAGATCATTTAATCCTCACAAGTCAATGGTAGTTACTAGTACTTTCTGCATTCTACAAAGAAGGATACCAAGTTATACTTCCTAACCATTGTACCAAATATTTCCTAAATTAAAAAAAATAGAAACAAATGAAACCATGGATAAAACATTAAGATATTTAATATCTTTTTTTTTTTTTTTTGCTGTATGCAGTCCTCTCACTGTTGTGGCCTCTCCTGCTGTGGAGCACAGGCTCTGGAGGCACAGGCTCAGCGGCCATGTCTCACGGGCCCAGCCGCTACACAGCATGTGGGATTCTCCCAGACCGGGACACAAACTCATGTCCCCTGCATCAGCAGGTGGACTCCCAACTTCTGCACCACCAGGGAAGCCTGAGATATTTAATATCTTAAAGTAGAAAAATAGCAACATAAGTTTGCTTTTGCTTTTGTTTTATTTAATTTGGAAATGTAGAGGTAAATTCCAGGAGAAACAAGGGAACTTGAACTTATAAGGGTCCCAGGAGAAGAAGAGAAAGGAAAAGGGCCTGAGAAAATATTTGAAGAGATTATAGCCAAAAAATTCCCTAACATGGGAGAGGAAACAGTCACCCAAGTCCAGGAAGCACAGAAAGTCTCATACAGGATAAACCCAAGGAGGAACACACTGAGACACATATTAATCAAACTCACAAAAATTAAATACAAAGAAAAATTATTAAAAGAAACAAAGGAAAAGCAACATACAAGGGAATCCCCGTAAAGTTATCGGCTGATTTTTCAGCAGAAACTACAGGCTGGAAGGGAGTGGCATTATATATTTAAAGTTATTAAAGGGAAAAACCCACAACCAAGAATACTCTACTCAGCAAGGTTCTCATTCAGATTTGAAGGAGAAATCAAAAGCTTTACAAACAAGCAAAAGCTAAGGGAATTCAGCACCACCAAACCAGGCTTACAACAAATGCTACAGGAACTTCTCTAAGCAAGAGGGAAAAAAAGAGGCCACAACTAGAAATAAGAAAATCACAAATGGGAAAGCTCATGAGTAAAGGCAAACATAAAGTAATAGTAGGGAATTATCATACACATATATGATATCAAAACAAGCAACCATGAAAAGAGGAGAGTACAAATACAGGAAATGGGAAATGCATTTGAAATTAAGAGACCAGCAACTCAAAACAGCCTTGTACATATACAGACTGCTATATCAAAACTTCATGGAAACTGCAAACAAAAAACAGCAATAGATACACACACAAAAAGAAAAAGCAACCCAAACACAGCACTAAAGATGGTCATCAAATCACAAGAGAAGAGAACAAAAGCAGACCAACAACAAAAAAATCCAAAACAATTGAGAAAATGGCAATAGGAACATACATACTGATAATTACCTTAAATATAAATGGATTAAATGCTCTAACCAAAAGACATAGATTGGCTGAATGGATACAAAAACAAGACCCATATATATGCTGTTTACAAAGAGACCCACTTCAGACCTAGGAACACATACTGACTGAAAGTGAGGGGATAGAAAAAGATATTCCTTGCAAATGGAAATCAAAAGAAAGCTGGAGTAGCAGTACTCATATCATAAAAAGTAGACTTTAAAATAGAGACTGTTACAAGAGACAAGGAAGGACACTACATAATGATCATGGGATCAAACCAAGAAGAAAATATAACAATTGTAAATATATATGCACCCAACATAGGAGTACTCAATATATAAGGCAAATGCTAACAGCCATAAACGGGGAAATGGACAGCAACACAATAATAGCAGGGAAATTTAACACCCCACTTACACCAATGGACAGATCATCCAGACAGAAAATCAGTAAGGAAAAACAAGCCTTAAATAACACATTAGATCAGATGGACTTAATTGCTATTTATAGAGCATTCCATCTGAAAGCAGCAGAATACACATTCTTCTCAAGTGCACATGGAACATTCTCCAGGATAGTTCACATCTTGGGTCACAAACCAAGCCTCAGTAAATTTAAGAAAACTGAAATCATATCAAGCAACTTTTCCAGCCACAATGCTATGAGATGAGAAATAAATTATAAGAAAAAACTATAAAAAACACAAGCACGTGGAGGCTAAACAATATGCTACTAAACAATCAATGGATCACTGAAGAAATCAAAGAGGAAATACCTAGAGGCAATTGAAAATGAAAACATGACAATCCAAAACCTATGGGGCACAGCAAAAGCAGCTCTAAGATGGGCGTTTATAGAAATACAATCTTATCTCAGGAAACAAGAAAAATCCCAAATAAACAGCCTAACCTTATACCTAATGTAACTAGAGAAAGAAGAACAAACTAAACCTAAAGTTAGTAGAAGGAAAGAAATCATAAAGATCAAAGCATAAATAGTTGAAATAGAGATGAAGAAAACAATAGAAAAGATCAATGAAACTACAAGCTGCTTCTTTGAAAAGATAAACAAAATTGATAAACCTTTAGCTAGACTCATAAGGAGATAAAGGGAGAGAGCTCAATTCAATAAAATTAGAAATGAAAAAGGAGAAGTTACAACTGATATCATAGAAATACAAGGATTATAAGAGACTACTACAAGCAACTATACACCAATAAACTGGACAACCTAGAAGAAATGGACAAATTCTTAGAAAGGTACAATCTCCCAAGACTGAACCAAAAAGAAATCGAAAATATGAACAGACAAATCACATGTATTAAAATCAAAACTGTGATTTTAAAACTTCCAACAAACAAAAGTCCAGGACCAGATTGCTTCACAGGCGAATTCTCTCAAACATTTAGAGAAGAGTTAATAGCTATCCTTCTGATACTCCAAAAAATTTCAGAGGAAGGAACACTACCAAGCTCATTCTATGAGGCCACCATATCCCAGATACCCAAACCAGAAAAAGATACCACAAAAGAAGAAAATTACAGGGCAACATCACTGATGAACATAAATGCAAAAATCCTCAAAAAAAATACAAGCAACCTGAATCCAACAACAAATCAAAAGGATCATATACCACGATCAAGTGGAATTTATCCCAGGAATGCAAGGATTCTTCAATATATGCAAATCAATCAATGAGATACACCACATTAAAAAATAATAAAAACCATATGATCATCTCAATAGCTTCAGAAAAAGCTTTTGACAAAATTCAAAACCCATTTATGATAAAAACTATCCAGAGAGCTGGCACAGAGGGAATATACCTCAACATAATAAAGGCCATATACAACAAACTCACAGCTCACATCATTCTCAGTGGTGAAAAACTGAAAGCATTTCCTCTAAGATCAGGAATAAGACAAAGATGTCCACTCTCACCACTTTTATTCAACTTAATTTTGGAGGTTCTAGCCACAGCAATCAGAAAAGAAAAAGAAATAAAAGGAGTCCAAATTGGAAAAGAAGAAGTAAAACTATCACTGTTTGCAGATGACATGATGCTCTACATAGAAAGTCCTACAGACACTACCAGAAAACTACTAGAGCTCATCAATGAATTTGGTAATGTTGCAGGATACAAAATTAATACACAGAAATCTGCTGCATTTCTATACACTAACAACAAAATATCAGAAATATAAATTAAGGAAACAATCCCATGTACCATCGCATCAAAAATAATAAAATAGCTAGGAATAAACCTACCTAAGGAGGCAAAAAACCTGTACTCTTAAGGCTGAGATGCTGATAAAAGAAATGAAAGATGACACAAATAGATGGAGAGATACACCATGTTCTTGGATGGGAAGAATCAATATTGTCAAAATAACTATCCTATCCAAAGCACTCTACAGATTCAATGCAATCTCTATCAAATTACCAATGACTTTTTCAACAGAATTAGAACAAAAATTTTACAATTTGTATGGAAACACAAAAGACCCCGAATAACCCATGCAAACCTGAGAAAGAAAAACGGAGCTGAAGGAATCAGACTCCCTGACTTCAGACTATACTACAAATCTACAGTAATCAAAAAAGTTTGTTACTGACACAAAAACAGAAATATTGATTAATGGAACACTATAGAAACTCCAGAGATAAACCCATGCACCTATGGTCAACTAATCTATGACAAAGGAGGCAAGAATATACAATGGAGAAAAGACAGCCTCTTCAATAAGTAGTGCTAGGAAAACTGAACAGCTACACGTAAAAGAATAAAATTAGAACACTCCCTAACACCATACACAAAAATAAACTCAAAATGTATTAAAGACCTAAATGTAAGGCCAGATACTATAAAACTCTTAGGGGAAAACATAGGCAGAACATTCTCTGACATAAATTGCAGGAATATCTTTTTTGATCCACCTCCTACAGTATGGAAAATAAAAACAAAAATAAATAAATGGGACCTAATGAAACTTAAAAGCTTTTGCACAGCAAAGGAACCCATAAACAAAAAGAAAAGACAACCCATAGAATGAGAGAAAACATTTGCTAATGAAGTGACAGACAAGGGAATTAATCTCCAAAATATACAAAGCACATCATGCAGCTCAATATATTAAAAAAAATGACCCAATCAAAAAATGGGCAGGGCTTCCCTGGTGGCGCAGTAGTTGAGAGTCTGCCTGTCGATGCAGGGGACACAGGTTCATGCCCCAGTCTGGGAAGATCCCACATGCTGCGGAGCGGCTAGGCCCGTGAGCCATGGCCGCTGAGCTTGCACGTCCGAGCCTGTGCTCCGCAAGGGGGGAGGCTACAACAGTGAGAGGCCTGCATACCGCCAAAAAAAAAAAAAGGACGATGATCTAGATGGACATTTCTCCAAAGAAGACATACAGATGGTCAAAAAGCACATGAAAAGATGCTCAACATCACTAATTATTAGAGAAATGCAAATCAAAACTACAAAGAGGTATCACCTCACAGTGGTGAGGATAGCCATCATCAAAAAATCTACAGACAGTAAGTGCTGAAGAGGGTGTGGAGAAAAGGGAACCCTCCTACGTTGTTGGTTGTAATGTAAATTGGTACAACCATTATGGAGAACAGTATGGAGGTTCCTTAAAAAACTAAAAATAGAGCTACCATATGATTCAGCAATCCCACTGCTGGGCATATATCTGGAGAATATACTTTGAAAAGTATACATGCTACTTTGAAAAGATACATGCTAAAGCAACTATACTCCAATGAAAATTAATTTTAAAAATATAAAATAAGATACGTGCACCCCAATGTTCATTGCAGTAGTATTTACAATAGCCAAGACATGGAAGCAACCTAAATATCCATCGACAGATGAATGGATAAAGAAAATGTGATATATTACTAAGCCATAAAAAAAAAGAATGAAGTAATGCCATTTGCAGCAACATGGATGGACCTAGAGATTGTCATACTGAGTGAAGTAAGTCAGTCAGAGAAAGACAAATATCATATGATATCGCCTATATGTGGAATCTAAAAAAAAAAAAAGGTACAAAATGAACTTATTTACGAACAGAAATAGAGTCACAGATGTAGAAAACAAACTTATGGGCTGAGGTGGTGGTGGCAGCGATGGCGGCTCTGGAGGCCAGAGTCCCGGTCCTGGTTTTGGCCCCAGCCCCACCATGGTGACACTCGCTGAGCTGCTGGTGCTCCTGGCTGCCATCCTGGCCATGGCCTTGGACTACTTCGTCAGCATTGACGTGCATGCAGAGGAGTGCTTCTTCGAGCGGGTCACCTCGGGCACCAAGATGGGCCTCAACTTCGAGGTGGCCGAGGGCATCTTCCTGGGCATTGACGTGGAGATTACAGGGTCTGATAATAAAGGAATTTATAAGGAAGACTGGGAGTCCAGTGGGAAATACACATTTGCTGCTCACATGGATGGAACATGTAAGTTTTGTTTCAGCAATAGGATGTCCACCATGACTCCAAAAATAGTGATGTTCACCATTGATATTGAGGAGGCGCCCAAAGGACAAAACATGGAAACAGAAGCTCACCAGAACAAGCTAGAAGAAATGATTAATGAGCTCACAGTGGCGATGACAGCTGTAAAGCATGAACAGGAATACATGGAAGTTCGGGAGAGAATACACAGAGCAATCAATGGCAGAACAAACAGCAGAGTGGTCCTTTGGTCCTTCTTTGAAGCTCTTGTTCTAGTTACCATGACATTGGGACAGATCTACTACCTGAAGAGATTTTGTGTGTGTGTGTGTGTGTGTGTGTGTGTGTGTGTGTATTTTCTTCTTTAATCTGTTAATGTGGTGAATCACATTATTTTTAGAGTTAAAATTATCTGTATTCTGGAAAAGCCCAACATGGTTATCATATATTATTACCATTTTTATGTATTGCTAGTTTGTGTGTCCTAATATATTTTTTTAATTTTTGAATTTTATTTAATTTTTTTTATACAGCAGGTTCTTATTAGTCATCAATTTTATACACATCAGTGTATACATGTCAATCCCAATCGTCCAATTCATCACCCCACCAACCCCACCCCACCGTGGATTTCCCCACTTAGTGTCCATACGTTTGTTCCCTACATCTGTGTCTCAATTTCTGCCCTGCAAACCAGTTCATCTGTACCATTTTTCTAGGTTCCACATGCATGCGTTAATATACAATATTTGTTTTTCTCTTTCTGACTTATTTCACTCTGTATGACAGTCTCTAGATTCAACCACTTCTCAACAAGTGACCCAATTTTGTTCCTTTTTATGGCTGAGTAATATTCCATTGTATATAAGTACCACAACTTCTTTATCCATTCGTCTGTTGATGGGCATTTAGGTTGCTTCCATGACCTGGCACTTGTAAATAGTGCTGCAATGAACATTGGGGTGAATGTGTCTTTTTGAATTATGGTTTTCTCTGGGTATATTCCCAGTAGTGGGATTGCTGAAAAATTTGGTAATTCTATTTTTAGCTTTTTAAGGAACCTCCATACTGTTCTCCATAGTGGCTGTATCAATTTAAATTCCCACCAACAGTGCAAGAGGGTTCCCTTTTCTCCACACCCTCTCCAACATTTGTTGTTTGTAGATTTTCTGATGATGCCCATTCTAACTGGTGTGAGGTGATACCTCATTGTAGTTTTGATTTGCATTTCTCTAATAATTAGTGATGTTGAGCAGCTTTTCATGTGCTTCTTGGCCATCTGTATGTCTTCTTTGGAGAAATGTCTATTTTGGGCTTCTGCCCATTTTTGGATTGGGTTGTTTGTTTTCTTAATATTGAGCTTCATGAGCTGTTTATATATTTTGGAGGTTAATGCTTTGTCCATTGATTCATTTGCAAATATTTTCTCCCATTCTGAGGGTTGCCTTTTCATCTCGTTTATGGTTTCCTTTGCTCTGTAAAAGCTTTGAAGTTTCATTTGGTCCCATTTGTTTATTTTTGTTACTCTAGGAGGAGGATCAAAAAAGATCTTGCTGGGATTTATGTGAAAGAGTGTTCTTCCTATCTTTTCCTGTAAGAATTTTGTAGTGTCCAGTCTTACAATTAGGTCTATAATCCATTTTGAGTTTATTTTTGTATATGGTGTTAGGGAGTGTTCTAATTTCATTCTTTTACATGTAGCTGTCCAGTTTTCCCAGCACCACTTATTGAGGAGACTGTCTTTTCTCCATTTTATATCCTTGCCTCTTTTGTCATAGATTAGTTGACCATAGGTGCATGGGTTTATCTCTGGGCTTTCTATCTTGTTCCATTGATCTATGTTTCTGTTTTTGTGCCAGTACCATATTGTCTTAATTACCGTAGCTTTGTAGGATAGTCTGAAGTCAGGGAGCCTGATTCCTCCAGCTCCGTTTTTTTCCCTCAAGACTGCTTTGGCTATTTGGGGTCTTTTGTGTCTCCATACAAATTTTAAGATTTTTTGTAATAGTTCTGTAAGAAAAAATGCCATTGGTAATTTGATAGGGATTGCATTGAATCTGTAGATTGCTTTGGGTAATATAGCCATTTTCACAATATTGATTCTTCCAATCAAAGAACATGGTATATCTCTCCATCTGCTGGTATCATCTTTAATTTTTTTCATCAGTGTCTTATAGTTTTCTGCATACAGGTCTTTTGTCTCCCTAGGTGGGTTTACTCCTAGGTATTTTATTCTTTTTGTTGCAATGGTAAATGGGAGTGTTTCCTTAATTTCTCTTTCAGATTTTTCATCATTAGTGTATAGGAATGACAGGGACTTCTGTGTATTAATTTTGTATCCTGCAACTTTACCAAATTCACTGATTAGCTCTAGTAGTTTTCTGGTGGCATCTTAGGATTCTTTATGTATAGTATCATGTCATCTGCAAACAGTGAAAGTTTTACTTATTTTCCAATTTGGATTTCTTTTTCTTCTCTGACTGCCATGGCTAGGACTTCCAAAACTATGTTGAATAATAGTGGTGAGAGTGGATATCCTTGTCTTGTTCCTGATCCTAGAGGAAATGCTTTCAGTTTTTCACCATTGAGAATGATGTTTGCTGTGGGTTTGTTGTATATGGCCTTTATTATGTTGAGGTAGGCTCCCTCTCTGCCTACTTTCTGGAGAGTTTTTATCATGAATGGGTGTTGAATTTTGTCAAAAGCTTTTCCTGTATCTATTGAGATGATCATATGGTTTTTCTTCTTCAATTTGTTAATATGGTGTATCACACTGATTGATTTGCATGTATTGAAGAATCCTTGCATCCCTGGCATAAATCCCACTTGACCATGGTGTATGATCCTTTAATGTGTTGTTGGATTCTGTTTGCTAGTATTTTGCTGAGGATTTTTGCATCTATATTCATCAGTGATATGGGTCTGTAATTTTCTTTTTTGGTAGTATCTTTGTCTGGTTTTGGTATCAGGGTGATGGCAGCCTCATAGAATGAGTTTGGGAGTGTTCCTTCCTCTGCAATTTTTTGGAAGAGTTTGAGAAGGATGGGTGTTAGCTCTTCTCTAAATGATTGATAGAATTCACCTGTGAAGCCATCTGGTCCTGGACTTTTGTTTGTTGGAAGATTTTTTTTTTTTTTTTTTTTGCGGTACGCGGGCCTCTCACTGTTGGGGCCTCTCCCGTTGCGGAGCACAGGCTCCAGTTGCACAGGCTCAGCAGCCATGGCTCACCGGCCTAGCCACTCCATGGCATGGGGGACCCTCCCGGACCGGGGCATGAACCCATGTCCTCTGCATCGACAGGCGGACTCTCAAACACTCTGCCACCAGGGAAGCCCTGTTGGAAGATATTTAATCACAGTTTCAATTTCATTACTTGTGATTGGTCTGTTTATATTTTCTATTTCTTCCTGGTTCAGTCTTGGAAGGTTATACATTTCTAAGAATTTATCCATTTCTTCCAGGTTGTCCATTCTATTGGCATAGAGTTGCTTGTAATAGTCTCTTAGGATGCTTTGTATTTCTTCAGTGTCTGCTGTAACTTCTCCTTTTTTTAATTTTATTGATTTGAGTCCTCTCCCTCTTTTTCATGATGAGTCTGGCTAATGGTTTATCAATTTTGTTAATCTCTTCAAAGAACCAGCTTTTAGTTTTATTGATCTTTGCTATTGTTTTCTTTGTTTCTATTTCATTTATTTCTCCTCTGATCTTTATGATTTCTTTCCTTCTACTAAGTTTGGGTTTTGTTTGTTCCTCTTTCTCTACCTCCTTTAGGTGTAAGGTTAGATTGTTTATTTGTGATTTTTCTTGTTTCTTGAGGTAGGCTTGTATAGCTATAAACTTCCCTCTTAGAACTGCTTTTGCTGTATCCCGTAGGTTTTGGATCATCGTGTTTTCATTGTCGTTTCTCTCTATGTATTTTTTGATTTCTTCTTTGATTTCTTCAGTGATCTCTTGGTTATTTGATAACGTATTATTTAGCCTCCATTTGTTTGTGTTTTTTATGTTTTTTTTGTTGTTGTTGTTGATTTTGTTTCTTGCGGTACGCGGGCCTCTTACTGTTATGGCCTACTCCCGTTGCGGAGCACAGGCTCCGGACGCGCAGGCTCAGCGGCCATGGCTCACGGGCCCAGCTGCTCTGTGGCATGTGGGATCTTCCCGGACCGGGGCAGGAACCCATGTCCCCTGCATCGGCAGGCGGACTCTCAACTGCTGCGCCACCAGGGAAGCCCTGTTTTTTATGTTTTGTTCCCTGTAACTGATTTCTAATCTCATAGCTTTGTGGTCAGAAAAGATATTTGATATGATTTAAATTTTATAAATTTACTGAGACTTGATTTGTTACCCAAGATGTGATCTATCCTGGAGAATGTTCCATGCACACTTGAGAAGAAAGTGTAATTTGCTGTTTTTGGATGGAATGTCCTATAAATATCAATTAAATCTATCTGGTCTATTGTGTCATTTAAAGCTTGTGTTTCCTTATTTATTTTCACTTTGGGTGATCTGTCCATTGGTGTCAGTGAGGTGTTAAAGTCCCTCACTATTATTATGTTACTGTCGATTTCCTCTTTTATGGCTGTTAGTAGTATCTTTATGTATTGAGGTGCTCCTATGTTGGGTGCATATATATTTATAATTGTTATATCTTCTTCTTGGATTGATCCCTTGATCATTATGTAGTGTCCTGCCTTGTCTCTTGTAACATTCTTTATTTTAAAGTCTATTTTATCTGATATGAGTATTGCTACTCCAGCTTTCTTTTGATTTCCATTTGCATGGAATATCTTTTTCTATCCCCTCACTTACAGTCTATGTGTCCCTAGGTCTGAAGTGGGTCTCTTGTAGACAGCATATATATGGGTCTTGTTTTTGTATCCATTCAGCACTCCTGTGTCTTTTGGTTGGATCATTTAATCCATTCACATTTAAGGTAATTATTGATATGTATGTTCCTATGACCATTGTCTTAATTGTTTTGGGTTTGTTTTTGTAGGTCCTTTTCTTCTCTTGTGTTTCCCACTTAGAGAAATTCCTTTAGCATTTGTTGTAGAGCTGCTTTGGTGATGCTGATTTCTCTTACCTTTTGTTTGTCTGTAAAGCTTTTGATTTCTCCATCAAACCTGAATGAGATCCTTTCTGGGTAGAGTAATCTTGGTTTTAGGTTCTTCCCTTTCATCACTTTAAGTATATCATGCCACTCCCTTCTGGCTTGTAGAATTTCTGCTGAGAAATCAGCTGTTAACCTTATGGGAGTTCCCTTGTATGTTATTTGTCATTTTTCCCTTGCTGCTTTCAATCATTTTTCTTTGTCTTATTTTTTGCCAATTTGATTACTCTGTGTCTCGGTGTGTTTCTCCTTGAGTTTATCTTCTATGGGACTCGCTGCATTTCCTGGACTTGGGTGGCTATTTCCTTCCCCATGTTAGGGAAGTTTTCAGCTATATTCTCTTGAAATATTTCCTCTGGTCCCATCTCTCTCTCTTCTCCTTCTGGGACCCCTATAATGCAAATGTTGTTGCATTTAATGTTGTCCCAGATGTCTCTTAGGCGGTCTTCATTTCTTTTCTTTCTTTTTTCTTTATTCTGTTCCACAGCAGTGAATTCCACCATTTTGTCTTCCAGGTCACTTATCCGTTCTTCTGCCTCAGTTATTCTGCTATTGATTCCTTCTAGTGTAGTTTTCATTTCAGTCATTGTATTGTTCATCTCTGTTTGTTTGTTCTTTAATTCTTCTAGGTCTTTGTTAAACATTTCTTGCAGCTTCTCAATCTTTGCCTCCATTCTTTTTCCAATGTCCTGGATCATCTTCACTGTCATTATTTTGAATTCTTTTTCTGGAAGGTTGACTGTCTCCACTTCATTTAATTGTTTTTCTGGGGTTTCATCTTGTTCCTTCATCTGGTACATAGCCCTCTCTCTGCCTTTTCATCTTGTCTATCTTTCTGTGAATGTGGTTTTTGTTCCACAGGCTGCAGGATTGTAGTTCTCCTTGATTCTGCTGTCTGCCCTCTGGTGGATGAGGCTATCTAAGAGGCTTGTGCAAGTTTCCTGATGGAAGGGACTGGTGGTGGACAGAGCTCAGTAAAACTTTAATCCACTTGACTGCTGATGGGTGGGGCTGGGTTCCCTCCCTGTTGGTTGTTTGGCCTGAGGCAACTCAACACTGGAGCCCATTCGGGCTCCTTTGTGGGGCCAATGACAGTCTCTTTGAAGGCTCACGCCATGTTGCACTTCCCAGAACTCCCGCTGCCATTGTCCCCATCTCCATGGTGAGCCACAGCCGCCTGCCCCCCGTCTTTGCAGGAGACCCCCCCAACACCAGCAGGCAGGCCTGACTCAGTCTCCCCTGGTGTCCCTGCTCCCCCTCCTGGGTCCCGATGCACACACGACTCTGTGTGTGCCCTCCAGGAATGGAGTCCCTGCCTCCTCCAGTCCTGTCGAAGTCCTGCAATCAAATCCCAGCAGCCTTCAAAGTCTGATTCTCTAGGAATTCCTTCTCCCATTGCTGGACCCCCAGGTTGGGAAGCCTGACGTGGGGCTCAGATACTTCATTCTATTTCGTGGACTTCTGTGGTACAAGTGTTCTGCAATCTGTGAGTCACCCACCCAGCAGTTATGGGACTCGACCCTACTGTGATTGCACCCCTCCCACCATCACACTGCGGTCTCTCCTCTGTCTCTGGATGTGGGGCATCTTCCCTGGTGAGCTCCAGTGTCCCACTGTCGATGATTGTCAAGCAGCCAGTTGTGATTCCGGTGCTCTCACAAGAGGGATTGAGAGCACATCCTTCCACTCCTGAAGAGACTTTTTTGAAGTCCAGAGGGTTGTTTATAAAGGCTTTTTCTAATGATCCCAAACTCATAATTCGCTGTTTACCAAACGTCTTGGTCGTAATAATGTCATTAGTTTCTATGTTTTTATTTTCTAAACTGTACATTCACAGATTATGTTTCTTTGTGATTAATATATATTGGGGAGAAACATTTTTTAGGAAAGTCATAGTGAAATTTGACATGTGATGGCATGATTTCATATTTGAATTCTTCCTCCATTATACAGGTCCTTCCAGAACTCAAGCACTGTAAGTGGAATATAGGTGCATAGTCCTTATTATATCTTCTTTCCTTTGTTTTTATAATAAATTGCAGTCTGGTCAGGATTGTACTTTACTGATAGTACTTTACTAAAAATGACTGCATTCTTGGGATCCCTAATCCTGCAGTTCAAGTCATTAAAGATTCATTTTGTTGAGTACTTATCAGAAACAACAATCTGAATCTTGACATTTTCTATCCAGCCTAATGGCAGAGCTGTGTGACTAGAGTATGCTACCAGGTTGGTACTTTTATACTTTGTCTATTTTGTTTTTGCTTTAAAGATAAGACTTAAACCAACAACTTTTTCCCCTTTAAAGTTTTACTTTGAACCTTAGAACTCAATCACCTCCACTTAAAATTGTTGACACAAGCAGCTAATAACCATTTTTTGGTTTCTGCCTAACCTTTTAAGAAGTTGCTATTAAAGCCAATTCTCTGGGTGTTGCAGTGAACGGTAGTTCTTTTTCTTTCTATGATGGCCTATCCACTTTCTCTACTCTTAGCATGGAGGAGGTATGCGTTCACATAATTGGAAAAATCTGGATTTCTGATGCCAAAGGGTTAAAAGCCTCTTGGATTTCTTTGCAGTGATATACAGCCACTATTTTATTTTTGATCAGTTGCATTTTGGCCATTGTTTAATTAGTGTACTGAGCATTACTGTCAGCACTAGGGTGTTTGTTTTTCTTGGGTCTTTCATTTTTGGCACATGTGAATTTTGTTTCGTATAAAACAAAATGACTTTCTCTTGGCCTCTGATGATGGGTTAAAATTAAAGAAGCATCTAGTTTTGGTGTGGCGATGATCCAGGATTATGTTGTGACTGATGTATATTAGTTACTTGTACATTTTTTTTGTATCTTTGCAAGGGGAAAACTACAAGTAACAAGTTTTATATAATTAATTTAAATCTGTTACAGTTTTTCATGTTCAGGATAAACAATTTTTCAACCTTGGGTGAAAATACTTGCAACAGTTTATGGTGACTGTGTTTTACCTTAGGACAACTGTTGCATGCAAATTTGTGTGCGTGTGTGTGTGTGTGTGTGTGTGTGTGAAAACACTTCAAAATTGAGTTAAAAGATGTAAATTTAAAATTGGTTGTGTATCTAATCTGCCCCAGGTCCAGTAAATAAACAATTCTTTTTAAAAACAAAAACAAAGTGAAACAAAAACGTATAGTTCCCATGGGGAAGGGGAGGATGGATAAATTAGGAGACAGGGATTGACATATACACATTACTATTTATAAAATAGATAACTAATAAAGACCTACTGTATAGCGCAGGTAACCCTAATCAATACTCTGTAATGACCTATATGGGAAAAGAATCTAAAGAAGAGTGGATATATGTATGTGTATAGCTGATTCACTTTGTTGTACACCTGAAACAACACAACATTGTAAATCAACTATACTCCAATAAAAATTATAAAAATAAATAAATAAGTAAGATTTGAACCTACAAATAAAAAGATTATGCAGTGGCTGGTTAGATATTCATATATTGATTTGCTTAGTGGGTTCTATTGAATATTTAACATACACATTTAAAGATTTTTAAAACTTATTTCTGAAATTATGTCATTCTCCTGAATAATCAAGAACACTAACCTGCTACCATATTCTCTTTGCCACTCTCTTTTGTAATATTTTGGGTTTTAATTGCATGATTAATTACCCTCACAATATGCCTCAACATTAATTTTGACTCAAATGTTTTACTGATTAATTTACTTACTTCATTTCCTTGTAATCCATACAAATTTTACTTTCTTTGATTTTGTAATGAATTATATTTGTAATTAATTCCATCAGAGCTATTCTAGGAACTATAATCTGTGTAAATACTTTTGTTACCCAACACAAGTTCATATGCCAAACAAACAGAAAAGTCGGAGTTTGGAGCAGAAAAAGGTTTATTGCAGGGCCATGCAAGGAGACATATGGCTCTGTTAGATGGCCTTTGTCTCTCAGGGCACATATCTGCTGCATGCCTTCCAAGATTATCAATTTCTGGTGTTCTGGTGATATTTTTCTAGAGTTGTGTGGTTTTTATTACTTTTCAAATTATACATGTGTTTTTATTATTTTAAAGAATATGAAGAGAAAAAAAGGAGGTAATTATGTGTATTCAGTCTGCCACCTTGTTTTTACTTTGTAAATCTCAATGCTGTCTTGCCAGTAATGGTTCATAATTGTTATTTTATTTTATATTTTATTGTGGTAAAATACATATAACATAAAATTTACCATTTTAATCATTTTTAAGTATATAGCTTAATAGCATTAAGCATATTTACATTGTTGTGCAATCATCACCACTAGTCACCTCCAGAAAATTTTCATTATCCCAAACTGAAACTCTGTACCCATTAAACAATAAATCCTCATTTCACTCTTCCTTCAACCATTGGTAACCACTATTCTACTTTCCTTCTATGAATCTGACTCTTCTAGATACCTCACATAGGTGGAATCATACAATTTTTGTCCTTTTGTGTCTGCCTTATTTTACTTTGCATGTCTTCAAGATTCATCCATGTTGTAGCATGTATTAGATTTTCCTTCATTTTATGGCTGAATAATACTTCATTGTACGGATAGACCACATTTTGTTTATCCATTCATCCATTCATTGACACTTCAGTTGTTTCTACCTTTTGACTACTGTGAATAATGTTGCCGTGAACATTAGTGTACAAATACCTGCTTGAGTCCTTGCTTTCAATTCTTTGGGGAATATACCTAGAAGTGGAATTGCTGGATTATATGGTAATTCTATTTTTAATTTTTTGAGGAACCGCCTGTCAACTACAAATTGGCACTTGCCATTGGCACTTGCCATCTACCTCTACAAGGTAGATGTGCTGCTGCAGCTGCTGACTTTCAACACCCCCTGAAAGGAATTCAGGGTGGAGAGCAGAAATGAGGCACTCTGTGCTCTGGGAAAAACTGGCAGAACATGTCTTCAGATAGTCAGATATTTTCAGGAGACAATTTTATGAGTCCAATTCTTGCATCTCCTAATATCTAGAAAAGCACTAAGCACCTTCATGGTGATGATTGCTCCTCGTGACTAGCAGAAACCTTCTGCAAAAAAATATGTGCTTGATTGCATGTACTCCCCCTTCACCAAAATCACAAATATACTGACCTCCCCCAATACCTCTTTGGAGCAGTTTCTCAGAGCTATCTGAAATGCTATCTCCCAGGCTATAGTCCTCATTTTGCCCCAAATAAAACTTGACTCACAACTTGCACGTTGTGCATTTTTTAAAGTCGACACGCCGTACTATTTTCCACAGCAGCTGCACCATTTTACATTGTCACCAGCAATTCACAAGGATTCAATTTCAACAAGTCCTCACCAACACTTGTTTTTTTCTGTATTATTTTGTTTTTGTCTTTGTTTGTTTTGATAGCAGCTATCCTAATGGGTGTAAAGTGATAGCTCATTGTGGTTTTGATTTGCATTTCCCTAATGGTTAGTAATGTGTATTGTTATCTTTTATCGATACATAACAACCTATTTTGTCCAACTTAACTATTTTTACTTTGAAATATACTTGTCTTTGTAACATTGTGATCCCAGATTTCTTTTACATATTATTTTTCCGGGTATATCTTAATTCATCTCTTTATTTTCTACCTTAAGGTACCCTTTGATTTTAGGTCTGTTTTTGTAAACCGTAATGGTGGATATTTTAAAAAGCATTCATTCAACACTTATTGAATACGTATTATTTGGTATGTACAGTGCCAGACAATGAGGATGCAGTTGTAAAGAAGGGAAGTACAGTCAATACTGGAAGACAAGCTTTACAATTTAAAGGAACCCTTTTAAAAGAAGTAATGAGTGTCATGAAAAGGGCAATACTAGGTCTATGTTTTTGTTTTTACCCAATGTGTCAGTTAAAAAATATATCTTTTATCATAGGCTACAAAATTTAGACAATTTTTTTAATTCAAAAATTTGTTAGATTCTAAGTTTTCTCAATAACCAATAAGGAGCAGGAAACGTCTAGTCGTCCACATTTTCTATTACATATTCACTTTCCCTCCTACCATCATTGTCATCATAATTATGAATAAAAAGGGTGCGCGAGAGGACATGTGGTTACAGCAGAGGCTCCAACTTCCTCTGCCTTCTAGCAAGACTGCTTTTTCTAGCAAGACTCTAGCCTTCCCACCGTTGGCCCTTCTCGTACCCCGTAGAGTGCCGTAGAGTGCAGACGTCTGGGAAGTATAGTTCGAAAGGAAAAGCTCTGCGATTCTCCTTTGCGCACGCGCATTTTTGTCCGGCGGCCTGGCGGCGGCGGCGGCGACAACAAATATCCCTGCTCTAGGTGTTCCCCTTGCCTGCAGTAAGGGCCGCAGCTTCGAGTCCCCGTCCTGGCGAGCCCAGGTACAGACTGCCGGTGAGAATGGGCCCGGGGTGTGCGCCTCCTACGGCGGGGCCAGGACAGAAGGCCAGCCGCGGCGCGAGCCCCAGCTCTGGGCGTGCTAGCCCAGGCGGCCTTGGCAGGTGAACGCAGCCCGAGGAGGGGGCGTTGCCCGGGGAGTCTCCCCGCCCGACAGCTGGGCCTATGCCTGGGGCAAGGCTCCTGGAGAAACGGCACTCGAAAAGAGATTGCAGCAAGCTGTGCCTTGTTTTCAGGGTTCGTGAACCCTGGGGCGGTTTTCACCTTTTTCCGTTGGTTGGTTTTTTCCCCCCTAGAGTTTAAACTTTATGTTTATCCGTTTTGGCCAACCTTGTTTTTTGACATTGTTCTAGAGTGAATCCTAAGTGATTTAACTGTTTACTTTTTTGTTTAGAGTAATTTTGTACGCTTGCAAAGTTACTTCCCTTTTCTCTAAATTTTAAATTCATTTCTAGCCAACGAAGCTATTTCTTCTAAGTCTTGTATTTTTGGGGGCGTGGGAGTAGGGAAGGTGGATAGGTAATGTTTCCTTTTACGTTTAAGGAGCTTTGATAACTCTTTCTTCGAAAGGAAACACAGTTTCCAAAACACAGCTAATTTTTGGTTGACTATTTCTGAAAAGGACATCAATTCTTAAAATGACTTTTGAAGAATTATTATATCATAATTACTGTAGCTCAAAGTACCTAAATGCAGGTGTGTGGAATATTTATGTCATTTCTCAATGATTAAACATTTCTGTGAGCCCGGTGTGACTGCCCTTTACACTGTTAATGCATATCAGATAGTTCTAAGCCCTTAGTTTGATTCCTCTTTATTCATAAACCACTGGCTGAAAGGTAGCAGGCCCAGTGACTGGCAGTCTTCTTACTGCCCACTCCTGGTTTTGGTGGTCAAGCACAGGGCCCCTCCCACTCAGGAATGCCTAGGCTTCCAGGTTCCTTCTGGTTTCCTTCTGCAAGGTGCTCAGTGTGTGGAGACTTCTCAACCTAGCCTAACCCTGATGAGGACGGGAGTGCAGACAGGATGGAGAGACCTCACAGTTTCTTTCAACGTTTCAGGTGCCTTCCCCAAGAGGAGCAGCAGGAGGGAGACATGGCCACAAGATTGTTGCCAGCCCAGGCTCTGGTATGTGAAGGCTTCTTTCTTGAACTACCTTCTGGGTTCAGAGGTGGAGAACATGCTTCATCCATTGTTGAGCTTTTCTAGGTAATGAAGCCCATTGAGGGACTAGAAGGCCTGGTAGTTGAGGAACTTCAGAAAGAAGGTGTTTCCTTTGCTGCAGGGCCAGTCTCATTTTGAATTTTCTACGTAACAGTTAGTGCTTGTTGACTAGGAAATGAATGGGCCCACAGGCCCCATGCCAGTGCCACACCCAGAGCTTTGTGTGGGATCCAGGTCTGTTTTGCCGTGGGGAGGGTAGAGACATGGGGGAGTCAGATCTTTCCATAATGCTAGGAAATCGAAGAGGAAGGTCTCTATCCTCAAGGTATTGAGAACCAGTCTACTCCAGTAATACCTGGTGAGGGTCCAGGTGATTTTCTAAGAAGATCCTAGAAAGAAGACCTCTGAGTCAGCAGGTGTGGTCAGGGATACTCCCTCCTATTGTGCGATTTTGCACATGCAAGCAGGATTAGGCTTGTACAGATGGTGAAAGGAAAAGAAGTCGCAATTTGGGCAGTGGTTTGCGGGGACAGATTCGGGAAGTGAGCCTTCCCTGAAGTGGGAAGCATCTGGTCCACAGTGATTTTTTTCCCTTCTTTGCCCTTTCAGTTGGGGAACTATAATTAAAAACATAATCTCTTCCCAACCCAGGAAACCTTTCCACAAAGGTAGAAGAGAAAGAAAACACTTTTATTATTGAATAAACATTAAGCCAGATGTAATGTGCATCACAGGCAATCCACTAAAGAGAGTGCAAAGACAGAAAACTCATTCTTATATAGGTAAGTGCTATAACCCAATTTCGCAATTTGGAAATTTGTCAGGTGACAAGTTAGGCCCATCTCCTCCCAGGAATTGGGAATGTTGGCGCATTCAAAGAAATGGTTGCCAGGTCCTTGAGGAAACAGTCCTGAGTTGTGAGACTGACAGATGGTTTATTTAGCTATTAAAAAGATTTACATACATTTGGTAAGGATGAAGAAAGAAATTCAGAAAGAAAATGGAGATTGGAGTGGGAGTCTTCTCACTTATTTCCAACAGCCTCTTAGTTTTGTTTTTGCCCTTATCAGTCAGAGAACATCCCTGGCCTTGTGATCTCCTTTCTGGGTTTTGGGGATAAAGAGAAAGTGTGGAAGTATTTCTGCCTCTAGAAATGTGTCCTAAGGAAATAGACTTTGCACACTTTTTTGTGATGTGCAGGGATGCTCAATCCAGAATTTTTAGGGTTACAAAAATGGAAACAACCTAAATGCCCACCAGTAGCTTAGTTACCTAAATGCCCACCAGTAGATTAGTTAAGTAAACCATCTAATAATCTATAAGTAATCTATACAGTGAGATGCTGGGCAGCAAATAAAAAATGTTGTTAGATAAAGTTACCTGTGTAACATTTTATTTTTGTTTAAACTTAGAGCCATATTATCATGTAAAAGTCTGAAAGAACATACAGCAAGAAGTTAATAAACCTTGTTTCTAGTGGTAGAAAGTTAGATTAACATTCCTTTTTCTTTTGCTTATTCCTAATTTGCTTAAAAAAAAAGATTCTTAATAATAAAAGAAAGGGGCCACTACTTTAAAAGAGGTGACTTGTGATGCAGTGAAGCAGGAGATGTTACTGAAGGCAAGTTCGTGTCCCTGATGCACAGTGAGGCAAAACTAACCAAAACGTCGGAGTTTGGAGTGGAAAAGGTTTATTGCAGGGCCAAGCACGGAGAAAGGATGGCTTGTTAAAAAAAACTTGAACTCCCTGACTGTTTTCGGGGATAAGTTTTTTTAGGGAAAATTTGGGGTGAGGGCTGCAGAGTGTGTGACTTTCTTCTGATTGGTTGGTGGTGAGGTAACAGGGCAGTGTCCAGGACTCTTGCGCTCAGCCTTAAGTAACATTCTCTACCTGGATGGGGGCCTTAGTTCCTGCAGAAGAACTCAAAGATACATTGTTATGTATGTCCCTTGAGCAGGAACCAGGACCCTACTTTTTGGCTGCACTGTTGTTTCTTGACAACAGAAACAGTTTCCTTTGTTTGTCTGTTCCTTTGTTTCTGCATTCCCTCACTTCCTTGATTAGCAACTGTTTGAATATGCTCTTTGGTGTTCAGGAAGATCTAGGAAGCTGAAGCCCTTTTTCTACAAACAAGAAATGGGGGACATGGAAAGGCTCTTTGTATACAGCAGGGCCCCACAGGGTCCTGCTTGGTATCAGAGAGAGGTAGAACAAAGACTTCTGTGGTGGGGAGAGAGAGTCCCAACTGCAGCCTTCTCACCTGGCTCTTCAAAAATTGTGCAGCTCACCACGCTGGGCCCACTCCTGGGAAAGCCATGCTTCAGGCATTCTCCGAGCCTCCCTTACTGTGACTGTCAGTGTCCTCTTGCCCGGGACACAGATGGCCCACGGTGATGACAGAATCCAAGCACACCTATCCCTCCTTGAGTGAGTGTATTGGAGGCTCTAAAACCTTCTAAAACCCAATTCTCATGTCTCACCTGTAAAATGAGTTTGGTCTAGGTGATTGTACATGTCCATGTCTAGAGTTCAGTGTTTCCGTCATTCTGATTTTATTTAATTATTTCAAGTGCTTTACCTTGTTTGGCTGCTGTGTTTCATTTTTCTGGGGACACAGTGCATCACTGACAGTAGATAGGTGACAAATATATATGTGATCAGTAATTGAGGGGTGGTAAGGAAGTATTCAGCCTGAAATGCTCAGAACCTAGAGTGGTGACAGTGTTGCTGCCCAGTCATCCCACAGAGGGTATGCCCCTGGGTGAGCAAGAATGGGTTTCTGTTACAGGAGTCTGTGACGTTCAGGGATGTGGCTGTGTTCTTCAGCCGGGATGAGTGGTTGCATCTGGACTCTGCGCAGAGAACCTTGTACCAGGAGGTGATGTTGGAGAACTACAGCACTCTGTTCTCGCTGGGTAAGGACCTTTCCTTGTGATGTAGAATCTGCTGGGGGAGCACCTTGGTGCCCTCTCCAGGGAGGACAGTTGGACGGCATGGCCAGGTTCAGCCCACAGGTGGACTCAGAAAGTAGCGGTTGCTATTGCCCTTGGCTGCCGGGACAAGTCTTGGCTTGGTAGAATTGGTGATGGGCATCCTCTCTGTGCTTTTCCTGTCTTCTGTCCCCTGAACTCTGTCCCTCTGGGTCTCACAGGAGGTTCCAGCTTAGAGGAGTGCACAGCCAGAGCCCTAACTTTCTTCCTGAGACCACCTCCTGGCCATCCTCTGGGAGCCCAATTTTAAACCCTTCTCAGAACAAATCTCTTTCCTCTCAACTGTCCCTCTGCCCCAGACTCTGGGGCTGGATCTGAGTGTCAGACTGGCCACTCATGTCTGCACCATGGATTCATTCTCTTTCTTGCTCATGAACAGGGATTCTGTTTTCCAAACCAAAAGTTATCCTCCAGTTAGAGCAAGGGGAAGACCCCTGGATGGTGGAAAATGGAGTTTCTCAAAGCACATGTCTAGGTGAGTGACAGTAATTGGGAAATGGGTATAGCATTTTCTGACTGCTTGGGCTTTGCTGATCAGTGAGGAGGCTGCACGCAGGAGATACTGATGAAGGCCCTCCTTGATGTACCAGGCCAGATGAGAAATGCTGGGAAGGGCATATCCTCACTTGACCTTTTTGAGTACTTGGTACAGCAGGTTCAGAGGGAGAGTTGAATTCTTCCAATATGGGTTGCATTTTTGTCATATGTCCTTTGTAATTTGAATGCAGAATATGTAATGCAGTATGTAATGTGTAAAGGTTTGTGATACATATCTTCCCCCTTTTTTCTTGCTTTTACTGGATTGATTATTTTCTTAAATTATTTTCTTTTTATGGTCTGAACAAACCTTTTATCACTACAGTGCATTTCTCGTTGTCCCATCTTGGGTTTTTGCTTGGACTTATCTGTAACTTTTTACACATGTTTCAGCTAAAAAAAATACAAAAAAAGAAAAAATAAACAAACAAAAAGTTGCATGTATATTTTGTACTATGCAAGAGAGAGAAAGCAAGGTTAGCAAAGTGGTAACAATTACTGAATTCAGGCAGAAGGTTTGCAGATGTTCAACATGCCTTTTCCCTAATTCTTTTGTGTGAAAAATTTTAAACTAATATGTTCCAGACCCTGGCTTCTAGGACATATCTCTCAATCTCTAAAATCCCTGTGGGTTGCTGAATCATAAGCTCTTGCTTTCTGTTCTACTTTGAATATTGTCTTTGTTTCTGACACCAGGGGATGGCTCGCTTTTTGAGTTTTGCTGCTTGTCCAGAATTTATTTCTCTTGATATCAAGAGATAGCCTTTCTATGTCAGTTCAGTCTTGTGTTTCTATTCATGAACTCTGTCTTCAGATTTTTTCCTTTGGTCTGACTAGAATATTTACTGAGTAATGTTTTCAGAAAGGTTCATGTGTACTGTATTTGTGCATGTCTAATATCAATTCTTTTACCTCTCCTGTGGGAATTATGTTTGGGATCTAGAGTTCTGGCATCAGTTTTTATTCCCAAGAATTGTTCAGACTTTGCTCCACTGTGTTGGGGCACTGAGTATTGTTGATTAAAAGTCCTCTGGAGTTTTTTTCCCCTCTGTTTCCTGTATAGAAAACATTTTCCCCCTTTTTTGTCTTCTGTCTAGAATATTATAAGATATCCTCTTTGTCTTTGGAATTCAGAAGTTTCATTAAGTTATATCAAGGAGGTTTGACTTTTTTGTTTTTGTTTTTAATATTATTTGGCATTCACGGGGCCCTTTGCTTTGAAGACCCAAGTCTTTTTTCAGTTCAGGGATCTTTTTTCTACCACATACTAAAATATATTCTGCCATATTCCATGGACAATTGGAGAAGCCTCACTGTAAGAATAACAATATAATAAAATAGAAATTCAATCAGAACTGTAGAAAATAAATGTATCTATTATAAGAACCGGGATGGTAGCCAAGGATGAGTTTCAAATTTGGCTGTGAGCTTTCTAGTTGGCAAAGAAATCATTAGTTTCAAATTGACTGTGTTCCTCTTTTGCAAGCATTAAAAAAAATTAATTATTTTAAATTTGTTTAAGGTGTGCATGCTATTGTAAAAAAAGAGGAGTAAAAAAAGGAGATTCACTTGACATTTTACCAACTGTGCTGAGCCATTGTTAATATTTTACTATTTATCTTTTCAGACTGTGAATATTTGTTTGAGTGTATTTGTACATGAGAGAGAAAGACACATGCACGCAGAGAAACAGATTGATTATACATATTGTTCTTGAATTTGTTTTTAATTATGAATGTCATTCAATTATTTAGCCATCATTGAATAGAGGTCTACTTCATTGAAAGAACTCTAGTGTATTGTTAAGCCATATTTTATTAAACAATCTTCCTTTTGGAAATTTTAGTTTCCCATTTTTCCCTATTAATATTGCTGTCATGGCTATGGAATACAAAAGTAAATATAAGGGGAAGAAGGTCTGAATAATTATAGCACAAAGGCATGAGCATTATGATTAAAAAGATTTCTTGAAAAACTACTCAACTTCATTATAAATCAATGAAATTCAAACTAAAGCAATGAGATACCATTTTTCTCTTTAATAGGGAATATTACCAAAGGTTAAGAAATACACATCCAGTGTTTTGCTACTGTTCTGAGCAATAAGCAATATCTTTAGTGGGATTTTGATTGGAAGTCTTTCTGGCTTTATTAAAATCAATCCCAGGCTTAGAAATTTATCTTAAGAAAATAATTCCATAATTGTGCAAAGTTGCAAAGATAGTGTAAAAGAATGTTTGTTATAACATGAGGCATTACTAGGAGTAACTAAAGCTAAATGACTCCAAAGGAGATTTATTAAATATGATATATTCATGTACTGGAATATTATGCAGCCATCAAAACGATGATGTCAGCCTACATTTATGGACATGGAGTTCATGATTTTTTTTTAAGTGAAGTGGGGGAGGGGGAAGTTTTAACCACTTTAATTTTTTATGTAAAAATGTTTTCTTTATATACAGAAAAATTTTGGTGAGCTGAATTCCACACATAGCAGTGATTATATTTGCATGAGGTGTTTATGGGTGAACTGTATTTTCATTTTTATAGTTTTCTGTATTTTCTTAATTTTTCTTACAATGATTATATATTTCCTTTTTAGTTAAGAAAATGAAAGCTCTTTCATAGGGTACATTCATTCCTTTTGAATCAGTGATCCCATTTCTTGCACTGTATCCTAAGTGATCAAAAAGGTAGACAGAAAATCATTTTCAAAAATGTAGTCTTCTCGCAGTATTTCCTATATGGCACCCATCTCCATTGAGTTCCCCAAGCCAAAAGCCATCATTCTTGAGTCTTCTCACTTATTCTGTACCCCCTATTCACAGGTGAACATACCTGTCATCTCTGCCTTTAAAATATCTCAGTGTGCGTGATTCTGCTACCATGCCAGTGCAGACTGCCATCACCTTCCTCCAGGAAGACTGTGGCAGCCTCCTAATTGGCTGCTCTATACCTGTCTTTGTTCTGTTTTCCTCTGCCCCCAATTACAGCCCATTTGTCACACAACCATCCCCCAGTGATCCTTAGAAGAAATTCCAAACACATTCTTATATCTTACAAGATGCCACATGATGTGGCCCCTGCCCACCTCATTTCCTCCCATTGTAGCACTCTCCCCTAGTTCCCTCTTGCCTAGGCCACACTTGTTCTTTATCTGCAAACACACGAAGCTTACTCCTGCCTTAGTGCCTTTGTAATGGCTCTTCTTTCTAGGTGGAATCATCTTTATACGCATGTTTTTTCATGGCCAGCTCTTGTGTGTTATTTAGATCTCATGTTTAATTTTATTTCCTCACCACCCAGTTTAAAATATCAGGTTGTTCACTCATACTACACATTGCCTTGTTTTTGTATATTTTCTTACAGTTCTCATTACTCCCAATACTTTATTTGGTTACTTGGTTATTGTCAGTGTTGGCTACTAGAATGTAAACCTTGTGAAAATTGGACTCTTATCTGGCATGTTCCCCGTAACCCTGAGTCTTGACCTTTGCATGGTAATACACAGTGGATACTCAGTAGATATTGTCTGAGTGAGTCAGTGAAGTTCATTACAACATTATGCATAGCACTCAAATGAGTCCCAGAACTTCAGTAGCTGAGGTCTGGTGTTTCAAAGAGCCTTTTAAGGGCAGTGCTTCTTCCACTTTTTGTTTATAGCCCCTCTGCAGTTTTCTCTTGGATTTGGCTTGAGTACACTGGTGGCTGACCTGGGAGATGAAGCTGAATAACAGTACAACCTGCTGTACACAGAAATGCTGTATACCCTGCTGACCTCTGCTTTGTTACTAGATCAGGCCTGGCTCTACTGGAAGAGCTGCCCTCTCAGTTACTCAGCCCACCCACACATAGGTTTCTTCAGACCCTTTCCCACCCAGGCACATCGTCCATCCTGCTTGTTTCTCTTGCTCTTCTTTTTTCATCCTTTTCTAAGGACTCCCAGGATACATTTGTTAGCCATCCTTGTATATGTTGATGTCATTTTTCTTTATTCTCAGTGCAACAGAGACTTACATGTTTCATTTATTTTAGGATGGGAGAGCTTGTTTGAAACCACAGTTTCTGAAGAAGAAAATCAGGAAGTAATGAATCAACTCATAGGTGATGGTCCTTTTGACTTCAAGTTGGGAGAAATTTACATAAATGAGGAAAAACTAGAGAATCAGCAAGGCAAAAAGAACAGACCTTTGAGGGGAGTCTTAGTTACCATCAAGAAAACCTGTATGAAGGAGAAGAGCTTTACAGGTATTGACCTTGGGGAAAATCTTGATCTAAAATTATCACTTATTAGAAAACCCAGAATTGTTTCCAGAGGAAGGAAACCCTGTTCACAGCAGTATTCAATTCTATTTAAACAGCTGGGAATCAACACAGTGCGTAAGTGTTACAAGTGTAGTATCTGCGGGAAAATCTTCCTCCACAGTTCTTCTCTGAGTAAACATCAGAGAATCCATACTGGAGAGAAGCTCTATAAATGTAAGGAATGTAGGAAAGCTTTTAGCCAAAGCTCATCTCTAACTCAGCACTTGAGAGTTCATACTGGAGAGAAGCCTTATATATGTAGTGAATGTGGAAAAGCCTTCAGTTTCACTACATCTCTCATTGGACATCAGAGAATGCATACTGGAGAGAGACCCTATAAATGTAATGAATGTGGAAAAACATTTAAAGGTAGTTCATCCCTTAATAATCACCAGCGAATTCATACTGGAGAAAAGCCCTACAAGTGTAATGAATGTGGGAGAGCCTTTAGCCAGTGCTCATCTCTCATTCAGCATCATAGAATTCATACTGGAGAGAAACCGTATGAATGTAGTCAGTGTGGGAAAGCCTTTACTTCAATATCGCGGCTAAGTAGACACCATAGAATTCATACTGGAGAGAAACCCTTTAATTGTAATGAGTGTGGAAAAGTATTTAGTTACCACTCAGCTCTTATTATACATCAGAGAATTCACACTGGTGAGAAACCTTATGCCTGTAAAGAATGTGGGAAAGCCTTCAGCCAAAGCTCAGCTCTTATACAACATCAAAGAATTCATACTGGAGAAAAACCTTACAAATGTAATGAATGTGGGAAAGCTTTCTCCTGGATTTCACGGCTTAATATACACAACAGAATCCATACTGGAGAGAAACCATATAACTGTAAGGAATGTGGAAAGGCCTTCAGTTCCCACTCAGCAGTTAATACTCATCGAAAAATTCATACTGGAGAGAAACCTTATAAATGTAATGACTGTGAAAAAGCCTTCAACCAAAGCTCAGCTCTCATTCAGCACCAGAGAATTCATACTGGAGAGAAACCATATAACTGTAAAGTATGTGGGAAAGCCTTTAGACAGAGTTCATCCCTTATGACACATACGAGAATTCATACAGGAGAAAAGCCTTATAAATGTAAAGAATGTGGGAAAGCTTTCAGTCAGAGCTCATCCCTTACAAATCATCAGAGGACTCATACTGGAGAAAAACTATAAGTTAAATGCATGGGGAAAAACCTTCCAACTGAAGTTAATTCCACATGAAATATCAAAGAATTCATCTTGGGGAGAAAATCATGAAGATTAGTTAATTGTGAATTAAACTTCAGAATTTAGACCTCATCAAACATCAGAGACTTTATGATGCAAGATAACCTTAGGAATATTAGGAAAGCTTCTATAAGATGTTGTTTTCATATATTCTTAAGTTATTATTGACTATAAAATAGAAAATTTGTCAGGTCAAAGGGTTAGTATTTTATTTTCTTTCTAGTGATGTATGATAACAGCCACCAGCTTTCACAGGCATCACTGGGAAGCATGTTGATTTATGGAAAAGTGCAGCCATAAAATCCAGACTTCAGATTAATCTAGTATTCTATTTTTTTGAAACTGCATTTGAGTGTTACGCAAGCCAGTTGTACTAAGAAGAATGTATTGGAGAGGAAATGTAAGCAGGTGACCTGGAGCTACCTCACTGTCACTAAAATTTGTTTTTGTAAGAGTTTAAAAGCAACTTCTGTACTTGGTGGTTGTTAAAACTTTTGAGTTATTTCTCCCCTGCTTCCTAAGCCATTCACCTGAAAGTAAAATCACTCTGTAAACTGCAGGTATAAGTCCTTTGAGTTTTCTCCCCAACTATTCCAAACTCTGAATCAGATCTAAAGTCACATGATTTCAAATCACGGAAGGCATGATATTTCACTTGTTTTTCTCATAAGTTGATTACCTTTGCTGTATTAAGCTGAGAATTAGAGGTTGTTTAGATAACTGCTTTTGCAAGTTAATTTACTGATAAATGTTGTTAAAAATCATCTTGCAATGTAGCCATAGGGAGTATGACTCTTGGCCCCCAGGTTGTACCTGCTTCCTTGAGTTCTCTGGTTACCAGCCACCAGTAAGGCCCAGGAACAACATGGAACTTGGGTTGTCCTAGGAAGTCAAGTGAACAAGATAACTTTCACTCTTAAATTCTACCTTCACCTCCATCACGTGATGCTCTCTCCCTTGCACACTCTGAGGGCCACTAGACAAAAATTCAGGCTCTAAGTTCAGATGCTTTTTCCTCCAAAAAATGGGCTATGTGTTTTAACAAGTTATTTATCCCAGTAAAGCATTTCTAAAATGTGAACAATAATTTGAGCAAGCTAAAAACAAGTCATACTAAAATTGTTGAGCTTCACAGAAGTTCAGAGGTTAACATCCAGTTTTGCCAATTTTATCAGGAGTAGACAAGCAGTTAAGGACAGGAATACTCATTTCATTTTAAAAACTGTTAGTTTTTTTTTTCTATTTGCCAAGGTGCTAAAACAAAACAAAACAAAAACTCCAAAATGTTATTATTTCGGATGGAGATTTAGCAAAGCAAAAATCAGTGAATTCAGCTTTGCCTCCTAGGACTAATCAGTCTCATTGTTTCAGACTTGTGAGGAACAAACTCTTCTGGGTCATTTAGTACTCTACCTGCAATGTCTCTTTCCCAACAACCATTCTTTTAAATTCTCTAATTACCTAAGGAAAATTCCTAGGAAACACATAACTTCCCTATCTTAGTTTGGAGTGCTATACCAAAATACCAGAGACTGGGTAGCTTATAAACAACAGAAATTTATTTCTCACGATTATGGCTGGGGAGTCCAAGATCAAGGCACCAGCATGGCTGTATTGTGGTTAACCCTCTTCCTGGTTCATGTCTGGTGACTTCTCACTGTGTCCTCACATGGTGAGGGAGCTGTCAGGGACCTCTTTTATAAGGTCATTGATCTATTCATGAGGGAGGTACCCTCATGATCATCATCACCCAATGCCCCACTTCCTAATACCATCACCTTTGGAGTTGAATTTCAACATGAATTTTGAGGGGACACAAACTTTCAGACAATAGCATTCCCTAAGTATCAATAGTCCTAAAATCATCAGAAAATTAAATAAAATCACGCAAAATATTAAGCCTAGTTATTTTTAAGGCGAGGTCTATCAAACTTGAGTGTAACAGATTAAGTCTTTTGCAGGATCTTTCAGATGATTCTAATATAACCCAGTACAAAAATCAGACAAGGAAAATACAAGACAGAAAAATTGCAGGCCAATATCATCTATCAACAGAAATGTAAAAATCCAAACAAAGCATTAGCAAATGTAAACCAAAGTACCTAAACATAGATAACACATGATAAATACAGAATTTTCATGGGAATGCATGGGTTATTTTAACATTAGGAAACTTACAGATGCTGTGCACTACCTTAATATTAACAGAAGTCCATATGTTCATCTCAATACATGTAGGAAAAAACCCAAAATACTCAGTACCTACTCATGATAAAAACTTTTAGCCAAGCAGCAGTAGAAAGGAACTTTCTAACCAGATAAAAAGGTATTTAACAAAAAACCTGCTGAAAAAAATAATAAAAGGTTAGAAGTATTCATGACATGATGAGTATGGGGAAAGAATGAACTACCCAATAATGGTTCTAAGAAGCAGAAATGGTTCATGCACATACAAAAAAAAAAAAAAAAAATGGATGCCTACCCTCACCATATCAAGAGTTATATGATTTTGGAAGAATATGTAAGGAATAACTTTATGACCTCAAGATAGGGAAGGATTTTTTAAAACAGGATACAAATAAGGTATATAAAATATTTATATTATTTGCTCACATTGAAATAAGGAACTTATGCTTATCAAAATATACCAAAAAGGAAATGAAAAATCAAGACACAAAACAGAAGGAAATCTTTCCACAGCATGCCCAATATGTTTTCTGGAAATTTTGAATAATTTGTATGGATCAATTAAAAAGAAAAACTTGGGACTTCCCTGGTGGCACAGTGGATAAGACTCCGCACTCCCAATGCAGGGGACGTGGGTTCAATCCCTGTTCAGGGAACTAGATCCCACATGCATGCTTCAACTAGGGAGCTGGTGAGCTGCAACTACGGAGCCTGCCTGCCACAGCTAAGACCCGGCACAACCAAATAAATAGTAAAAAATTAATAAAGAACAACAACAAAAAAGAAAAACAATAGAAAAAAGTGATCTGAATACATGACTACTTATTTCATAGAAGAGGAAATACAAATTTCCAAAAACATGAAAAGATGCTTAACTTCATTAGTTTAAAAATGTAGATTAGGACCACAGGCATGATTTTAAAGTACACATGAGCAAATATAAGATGTATGACAATACTGAGTTTTGGAATGTATGTGGAATAACTGGCATTCATACTCTACTAGTGGGAGTATAAATTAATACAGGTCATGACATCTTGCAAAGTTGAACACCTGCTTGTTGTAATACACAGGCACCTATACATGCTACATAAATGTTTGCAGATGAGCACCAAGAATTATGTGTAAAGACATACTGATCATAATAGCAAATATTTGGAAGTAGTCTTCTGAATGTCCATTAGTAGGAGAATGGATACACTTTAGAGTATTAACACGGTAAACAGCAATGAAAATTGATGAACCAAAGCTATATACAAAACTTTGATGAATTGTAAAACATGCTGAATTCTAAAGTCATAGGAAGCTACATGTGGTATATCATTTTTTTGCAAAATTAAGTTTATACTAAGTGATATGTACATGTAGTGAAGATCATAAAAACAGCAAGTGATTGGATGAGACAGTGTTTTAGTTATTGTTAACCCCCAAAATGCAGAAGACTGCAAATAAGAAAAAAGAGTTTGTTTGAGGTCCTAAGAATTGCAACTCGAGAGGCATAGATTCTAGCAGCCACTCAAATATGTTCGGAGGGAAATAAAAAATGGCTAGGGTTTATAAAAACAACAGACAAAAACATCCCAGTAACATTATATACACGTTATTTTTAGAGAACTACGATTGGTGGCATTCAGTCACTTGGGGACAGCAGATTGGTTGCTAAGCTGTGGTCTCGAGGGAGAAAAGAAAACAAGTTCCATAAAAAAAATAAGTTCCCGATGGTCTCAGGATGGCTGTGTCAAAAGTTTGTATTGCATCCGGGGGTGGATGTGTGTAAGTTCTACTTCCTTAGTGGCCTCCTGGCTCCATTTTAGATCCCTTTGACATAAGTAACTCCATTTTGTTGTTCATGGTCCACATTATCCACTACTGTGTAACAACTCTCCCCAAAATTTACTGGCTTAAAAAGCAAGTTATTAATATCTGTCTTGGTTCCACGTTTGGGCTCAGCTGGGCAATTCTTACTTAGAGTGTCTAATGTGTTTGCGTTCAAGTGGCAGCTGGGGCTAACGGCACGACTGGGCTTGATACCCAAGGTGGCGGGCCGTTGTTGATGACTGCCAGGTGGGAGCATGGTTGGGCTTCTGTGTGGCTTGAGCTTCTCACAGAAAGGTGGCTGGTTTCTGAGAGGGAGTGTCCCTAGAGCAAGCATTCTGAGCGACGTAGGTAGAAGTGGCAAATCTTATAACTCAGTTTTGGAAGTCACAACATTAATTCTGCTGAATATTATTGATCAAAAATTATTCACAGATTTGGCCCAGATTCAAGGGGAGAAGATTATAGAAGGGCATTAATACCAGGGGGCATGGTTCATTGGGTGACCATATTTGGTGACTACCACATAAACACAAAATTCTGGATGGTAATTACCTCAGGGTGTGAGGCAAGGAAATGACTTGGGAAGGAGCAGAGAATTCCTCAGCTTGCTTGATGCCTGAAAGAGGCTCCCTTGTCAAGAAGAGGCTGCCCAGGCCAGCTAGAATGATGGCCAGTGTGTATGTCAGTAAAAATAATTAAGTATAAATTTTTGGTCCAACACTGTACTGCGTGATTTGAGAGAGAATAAAGCAGACATCTTCATGCCTGATCACCCTGGATAAAGTGAACATGTAGTTTAAGATAAAGTTTAAGGAACAAATAGTTTAAGGATAAAGTTTAGGATAAAGTTTAAGATGTAATGACCTCAGATGTTGTACCAAGGGCTATTCCAAAGTGATTAACATTCTTCAGGCCACTGTTAAATTTAAATGTGTCTCATTAACAGAACCATCAACATCTCCCTCCTGTCTGCACCTTCCCCTTCTCATTCATCTCCCTAGATCACCAGAGGAAGAGAATATTGGTTCCTATCACAAGTAAGGAAACGTAGTAAACCAAAACATGTGCATCATAAGAGAACAAGGCAAAGAAGTAACAATCATCATTAAGCTATCGATAGGTTTTTCTTTACCTAATTTCTCTTATTCTCAGAGACTTGTTCAGAATCTAGGCAAAAGAGAAAAATGTCCATTTTCATAGCTTCTTAATAGGCCATTTTCAAAGCAGCCTGAAAAAGCAAACTATGCTTTAAGTTTTGTGATAATTGACATGCCTGATATATTTACAGTGTTCAAAGTGATTAAATTATTTAAAATATTCATCTTTTCAAGCGCTTTGGGTTACATTATCAAACATGTTTTCTCATGAAGAGATCTGTGAAATGAATAGATCATTTTATTTCTCAGCTGTCGCTCCATTGAATTTATCAAATGTTTCCTCATGATTAGATTTTGCTTTTTGGTAAGAAAGTCACCAAAGTAATATGATATTCATCTCAGTACATTATATTATCACATTAGGAGGCTTGTGATGTTGAGTTAACCTGTTCCTGGGAAATTTAACTTTGCTCTGTTGGTTAAGGTGGTATCAACCTAATTTCCCACTGTAAAGTTACCGTTTTTCTCATCGTAATCTTTAGTACCTTGAGAGGAAATCCTAGAGTGTATGCATGTATATTTTTACTGGTCAAACTCCCCTCCACTAGTTTTAGCATCTATTGATGGCACTTGCTGTAATCAATTATTATTATAATGGTTTCCAAATGGAAATTATCTAATTCCATCATTCCTTCTACACTTATTAACTGGCTTTCTACTTTAGGGAAGAGTTTTATCTTCTATTTGTTTCTATGACTCTGGAAGCACAGTTTCTTATTATATTCAATGGACTGTAATCTGCTAATATTATTTATTTTGATGCTGAAATTGTCACATACTTAGGCTCTGAGATTCCCTGCAAGCTGGTATCTGTGTCCTTTCTGTCACAACAAGCTTGGAATTGTGTCCAAGATTTGTAATTCAAGTACACCTACTTCTTGCTGTGTAGCAAAGTATGATTTATTAACTAGATGACTTGAGGGTTGGGGAGAAGAATTGTGGGGTCAAAAATAAGTGGGGGGATTTTCTCTTTTTCTTCTGCAGTATCTTATATTTCCTCCTCTTGCTACTTTCCCCCTTGAAACATGGTTTCCACACCTCTATTTTCTGTTAACAATGTTCCCCCGAAGCATTACCTTCCCACTAATGCCTCCTTGCATCCTGCATATACTTAAAAAAATTTTGTAAAATATTTATAGCTTAAAATGTATCATTTAACCATTTTAACGTGTACAGTAGCATTGAGTGCATTCACAATGTGGGTGTAACTATCACCAAAATGTAATTCTAGAACTTTTTCTTCATCTCAAACAGAAACCCTGTACTCATTGAGTAACTCTCCATTTTCCCCTTCCCTCAGCCCTTGGTAACCTCTATTCTGCTTTCTGTCTCCAATAATTTGCCTTTTCTAGCTAGTTCATATAAGTGGAATCATACAATATATTTCTTTTTGTGTTTGGCTTATTTCACTTAGGGTAATGTCTTAAAGATTCATCCACGTTGTAGCATGTTATCAGAATTTCCTTCCTTTTTTAAAGGCTGAATAAAATTCCATTGTATGTATAGACCACATTTTGTTTGTCCATTCATCTGTCAATGGACATTTGAGTTGCTTCCACCTTTTGGCTATTGTAAATAATGCTGCCATGAGCACTGGCATACAAGTATCTGTTTGACTCCGTGCTTTCAATTACTTTCCCTATAGTTTTGCCTTTATAGAATATCGTATGTCTGGCTGCTTTTTCTTAGGCTAGTACATTTGAGATTTCCCCCATGTTGTTGTATCAGTATTTTGCACCTTTTAATTGCTGAGTGGTATTCCATTATATGAATGTACCACAGTTTGTTTATCCATTCTCCACTTGAGGAACAATTGGGTTATTTCCGATTTTTGGAAGTTATGAATAAAGCTGCTACAAACAATTGGATACAGGTTTTTGTGTGAACATTAAGTTTTCATTACTCCTCGTGTAAATACCTAAGAGTGTGGGATTGCATAGTTATTTGAGAAGTGAATATTAACCTTTATAAGACACCGTCAAACTGTTTTCCACAGCGGCTGCAGCATTTCACATTCTCATCAGCAATGCACAAGGGTTCTAGTTTGAATGTGGATTCTTCTACATCTTCACCAACACTTGTTAACAGTTGCTATTTTTTTTTATATATAATAGCCATTCTAACAGGTGTGAAGTGGTATCTCATTGTGGTTATGAGTTGTGTTCCTCTAATGACTAGGGATATTGAGCATCTTTTAAGATGCTTATTGGCCATTTGTATATCTTATTTGGAGAGCTGTCTATTTGAAACCTTTGCCCATTTTTGTTTTTTTTAACCATTTTTTTAATGATTTTAATTAATTAATTATGACTGCGCTGGGTCTTAGTTGCAGCACACAGGATCTTCGTTGCGGCATGCAGCATATTTTTTAGTTGCAGCATGCGGTCTTCTTAGTTGCGGCATGCGAACTCTTAGTTGCAGCAGGCATGCGGGATCTAGTTCTCTGACCAGGGATCGAACCCAGGCCCCCTGCATTAGGAGCACAGAGTCTTACCCACTGGACCACCAGGGAAGTCCCCGGCCCATTTTTTAATTGCATTGTTTTGTTGTTGTTGTTATTGAGCTATGGAAGTTGTTTATATGTCCTGCATGTACTTTTAAGTACTTACATATAGTTCTCTTATACACTGTAAACTTTTGCATATTTTCACACATAGGCTGTACTTTCTCTTTCTGGTGGTGGTTTTAATATCAATTTTAGGAACACCACTACCTCTTCTCTTTTCTGTTGCATATTCTTTATTGTTTTTTTAAAGGATATGATGGAAGTTTTAGATTATACCACCATCGCTACGTCACCTCCAAGAATTACCTGAAGAAACATTTTTGTTATCCAATTTCCACAGAATTTCTTCCTGATTTTTATTTCTCTTTATTCCAACAATATTCTTTAAGTGCTTATTATGTGCCATATCCAAAAAAGTTTGTTGTTTCTGTAACAGAGCAAAACCTTGTCATGCCTGTGGCAAGAAGTCTAAAAGCAGCCAGTGCTCCAACATTTGCTTTGTGATCTCTGCTTCAGTAGCAAGATATGGGCAAAGGGAAACAAGCTAGCAGAGCTTCAGTTTCTTTCAAGCAAATAGATTATACACAATAAAAAATTGTATGTTTTCATGACTCACCCCATAAAAGTTGTGATGGAAAAACCAGGATAGAATTACAGCTTGGATTCCTGTTTTTCAATACCATCCAGCCTGCACATTTCTTCACTTAGGTCAATGGGATTATTTTTTCTAAACAAATATTTGCAGTCATTCTTAAATGTGCTTTTACAAAAATCCTTTAAGATATAAATAACTTATTGCATGTTTCTATCACTCAGGTTTGCAGTAGTATCTGTATGGCATTTTAAACAGTATACACCCTTGTGTCTCCCCAATCTAGCCAGTCCATCAACCTCAATTCCACATGTACACAGGGATGGATGTTGTTAAGATAATCAGCTGATTAAGAGAATAAGATGGAAGAGGAGCTGTAATTTAATTTTAAACACTATGCATGTACTTCAATTTAGCCTTTCAAATTTTGAATACTTGGGAAGAATTCCCATTTTCCGTTTTCTAAAATTATTCTTTTAATTTCCCCATTGTACAGAAAAGGAAGGGAAAAAGGGAGGAAGGGAGGGAGGAAGGAAGGAAAAAAATAGTCCACCTTCAGTTACACCACAATGGACCCAAGGAACCTGCTGGGTCAGGATATTGGGTTACTATTTCATGGATATCATATGCAGTGCAGACATTTTTTCAAACAAAGTAGATGGTCACTTCTTTTAAAAGGATAAACTACATTAGAAAGAGAAAGTGGAGAAGGATAGTCACTTTGTAAACTGGATTCTGTAAGCTTGGAAGATAAATTTGAAGATTCCTCCCAGAAAATGGAGGAAAGGACAAAGAATTAAGTGTGAGGTTTGCACATTGACATGAAAGCCAGACATCAAGAATAACAGTTTAATATGTTGCCAATGAAGAAAGCAGAAAAAAATAGAAGAGTCTTATCCTTTCTTTGTGCCCCAGACAATAATAATGGAAAAAACCCAGATCATAAATAAATGAAAAAGAAATGAAGGAAACAATAACAAAGATCAATAAAACTAAATGCTGGTTCTTTGAGAAAATAAACAAAATAGATAAACCATTAGCCAGACTCATCAAGAAAAAAAGGGAGAAGACTCAAATCAATAGGATTAGAAATGAAAAAGGAGAAGTAACAACTGACACTGCAGAAATACAAAAGATCATGAGAGATTACTACAAGCAACTCTATGCCAATAAAATGGACAACCTGGAAGAAATGAACAAATTCTTAGAAATGTACAACCTGCCAAGACTGAATCAGGAAGAAATAGAAAATATGAACAGACCAATCACAAGCACTGAAATTGAAACTGTGATTAAAAATCTTCCAACAAACAAAAGCCCAGGACCAGATGGCTTCACAGGTGAATTCTATCAAACATTTAGAGAAGAGCTAAAACCTATCCCTCTCAAACTCTTCCAAAATATAGCAGAGGGAGGAACACTCCCAAATTCATTCTACAAGGCCACCATCACCTTGATACCAAAACCAGAAAAGGATGTCACAAAGAAAGAAAACTACAGGCCAATATCACTGATGAACATAGATGCCAAAATCCTCAACAAAATACTAGCAAACAGAATCCAACAGCACATTAAAAGGACAATACACCATGATCAAGTGGGATTTATTCCAGGAATGCAAGGATTCTTCAATATACGCAAATCAATCAATGTGATAAACCATATTAACAAATTGAAGGAGAAAAACCATATGATCATCTCAATAGATGCAGAGAAAGCTTTTGACAAAATTCAACACCGATTTATGATAAAATCCCTGCAGAAAGCAGGCATAGAGGGAACTTTCCTCAACATAATAAAGGCCAAATATGACAAGCCCACAGCCAACATCATCCTCAATGGTGAAAGCTGAAAGCATTTCCACTAAGATCAGGAACAAGACAAGGTTGCCCACTCTCACCATTCTTATTCAACATAGTTTTTGAAGTTTTAGCCACAGCAATCAGAGAAGAAAAGGAAATAAAAGGAATCCAAATCGGAAAAGAAGAAGTAAAGCTGTCACTGTTTGCAGATGACATGATACTATACATAGAGAATCCTAAAGATGCTACCAAAATACAACTACAGCTAATCAATGAATTTGGTAAAGTTGCAGGATACCAAATTAATGCACAGAAATCTCTGACATTCCTATACACTAATAATGAAAATCTGAAAGTGAATTCAAGAAAACACTCCCATTTACCATTGCAACAAAAGAATAAAATATCTAGGAATAAACCTACCTAAGGAGACAAAAGACCTGTATGCAGAAAATTATAAGACACTGATGAAAGAAATTAAAGATGATAGAAATAGATGGAGAGATATACCATGTTCTTGGATTGGAAGAATCAACATTGTGAAAATGACTCTACTACCCAAAGCAATCTACAGATTCAATGCAATCCCTTTCAAACTACCACTGGCGTTTTTCACAGAACTAGAACAAAAAATTTCACAATTTGTATGGAAACACAAAAGACCCCAAATAGCCAAAGCAATCTTGAGAACGAAAAATGGAGCTGGAGGAATCAGGCTCCCTGACTTCAGACTATACTACAAAGCTACAGTAATCAAGACAGTATGGTACTGGCACAGAAACAGAAAGATAGATCAATGGAACAGGATAGAAAGTCCAGAGATAAACCCATGCACATATGGTCACCTTATCTTTGATAAAGGAGGCAGGATTGTACAGTGGAGAAAGGACAGCCTCTTCAATAAGTGGTGCTGAGAAAACTGGACAGGTACATGTAAAAGTATGAGATTAGATCACTCCCTAACACCATACACAAAAATAAGCTCAAAATGGATTAAAGACCTAAATATAAGGCCAGAAACTATCAAACTCTTAGAGGAAAACATAGGCAGAACACTTTATGACATAAATCACAGCAAGATCCTTTTTGACCCACCTCCTAGAGAAATGGAAATAAAAACAAAAATAAACAAATGGGACCTAATGAAACTTCAAAGCTTTTGCACAGCAAAGGAAACCATAAACAAGACCAAAAGACAACCCTTAGAATGGGAGAAAATATTTGCAAATGAAGCAACTGACAAAGGATTAATTTCCAAAATTTACAAGCAGCTCATGCAGCTCAATAACAAAGAAACAAACAACCCAATCCAAAAATGGGCAGAAGACCTAAATAGACATTTCTCCAAAGAAGATATACAGACTGCCAACAAACATATGAAAGAATTCTCAACATCATTAATCATTAGGGAAATGCAAATCAAAACTACAATGAGATATCATCTCGCACCAGTCAGAATGGCCATCATCAAAAAATCTAGAAACAATAACTGCTGGAGAGGGTGTGGAGAAAAGGGAACCCTCTTTCACTGCTGGTGGGAATGTGAATTGGTACAGCCACTATGGAGAACAGTACGCAGATTCCTTAAAAAGCTACAAATAGAACTACCATATGACCCAGCAATCCCACTACTGGGCATATACCCTGAGAAAACCATAATTCAAAAAGAGTCATGTACCAAAATGTTCATTGCAGCTCTATTTTCAATAGCCTGGAGTTGGAAACAACCTAAGTGTCCATCATCGGATGAATGGATAAAGAAGATGTGGCACATATATACAATGGAATATTACTCAGCCATAAAGAGAAACGAAATTGAGCTATTTGTAATGAGGTGGATAGACCTAGGGTCTGTCATACAGAGTGAAGTAAGTCAGAAAGAGAAAGACAAATACCATATGCTAACACATATATATGGAATTTAAGAAAAAAAAATGTCATGAAGAACCTAGGGGTAAGACAGGAATAAAGACACAGACCTACTGGAGAACGGACTTGAGGATGTGGGGAGGGGGAAGAGTGAGCTGTGACAAAGCGAGAGAGAGGCATGGACATATATACACTACCAAACGTAAGGTAGATAGCTAGTGGGAAGCAGCCGCATAGCACAGGGATATCAGCTCGTTGCTTTGTGACCGCCTGGAGGGGTGGGATAGGGAGAGTGTGAGGGAGGGAGATGCAAGAGGGAAGAGATATGGCAACATATGTATATGTGTAACTGATTCACTTTGTTATAAAGCAGAAACTAACACACCATTGTAAAGCAATTATACCCCAATAAAGATGTTAAAAAAATAATAATAATGGAAAAAACCAATTGCTAGATACAGGGAAAAAAATAGAAATACTTAAAGATACAGGAAATAAAGGGGGGGTTTATGAAAGTCAATGTACAGAAATAAATAAACAGAAGAAGATTACCTATAAGAGAAGAAAAATGAAATTGGCCTCAGATATCTCCAGAAAACTAAGTAAAAGAGGCCCATGGAATAACTGAGAGGACACAAATAAAAACTAGGCTGTATCAATGTGAAAAAACCCAGAAATGTCAAGACCAAAAGAGAAAATTAAGGAAGTGATGGTATAGACATGGTCAATAGAGAAACAAATTAAATATAAATTTAATTACAAATAAATATAAATTATAAAACTCAAGGAAATTGCCAAAATTCATAGTTGAGAGAGAAAATGGAATATGGAAGTACTAAAATTAGATAGGCCTATTAGCTCATATTTTTTAAAATTTTAAATGGGACAGAAAATTAAATTGCATTTGGTTTAAAGTGTAAGAAATTAATAAACAGAAAACTCAATTAAATAGAAATGGGAGACTAGAAGGGAGTGCTCTCACCCCTACAATAGGAAGAGCCCAACAGGAAAAGAAAAGACTTCCCCTTCTTTCCTGGAAGGAGCTCAGCCAATGAGAGTCTGTCAGGACTCAGCCAATGAAAAAGCCATGGGCTCTTTCTTTATAGCCCTCTCAACTTCCTTTTCCCCTCTATAAAAAAGTTCTCCTCTCCATTTTTGCTGAGGACTTGCACAACCATATTTACAGACCCCAAATTGCAATTCTTTGCTAATCCTGAATAAACACATTTTCGCTGGAGAAAAAACTGGCAGTCTATTTGTTTTAGGTCAACAAAAGGAAGTCAAGAGATAAGCTAATCCTTAATTTTTATAACCAGAAAAACAGAACATAAAGAATATTTTTTAAAGTGTAATATTACCAGGACAATTTAAAAGGAATATATATAATTCATAGTTGAAAAACATTATATTCCAATGTTCTTAACATCTTCATCTTTTCCATATTTTGAATTTTTACTTTTTCCAACCACTTCTCATAACTTCTACTCAGTCCAAACTGCTGTTTTCTCTCACAGATTTACCACAATAGCCTTCTAACTAGTCCTAGTCTCTCTACTTCTTACTTTGAACTTTTAGTTTATTCTCGGCACAGCAGTCAGCATGATCACTAAAAAAAAATGGACATAAGAGTATGTCTCTCCAGTGCCCAGAGCATTCTCTTGAGAATAAAATCCAGTGACATAATGACAAATAAGAGCCTATAAATTCTAGTCCTCTTGCCGCTGATCCCCTTCTTCTCTTTCCCTCCTTATTTCTGTTTTCCTTATTGTTCCTTAAACACGCCAGGCATGCTCCCACCTCAGGGCATCTGCTTGTTAGTCTATCAGAAAGCCTTCCCCCAGATATTTAGCTTGGCTCACTTCTCATCTTCTGCAGGTTCTTCTTCAAATGTCACCTTGTTGGTCAAATGTTTCATAATCACTTTGTGTAAAATTGTAAAATTCCTCTCCCACCAAGGTTCCTATTCCCCTTTCTTGTTCTTGTTAGTACTCATCACTTTCCAAACACATACTATTTATTTATTTACTTTACTGAAGTATAGTTGATTTACAATGTTGTGTTAGTTTCTGGTGTACAGAAAAGTGATTCAGCTATGCAGCTATACATATTCTTTTTCAGATTATTTTCCTTTATAGTTTATTACACAATATTGAATATAGTTCCCTGTGTTATACAGTAGGACCTTGTTTATTTTATATATAGTAGTTTGTATCTTCTAGTCGCAAACTTCTGATTTATCCCTCCTCCACCCCTTTTCCCTTTGGTGTAACTATAAATTTGTTTTCTGTGTCTGTGAGTCTGTTTCTGTTTTGTAAATAAATTCATTTGTATCATTTTTTAGATTCCACATATAAATGATATCATATGGTATTTGTTTTTCTCTGCCTGACTTACTTCACTTAGTATGATAATCTCTAGGTCTATCCATGTTGCTGCAAATGGCATTATTTCATTCTTTTTTATGGCTGAGTTATTTTTGTTATTATTTTTCTTCTTTCTCTCCCATGAGAATTTAAGCTGCATGAATGCAGAGGTTTTGCCAGGTTTATTTACTGGTCTATTTCTAGCATCTACAACAATGCCAGGCGCAAGACAGGTGTTAAATATACTTTTCTTTGTTCAATGAATGAATAATGGAATCATACAGCAGTGAAAATGAAGTTTTCATATATCAAGATAGGTGAACCTAATAAGTGTTCATGTTGAGCATGTAAGTCACAGAAGAACATATAGCAGATTCTGTTTATATAAATATCAAACACCTTGCAAAAGTAAACACTTACTGTTTTAGGGACACATACATATTGAGACAGACTGGGACTGGGACCTTTTGCTGTAGTGCTGCAATGCTTGCACCTGGGCACACCTCTCCTCCACCAACAAAGTACAAAGAAACTATATGGGACTAAAAATAACTGCTTGCATGTGCAGTTGGAGCAAATTCTGGACAAAAGATATAAAGAGACCAAAAAACCCAACTACCACTTTTGAAGAGCCCAGAGCAAAAGCAAGCTACTGCCCATGTCCCCTGCACACAACACCATCTAAGGGGTGGGCAAACCACCTAAGCCACCCCTCCCGCTGGACCCCTGGACACACCCCTACCCTCACCCCATATAAGGAACAAGCTACCCCTCCCCCCAAGCAAGTGAGCAAGGAAACCTGTTACTTGTTCTTGCTCCCCACTGCTGCAGCAGGGGCCCCAATAAAGCCTTGCCTGAATTTCTTGTCTGGCCTTTTGTCAATTTCTATTGATTGGGGAAGGCCAAGAACCCTGTTTTGTATCAATATGACCTACTACTCATCAGGCTAATGAAAGGAATGTTTAACAAAATTTAGAAAAATGGGGAGCATCATGGACAAGTCTTCCAAAATTCTGATCAAGTTCTCTTTTGTGGGACCAAGAGCTCCCCAGAGGCGAGAACTTTCACCTCTCGGAAGTGGCCGGCCAGCGGCGTCCCCTAGGAAGTGTAGTCGGCGCGGGGCCAGAGGCATGCCGGGAGTCGTAGTTCTCCTGGGTTCGCGGGGCGGCGGGGACGGCTCGCGGCCTTCCTGGGGCTTTTGGCGCGAGTGATACCGGAATTGCTAGGGCACCGTGCCTGGGACTGAGAAGCTCCCGGTTGCCTCTTTCGGGTGGCGGTCGGAGCCAGCGCCTGTGACCGTCTGGGCTGGCAAGTGCGCGGGCCGGGCGGGGACGCGCGCTGGGGCACCAGGGAGACGCCACGGGCGGGTGGGTCTGGAGGCTGTCTGCACGGCCCGAGCCACGGTGCTTCGAGGGCGTCGCTCCCTCCCTCCCCATCCCCTACCCCCCAGACTCGCGGGGGGGGGGGAGCACCCCTTCCAGGTGAGCTGGGGCGGGCCCGGGACTGCTGTCAGTGGGGGTCTTTTGTGGCTGGCTTCTCTGAGACTTCTAAATGAAACAGACAATGAAAACAAAAGCTAATGCCTAAGGAGACTTCATGTGTGCCGGGCGCTAGTCTGGCGCCTTGGATGAATTAACTCATTTCATCCTCAGATAACAGGTAGGTCCCCGTTTTACAGATGAAGAAAATGAGGCACAGAGTGAAGAGGTAATTTGCCAGCCTTGGACTCAGACCATGGTCACTTTTTGCCTCTACTACTTACCAGTTTTGTTTCTTTGGACAGGTCACTAGACTCTCTGGTTCTCAGTCTTTCTCACATCCGTAATACGGAGTAGCAATATTTTTTAGAGTCGTTGTGAGGATTAAATAATACATGTAAAGCATGCAAGATTTCTGGCGGGCAGAAGATGTGCATCATAGAGTAACTATGATACTTGTACAGCAGCTTCCCTTCCCTGGCTGAGTTTATCCAGCATACTCAGCTTGTTGAGCTTTCATGCCAGGTGCTATACCTGTAGAACCCGCTGCAAACTTAGGCGGCCAATGCAGGCAGCTGTGGCCACGGCTCTTCTCTGACGGTTGTCTGGCTGCTCCTCTTACCTTGTTTTCCCTGTTGGGGTTTGTATATGAAGAGCAAAGGACTATTTGGAGCTGTGGATGCTGCAAGAGGTGGCACCTGTGGAATTTGTGTTTGGGAGTGGCAAGCAATATGGCGTGCATTGTGTGAGAGTTCCCTAGGAAGAGCACAGCACTCCAGGAAGGAGCCACTCAGGAGCGCCTGCGTTGGTCATTCCGCAGAGAAAGAGAGGGCACATGTGGGCAAGTTCCTTTATTGTGGTTTCTTCAGGAAGGAAAAGGTGAGGCAGGGCAAATGGGCTTAGGATTGGCTAGCTATGTTTGAAAGTGGGAGCCCAGGAATCTCACACTTGCTGTGACTGTCTGAGTGTGTAGTTTAAAGCTATCTTAAGGACTCCAGAAATCTGTGGTGAGTCACAGTTCGCTTAGATGTAGCTAATAGATCCCAGATGGATGTTAAAGCATCAGTTTATGGAAATTAGAAGTATGGTTAATACAAGGAGGAGGTGGAGGTTGGCAAATTGTCTTAGAACTTCATTGGCTTAGTAGGCACACACTTGGTTTGCATCATTTATGTGGGGTGGCTTTGTAGGGACCTGATGGACATTATGGGTGGTTGTATCTTCCTTTCTCCAAGCCATCCCTTGACGCCAGAGTTCTTCACAATACATTTTTCTCTCTGCAGACCTACCTTATCAAGCACGCTGCTCTCCCTTGACAGGAAAACTAAGAAGGAAAGAATGGCTGTGGATTTGCTGCCTGCTCAGGTGACAGTAAGTAAATTTTGTCTTTTTAATGAATTGCCTTCTGTGTTCAGAGATGGTGGACATATTTCCATTCTTTGTCCAGGTACTTTGCTTTCCAGTGAAAACTATTGAGAATCCAGAGCCTGATGGGTTTTTCCCATGGTCCTGGCCTTATCAAGGGGTTGCTGAGGAATGTGCATCCTCTGTCCCCACTCTTAATTCACCCCAAAGTCATTTCATGACCAAAGATTGAGTCAGCTCTGAACATAGGCTTCCAGATAGGATAAGTGCTTGGTGAGGAGTATGGAGTATTAGGGAGTCTTTATTTTCACAGATGATATAGTGTCACTTGGAGCAAAGCCATGGAAGGGCCAGAAGAGACACCCTCAACAGATATTGAGCATGACAATGTACAGGATACTGTGTAGGGCACTGGAGGTACAAAGAGGAAAGTTGTTATTTCTGTCTTCAGGGAGTTTTTGGTCCTGATCTTAGGAATGAATGTCCAAGAGGATTCAGGGAAGAGATTCAAGAAGTGGAGTTATTTTGAGCTAATACTAAAGGTCAGGACTGATACCTGATGGGCATCACAGAAGGAGTTCAACGTGGCCTGGGCTCTGAGACTGGCACTGGGGAGGACAGAGGGCTCCCTCTTTATTGGGAGTTCCTCTGTCTAGTGCAACTAGATACTAAGCCGTCCAAATGTCCTTCTCATCTATCTGACTGATGCCTCTATCTCCTTCTATGATTGTTTTTTTCCCTGCTACTTCAGACTCCCCTCCTGGGCTCTTGTTTTTTGGTCTTTCCCCTTTTGAGATTTGTTTTCATTACTTAACCCTCAGTTTTCTGAGGATCTTTCTCAAATTTCTCTCCCCAGGCCTGAAGTTTTTCCTAAAGATCCAGTCTGTCATTCCCAAACTCTTATGCAATATTTCCACATGGAAGTCCCATCTTGCCCCCAATACCAGCTTCCTTTCCTTCTGTTTGTCACTGGCTGCTTTTCTAAAAAGTAGTGGTAGCCCACAGGTTAAAAATGTGAACTCTGGAAGTTGATTTTTGGAGTTCACATGCAGGCTAGAGATGTGACTGGGCAAATTATTTTCTCCCTCTGTGCCTCATTTCCTCATTTGTAAGTGTGGTTAGTAATACACATGCCTCATTTAATCCTTACAAGAGGGCTGCTAATATCTGCATTTTACACATGAGGAAACTGAGGCACAGAGAAGCAAGTAACTTAATCAAGGTAGTACAGCTGGCTTTTGAACCCCAACAAAACAGTCTATACAGTTAACATGCTCTAAGAAAGTATATGTAAAGTGCTAAGAACAGCTCATAGTACATATTAAATCTCAGTAAATGCTGCCTGTCACTGCCATTAGTAACAGCAACAGCAGCATTAGTTTAGGACCTGCCAAATTTGGTACATATCTCCTCACTAGGCTACACTTTACTTTGATTCTTTAATTACAAGAAGATGGGTGTTTCAGGAAACCAAAATATAAAACCAGCAAAATGCAGTGCAAAGCAAAACCCAGCTTTCACTGTCTGAGCTTTCCCACACTCCCAAGCTGGAGAGACTGACTTGATTTTAGCTAAAGGAAGATGTAGAGAAGTATGTTTGCAACTCAGAGCCAGTTTTTGTGGACCACTAATTCAGTATCTAACCCTTTTAATTAAGTCTCTTAGAGACCCCGAGGTGACCCAATCACAGGTCTCATTACCCCATTTGAATCAGTTCAGTGGTAATATTCAATATCAACTTCTTTCCTCATTAACGGTCCTCAGAGGTGAATTTCTCTCTGCTGTCTGTTAGAAAAATCAAATAGCAAATAAACAATTTTTGGAAAAAGCAGGATATTTTCAGATTTTACAAATATTCTTTATTCTCTTCTGTTTCCATGCAGCATATAATTTACCTTGTGGGGAAAAGATACATAGGACTTGGTGTTTATTGATTTATAGTCATAGTTTGTCAATTAACTTTTTTTTTGTAGTAAATCAGTATTTGTTTTTGTGATTGTCACTATTTTTTAAAATTATTTTTTAAGATAGTTTTAGAGAAAATTTGCGAAGATAGTACCATAATTACCGTATACCCTGCACCCAGTTTTCCCTGTTACTAACATCTTCCATTATTATGAAACATTTGTTGTAATTAATGAGCCAGTGTTGATATACTATCATTAACTAAAGTCCATACTTTATTCAGATTTCTTTAGTTTTTATTTAAAGTCCTTTTTCTGTTGCAGGATCCCATCCAGGATCACATATTATGTTTAGCTGTCATGTTTCCTTAGGCTCCTCCTGGCTCTCAGTTTCTCAGCCTTTCCTCATTTTTGATGACCATGACAGTTTTGAGGAGCATTGGTTAGATGTTTTGTAGAATGTTCCTCTATTGTGATTTGTCTGATATTTTTCTTAATGTTAGACTGAAGTTATAGGTTTTGGGGAGGAAGACCACAGAGGTAAAGTGTAATTCTCATCACATCATCAAAACTACATATTAAATAACATGACTCATCACTGTTGATATTGACCTGATCACCTGACTGAAGTGTGTTTGCCAGGTTTCTCCACGGTAAACTTCCTCTCTTTTTCCATCTTCCCACACTGTCCTCTTTGGAAAGAAGTCACTATGTGCAGCCCACACATAAGGAGTAGAGAGTTATGCTCCATCTCCTTGAGGGCAGAGAATCTACATAAATTATTTGGAATTCTAAATGGAGGATTGTCGCTTCTCCCCCATTTATATCAGTACAGACTCACAGATGCTTATTTTATATTTTGGGTTATAATCTAATACTGCTTTATTTTGTTGCTCAAATTGTTCCGTCTTTGGCCAGTGGGAGCTCTTTCAGTTTGTTCCTCTGTCCCTTTGACATACCCTTATGACTGTGTAGTTTTTTGTTTTGTTTTTGGAGCACTTCCTTACTTTTGGTACTGTAAGGTGCTCTAGGCTTATTTTGTGTCTTCCCTGGCCCAGAAATCATCTATTTCTCTAGTGGCCTTGGTTTCTTTTCTTGGAGAACCGTATTAGAAAGCAAGATTTAGGCCTTAGGTTTACTCATTGCTACTGGGGTGTCTTTGCTTTTAGATTCTCTCACCTGACAGAGCAAGGGAATATATGTATATACTAACCTCTGTGTGTGTGTATAAATATTTTATATGTAACCATGTGTGAGTGTATGTGTGTGTGTATATTTCTATATGTAACCACTTGTGTCTGTGTTAAGCTACATATTCGTTCATACTAATGTCTCCAACTCTAATTTATTACCACACGGATCATTCTAGCCTGCTCCCCTTCCTTACTTATAACGTGCCATTCCAACAACAGTGAGAAACCTAGCTCCCACCATCTGCCATCCTTTGACTTTAACCATTCAGTTCCAGTCTGCATGTGTAGTAGTATCTGAATTGTTAATCCATACTGCCCAGAAAACTACTTTATTAACCAGAGTACAGTACTTATGTGCAGTTCCTTTTGTCTTACAGACCCCACTCACTTCCAAAGTTAGTAAGGTCAGCACCTTTTCCACCACCTCCTTCACTGGTTTTTGTCATACATTTGTATTATATTTAGATCATTGTGTCAGATTCTGTGTTCCATTCTGGGACCCCCCCCCAACATCCTAAATGATTTTTTTAAAGTTGCATACATTAAGTTTAACTCTTTGTGTTGTAAACTTCTATAAGTTTTCAAAAATGCCTTGTGTCATGTATCCACCATTACAATATCATACAGAATAGTTTCACTAAAAATTTCCCTTTGCTTCACCTATTCAACCATCTTCCCCTGCCCCACTCCAAACTTCTGGCAACTGCAAATCTTCGTACTGTCTCTACATATCAGTAATACTTGTTTTTTATTTTAAATTAATGGTTGTCCTGCAGTTTGCCATATAAATTACCACTAATCTAAGTCTACCTTTGAATAATACTATATTACTTCCTAGGTATTACAAATACCTTGTAATAGAGTAATCCCAATTCCTCCCACCCATCCCTTATGGCATTACTATCAGTCATTTTACTCATCCTATGCTATAATCACCCAATTCATTGTTATTATTACTTTAAGCAAACAGTTATCTTTTAGATCAACTAAGAATAAGAAAATACCTTGGCTTATTTCTTCTTTGTCACTCTTCCTTAGTGTAGATTCACGTTTCTGACCTGCATTATTTTCTTTTCTCCCTGGAGAACTTGGTTCTTCATTTTCTTGCACGGCAGGTCTGCTGGTAATGAAGTTTTTGCTTGTTTGAGAAAGTTTATTTCTCATCCCTTTTGAATTCCTTGAATATGGAATTGTAGATTGGCATTTTCTTTAAATATTTTAAATATTTCTCTTCTTATTTGTGTGGTTTCTAATGAGAAAATCCACTGTAATTCTTACCCTTGTTCCTCTATGGGTAACATGTGTTTTCTCCTTATCTTTGGTGTTTGGCATTTGAATATGATATGCTTAGGTGTACATTTTTGGTTTTTATCCTTTTTGGCATTCTCTGGACTTCCTGGATCTGTGGTTTGTGTCTGTCACTAATTTTGGAAAATTCTCAGCCATTATTATTTCAAATATTCCTTTTATTTTATTCTCTTTTTCTTTTCCTCCTGGTATTCTAATTATCAAGTAATTTTAAATGATCAAATTTAAATGTTGTATTTTTAACATGGGAGGATATATATGATATATCAATAAGAAACTTAAGGGCATGAAACAATAATCATTTATTATTTTTCACAGTTTCTCTGGGTCAGGAATACAGACAGGCAGCAGAGACAACTTCTCTCTCCTGTACAAAGCCTGGGGTCTCAGCTGAAAGACTCAAAGTTTAGAGGCTAGAATCATCTGAAGTGTCTTTCACTCACATGTATAGTAGTTGATGCCAGCTCATGGCTGAGACCTTAGCTAGGGCTGTTGGATTAAACATCCACTTGTAGTCCCTTTGTGTGTCTTGGGCTTACAATATGGTGGCCAGATTCCAAGGGTGAACATCAAGTGAGCCAGGTGGAAAGCGTATTCTTTCCTCAGAAGTCACATAACATTACTTCACTGAATTCTACTGGTCACAGCACCTAGAATCCCCTGCACAGATTGAAAGGAAGGAAACATAGACCTCACTTCTTGGTGGGAGAAGTGTCAGTGTCACATTATAGAAGAGCACGTGATATGGGAGGTATATTGGTGTGGTCATCTTGGGAAAGTACAATCTGCCACATCTGTCAGAATTTAAAATGCACATATACTTTGAGCCAATAGTTCAACCTCTACCAGTTTATCTTATAAATATAGATGTACACATACCCAGAGATATCTGCATGAGAATGGTCATTGTGCATTGTATGTGACAGCAAAAAACAGAAACCATCTAAATACCCATCAATAAAGGAAATGGTAAATAAGTTTTGGTATCTGTACAATGGCATATATCATGTAGTTGTTAAAAACAATAAGGTGTGTATATGCAGATGTGGCAAGATCTGTAAGATACAAGTTAAACATTCAGAATTTTTCCATTAAAAACAAGAATACATATGTGTATTTGCACAAAACATTTCTGGAAAGAAAGAATAAAAACTTGATACCAGTTACCTATAGGATGGAGCTGCTAACATATCACTGTGTGCTCTTTTGTGCTCTTCATATTCTTTAGCATGTGTCTGTTTTCCTCTTGTTTAAATAAATGGCCAAAAGAACACATGGATATGCAATTGGATATGAATTTTGTAATATGTTCTTAAAACCTGTCTGTAATAGGATTTAGTGTGATATATATTTTGTTCTTTTTGTTTTCAGTTTTTTTCAGATTTTTCTAAAGTGTTTATATTTAATCTGTGTACTTTTTTAAAAGCTAATGAAATTTAAAAAGGAAAAGAATGTCATTTTGGTGGGAGTGTTCTAAGGCCCAGGGAAATGGGACTGGAAGTAAAGATAGAATGTGGGGTTGCCATGGGTATTCTGCTTACAGCAGCAAGAAGCCTGCTCAGGCTGCTGTAACAAAATGTCACAGGCTTAAGCAAAAGAAATTTATTTTCTCACAGTCCTAGAGGATATAAGTCTAAGATCAAGATGTTGGCAGGTTTGGTTTCTTCTGAGGCCTGTCTGCTTGGCTTGTAGAAAGGCTGCATTCTCAGTGTCCTCACATGGTCTTACCTCTGTGCATGTGCCTGTCTGTGTCCTAATCTCCTCTTATAAGGACACCAGACATACTGAATTAGGGCCCAATCTAAAGACAATCTTTTAACTTAATTACCTCTTTAAAGACCTTAACTCCAGATTCTGAGGGTACTAGAGATTAGGACTTAAACATATGAATGGGTGGGAGGGATAATTCAGCTCATAATTAAGCCCTTTCATTGGGTCCTATAGAAAGATTGCTTTTCCTATCATCCCATTCATTCTTTCAATTCAAACATATTTGACATAGTTCTGTGGCCTCTCTCTGTAAGGCCTTTCCTGTGATCTCTGGATTATAGAGTGTGTGGTCTGTAAGCCTAATAAAGGCTAGGCTGAAGCAGAATCTCTGAGCCCATGGCTGACCCTGGTTCCAAACACCCAGGTTACGTGTTCTAGTCCCAGCAGAGCTAAGCAGCTTTTCTCAAGGAGGCCATGACCCAGAACTAGAAATTTAAGTAAATAGGGAGTTAGCATACAGCAGATTTTTTTTTTTTTTTTTTTTTTGCGGTACTTGGGCCTCTCACTGTTGCGGCCTCTCCCGTTGCGGAGCACAGGCTCCGGACGTGCAAGCTCAGCGGCCATGGCTCACGGGCCCAGCTGCTCCGCGGCATGTGGGATCTTCCCGGCCCAGGGCACGAACCCGTGTCCCCTGCATCGGCAGGCGGACTCTCAACCACTGCGCCACCAGGGAAGCCCCAGCAGATATTTTTTGACTGCATAATATCTAAACCATATTCCTGTGTTTGGGGAATTCTCCTCTTTTTCAGTCTTAGTAGGAAAAAGAGACCACTTCACATTCGAGAGGCTAAAATGACCATATACTTGATTTTCCAGCTTCCATTATACATCAAGTACAGGTGTGTGATCCAAGTTTGGTCATTTAGTTGTACTCACCGTGGACTTTGAGACAGAAGCTAGGAATGTAAAGGAACAGGAACAATGTAGAGTGCACTCTGGTGGTTGTGGCAGCAGCAGTAACATTGAGTTTGTAGAGGAAGGAGGAGGAGGAGCTCAGCAAAAGCAGAGTCTGTCTACTGGGTGTGGGAGTGGTGGTAAGGCTGTACCGTCCAGTTTTCAATAGCAATAGTGTTCTCACAAGTCTGGTTTTCTAGTGTGATCCTGACTGTAGTCCAGAATGTTGCCTGGCCTCCCTGGTTTATGCTCATTTTCCAAGCCTAGTTCTGTGACTATCAATGCTCTTACAGCTCCCCTGTCCATTTTCTTTGTACATGAGCCAGAGTCCATTTCTGTTGCTTGAAACCGAAGAAACTTGACAGATATACTTCTTATGAAGCTACCTGCTGAAACCCAGAGTTGTATTTTACACCTTTAAAATACAGCTTAGATTACCAGTGTTTCTTTTTTTTTTTAATTACTTAATTAATTTTTGGCTGCATTGGGTCTTCATTGCTGCGTGCAGGCCAGGGCTTGAACCCTTGTCCCCTGCATTGGCAGGCAGATTCTTAACCACTGCACCACCAGGGAAGTCCCACCAGTGTTTCTAAATGGGGTCATTTTAGCATTTTGGATGGAGCCATCTTTCATTGTGCAGGACTGTCTTGAGCATATTTAAATGATTAACAACCTTGATCCCTTCCCTTAAATGCCACTAGCAAATCCCTTAGTCATTGTGAGAAAGAAAAAGGCCCTCACACATCTCCAAACTTAACCTGGGGAAGGGGAAGGATACCATACACTCATGAGAGCAACAAGTCTAGATGATTGAGATCTTTCAGGTCTGCATTTCTAGGATTCCGTCATTTTGTTATTTCTTGATATCTCATGAACTTGCCTAGACTCACTGAATATTTTGTTTTATACTTAAAAAGTAATACATGGGCTTCCAGCTTCTGACAATAGAAGAATAGCTCCTATCAGACCAATTCATCTATGGATGAGAACCAAGCTCTGGACAAAATATGAGAAACAACCACCTGAAGGCATTGAAGAGAAACCAAAAGCAGACAGATATTGGACAACTGTCTACATTTGGCTGAAGAGACTGTCACAGGGTAAATATTCTAGTTTTTACAGCTTTTGCCTAGGGACAGGCCACAGTCAGCGCCAACAGAATGGTTAAAACTTGATTAGAAACCTGTAATCTTACTATCATGAAGAATCACAAGACAGAGTTTGGGGCAACCTTAGCATCTGGAAAGTGGAGGGGCCTTAAAAAGGAGAGAGCCAGAGAGGGGGAGTCCTGTATCCTGTGCATAAACTCTGCCCAAATCTCTGGCTGACCCCTGAACCACACCATGCACAAGACAGACTCACAGTAACCCAACAAAGAACTGAAGAGAGATTTTTGCTGCTGCCTATTACTGAGATGACAGAGTTTGATATTTGAGCACTGCTAAATTAACTACCTGCTCAAAAAAAAAAATCAGTACTTCTTAAAGAAACATAACAAAATCCAGAGTCTACATTATAAACTATACAATGTCCAGGATAAGGTAGACATATGAAGAGATGGGAAAATGTGACCAATATTCAAGAGAAAGGCAATCAGCAGAGACCAAACCCAAGATGACTCAGATGCTGGAATTAGTGGGCAGATATTATTTTATTTTTATATTTTAAAATTTTTATTGGAGTGTAGTTGATTTACAATGTTGTGTTAGTTTCAGTTGTACAGCAAAGTGAATCAGTTATACATGTACATATATACACTCTTTTTTAGATTCTTTTCCCATATAGGCCATTACAGAGTATTGAATAGAGTTCCCTGTGCTATACAGTAGGTCCTTATTAGTTACCTATTTTATATATAGTAGTGTGTATATGTCAATCCCAATCTTCAAATTTATCCCTCCCCCCACCCCTTGCCCCCTGGTAACCATAAGTTTGTTTTCTACGTCTGTAACTCTTTCTGTTTTGTAGATAAATTCACTTTGTACCCTTTTTTTAGCCTCCACATATAAGCAGTATCATATGTTATTTGTCTTTCTCTGCAGCCGGCAGATTTTAAAACCACTGTTATAACTATGTGCAGGGATTTAAAGGAGAATATGCATGCAATAAATAAGTCAATAGGAAATCCAAGCAGAGAACTAGAGACTATGAAAAAGTAATAGAAATTTTGTAACTGAAGAATAAAATATCTGAAACATAAAAAGAATCACTGAATAGGCTTAACCTTTGGAAACGAACATAAGAAAATGTTAGTAAACTTGTAGATATATCAACAGAAAATGTCCTAACTGAAGAATAGGGATAAAAAGCTTCAGTTACCAGTAAAACAATGTTACAGGTCTAAGATACATGTAGTTGGAATTCAAGAAGAAGAGGAGAGAGAGAGAATGGGACAGAAAATATATTGAAATAATGGCCAAAATTTTCCCAGATTTGTTTAAAAAAAAACAAAAACAGATATTTACAGATTGACTACACTCACTGAACCTCAAGCAGAATAAATACAAAGGAAACCACAGCTAGGCACATCATTGACCAGTGCTGTGTAACAGGAATATAATGTGAACCATGAATGCAAGTCACATGTTTAAAATTTTGGGGGAGCGGATCCAGATGGCAGAGGAGTAGGATGCGGACCTCACCTTCTCCACAGAGATACATCAAAAATACATCTACATGTGGAACGACTCTCACAGAACATCTACTGAATGCAGGCAGAAGACCTCAGACTTCCAAAAGGGCAAGAAAATCTCCACATAACTGGATAGGACAAAAGAAAAAAAAAAGAGAGGGAGAGAAGCAAATTGGTACAGGACCTGCACCACTGGGAGAGAGCTATAAAAGAGGAAGGGTTTCCACAAATGGAGAAGTCCCCTCACTGGTGGGAGGTCAGCCAGGACACAGGGGGAGCTTTGGAGCCTCAGAGGAGAGCACAGCAGCAGGTTTGCAGAGGGCAAAGCAGAGAGACAGACCTGCACAGACAATTGGTGTTGACAGGCACTCCCCAGCCTGAGAAGCTCGTCTGTTGGGGTGGGCAGGGGCTGTGTGCTGACACTCAGGCTTTGGAGGTCAGACCCTGGGGAGAAGACTAGGGTTGGCTAAGCAAAGATAGCCTGAGGGGGCTAGGGTGTGGTGCGCCACAACCAAAGGAATCCAGGAAGAAGCCTGGGCCCACCAGAGAGGCAAGACACCATTGTTGGGGGGCATATGAGGAGAGGGGCATGCCCACCATAGGAGTTTCTTTCTCCTAGTGCTCTCAGGCAGCAGGGCACCACCTACACAAGCTACAGGGGCAGGTACAAGCCACTGCTGCCATCTCAGACTCCAGGGGTGGGCGTGGACTGCTGCCGCCACCAAGGGTCCTATGAGCAGGTGCAGGTCGCTGTCCCTACCTTCCTGGGAGTATGCGCAGCCCACCAATGCCAGGGGTCCTGTGACCTGGTGCCACTGCCCCCACCTCCCCAGGGGTGCATGCAATCTCCTGCAGCTGCCAAGAGTCCCACAGCCAAGTGCCATCCACTGCCCCTGCCTCCCCAGGAGTATGTGCAGCTAGCTGCCCTTGCTGAGGGACCCGCGACCGGGAGCCAACTGCTACCCCTGCCTTCCTGGGAGTGTGCGCGCAGGCCATGCACCTGCACACCCCCATCAAGGGGATAATGGCCAGCACATGCTGAGGAAAGAGATGGCAAGCATCCAAACCAAAAACAGCCCTCACACTGAAAAAATATTAAACCCACACAAGCTATGCAGGGAAGCTCCCACATATAAATAGCCCTCCAAGACTACAGTAGATATTTGTTTCTCCTAAACTCACAGAGTAAGAGAAATATAAGCAAAAGGAAGAAGCAGAGGAACCACTCTCAGTTAAAGACCAAGAGAATTCCCCTGAAGGAACAAACCATGAAACAGACCTCTTCAGTCTAACAGACAATGAGTTCAAAAAGGAGGCAATGAAAATAAGTAATTAAGAAAGGCTATTGACAGAAATGCAGATTACTGTGAAAAGGAACTAGAAACTATAAGAAGGAGCCAAGAAAAATTAGAAAATTCATTTGCCGAGATGAAAGCTGAGCTCAAGGCAAAGAAGAAGAACGATTAATGCAGAAGAAAGAATAAGTGACCTGAAAGGTAGAATGGAAATTATCCAATCAAACACCAGACAAAAACCAAATGAAAAAAAATGAAAGCAATATGAGACATATGGGATAATATAAAGTAGGCCAATCTATGCATAGTAGGGATTCCAGAAGGAGAAGAAAGAGAAAAGGGGATTGAAAATGTATTTGAAGCTATTATGGCTGAAAACCTCCCAAACATAAAGAAGGAAACAGATATCCAGATCCAGGAAGCACAGAGTGTCCCAAATAAGATGAACCCAAACAGACCTACACCAAGACATTATAATAAAATTGGCAAAAGTTATAGAGAGGATTCTAAAGGCAGCAAGAGGAAAAACAAAGAGTTAATTACAAGGGAACCCCATAAGGCTATCAGCTGATTTCTCTACAGAAGCAATGCAGGCCAGCAGGAAGTAACAAAATGTATTCAAAGGCTTGAAAGAGAAAAATTTCCAGCCTAGAATACTCTGCCAAGCAAGATTATCATTTAGAATAGGAGAGGAAATAAAGAAGTTCTTAGACAAGCAAAAACTAAAAGAATACAGCAATACTAAACCTATCCTAAAAGAAATACTGAAAGATCATCTCTAGAAAAGAAGCAAGAAGATATAGGTAGGAGGAGATCACAATTGGAAAGTAAATCACTTAAATTAGCTAGTATACAGATCAAAAAGAAAAAAAAAAGCTATTTGTGAAAGCAATGATTAAACATAAGCAACAGCAAAGGGATAGACATGAAGATGTAAAAAGGGACATCAAAATCATAAAACATGGGGAAGGAGAGTAAGAAAATGCAGATTCTTTTTCTTTCTTTTTCTTTTTTTGAATATGTTTGAGACTGTATGACTATCAGTCTAAAGCAAGCAGATATAGTAAGGGGTTAACATACTTGAAAAATGGGACAACCCACAAATCAAAAACACAGTAGACTCACAAAAACTGAAAAGAAGAGAACACAAACATAAAATAAAAGGAAATCATCAAATCACAAAAAGAAAAAGGAACAAAGAAGAAACAAAGAATCTACTGGAAAAACAGGTTTGAAATGGCAATAAATGCATATGTGTCAATAATTACCTTAAATGTCAATGGACTGAATACTCCAATCAAAAGACATAGAGTGTCAGACTGAATAAAAAAACACCAAAAGCCTACAATATGCTGCCTACAGGAGACCCACCTTAGAGCAAAGGACACACATAGTTTTTTTTAATTTAATTTGGTTCTGGGTCTTAGTTTCAGCAGGTGAGCTCCTTAGTTGCAGCAGGTGGGCTCCTTAGTTGTGGCTCAAGGGCTCCTTAGTTGCAGTTCACTGGCTACTTAGTTGTGACACATAGGCTCCTTAGTTGCAGCACACGGGCTCCTTAGTTGTGGCATGCAAACTCTTAGTTGTGGCATGCATGTGGGATCTAGTTCCCTGACCAGGGATTGAACCCAGGCCACCTGCATTGGGAGTGTGGAGTCTTAACCACTGTGTCACCAGGGAAGTCCCAGGACACACGTAGATTGAAAGTGAGGGAGTGGAAAAAGATATTTCAGGCAAATGGAAATGACAAGAAAGCAGGAGTTGCAATACTTATATCAGACAAAGTAGACTTTAAAGTAAAGACTATAAAGAAAGATAAAGAAGGACACTATATAATGATAAAAGGATCAGTACAAGTAGAGGATATTACCTCATCAACTTATATGCACTTAATGTAGCAGCACCCAAATACATAAAACAAATACCTACAGACATAAAAGGAGAAATCAGTGGGAATACAATAATAGTAGGAGACTTTAACACCCCACTCACATCAATGGACAGATCTTCCAGACAGAGAATCAGTCAGGCAACAGAGATCCTAAATGATACAATAGAGCAGTTAGACTTAATTGATATTTTCAGGACGTTACCTCCAAAACAAAACAAAATGGAGTACACACTCTTTTCAAGCGCACACAGAACATTCTCTACGATTGACCACATACTAGGGCACAAAACTAACCTCAGCAAATTTAAGAGTATAGAAATTATTTCAAGCATCTTCTCTGATCACAATGGCATGAAACTAGAAATCAACCACAGGAAGAGAAATGAGAAAAAAACAACTACATAGATACTAAACAACATGCCACTAAAAATCCAGTGGGTCAACGAGGAAATCAAAAAGAAAATTTTAAAAAATACCTTGAGACAAATGTCAATGAAAACACAACCATACAAAATCTATGGGATGCAGCAAAAGCAGTTCTTAGCTGGAAGTTCACAGTGATACAGGCCATCATCAAAAAAACAAGAAGAATCTCTGGTAAACAACCAAACCTACCACCTAAAAGAATCAGAAAAAGAAGAACAAACAAAACCTAAAGTCAGTAGAAGGAAGGAAATAATAAAGATCAGGGAGGAAATAAATAAAATAGAGATTTTTTTAAAAGTAGAAAATAATCAATAAAACCAAGAGCTGGTTCTTTGAGAGGGTAAACAAAATAAAAAAACCTCTGGCCAGACTCACCAAGAAGAAAAGAGAGAGAACCCAAATAAACAAAATAAGAAATGAAAAAAGAGAAATCTCAACTGATACTGCAGAAATACAAAAAACCATAAGAGAATACTATGAACAATTATATGCCAACACATTTGACAACCTAGAAGAAATGGACAACTTTCTAGAAACATACAGCCCACTGAAATTGAATCAAGAAGAAATAGATGATTTGAACAGACCAATCACTAGACGTGAAATAGAATCTGTAATTTAAAAAACTCCTTACAAACAAAAGTCCAGGACCGGATGGCTTCACAGGCGAATTCTACCAAACATATAAAGAAGAACTTAAACTGATTCTTCTCAAACTCTTCCAAAAGACTGAAGAGGAGGGAATACTCCCAAAGACGTTCTATGAAGCCATCATCACCCTGATACCGAAACCAGACAAAGACACCACCAAAAAAGGAAATTACAGGGCAATATCTTTGATGAATATAGATGCAAAAAATCTCAACAAAATATTAGCAAACCAAATCCAACAACACATAAAAAAGATCATACACCATGACCAAGTGGGATTCATCCCAGCTTCACAAGGATGGTTCTACACTCGCAAATCAATTAATGTAATACACCACATTAACAAAAGAAAAGTAAAAAACCACATGACCATCTCAATAGATGCAGAAAAAGCGTTCAACAAAATTCAACATCCATCCATGATAAAAACTCTTACAAAAGTGGGAATAGGGGAATATCTGAACTTAATTAAAGCCATTTATGACAAACTCACAGCCAATATAATACTCAATGGTGAAGAGCTAAAAGCCTTCCCACTAAAATCTGGAACAAGACAAGGATGCCAACTCTCACCACTTCTATTCAACATAGTATTGGAAGTCCTAGCCACAGCAATCGGACAAGAAAAAGGAATAAAAGATATCCAAATTGGAAGGGAAGAGGTAAAATCGTCATATGCAGATGACATGATACTATATATAGGAAACCCTAAGGACCCAACACAGGAGCTACTAGATCTAATAAATGAATTCAGCAAAGTAGCAGAATACAAGATTAACATTCAAAAATCAGTTGCATTCTTTTTTTTTTTTTGGCTGTGTCGGGTCTTCATTGTGGCATGTGGGATCTTTTGTTGTGGTGTGTGGGCTCTTCATTGTGGTGCATGGGCTTCTTGCTAGTTGTGGCATGCATGTTTTCTCTCTCTGGTTGTGGCATGCAGGCTCTAGGGCACGTGGGCTCTGTAGTTGTGGTGTGTGGACTCCAGAGTGTGTAGGCTCTGTAGTTTGTGACACACAGGCTCTCTAGTTGAAGAGCAGGCTCAGTAGTTGTGGTGCACGGGCTTAGTTGCCCCATGGCATGTGGGATCTTAGTTCACTGACCAGGGATTGAACCTGCATCCCCTGCATTGGAAGGCAGATTCTTTACCACTGGACCACCAGGGAAGTCCCTTGGTTGCATTTCTGCACACTAAAAATGAAATATCGGAAAGGGAATGTAAAAAAAAAACCTTTTAAAGTAGCACCCCCCAAAAATAAAATACCTGGGAATAAACCTGACCAAGGAGGTGAAATACTTGTACACTGAGAACAATAAGACATTAATAAAGGAAATTAAAGAGGATTCAAAGAAATGGAAAGATATCCCATGCTCTTGGATCGGAAGAATTAATATTGTTAAAATGGCATTCTACCAAAAGCAATCTACAGATTTAATGCAATCCCTATCAAAATACCCATGACATTTTTCACAGAACTAGAACAAATAATCCAAAAATTTATGTGGAACCATAAAACCCAGACTTGCCAAAGCAATCCTGAGGGGAACAAAAGCAGGGGACATAACTCTCCCAGACTTCAGACAATACTACAGAGCTACAGTAATCAAAACAGTGTGGTATTGGTACAAAAACAGCCATATGGATCAATGGAACAGAATAGAGAGCCCAGAAATAAACCCACACAGTCAATTAATCTTCAACAAAGCAAGAATATAAAATGGGAAAAAAGATGGTCTTTCAGGAAGTGGTGCTGGGAAAGTTAGACAGCTGCATGTAAACCAATGAAGTTAGAACACACTCTCACACCATGCACAAAAATAAACTTAAAATGGCTTAAAGACATAAACATAAGATGTGACACCATAAAACTCCTAGGAGAAAGCATAGGCAAAACATTCTCTGACATAAATTGTACCAATGTTTTCTTAAGTCAGTCTCCCAAGGCAATAGAAATAAAAATAAACAGATGGGGCCTAATCAAACTTACAAGCTTTTGCACAGCAAAGGATACCATAAAAAACCATTAAAAAATGAAAAAACAACCTACAGAATGGGAGAAAATATTTGCAAATGATAAGACTAACAAGGGCTTAATCTTCAAAATATACAAACAGTTCATACAACTCGACAACAGCAACAACAAAACAAACCAATTGAAAAATGAGCAGAAGACCTTAATAGACATTTCTCCAAAGGAGACATACAGATGGCCAGTAGGCACATGAAAAGATGCTCAGTGTCACTAGTTATTAGAGAAATGCAAATCAAAACTACAATGAGGTACCATCTCACACCAGTCAGAATGGCCAATGTTAAAAAGTCTACAAATAACAAATGCTGGAGAGGGTGTGGAGAAAAAGGACCCCTCCTACACTGCTGGTGCGGATGTCAGTTGGTGCAGCCACTGTGAAAAACAGTGTGGAGGTTCCTCAGAAAACTAAAAATAGAATTACCATATGATCCAGCAATCCCACTCCTGGGCATATACCCAGACAAAATTATAATTCAAAAAGATACTTGCACCCCTATGTTCATATCAGCACTCGTCACAATAGCCTAAACATGGAAACATGTCCATTGATGGATGAATGGTTAAAGGAGATGTGGTACATATATACAATGGAATACTACTCAGCCTTAAAAAAGAACGAAATAATGCCATTTGCAGCAACATGGGTGCAACTAGAGATTATTGTACTAAGTGAAGTAAGTCAGAAAGAGAAAGACAAATATCACATGATATCACTTACATGTGGAATCTAAAATATGGCACAAATGAGCTTATCTACAAAACAAACAGATTCATAGACATAGAGAACAGACTTGTCATTGCCAAGGGGGAGGAGGGTATGGGAGGGAAGGACTGAGAGTTTGGGATTAGCAGATGTAAACTATTATATATAGGATGGAGAAACAACAAGGTCCTACTGTATAGTGCAGGGAGCTATACTGAATATCCTGTGATATTCCACAGTGGAAAAGAATATAAAAAAAAGAATGTCTATATGTGTATAATATAAAAAAGAACATCTATATGTGTATAACTGAGTCACTTTGCTGTACAGCAGAGAGTGGCACAACACTGTAAATCAACCATACTTCAAGTAAAACATTTTTTTGAACTTTTTAGTAGTCACATTAAAAAATAAACAGAAGCAGATAAATTAACTTTAATATTTTACTTAACACAGTATACCCAAAATATTATTTCAACATGTAATAAGGACAAAATTATTATTGAAATATCATATGTATATATATTTATTTGTGTATATATAAATATTTTCTAGTATATATTCTGGTGTGTATATATAACAGCACATCACAATTCAGACTAGCCACATTTTAAGCACTTAATATCCATTTGTGGCTAGTGCCTATGATATTAGGCAGAGAAGTCATAGACAAATCACTGAAAACCAAAGATTTTAAAGCAGACAGAAAAAAAATCACATTACATACGGAGAATCAATATTTGAATGTCCATTGGCTCCTCATGAGAAACAACAGTGGCCAGAAAACAATAATGACCTTTTATATGCTGAAAGAAAAAAACTGTCAACCCAGAATTCTATAACCAATGAAAATATTCTTCAAGAATGAAGATGGGGCTTCCCTGGTGGCGCAGTGGTTGAGAGTCCACCTGCCAATGCAGGGGACATGGGTTCGTGCCCTGGTCCGGGAAGATCCTACATGCCGCGGAGCGGCTAGGCCTGTGAGCCATGGCCACTGAGCCTGCACGTCTGGAGCCTGTGCTCCGCAAAGGGAGAGGCCACAACAGAGAGAGGCCCACGTACCAAAAAAAAAAAAAAAAGAATGAAGATGAAATAAAGGCATTTTCAGATAAAAGAAAACAAAGCTAATTCATTGTCAGCAGGCCTGCACTACAGGATATTCTAAAAGAAGTTCTTCAAGTTAAAAGGAAATAATACCAGACCTAATCTTAGGAAGGAAATGAAGAGTATTAGAAATGGATAAATATAAATATATATATATATTTATATTTGTCTGGATAAATATATTTATATTATAGAAATATATAACTAATTTTTCTTCTCAGTTTCTTTAAGATGATATGATTGTTTAAAGCAAAAGTATAATACTGTGTTATGGAGTTTATCGTGTAAATGGATGTAATGCATATAACTACCGTAGATATAGAATTTATTTACGTCTGGACTGGAAAAGCTCTATCTTTATCTTTGGAAAAGCTCTATCTTTGTCTCCAGGGATGCCTGGATGGCTGTTTTTGATTACTGGCCAAGATAAGGGAAGTGGATGTGGTCCTTAAATGCCACTGACCACCCCCGGGGTCATCTTCTTCACTGCTGGTTTGCAGCTGGCCTATATGGTTTGACAAGCCTTGCTTGATACACAAAAGGCCCCTGCCGAGCGTTTCTCCTTTGAGCTCCCCTAAACCAAAATTTCTTATATAGCTCCAGAGACACAGCATACTCTGTGCGTGCGGATAAGGGGAGATTGCACATGGAATATCTCTGACTTCCATAAAGACTTTCCTGCACAGTGTTTATCTTGCTGCATTGTACCCTTTGCCTTCCATGAGTAGTCTCAGAGCAGTCTGATGTGTCCTGTCAGCTATATGAACTGAGAAAATCTTTGTAATAACTGTAGCATGAAGAAGAACCATATGTTTGCGAGGTTCTTGCATTCTATGTGAAATCATATATTAGCTCTAAATACACTATAAAGAACTAAGAATGTGTATTATAATTCTCAGCAACCACTAAAAATGCAAAGAGGTATAGCTAAAGGTGAACATGTATATTAAAGTGGAATCTAAAAAAATTTCAAAACAAGCATACACCCTGTAAAAAAATGTAAGCCTAATTGAATGGTATAACATAAGTGAAAGGTTGCCTTTCTGTCCCTTTCTAAAATATCAAAGAGTAATCTGGGTGGACAGCTTGTTGTATTCTTTCAGATATTTTTGTATGCACATATATATATAGATAAAGAATGTTTCAACACATACAGACTGGCAGCTTGCTTTTTCATATGAATCAGTAGTATATCACGGTCAAATTCCGATGTCAGGCATACAAATCTATCTCATTCTATTTAATGGCTATATAACATTTCATGGACTAAATGCAGTATAAATTGCTTATACTGCTTATGCAGTATAAATTCCCTTATTGATAACGTAGGTTGTCTTCAAATTTTCACCATTGTATTAGTTTCCCATTGTTTCTGTAACAAATTACCACAAACTCTATGGCTTAAAATAACATTAATTTATTCTCCTACAGTTGTGGAGGTCAGAAGTGTGAAATCAGTTTCACTAGCTTAAGGTCCAGTTCTCAGCAGGGCTACTTCTTTCTGGAGGCTCTGGGGTGAAAATCTGTTTCCTGGCCTTGTTTTCACCTTCTGGTGGCCCCCTATGTTCCTTGGTTTATGGCCCTTTCAACCATCTTCAAAGCATATCACTTCAGTCTCTACTTCCATCATCATATAGCCTTCTCTTCTTCTGACTCTGATTCCTTTTGTGTTCTTCTTATAAGGACCGTTATAGATCACCCTGGATAATAATCCAGAATAATCGCCCCCTCTCAAAACCCTTCAGCAGATCCTCGGAGTCCCTTTGTCATATGTATAATGTTTACAGGTTTATTATTCAGCCTACCATAACCATTAACTTAAAAGTAATGTTTTAGTGAACATCCTTGAACAAATATCCCTACACAGTGTGTGATTATTCCTTGAAGTAGAATCCTAGAAGTATTTAGAAATGCAAGGTTAAAGTAATATACCTTTTACATTTTGACAGATTCTCAACAAAATACCCACTAAGCATTGTACTGTTACTCCCTTAGACTCTTTCATACAAGAATTGGTGGCTGTCCAACCTCTGCTTTCTTACATTTTGGGGTTTAACTGGGATTCTTTTGGAAGAACTTACCTTCTCAGCAGTTCCCTTTTGCACCTCTATAGTCTTGCAGGTAGTTTGGTTCTTTTAATTTTCATAGTCAATGGAAACCCATCTGACAATATATCTTAGAGACCTGTCTATCTGAATTCAGTTAGAAGCTCCACCACTCTAACAGTTTTACCTTGGGAAAATTTTGTAACCTTTCTGAACTGTTTCTTTATCTGCAAAATGTTTTAATTATATTATCTTCCTAATAGAATGTCTGTGAAACTTAAATGGGTTACTGTATACAAAGTTTCTATCATAGTCCCTAACATATAAGTATTCAATAAACATTAACTAGTATTATTTTTATTATTTGCTTTATGTCTCAGAAATTCCTTTTTATTTCTGTTCTACTAATGATATTTTCCCTAGTTTTCCAGCACTACTCTAAATGTTCTCTGATTTTTTTCCTTTCATTTAATTTGGATTTTGAGTGGGAGGGAGGTAAATGGATGTGTTCAGTTACTCTGACAGATCCCAGGGTGGGATATAAATTCCCTCTTGGCAGGAAATTTGCCCTTTTTTCCATATCACAGCACATGCCATGTGTCTTTGCTCCAAGTGGGTACTCAATAAATGTTTGTTTAATAGTTGATGGGTGGTTCCAAAAATAACATAAATAGTTGCTTTGAAATATTTAGAATCCTGAGACATTTTCAGAATGGTTGCTACACATCCCAGTGTCACCTTCTTACCAAGTCTTCCAGAGGAGACGATGTTCCTGGGTGAACAGGAATGGGTTTGCCATTACAGGAGTCAGTGACGTTTAGAGATATAGCTGTGCTCTTCAGCCGGAACGAGTGGTTGCACCTGGACTCTGCCCAGAGAACCTTGTACCGGGAGGTGATGCTGGAGAACTACAGCACCCTGGTCTCGCTGGGTAAGGAGCCTTGCTTGTCATGGAGAGTCTGCCATGGGAGCACTTTAGAGCTCCCTCTGAGGTTCAGAGTCTGCAGGTTTCTATCCTGTGTGCCCCTGGGAAAGGAAAAATTGGTGTAGAATTGAAAGTGTACCTGTTTGTTGTGATGCCCTTCATGCTGCTATTCATCCTCTGCCTTCCTCCCGCCCACCTCCTGATCAGTTCCCTCCTACTCCAATGACTAGAGCCCAGTTTAGATTCTGAAAAACATGTAGGACTCCCATCTTAGAGGGATTCATAGCCAGGGCCCTATATTGTTTCCTCCATCCCCCTAAAGGCCTCAGTCCCCCTCAGGAGTGCTTATGCTGCCTTCTCTGCCCTATAGGCTCCAGTTAGTTAGTTCTGGGGTTGCTCTTCATGCCATTTGTTCAAACTCCATTTCCTTACTCATGAGCAGGGATTCCATTTTCAATGCCAAAGTTGATCTGCAAGTTGCAACATGGAGAAGATCCCTGTATGGTGGAAAGAGAAATCCCTCAAGATACCTGCCTAGGTGAGTAAGTGACTGGGGGGTGGGCACAAGTGTCTTTATACATGAGCAGGTCATGAGGAGTACTCTGAAAACTTTCCTGGAAATTCTGAGCCTTATTGAAATGCTCAGGACCCCTTGACAAGGCTCCTTGGTTGTAATGGTTTTCTTTGCATCAAGAAGGTCCTTGTATTGACATCTTCCTTCTCATACCACTCCCTGCATTCTCGTTCCCTTTCCCTTTTTTTGCAGCCTCACTCATGTTCTTCTACCGTCTTTGGCCTCTTGGTCTTCATGGTTTTCTTTCCATCTGCATTAACACATGTTCATGTCTGATAGATATTAAATACTTTACACCTTCTGCCATATTTTGAATTTTTTATAATTTTTTTCATTTCTTTTACCACCCACACATTTCAAAGTATTGTCAACATTCCTTTGTCTCTGATTTCTTAACATTTCCCTTTTATTTTCTTGGAGACTGGGTTGTCATCTCCCACTATTATATTCAATCAGCTGTCATTAACATAACCACTGTAGCCTTTCTAGTCCAGGGGTCAGCAAACTTTTCCTATAAAGGGCCAGATTGTAAATATTTTGGCTTTGGGGGCCATAAGGTCTCTGTTGCAACCATTTAACTCTGTGGTTGTAGTGCAAAAGCAGCCAGAGACAGTACTTAGACGAATAGGTGTGGCTGTATTCTAATAGAACTTTACAAAAACAGGTGGCAGCTGAATTTGGTCCAGAGATCCATAGTTTGCTGACCAGTCTTCTAGCCTAGTCTAATCTAGTTGGTCTTTATCATAAAACTGTAGGTTGTCAGGATTGGAGGATCACTTAAAGATGATCAAATTTATATACTTCTTTTTATATCTGAAGAAACAGAGTATCAAAGATCTTAAAGTACTTTGGTCACAGAGCTAGAAAGCTGAAATCTGATGAAAGAAACCTAAATAGATCACCAATGTCATTTCTATTCACCATAGGACATAGATTTGCCAATATTTTGCTTCCATCTTTGTGGCTTAACCTTTAATCTATGATTCTTGCTTTTGTTAACATCTTTTTTTCACTCTTCTCTCAACAAATAGTTTTCAACTTTATTAAAATACAGTTTTCTACAAATAAAGAGTTAGTAAGCAGTGCAGTATAACATTCAAGATCATGGTTTGAATTTAGACATTCCAAATTTCACTTTACCACTACTTACAAGTTTTATGAGCTATGGGAAAGTTACCTACCGTCTCTGAGCCTCTCCTCACCCACCTTCCATGCCATCAGCACAGTGATCTTTTTGAAACTCAGGTGTTAACCCTATACCTCAAGGGACTTCATTGTTTCTCTGTTTTCCTTGGAGTAAAGTAAGATTGCTTAATGTGACATTAAACCTACTTCATAGCCTGTCTCCATATTCCTTTATGGTCTCATCAATGGCCACTTCCACTTCAGATCAGTGTTCTGGCCATATCTGTGTACTCATTATCATTTGTGTGTTATTCCTTCAGCTTGAGTCACCTCTTCCATCTTATCCACTGGAAGACTACTTATCCTTCAAGATCCATCTGTCTACCTATTCACTTAGAATCAGATCTGAGCTTGGAGCTTGGGCATACTTCAGAACTTCACATCTCTTGTAGACTTTCATTATTCTCAAAAGATTCCTACCTTTACTTCGCTCAAGTGGCAGTGTCTTCACTGTCACTGTTAATTTGTCCACTGTATTCTCCCACACTATTCCTTAACCTATTTACTTCTCCTTCCATTCCATTTTGTTTTTCTCCAGATTCAAGTTCATATTTGAGATCAGATGGTATCAAACCTCTTTTATATGTATCATTGCCAATGTTTTTGTCCCACTGATGCATATTTATCTCTTCAGCAGAGGAGCCATTAATTCTTCTGATTTATTCCAGGTTTCAAGACATGGCCTGAAATAGAAGCATTGCCTCCTGAACAGGACATTTCTATAGAAGAAACATCTCAAGGAATAATAAAGAAAAAATCCATTAAGTTTGGTCACTTGGATGTCACGTTTGGAGAAACTTTGGAATTTGAGGGCAGGAGACAGCAAGAGCAACAGAAGAAACCTCTTAGGCAAATGATGGCCTCACACAAAAAAACCATCAGTGAAGCTGGAAACCAGACAAGTCTTGAATTAGGGAAAGGCTTATTTATAAATACAGTTCTTGTTAGACAACAAAGTGCTCCTATAGAAAGAATACCCAATATATATTATACTTCTGGGGGAGATTTTAAACAGAATTTTGATCTAATGAGATGTTTCCAGATTTACCCAGGAGAAAAAGCTCATATTTACAGTGAATATGGAAAAAGCTTCAACCAGAGTCTACATCTTACTGAACACCAGAGAATTCATACTGGTGAGAAACCTTACAAATGTAATGAGTGTGGGAAAACCTTCAGCCACAGATCATCCCTTCTTGCCCATCAGAGAATTCATACTGGAGAGAAACCTTACAAATGTAATGAATGTGAGAAAGCATTTAGCAGTAGTTCAACCCTTATCAAACATCTGAGAGTGCATACTGGAGAGAAACCCTATCAGTGCAAGGAATGTGGTAAAGCCTTTAGCCAGTGTTCAACCCTCACTGTACATCAGAGAATTCATACTGGAGAGAAACTCTATAAATGTGGAGAATGTGAGAAGGCCTTCAATTGTAGAGCAAAACTTCATAGACATCAAAGAATCCATACAGGTGAGAAACCCTATAAATGTAGTGAATGTGGGAAAAGTTACATCCAGTTTACATCCCTGGCTGAACATCAGAGGCTTCATACTGGAGAACAACTGTGTAAATGCTTGGAATGTGGGAGAAACTTCACTCGCATCTCAACCCTTATTGAACATCAGCGTATTCATACTGGACAAAAACCATATCACTGTAATGAATGTGGGAAAGCCTTCAACCAGTATTCATCCTTTAATGAACATCAGAAAATTCATACTGGGGAAAAACTTTACACATGTGGAGAATGTGGGAAAGCCCTTGGTTGCAAATCTAACCTTTATAGGCATCAGAGAATTCATACTGGAGAGAAACCCTATCAGTGTAATCAGTGTGGAAAAGCTTTCAGCCAGTATTCATTCCTAACTGAACATGAGAGAATCCATACTGGAGAGAAACTCTATAAATGTATGGAATGTGGGAAAGCCTACAGTTACAGATCAAACCTTTGTAGACACAAAAAAGTTCACAATAAAGAAAAACTCTATAAATGGAAGGAATATGGGATCAGAGAATTTCTTAGAGGAGAAAAGCCCTGTGAGGTTTAATTCATCTCTCAAATAATTTAAGATTTCTCATTGGAGAATAATCAGGAAAATAATAAATAGAGCACAGACTTCTGATAGATCAAGTCTTTTTTTTTCTTCTTCTTCTAAAGAAAATAGTTACCATTAAGTAATGGTAAAATTAATCAACGAATATTAAGAGTACTGACTTGTCAAATTTTATAAGAACCAGTAAATTCTAAGGTTTCTAAAAACATAAAAATTTTAAATTCATAGAAAAATGTAAAAGTCCTAAGTTTAAAAAACATGAAAATAATGGAATGTAAGTTTTATTTCCTTCATTAGATTTTATTCCCTTTCTAACAGTAATCTTCAATATGAATTTTCTTTTAAAAATAGTCATTGAGTTATTAATAACGTGAATAAGTATGGAGCCTTATTTTCTAAAATGGCAGACAGATGTAGGACATGCTTTCTCTCATAAAGAGAAGCTAAAAATAGAAAGGACTTCTTTAAATTTAGATTTTCACATGGAAATAATCAAGCTCACTTTTTATGAACTGCCTCACCAGCAATCTATACTTATACATATATCCACATAAATGTGTATGTATGCATGTGTATATATACACACACAGAATTTTGGATTATATGTATATTTTTCCCAAAAGTCTTTGATGATTAAAAAATGTGGTTTTATTAACTTAGAATTTAGTTTTGAAAATTAAAATTTTGCCCAGTGGTGTCTCTTCCTTTTCCTTATATTATTTTTTATATGATATGATTGCTGAATAGTCTTTAGAAGTTGGAGTAAACTGAAACAAATGGAGAGACTGTCATGCAAATACTCTCTTATAGGTTGCAGAAGGGATATATTTCCAGAATCTGATTATACACCTGGTAGCTCATTAGAGCCAGGAGAGATTTTAATTTAGTTTATTTATAGCCTTTCATTTTACTAATGAAGAAATTGAGCTTATTGAGTAGCGTTAAGACTAGAATCTAGGTCTTCAGTTTTCTGTGGTAATTTTAGGTTCATTTCCAACCTCAAGTCCCAAGAGTCCAAGTCCCAAAGCTATTTGTTTTGTAAACTGGTTAGGCACAATTGCATTAATTTAATCAGTTTTATTTTTATGTTTGACAAGTTCCCCCTGACTTTAATCTTAATAATTGACTTAAAATCATGTTTTTCCTTTTTATTATATGTCCCTAATTATACCTGCTGTTTTAGTAACTACATAAATCCTGAAACCCAGCTGAGGTATGGATGGTGAAATTGCATTTGGGGGTTTCACATACAAGATTGCCTTTTTGTTTATTTTTGTTTACACATCTTTTAGGACTTCTTTTGTGTAAAGTGATACATGAATATTTTATTATTAAACATTCTAATCATCAGTTAAAACTGCTTATCCAAACATTTTCCGTGTTTTTTAGAAAGATTTCATTTTCCCCTGGGCCTACTTCCTCCAATTTTATATTTTACTTTCACAATTGGTATCATTCAAAAAATTGTTCTAGTAAAATTATCTAGAACTCTCTATCTGAGAAAGGTTTTAGAATTAAACTCAAGCATTCAGCATTTGACTTGTCTTAGTTCATTAGAAAGTGTTTTCTTGGGAATTCCCTGGTGGTCCAGTGGTTAGGTGTCAGTGCTTTCACTGCCAGGGCCCTAGTTCCATCCCTGGTCAGGGAACTAAGATTCCGCAAGCTGCATGACATGGCCAAAAAAAGTGTTTTCTTATATATTTAAGTATATTTATAAGGAAAATGAAGATTTTAAACCGCAGTTTTTAACATCATACAGAGCCATTTGCAAGATATTCTAGATAAAAACATATTTGATTACCCAATAGCAGTGACCAAACTTAGTACGAAGATTTTGGTTTCTAAATGCCATTTCCCACTAAAAGGAACTAGGGCTCCTTGGAGAAATGGCTGATTCCATATTTGGAACATGGAAAATGTAAGGTATGCCTGGAATATTTTTAATGAAACAAAGCATGCAGAGACTAATGGGATAATGTCAGAAGGACCTGGGGGACAATTTAAAGGAGCTCCCACAGGTCAAATTTAGGACAATTTAAACATCAAAAAGAATAATCACAGTAATTGGTTATAACATGTTAAGTAAAATAAAATTAGCCTATAATGAAAAAATAGAGAAAAGAAAAAGCTCTTTATGTACTTACTTGAAGAATGTCTTTCATTGTACATGGAGTGATAGATTTAGAAAAATCACCATCTTACAACCCTTACTGTAATTAAATCAGGCATGTTCAATTGATGGGGAAACCCTATTAGGTGAAAAAAAATTAACAAACATTATTTACATGATGTCAAAAGATCACAGATACCAATTGCAAAGGAAGGATATGCCTTTATAATGGAGAGATCTGGCTGTCAAACTTAATTTCTCTACTAGTGGGACAACCTGACATGTGACTCGTGACAAGATGCAGTATGAAGTACACATGATCATTGTGATGTATTCTTGCCAAAAAAATTTTGATGAAAATCTAATTAAATCTCTTATCTAGACTGATCTTCCTGTCACAAGAAATACAAGGAATAGAGGAACAAGTTGAATTACATAGTAAGGAATTAAACCCAGAATGTGAGTTACTACACATGACAGCTTGTCTGGACTTTTCAAAAAGCCAATGTAATAAAACAAAAAATGGAGTCTTCTAGATTAAGACACTCGAGATATAACCAACTGCAAGGTGTGACTCTTATTTGGGATCTGATTCAGAAAAATCAGAACAACTGTAAGGACATTTGGGGGGACACTTGGGGAAATACGAGGATAGAATTGGTATTAGATAATGTGGTATGTTTAATTTTCCTAGGTATAATGGGGGTATTGAGGTATAAAGGACAATATCCTTATTCTTAGGAGATGCATGCAAAAGTTTTCAAGTTTGAAGAGTCATGATGTTTGCAGCATATTTCAAATAAATATGTCAAAATTAGTCAACTGTTGTTGACTCTTTGTGGAGGATATAGTTATGTTCATTGGTCATTCTCTAAACTTCTCTGTATGTTAAAATTTTAATAAAAAATTGAGGCAAAATGTGATTGGAAAAGTGATGAATATGAAACTTCCAGTCAATATTCTTCCTTTGTACTTATAAATTTCCTGTTTGAGAGTTTATCCCATATGGATATAATCATTGGAAATAACTTTGGTTGGTTCTGGTTCCACCTTATGGAATAAGCACACACCACCTTATATCTCCCACTAAATCTGACTAAAAATCCTAGAGAATGCATGGAGCCGCTGCCTGAGGATCCTGAAAAGTAATGGTAGCAGGCAGATTTGGGAAGGAAACCAGATTTTGAAATAAGGCCAGTCTGGCACTCCCAGACATTACTATGGTGAGGACACTGGTGGTTGAACAGACATCTAAACCTCTGAGAGAGGAGAACCCTTATCTCTGGTCAGAGGAACTGTGGGCCAAAAGGTTGGAAGAATCCCCACTGCTTTTCTTCTCTCACTATCTTTTTGCTACTTGGACCTGGAGGTAGATATATCCATTAGGTGTGTACCAGAGAGGAGAACCTAAAGCCTTGGTATTTTAACCAGAAGACCAGGCATAGAAGTGGCCCCTGGGAGCTGGAATGTGTCAGGGTGGTGACAGAAAAGAAAACTCAGGAAAGCCATCTCATAAAGTTGTGTATATAATCCCAGACTCACCCCTGATCTGGACCCAGAGTCTCATTCAAAATGCACAGGATATAATGCAGAATTGCACAAAGTATAAAAATCAGGAAAATTGCAACAATTCATAAGGAAAAAGAAAACAGGCACTGCCCCAAGATGACACAAATGTTGAAATTATAAAGTAGGTGTTATAAAAATGTTTCCAAAAATGTGAGCATTCTTGAATGGAAACTTCAAAATTCTCAGCAGGAAAATAACATATTAAAAGGAACCAAATGGAAATTTTAGAACTGAAAAATACAGTCACAAAATTTACCAAAAAAAAAAAAAATCATTGGAAGGACTTAGTAGCAGAATAGAGATGACAGGGAAAAGAGTCAGTAAACTGAAGATAGGTTGACATATATCCAAACTGAACTAGAAACAGAAAAAAAAAAACATGATCATATCAATTGATGCAGAAAAAAAATTTTGACAAAATTATCCATTTATGATAAAAACTCAGAATATTACAAATAAAAGAGAAATTAACCTAATAAAGGACATCTACCAAAAACTCACAACTAACATCATGCTTAATGGTGATCAAGTGAATGGGGTTAAGATCAGGAACAAGTCATGATGTCCACTCTGAACACTCCTAACTGACTTCATACTGGAAGTCCTTGTAATGCAATCAGGCAAAAAAAAAGGCATTCAGTTTATAAAGGAAGAAATTAAATGGCCTCTATTCAAAGATGACATGATTCTCCCAAGGAATCAACAAGAAAACTCTTAGAACTAATGAGTTTAACAAGGTCACAAGATACTAGATTAACATGTAAAAATTTTTGTATTTGTGTACTCGCAATGAACAATTAGAAAATGAATTTAAACAAATACTGCGTTTGCAGTAACTCTGAAAGGAAAAAAGTGGAAAGTAAAGAAATATTGTATATAGATAAAAATACTGCAAACTACAAAATGTTGATGAATGACAAAGATCTAAATAAATGGAGAGACATACCATGTTTACAAGTTGGAAGACAATATAGTTAGTATGGCAGTTTTCATCAATTTATTCTACAGATTTAATGCAATTTGAATAAAAATTTCAGTAGAATTTTTTTGTAGATACAGACAAGCTGATTCTAAAATTTAAGTGGGGAGGCAAAGGAAATAGGGTAGCCAAAACAATTTTGAAAAAGCAGAAAAAGTTGAAGGACTCAAAATACTCAACTTTAAGTCTTACTACAAAGCTACAGTAATAAAGACACTGATATTGGTGAAAGAATAGACATGTAAATTAATGGGACAGAAAGAGAGTCCAGAAATAGACTGGTTAAACAGACTGTGGTACATCCATATATTAGAATACCACTTAGCAATAAAAAGGTATGAACTGTTGATACATTCTACGTGGATGAGTGTCAAAGGCATTATGCTATGTGAAAGAAGCCTGTCACAAAGCTTATACGCTATATGATTTCATTTATATGGCACTATGTAAAAGGCAAAAACTATAGGCACAGAGACTAGATCTGTGGTTGCCAGGGACTAGGGGTGAAGAGAGAGTTTGACTAGAAAACAATAGCACAAGAGAGTTTTCTGGGGGATAGAACTGTTATATATCCTGGTTAGTAGTACTTACACGGATCTATAGTGTGAAAGTGTTAAAACTCATAGAACTCTAAGAAAATGCAAATTTATTGTATGTAAATTTTAGACATGTTTTAAAAACAAGAAAAACATTTGTGTCTGTTTAGGACCTGTGCGTTTGTGTGTGTCTGCATGATGTTGCATTATACTATGGGTGAACAATGGAGGAGCTAGGCATTTCAAGACCAACGAGGTGAATCTTGTGCCTCAGTTAATATGACAAAAGCAACAAAGAGAAAAAAACAATGAGTCTGAATTTATATCAGAATTCACAGCTAATGGAAAAGTGAAGTTGGTATAGAGTTCACGTGTAACCCTGCAAGGCCACACCTAATGAGGAAAAGTGAAGGTAGAACAGAAATCTTACAAGTGAAGGATATCACGGCCCATATGGGAAAATGCTAGGGTTTACAAGTGAAGCTACAGAAAAACTTTGTGAAGATGTTTTGGTTTCAAACACAATTCTAATATATAGAAGAAAAATTGTTTTCAGAATCAAAAGACGAGTTAAAAGAGCTAGTTTTTACCACTCACTGTTGTGAACTTGGGAAAGTTTGATACCCTTTCTGGATCCTAGTTTTATATATCTGTAAAAATAACTATATACACATATAGATAAGTAGATATATAGGTATGGACCAGATGAGTTGACAGAATATTTTCATTTATATCACTGAAATATCCTAAACCAAAGAAAACTGCCTCACCTGTCTATGTGTCTGCTGAGTAATTTCCACTCATTATTGTACCAAGAAGTTCCTACATTGAATCCCCGGCAATTAGTTACTTAATGCAAGAAGCTTTCTCACTATTATTGATCTACATCCTGTGTCCCCTAGTGAATTTGTTCTCCCATTCCCTATCCCAACCCTTGCTCTTCCCTCTTATAAGAAAGATCTTTAAAGAAGACTGTGGCAGGATAAGTGAGAATAAACCTTGTCAGAATCAATGCAGGATGAAAATAACGCTTTCTCTCAACCCTATAATTAGTACTTAGGAGGTCCTGGTGTAAAAGATAAAGAGTTGTATGATGAACACCAAACAAGGTGCTGGTGGCCTTTTTATGTCTTGTTGGGAGAGTAACTTGTAGAGAGATTAGTTTGCTTCATGTGATTACTTGTAACACTGTTTGCTATGATAGCTTTGTATTGTGCTCCACCCACTTCCCCCAGTTATTTCTTCCTTCAACCACAGAAGTCATATTTACCACACCAGAATTAACAGATATTTTAAAGGGCTTTATTTTTTAAATATGTTATAAGTTATACTTAATAACTTATTATATAGTTTTATAGCTATAACACAATTATAATATTGCTATATTATATAAATTATATTGATACTTAACAAAGTTAATGAAGAGGCTGAAACTGGAGATGCACTCTGAAAACCTAGACTGGGATCAAAGTTGAACTACCTTTAAAAGGCAGGAGAATCCATGCTTATCTTGGAAAAAGCTGCTCCCTCTGGAAGGAAAATTGGTTTCTTAGGGTCAGCATAACACTGCCCCTATAAGACAAAGAGGCAATCTGCTCCCACCTACAACAAGTGAAGAGATGGGAGATAGCAAGTGTAATGGAACCCAGGGAAGAATTTGCTCCCAGAGGAAAAGAAAGGCAATATCACTCTCCTTGGGTCTGGGATCCCAGCACAGCAAAAAGTTTATAGGGTGAAAGGCTATCCCAAGCAGTGCAGCTCCCTATTGATCCTCAACCTAGCATCAATATGAAATATCCTCCTCTTGATCTAGAATGTGTATGGCTCTGCAACTTGAGCTCCAAAACAGTATTGGTGATAGCTGTGCTGTAATGAACTGCATGTATATCATACTAAGCATTTATTAGTGTTGTAGATGTGAGTTGTTTCTGAAATGTCATAAGTAATTCAATAGTGACTTAAAAGTTATACAATAATTTGAGTCCTGTAGCATGTAGCTGATCTAAGATTCACCATGGAAGACATTGTATAATGATCAGGAATCAGAAACCAGCAAACTTCTGGGGCTAGACAGTAAATATTCTAGGTTTTGTGGACCAAGAGGCAAAATCAAGGATGTTATGTAGATACTTATATTTATTGTATTGCAAGAAAGAAACAAATTTCCACAAATTTTTAATGATGAAATTCAAAACACAACAATTGAGTACAGTTGTTATATTTTACAAATCTTTTGTGGGAGGGAATAACTGTTTTGCTTAAAGTTAGTATTCCCTATCATTAAAATTGACTATACCAAGATAATCCAGTGGGAATAGTCTTTCAACAAATGGTGCTGGGACAACTGGATGCAAAAGAGTAAAGTTGGATCCCTACCTCACCATATATGAAAATTAACTCAAAATGTATCAAAGACCTAAATGTAAGAGCCAAAATGATAGAACTCTTAGAAGAAAATATAGGCATTAATCTTTGTGACCTTGGATTAGGCAGTGGTTTCATAGATATGACACCAAAACCACAAAAACAAAAGAAAAAAATGCATAAATTGAATGTCACCAAAATTTAAAATGTCTGTGAACCAAAGGACACCATCAAGGAAGTACAAATATAGTCCATAGAATGGAAGAGAAATTTTGCAAATTATATTATCTGCTAATGTACTGTCTAGAATATATAAAGAACTACTACAACTCAATAATAAGATAAATAACTCAAATAAAAGTGGGCAAATTATCTGAAAAGATATTTCTCCAAAGAAGATATTCAAATGGCCAAAAACACATGAAAATATACTCAACCTCATTAGCCATCAAGGAAATGTAAGTCAAAACTACAAGGAGATTCCACTTCACACCCACGAGGATGGTTAGAATGAAAGAGAGGTAATAAAAAGTGTTGACAATCATGGAGAAAAATTGGAACTCTCATACACTTCTGGTTGGAGTATAACATGGTGTCACCTCTTTGGAAAATAATTTGACATTTTCCTGAAAGCTTAAATATAGAGTTACCATATGACTCAGCAATTCCACAGCTAAGTATATACCCAAGAGAAATGAAAACATACATCCACTGAAAATTTTGTACCTGTATACTCATTATTCATAACAGTCAATAAATGGAAACAACCGAATATTCACCAACTGATGAATGAATAAGTGAAATGTGGTATATTCATGCAATGGAATATTATTTGGCAAGAAAAAGAAGTGAAACACTGATATATTCTACAATATGGATCGACCTTGAAAACATTGTGCTAAGTGAAGGAAGCCAGTCACAAAGGATCATGTATTGTATAGTTCCATTTATATTTGATGATCAGAATAAGCAAATCCATAGAAACAGAAAATAGATTATTGGTTGCCAAGGGCTTGGATGGTTGGAAAAATATGAGGTGACTGCTAATGGATATGGAATTCGTTTTTGGATGATGAAAATGTTCTACAATTGATTGTACTAATGGTTGCACAACTTTGAAAATATACTAAAGAGCATTGGATTGTACACTTTAAATGGATGAATTGCATGGCATGTGAATTCTGTCTTAGTAAAGTTGTAAAAAATTGATTGCAAATGCTTATCTGTTAATGTTGATCTATAATGAAGTTTTATGTATTTCATCTTTGAAAATGTTCTTTCACATTTAGGTATTGCCAAATACAGATATCAGTCCATGAGCACATGATTTTATTTTTTTAATTTTTTAAATTAATTTTTATTGGAGTATGGTTGCTTTATAATGTTGTGTTAGCCTCCACTGCACAGCAAAATGTATCAGCCATGCACATACAGATATCCCCTCCCTTTTGGACTTCCCTCCCATTTAGGTTACTACACTGCACTAGGTGAGTTCCCTGTGCTATGCAGCATGTTCCCATCAGTTGTCCATTTTATACATAGTATCAATAATGTATATGTGTCAATCCCAGTCTCCCAATTTGAGCATATGATCTTAATTGCACATATTCATTGCTTGAAAGTCATTTATAATCCGTTAGATTATTCGTTTGACATTTTCCTTTTAACGTATCATTACACTGAAGATTATTTCCAATAGAAGATTAGGTAGATGCTCCTCCATTGTACTGTTAAATGGATTTGGGAATACGGAAATTTCCTTTGTACCTGCACTGAGATCCAAAAAAAAAGCACTGCTGAACTGAAGTTTGTGCTCAGAAACTATATCTGCAGAGAATATTTGTGGGAGTGGAGATATCACTTTTTCTTTTAAATTTTGACAGCATGGAACATGTATAAAGCACCTTAACATTACTTGTGATTCAAATATTAATTGTTGTTGAAATGACTTTACAGCAGAATAAATTTTTTAACATCTTTATAGGAGTATAATTGCTTTACAATGGTGTGTTAGTTTCTGCTCTATAACAAAGTGAATCAGCTGTACATACACATACACCCCCATATCTCCTCCCTCTTGCGTCTCCCTCCCACCCTCCCTATCCCACCCCCTCTAGGTGGACACAAAGCACTGAGCTGATCTCCCTGTGCTATGTGGCTACAGCAGAATACGTGTTTTGTTTTGTTTGCGGTACGCGGGCCTCTCACTGCTGTGGCCTCTCCCGTTGCGGAGCACAGGCTCTGGACGAGCAGGCTCAGCGGCCATGGCTCACGGGCCCAGCCGCTCCGCGGCATGTGGGATCTTCCTCGACCGGGGCACGAACCCGTGTCCCCTGCATCGGCAGGCGGACTCCCAACCACTGCGCCACCAGGGAAGCCCCAGAATAAGTTTTACATATTTTTACATATAAGCTCTCACTTGCCTTGTAATTTTAGGCAATTGAATCCATTGAGGAACATTTATTAAGTTTGCAGGAAAAGCTAATTTCCAAAGCCATGCCGTGTTTAAAATAGTGATCGAATACAATTCACTTTCAGAAAAATTTCATCCCCAGCCTTGAGGTGAAAAAAATTGCAATAAAACTTCACTACTGCTGACATTTAACTGCTATGTAGCAGAGCAAGACAGGGTATTCAGCTTCTATTTCTGGAAAAAAAAAAAATCACGGAACTGACAATAGTTAAGTCCCCAAGAGCAAGTAAAGTTCAGTGTTGCCACTACTTGTTCAATAAGACATGATAAGCTCAAATATTTTCTGCATGTTACCTGCTGATGAATATCCACAGGTTTAAAAAAACCTTACATTTTCACAAGCTTTGTAAGTTTGTTCAACTAAGCCTCCTTCTGCTCTTTACATATTTTTACTATCATCAGCTGGAACACAGCAGATTCCACTTCAGGTTATCCTGAGCATTTTTTCAACTTTAAAAATATTCTGGTTTGTTTATAGTTGTTCCACACAGACTATTTATAGAGGCTGATTCTTCAGTTGTTTTAAACGCAATAGTGACTCATCAAATAAACAACAATCAAGCAGTGTCATTGACATCTGTTGATTCATCAAGAGCCAAGGAAAACCACTTAAAACCATATGCCTTGGGACTTCCCTGGTGGTGCAGTGGTTAAGAATCCGCCTGCCAATGCAGGGGACACGGGTTCAATCCCTGGTGCAGGAAGATCCCACATGCTGCAGAGCAACTAAGCCCATGTGCCACAATTACTGAGCCAGTGCCCTAGACCCCGCGAGCCACAACTACTGAGTCTGTGTGCCACAACTACTGAGCCCATGTGCCTAGTGTTCCATAAGAAGAGAAACCACCACAATGAGAAGCCCGCGCACCACACGAAGAGCAGCCCCCTCTCGCCACAACTAGAGAAAGCCCGCATGCAACAACGAAGACCCAATGCAGCCATAAATCAATAAATCAATCAATAAATTTATTTTTAAAAACCCATATCTTTAACTGACTATTGACATTGCTCACAATGCCCTCAACTTTTTGAACAATTGTTCTCACTGAAAGGCTTAAACAAGTTTATTTTCTCTGGAAATATTTCTTTAGCTGCTGCAATTAAATGTGATTTAATTAACTTATCATCAGTAAACAGATTTCCTTGATTAGCTGACAAATGATCCATTCAGAAACTTACTTATGTTGCAGTGTCATTTTCAATTTTTAATTATCATGAAGAAATTATGCTGTGATGAGATATTCCATGTCAGAAATTCTTCTCTTCATTATTTCCCGGTGAGCAAGAATACTGTGTCTTCTTTTTTTTTTCTTGCTCAGCCTGGCTAGAGGTTTATTAATTTTATCGATCTTTTCAAAGAACCAGCTTTTGGTTTTGTTGATTTTCTTTTTTGATTTCCTGTTTTCAATCTTATTGACTTCTGCTCCAGTTTTTATTATTTATTTTTCCTCTTATTTCTTTCCTTCTGCAATAAAGGTTTATATTGCTCTTTGTTTTCTAGTTTCCTCAGGTGAAACCTTGAATTATTGAATTATTAAACTTTCTTCTCTTGTAATATATGCATTGAAAGGTATAATTTTCCCTCTAAACACTTCTTTCACTGCATCCCACAAATCGGGTAACTTGTATTTTCACTTTCATTTAGTTCAAAGTACTTTTATTTTCTTTTGAGACTTTTCCTTTGACCCATGTGCTCTTTATAGAAGTGCACTGTTTAATCTCCAAATGTTTGGGGGAATTTCCAGCTGTCTTTCTATTATCAATTTCTAGTTTAATTAAGTTTTGCATTAGGGCATACTTTGTATGATTTCTATTTTTTTTAATTTTTCAAGGTGCATTTTATGGCTCAGAATGTGGTCCATCTTGGTGACTATTTCATGTGAGCTAGAGAAGAGTATGTATTCTGTGTTTTTGAATGAAGTATTTTATAGTGTCCATTAGATCCAGTTGATTGATGGTGCTGTTGAGTTGATTTATGTGCATACTGAATTTCGGTCTGTTGGATCTATCATTTGCTGTTGTTGAGGTCTGTAACTGTAATAGTATATTTGTCTATTTCTCTTTGCAGTTCTATCAGTTTTTGCCTCACCTGTTTTGATGCTCTATTGTTAGGTGCATACACATTAAGGATTGTTATGTTTTCTTTGAGAATTGATCCCTTTATCGTTATGTAATACCCCTGTGTGTTCCTGATAATTTTCTTTGTTCTGAAGTTTGCTTTGTCTGAAATTAATATGGCTACTCCAGCTTTCTTTTGATTAGTGTTAGCATGTATATCATGCTTCATCCTTTTATTTTTATTCTGTGTGTTTATAATTAAAGTGAGTTTCTTGTAGACAATGTATAGTTGGGTCTTGTTTTTTGTCCATTTTCAGTCTCTGTCTTTTAGTTGGTAGATTTAGACTATTCTCATTGAAAGTGATTATTGGTATCATTGGATTAATATCTACCATGTTTGTAACTGTCTGCTATTTATTGCACTTGTTCTTTATTTCTTATTTTCCCCTCTTTTCTGCCTTTTCTGATTTTAATTGTGCATTTTATATGATTCCATTTTCTCTCCTTTTTTAGCATATCAATTGTACTACTTTTAAAAAAATTTTAGAGGTTGCCCTAGAGTTTGCAATATAGGTTTACAACTAATGTTGTGTTCACTTTCAAATGATACTATACTACTACTTCACAATGTAGTATTAAAACAATATTCTTGCATCCCTAATTACATTGCTGCCATTTATTTCACTTATCCATAGGAAATAATCACTCAATACATTGTTGTTCTTATTACTTCGGACAAACAGTTATCTGTTGGATCAATTAAGAATGAGAAAAATAGAAGATTTTATTTTACATTCATCTATTCCTTCTCTGATGCTCTGCCTTTTGTTATGTAGATCTGAGTTTCTGACCTATATCATTTTCTTTCTCTTCAAAGAACTTCTTTTAATACTTTGTTCAAGGAAGGTCTTCTGGTGACAATTATCTCAATTTTTGTTTGTCTGAGCAACTCTGTATTTCTCCTTCACTTTTAAATAAGAATTTTACTGAATACAGAATTCTAGATTGGTGGGGTTTTTTCTTTCAGCACTTTGAATATTTCACTCCACTCTCCATGGTTTCATGGTTTGTTGTGAGAAGCTGATATCATTTTTCTTGTTCTTCTATAAATAATGTGTTTTTGTCTCTCTGGCATTTCCCCCCCCCCTTTTTTTGTTGGTTTTCTGCAGTTTGAATGCGTAGGTAGGTGTTAGATTTGGGGGTATTGATCCTGCCTGTTCTCTGAGCTTCCTTGGTCTATGATTTAGTGTCTGTCATTTGATTTTGGTAAATTCTCAGCCACCATTACTTCAAATATTTCTTCTGCTCCATTCTCCCTTTCTTCTTCTGGTATTTCCATTATGCATATATTATACTTTTCATCTTAGATCTTCTTAGTCTTAGATCTCCTGTTCTATTTTGTGTGTGTGTGTGTGTGTGTGTGTGTGTGTGTGTGTGAGAGAGAGAGAGAGAGAGAGAGAGAGGTTATTTTTATTTTTACTGGGTAACTGTCTAGGAATAGGATTGCTAGGTCATGTTGGAAATAAATGTTTAACCTAACAGGAGGCTGCCAAACTGCTTGTCAACTAGTCGTTCCATTTTGCATTATCACTCCATATCCTTACCAGCACTTGGTATTGTCCAGGTGTATTTGTTTTGTTTATTTGTTTTTTTTTTTCATTTTAATCATACTAATAGGTTGGTAATATTATCCCATTGTAGTTTTTAAATGCATTTCTCTAATGACTAATGACTTTGATTATTTTTCACATACTTATTTGCCATCCATTCATCTTCTTTAGTGAAGAGTCTGTTCAAATCTTTGCCCAGTTTGTGGGTTTCTTTGTTTAATGCTGAGCCTGGAGAGTTTGTATATATTCTGCAAACAAATCTCTGTCAAATAATTGATTTGCAAATATCTTATCCCAGTTATGCAGCTTCACTTTTTATTTTTAAAGTGTCTCTAGCAAAGCAAAAGTAATCCACTGATTATATTAGAAGATCCAAGAACATTTCATAAGTAATAATAACCATTTTTTCTAGTGCTCCAGATTACTACATCTGAAATATAGTGTGCCATGTGGTAAATATGGAGCCAGTATTAGAAGTCCATAAATCCTTTAATCCCTGTTGGCACAGTGGTTGAGAGTCTGCCTGCTGATGCAGGGGACACGGGTTCGTGCCTCGGTCTGGGAAGATCCCACATGCTGCAGAGCGGCTAGGCCCGTGAGCCATGGCCGCTGAGCCTGCGCATCCGGAGCCTGTGCTCCACAACGGGAGAGGCCACAACAGTGAGAGGCCCGCATACCGCAAAAAAAAAAAAAAATTATAAATCATATCTAAGGAATTTTTACCTAACCCAATGCTACAAAGATTTTCTCCTATGCTTTCTTCTAGCAGTTTTATAACTATGTATTTTATATTTAAGTCTATGATCCACCTTGAGTTAATTTCTATATAGGGTGTGAGGTATAAGGTTTTTCTTGTTTGTTTATTGCTTCATTAATTTTTTAACTTGAGGTATAATTGACATATAATGCTTTATTGTTTCTCGGCTTAGCTTAGTTTTTGTTTGCACATGGATATCCAGCTGTTTCAGCACCATTTCTTGAAAAGGGCTATCCTTTCTACATTTAATTGCTTTTGTACCTTTTTATTTTTAAAAATATTTATTTATTTACTTTTGGCTGTGTTGGGTCTTTGTTGCTGCACGCAGGCTTTCTCTAGTTGCAGCGAGCGGGGTCTACTCTTCATTGTGGTGCACAGGCTTCTCATTGAGGTGACTTCTCTTGTTGCGGAGCACGGGCTCTAGGTGCACGGGCTTCAGTGGTTGTGGCACGCGGGCTCAGTAGTTGTGGCTCGCAGGCTCTAAGAGCGCAGGCTCAGTAGTGTGACGGACGGGCTTAGTTGCTCCGTGGCATCTTCCCGGACCAGGTCTCGAACCCCTGTCCCCTGTATTGGCAGGCGGATTCTTGACCACTGCGCCACCAGGGAAGCCCGCTTCTGTACCTTTAAAAAAATCAGTTGATTATGTATGTGTGGTTCTATCTCTGGGCCCTATTCTAGTCCACTGACATACCTTTAGAGGTATGTCTTAGTTGGGGCTGCTATAACAAAGCAACAACAGACTGGGCTTATAAACAGCAGACATTTATTTCTCACAGTTCTGGAGGTCGGGAGTCCAAAATCAAGGTTCCTGGCCGCTTCCATGTTCACAGATGGCCATCTTTTCCTTGTGTCTTCACATGGTGGGAGGTTTGAAGAAGATCCCTGGGACCTTTTTTTTTTTTTAACATCTTTATTGGAGTATAATTGCTTTACAATGGTGTGTTAGTTTCTGCTTTATAACAAAGTGAATCAGTTTTACATTTACATATGTCCCCATATCTCTTCCCTCTTGCATCTCTCTTCCTCTCACCCTCCCTATCTCACCCCTCTAGGTGGTGAGACCTCTTTTATAAGGTTCCATTCATGAGGGCTCCAACCTAATGACCTAATCACCTCCCAGAGGCCTCACCTCTAAATACCATCACACTGGGGACTATGAATCTGGGGAGGAACACAAACATTCAGTCTCTAGGAGTTGGGTCTAGAGTGCCCTTTACTTAGGGCTAGAAGCTCCTGAGGCTGTCCTTCTAAGCCATCAACTGAATGCTTGGGCTTTCATCAAGGTCTCTTATCTCCAGCTATCTGAAACTTCAGTGTCTCCCAGCCTTGTGTCAACTCCAGAATCTTCATTTATTTCACATCTCCCAGCTACTTGATTTTTTTTTTTTTGCCCTTCCTCAGGCACTTTTTCACCACATATCTGCAGCATATCAGCCCAAAACTCGAGCACCCCTGCAGACTTCTGGAGCTACATCTCTGTGCAGCTACCTTCTATTCTTGTAGTTGCACCACAAATTCCTAACACCTCAGCAGCTAGCTCTGATCTTTGATTTATGTCTTTTCAGCTCGGTAACACTGTTGTTTTCTGATTGGACTCTTTTTCTCTTAACCATGGTCTGAAAAGTGCCTCCAGGTAAAAAGCTGGGCTATTAAGGGCTTACTTCTGTTTCCTTTCACTTGGGGATTAGAGTTCTGTATTGCCTGTTGTCCAAAATCTGAAAAAAAAATGTTTTTCTAGAGGTATAGTTTCTTTTTCTTGGAAAGCCTAGCGTAGTAATACGTTCGTAATTGTGGATGGTAGTGTTCATGTACAGAAGTAATCCTTAAATTACAATTTTGATAAATGCTATTAAAGAAAACCACCGACTATCACAAAGCATTGATTAGAAAATTGTAAGTACTCCAGAGCATGGTATGAGGTCAGAGTGGGCTTCCTTGAGTAAATACTCTTAGGTAGAGATCTTGAGGCAATTGAGAAGCAGGACATGTTCTATGCAGAAAGAAGACTGTATAAGAAGGTCCTATTCCATTTTGTTCATTCTTTTTCCTCTTTGCATTTCAGTTTGGGAAGTTTCTATTCACTTATCTTCAAGCTCATTTATCTTTTCTTTGGCTCTGTCCAGTCTACTGTTGAACCCATCAAAGGCATTCTTCACTTCTGCTGCAGTGTTTTCGATTTCAGCATTTTCTTTTGATTTTTTTTTTTAGAGTTTCAATCTCTCTGCTTATATCACCCATAAGTTTTTACATGTTGTCTACTTTCAATTTGAGTCATTATCATATAAATCATAGTTATTTTAAATTCCCTATGTGATAACTCCAAAATCTGTGTCCTTTCTGAGTCTGATTCTGACACTTGCTTTCTCTCTTCAGACTGTTTTCTCTTGCCTTTTAATCTTTTTTTTTTTTGCTGTACGCAGGCCTCTCTCTGTTGTGGCCTCTCCCGTTGCGGAGCACAGGCTCCGGACGCGCAGGCTCAGCGGCCATGGCTCACGGGCCTAGCCGCTCCGCGGCATGTGGAATCTTCCCTGACTGGGGCATGAACCTGTGTCCCCTGCATCGGCAGGCAGACTCTCAACAACTGCGCCACCAGGGAAGCCCTAGCATGCCTTGTAATTTTTTGTTTCAAGCTGCACTTGATGTATATGGTAATAGGAAGTGAGGTACACAGGCTTTTGTGTTAATCTCTAGGAGCTGGGCTCCTAGACCTCTAATCCGCTGTAGCTATAGGTGCCAGAGGCTTTATTTTCCTCTAGTTTCCACGTGTGTGTGTGTGTGTGTGTGTGTGTGTGTTTTGTTTTGTTTGTTTTTTGCTTCCCTGTTGTCTCTGGGTTTCTTCAGAATTTCTTCTTAGGGAGAGTCTGTCTTGCAGCTCTCTCAGTTGTAATCCACGATTTTTATACTGGGGCCCTAATGATGTGGTGGGAAGGTGTGGGGGAGGGGAAGCAATTCTGTAATCTCATGATTAGGGACTTCCCTGGTGGTCCAGTGAGTAAGACTCCGAGCTCCCGATGCGGGGGGCCCAGGTTCAGTCCCTGGTTAGGGAACTAGATCCCACATGCATGCTGCAACTAAGAGTTCGCATGCCGTACCTAAAAGATCCTGCGTTCTGCAACTAAAAAAAATCCTGCATGCTGCAGTGAAGATCCTGCATGCTGCAATGAAGACCCGGCACAGCCTAAATAAACAAACAAACAAACAAATAAATAAATAAAATCTCCTGATTAAGTCTGTTTTTTAGTGGGTCTGGGTCCCTGGGCTGTGACTTTCAGAGGCATTGTTAGTCTTTTCTTCCTCCCCTTAGAGAGGAGGCTGGAAGGGGCTGACTTTGTCTAATTGCCTTTCTCCAGGTCAGATAAGTTTCTGATCAAGTACTGCTCTTGAAGGCAGACCTTTATTTTAGAGGACACTATGGGTGTATTTTAAAATGGTAACTTTTCTCCTAGGCATATTTCAAAAGGACTACTTTTCCCTTCTTGCTGCCAGAAGCACAAGGGGATTTTTCTCACATCTTCACTGTGAGAACCAGTGAGGTTTCTGGAAGTAAAACGCAGGAGAGTGGGGGACTCCCTAAGACTGTGGACCCCACCCTTAAACCAGTCCACACACTGCCTCTAGAAGTTTGTCAACTACCATTTAAATATTTCTATCAGTTACTGGCTCCAGAAGCTTCTGCTCCCAGTAAGCTGATCTTGGCTGCAATTCTCTGTAGTCACTTGTCACTTGAGTTCCAGGGTGACAAAATGTGCCCTCTGACCTCAATTCTCTGATGGATCTAAGAACAGTCATTGATTTTCAGTCTGTTTAGCTTTTATGTGGTTGTGAGAATGGGAGTGATGGCTTCCAAACTCTTCACATGTCAGAGCTGAGACCAGAAGTCTCTCTTCTTAGCTTTCAGTCCAGCTGCCTCAGGGTTAGAAGGGAGTGGAGCTGACCAATCTGCACCTCTTTCCACCAGTTTCTCATTTTCATTGGGTTTAAATGCTATCCTGACCTGTCACAACTGACATCATCTAGCCTGAGCTATTGCTAATAATTTCTGGGTGAATGCAGCAGAAAATGATCAGTCCAAAGCAAGGTATGGGAAGAAAGAGGTAAAAGTTATAAACTCTCGCCTAACACTGTCTTCTCACTGAGGGGACTGGCTGCTCCACACCCCAAAGTTTTGAAAAAACAAAAAAACCCCAACAAAACAGAAAACAAACTAACCCTCTGCCACAGGCACACTTGTACCACTTCAAAACAGCCTTCTCAGGCATTCTCATAGTATCTATGTTCATTCATCAGGTCAATAATCCCATGTCAGTTTTGTACCTACTCTAGAGTTACAGCGGGGAGGAAGCTGGAAACTCATGCTAGTTCACCATCTTGCTTGGAAATCAATAGGTTTAAAGTTAAATCATCCTTAATTTCTGGGAATAAACCTAACTTAGTCTTATAGAGCATCTTTTTGGTCCATGACTGGATATGGTCTAGTGATACTGGGGTTAGGATTTTTGCATCCATGCAATTTTCTTGTGCTTTTTTTTTTTTTCTGGTCCTTATCTATTTTTGGTAAGATAGTTATCTTAACTTCATGGAATAAACTGAAAAATGCTTCCTTCTGTTCCTATTACCTAGAAGAATATGTATGATGTTAGAATTGTCTGCTTGTCTGAGTCTGGTATTTTATTTGTGGACTATTTTGAATTGCAAGTTCAATTCCTTTCATGATTATAATTCTAACTAGGTTTTCTATTTCTCCTTATGTAAATGTTGACAAATTTTATTTTTCTAAGAATTTATTCATTTAATTATTTTCAATTTTTTGGCATTAATTTGTTCATATTATTTATTTATAAACCTTTTAATCTCTACCTTTTCAATATTAAGTTCTGCTTTTTATTCCTAAAGTTGTTGATTTGTACGTCCTGTCTTTAATCCTTGATCATTATTACCAGAGTCGGTAAATATTAAATGAACTTTTGGCTTTGTTGATCTTTTAAAATTTCTTTTCTATTAATTAAATTCTATCCTTATAAATAATATTGGTTATTTATTTCCTTCTACTTTCTTTGGGTTTACTCTGTTACATAGTTCATTAATTTATTTTCAAACTTTTTTCTTTTCTAATTTTTGTATTTAAGACCATAAGAACCTCCAAGCACTTCCTTGACTGCATTTCACAAGTTTTGGTAAGTGATATTCAATTATAAGTATTTCCTAATTTTCAATATGATTTTCGACCTGTGAGCTATTTAGAAGTGTGAGTTTTTGCATTTCAAATGTATGTTTTAAATTAATTTTTAGATGTTGATTTCTAATTTAATTACCTGTAGTTAGGTTAGATTAATTACTAAATCTATTCAATTTCTTATTCTTCCTTAATGGCCCTATATATCATCAATTTTCATAAATATGTCATAGTATTTGAAAAGAATGTGAGTTGTTCAATTGTTGGGGGAACAGAGATATATGTGTGTTACTTAGATCAAGCTTGTTTATTGTATTATTCAAATATTCTATATATTATTGTTTTCTTTTCACTACTGATCTATTAATTACTGAGACATGTTCAATGTTCTCCTTAGGATGGGGACTTTGTCAATTTCTCCTTGAAGTTATGACAACTTTTGCTGTATTAACCTGGTTAATTGAAATTTTACATTTTTATAATATTTATATGATGACCTTCCTTTATCCAGTAATGTTTTTTGAAACATTAATAGTAGGAAGCCAACTATCTACATAGAATTATAATTCTTTATATATAAAAATTTTAGTTTAAATTGATTTAGAGAAAGAATTGTTATATTTGGGCACTTTGGTAAGGATTTAAAGGCTTTGAGTTCTCTTCTCTTTTACCGGTAAAACCTTGTGTTAAAAGTTTGCCTAGGCTTTCCCTGGTGGCGCAGTGGTTGAGAGTCCGCCTGCCGATGCAGGGGACACGGGTTCGTGCCCCAGTCCGGGAAGATCCCACATGCCGCGGAGCGGCTAGGCCCGTGAGCCATGGCTGCTGAGCCTGCGCATCCGGAGCCTGTGTTCCGCAATGGGAGAGGCCACAACAGTGAGAGGCCCGCATATCACACACACACAAAAAAAAGTTTTTCTAATGTTATTAGAAATGGTACCTAGCCTAATTCCAACAGATAAAACTAGACAACCCTGTCTTAAAAATTGATAATGGGATTCCAGAATTGTCAGATTAGATAATTCAGGCCAAACATCCTGTTAAAAGCAACTAAAAAGACTGAACAAGGAAAACGAAACTCTTGAAAGTATCAAATAGCTAAAAGGATATTTAGAAATTCTTAGCCAACTTCAGGGAGAGGATTAGAACTCAGAGAGGTGAACCATGGCCACTGGAAAACTTAAACAACATTATCAACCAAGTTGACCTGACATCAACAGAACACTCTACCCAATAATAGCAGAAAACACATTATTTTCAGACACACATGAACTATGTATGGGTAAACCATATACAAGGCCATAAAAAGTCTCAATACATTTAAAAGGATTGAAATAATACAAAGTAGTTCTTTTTTTAACCACAGTGAAATTAAATTAGAATCAACAGAATTAAAAAATTGGGAGATATCCAAATATTTGGAAAATTTAAAACGCACTTTTAAATAATCCATAGACCAAAGAAATCACAAGTGAACTTTTAAAATATTTGAACTGAATGCAATGAAACATGACATATCAAAATTTATGGAATTCAGCTAACATAGCTCATGAGAGAAATTTTATAACTGTAAATGGCTATATTAGAAAACAAGAAGGGTCTCAAATCAATAACATAAACAAATGTAAGCTTTCATGTTAAGAAACCAGAAGAAGATAACTGCTTCTAGGTTACTGGATGACCTTGAGGCCTTGGGAGCAAGACGGTGGTTCTCTGGAGGCTGAGTGTCCTCTATCATGCCCAAGGAGACTGAGGTCTGTTCCTTCAAACCCAGTGGTCATACCTACTCATGTCTCAGCATTTCTCCAGGACCAGCCCACCCCAGAATGTTGTGGAGCACAGCACATTTACTTGTTACCCAGCCGCCATCCTGGTTCCAAAGCTGCATCTCTACCCTGGACTGGTGAGAGGGTTGTCAGTGTTTGCTCCTGGGCCTGCTTCCAGCTGTGTATTTGAATCCTTGCTCTGCGTTGGACTCCTGGCTTCAGCCCATGTTCTACGTAGTCACTGGGGCCTTGGACAAGTTGTTGCTGACTCTGTCTGTGCGGTACATCTCAGAAAGCTACCAAGGCAGGCCTTTCAGATGCTCAGCTCTAAACTTTGCTGTGCCTTGTTATTTCAGCTATCATGATGTGGGCATCTGAAAGCTGTTGTCATGCTGTGGAAGCCCTGGGCTTTATGACTTAATATCTTAAGAACTGGTTGTACAACTCTTTGCCTCTGCTCTGCCATGCCATTCCACTGAAATAACATATAAGCCATTGGTGAGACAAACCTTTATCCTAATCACATGGTTATTTTCAGAGGTTAATCTTTGAGGACAAGGTTTGAGAGGACTTGTATCTGAGAAATTGTAAGACTGAGTTCTGCATTCCGATGCGTTAATGGGGTTGTCTCCCAGCTTCTCACAAGACTCAGAGTATAACTTAACATTATATATGAGCTTTGGCCTTTTAATTTATCAACCTCTTAGAGTAAATTCAGCTTTCTTACTATCAATACATGATCAAGCTTCTACATTTGTCTTGAGAATGATGAATAAGGGAAAAACTGTTAATTCATAAGTAAAGATTTTGCAGAAAATTAAACAGTGTTTAATTTTTGAAAACTTACTCCTCTGTTCAGTTGGTACCAGCTACTGATAGTTACATGTCCTGGGGAAACTTTAAAATTGGGAAGTGCTGATATCTCACATTACTAATTTCTAAATCATAGGAAAAAGAGTGTGGAGAGGTTCTAAATATAGGTAAGTCCCGTTTAGGGAAGAGATCCCCCTTGCTGATGTGTCAGAATATTGCAGATTCTAAACTAAGACCTGATCCTCAAATGTGTTTATTTGTCCTAAAATAACCTGTCCACAAATATAAAACTATTGGTAATAAATTATTATTTTCCCACTGTGGGACTTTCTAATGTGAAAATATGTTCTATGAAAATAAAGTTTAAAAAACAAAAATGCTGGATTAAAAAAAAAAAGAAACCAGAAGAGCAAACTAATCTCAAGCAAGGAGAAAAAAGGAAATATATTAGATGAAAACTGAAAATAGAAAATAGAAAAGCAAGAGAGAAAAATCAGTGAAACCAAATATTGGTTCTTTGATAAGACCAACAAAATTGAAAAAGCTTGAACTAGATTAACCAAGAAAAAAAGAAAGAATACAAATTGCCAAAATAAGGAGTAAAAAAGAGGATGTCATTACTGACTCTGAAACAGACAAAAAGATTATAAGGGAATATTATGAATAACTGTATGCCAACAAATTAGATAATTTAGATGAAATGGACAAATTCCTAGAAAGACACAAACTACCAAAACTGATCCAAGAAGAAATCGACCTATAATAAGTAAAGAAACTTATTTGTAATTTAAAATCTTGGTATAAGAAAAAGCTCAGGCCAGATGTCTTCACTCATGAATTCTATCAAACATAAAAATAAAAGAAATAATATCACTTCTTCACAAACTCTTCTACAAAATAGAATAGGAGGGAACACTTCCCAACTCATTCTATGTGGCCAGCATTCTCTGATACCAAAGCCAGACATGATGAGAAAACTATGGGATATAGGTACAATCACCCTCAAAAAAAAATATTAAGAAACCAAATTCAGGAATAGAGAAAAAGAATTACAGACCACGACCAAATTGGATGTAGATCTGGAATACAAGGTTGATTTAACATTTGAAAATTAGTTAATACAATGACGAAAGGATAAACGACAAAAAACACATGACCATCTAAATAGATGCAGAAAAAGTATTTGACAAAATCCGATACCACTCATGATAAACACTCTCAGTGAACTAGGACTATAAGGTACCTTCCTTCATCTAAAGAAGTGTATCTACAAAAAGCCCACAGCTAGCATCATACTTCATGGTGAAAAACTGTATGCTTTTCCCGTGAGATCAAGAGCAAGACAAGGATACCCATTCTTGCCACTTCTATTTAGCATTGTTTGGAAGTTCTAGCCAGTCCAACGATGAAAAAAAGGAAGTCTAGATGGAACAAGAAGATGTAAAACTGTATTCATAGACGGCATGATCCTGTATGTAGAAAATACTAAAGAATCCACACCAGGGGGCTTCCCTGGTGGCGCAGTGGTTGAGAGTCCGCCTGCCGATGCAGGGGACATGGGTTCGTGCCCCGGTCCGGGAAGATCCCACATGCTGTGGAGCGGCTGGGCCCGTGAACCATGGCCTCTGAGCCTGGGTGTCTGGAGCCTGTGCTCCGCAACGGGAGAGGCCATAACAGTGAGAGGCCCACATACCGCAAAAAAAAAAAAAAAAAAAAAGAATCCACACCAAAAAAAAAACAAAAACCAAAACTAATTAATATGTTTAGCAAGTTGGAGAACCCAAGATTAGAATAACAAAAAACTATTGTACTTCTATATACTAGTAATGAACGATCTGAAAATAAAATTAAGAAAACATATTTCTATTTACAATAGCATTGAGAGAATAAAATGCTTAGAAATAAATTTAACAAAAAATGTGCAAGACTTGTATATCAAAAACTAAAAAATGTTGCTGAGAGAAATTATAGAAGATCTAAATAGATATTCTGTGTTCATGGATTGGAGGGCACAATACTGTCAAGATGTCAATTTTTCCCAAATTGATCAATAGATTCAGTGTAATCCTCTCAAATTCCAGGAGGCCTTTTTGAAAAAATTGATAAGCTGATTTAAAAATTTATGTGGAGGGCTTCCCTGGTGGCGCAGTGGTTGAGAGTCTGCCTGCCGATGCAGGGGACACGGGTTCGTGCCCCAGTCTGGGAAGATCCCACATGCTGTGGAGCTGCTAGGCCCGTGAGCCATGGCAGCTGAGCCTGCGCGTCCGGAGCCTGTGCTCCGCAACGGGAGAGGCCACAACAGTGAGAGGCCCGCGTACCGCAAAAAAAAAAAAAAATTTATGTGGAAATATATACAAAGGACTCAGAAGAGCCAAACAATTTTCAAAAAGAAGAACAATTGAGCTATTTGTAATGAGGTGGATAGACCTAGAGTCTGTCATACAGAGTGAAGTAAGTCAGAAAGAGAAAGACAAATACCGTATGCTAACACATATATGTGGAATTTAAGAAAAAAAAAGTCATGAAGAACCTAAGGGTAAGACAGGAATAAAGACACAAACCTACTAGAGAATGGACTTGAGGATATGGGGAGGGGGAAGGGTAAGCTGTGACAAAGCGAGAGAGAGGCATGGACATATATACACTACCAAACATAAGGTAGATAGCTAGTGGGAAGCAGCCGCATAGCACAGGGAGATCAGCTCAGTGCTTTGTGACTGCCTGGAGGGGTGGGATAGGGAGGGTGGGAGGGAGGGAGACGCAAGAGGGAAATGATATGGGAACATATGTAATATGTATAACTGATTCACTTTGTTATAAAGCAGAAACTAACACACCATTGTAAAGCAATTATACTCCAATAAAGATGTAAAACAAAGAACAAAGTTAAAGGAGTTACACTTTCTGATTTCAAAACTTACTAAAATCCATAATACTCAAGACAGTGTAGTACTAGTGTAAGGAAAGACATAGATCAATGAAACGGAATTTAGAGAAAAACCTGACTTAGGGAAATACGCCAAGGAAAAGGTAGTCTTTTAACAGGGACTACAGGGAAAAGGCAGTCTTTTAACAAATGATACAGCAAGGTGGATATCCACATGCAAAAAAGATGAGTTTAGATCCTAATGTCACACCACATTCAAATACTAAATCAAAATGGAGAATAGCCCTAAATGTGAGAGCAAAAACTATTCAGTTTTTAGGGAACAAAAGTAAGAGGAAATTTTCATGACCTTTGGTAATTTAGTGGAGAAAGGATAATCTTTTCAAAAAACAGTGCTGCAACATTTGGATATCCATATGCAAAAAGGTGAACTTGGATCCATATTTCACTTCATATACAAAAATTAACTCAAAATATATCATAGTTATAGATATAAAATCTAAGAATATAAAACTTATAGAACAAAACATATAAGAAAATCTTTGTGGCCTTAGGTTAGGCAAAGATTTCTTAGACACAACATGAAAAGTACAGTCCATGAAAGAACAAATTGATAAGTTGAACTTTATTAAAACTTATGCTCCTCAAAATACATTGTTAAGAGAATGAGGAGATAAGCCACAAACTGGTAGAAAATTTGCAAAGCATGCATCTGATAAATTACTTGTATTTATAATATATAAAGAACTCTCCAAACTAAATAAGAAAACGAATAACGCAATGAAAATTTGGCAAGATTTGACATACACCTCACTAAAGAAAATTGATCAATCTGTATCTCTCTATCTATCATCTATCTATCTATTGATCAATCTACATCTATTTGTTGATCGAGTGATTTATCTACCTATGGCAAGTAAGGATATGAAAAGATGCTCAACATCATTATTCAGTAAGGAAATGCAGATTAAAACTACAATGAGATATCTACTAGATGTCTTTTAGAATGGCTAAAATTTAAAAGATTGACCGTATCAAGTGTTGGTGACACTTGTTGGTGTAGATGAACTGGAAGTCTCATATGCTGCTGGTTAAAAAGTTAAACATACACCTCCCATATGATCCAGCCATTCTACTCCTAGGTGTTTTGCTTAAAGGAATACACACATCATACAAAGACCTATACACAAATGATCATAGATCTTTGTTTGTAAAAGCCACAAGTTATAAACAACCCAAATGTCCATCAACTGCTGAATGGATAAACCAACAGTAATGTATTCATACAATAGAATACTACTCAGTAATAAAAGGGAATGAACTACTGATATATGCAATAACATGTATGAATGTGAAAAATAATTATACTTGCTAGAAGCAGCAAGAGAGAGTAAATACTGTTTAATTCTATTTTTATGAAATTCTAGAAAATGAAAACTAATCTGTAGTGACACAAAGAAGATCAGTGGTTGCTTGGAGATAGGAATGAAGGGGAGGGAGATTACAAAGGGGTGGGAAGAAACTACTGGGTGTGATGGGTATATTCACTATCTTGATTGTGGTGATAACTTCCCATTTGTATATATTTCAAAACTTGTCAAATTGTACACCTAAGTATGTGTGGCTTATTGTACGTCAATTATACCTCAAAATTATTTTAAAATTAAGCTTGTATTTTGTATATCTTTTTGTTTTTTTACTTATTTTTCTATTAATTCCTTTATATTTTATTAGTCCATGATGAAATGAAAATTTTAAAAATTTATCTTTCATCACATAGAGCTTGAGACCACTATTCTAAGGATTTGCATTGTTGGAAAGAAGGTCACTTTAAGAAGAATAATAGATTATGGTAAATTAAAAGTGTGTGTTGAAATGTCTTGAATACTCATTAAAATAAGAGAAAAGTAGTATGTAGCTTCAAAACTACCATAGGGCTAAGATGGAATGGAAAAAAAAGCACCCAATCCAAAGGAAGGCAAGAAAGAAGAGAAAAAAAAATTACAGATCACAAATAGCACAAAAGAAGGTAGAAGAAGGGCACTGGTGTCAGTGATGACATTAAATGTAATAGACTAAATGGTCTAATCAAAAGATTAAAGTGTTAGATGATATTGAAAATTATATGTTTACAAAGTACAAATAGCACACATAAGATCTAGGAAATTTGCAAGTAAAAGAATGGAAGAAGTTATATTGTGCAACCACTAACCAAAAAAAAAAAGCTGATATAGCTATACTAATATTAGGGGGGAAATTTTCAAATTTTTTTAATAAAATTGATCAATTCATAAGGATGAAAGGATAATGTTACCAACAAGAGATACAATTAGAAATTTGTATGTTCCCATTATGAGACTTCAAAATAGTAAGATAGCTTATTTTTTAAAAAGAAGGGCAAAAATGGATAAAACTGCAAGGAGAAATAGAAAAATCCACAATCAGTGGGAGGTATTAAAACAGCTCTCTATCAAATTAATAGAACAAGAAGAAAACTAAGTCAAGATACAAAAGATCTGAATAATAAATTAACCAATTTGACATCACAGACCTATATAGAATACTGTATTCAACAATTGCCAGTTGTGGGACTTTCCTGGTGGTCCAATAGGTAAGACTCTGCATTCCCAATGTAGGGGGCCCGGGTTTGATCCCTGATCAGGGAACTAGATCCCACATGCATGCCGCAACTAAGAAGTCTGAGTGCCACAACTAAGAAGCCTGCATGCCGCAACTAAGAGCCTGCATGCCGCAACAAAGATCCCATGTGCCGCAACCTAAATAAATAAATAAATAAAAAACAATTACCAGTTGCATATTCTTTCAAGCACATGTGCAATAAAAACAAAACAACAACAAAAAAACTGACCACATCATGGGCCATGAAGCCAGCCTCAACCAATTTCAAAGAGTTGGAATATGCCCCAAAATGTTTTCTGACCACAATAAAATAAGCTAGAAATCTGTAACAATCCATAACCAGAATACCCCCTAATGTTTGGAAATTAAGCAACATGCTTAATAACTCTTAGGTAAAAGAGGAAGTCACAATGGAAGCTAGAAACTAGTTGGAATGAAATGACAAAAAATGTATGAAATACCAAATTTTGTGGGGTGCAGCTACAGCTGTATAGATGGAAATTTATAGCCATAAATGCATGGAGTTTTAAAAAAGAAAGGTGGAAAATCAGTGATCTAAGTGTTCACCTAAAGAAACTAGAAGAATCTTATTTGAACCAAGGCATTTGTTGCTTCGGTGCCCCGTGGGGCACTCACACACTGTCTTTGTGTAACTTTTATGTGTATTTGAGGTTAGTCCCTGAGGGAGCCCCCAAAGATGAAGCAACAACAGTGTGGGGTCATGAGGTTCGGGGGGAATTGGCTACACAGCCTCTAAACGGGAGTGTACTGTGTTCCCCTGGGCTAAGAATTCACAGTGGAGTATAAACCCCTGGGTATGACCATGGCATGGCTGCTCTGTGCATGCAAATCAGGGACTCAGACGGTGCCCAGAGGAGGGAGTGGTGGCCAAATCCTCAGTAATGGCATCATTTGGCTCCTCCTAACCATTTATCAACATTCTTCAGGAAGCATGGATTGGGCCTTCCTTACCACTTCCTCTACAACCCAGGGCCTGTTTTCTAAAATAACCTTGCTGGGTTATCCAGTTATGAGTTACCTTTGCCAGGTATTTAGTCCCAGCCAGTTTCTGCTCACCCAAGGCTCTTTCTCTCCACTGCTAACACACACATTCACACATACCCATTCCGAGTTCCTCTTCCCCGTTGTAAATAACTAACTGTACTATAAAAACAGAGTCAAGGGGTTTCCCTAGTGGCGCAGTGATTAAGAGTCTGCCTGCCAATGCAGGGGACATGGGTTCGAGCCCTGATCCGGGAAGATCCCACATGCTGTGGGGCAACTAAGCCCGTGCGCCACAACTGCTGAGCCTGTGCTCTAGAGCCTGACAGCCGCAACTACTGAGCCCACGTGCTGCAACTACTGAGCCCGTGCACCTATAGGCTGTGCTCTGCCACAAGAGAAGCCACCGCAATGAGAAGCCCGTGCACCACAACAAAGTGTAGCCCCCACTCGCCGCAACTAGAGAAAGCCCTTGTGCAACAACGAAGACCGAACGCTGCCAAAGATAGATAAATAAATAAATAAATAAATATTTTTTAAAAAAGGAGTCAAAACAAATTATAGCAAAGAACAAGGAGAAATACTGTGTATTCCTAAGCCACGTATAACCCCTGTACAAACTAATAAGATTTCTGATTGTTCCCTCTCCCCGGCACTGTGACATTGCCTGATTCCTACTTGGTCAGGGTAGCAGAAGAAATCACCTCTTCTGTCCTTCAACCTCCCTCCTCCCCAATACCTGCTAATATCAGAGGACCAGAGAGCATGCACCTGTCTTTAAAAGTAGAATACTGATTGTAAGTAGGGTTACCAAATGTAGCAAATAAAATTTCAAGATTCTCAGTTAAATGTGAGTTTCAGAGAAACAAAAAATAACTTTTAGTATAAGTGTGTTCCATTTTCATACTCAAAAGTTATTTGCTGTTTTTCTGAATTTAAAATTTACCTCAACATCTAGTATTTTTTTTCTGGAAACCTAATTATAAGAGAGAAGGGATTGCAGTCAGGGAGGAGGAGGTGTCTCCTCCTTGAACTAAGGTTGACTTGGGAGCCTTTGGCTAAGTCGTGTTGCCTGGAGAACTGACTCCACGGGGAGCTGGGAGAGAGGTCGGTCCTTCTGGGCACCTCTCGCCCCTCATGGGATCCTGACTTGTGCAGCCTTGGCTCACTGCCTACTGGTGTCCCTCCACATCTCTTGGCTTTGTGAGGGAAGCATATCCTTCTGTCTGCCCAAGTTTAGGCTGGGAATGGGGGACAAGTGTAGTCAAGGTAACAAACAAACACAGGCATGATGTGCAAAAACACAGACATTTTGACTTTAATAAGTTATAAAACCAAGGAGCCAAATTTTACTATACAGAAAAACAAACGTACTGATTGCTATCATCAGTAAGATAAAATGTTGTGATGTGAGTTCAGCACCAAAATGACCCATGTGGCAGCTGCCTGTCAGACAGGAGTACATAGTCGTAATGCTTCATCTGATAAAGACTTTGCTATTGAGCACCATTTATAATATACTCCAGAAAAACAAACAAACAACTTTATAGTACACATGAAAGGCTTATATGTGAAATTCCATGGGTTTTCCAAAAGGAGTAGATCAGAGAGCCAGGTCCCAAAACTCCAGCACTAGTCTTCCCACGAACATGAAGTGACTCTTGGGCCCCTCAGCTGACTTTGCAGAGCAGTGGACAAAGAGGACCTCTGAGTCTCAACCTGGTGTTGGGAAACCTTGGCTCAAAGACATCCTCTGCCTTCCCCAGGCTGCAGAAGCCTCTCAGCCAGCTCTGGAAGCTCCGGACTGTTGCTAAGCCAGCTCTCCACCTGTCTCAAGCTCAGTGGAAATTTGCAGTGTCTCAGAGCGGGTGAACACTGCCTTCATACACAGAGAGACTTCTGAGGACCATCTAGTCTAGAGAACTTTGTGGATATATGGCCCAAGGCACTGAGTATGGCATATGGGGCCGTGCCCACTTGGCCTACAGTTCCCAGAGGGCATCTTTCTTCCTGCAGCAGAAGAGAGATCCCCCTGGGTGTGTCCCACCTGGGCCCCCCCCCAAAGTCTTCCAGCCCCCAAGACACACAGCCCTGCTCTGCTGTGATCTGAGAAGGGAGTGTTCCCATTCTGTGGCCCCCAAGCTGGGTAAACTGAGTAATACTCTGGCTAGGGTTAGTCCGGAGCTTCCTCGACATTCTAGGATGGACCCAAGCAAGCACTGCCCAGCCCTTCAGCCCGTGAGTAGCACCAGCTGTCATGGGTTCAACCAACGAGGGAAAGCCGTGGATACATTTCCTAATGATAAAGAGACGAGGGTGCGGAAGTGCTTCACACTACATCTTGTTAAAGAAGTGATACTATGAGAGAATTCAGAAAGGTTTCTCCAGTTTGGTTCTTAGGAGCCAGCAAGCTCCTTGGAGACACTGGGACATGTATGAGCAAGTGTGGAACATGGTGGCAGAGGGGAGAGAGGTAGGCTATGCTGGGGAGATGGGGAGGCTAGTTTTCAACCATTTGGAAGGTTAAGCATCATCCCAGATGTCCCTTCACTGTTTCTTACCCCCTTACTCTGTCCCTTGGACCTCTTGCAGAGGTTCACACACACACACATGCACAGGTTCCGATAAAGGGTTTTAGCACCTATCGTGAGCCCAGTATTCTCATCCACAGAATGGGGAATGAAATAAGAAAGAGTTCTCTAAGATCTATGACTGGTGAGAATACAAAGGCTTTAGAACTTTCCTGGACATGAAAAGCTTAAGAATTACATGGCAGGCTAGGCCCAGCTAAGGAGCTAATGTGCTTGGGTCTTGTAATTTTGGGAAGTTTAAGCTGCATGTTCACACACACAAAAAAGTGAGCCTTGCCCACTCACTGGACTTTCCAGCAGAGTGCATGCCTCCCTCATCCTTCCAGTGCACTTGGGGAAGGGGAGAGCCTCTCTGGGGAGCCCCGGGTCTGAGGCCAGGCTGGCCAGAGGCGACAAGCAAGGCCGGGGTTAGTGAAGATAAAAGAGGCCTGGGAGAGCCTGGGAGTGCCAGCTGGCCACCACACTCATCTTCATCACCTGCCTCACCACCTCGAAGACTGGAGTTCATGGCCTCCACTTCACCGCACTCATCTTAGTGACTGGTCACTTAGTAAATAAATCATCGTTTCTCCCAAGAGTCCCATGGGGCTTGTGTCTCAGTCTGCAGATTGGCAGGAAATGTCCTGTGTCTCCAGCAAGGTGGTCACCACAAGGAAAAGAAGATTCCCAATCACTTGCTCAGAAACTTGGGGCAAACGTTTTCTCTCTCCGAGTTATCCCTCCTGCCTTCCCTCATCAATGGGGGTTGTAGAACCTCTATATTCCTCTCCAACCCACACTCCACCTCAGTACAGGACATATATATATATATATATATATTTTTCTTTTTACATTATTCTCCCTCTTTGTTTTCCCCAAATCTTTTGGAATCAGGAATCTGACTTCATCTCCACAACACAGGAGTTGCCATCCCATGGAATATCTCTATAAGCAAGAAAAAAAAAAATGCTATTGATGCTATCTTTCCATTTTATTAGAACTTTCCGAGCATCTCTTTCTTCCTCATCTCATCAATGAGCTCTTGGATTCTTTGGTTCCTGGTCTTTTCGTATGGGCTCGGTCGTCGAGGGATTAGGTTGGGTGGCTGGACTTCATCCTCCAGGCCCTGGATTTTGTAGGGCACATCCACAGCGTTGGTTTCCGGATGGTCCTCGGTGGCACTGGTGCTGGAAGTATTGAGAGGCACCTCCAGGGGTGTGCCTGGCGGAGGCTGCACCTCCATGACTAGAGTGGGCACTGGGAGGGTGGGCATGAGCTCTTCAATGTCATTGTGCTTCCCAGAGGGTGGTTCTGCCCTGTCGTCCACATTGGTGAGGTTGTCTTGCAGGTTACAGGATTTGCAGCACAGCTTATTGTAGCCTGGGATGGAGCAATAGCGAGACAAGACTTCCATCCTACAGAACATTGACTTGTCACCTTGGCAGCGGCCCTCTGAAAGAGAAAAGTGGGACAAATAACAAAAGGACAGGTAAGGGGGACCTTGTTCCCCCACAGGAAGCAGTTTTCTGGAGGAGGCATTTGAAAGAGCCCAGAGACAGCACAGAGGCAAGCGAGCTCACACAGAAAGCCTGTGTGGTTTTGATATCGGGCAGCCTTTGGGCAGAGTGGATCCGGGGACCCCACCCTTGAGTGCTGCCACACAAGCTGTGAGCAATGCTCCCCTCCTCCAAGCAGGCCCTGACTGAGTGCAAGTTTTTCAGTATCTCTCAAAGTCTGAGGCAGAAATGAGGCCTGTCTATTCTCAGGGAGTGATTCCAAGCTCATCTTAAAGAATGGGACTTTATCAGATGTTCACATTTGATAGCCCAGTGGTAACCCCAATGACATTCTTTGGCACAGTTTGACTCTACAGTAATCTTTAAGCAGTAACTCTAACAAAATTAAACCTAAAAGAACCAATTCCTAACACCCAAAAGAGCGCATCCCAGAGCCTTGGCTGTGGCCTCACCATACTCCTCCACATTTTGTTCCCATCCTCACCCAGACTCTCCAGATGATCTTTGTTTCTGAAAAGGGACTAAATAGAAATTAAAAATCATGCAGACTTATCTGGGATTTCTTCCACTTGCCTCAACTTACTTGAGAGCCTTATGTCCTGCCACTGCTTCATCCACCACGTGGCCCTGCCACATTGAGCTTCTGGCCATTTTCCAAAGTGCTCCAGAGCTTGATGCCTTCACATAGACTAATTCTTCTGCCCAGCACATCCTCCCCTTTCTTTCCCACCCAAGATCTGGTCATCCACGGTCTGTCTTGTATGGAGAGCCCTGACTCTCTGCAGAGGCCATAGTTGTCTCTCTCTTTCCCTCTTTCCTCATGGCTGTCTTCTCCCTGGCCTGGCTCCAACCCTGGCTGCAGCTGTATTAATATGACCCATCCAACTCCTCTTGTTCTCACTCTCTGTCTTCTTCCTGAATTTTTACCCCCTTCCCTTTCCCTTAACACCTAATTTCACACACAACACAAAAATTGAGATGATTTACAAAAATTCATTCAACATAAAAGAATAAGTCATTTAACAGTATAACAGGGGATATTTGGTCCATTATAAATTCCTGATCACTGACTTCAATGGGCCCAACCCTCCAACTATGTGCCCTGCTCAGTCACTCTCTATTCTTCATAATGGGCATTTCAAACTTTTCCCACATAAACCTCTGCTGTGCCCTCCTTTCCCCTCAGTCTCCCAGGTGAACTCATCTCCTATTTAAAGGAAGGAAAGAGGGGAGGTGGGAAGGAAGGAGGGAGGGAAGGGGCAGCCACTGATGGGGACCACATCTGACATGGTTACTCTGTGCATTAACGCAGGGCACGTTCTACATCTGCATGTGAAGCTATGCTAGCTCACTGAAAGTTCTCACAATAACAGACAGGCAGGCCCTCTCCCATTCAGGGCCCGTGGTTCTGACATCTGCCCTCTGCATGGCCATTGCTCCAGCTTATAATTTTCCCTTACAGGCTGGCAACCTACTTAGTTGGACACCAACCTCAAACTCCTGGAACTTCAAACACTTGGACACAACAGGCTACTAGATACCCCTCAACTCCTGTGGTCCCAAAAGTGGATTCCACATGTCTGGCCCAAGCCCATGGCCTTCACTGGCACCACCCATCTCAGAGAATGGCCCTTCATGTGCACAAGCCAGACCCCGGGCATCCCCTGTGCGGTCATCTCCAGGTCTGTCAGTATTTCCCCTGATGCTCTCAGATGTGTCCACGCTCCCCTCTCTCCTGCCTCCACAGTGCCAAGCTACCTTGCCTCTTGGCTGCAACGTGGTAAGAGCTTCCTTTCTGCCTGCCTGTCTCCATTCTTCCTCCTTCTTATCTAGCTATCCTGCTGCAAGCAGAATGATGTTCTTCAGCCGGAGATGTGACCTTGTCACCGTCCAGACTGAAGCCCTTGTATTGCTCCTCCATTGTTTTCAGGGCGAGGACCCGTCCCCTTCACCTCTCCAGTCTCATTCAGGCCTTGATTGCCTTGCTCTGCAGTGTGCTCTCTGTGGCCACAGGGCCTTTGCACATACTGTGCCTCCCCTCTTCCTCTTATCCCCGAGGCTCAGCTGAAACACATCTTCCTCAGGCAAGCATCCCTTGACTTCCCTTGCAGGTTAAATCCCCCAGTATGTGGTCTTATGGTGCCATGGGTCTCCCTTTCCCAGCATTCCATCCCAGCTACCAAGTCCACATTTAGTTGTTGGATAAGGTAACTAATGCCTGACTTTTTCATTATCTTGAAGCTCCAAAAGGCAGAGCCCCGAGCTGTATCTGGATGCACCTTTATACCAGAGCCTAGAACAGTGAATTGAAGAATGCATAAAGGTGAAAAAGACCAATGTGAATAATTGAGCAAGTCCAAAACAAGGAAATCATGGATTTTAGAATGTCAGTGCTACAGGGAAGAATACACAGAGGCACGTATCATTAGAGAGGGACCCAACCTGGACTCTGAGCCAAAATAAGGAGGAAACATGACTAGGTGCAGGACCCAGGGTATGAAGAGATAAGGACAGATAGGCTGTTTAGGAAAAGCCCTGGTCTTCCTAACCTTGAGATGGAGAAATAGGCCCACATGTGGAGGGGAAAGGCAGATGGCCTTGTGCTGAGGGTCGATTCCAGAAATCAGACTAAAAGATGCTGAGATGTGGCTTTCAGGGTTTAAAACCTTGGATAAAATTTTACACAGATATCCAATATCTGAGACAGATGAAACCAGAACAGTCCTGTTTGAAGCTGGGCGGGTCATGCTCAGAGCCCCAGCTCCCTTCTCCCCTCCTGGTCCCTCCCCGCTCCCTGGCAGTCACTGGGGTAAGCGTGTGGAAACCACCATGACAGCCCTCAAGGAGATACAAGGGGGCTTTGGTAATACTAGGTGCAGCATCTCCCCCAGGCTTTGGCCATCAGCTGGGGCGGGGAGGCCAGAGGCATAGGCCTCAACAAGGATGCAGCCAGGCCTAGCCGTGCTGCTGGGACTGGGGTCACCCCTGCCACACAGACACCCTCTCCTGTCACCTGTGTCTCTTCCTTCACACAAATAACAAGCATCTCCCTCACTTGTCTTTCACCAGGCTGGGATCCGAGAAGCGGGTGTCACATCAGTCTAGGGTAAGGGTCTGCCAACCACTCTTGTGGGCCAAGTCGGTCCCTCCACCTGGTTTTGTAATCAAAGTTTTATCGGAGCAGCCCTGTTGGTGGTCTGCCCACAGCTCTAGGCAAGGTTCCCTCAGCAGGTATTTCTCCTGATCTGTTTGGGCAAGGAGACTTAGTGGACGCAGTTCATCAGACACAGTTGTCTTGGTCTCCCGTCTCTTGAGTTGGGAGTCTTTCAATGATCAGAGCTCTGGGCAGGCTGACCCCAGCCACAGCTACTGTGACCCCACCCGAAGGCTGGCATCTGGAACCCGGCCCTGTGTCCTGATGCCCATCTCCATGGCGCTGGGTGGTTGTCCTTTCTCATGGCCTCCCTCCTCCCTGGAACAGGACCCCTTCATGGGAAAGGGAGGGAGAGATGCCCCCTGGCAGGACATGGCCCAGGCCCCAGATTAGGAGGTCCCTGGTTGGACCCTGACCTGCTGTGTGGTTCTTGTCAGCAAGGGGAGTGGACACACAGGCCCTGTGGCTCCTGAGGTTAGGCCTTGGGAGACAAGGCAGGCACAGCTGAGCACACCCGTGTGTAAATGTCACAGGCCAGGCGCTCAGACCTTCGGCTGCCTTGCCCTTCTCCCAACCCAGACTCTCCTAAGACTCTCCTAAGACAGACTTGTTCCCTCCCTGAACAGGTAACCCAAGGCTGACAGCTGTGCCCGGAGCCAGGGTAGTGGCCTGATGGTGGCTCAGGGCATGGTGACCTGGACACTGTCTCAGCTACTAACCCCATATTCCCACTCCATGGGCTGGGATCCCAAAGATGGGGAGAAGCTCACATGGGGCCCTTTTCCCAACCGTGAGAACTTATCCACAAGGAGACAGCCAAGGTGTTCCTGCAAGGTGCTTGTTTAGCACTAAGGATTCAAAACTCAGAATGCCGGTGGGGTGTCTGCACGAGCTGCTGTCACATTTTGAAAAATGCCTGAGGAGGGGGCACATGCCTCAGTGGGGGAGGGGCCCTCAGTATCTACGTTGGGCAGGGTAAGGGGGACAGAAAAGTCACTGGAATCAGAAACCAAGGAAGTAATGGACCAGAACGGCACCTGCAGCCCTGCAGCACCGTTGGTCACAGAGATGAAGAGAAGGAGGCAGCAGCGTGCCAGACCCAAGCACCCAGTTTCACTGAACTTTTATTGAGTTTATTTGTGGGATGCATGACAGGAAGTCTTTCCACTGTTAGTAAGAGTAAAAGGTCATTTTCACAGTCACTTTGGCACACACTAACGTTGTCTCATAAAAAAACCAGAAAAGCAACGACAATGGAACCTATATAATACGTCATTGAATACATACAAAACACTAATAAAATATCCCTGATAAACCAAAGTGCATATTCCGTATTGCACCTTCCCAGAGTCACTCATGTCACTCGCATTGCCTAAGTCAAAGTTGGAAGTTAACAGTCATGAGAATTAGTATGGGTTACACCGAGTATTTACATAACAGTAACTAGTGCCAGGGGAGGGCTGGGAGCTGTCCAGCGGGGATGCTATGAACAGGGGACGGGGCTGGGGAGAGTGAGGGGTGACCGGCGGGAGTGCTACACTGGTCACGCCCAGGGCCAGGCCAGTCGCCCTCTGGTGTAAGGCAGCGCCGGCAGCAGAGTGCCCGGGGCTCCAACAACAGTCAGTGCCGAAGGGCCGCTCAGGCCATGGAGCGGGTCTCCTTTCCACAGAGGTGAGCCTGTGCCTGGGGCCCTGTACAGACTGGACTGGGAAGCCTTACCCTTGACCAAAGGTGGATGAGCGGGCCACCTCCCTCTAGATTGCACTGCCTGCCTCCTGCCTGGGTTGCTAGCAGCCAATTCTGTTACCTTTCAACTTTAAGGCATCTTCTACATAGTTTTATCTAAGCAAAAAAGCGATAAAAATTGAGGTAATTCTGTAGTTGTTCACATGGGTAGGTGGCCGCATCCACATGAGACAGCCTTTCACTCTCACTCTCTCGCGCCCGTGCACAGGGTCGTGTGTGCACGATGAGAAAGGCCATTGGAGCGAATGGACAGAAAATGCAAGTGGTGGTGTGTCCTGATGTCCCACTGCGGGGACACGTCCCCTGCCTCCTCTGCTTGACCTGAACCCCCAAGGGGACAGGGTACGGGGGCCAAGGGTTGTGTGAGCTGGACACAAAGGCCACAGGAAGCAGGCCACAGTCACACGAGTCAGGAGGACACACAGCACAGGGTCAGCAGCAGCAGCAACAGCAGAGGTGGCCAGGGAGCCGCCGACACACTGCCGGAAACGGGCCGGGCGCCCAGGATGGCGAAACAAAACTGCACACCCGTGAGACCCCTCTGGCCTTGCCTCGCTGGTAAGCGGCGTTTGAAAGAGAACGGGCGGGCTCCGCCTCGATTTCCGACCCGCAGCTCCAGCCTGGAGGGATGTGGCCCCGCAAGGCGGTCACCAAGTGGTCACATTCAAACTTTGGCCTCTGGCCCCTCCAGCACCGCGACAGATCTTTGCCCCTTTAAAAGCCATCACCGCGAGGTCCTGGCACCCCCACAAGAGGCCGGTGCCCCGGGCCGTGCCGCTGCGAGACTGGCCCTCCCGGCCAGGCGGCTCCAAAGGGGACAGCCGAGCACAGAGGCCCGGAGAAAACAGATTCAACCAAGAGAGCGCTCAGGAAGAGTCAGGGCAGTTTTCCATAGAAAGAGAGGAGGGGAGCCCACGGCAAGCTCCACAAGGCGCAGGGCATGCACTGGAGGGCAGAGACAGAGTTATAAACGGGCCGGTTACTTGACGAGGTCTTCTGGACTGGTGAGTTGGGGTCTGGTCGGGACAGCCATTGAACTACGTAGCTCTTCTTGGAGGGATCGGAGACGTTTCCTAGAGGGAAAAGAAAGGAGTCTTGGCTGCTGGGGCACCAGGTCTGGGCACCCAACCCACCTACCCCAGGCAGAAGGGCCCCCTGGATTCTGGCATCCCAGGGAGGGGGTGACAGGAGGGCCCCAACTCCCCAGTGTGGCCTGCAAGGCCTCCCTTGGCACAGATGGGCCCCAAGCACCCTGTCCAGGCCCAGTCCTGCCTCTCCCACACCAGGCATCCGGGTCTCAGCTACACAGAGTAGCTTCAGCTACTATCCCCACACGCAGGCCCTACCAGCACCTCCTTATGTCTGTACTGCCCTCCAAGTCCCCACCGTGCCCTGCTCTGGGCTGAGCAGTGCCCTGAGTGCTGGCTCTGGAAGTGCAGGGAACAAGTGAATCCTGGATCTACCCTCTCCTCACCTGGGGGAGGCACACCTGACCCCCCGAGCTCCCTGCTCCGCAGAAGGGACTCATGACTGGATCTACGTCTTCAACGGTTGTGGGGACCGAAAGAGCTGACGTGTGTCCAGCACTTGGCCAGGCATCTACATGCAGCCAGCATTCTGGTTGCTCTCCTTGAAGGGCGACAGGCGCCCCCTACTCATACAGGCACCCCCTACTCGCATGGGCATGGGCTGAGCCCCGATGTGCAGTCACTGTGAATCCGGTTTCTGTCTCCCAGACCAAAAGGGAGTGTCAGGAAGGCAGGGATGGACTGAGTCCACGCCATCCTTCACTAGGGCCTGGCCTGGAGATGAGCATGGCAAATGCCAGTTCCTTCCATTTCCTGCCAGAGAAAGGTCCCAGCCTAGGCCTGGGCGGGCTTAGCTTCTCCTTCAAGTTCACAGATGCTGAGTTCGACCAGTTGTGGGAAGAGCCGCATTTGCCTGGACCGCCGCCCTCCCCTGGGCTTGCTGCATGCAGAAGGCTTACGGGGACAGGGGCCAAGCCTGCAGATCCTGGCCGTCTCAGGCCGCTCCTCCCGGCAGACACCGAAGCTGTCGTCCATGGTTCGGCAGAGCACCGGCCGTTCCTGGGTGCCGTTGCCACAGGTTACCGAACACTGCAGGCAGAGCGTTACCAGTCAGGGCCCGCTTCCCATGCTAGGCTGGGTCTGAAAGGGCTCCCCAAGCGGGTGACCCCACAATACGCGGAAGGTGGGGAGGCACAAAGGGTAGAAGGTGAGCTAGAGGCCTGCCCTGCCTAGCCCTAGCCCCGGGCAGCTGCTTCAATCTCCTGGGCTCTAGAGTGAGTTAGAGAGAACAAATATGCAGGGCCAGATAGGGCCTGGCACTTCTGGCTTCTCAGCGAGCACCTCCCTCCTCTGGCTAGAGGAGGCCCAAGGCCCAGAAGAACTGCTATGCACTGGGGGCCACTGGGAAAGCTCTGCCTGGGTCCAGGAGGCTTCGGCAGAGGACCCTCCCTCCCTCTGGACACAAGGTTCTACACCACCAGCACCCTCACTGTCCCCTCCAGTCTCGGGCCCCCTTGGCCTCACCACATTGGGAGGGACCCGAATGAGCAGTCATGCCCAGACTCGTGGCTCTGCTCACAACTCAACCCAGCCCTGCTAAAGGATGATTCTCAAGTGTTCGCCTTGTGTGTGACAAAGGGTTGACTCAGCAGACGGGGTTGCTCAAACCTGCCCAGTCCCAAGAAAGGCCTATTTTCAGGGCTGGCCCTTGGGCAACTCCTGGGAACCAAGTTCATGGAATGGTCTGTCTGGTAAGAGCGTTTTTGCATGCCTGAGGCCTCTGATCAGGCTGCACCAATTTGTTCGGTTGGTTTACACCAACAAGATGATTTACGGTGAGCATCCGCTTTCGCTCTGGGGTCTGGGGCTTCAGTAACTGATGTCAGTCACGCAGGCACCTGATGCCTATGTGACTGATCCCCAGTGAACATCCTGGGCACCTAGATGTTTGTGCCTGGTTTCCTCCAGACTTCACCGAAACACTTTTTCCCTGTGCTGATTCTACGCTGTGTGCTTTCATTGTAATAAAGCCTAACCATGACTACAGCAACTTCTGAGCAAATCTTTGAGCCCAAGGTTGGTCCTGGCAACTCCTGACCCACCAGGCCCGGGGGCTGGATGTCAGTGCTCACATCAGCTCAGCCCTGACCCCAGAACGGCTCCTGCAGCCCGAGACTATCCTTTCCAGTCCAAGTCTAAGTCCTCCCTTGCCCGTGTTTCCTCCTGCAAGTCTGACCGGCCTTCTAGCCACACCTCTGGCCCCCAGAGACAAAAGCCCAGGCTTCCCTTTGTTTCCTGGAGCCCAGGCTGTCCCCAGTCTCCTGGGGGTCCTGTCCCCAGGAGCATGGGAGCCTCTACCCTGCAGAGTGAAGATACACATTCCACTGAGTTTCCCATAGCCATGTGGAACCACGGGTGCCCTGAGACCTACGGGATGTGGCCCAGGGCAAGAACTGCATCCAGGCCCAGGTGCAACGCCCTGGCCACTTCAGTCCCACCCAAGCTTGGTTTGGGGGCTGAGGACACAGGGCCGGGGCACTGCTTACCTGGGACCAGGGTCCGGCCCGCCACCGACCGGGACAGAGCTCACGGTTGCAGGCCCGGCGGCCCTCGGGTCGGGCGTCATTGCAGTGCTTGGTGTGCACGGAGCGGGTGGTGTTGTTGTGCAGGGGCTGAACGCAGCGCACAGAGCGAACCTGCATGCCCGTCCGCCCACAGCTCTGACTGCATGCCTCCCACTCGCCCGTGACCCACCTGTCAGGGCAGAGCAGCACACGGTCAGCCCCTGGAGAATCACCCTGGCTGAGGCCCTGGTGGACAGAAGCAAGGCAGCCTGCTCCTCCAGGCGCATCTTTACCTACTGTCAGGAAGGTGCCCTGGAGGCTAGCTGGGCCCCCGCCTGAGGGCCTGCCGACGATGAACCCCAAGCATGCCCACGGCTGGGAGATCCTGATTGGGATGTGGCCATGGACAGCCGGCCTCTGTCTCCTCTTAGGCTCCTGGCTCTGCCCTCTGGCCTCAGCTTCCGCTGACATCACCAACCCTTCCGGGCAGCAGCATGGACACACTCAGCACCTGTCCCCGAACGGCCCCCACCTGCCTTTTACCCACCATCTTCCCCACTCAGGGTCCTGAAAAAGGAACCTGGGCCCAGAAATGCAGCCCTGTCAAACCCCGGAGCCAAAGGGTCATGGCTGTGGCCATTCCAAGGCCTCAGCCTCTGGAATGAGCTGCTTGGGAAACATCTACCACCGGACCAGAAGCAAGCCCTGCACCCTCGGAGCCTCAGTTTCCCCATCTGAGCATTACCACTTGTTGTCATTTCTAAGATGCACATTATTGTTTCCGTCTAGCAGGTCTGAAGCAGGGGGGCACTGCACAGCCTGCAACATCTTAGACTCCATAGAACGTGGTGAGTGAGGAAGAATCTGTCAAACGTCTCAGGGCACGTGAGGCTCAGAGCATCCAGGGAACCCGATCCTGCACCACCCTTCACAGGAGCCCCAGGGCTCTCCCTCCCCTCCTCTAGTGGGGCTGGGGGCCGGGGAGTCCTGGCACTCACACGGGCTGGGAGCACTCCTGTGGGTTGCAAGCCCGGCGGATGGCTTTAGGCTTCGAGAGGGAGTCGCAGAAGCCTCGGTGCACCATCTTGTGGTCCAGCCTCCGGCGGCAGCCATACTTGGTGAACTGGGACCCTGAAGACGAGAGCTCGAGGGGGCTCAGTGGGACAGTATGGGCCCTCCAGCAGGCGTGGAGGGGTGGCTCCTCAGGTCACGTAGCCCCGTTCTCCCCGCCCTGCTAATGGGGTTGGGGGGTCGAGCAGGGACACATCTAGCCTGGTGTCTACCCAGCATCCCAGGCCAAGTGAGGGTGACAGGCCAGGGAGAGTAGCCCCCTTCTCTCCTGCCCTTTGGCTGGCTTCCTGGGGCAGGAGGGAAGGTTCTATTTCCTCTCCCATTGTTTAGTCATTTACTCCACCTTGAATTAATGTGCTCTGAGGACCTGGCTAAACATGGAATACAGCCTGCCAGGCTCCTCCAGCCAGTCTAGTGTAGCAGTTCTCAGCTGGTGGAGATTTTGCCCCGGGGACATCTGGCGATGTCTGGGACACTTAGTTGTCACAACTGGGGGAGGAGAGGCCACCGACATCTAACAGGTAGAGGCTGGGGATGTTGCTCAGCATCCTACAATGCACGGGACTACCCCCCACAATGGAAAATGATAGACTCCAGAATGTCAACAGTGCCAAGTCTCAAAACCTCAGCCTAGTGGGTTAGACATGAGAGAATATGACTGGGCAGCCTGATCTAGCCTGGGCATCTGGGTGTGTCCCGGGAAACAGAGGATGGAGGTGTGCTGATTTAGTGGGAAAGCGGTGGAAGGGGCTCCCCGGGGAGGAGATGGCCTATGCAGAGGCCCTGAGGCAGGAGCACGGCGTGTCCAGGAAAAGCACTTAAGGCCAGTGTGGACAGGGCTGAGTGAGCAAGGGTTGGGGGTGCCAACGGCAGTGGGAGAAGTCAGCAAGTTGCTTGTACCTTGGAGGCCATGAGGAGAATTTTGTTTTTTATCCCAAGAGCAGAAGGAGCTGCTGAAAACTGTGATCACAGAAAGGGGTATGGTCTGATCTGCCCCTTTAATAGGTCACTCTGAGGGCAAGAGTGGACACACGGGGCCAGCTGGGTAGCGAGGATGGTGCCAGGACTGGGAAGATGGTAACAGCAGATGCGTCCAAGAGATACACAGGAGGGAGACTCAACAGGATGTGCTGATAAAATCCAGGGGGCCGGGAGGCTCAGTGGAAGCCTGGGGTGCCATCCGCCCAGGCAGGAGCACTGGAAGATGAGCCCTCCATCTGCCTGGGCCTGGCAGTGGGTGCCCCGCCCACTGGGCAAACTCCCTCTGTTGTCTAGGTGTGGGACACTTCATGGCACCTGAAGGAGTTCTGTCCTGGCCACCTGCTCTTGTAGGCTGAGCTCTCTTCTCCTGCCTTTTATCTCCTCCAGCCCCATAGGAGCAGTGACTACACTGAGCAGATCAGAACTTCCTGTCTGTCTGTTATGTTCCACCCAACTGTGGACTCTTTGAGGTCCAAAGCAGGTGGGACCTCTCTGCACCCAGCCCTGCCCCAGGGAGGCAAGGCCTTTCTGCATTCGGAAAGGAGGGATCTTAGGAGGGATCTCTGTAGAGGGGGCCTCTTCATTGGTCTCCAGCATGGCCTGAGCCTTTCCTGTGACCTGCCTCGTGGTGTCACAGTAATCCATCCAAGCCACACCCTCACAGCAACCTCCCGCCAGGCCGAACCTCCCTCTCACACCATGCAGGTGGGTGCTGGTGTCATCCAAGCCCCACACATGCCCCCTGGCTGCCCTGAGCACCTGCTCTTCCTGCCCACCCTCTGGCACCTCCCTAGTGGGGCTAGGCCCTTGTCACCCAGGCAAAGGTCACTGGTTTGGGTCTAGTGTTCTCATACCTGGCACATCCCTCATGCCAGGCGGTCAGCAGGGACCATGGACTTAGGAAGCTCCTCATCCAGGAGACCCCTCCCGCTCGGCCCCGACCTCCTCTGGGGCCCCAACTCTGAGAAGGCCCCTCACCTCCACCGCAGGGCTTGGAGCAGGGAGACCACTTCTTCAGGGCCCACTCGTAGCCCACGGAATTGTCCTCCAGGACATTGTTGCCGTCCACATTGAGCGAGTCCTCATGGATCATGTATTTGTAGGTCAGCGAGATGCGGGCGTCCCCCTGCGGGATGACCTGCCCCGGAGACGAACGTGAATGTGTCTGCCCACCACCACCCTCCCTCGGCGACCAGGTTAGGAAAGTCAGCCCGAGGAACATGCGCGGCCAAGTCTCATTAGTCACGGTACTCAGGTTCTAGAAAGTCCCGGCAAACACCGAATCTGCCAGTACTGAACCGCTGCTCGCAGGGGAACATGGCATCAGGGCCTGCGAACCTCTGGTCGTGACAGTTTCATTAACAGTCAATGCATAAGCTTATTCTATGTGCGTTTCTGTTTAAAGACACCTTAATTAGTACATGCCATTGATTCATTAACACTGAACTCACGGCCAGCACCTGGTTACTTGTGCCTGGACGCAGCTCATCTAACACATGCGCTCTCTCCTTAGGGTAAACCTGCAGCTTCCTGATCAGAGGAACACCAGACCCATGCTTGGGGCCATTTTAAACAATGAAATCATCCCCCAAAAGCACAAAAATGCGGACAACATGGCAGTAAATAGAGTGTGAAAAAGACGCTTGTTTGCAGTAGCAGCTGAAACAAGAAGCAGAGCCTTGCCTGTTTCCGCCTCCTCACATTTTCCCCTGCTCCACTGCAAGTACAGGCAGACCTTGCTTTACGGCGCTTTGTTTTACTGCGCTTCGCAGATATTACGTTTTTTTGGGTTTCTTTTCTTTTTTGCGGTATGCGGGCCTCTCACTGTTGTGGCCTCTCTCATTGCGGAGCACAGGCTCCGGACGCGCAGGATCAGCAGCCATGACTCACAGGCCCAGCCACTCCGCGGCATGTGGGATCTTCCCGAACCGGGGCACGAACCTGTGTCCCCTGCATCGGCAGGCGGACTCTCAACCACTGCGCCACCAGGGAAGCCCCGTTTATTTACAGATTAAACTTTTGTGGCAGCCCCACATCCAGCAAGTCTATTGGTGCCATTTGTCAACAGGATTTACTCACTTTGTGTCTTTGGGTCACATTTTGGTAATTCCCACAATATTTCAAACTTTTTCATTATTATTACTTTTATTATGGTGATCTCTGATCAGTGATCTTTGATGTTATTGTTGTAACTGATTTTTTGCTTTGTATTTTTAATCAAGGTATGTACATTGTTTTCCTTAGACCTAAGGCTATCACACACACTGGGAAACCAAAACGTTCACGTGACTTGCGTTATTGCCATATTCACTTTACTGCAGTGGTCTGGAACCGATCCTGCAGTATCTCCTGAGGTATGCCTGTACTGATTTTGGGATTAGACATACTTTCAGTAGATGAATTTACCAATACAGAAATGGCAGATACTGAAGCCTGACTGTATATGCACTGACAAAGGCAGGGCACCAAAGGCGTTTCTGGGGATGCAGAGTACATGCAGCCGAGGTGAGCAGAGCAGAGCACGGCGCACATGAAACACCCCATCCCCACAGCTGCGCACTCTGGTGTGGGACGCTGGGTCCGGGTGCCTGAACCCAACCATGGTGTGCTCACCTTAACGGAGGGGCAAAAGTCATCTGAGCCTTACCTGTAGTGTTTTAACTTTTTTTACTGATAAAATGTATTATGTATGCAATTAAAGTTAATTTTTAATAAGTGAATCAGGAAATCAAGCCCCCTCTGTACTCCCATCACCAGGAGCAGCCTGTGGTCCTGGACTCAGGAGACCTGGGGTCCAGTTCTGTTCAGGGACAAAGTCTAGTGTGACCTGGGTCTAGCAGTCCAATTTCCTGAGCCCCATTGTTCACCCCCAGAGAGTGGCTGGGTTTGGATACAGTGGTAGACATGAATAAGCATGATGAAAAGTGGTCATGAATGTCACCCAGAGGGGGAAACCTAATCGCTTGCAGGGGATTTTGTCTTTAGTCACCCAGGGGTCGATATAGGGCCCAGAGCCCAACTGGTGGCTCCATGTCTGTTCCTTGCTCTGACACAGAGATAGAGACCCTTGGTCCAAAAGTCAGGCCAGAGAGGCCGTTCAGAGCATGGTCCGAAGTATGCAGGGAGGCTCAGGGTTCCCAGGCACCCCTCCATCCCTTCCCTAGCAGCTACTTGCCCCCTGTCTGGGCAGCCAGGACGCAGTGGGCCTGGCCCCTGCCTCGACTTACCAGCACAGTGATGGTCCCGTGGAGGGGGCCCATGGTCTGCAGCGTCTCCCGGCCATCCTCATCCCGGTACTCCCACTCCACACCCATGGCAATGAAGGATTTGGAGTTGGGATCCACGTCATTCTCTTCATTTAAAATGAACTTGCCTGTTTCCAGGTTCTTGACGGCTGAGAACGGCAGAAGACAGCCAGTGTCACCCAGGGGCAGAACTGCGGGAAGGCTGGCAGGGTATGCTGGTTTGAACAGGTTGGGGGAGTTACAGGGAGCAGAGCCCCTCGTCTCCCAGCTGTCTTCTGCCAGGGGCCCGTCAGTCCCACTGACAGTCCAAATCACCTTGGGAACCTGACTTGCCCTTTGTCTCTCAGCCAAAACTAAGTTTCCCTCTAACCCTGCCCTTCTGCCAGGCCCAGGGCCCTTTCCTGGATCTGCTCCTCAGGCCCTGAAGGAGATGCTACATGGCAAGGGACTCGGCAGGCATCAAGGCCACCTACTTGCTGTCTACTTGGAACACTCAGTGGGCTCTCAGAGCCACTGCCCTCCCTGTCCCAGCCCCCCGGGTGAGGGGCATCTGCTGGACACCAGGGCACAGGGCTGGGTGAGGGCTTCCTTTCCTGGGGTGAGCATACGTCCCATATGTCTCCCTACCTACCCTGCTGGTAACTGTGGCTCGGCCTGGGTCCCCACCAGTTCCCTACAACCAAAAGAGGCCTGACCTGGCCCGGGGACCACTCAGGCCACTAGGCATCCACAAAGAATGTCTAGGAGCCGAGAATCCACTGGTCAGGAAGCCCCACGCTTCCCACAGCGGAAGGTGTCTGCTGGGGGTCTGCTGGAAAATTTTAGGTGGTGTCACAGACTGGGCACAAAAATCATGGGATCACAGAGTTAGGAAATCATTCCCTTCACAAGTCTCCTGGAATCCCCTGAGAGCCTCAGCGGGCGCCAGGAGGTCCTCAGCTTGTCAATAACCCTCCCTCCTCTTGTGCAGGGAGAGCAGGAAACAGTGTTTAGATAGAAGTGTCTTTTTTTTCAGGGATCAACTTTCATATTTGCCTTCTACTGAAGGCAAGTGCCACTGGCTTTGCATTTTGGGATAGCAACATAAAGTCTCCTCTTAAAATAAGGAAGAAAGAAAAATTCATATTAAAAAGAGTGGTTGTCTGTCTCGCGTCAGTGGCGGGGGCCAGATGGAGGCAGTCATGGAGCCCCTGACCCAGTCTGGCCTCCAGGGCACAGGGAGGAAGGTCAGGGCCCAAATTGGAGGAAGAGACTTGTATGGGGTCCCCTCAGTGACCTACTTCCTACTTCACTTCCTCCTTCGGCCTTACATCTTGGTGGGGGGCATGGATGGGTGAAGCCCCTTTGAGGAGCCCTAGGCAGCCTGGAGGAGCGCAGCCCCACAGGGGGCTGCCATGTGAGAAGGGGGCACTCAGAGTTGTTAGAACATCCAAATTTTCAACAGATGCCAGGAATCCCTATTCCAAAAGAATCACTTGAATTTAAAATGAAACTAAATGAAAAAATGCAAATACGTCATAGAAGCCCATCTACAAGCTGGCCTTAGCAGCCGCTGCTTAAGGACCTTGCCTGCCTTCCAGTGGACAGAGGGCTTCCCCCTTGGCCTCGAGATGGACTTAGGGTGGGGAGGTGTGGCATGTTTTAAACACATGTCCCTCCACAGCTGCTGCCAGGGAAGCCCTCTGATCCCAACCCCTGGCCTCTCCATTGGGAAATGACTCCAGGAGACGTCTACCAGGTGGGTCAGGCCAGGGACAGGGGAGATGGGGCTGCAGCCACGCCTCTCAGCTGGGCCCCTGATCCCTGGAAGAGTCAGGCTGCAGATTCACCGCACTGCCTGGGCTCCGACACTCACCCAGGTGGTGGCTGGTGGTGTCTGCCTCCTGGATAAGCAGGTGTCTGGCTCCTGCCGGGATCTCAAACATCTTGATGTAACCTTTGTTGGGATGTGGGGAGACAAAGCCAAATGAGAAGGGAGAGGCCGTCGAATGCAGACAATGCCAGGAGGGCCTTGCCCTCGAAGGTGGTTCCAGAGCCCCCAGTGTTTTATGGGCTCTGACTGCCCACCCAGAGAGGGGTCCACGGGAAAGCTAGCACATCCCAGCCAGCCACAGCCCTTTGCTCATCTTCAAATCCAGGGGCTCCTTCAGCCTCCTCCATTGAAAACTTAGTGGGCGTCCTCGTGAGTGTGCCTGGAGTCACACCTGGGCACGGAGCTAAGATGCCACATCCAGGAGGGAGGCCTTCAGCAAGCTGCTTGCCCTCCCTGGACCTCGGCGGCTTAATCCGCAAACTGAAGACAGCCTGCTCACGTGGGGCGATGCAGAAGGTCAGCTCCTGGCACCCTGGCACCAGCTCTGAGTGGAGTCTGGCAGGTTTGTCCCATGGCCTTCTTCCAAAAGAGGTGAACCAAAGTGGCTTCTCACCATTTTGGACAGAGGTAGAGCAGTCCGCTGCTGCAAGCCCACCCAGAGCACCGAAGCCAGACGGAGGTACCACTGTGGAAGGAGGCTCACCAAGCGGTCTGTTTTCCCAGAGCCCACCTTGGCCAGGGACCCCAAGTTCCCCAGCCCCATCCTGTGGCCCTGTGGGGACAGGCTTACATGTCCCTAGGCCACAGGCTGCACTGACAGCCCATCAAAGTCCTGCTGACAGGTGGCTGGGGGTAGCAAGCAAGGGAGGCCAGCTGGCGACCGGAAAGCCTTGGAGGGCTGGGGAGGGTGCCCTCAAGTAAAGACTTCTAAGACCCACCCTGTGCACATATACCCTGGCATTGTCCCTGTCCCTGCCCACCCTGGGGCCTGGCGCAGCTGCCCCTGACCTGATTCTCTCTCCACCTCACCCTCCCAGACTTACACCCCCTCTCCCGCAAACATCTGAGAACCCGGTCAGAGCCACCCGGCCAGGTGCTGTAGACATTCAGGCCTGGGTGCCCTGGGAAGGGGGAGGGAGGGGCGCACTCACCGAGCTTCTTGGGCGAGCGTGTGAATGTGCCCTTGACCACCTTGCAGTGGGAATTGTCCCCTCCACACACACCACACTTGTCCTCCTGCTTGCTGGAGCCGATCACCCCGTCGCAGCCCACCTTCTGCAGAGGGGTGGGGAGGTGCAGTGTACACTCGAGACTCCCTCTCCCTACCTGTTCCCTCCACAGCCCAGGTCAGGGCACCCCTTCTTAGCAGTTCCTGATGCAGGGGAAGGAGAGGGGGCTTTGGAGCAAGACAGACCCTGTGTGCCCACCCAAGGACCAGCCTTTCCCCCTCACTCATCCACTTGTCTGGACAGTGTGACCTGTGGAGGGCTCTGTATAGCCTAAACAGGGCCTGGTCCTGAAGCTGCCCTGCCACAGCACGCTGGTGTCCTAATGGACATATCAGACATGGCCTCTGCCCCTTCTCCCGGCTGTCCACGCAGCGCAGCCCCAGAGGCGGTCCCTCCCTGGCTCGCACCCAAAGCTTAGGCCAAGATGTCCCTCCCTCACACTGCCCCCAGGAACAATGTCCTCTTCAGTCTGTCTCGGGGTGTCTGGGAAGGAGGTGACAGGAGTTGGTAGGAACACTTTTGCCTTCATTCTCTCAACCAATCCTCTCAACACTGTCCACTCTAGTATTGAAAATTGTTCCACACAGAGCAGGGACGTTCCTTGCCCAGGGCCACCTGGCAGAGGCAGTAACAAATTCCGGTTCTGTTACTCTCTATAGCCCTGCCGATAGCACACCATTCCCAGGGCCCCAGAGCTCTGCGGGGAGCAGACCCTGGGTCTGAACACACTGCCTGAGGCCACTTTCATATCCATGACCACACTCAGCAGGGAAGACAACCTCTCCTCCTAGCTGGTCTGCTTGCTGTCTGATCTGAGTGCACCATAGCACCACAGGTTTCCCTCTTTGCCCTGGCTGCCAGGAAGCCCAGAGCCAATTCACCCCTCAGGATCCGCCTATCACCGCCTCTTGTGAGACTGCTTCCTTTCCCTTTGCTCTTTGGTTTATTTATTTTTTTTGATACATCTTTTTCGTATTTTATTTTTGCTTTTTTAAAATACACACTTAAAAAATTTTTTTTATTGCTTCACAATATTCTGTTAGTCTTGCTCTTTGATTTCTGACTTTTGTCTTACAAAAACCTTTGAGGGCAGGGTCTCTAGACTATGAAGGGGCTACAGAGCCACTTCCTGGCAATGCAGTCTCAGAGAAACTTCGAGTTTGTTTCCACATTTGTGACATGGAGTCAGAGCAGCAAGGCCTGCCAGGGCTGTTGCCCAGATGAGAGGATATGGTCCTTGTAAACAGTCACACATTGCCTGAAGGATGAAGCTGATGCTGAGGAGGAGGGAAGAGAAAGAGGGGAGGAGGGAGAGGAAGGGAGGGAGGGGAGAACCTCCTGTCCAGCCAGGGCAGTTGTGATATTGTGATTTATGAGATATATATATATATATATATATATATATATATATATATATATATATATATATATATATATATTTGGTCTTCATCCAGTTTCTGGCTAGACCTCCTAAAACCCTTGGAATTTTCTGTGGTGAGAGCCATAAAGCTGTCTTTATGGGGGGGGGTTGAGTAGGTGGTCAGTGACCCATTATTTAGTCAGTCATGCCTGTAATGAAGTCTCCATAACAACCCAAAAGGGTGGGGTTTGGAGAGCTTCTGGGTTGGTGAACACATAGAGATTTGGGGACAGCAGCATGCTCTGGAAGGGCCTGGAAGCTCCATTCCTTCCTACATACCTTACCCTAAGCATCTTCCATCTGCCTGTTCCTGAGCTATATCCCTCTATAATAAACTGGTAATCTAGTCACTGTTTTTTGAGGTCTAAGAGTCACTCTAGCAAATTAATTGAACCCAAGGAAGGGGTTGTTGGAACCTCCAGTCTACAGCCTGTTAATCAGAAGCACAGGTGACAACCTGGACTTGTGATTGGCATCTGAAGGCAGGGGGCCGTCTTATAGGACGGAGGCCTTAACTTGTGGGATCTGATGCTATCTCTGGGTAGGTAGTGTCAGAACTGAGTTAAATTTTATGACACTGCCAACTAAAAATTGGCACTTGCCTTCTGCTTCTACAAGGATTAGGTCACTAGCCACTGCAGTCGCTGACCTTCAACGCACCAGAAAGTTCAGGGTGGAGATCAGGAATGAGGCACTCTTGTGCTCTGGGAAAAACTGGCAGAACAGGCCTTCAGAGAGTTAGATATCTTCAGGAGAAGATTTTATGAACCCATAAATTCTTGCATCTTCTATCTAAGAAAGCACCAAAATCATTAATGGTGACATCTGCTCCTGGTGACCAGCAGCAAGCCTCCGCCACGATGTGTGCTTGACCGCACGCACCCGCTTTCACTAAAACCACATATAATACTGACCTCCGCTTACCTCTTTGGAGCAGCTCCTCAGAGCTATAGTCCTCATTTTGCCCCAAATAAAACTTAACTAACATCTCTCACATTATGCAATTTTTTTCAGCCCACAACATCCAGCTGGTGTCAGAGAATTGCTTGTTGGACAGGTAGGGGATAATACCCCAAACTGGGATTGGAATCAGAATCTTTATGGCCTCATTTAATTCTTGATTCCCTGCTCTGTGTGTGTGTGGTGTGTGTGTGTGTGTATGTGTGTGTGTCTTTATTCTCCTGCCATGTCTTTTGCTATCATTTCTCTTTGAAGCTTCCTGAGTCATTGTGTTTTGATGTTCTCTCATTGACAGCATCCACTTGGATATTAGATTCTTTTAAGAGTTTCACATTCACATGTATTGTGAGGACTCCTACATTTCATCTTATCACTCCCATTTCCTTTGTGTGTTTTCGTTCTTTCTGTCTCCTTTGTTTTCTAACTTTTGCAATGTGACCATATATAAATGTAAACATTTTCTAATTATGCAAAACTCTATCATTCTACTGTTATCTGTTCAAAGTCACCATTAATTAATGAAATACCCTATTCTTCTCCAGTTGTCAATGTCAGGAGTGAAGCTCTAGACACGTCCACTAACCAAGAGGGTGAATTAGTGTTCCTACTTCCCTGTTATGTTTGTACCATACGCACAGCTGCCATCTAAAGCTACTTCCACTACTAGATGTTTCCCACGCCACGGCCTCTCTTAATCAGAGTTTTTAATATTTTCTGTGTGTTATGATGTTTTGACATCTTAAAAATCTTGCTAGTCAAGAAGAGCTAGCCAGTTCTTAGGGACAGCAATGGAAGCACACCTTTCATACACAAACCAACTGATTCCTCCCTTTATCAAACTCTCACACACTAAGCCAATATGTCTCTGCCCTAAATCATCCCAGGGTCAGATACCAGGAATCTAGAGACCACTCCTGCCAGAATTATTCAAACTGGCCAATCCCAAGCTGTTTACTCTGCTTGCCTTGCCTTTCCCATGGAAACCCCAATAAAAGCTTTGGCCCAGACTTTCTCCTGCTCCCTCTGCCTCGCAGCTGAATCTGGTGCTTCTCCATGTGGCCCTGCACAGCATGCCATACCCTTCCCTCAGGAGATGTAAGTAATCAGTTCTTCTTTCAATGGCACTGACTTCTCTGTGTCATCATTTGGTCACCTCCATCAATTAGAACCCCTCAGGTACAGGGGAGACACTGCTGTCCTTAAGTATTTGGCTGAGTGTTTGGAGTGTGAGCAGACTGTATGGCCTGCCCTCCCTGCTGGCTGCAGTCCTACTGAAATCACGTGGTTGGAGAGAATCCCTGAGCTTGCCTCCAGCTACTCCACACCCCACCTCCCTGCTCTTCCAGCCTCACCCGTCTCCGCCAGGGGCCCTGTGGCATTCTGCCAGGCTCTTTGCCAGGGACATCCTGAGGATGCTCGTTTCTCAGGAAGGTGAGATGACAATCAGCCTCTCGGACACCTACAATCAGTTTCATCTACACAGAGGCTTCCAGGTATTTCTAGGGGACGGGCCAGTTCTGCACTCATGTTACTATTTTATGCCGAGTGTGCCCCACAGTTGTCTCTTGTAACAGCCTAAGATCGAAGCCAAAGACAATAAAGTAACAGAAAACACAGCAGGGCATTTCTACAAAGAGCCAAACCAACGAGAGCCATGGTGGGCCACCCTGATCGAGGGTAAGCTGTCCAGTGCCCAGAGGAGTGCAAGGACATGGCAGTGCTTCACAAGGGGTCCCCCAGGGACCATGTGCATCAAGATCACCTGGTAAAACTGGTAAAACTCATGCTCTGGGCCACAGCCTCAACCTACGTAAGCAGAATCTCTGAGGTGGAGCCCCAAGCTCCTCAGGTGGTTCCTCAGACTCGAGTCTGAGAACGCTTGTCATGGAGCGGGGCAGCAGGGAGCAGGGGGTGGGAACCAACATTTGCTGAGAGCCTGCCCTGATCTAGATGCTGTTTGCAACACTTTGCAAGCTCAACCTCAGTGAATCCTCCCAAAGCCCCAAAAAGCGGAGGCCGTGAGCTGCGGCTGCCCCTGCTCCTGTGGCACCGCACTGGCCTCGTGGCACTCACCCTGCAGTCCCCGCGCACGCAGAGGCTGAAGGCGTCCTTGTAAGAACAGCGCGTCCCATCATGCACCATGCGCTTCATGGACACCACCTCCCCAGTCTCCTTGGACTCACAGTAGAGGTGGCATCTCTCTTTGGCTGGAAGGGAAGCAGTGGGGTGTTGGTGAGGAGGGCCAGCTGCACCGCTCACTTTGCTTGCAGTTTCCTTCCCAAGTTTGCTAAAGGGAAGCACCCTGCAAGGAGAAACTCTCACCCAGGAGGGTCTTCTTATGATTCACCCAGCCCCCTACATGCCTGCCCTGGGCCAGGAGAGAAAGCGAAAGGGGGCAGATAACTGCAACCCCCTTCGTGACCCTGTTGTGTGGGACTTAGGAAGAGCTTTTCCCAACTGAGCCAGGCTGTTGTTGGTGCAGCCAGGTCTCAGATTCCCGAGGCCCTGCCCAGAGACCCCCATATCGAGGGGAAGGGAAAATGGCTGTTTGCCAGGTCTCTACCTGGAGACCCTTTTCAGTCAACCTCTGAAACCCCAAATGAGATGCCCCCTGATTCAGTCTCGGGTCTCTGGCACCTTCCCTTCTCAGCATTTACCTCCGTGGTCACTATGACACCACGTCATTATTTGATTTTTCGCCAGACCAAAGCCTCGCTCTGAGAGGGGGATCTGTCTGCTCCGGCACCGCCTCTTTGAATGCACACGTGGGGCTTGCAACAGGTGCTCAGCCGGTGTGACACGCATGGGGTGATGGAGACAGCAGAGCATGCCCCAGTCCCCACTCCCCTCCTCTGCCCAATGCCTGGAAGGAACAGAAACTGTGTTTCTCCATCATTTAGTGGGAGGGGGACCCAAATGAAATATAAACACTCTCATGCTCGAAACTACCAGACTTTTCAGTTCTAGGAGCCAACAAATGCCTTTTGATGCTTAAACCAGTTCAAGTCACTTGAAACTGAGAGCTCCCACTGAAAGATGAGAGGTCAGAAGTAACCCGATCCCTTGGCAGGCTCCGCCCCTGCCCTCCGCCTCACGGCTGAGCCAGGGTAAAGGTGCAACGCTAGCCTTGCCCACTGGGTGGCGAGCACAGGAGCCTGGGGCCAGCTGGGCCCCGCCCTCTTCGCTGCCTCCTTGGCCAGGTGCAGTTGTCTGGCTCTTCTGGGATTGTAGTCCTGCCGTGAGCCCCAAGCCGGCAGCCACCCTGCCCAGGGTGGACTCTGCTGGCATGCCCATGCAGAATCAGTGGTCCAGTGAGCCCTGGCCTGTACACTGAACGCTCACTCCCCTTAGGGCTCACCATCCCGGTGCTCGTGGGGCAGCCAGTGGTGCTGGGCGTCACCATGCTCGAAGTATAGGTCCCATTGCCGGCACTGCTCCTCACGGAAGTCAGCCAGGGCGTCAGGGCAGTCCTGGGAGTTGCAGAGCTGGAAATCGTAGGCAAGGCCTGAGCAGGTGCGGCCCCCATTGGCTGGGCTGGAGGAGAAAGCAGAAAGGCCTTGCAGCTCGGTGCCAGGAAGAGGCCAGCACACGGGGTGCCACTTGTGGGATCTGGGGGGAATCCATGATCCTTGGGGGTCAGGGGGCAGCTCTGCTGAGTGAAGGGACGCGGCCTTGCCCTGTCCCAGCCGCAGGACCTGGGCTATCCCCCAGCCTCCAGGGCCTTGGATCATCACTGTAGAAGGCACTGGTAATCCTCTCTCGGGGGCCCCATGGGAAGGGAGCATCTACTCAGCCCCTGTGCACCCCCCACCCCCATCCCAGCTCCTGTAGCTGTGGCGGTGAACCAACAGCGAGCTGTAACAGGGTGTTTAGGTTCTGCTGTGCCTCCGGCCATAAGCCCCAGGGTGGTGGAGCTGCGTGAGCTCCCCTACATCTGGGCCTGGGCCTGGGCCTCACACACGCTGGGAACTCAGAGCAATTCTGAAGTAGTGGAATCTTGTTACAAGTGTTCTTAACAAGTGTCAGATACACAGTGGACACTCCATCTCCAGCTTTCCTCCACCTCAAGAAAACTTGGGCCGTGTTTCTGTAATTTCCTTACTTTGTTGAGAACACCAGCAGTCCACAAAGCACTAACCCCGCAGGAAAGGCACCAGCTGGTGGCCAACAGGTGCCCATGGCAGGCAGGGTGATGGGGTGTGGCAGGCCAGCACCCTGGGAGGAGCTGGGGAGCTTCAGCCAAGCAGAACCCAAGGCCCCCCCCGAGACTTGGGCAAAAGTCATGTTCTGCTGTGATGATGGATGTATAGCATATAGCGCTGTAGAGTGAATGATGGAAGGGGCTGGCTTCCATGAGGCTCCTTGCACAGTGCCATGTTCTCAGGGGAAGTCGGTGGAAATAACAATCTGAGAAATTTGTGGAGAAAGAACCAAGAAGCCTCAGTGTTTGATGGGGACCATGAAAGAAAGGGTGATTTTGAGATTTACACCAGGGCCACTGATGGGACCACAGACCAACGACAATACCAACCAGAGCATCACCAGGAGGGGGTGCAGCCCTGGGTGTAGGTTGGGGAGCCCAGGGGCATCGTGCAGCAGGAAAAAGCAGGAAGGGGTCGGGCTGTCGCTGGAGCCCCGGCCAGCCCAGACAGGAGCCATACAGATTCAAATGGAAATCCATGATAATTCCAAGAGAATGTGAGTTGGAGAATTCAGGGGAGGCCAGGGAGGAAGAGAAATTGAAGAGCTTGAGCTCATGCTGTAGACTGTTTGCAGTTCTGCAATCAAAAGAGTGGCGAGGCAAAGAACACAGAGGGAACTCAATCCAGTGAGCGGGGGCCCAGCTGGGAACCTCAGGAGTCTTCACACTGGCCACAGTGTCCCAGGAAAAGCTACTGAGCCAGGGAGCAGCAACTAAAGATGGGGCAGCATAAGGCCCAGCTGTCATCTTCAGGAGGACACGTGAAAGGGGAGGCCCACGGGGCTCACTGGCATTGCTGTGGGGCCTGTGGGTTCTGAAATGCTCTGGGCGCTGCAGCTGTGCGTATTCCCCACAGATGCAATTGAGGCTGGCATAAATGAACCGTGCTCAGAGCTCTGTGTGGCGCATCTGTGTTGTCTGATGGTCACTGATGTGCACGGAATGCTGGCACTGACCAGGGGTTAGCTACTCTCCAGGCCCAACGGTGTTTGTGAACAGATGGAATGGCAGGCAGTTCTGGCCGTTTTGCTCACGTCACTGCTGCCCCTGTCCCTTGCTGCCACCAAGAAGGCTGAACCAGCCAGAGGGGTAAGAAAATCCCTAGAGTGCGCAGGTGGGGAGGGACAGAACATAGAGCACCCAGAACCTGCATGATCTCCCCCAGGGCCAGACCTGGGGGTGAGTCCCCTGGACCCCAAGAGCCCAGCATCAGACACCACGAGGAGTCAGGGCCTGGTGGGGGGAGAGAGGGGTTGTCAGGCCAGATCTGCTCTTCTGACTGCGCACCCTGGACCAGAACCTGGAAGTCCTCACCCAGCACACTGTAGCCTCTGAGCTTCTAACTTCTTGTCTTGTCAATCTCATCTTGAGGCAAGTGTAATAGCCCTAGGGGAGCTCTGAGGATAGCACAGGGGATGGGGCCTGCCTGGGAGGCAGGATGGGGAGCATGGATGGAGATGGGAATCCAGCGGGCCTTCAGGCAGCCTCTCCAGGCTGTTTCTCCCCTGGGCAGCTGGGAATGGGTGGCATGTCACTGACCCTGCCTCTTGCCTGATTGCAAACAGCTGCTCTCCTGCTCAGGCTCCCGGCATCCTGGGGCCCGAGAGAGCCCTCCTCTTTAACCCCATTGCCCCATCTCTGTTCCGCCTCCTATTCTTTTGTGTGTGTGTGTGTGTGTGTGTGTGTGTGTGTGTGGTACGCGGGCCTCTCACTGTTGTGGCCTCTCCCGTCGCGGAGCACAGGCTCCGGACACGCAGGCTCAGCGGCCATGGCTCATGGGCCCAGCCGCTCCGAGGCATGTGGGATCCTCCCAGACTGAGGCACGAACCCGCTTCCCCTGCATCGGCAGGCGGACTCTCAACCACTGCGCCACCAGGGAAGCCCTCACCTCCTATTCCTGATGCCCTCAACCAAGAAGAGCAGAGGAGGTCGGTGTCTAGAGTAGGATGCAGGCCAAGTGGGAGGAATGGCCCTAGGCCACCAGGTCAGAAGACCAGGTTTCCAAGTCTCCAGAGCTGGCTCTGGCCCCAGCAGGCTATGTGGCATGAGCCCTCCACTCTCTAAGTCTCAGTCCCTCCCAGGAAGATGAGAAGGGGCCAGAGCTGCCTGCCCTCACATCGTCTCCAGAACTGACATCCGCAGGGGTCTTGCAGGATAGGGTTGGCTAGCAAGGGCCCTTGGGGACTGCAGCTGCCACCGAGGAAGGCTGGGAAACATCAGGGCCAACTCACTGTGGGTTGTCGCACTGCCGGGTCCTGAACTTCACACCTGTGCCGCAGGTACGTGAGCAGGAGCCGAAGGGACTCCAGGCGCCCCAGTTGCCATCTCGCTTGAGGATGTCAGGTGTCAGCCAGATGCAGTGTCCTTTAAAGCAGTGCTGAAAGACAGAAGGTCACATGCCCCCCACCCTTCAGCTGCAGTGCCCGTGATGACTGCCTGGCCCTCGAGGCACAGGGAGAACAGGCCCTACTCACCCCTAGAAGCTCAGAACTTCGCTGGGAGGCATGGTAAGGTGTTGGCCCACCCAGCTTCCCCTGACCACCACCCTGGTCTCCCACCATCCTCAGTGCCTCGTTCAGCCTACTCTGTCCCCGCAGCCAAAGCCCACCCCACACCGTGTCTGCAGGATGAAACCCCCGGCCTGGTGTGCCCACACAGCACCATTCATAAAGATGTAAGCGGCACATCAAGCCAGTGACTCTAGAGACATGTAAGGTCTACTGTTTAAGTAAAAATAAGCAATTTAAAAGAAATACGGAAACGAAGGATAGGTGATATGTTGACATGGTAAAAATTCATGAATATAGTAAGTAGAACATTGGAGTAGAGGAAACTCAGGTCTACAACTTGAATCTATCACTAGTCCAGAGAGGAAGCTTATACAATTTAGGGCCCATTTGAATAAGATTGCAAAATTAAAAATACTAAGTTTGGTATAAAATGGAATATTGATTTAGAATTAGAAAATATAAAACAAAAAATTTAAAAACTGACAAATACCACAAACCACCAAAAACAGAGAACAATGATTTTTTTCAAATTGATTGATGGACACAACATTTCCTGCAGTTCTAACTGTATACTCTTTCATGCCCTCTTCATATGACAATAATTTTGTAGGATTGTATTCCATAGGGAGAATAGAAAGATAATGCAGTCATTCCTCAGCAAGCTTTTTCTGTAAGGGCCAGATAGTAACTGTTTTAGTCTTTGCAGGCTACATGCTCACTATTTCAACTATTCAACTCTGCCATTAGAGCATGAAAGTGGCTACAGACAACATATAAATGAATGGATATGGCTGCATTCCAGTAAAACTTTGTTTACAAAAGCAGGCAGCAAATGGAAACTTCTAGAATGGAGCTGTAAGAAACTTGGTGAACCTTCTCCTCAGTAAAACAACTATTTAACTGGTGAAAATTATTTTCTAAACAAACCATTTAAATTATCTGGACAACAATTACTGACTGTATAGCATGGGGAACTATATTCAATATTTTTTAATAACCTATAATGGAAAAGAATCTGAAAAAGAATATATATAACTGAATCATTTTGCTGTAAACCTGAAACTAACACAATATTGTAAATCAACTATACTTCAATTAAAAAAAATAAAGTATCTGGAAATTGTCCTAAGGTCAATACAACAAATGGAGAGAATTTACTAAATTTTGGTAAGAATAGTAAAAGTCTATACATATGAGCCACAACCCTCTCCCATTCCTTCCCCATCTCAGTGTGATGGAGGCTTTACTGCCTAAAAGACAGAGGTCTTCGTCTCCTCAGCTCCCAGTCTAGGGCTATAGTTTCACCCTGGGAAAGGCAGGCCACTGGCATCTCCCATACCTCCCAACACTGTGTTGCAGAAAATCTGCTCCAGTCAGGGAACTCCCTTTGCCCACCCAGTCCTCACTCCCAGACTGGAGGCTCTACTCCAGGTATGGCAAACCAAGAATACAGTACTCTAGTAGCCCCTTCTCTGGCTTCCTTGTAGGGCAGAGGTTCCATGCTGAAAGGGAAAAGCCAAGAAGACTAGAAGCTACTATCTCTATTCAGTGACCTATTCGTAGACCAGGAGTGTCACTCTGTAAGTGGACCACCCTGCTCCTAGCTCCAGCGCAGTGGTGCAGTAGTCTTCCCAGAGGGAGAGGCAGAACTGAGAGCTCCATAGCTCACCCTAAGAGGACTAACTTTATTTGGAACAGAGCATGAGGAAGTTCATGCCTAAGGGCATTGTCAAAAACAATAGAAATCTTGGTAGTGAGCAACTAAGAGGAGGCCAGTAGCTCCACAATACTAGTAAGCAACAAGTGAAATGGTAAACCAACTAGAAGTGTAACCAGGGAAAAGACAGCTAAGAGCCCTCCTGGAGTCTGAGCAAGCCTCAAATATTGGTAACACCCTGCCTCTGTGAAGGGTCCAGAATCTGATTAGGTCAGGCTGTAGACAAGTTGTACCCCAGGGCAACTGTATCAAAAACTATACAGCATCAGCTAGCAGCTAGTGAAAGCTAATTGGGTGTGATAACAATAGAGGCAGAACAGCCAGAAGTTTAGCTGGAAGATCAAAGAAAGAGACAAAGAGAACCTGGCTAATCCCACTGTTCTGGGGGTGGAGGTAGGAAGCTGTGTGGCCCGGGTGACTATGCATATGCCCAAGGCTGTGATCTCTGAGGGGCAATATCAACAGCTGCATACTGCAGGGCAAATAAAATTTATTGAAACAGTGCATCCAAGTCACTAAAGAAATAAACAGGTAAACAAGCAAACAACAGCACAACAAGGTCTAGGGGAATCACTATCCAGAGTTTCTTCAATGTATCATCTAAAATGTCCAGTTTCAACAAAAATTTCTGAGACGTGAAAAGAAACAGGAAAGTGAAATCTATACACAGGAAAGTAAGCAGGCAACAGAAGCTGCCTTTGAGGAGTCCCAAATGTTAGAATTAGCAGACAAAAATTTCAAAATAGCTGTTATAAATATGTTCAAAGAACAAAAGGAAACCATGTCTAAAGAACAATGCCTCACCAAATGGCATCAGGAAAGAGACAGAAACTAAAAAAACACAAACAAAAAGAAAAAGAAATTATGTAGTTTAAAAGTAAAAAAACAAATGAAAAATTCACTAGAGGGCTCAGTAGTAGATTTGAGCTGACAAAAGACTCCATGAACTTGAATATAGATCAATAGAAATTATGCAATCTGAAGAGAAGAGGGGGAAAAAAATAAAGAAAAATGAACAGAGCCTCTGAGAAACATGGAAGACCATAAGTTCACTGAAATGTGCACAGTAAAAGTGCCAGAAGGAGAGGACACAGAGAAAGGAGTAGAAAATATTCAAAGAAATAATGTTTGAAAACTTCCAAAATTTGATTAAAAACATTAACATGCACATCCAAGAAATTTAACCAAGTAAGTTAAATGCAAAGAAATCCACACCCAGACACAATATAGTCAAATATAGAAAGACAAAGGTAAAATGTCAAAAGAAGCAAAAGGACTCACTGGAAGCCCAATAAGATTAACAGCTGACTTTAATCAGAAATAATGGAGGCCAGAGGTAGTGGTGTCAACCAAGAATCATATCCAACAAAACTACCTCTCAACAATGAAAGTGAAATAAAAATATTCCCAGATAAACAAAAACTGGGAGAATTCATCGCTAGCAGACCTGCCATATAAGAAATACTAAATTAGGAGTTTGGGATTAACATACACACACTATATATATATATATATATATATATATATATATATATATATAAAATAGATAACCAACAAGGACCTACTGTATAGCACAGGGAACTCTACTCAATATTCTATGATAAACTATATGGGAAAAGAAACTGAGAAAGAATGAATATATATATATGTATAACTGAATCACTATGCTATACACCTGAAACTAACACAACACTGTAAATCAACTATACTCCAATAAAATTGTAAAAAAAGAAATACTAAAGGGAGCTATTTAGGCTGAAAGCAAGTGACACCAGAGAATAATTCAAATCCACATGAAAAGACAGAGTTCTGGAAATGGACAAATTTCTAGAAAAACACAGACTACCAAAACTGATTTAATAAGATCTAAAAATTGGAATAGACCTATAACAAGAGATTGAATTAGTGATTTAAAACTTCTCACAAAAAATAGCCAAAGCCAGATGACTTCACTGATAAATTCTACCAAACACTTAAAAAAATTAATACCAATCCTTCAAAAATTCTTTCAAAAAACGGAAGAGAAGATTTTCCCAATTCATTCTATGAGGCTAATATTACCCCAATACAAAAATCAAAGATGTCAAAAGACAAAAACTACAGAACAATATCTCATGAAAATAGACTTAAAAATTCTTCAACAAAATTCTAGCAAATCAAATCCATAGTAAAAGATTATACGCCATTACCAAGTGAAATTTATCCTAGGAATTCAAGGTTTAACATCTGAAAATCAATCAATGTAATAAACCATATCATCAGAATAAAGGAAAAACTGTATGATTACGTCAAGACTCAAAAGATAAAACTGGCAAAATCCAACATCCTTTCCTGAAAAAAGCACTCAAAAGACAGGACTAGAAGTTCCTCAAGCTGATAAAGGACATCAGTGAAATACCCCAGCTAACATCATGCTTAATGGTAAAAGAATGAATGCTTTCCCCCTAATCAGAAGCAAGACAAGGGTGTCTGATCACACCACTTCTAGTCAACATTGTACTGAACGTTCTAGCCAGGACAATTAGGCAAGAAAAAGAAGTAAAGCGCATCCAGATTGGAAAGGAAGAAGTAAAACTATCTCTATTTGCAGATGAATTGACCTTCTACATAGCAAGTCCTATGGAAACCACTAAAAAACTATTAAAGTTAATTTTAAAAGTTCAGTGAGATTGCAGGATTCAAGGTCAATATACAAAAATCTATTGTATTTCTATAAACTAGCAATGAATGAACTGAAAATGAAATTAAGAAAACAATTCTATCAGGGACATAGAGAACAGACTGGTGGTTGCCAAGGGGGAGGGGGGTGGGAGAGGGTTGGATTGGGAGTTTGGGATTAGCAGATGCAAACTGGTATATATAGAATGGATAAACAAGGTCCTACTGTATAGCACAGGGAGCTATATTCAATATCCTGTGATAAACCATAATGGAAAAGAATATGAAAAAGAATATATATATATATATTTGTATAACTGAGTCACTTTGCTGTACAGCAGTAACATAACATTGTAATTCAACTAAGAAATTAGAAGTATTTTGAGTTAAAAAAAGAAAACAATTCTATTTACAATAGCATCAAAAAAAAAGAAAAAGAAAAAAACCTTAGGAATAAATTGAAGAAAAAAATGCAAAACTAGTACACTGAAAACTACAAAACATTGTCAAAAGAAACTGAAGATCTAAGTAAATGGAAAGACATCCCATGTTCATGGATCAGAGTTTAATATGGCAGCACAGTCATACCTCAGAGATACTGCTGGTTCGGTTCCAGACCACCACAATTAAGCAAATATCAAAATAAGGAGAGTCACATGAATTTTTTTGGTTTCCCAGTGCATGTTAAAGTTATGTTTACACTATACTGTAGTCTATTAAGTGTGTCATTATGTCTTAAAAAACAATGTACATATATATATATATATATATTTTTTTGTGGTACGCGGGCCTCTCACTGTTGTGGCCTCTCCCGTTGCGGAGCACAGGCTCCGGATGCGCAGGCTCAGCGGCCATGGCTCATGGGCCCAGCCGCTCCGCGGCATGTGGGATCTTCCCGGACCGGGGCACGAACCTGTGTCCCCTGCATCGGCAGGCGGACTCTCAACCACTGCGCCACCAGGGAAGCCCAACAATGTACATATCTTAATTTAAAATATTTTATCGCTAAAAAATGTACATATCTTAATTTAAAATATTTAATCTCTAAAAAATGGTAACCATCAACTGATAATGCAGGGCTGCCACAAACTTTCAATTTGTAAAAAAAAAAAAGTAATGTCTGCAAAGCACAATAAAGCAAAGTCCAATAAAACGAGGGTTGCCTGTACTCCCCATATTGATCTGTAGATTCAGTGCAACACTTACGCTGGAATTTTGCAGAAATTGAGAAACAGCTCCTAAAATTCATATCAAATGTCAAAGGATCAGAAATAGCTAAAACAATCTTTAGAAACAACAAAGTGGAAGGACTCAGACTTCTGTATTTCAAAGCTTACCACAAAACTACAATAATCAAGACAGTGTGGCCCTGCCATAAGGACAGACAAAATTATTCATGGAACAGAATGCAGAGTCCCTAAAAGAACCTTTACATATGATCAACTGATTTTTAACAAAGGTACCAAGTGATTCAATGGAAAAAGAATAGCTTCTTCAACAAATGGTGCTGAGACAACTGGATATTCACATGCAAAAGAATAACGCTGGACTCCTTCCTTACACCTTACACAAATATTAACTGAAAATGGATCATAGATCCAAATGCAAGAGCAGGAATACATCTTCTTGACCTAATGGCAATGGTTTCTTAGTTACAACACCAAAACACGAGTGACAAAAGAAAGAATATCTAAATTGGACTTCACCAAAGTTAAAAGCTTTTGTACATCAAATGATACAATCATGAAAGTGAAAAGACAACCCACATAATGGGAGAAAATATTTGCAAACCATATATCTGAGCAGTCTGATAAGGGATTTGTACCCAGAATGTATAAAGAATGATTATAACTTGATAATAAAAAGATACCTCAATTAAAAAATAAGCAAAGGATAATGAATAGACATTTATCCAAAAAAGATATATACAAGTTGCCATTAAGTCCATGTAAAGGTGCTCAAAACCACAATGAGATAACACTTCACATCCACTGGGATGGTTATAATAAAAACACAGGTAATAAGGTTTGGTGAGGACGTGGAGAAATTGTTAGTAGGAATGTAAAAAGGTACAGCTGCTTTGGGAACGAGTTTGGCAGTTTCTCAAAATGTTAAAAATAGTGTTACTATAAGAGCCAACAATTCCACTCCTAGACACATATTCAAGAAAAATGATACATCCACGCAATAACTTGAACACAAATGTTGATAGCAGCATTTCTTATAATAGCTGAAAAGAGGTAGCAGCTCAAATGTCCATCAACTAATAAATGGATAAATAAAAAACAGTATATGTATACTATGAATTATTATAGAGCAACGAAAAGGAATAAAGTACTGACACATAATACAACCTGGATGAACCATGAAAACATTATGCTAACTGAACGAAGCCAGTCACAGAAGGATGCACATTGTACAATTCCATTTGTATGAAATGTTCAGAAGAGGCAAATCTAAGGAGACAGAAAGTAGATTAGTGATTGCCGAGGATTAAGGGGGAGGGGGGATGAATCGGAGTGACTGCTAATGGTTACGGGGCTTCTCTTTGGAGTGACAAAAATGTTCCAAAATTTGATTGTTGTGATGGCTGTACAACTCTGTGAATATACTGAAAACCATTGAACTATACATTTTAAATGGGTGAATTTATATGTGAGTCACATTCTTGATGAAACTGTTAGGGGAAAATAAAACAGGTGGCAGGTGGGGTTGGTATGTGTGCTCTAGAAGGTTGAGCAAAATATTTTTTAATTTTCAGTAATTTAGAGAAGTTATTGGTGATGTTATGTGAACATGTAGATGATCAAATTTGCTATCTAGTGTGCTTCTGGATATGGATTTCAGGGTATTTCAGGTTTTCTTGGTCAGAGCTTGATTTAAAATGCTTTTTGGATTAGCAACTCAGTAACTGTTGCTGTCAACATTCTTATTGTAGGGGCAATATTCTGAGCTTTACATTGCCTTTGATGTTGTCAACATTTCATGTCAAAATCAGAAAGAAATTTAAATGCTTTTCCAATGTGTTCATCTGATTCCCTCCTCTTCATTAACTGCATTGTTAAATGCTTCAAGAGCCTGTTACTTATTTCGCTTTGATATTTATCTCTTCCTCCTAATGAATGCTTTAGTTTGATCTGAAAACTTATTTCGTTATAATTAAATTTTTGAAGTCAGATTTATTGTTACTGATTTCTTTACTCACTTTAAACTTCTATTTATTTTCTACTGATTTTTATCTGAATTTTCTTTAATAAATATATTTGAAAATGGTAAAAGAAGGTATCTTTATACATATATCTAAATCAGAAGTCTGTCGTTTCTCCCTTACTTTATTGAAGCATTCTGAAACAACTTTCAAAATTGCAGTTAAACTAGTAACAGCTTTATCAACATTTTGAATAAACATTTTGCATCCCATCTGCATTCAGGTTTCTCTCCTGGACTTTGAAAATTATTTTTAGTGCTCCTTGTGTTTTGTAATGTGTATGTTTGGAGGTCTGGACAGTTTTTAAATAAACGAACCATCTTATTAAACTTAGCATTTCCAAAGAAGTATCCAAGGTGGATCTGTGTTAGTGTCCCATCTACAAGACAAACCCTAAAAGAAAACAAACTATTGCAAAGATAGAAGTAATCACAACCTCTAGTATATGTGAGGCCCCTTTTCTCCAATCAATTGAGGAGACTGTGCTAAACACAGCACATATTCTGCAACAACCCTGGGTGAGTTGGCACAGAGGCAGTAAGAGTATTTCTAGAAGCTATTCTTACACCTGTATAGAAACAACAACCTAACCGTACACATAAGGTACTAAAAACCATGTAAATAAACCAATAAATATACCCCAAATCCAATTTATCCTTAGCCAAAGCCACAAAACACCCACGGCCCCTCTAATGTCAACAGGAGAAATGTATCAGAGGGGAAGGAGGAGTGATCCTAATTGATTATGGTCAGTGAAAAGATATGACCATGTGAACACATTGTGAGACCTGTCCCAGGGCCCTGGAAGGGGCTTATGCAAGTATGGGGCCCTGAAGCTCATACATCGTCAGCTTCATGGTAAACCCATCTCTGCTCCCTTCTCAAAACCTTCTGGGGTTCCCCACTGCTGCAGGATTTAGACTAGCCCTGTGGCCTGGCTCCTACACACCAACCCTGCTCCATCTCCCACTGCCACACCAGGCACGGGAGCACTGACTGCTCTCTGAACAGACCACGCTGCCTTTGGGAGCTCCTCTGCGAAAGAAGCCCTAGCTCCATTTCCTTCCCCACCCCTGCAGTAATGCAGGGATCCCCCTGCAGAACAGAGACGCTCACTCCCCCAGCTGTGGAGAGCTGCTTGTTACTCATGGCTGACAGTTGAATCCCTTTATAGGAGATGCCCTCAGCCAAAGACAGCTGCCTAGCCCGGAGTCATGCCCTTTTCCTGGGGACAGCCACGGCCAGAGGTCAAGGTGGGGGACAACTCTGAAAGGCCAGCCCGGAGCGCCGGGCAGGGTAGGCTGAACCTATGTTGACCACACCACTGTTCAATGACTCTCTCTCTCTGCAGGTGTTGATACTGAGCATGCTCCGCAGGAAACACCTTGCCATCAGATCTCTGTCTCAGAGCCCATTTCCAGGGCAGCCAAGCTCCCGTCTCCATGCCCACGTTGCTCCCATGTATCCCTCCTGGTTCTCGGCTCTTGTCTCCCTAGATCTGTGCACCTCTCTGCTTGGGAGCCCACCTTGCCTCTTCTTCCTTACACAGGCCTCTCACTCCTCCCAACCAGGCCTGCCTTTGCACCAGTCTGAGCCCACAGGAGGCTCTGCAGAGGCTGCCATTCCCTGGATTCTCCTTCCCGGGCTCTGGGCAAGTGATCAAGAGCTCCACCACCACCAGATTGGGCACCCGGGCATATGGCCAACAAGCACAGTCATGAGCTACCTGGGGTCCGGCAGGCCTGGCTCCAGGTCACCAGTGATGCTGTTCACATCCTTCCCGGGCCACAGTTACCTCATCTCTCACCTCAGAGCTCCCCTCACTCAACCAGGGAAGGGAAAGACCCACAGAAATTCTTGTTAGTGTCCCCCTCAGCTGGTGGAGCAAGGGGAGGGCTGGAAGGAAAGGAGGAGGGCCCAGGCAGGGGAATGCTGTGGACTGAATATTTGTGTGCCCCAAAATTCACATGTTGAAGCCTAAACCCAAAGTGATGGTATTAGAATGTGGCGCCTTTGGGAGGTGATTAGGGTGGAGTCCTCATGAATGAGATTAGTGCCTTTAAAAGAAGACAAGAGAGAGATGATTTCCCTCTCCAAATTGTGAGGACAGGGAGAGAAGATGGCAGTCTGCAACCCTCACCAGAATCCGACCACGCCGACACCCTGATCTCGGATTTCCAGCCTCCAGAACTGTAAGGAATAAGTGTCTGTTGTTTAAGCCACCCTAGTCTCTGGCGTTTTGTTATAGCAGCCCCCATCGACTAAGACAAAGAGGATGGGAAGGGTCCTGGCACCTCTGAAGGTTGTGACGGGGTCCAGCCTCTAAATCACTGGTGGGCATGGGAACCAAGGGCCGGGGGGATGGCGGAGGCCACATAGTGGTCCCCCTTTCCCCACTGAACAAATTGGTCCCCAGTTTGTAAATGGGGAGCTGGGCATGGGACAACTCAGGACACTCCACAGGCCTATGGTGTGATGGATCACCTCCTCCGCAGACTTGGGTCCAACCAAACGCACAGAGGCAACACACATGCACTGTAGAAAATATGAAAACAAGGCAAAGCAGAAAGACAGGAAAATCACCCTTAATTCCACCATGCAGAAGCTGTCCCTCTAATATTTGGTTTATTTACTCCTGGATGATGATGACCATTTAAAAGAGTGCAATTATCCCAAATGAACAATTTTATACTCTGATGCCTCAGTGTTATTATAAAAGAAACATGTTTAATATTATTAAAATGTTTTATAAACGTATGTTTAAATGCCTACAAATATTTCATCCAATAGAGAAGTTTAAACATTTAAAAGCACAAAGTCACATGTCATGAGTGAATTCAGAGCCCACACGTACCCATGGACAATCCTGACCAGGGCTGCCTCTGGTACCAGGATAAGTACCACGGAGAGCGCTGGTGCACCTAAGCAGGGCTGGGAACACTGCCAGGTTGGTCTGAAAGCCTGAAAGGCAGACTGTTCTTTTCAGGAAGTGCACATTTAGCATTTCTGAACCACTGTGATCCTGGGTTTCCGTTCTCCACCCGCCAGCATGTCCCAAGCTGGTACCATGTGCCAGGAGCCTGGGATGTGAGGATAACTGAGTTGGACACTTAGGTGACTCACCCGAGGGGTAAAGGATGGCTCAAGGTCACACAATGAGGAGGGAGGACCCAGGGCTTAAACTCCCATGCCCAGCCCATGCGCTGTCCCTGTTGCTAGGCCTGCCTGCCAGTTCTCGACTATGCAGCAAAACATGGGGCATCACAGGGCCTCTGCACTCTGGATAAGCACCGTGGCACATGTTTCTGAAACAGTCCTTCTGAATTCATGAAAACTTAGGGTGGGCGTTGCTTCCCCAAGACACTGCCGGTGAATGTGAGACACGTGAAGGACTCTTCCCTGACAAGACACACTGACGCAGGAGCCATCCTGACCCAGCTGGATCTGCACCCCGCCCATGACCCTGACCCTGGCTCAGGCAAGGAGGGCAAGGTGAGCCCACAAGCCTGGCCTGCAGGGTAGAGGCACCTGGGCGGACCCTCTGTGCTTGGCCTGACCCTGCCTCCAGGGTATCCAGGGCATACACTGTGTGGCCACAGGGTGCACCTGTCTGAGAGCAGATCTGAGCCATGTCCCCAGCACCCTGGACAGGGCAGGTGATGAAGCAGGCTCAGGAACAGCCATCATCAGTTCAATCAGTCCTTCCCTCTCTCCCACCATCACCCAGTCTCCTGCGGAACCGTGTGTGTTAATCGGGTCTTTTGTTTTCTGGATTCTGATGCTTCAACTTCCGGGCCTTGCTGACCCTGGGGGCACCGTCCCTCCCAGGGTTAGCCAGTTCCTAGAAATAGTAAACAACTCATCCACAAGTGCAATTTTCAAGTGCAAACCAATCAATCCAGAGCGCACAGAGCCACCTCCTTCATCAGGGCTCCTAAATTCCAGGCCACCATCCTCCATCCTAATCACTCCAGGGCCAGTCAGGTACCAGACAACTAGGGGCAGCCCCTATGGCCCAGAGCGCACTGAAATTATTCACAGCAGCCAAACCTAAGCCTGCTTACCTTGCCTTGCCATTCCTTTCTGCAGAAACTGAAGTTCCTGCCGCCCTCTGCTCTCCAACTGATCCTGATGCTTCCCTGTGTGCCCGACAGCCCCCCCCGCCCCCCCGCCACGGTGTGGTGTGGCCCCTCCCTTTGGGATTTGTGAGGAACACACTATCTTGTCAATGGCAATTGTCTTGATCTGTTGGCCCTACTGTACCTCAACTTTTCTACTGACACATTATATTTTAAAACATCATGCTCCTCTCATCCACCCTCCCCAGCCGTCCTCATCATGCTCCCGCCCAATGAGGTCCCCCCGCCTGAAGCACTGGTCCCACGTCTCTCCACCCTTTGAGATTTGGCTGGGGCCGCTGACCAGAAAGCCTCTCTGAGCTCCCGACAGGCCCCTCCCCAACCCGTTCCTCACCACCATGTCATGGCTGCCTCGTCACGTTCGTGGCCAACCCCCACAGACAGCGAGGTCTGATGGAGGCAGAGGGAGCCTGACACATGGATGGATGGATGGATATGAAGCTGAGGTGACTAATCAGCCTAATTCTCAGGTCCGCTGCCCACATCTATGTCCAAGAGCAACGAGCTCACCTCTCCCCTCTCAGCCAAACACGCCTGCCCACAACTCCTGATTCCATGAGAAAGCCGTGTGCCCACTGGCCCTCATCCCTCTCCACTTGATCTCACCAACACATGCACTCTGCACCCTTCACACCCCATTGTGGGAACCCAGGCAGACAATGAAAAAGCCATCCAACTGAGGGGCAGGCAGTGGAGTTGGCTCGCCTGTAGTTTTGTTCCTTCTCCCCAGGTCATCTCTGCGGATGGAATACAGATACATTGTTCCGTCTCTGGGAAATGGTGGGTGTAGGAAACTGTGAGTAAGCAGGGATATAATCCAGTGCTGGAGGCCAAGAGGGGAGAATGCGCTTGGGATGACCCACTGTGGACATGAGGACCCCAGGCAGAGCCTGAGTGCTGTGTGACCCCCTGCCAGGGGTCTTGCAATGGGAGCAGAGAGGGACGGAAAGGGACAGCTGAGCTTGGCAAAGCCCTGGTCCCCGAGATGACCTGCTATTTCTCCAACCTGCCTAGACTTTCCCCCTGCTCCCTTCTGCCTCTCCTCTCTCCTGGGCCCTGTGGCTGTTCTTGCAGGAAAGGGAGAGACAAAGGATGATTGCTTTCCAAATATAAGATTACATTGCAATAAGAAACTCATAGAGGCAGAGGATTCTGATAGGCCCCCCGGGAGGTGCCCTTCCCGTCCTCCTCTCTCCCCCTTCCCATCCTCCTCTCTCCCTTTGCCCCTCCAGCCCCACTCCACACACACACCAGGAATCCCTCACCTAGGTCAGCTTTCTACCTATGCTCCTTGTGCACGAGGGCAGGCTGAGCTAAGCCCCATCTCCACCCCCTCAATCAGCACAAGACTGTTTTTTAATACATAAAATGATGGGGTTTTTACTGGGCTAAATGAACTAAGGGTCCTACCACCAAAAAGAGTGAAAGGTCGTCACTGAGTCAGTGTTTTCTGTGAGAAAGGGTACTTTGGCCACATCTACCCACCTTCCTCACCAGACCCCATGCCCACCCCCAACCCCGCCCAGGAGAAGTGGGCCAATCAGCTGGCGGTCAGGCACTCTTTGGCCCACATTTTGTAGTGGTCAGTGGTCCTGTGGGTGAAGACCAGCCACACACACCCCTGGGCGAGCACACTGTGCAGGGTCTGCTCCCACTCCTTCTCTCCACCCAGGGCTGGACTTGGAGGGGCAGACCGGGGAAGGAGGCCATGCTGAGCTAGTCTCATTCATCAGTTTAGCACTTACTGGGCTCCCCACTGGGGTTATAGCAAATGTTTGGGGGCCCCGTTCCCTCCCTCGAGCTCCTGTGGGGAGCAGGGCTACGAGGTCAGTTCTGGCATTACTAAGTCCCTGGAGTATTTCTAACAACATTTCATTTCCAACTTCTGACAGTTCATTAAGTCTAGGGGCACAGCTAAATCACCCGGGGCATCTCTTAAAAATACCGTTTCCCATGTCTTCTAAGAAACATACACATGAATGTTCATTAGCAGCACTATTCACAAACACCAAGAGGTGGAAAAAACCCAAATGTCCATCAAACGATAAACAAATGTGGTCTATCCATACAGTGGAATGTTATTTGGCCCCAAAAAGGAATGAAGCACTGATATCTGCTCCAACACAGATGAACCTTGAAGTTATTATGCTAAGTGAAAAAGGCCAGACACAAAAGGCACATATTGTATCATTCCACTTACATGAAATTCCAAAATAAGCAAACCCATAGACAGAGAAAGCAGATTAGTGGTTGCCAGGAGCTGGAGAGAGGAGAGAAATGGGGAGCCACTGCTTAATGAAGTCTCTCTTTGGCGTGATGAAAAGTTTTGGAAACTAGATAGTGGTGATGGTTGCACAACATTGTGAAGGTACTAAAAGCCACTGAAAGTGGTTAAAGTGATGAATTTTAAGTTATGTGAACTTTACCATAATTTTACAAATAAAGAACCAAACAAAACAATTCTCAGTCCTCATCCCCAATCAAAATCTTCAGGGTGGACCTGGAAATCCATAACTTTAAGGAGCTCTACCAGGGCTTCTAAAATAAAGCAGAATTTAAGACCTGCGGTGTAGGAACCTCAGGCTCAGGGGGTTTGGGTGCCTTTCTAGGCCTGACTCTGGGGGACATGTGCTGGAGTCCTCTCCTGGGCCTCACTGGGTGCTGCTGTGTCTGCGTGTCTTCCCTGGGCTGAATCCTCCTGGATTAGGCTTAGGCTCACCTGCATAAGCCAGCCCCCTAGCAAGTGCTTGGCGGAGGAGTGGGAGTGCGATTTCATCTGAACCAATGAGAATCAGGCCCGAGTCTGGACTGGAAGGAGAAGCCCTTTGTTCTGCTGCTTTGGAAGTAGGAGGTGGGAAGGTGGGAAGAGGGCCTGGGGCAGCAGGCAGGCGCTGGTGGGTGGCCATCCAGCTACCTCCAGGGACAAGTCTGCCCACCAGGGACCAAACACCAAGGCGCCAGAGGATAGAAAGGCCAAGCCTGATGTTGGGCCTGAGGATCCCGTGGTCACCAGAATGTTGGCCAATATTGGCCTCAAGAGGAGGTGACCCAGTCACCCATAGTGTGCAGGGGGAGATGGAAGGCTGCTGGAACCCTGAAACTGGTCCTCAGAGGAGGGGATTCCTGCAGTGGGGCTTGAAGCACATTGAGGAACTCTGAGACACCAGGTTCCCTCCCGTAGAAGAAAGAGTGCACGGGGCAGAAGCTGTGGAGGGTGGGGTTGTTAGAAATGAGGAAGGGGTCCCCTGAGAAGACCCCTGGCCCCACTCCGAGGGCCCTGCAGGGCCTGTCCCTGGAGATCTGTGCATGTCACAGTGCCTGCCCTCTGCCCCAACTCACCTTGCCAGGTGCACACATGGTCCCATCCAGGGGAGGCCCCTTCTTCGTCTTGCAAAAGTAAGGGTTGTCAGGGTGGCTGCACCACAGCTGCTTGCAAGGGTCAAAGGTCCGGAACTAGAAGAGAGCACCAGCAGCTAGCCAGGCCACCTCCCGCTTCAGGGACCCTCCAGGGGTGCCGCCCTGTCGCCCAGGGTCCTCTTGCACTGCTGCAGAGCCAGAAATGACTTGTCCACCCATGACAGGCCTGTGTGGTGCCCTGAGCTCTGTGTGATTCTGGGGCTGTGAGGACCTCGAGCAGACAGTACGATGCTTCACATCTTTGCAGGCTGCTTGGCCTCCCCGGCCTCCAGACCTTGGTGGCTGCACCTCTCACGGAGCCTGGACAGAAAGCTGGGCACAAGTGTGCTTGGCATGAAGGCTTGGTGGCCTTCCTCTGGCCCAGGCAGGAGGGGCGGTCATTGCAGGGTCCCATGAGCACCCGCTGTTCACCTGCTGAACACTCCACTGCCTCAATCCCTCCTAAAGCCATGTCTGGGCCAGCCAGGAGGGCACTGGGTGCAGACTGGGGAAAGACCAGTGGGTATGGAGGGAGAGGCTGCTGTTTTGGAGGGCTGCTCCACTCTGTGCCAGGGAGCCACCCAACACCAGCCGCCTCCCAGGAAGCCAGGCCGATCTGGGGCAGACTCCCCCCGCCCAACCCTTGGAGGTGTCGTGGGCTCCGACACTCACCGCGGTACACATCATGTAGCCAAGGCCGAAGTCAAAGCGGCACTGTTCGTTCATGGAGTAGTGCAGCCCTGGGAGCTGGGGCAGCGCTGGCCAGTCGTGGGTGAAGGGGTCATCCCGCAGGCAGTCATAGGAGCTGGGAGGGGACACATGGGTGCCACAAGCTGCCTTCAACAGGACTGGCCATCCAGCCCAGGAGGCAACTGAGGCCCCTCATGGAGCCTTGGGGGTGGGCCTGCCTGCACACCCCAGCCCTAGGCTGTGCTGCCTCAGTTTCCCTGCTGCACCTGTTTTCTTTGGCATAAGCTACCCAGGACCAGGCGTCCATTAAAGGTGCAGCTGTCATAACCACTTTCCATCCAAAACCTAGCCCCCAACAATGGGATACCCCCGTCCCGTACTGCTGTCCCCCTCTCCCCTTCCCTGCACCTCAGGCTGGAGGCGCTGAGACCGGCACTTCGGGTTCGTCTTTGGGAGATACAGGTGGTACTCACTGCAGGTAGCGGCTCAGCTCCTGCTGGCTGCAGCGGGACCAGTGGAAGCGATGGAAGGCTGCCTGCACCAGGGGCGCCATGATGCTGCCCAACCGCACCTCATCACCGCAGCGGTTGCCCTGCCCATCATGCTCCATGCCCAGCCTGTGCGGGAAGACAAGGCAGCCTCACTGGACCCTCACCTGGCCGCACTCACCTGTCAGCTCCACCCCACCCTAATGCTCAGAGGGCACCCCTAACCTCCCCGAGCTGCCCCCCCACCTTAGTTGGCTTGGTCTGCCCTGAGCAAGGTGGTACCCATTTGCTACCAGCTAACTTTAAAGTCAGGGGCACTCTGAGGTGACAGCATCCAGCAGCAGCCCCCTCAGGTATCCTGTCCCCAAGGCAGAGCACTGTTACATGAGAATGCGGTGGAGGCAGAGGCAGCCACAGCCCTCTCTACACACCCAGCGGCATGCACACCCAGGAGGAGTAACTTCCCCAACTCCAGCTCTGTGCTCCTGGGGAAGGCTCCCTCAGAGCCTCAGTTACACATCTGTAAAATGGGGTAAGAAGAACCCCACCCTGCCCAGGTGCTTGAATGGCATGATGGGTGGAAAGCCCCTAGCTCCTGCCTGGGGCCTTCAGCAGAAAGTGGCCTCCAGCTCGTCCTGTGCAGCACGGAGACAGGACATCACATCCCAAGGGCTTTTCATACAGGGCCTGTCCCTCTCAGGGCACAGAGGAGAAGCGGGGCCCTTTGAACCCCGACCTTCCTCAGACAACAAGGATGGTGAGTCCACTTACACGTGGCCAGTCTCATGGGCCACCACGAACGCTGAGGAGAAGCCGTCCTCGTGGTTCAGGGTGCAGCTGCGGACGGGGTGGCACATCCCAGTGACAGGAGCATAGCCTGGAAGGGGACAAAGGGTGGCTCCAGGTCCCAGGCTCGGAGTCCTGCCCAAATCTGGGGGCCCTGACCCCAACACCCCCAGAGCGAATGAGCAGAGCCAACTGCCCCCGTGGCTGGCACGGCTCAGGAGACGACCTGTCCCCTCCCCCAGGGCAGCGGGCCTCGGCCCTGCCCGTCTGTGGCCACACCGCAGCAAGCTCAGTTTCCCGAGCCCAGGTCTCACCTGCTAAGGCTTTCTGCCACCTCCTTCCCGCTATTCCCTTTCAGGCCACCTCCCGCGCTCCTCCCCCCGCTTGGCTGGGTGGCCTTCTGGCCCCTGGGTAGCACATTGTCTCCACACCTGCCCCTGGTGCTGCAGGAACCCTGGCCCCGGTGCCCGGCACCATACCCTGAGCCCACTCCCTCGGGACCTTCCCTGGCTCCCTCGTGGTCCATAGGTCCTTCTCTGGGTCCTCAACTGGATGGATTTCCATAGTGCACAGAAGGCTACAATGAGGGTGGCCCTGAGCTGTTCCGGGGCAGGTCAGGCAAGGATAGCCAAGGTGCTACGCTGCCCTGCTGAGTCATGTAGAGGGGACTGGCTGCGTGGATTGGGGGGCAGACCAGCCACAGACGACGGGGCCCTCGGAGCCCTCGGCCCGGCAACTCTGCACTCTGACTGAGGAGATTATGAGCCACATTCCTGCTGAGGGGTCCAGGGGTCTGTCCCGGGCAAGATGGAGAATGGGGAGGAGCAGCTGCAGCAGGCCAACCCCCAACATGAGATGCCACGGGCCCTCCAGCAGCCCTGTGGGCCCACCCCACCCCTTCAAGGGCTTCTGAAGAGCCACTGAATTCACAGGTAACAGTAAGGAGACACAGTGGGTTTTGCCAGCCCAATTAGAGTGTGTGGTCCAAGGAAGAAGTCGGGAATGGAGCCTGACAGGGAATGAGGGCAGGGCTGAGGAATGAGCCTGAACCACCCAGGCAGGAAGGCCAGGAAGGCCTCCCTGTGTCATGGCTGGTTCGTGGAAGAATGACCCCCCTTGACTAGGCTGAGCCTGATCATGGGGTGTCTTAAGATGTCCCCAGGGAAGCCTTACAAGACAACATTCTCACCCATGGGGATGGGGAGGGTGATGGGAGTACATGATGACCCCACCCAAAATGGAGGAAATCCAGAGAACAGGGCCTAGCCACTTGCCCCTGGACAAGATACAGAAGTACATACAGACCTCTGTGTGCCAGAGGGGGCCTCTGTTTAGAAGCCTGGGCGTCCTAGTGGCCCACCAAGTGAGAAGCCATCCTGTCCTCTGATAAATGGAATATTTATAAATGGAATATTTCCTGCCATATTAATAAACAAAGGATGTCACAGTCACCAATGATTGCAGCCCTCCAACATGAACTGGTGAGGCCTGAGGAAACTCAGGGCTGAAAAGAATACCTGCCATCTAGCAGCCATCAGACTGCAGCCACTCCCTGCTGTGAGCGCAGAGGAAACTCAGGAGGTAAAAATACTGGCCCCAGATAGCTAAGGTGCATATCAAAGGAATGACTTTAGTGAGCCCAGACTCTTGCATCTTCCCATACATAGAAAAACGCTAAATTCCTTACCTTGAGATCTCTGGTTCTCTTTATTTAACAACAATCTTTTGATGTTCCCAATTACCTGCTCTTTGTTGCAAAACTCCTCTATATCCTAGCTCCTCCCCTCACCTCCTTGGAGCAGTTTCTCAGAGTTTTCTGAAACGCTGTCCTCCCGGGCTGCAGTCCTCATTTTGCCCCCAATAAAACTTAACTCGCAACTCTCACGTTGTGAATATATTCTTTTTTAAGTCAACACCCCTGACTCAGTCTCACTCTTCTGAGACCCCACAGGGAGGTCCCAGGCAACGTGCTCCCAGAGAAAAGCACAGAAGGGAAGGAAGTGTGAGGGGGGAGTGCTGGTTTCAGACTTGTCTGTAAAAGCATCGTATTGTCTTTTTCCCTTCTAATAAACAGGAAAATCTATGTCGTAAAGCATTCTTTGCTCTGTAGATTTTGAGATGATTGTTCTCCAATCAGCGCCAGAGCAAACCTTTGTGGTCTTCTCTTTGTCCTTTGCATGCAAAGCTTGCACATGAATATGTGCCTCAGTATGAGTATTTCTCATTCACCTACATTAGCGTTACATGAACTTTTAGGATCTGAAGACTTGAAAATGTATCTGTATTATTTGCTTTATATCCTTCCCTCTTATTTTATTCTGCTGTTATTTTCTTTTTGGAAATCTTTTTAGATAGATATTGTATTTCCTGGATTGAGCCTCTACATCAACTTTTCTCTCATATTTTAATCTTTTTGGATCCGTTGACTTTTTTTTTTTTTTTTTTTTTTGCAGTACGCGGGCCTCTCACTGTTGTGGCGTCTCCCGTTGCGGAGCACAGGTTCCTGACGCGCAGGCTCAGAGGCCATGGCTCACGGGCGCAGCCGCTCCGTGGCATGTGGGATCTTCCCAGACCGGGGCACGAACCCGTGTCCCCTGCATCGGCAGGCGGACTCTCAACCACTGCGCCACCAAGGAAGCCCGATCCGTAGACTTTTTATTTCAGCTTTTGAATTTTCTATTTTACCCACTGAGAAATAGAATATTGCCTGCCACAAAGGATGTCACAGTAATCAGCGATTGCAGCCACCACCAGTGAGCTGGTGAACCCTGAGGCAAAGAATACCTGTCTTCTAGCAGCCATCAGACTTCAGCCAATCCCCACGGTGAACCCTGAGGAAACTCTGGATATGAAAACACAGGATACTGGCTCCAGATAGCTGAGGTGCATATCAAAGGAATGACTTCAGTGAGCCCAGACTCTCGCATTTTCCCATACACAGAAAAGCAGTAAACGCCTTAACTTGAGGTTTCTAGTATTCTTTAATTAACAGTAATCTTTTGTTCTTATTACCTGCCCTTTGGTGCAAAACTCCTGTGTATCCTAGCTACCCCCTCGCCTCCTCGAAGCAGTTCTCTCAGGGTTACTTGAGATGCTGCCTCCCGGGCTTGAAGTCCTAAAAATTTCTGTGACTCAGCCTTTAGGTTGGGCATTTAATTTTTTAGTCGACACCGTCAAATCTTTAATTTAATGAAAACCCTTTGTTCTCTAATTCTTCCTTGCAATCTGTTCTGGGTTTACAGATATAGTCCCTCATTCTGGGGATATTACTTTATAAACTGTACTTTTCCCTTCTTTAAATTATCTGTTTCCTCCGGCGTCAGTTTTATAATTTTATTTTGCATCTTGGTCCATCCTTTTCATCCTATCGTTTTTTTCATGTCTGGTAATCCTTGGCTATCCTTTCACATTTTTAAATGAAGAATGAGGTCACTTAATACAAAGGTTGTATTGGCTTCTCTCCTATGGAACAATTCTGCTCCCTATTAGAGCTCTCACTTGGACCAAGGGCAGACAGGGTGCTCTGTCTGTCAGCTGGCCACACTGGTGTAGGGCTTGAAAGGGAGCTAGCAGCCCCCTCCCAGTGGGGAGGCACCCACACCAACTAGGAGCCGTATTCTGTGCTTGGTGGGATCTGGGGTCACACCCTCTGTTCCCACCTGCTTCCTACTGTGGTGCTGATCTGCACGGCAAAGGGGGCAACAGTAGTGCCTCAGAGGTGTTCTGTTAACATGAACTAATCCTAGCTCTGATCAGGGGTCACTTAAGAAGTCTTTCTATTTACGTGAATATGACAAGTGGTTGGCAGAGAGAAGCTGCAGGTTAAGAGAGCAGAGCGGTGCATATGAAATAAGTCATGGAAGAAAGTGCTGGAAGGAATCAGCACCTATATCAGATAAATATGCTTATTTTTATAAAAAGGATCACTGGGGCTTCCCTGATGGCACAGTGGTTCAGAGTCCGCCTGCCGATGCAGGGGACACAAGTTCGTGCCCCAGTCCGGGAGGATCCCACATGCCGCAGAGCGGCTGGGCCCGTGAGCCATGGCCGCTGGGCCTGCGTGTCCGGAGCCTGTGCTCCGCAATGGGAGAGGCCACAACAGTGAGAGGCCCGCGTACCGGAAAAAAAAAAAAAAAAGGATCACTGGAATGATCAACTAGAAACTAATAAAAACGACTATCTGTAGAGGATGGGGGTGAAGTGAAACAGGGTCCACTCCCCTGAATATACATTTTTATATAGGTCGTTAAAGCTCTTTCTTTTGAAGTATAATATACGCCATAAGAATGCACAAATCATAAGGACACAACTAGTGAATTATCACAAAGTGATCACACCTGTGTAGCCACCGCCCTGATCAAGAAATAAAACTGTCCCCACACTGCAGAAGCCTCTTCTTTCTTCCAACAGCGACTCCCTCCCTCCTGACCACTCCTGACTGTTAACACCACAGATTCATTTTGCTCACTTCCAAACTTGAAATAAATGGAATCATAAGTATATATTCTTCTCTGACTGGCTTATTTCACTCAACATTCACTGCAAGAGATCCGTCACAGTGTGGTGTGCGGCCTTGCTATGTGTGAAAATCTTCAACGATGATCGTAGACCTTCAATTTTTTCTTTTAGATCTGTTTTATACAGTTTGAATTTTTAAGTAAAGTTTCTTAACTGTTAAAGATTGAAAATTTATTCAAATTTGTTTTGTGAAAGCTGGAGGAAGCAAAAAACTCTGAAACCCAGCCTCAGATCCTGTCTGGGTTGAGGCTGCCAGCCCCAGACTCTGCCCATTTCACTACCTTTGGTCCTCTCTGTCCCTCCCAGAGATGCAGTTTCCTGGGGGAAAGGTCAGAGTTCCTGGTGGTTTGCAAGAGCTAGGAGGTCACTAGCACTTACCTTTCCCCCTCGACACAGGCCCGCTTGCCCAGACACCCTTCCCAGCCCGGGCCACAGTTGCCAGGGGGCCCTCGCAGGGCCAGGGGCTCACCTTGCATGCCTGAAGGCCCGAAGTCCTGCCGTGTGAGGAATATGGCATGATCATGGTACTCATCGTGGCCGGAGTCTGGCTTCTGCTGGAGGTAGGCCCAGCGGCAAACGTTCTCCAGACTCTGAGAGGGGTTCCCAATCTCAATGAGGCTCAGGGACTGCAGGGGCAGGAGAGACAAACAGAGGGGTTGGCGTCTGGTGGTCCTGATGGGAGCTGAGCAGACCCCATCTACCGGGGACCTGGGGCAGGTGGCGCTAAGCCCAGTCCGTTCTCAAGACCCCCTCCCACTTCGCTCCATTCTCCTGAGTGGATGGAAAGGCTCCCCGGCCTTTCCACATACCTGCACGAGTTTCCACACAAAGTCACTGCACAATTTCAGGTGAGACGTGGGAGCCAAGCTCTGAGGCCGTCTAAAGCCTCAAAGAGTCCATTCAGCCCACCCCACCTCCAGGGCCCCTGCATCCTATTCAGCCCCTGCTCTGTGCAGGCCCTGGCCAGGAGGCAAATGCAATGAACCTCGGTCACCCTGAAGAGCTTACGTTCTGGCAGGCTCCAGGACAGGGGAGACAGAACTCCCAGTATGACTACAAGCCCAGAGACCTGCGCTTTCCCCTTGATAGAAGCTATTTGCAGAAAACGACACAAGGGAGGGAAAAACCTTGCAGCAGATACAGCAAAGGAGCCACATAAGGAACAGGAGCACAGGGATAATTCCCTCAGGATCCACGGACAGGAAGCCACTGGGAGCAACCACATTCCATTTTGTGTCATGACACATACCTACTAGCCAAGGCTGGCTGCTAAACTGGCAGCACTGCAGCCTGATCTGCACCATGGCATTGGCATTCACTCTCTCATTCAGTCTTCACAACCACCCGAAGAGGCAAGAAACTGAGGCTCAGAGAGGTCAAGTAACTTGCCCCAGGTTACACAGCTAGGAAGCCTGAAACCAAAGTTTATATTCAATCCACTGCCCTAAACTTCCTCCACAAATAAAACATACACTGTATCATCTCAAAATCAAGTCTCCTATAAGCTGCACTCATCCCTTTTCTCTCCACAATCCTCACAGCAGACACTCCAGTTTCTGCTCTCACCACATACTCCCACCATCAAAGTGGTTCCCTCTAGGCAGAGAGTACTGGGCACGTTCTTTTCCACTTTAAGGATACATCTGTCCATAAAGTAGAACTATGCATTCTTTGGTAGACACGTAAGCAGATGTTTTGTCTCTTCTCTTGCATAAATATATCCATCAAGCAGAGCCACATATTTCTCTTTTTGTGTATAAGTAGCAGAGAATAAGATATAGGGTATTGTTAGTAAGCCAGCATGTTGCAGAAGAAGGAAGAACGATTCAAGGCCAGGGAGGACTAGTCATTACCAGGCATCTCGTGAGTTACCCAAGTCAATGGCTTAAAAGATGGCAGACCAGTTCCCAAGTCCTAAGCACAGAGCCAATTGCTCCTGAGAGATGAGATTACTTGTTTTAATAAGATATAGTTGAGGGGCTTCCCTGGTGGCACAGTGGTTAAGAATCTGCCTGCCAATGCAGGGGACACAGGTTTGAGCCCTAGTCTGGGAAGATTCCACATGCCGCAGAGCAACTAAGCCTGTGCACCACAACTACTGAGCCTGCACTCTAGAGCCTGAGAGCCACAACTACTGAGCCTGCGTGCCACAACTACTGAAGCCCACGCACCTACAGCCCATGCCCCGCAACAAGAGAAGCCACCGCAATGAGAAGCCCGTGTGCCTCAACGAAGAGTAGCCCCTGCTCACCGCAACTAGAGAAAGCCCGCGCACAGCAACAAAGACCCAACGCAGCCAAAAATAAATAAAATAAAATAAATAAATTTTTTTAAAAAAGAAAAAAAAAGATGTAGTTGAGTCCTAATGAAGTCAGTCATAGACTGGAGCGAGAGGTCTGGTGGCCAGGACCTGTTAGACATTGGCACAGAGGTGGACAGCCCAGAGGATGCTGGAAAAGGGGAAGGGAGGTACACTCCTGCCCCCCTTGTGATTCGGAGAAGCATGTGACGAGCTCTGGCCAATTAGCTGTGAGTAAAAGTGACGTGTGTCTCTTCCCGGTCCAAGCACTTAATTGCCCACATGAGCGCCTCCAGAGATCTCTCCTTGTTGGCATGTGAACCAGCATGTTGAGATGGTAGCTGCTCTGTCACCTAAGCCTTGAGTGACAATGAGACCAGAGTCCTCTGCCAATTCACAATGAACATACAAGTGTGAGGGGGAAATCAATCTTTGTTGTTGTAAACTGCGGGGACATGGAGCTTGTTTGTTTCTGCAGCACAGCACGGCCCACCCCGCCTGACACAGAAAGGGCAGAGGAAGGGGACGTGGCATCTATATCTCATCCAAGCAGGTAGCTCAAGACCCTGCCAGGTGATCACTGTCTCCAGAAAACCTTGAGAGGCCACAGCTCTGGAGGAGGAAGTGAGTGAAAGACTCTCCTTTCTAGGGAAGGACCTTTGGGTGGAATGAGAAGGAAGGGACCCTCATGGGTGGATCTGATTTGGTGCTTGAGTATGGACCCCACTGGGCTTCAGATTGCCAGCCCAAGTCCCGATCAGAGGGTGATCACAAAGGCCACTGATGACCACTTGATCAAGGATGGCCGCAGAGCCCCCACTGGAGTGGGACTCCCCCGGCTCCACAAAGTCCCAAACCAGTTCAGAGCCTTGTTAGTCCATCTCCAACAAAAGGGCCTTGTTTCCCTCAGGGCCATGTCTCTCAGCCCAAACATCAGGGGATTGTTCCCCTGGTAGATTGCGGCTACTTTTGCCTGGGCTCTTCTGACAACAGCAGCCCAGTCCCCCTTTGGTAAAATATCCTCTCTGTTAATCTGGGTCTGACCCTAGGCTCAGGGGTGGGAGGGCTCAGGTCCAGCCAACCCCACCCTGCACCTTCCCAGCAAAGGATGGTTGGGGCCAAGGAGTCGGAAAGGTGTGAGACTGCAAGCCTGGAGCTGCCACTAGGGGAGGAGACCCCAGGGGAGGAAGAAGCCAGCATAGATAGAGCAGGGCCTGGGGTGGAGAGAGGTCAGTTCCTGGTATCTTCACACAACCACCTGGCTCCCCCAGGCCTGAGGCCAGTCTACCCCAGGCCTGTTTGTTATCTATTGCCACAAAATGAGTTACTTCCAAACTTTATGGTCTGAAAAACCTCAAACACTTATCTCATGGCTTCTGGGTTAGGAATCCAAAGGCAATCTAGCAGGGTCTTCTGGCTCAAGGTCTCCCATGAGAGTGCTGGCAGCTGAGACTGGGGCTGCAATCTCATCCGAAGACCCACTCCCACATTCACTCACGTGGTTACTGGCAGGATCCAGTTCCTCACGGGCACATGGACCTCACCACAAAGCAGTCACACGGGGCAGTTTGCTCCCCCCAGCACGAGTGACCCAAGAGATAGCACTGATAGGGCACATCCAAGACAGAAGTCTCAGTCCATTTAGATGCAAATCTCAGTCCTGCCCAAACCCACAGGGAGGGGACCACACCGGGGAGTGAATACCAAGATGTGGGCTCACCAGGGGCCATTCCAGAAGCTGTCTGCAGCACATATGTGTCTCATATATTGTGTGTCAGGAAATTCCTCCCATGAAAGTCAATTTGAGTTGTGTTGTTGTCACTTGCAGCTGAAAGAGCACGAGCAGGGGACTTCCTCCTTGGAGAATCGTGGGAAGCTCAGTCAAGGGCACTGGCTGGCAAAGGAAAGCCAGTGGCTGTTCTCCAGGGTCCAGCTGGTATGTCCAACACCAGTGGGAGAGAAGCTCTGGTCACATCTTTGACAAGGAGTCAAGAGCCCAGTCAGAAAGACACACTGTGTCAGGGCCAGAGAGCAGAAATAAGGCCATGGAGTTGGGGACAGAGGCAAAGGCTGAAACAGGGTGAGAACAAACAAGCTGGGGACTCAGAGAGAGGCCTGACTGCTCAGCGGGTGGGCTCGTGGGACGTGCTGGGTGGGCGTTGCAAACCCAAATGCCCACAGGCCAAGGCCGGTGATGTAAGTCAGTGAGGCAGGTTGGTTCTAAGGAAAAATGAGTCTGTCTTTCATTTGCCAGTTCAGAAGGGGTAAGGTTCCAGAAGAGTATTTCCCTGTTATGGTAAAGAAGTTGGGGGGATAAGGAGTGGCGAGGACTGTGGCCAACCAAGGAGCCTACGCCCAGCTGAAGGGGCAACAACACTCAGCGCCAGCCCCATCGGCATGGCATGCAATGGATAGAGCCCAGGGCTGCCAGATCTGACTACTCAGGCCAATGTTCACATTTTACAAAGAAGCGTACCTCCTGGAAAACACGGACTCAAGTTAAAATAAGTTCTGTGGACAAAAGAAAACACATCTCTCAGGTTACCAGGTTGAGAACCCTGGAGAAAAGGCCTTAGCAGGTTGGACCCGACACTGGCACACTGGCGAGCACCTCTTGCCTCCCAGACACTTGCCTCCCAGGCTCCTGGGTTCAGCCCAGGTTCCCAGCCCCTCTCAGCAGCCACCGTGATCTCACTGCTGCGGCAGGATAGGATAATTTATTGAAATATTGATTTGCGTTTTGTTCTTGCCTCGTCTTCCTTCCTCCACTCCAAGAAACAGCCTGCCACTTCCGTTCTCCAGCCCCATGGGGGTTTGCATTGCAGGGTCCAGAGCAGAAGTTGTCTGGGACCCCCTCCTGGCTTTTGGGTTCTGAGGAGACTCCCCAAGAGAAGGGGCAGAGAGAAGGGCTTGGAGGGGCTACACCAGGACGAGGTGGCCCTGGGGAGGCAGGTCACAGAAAACAATGGCCATGCGCTGGGCCCTGGGACCTGCAGCCTAGACAGGACCCTGAGACATGGAGGAGGAGGGTGATGTCAGTGTTCCGGCATCCAAGGTGCAGAGCTGCTGTACTTCCTATTTCTCTGCTCATGTCCCAACTTTCTCAAGGATCTGACCCATCTCAGATGGCCACCAAGGAGCTAAGGGCTGGGATCCTCATAGGGTCTGGAGAGTTCAGGAGGGTGCAGTGTGCCTTGTGCTCTGTGGCAGGTGCCAGATGCATGTGCATTTTAGAAAGAGCTCTCTGAGTCAGTGAGGAGGGAGGGGGGAGGGGAGGGGGACATTTGCTGAGATGGATGGGGGTGTTGTCTGGTGTAATGTCTCAGCAGTCAGGACCACGGGGTGGCAGGAGATGAGCAAGAGAGGTGTCGCCTGGTAAGAGAAGGAGGATGGTTTCTGGCAGTGGGGCTTGCAGAGGAGGCACGGGGAGAGGACCACACACTCGCAGGGAAAGGTGGGGTCTGCAGCATGCCGGGACACAGGCCGGGGATCATCCTTTTGGGCCCAGCTTGTTTCCTCGGTAAAAGTTCAGCAGTTTTCCTTTGGGGAGCTCTCCTGCTTCTCGGGGTGCAGCTCCTGGGGGAACAGTCCAGAGGCAGCCTGGGACTCAAGTTAGGTCAGTAGAACTGAGGTTCAAAAGAACGAAAAAACGGCTGAAGCAGGCTTGCCTAGTGGCAGCCTCCAAACAACCACCCACGAGCTTCTAGGCAGAAGCCAGCACCCCAGGCTCAGCCTTTCCTCTACCTACTTCTCCTACTTCCTGAGAGCTGCCAGCCTTCCCATAGGTTCCGCCTGCCTTGAAGGGCTCCTCACAGACAGAGATGTCCAGGCAGAGGGCCCAGGAGGGAGGTCTGGGCACCCACGAGGGTCACTTGGGCTCTAGTGAGATCTCCCCATACTCCTCTGCCACCCGGCCCACATCCACAGCCCTCAGACGCCTCCACCCCGTGCCTTTGCTATGTATCACACAGCACGTGAGCTGTAGTCCTCATCTGAGCGAGGAAAGGAGACGTGTCTATTTCTCCTTCAGAAGTGATGGAGAGAGGCTGAGACAGTTGCTATTGCAGTTAAGATTCTCACACCCATCTCACTGGAGTCATCTGCATCCTCCTGGCCCCAAAGTCGTCTATCTGCTCCTTTTTGCATTGGCTTCTCTGCCTGTTCCCACCTGTGCTGGCCTGAGGACTACACAGAGGGCCATGGTGTTCCAGGGGGCAGCACCCCAGGCCCAGTAAAGGAGTGGCCCCAGAACCAGCCGGCATCTCACAGACCAGCCTCCCTCCTCCCGAGGGAGCCAAGGGTGCCAGCTGTCCATAGTGCATGGAACTGTTTTTACAGTACACAGGGCATTTATGCACCCTGGGGCTGGGTGGTAGCAGTGGGCTCTGCGTTCACACGTATCATCTAATTTAAAATGTATAATTGCCTTAAGATATAGATGCTGTTATTGACCTGTTCTCCGGATGAGAAACCGTGTCTCAGACAACTGAAGTAACTCACCCCAAGTCCTACCGCTAGAAAGAGGTGGAGGTGGGCCTGGAAGCCACGCCACCTCTGAAGGTGTTCTGTCTGCAGGGCCATCTCCCCTAGGCAGGCGGGACAAGAAAGGAAGGGCGAGAGCCAAGGTGGCCACCAGGTGGCGCTGCTGCCGCAGGAACAGCAGCGCGGGGCCTCAGCCGTTGGGACGCCTGGATGCCAGGGCTCTGCTCTGAGACGCCAGGGCACGGGTTCAAGGGGGACCACGGAAGCCCCTGACAGCCTCTGTGGTCCCACATTAAACAAATCAGTTAAGATCTGAGCAGAAAGTTCTGCTCCTATCACTGCTCTCTGACATTTCCATTGTTTGCTCCAGAATGAGCTGAATTACATTTATGCTCTTACCTCCCTCAGTCAAGGAGACAGGAGAAAAGTGGGACCAGCAGCCTGGAGGCTCTGCAGGCTTGGGGGCATATCAGGGAGCCCCTCAGACCACAAACCCTGCCCACCAGGGCACCTGCAAGTGACAGGTGGGGCTCACCTGGGCAGCTCAGGGCCCTGGGGTTGGAGGCCTGCTCATCTGTCATCTGCCCTGTGTTCTTGGACAAGTTACCTCACTGTCCTGGGCTTCCCATCTGCAAAGTGGGCACAACCGCAGCACCGAGCTGGGAGCTCAGGCGCTTCTGTCCATGGTGATCAGCACCCACAATGTTCTTTGTCTCTGCCCCTTGGCTCATGTCCCATGGATCCAGCTGAAGCCCACCGAAGCCTTCTCAACTGCCATGACCCCAGAGCGTCTCCTGCCCAATCCGCCCTCCCAAAGATGCACAAAACAGGACAGCGTGCACAGAGTGGAGTCCAGATCGGCTGGGTTCAAGAAAGCAGAGGTCCAAGAGGGAAGAGATATGGGAACATATGTATATGTATAACTGATTCACTTTGTTATAAAGCAGAAACTAACACACCATTGTAAAGCAATTATACCCCAATAAAGATATTAAAAAAATAATAATAAAATAAAAATAAATTAAAAAAAAAAAGAAAGCAGAGGTCAATTCTCAACCTTGGTACTGCTGGCCCTTGGGGCCAGGTGATTCTCTGCGGTGGGGACTGTCCTGTGCACTGAAGGACGCTGAGCAGCATCCCAGCCTCTAGCTGCTACATGCCACAAGCATCCCCAGGGTGGGGGGCAGCAAAATGCCCTCTGGGGGGAGCATAGCCAAAGAGCCCGGAGCTCATGTTCCCCAGCCTGTGGAATAACAGCCCAGCAAAGCTGATTACCGCTGTGTGACCTCGGTAGGCCACTCACCTGTCCTGGCAGGTAAAGGTGATGAGGTGACTGCCCCAGAGAGCTGCTGTGAGGGTGAAGTGTGTGACATCACATAAGGGGCTGCAGACAGGGTCTGAGCCAAAGAGGGCACTGCAGGCTGTGACTGTATGAATACCCTTGTTCCTGTTGTCATTGCTAGTGTGCACTCCCCTTACAGGGGACACTAAGGCTCAGTGAGAGTAAATAGCTCACTGAAGGTCCCACAAGGATCAACAGGGCCAGAATTAACACCAAGCCCCAGGCTGGGTGCAGCACAGGCTCCCCCGAGGCTGAGGGTCTTCTCCAGGCAGCTCCAGTGGACAAGGCAGTGCCTGGAGCTCAAACCTCATGACAGGCAACCCCAATACCAGTGAGGGCTGGCATGATCCTTATTTCTCTGCTCAGGATCCCCATATCATCAAGGAACATTCCAGACATCCTCCCAGAGGCTGGGAAGCTATTCCCAGAGAAAGCCAGCTCAGGATTCTTCACATGAACCTTCCCAGCTCAAGCCTATGGGGCACATCTGGCCCTAATGCTTCCTGTTCTTCTCTGGACCATGGAGAGTCTGGCTCAGGAGGTGGGCCGCAATGACTGGGGGTGGGGGTGGGGGCTGGACACCATGCTTGGCCCCCATCTGATTGGGGGCTGGGACCCAGACTCTGGGGAAACCAGGGGCTGTCCCTGGGGTGTTCTGAATCCCCTACACTGCCCCTCACACAGTCAGGGAAGCGGAGGTCCAGAGCAGGTAGGCAATGGCCCAGGACATGCAGTAAGCAGATGGTGGCACTGGGTCCTTGAACACTGAGCCCTGCCCCAGCATTCTCTTCTCTTGCCTTCCCCTAAGAGACTCACAGTCAGAATTTCCCAGACCCTTCCCCTCCAACGCTGAAAAATTTCTAAGAGCATTCCATATTTTGTCTTGACCTGACAAGATACCTTATGTTCTTTGATTGTCCCCAAGTCTCTGATTTCCATTTGCTTTGATTTTAATCATCTTAGGAAATATTTAAAATGAGAACAGTTCAGTAGCTTTGGTGCCTTCTCAAAAAAAAAAAATCAATTGAAAAGCCAGTTGCTATGCAACCCTCAAGTGTTGCCGGTGTTCTGCTCCCTGGCTGATGGCATATTGTATAAAATAAGATAATCTCTTTTCTTCTGCTGTGTTTTTTTTTTTTTTTTTAAGAAATGGAGAAAAACGTTGTTTTAGGCAAAACTTGAGATAACTCAGAGGCTTCTCATAAGCTGGAAGACAAACAACATGTCACTTGCACAAGTGCTACTGATTTTATCCCCACTGGAGCCTTGGCGAGGCCTGGGGACAGGCACAGGGGGAGTGCAGGGTACGGAAGCTGCTCTCTTTCCATCACAGCTTGGAATAAATAACAGCATCTGAATACCGGGCCACTTTCTGCCCCAAGTCTGGGTCTCGGCCTCACAGCCCCTAGAGCGCTTCCGGCCAGGCCTTGGGGGACACAGCTCAGGCCCCTCTGCTGGCAGGGCTCCTGGCTCCAGTCACCTCGGCCTTGCTATGCTTAAAGTCTTCCAGGGACAGGGCCTCACTCACTGACAGGAAATGTGTGGCTCCTTGAGGAGCAGCTCATCAGAATCCATCCTCTCCGTGAGCCAAACTCTACTCCCCAATCCCATCTAGAAGCCCCTCCTGGCTTTTCCTTGAACAAGCAGAGCTCATTCCATTTACGTGAATCCCAGCCAGGCAGTCTCCTGCTGGGTCACCCCATCCAGGGCACCCCATGGCGCTCACCACTCCGAAACAATCTTGTTTACTGGTGAGTTCATGGGGAGCTGTTGCTCCAGTCCTGGGAGCAGGCAGGCAGGTCCCAGGATCCACCTGCTCAGGAGGCATGCTTCCCACTTCCCTGAGGTCCCTCGGACACCTAAAAACAGGGCCTCATCCCCAGCACTGTGCCAAGTGGAGTCTGTGACCAGTGGACACAAACTTATCGCCCACAACGAGATAAGCACAAGTACAGAAATGGGAAACTTTTATAGCAGTTTGATGGAGTGATTTTATGTCTGTGGAATTTAATAATAAAAAGTCGGGGCCGGTATTTTTTTTTTTTTTTTTTTTTGTGGTACGCGGGCCTCTCACTGTTGTGGCCTCTCCCGTTGCGGAGCACAGGCTCCGGACGCGTAGGCTCAGTGGCCATGGCTCACGGGCCTAGCCGCTCCGTGGCATGTGGGATCTTCCCGGACCGGGGCACGAACCCGTGTCCCCTGCATCGGCAGGCGGACTCTCCACCACTGCGCCACCAGGGAAGCCCAGGGGCCGGTATTTTTGTATAATCTTGGTTTTTGTCACATTTCCCTTTTCTAGAAAATTCCTTTTAGATGTACTTACAGAAATATTGGTCCGTGGTGCGACCTTTGGCTCTGAGGCGTTCTGTGTGTCTGGCTTGGCACCCTTGGCCCTGACAGCTACTCTCCACGGACTGTCATGTTCAGACTTATGGTCTGATTGCTCCAGGTCGGTGGAACGACCCCTCCTTTCCCACGGGGGTTGCTCCTGAGCCCACAGCCAAACACACCGCACTGTCCCTAGGCTCCTATGCTCTGTGCAAGGCACAGAATGCTCCGTTCCAGAGACGATGGGCCAGCAGGTGGGGCCACAGTCCCTCTGCGTCCGGATATCTGTCTAGTGCCAGCCCTCCTGGATGTGGTTGGCCAGCCATGTCCTCCTAACTCTACTCTCCCCCTACCTGTGCTTCTGCAGTGTGTCCTCCCTAGGGAAAGTGAGATTCACACCCTGGACTCCACTCCCCACTCACAATCCTGCCACTCGCTGGAGGAGGACCAAGTCTGGCCCTATAACTTTCTGGAATCCCCCAGGACACAGAGGCCCTGATGGGCGCCAGCCTCCCCCATGGCTTCCCGAGAAGAGGTGGGGTGGGGAGGTGGGAGAAGCTGGGCAGAGTGTGGGGTGGGCTTTGCTACAAGAGACTGGTCAGCCCCGCTGCCATCAGGGGCTGGGGGCCAGCAGAGGGGTGGCAGCATGTTGTCCTTCCCGGCCAGGCTTCAGGGGCTGGGGATGGATGTGGGGTTCTAACTCCACATCCTGGTACCTCTTTTATCTTGACACCTCTGAGGTCATCAGCAGAAGTCTAAGGCTGGTCTGCCGAGCCCTGCTGGGGTGCAGTGGGTGCAGCCTGGACTCGGTTCTGAAAGCACTCATCCAGTTCCACATTCTCCCTTCCTGTCGCCTCACCATCATGGATTCCCAAACTCCTTCCCAGTGGGAAGTCACGGAGGCGAGGGAGGCGTTGGTCCCCCTGTGCCCTCTCACTTCTCACTGTATTGGTCCTGGTCTCATTGAAGCTGCTCCACTTGCCCAAGCGTGCTGTGGCCACCCGTCTTGTTGGCCATGGGCTCGAGGCAGCCCCATGGCCTGCCCTCCTCCCCATACTGTCCCCAGGAAGAGTAGGCCATAGCCTCACAATGGGGTCCATGCCCGCTTCCCTTACCCTCACTCTGCCTATGGGGGACTCGGAGGGTACCAACATGGGTCACGCAAAGCAGAACCCCTCCCTACGAGGTGGAACATGAAGGACCAGACTGGTCATGGCCATGAGGGAGGTGCCTGCAACACCTGGGTAATACAGCCTCACCTGTAGGTAAGGCCACATACTTGTGGCAGCCTGCATCCTCCCTCTGGCCAAGATGGCTCACCCAAAGTTTCCAGACACTCAGGTGACAGAGTTCCCAGGCAGAAGAACAGAGATCCCTCTCCAAGTGCCTCCAAGCCACCACAGAGAAGAGGTGCCAAGCAAAAGCATGAAGTCCTTTCTACATGCTCCTTCAAATCAGAAATAAAATGTTGGACGTGACAGAGCCCTGTGGCATGCCACTGGAGACCCTTCCCCAGATGCTAGCATTCAGTTACACAGAATTACTTGGACTCTACCATTTTTAAATGATTTTTTAAAAATATAAACAAATTTTCCATAATTAAAAATGCACTATTTCAATTATAAAGGAAACATCCTTATCATGATAAATTAAGAAAATTCAGTAAAGTACAAAGAAGAAAATAAAAATCCATCACCTACTACCCAGAGATAAGTACTATTCACGTTTGATGTATTCCTTCAGTCCCTTCTGTGTAGATACTTGCAAACAAAATTGAGATCCTACTACTGTAAGCTTATATCCTTTTTTCCGAAAAGCCAACAAACTTGACTTCATGCTGTAACCATTTCCCCAAGCCCTTAAACGTGCTTTGAAAATGGGATTTATTGGCAGTCTAATAATCTACCACATAGACATAGTGTAATTTATTTAACTAGACCCCTATTGGCAGACAATTTACATTGCTTCCAGTTGTTTACACTTAGAAATAAGGCCCTGGCTTTTGTCTTGTTCCTAAAACTTCATCCACAGCTCTGTTAACTGCTTTGGAATAGAATCATAGAAACGAATGACTGGGGGCAAACATGAAGAACATTTTTAAGGGAAATGACAAACTGCCACATTTCCTTCCAGAAATGTGTACACATTTATGCTCGTACCAGAGGAGTGTACTGCTGCGTTCACCCAAGCCAGCAGTAAATCCCTCGTCTTAATCTTAACACAGCTGATGCTTTTAAAATGGTAAACGTTTATTTCTTTGATTAATAGTAAAGTTCAATGTTTTCTCTTTTTTTGCCATTTGTATTTTTTCTTCAGTTAATTGCTTATGTCCATTGCCAATTCTGTTTTTCCTAGGGCTCTTCATATATTAGGATATCTTTTCCATATTGCAAATGCTTTTCCTGATTGTGGTTTGCCCTTTGTTTGTGTTTTTTTTTTTTTTTTTTTTTTGCGGTACGCGGGCCTCTCCCTGCTGTGGCCTCTCCCGTTGAGGAGCACAGGCTCCGGGCGCGCAGGCTCAGCAGCCATGGCTCACGGGCCCAGCCGCTCCGCGGCATGTGGGATCTTCCCGGACCGGGGCACGAACCCGTGTCCCCTGCATCGGCAGGCAGACTCTCAACCACTGCACCACCAGGGAAGCCCCTGTTTGTGTTTTTTGATGACTATATTTTCAGTATTCAAATATATCTATCCTCCTCTTTACAATCCCTTCGACTGTATTTATGCTTAGGAAGTCCTTGACAATGAATATTTTCTTCTTGATTTGTATGGTTTAACTAGTTGAATTTTATTGGCCTATGTTTATCATCTGATGTATTTAATTTGCTATATATGAAATTTATATTTATCACAGATTTATTTATAACACTTTATAACCATTCCATTTATATTTATCGCATGCTATTTATATGAGAGGTATTTTCAGAGCTATATATTTTATTCAGTTGATCTGTTAATGCTTATGCAAATATAGTATATTTTAATTATTTTTGCTTTACAAGGTATTTGAAGTAAATCCTTTTTATTTGCTTGGCTTTCAAGGTTTTCCCAGCCATTCTTGACTGTTTATGCTTCTAGATGAATGTTAGAATCATTTCATCAAGTTTCCAATTATTAATCTGGGAAAAGTCAACATCACTACTATACCCAGGGTTCCCGTAAGGAATAGCATATGTCTCTTCATTTATTTTTATTTTTTTCCTATCATTAACAATGTGCAATTTTCTTCCTATACGTCGGTCTTATAGCTGTCTTGTTAGGACTATTCCAGGTATTTTATATTTTTGGTTACTATCGTTAAGGGAACTTTCTTTCCCTATTATCTTTACTACCAGGGCATTGTGGGTTCACACAGAAATTATTGGGTTTTGTGTAATTATCTTATATTTGGCCATGTCACTAAACTCCTTGGTTTTCTGATGGATTCTTTTAGGTTTTCCGGGCACATAATTATTAGCAAACAATTATAATTTTATCTGTTCTCCTTGATACTGGTTTCATGTCATACGACATTGTCCAGAATTCCAAAACCTCAGTAACAAAGTTATGCGTCTCTTTCTTGTTGCCAATTTTACTGTAACTGTTTCATAAGAGCAGCATGTCCCAAAGCAAATTCTGTAGAATGTTGATTCCATGAGGAAAAGGGTTCTGTTGAGAAATAGTTTGGAGAAACCATGCATACTGAGCCATCTCCTAGAGATTCACCCTGCACATTTTCATAGTAAAGTCTCTGAGAAATTTTGCTGTCAGGAATACCTGTTTTACTTTGTTTTATAAGCATTTCCCAGACTCATTTGACCATGGAACCCCTCTATTCTCCTGTGAAAACATCTATGAACATCCTGAGAATTAGCTATGCAGAACACTTTTAGGGACAATGTGCTTCTTTTTCTACCTTTAAATAAAATTTGGGTTGTCATGTTACCATCTGTTACTAGTTTCACAGATCTTTTAAAAACCATGAGATACCCTCTCAGTTCCTATGGAGCTGATCACACTCCTTGCCCTGCTGGTGCCTTCAGCAGAGCCCCCTGGGGCTCTTTCTCAGGTGCCCCCGACTCAGTGTGCTTCTCTGTGCACCCCCATCCATGCCTTTGCAAAACACGCTCATCTCTTCTCTCCAGGCTCCAGTTCCCCATGCCAGCATCTCCCTGGCTATCTCCACTGGGATGGCACAAAGCACCTCAAACTCAGCACGTATCCCCTGAGCTCACTGCCTTTCTCCCCCACATGCCACTTCCCCCCAGCTCCGTGCTCTCCATCTCAGGGGTCAGCATTATCATCTACCAGGTTGCCCAAGGCACGGACTCAGTGTCCCTCCACATTCACCCGTGTAGCACCCACCCGCTCCTGGTTTGGCCTCCTAAAGTTCTCTTTCATCTTCTCTCCTTTCTTCACCCTGTGGCCACGGTCCCAGGACAGCTCACTAAGGTCCTCCCTTTGATGCCTCCCACCCTCTCCTAAGCCACCGCTCCCTGTGCTGGTTCTTCCCCCTTTCACTCCCTCCCCATGGCTGAAAAGTCACTGCCTCCAGTCACTTGCCCTAATCTCTAAATAAGATTGCCTGCCTCCCTTGCCCTGACCAAGTCCCTGGGCCCTCAGTTGTAACTGTTTTTTTGTCTGCACCTCTGCTCTAGAGCAGCCCCTGAGGTCAGGGACCACGTCAGTGACACGGCACAGTGCTTGGCACAAAAAACCCTCAAAAAGTATTTGTTAGGGACTTCCCTAATGGTCCAGTGGCTAAGACTCTGCGCTCCCAATGCAGGAGGCCCGGGTTTGATCCCTGGTTGGGGAACTAGATCCCACATGCCTCAACTAAAGATCCTGCATGCCCAACTAAAAGATCCCACGTGCCGCACGTGACCCTGCGCTAAGACCCAGCACAACCAAATAAATAAATAAATATATTTTTTAAAAGTATTTGTTAGATGATGAACTTTGTCATTAGGCAAATGGATCTGATGAATTATATGAACAGACTTTCTAATATTAAACAATCATCACATTCCTAGAATAAACCCTATTTTATCATAGTGAGAGTTTCTCTTTATGCATTATTGAATTAAATGCTTAAAGCCTCAGGAATTCCTACATCTATTTTTAGAAGTGAAACAGGTCTGTACTTTGTCTTAGATATGCTACCTTTGGCAGCTTTGTGTGTAGGAATCATGTTGGCTATAAAGATAAATTGGGTGGATTTCAGAACATATATATATATATATATATTCTGAAACAGTTTATGTGGTATTGCATTATCTTTGCTTAATAATTCCTTGCAAATGAATAAGAATAGACTGGCAAAAATATATTATCCGACTCTCTATTTAGAGGTAATTTTTAAGATAACTTTGAAAACAGAGAAGAATTTGAGTTCCCACCATGGTTATGAGGCTTATTGTGGTATTTTCTACATTTTTTGGAGTCAGCTTTGAAATATTCCCATTTCCCCAGGAAATCCTTGTTTCCCAGGATTTCCAGGTCCCTGACGGAGGTTCTCAAAATCTCACCTTCAGGTTTTCTACCTGGTTTCTACCAGGTTTCTACCTGCCTGTGACACTTAAGGAAAGAAGAACAAGAAGAAACAGCTTTGGGTGGGGGCAATTTAGCACAGAGCCTGCCAGGAAGTAGTTAAAATAAACAAGGCTTTGTTCCATTGAGTAATCAACACTGGGAGAAGGAACCAGACAGTTTTTAGGTGAAATAAGAGCCAAAGCTTTGCCAGTGCTGGTAAGCAATTAACCATGCACAATTCTCCAATTTTTTTTTTAAGGCTCAGACCACTTGGTGGCTCTCCTCCCCTTCCTACCCCACAACGTGAAGTTTCCCATGTCCCCTCTCCAGAGGTAGAAAGTGGGGAGGGGGTTGGATATAATCATGCCCATCCCTCACACTACACACCTAAAAATTCCTCAGACCCTGGAGGATGCTAAGGGGGTCTCAGGCCAGGAATGGAGGGACTGGTAGGACCCAGCCTGAGGAGGGGAAGGGATGGCGAACATGTTGATGGCTGCTCCAGTGGGGATGGGCAAAGTCCCATGGGACGTTCCAAGGACGGAGGCTGGAACTGTGTCACTGGGCCTGGGCCACCCCAGCCTTCCCTGGCTGTGTACTGTGTCTGCATGTCCAGAGTGCACCGCCATGCCACAAACCTGCCTGCTTACATGCAGAAGAAGGTGTGCACACTCCTCCTCCACTGACCACCACTGGGTGTCAGAGTCGAGGGATGGGGAGAAGGCCCAGGTGGAGATCTCCCAAGAGCTGCCTAGGGCAGCAACCTCCTCCAAAGCTTTCTCTTCAGCTGGGATAAGCATCCCACTGTGGGCTGCATTATACGCACTCTTTCTTTTAGTTTATGCTTCCTCTCTTTTCTTCTAGACTGAATATGCCAGAGATTTGCTTTTTCCAAGGCTCTCCTCTTGATTGATCCTATTGTTTCTTTCTATTTTCTAATGTATTGATTTCTGCTTTTTTCTGAACTATTTCCTTATTTTTACTTTCTTTAGGTTTTTGGTTTTGGGTGGTTGTCAACATCTGTTCTAACTTACCGAGCTGAATACAGGGTTAACTTGTTTTCATTCGCTCTGTGTGATCTTGGGAAGCACCTGCCTATGAATACAGCTTTGGCCACACCCCACAGGTTTTGATCTGTAGTACTCTTGTTTTCATTAGTTTTCCCAATAGTTTGCAACTGAGGGTCTAATATTATTCTTCCTAGGAGATTTTTTTTTTTCAAAGAGACTGGATTTATTCTTTTTATATATCCCTTCCCTCCACCTAGTTTTAGAGCACCGAGTCAGAGAATAGCCCAAACTATTTTTGCTGTATAAAATTCACTAAGGGCTTCCCTGGTGGCACAGTGGTTGAGAGTCCGCCTGCTGATGCAGGGGAAACGGGTTCGTGCCCTGGTCCGGGAAAATCCCACATGCCACGGAGCGGCTGGGCCCGTGAGCCATGGCCGCTGAGCCTGTGTGTCCGGAGCCTGTGCTCCACAACGGGAGAGGCCACAACAGTGAGAGGCCCATGTACCGCCAAAAAAAAAATTAATTAATTAAAAAATAAAATAAATAAATAAAACTCACTAAAATTTTCTTTATGACCTAAAGTACTTCTGTAATTTTTAAGTGTTCTATAATTCCTCAAAAAGAAGGCACATTTTTCCATAGGGCAAGGGGAAAAAATGATATAACTACTAATTTAACTTTATCCACTATATTACTTGAAACTCCTATGCCTTTTTTTTAACTTAATAAAATATTTTATTTACTCCAATATATCCAAAACATTATTTCATTAATATCAAATTATTAAGAAAGTATCTTACATCTCTCCTTTTTTTTTTTTTGTACTAAGTCTTTGAAACCAGGCATATGTTTTATACTTACAGAACATCTCAGTTTGGACTAAGTACATTTCAAGTGCTCAGTAGCCACATGTGTCTAGTGCCTGCTAGACTGGACAGTGCAGCTCTAGACAGAAGATATCAATGCAGGGATACTGTCTCTTAAAAATCATGAAAATTTTTTATTGGCTATAAATGACTGAATAACTTATTAAAGAAGGCTTGAACTGAGAAGGCTTTTTTTTTTTTTTTTTTAAGCAACAAGGATACTGGAGGTACGGGAAACTCCTATGCCTTTTAAAATGTGATCTGTTAAAGGTCTTGAAAAGGGTATGAAAGACTCCTGCAGTAAGGTTTTTGCAAATTTCTCCCTTGATCTGACAGTCCACTTTGGTATACTTTATGTTCTCCATGGGGCATGAAGGACCATGACTGCTATCCTCACTGTGGTCGCTTCCATCACTTTAGAGTGACACACTTCCCAGGGTAGGAAGAGTGGGCTCAAGGTCCACTGTTCCTGGAATTTGACCAGCCATAAAGTCCTTCATTGTCATTTCTGTACTGCAGGCCTTGTACATTGTGTGCAGTTCGATTTTATTTTGTGAGACTGAGATTCTCTCTCTTTGAGTAGAGGAGTTAACCCTTTGCATAATTCACAACTTTCTTTTTTTTTTTTTGCGGTACGCACGCCTCTCACTGTTGCGGCCTCTCCCGTTGCAGAGCACAGGCTCCGGACGCGCAGGCTCAGCGGCCATGGCTCACGGGCCCAGCCGCTCCGCGGCATGTGGGATCTTCCCGGACCGGGGCACGAACCCGTGTCCCCTGCATCGGCAGGCAGAACCCTTTGCATAATTTACTATGCCTTATGTGCCTCATCTTATTATGACTTGACTTTCTTCATACTGCGTGGGGTCAGACCACGGACTCCAGAATTTGGCTGCCAGGGTGAGAAGCTGGACTCCTGAGGAGCCAAATACCACTGGCTACTCATGCCACTGAACTGCCTTAAACCTCAGTGTCCTTATCTGTGAAGTGGGATCCTCATAGCTCCACTTCCCCATCTGTCCTTGGACGAAGTGAGATAATTTCGTGTAAAGTGTTCCCGAGCTGCCTGGCATAGGCACTTGCTCAGTCCACACTGGCCATCACCATGGGGCTCCTTCCTTCCTCACCAGCTCTCCTTTCAGGCACCCCCTTATTTTTCCATCTCAGGTCTTTGTGCCTGGGGGCTTTCTAATCCTGGTGCACAGACCCGTGCATGCTGCTAGGAAAGACGGTTCCAAGTTTCACAACAAAGGGAAGTAAGGACAAGACTGCTCAGTTAGAACAGCAGCTACGTGGCATGAGAAGAGCAGGACACAGGTTGTTTCTGATGCTTTGACATCCAGGGCCTTGCTGACCTGGGAGGAACTGCTCCTCCCGGGGTCAGCCAATTCCTAGAGACAGTAAACAACTAATTCTGGATCATATGCTTTTCAAATGCAAACCAACCAATTCAGAGTCCACACCCCCAGCCCCCTCCTTCATTGGGCTCTCACACTCCAGCCCACTATCCCCTGTGCAAATCACTAGGGCCAGGTACCAAACAACTAGGGCAGCCCCCAATGCTCCTGAGCCTGCTGAAAATTATTCACACCGGCCAATCCTAAGCCTGCTTACCCCACCTTACCTTGTCCTTCCTGAGGAAACCACAATAAAGGTGCTCGCCCACAGTTTCCTTCTCCTTCCTTAGGCCTCCTGACCAACCATGGTGTTTCCAGTGCGGCCCTGCATGGCCAGAAACTGTGGGTAAAAAAACCATGGCAGGCGGGCTTCCCTGGTGGCGCAGTGGTTGAGAGTCCGCCTGCCGATGCAGGGGACACGGGTTCGTGCCCTGGTCCGGGAAGATCCCACATGCCGCGGAGCGGCTGGGCCCGTGAGCCATGGTCTCTGAGCCTGCGCGTCCAGGGCCTGTGCTCCGCAACGGGAGAGGCCACAACAGTGAGAGGCCCGCGTACCGCAAAAAAACAAACAAACAAAAAAACACATGGCAGTCACCTCCTGATCTGTTGGTCTCACCAAACTTGAATAATAACACATGGCAGTCACCTCCTGATCTGTTGGTCTCACCAAACTTGAATAATAACAAAACCTAAATTTTAGCCTCCAGGCAAGATAGCAGGGCTGGGTGGGGGGTGGGGGGCGTGAGGCTTGTGTGACTTGAGGGCAGCCGCACCTTTTTCAGCAAGATCTCAACACTTTGGATGTTACCAAGTTGATGCCACTTTCACATGAAGTTATCAGCAGACAGTGCACAATTAATATAGGTACAATTGGTCATGTAGCTCATGGGAAATCTAGGGTTGTAAGAGCTATTTCTGGAGTTCACATTGTCAGGTTCAAAGATGAACTAGAAAGAAATATTACAGTCAAACTTGGCTATGCTAATGCTAAGATATATAAACTTGACGACCCAAGTTGTCCTTGGCCAGAATGTTATAGATCCTGTGGAAGTAGTACACCTGATGAGTTTCCTACAGACATTCCAGGGACCAAAGGGAACTTCAAATTAGTCAGACGTGTTTCCTTTGTTGACTGTCCTGGCCACGATATTTTGATGGCTACTAGGGTGAACGGTGCCGCAGTGATGGATGCAGCTCTCCTGTTGATAGCTGGTAACGAGTCTTGTCCTCAGCCTCAGACTGCTGAACACCTGACTGCTACTGAAATCATGAAACTGAAGCATATTCTGATTCTACAGAATAAAATTGATTCGGTAAAAGAAAGCCAGGCTAAAGAACAGTATGAACAGATGCTTGCATTTGTACAAGGTACAGTAGCAGAAGGAGCTCCTATTATTCCAATGTCTACTCAGCTCAAATACAATATTGAAGTCGTCTGCGAGTACCTAGTAAAGAAAATTCCAGTACCCCCAAGAGACTTTACTTCAGAACCCCGACTTATTGTTGTTAGATCCTTTGATGTCAACAAACCTGGCTGTGAGGTTGATGACCTTAAGGGGGGTGTAGCTGGTGGTAGTATTCTAAAAGGAGTATTAAAGTTGGGCCAGGAGACAGAAGTCAGACCTGGTATTGTTTCCAAAGATAGTGAAGGAAAACTCATGTGTAAACCCATCTTCTCCAAAATTGTATCGCTTTTCGCAGAGCATAATGATCTTCAGTATGCTGCTCCAGGAGGTCTTATTGGAGTTGGAAGAAAAATTGACCCCACTTTGTGCCGGGCTGACAGAATGGCGCAGTTGGAGCTTTACCTGAAATCCTCACAGAATTGGAAATTTCCTATTTCCTGCTTAGACGGCTTCTAGGTGTACGCACTGAAGGAGACCAGAAAGCAGCAAAAGTGCAAAAGCTGTCTAAGAATGAAGTGCTTATGGTGAACATAGGATCCCTGCCGACAGGAGGAAGAGTTAGTGCAGTCAAAGCTGATTTGGACAAAATCGTTTTGACTAACCCTGTGTGCACAGAAGTAGGAGAAAAAATTGCCTTTAGCCAAAGAGTTGAGAAACACTGACATTCAATTGGTTGGGGTCAAATAAGAAGAGGAGTGACAATCAAGCCAACAGTAGGTGATGACTGAAGAATTAAATAGTAGATTTGGATGGAGCTGGAATTTCTCTTAACAACCTAGGGGTATATTTTCCAAGCAATAGTGAGGAATTAATTGCATAGCTCATTACCTTAGGAGTAGCTGTAAGGTTATTCTCATTTTTTGGTGATGAAAATTTAACCTCTAGTACTAAAATAGGGTCTACAATAAGTGTAAAAATTGGCATAATGTTGGATTGAATCTACCTTTTACCAGAAATTAATCATTCCCAAATAACATCTAATTTATACATCAGCACAGGTTTGAAAGGAAACTGCTACAACCAGCCTTTGCTGTAGCGCACATACCACTGAACCTGTTTGAAATAAAATTTTTCTTCTTAAAATAAAAAAACCCTAAATTTTAAAAGGAGTGAGGCTGAAAGCAGAGTAGGCGTGGCTCACAAGCTCCTTGTTTCCTGTAGGAACCACAGGGCAGCCAGGGAGAGGTAGGGTGGTTTTGGCCAACACAAAGGCTTTTATAGGAGGCCTGCATCTCACTGGAGGGCCCCATTCATCCCACAGCGGCGGGGGCTCTGGTGTGTCTGGAAGGCACCAGCCTGCAGCGCCCACTCACCTTCCCGTAGCTCAGCAGGATTATCCGCACCAGGACGACATTGATGTGGGCCCCCAAGGACTCATCGTGATAAATCTCATTGACCTGAAAGACAACCAGGGACGTGTCAGCAGAAACCACAGGCCCAAGGACGAGCTCTGGCTTTGCAAATGGCATCACCACCCAGCTAGGCCCCAGGCCAGAACCCTGGGACCCAGCCCCACTCCTTCCTCTTTGCCACACTTTATACCCAGGCATCACCACCAACTCTGAATCCATCCCTTCCTTTCCCTCTAACCCCTGCCAGGATATTGCCACTCCCTCCTCAGCAGCCCCTCCCACCAACTCAGGGATTCTCCACCTGGAGCCTACACTGGGATGGGGACACTGACCACTGTAAATGCAACATGGCCTTTCTTTCAGGGAGAACGCAGGCCACAAACCCCAGTGACAGGGGCAATGCCGGGACTGTCACTGGCAGAAATCACTCCTCAGTTGCTGCTGGTGGTTGTGAAATGTCGTCTACACTCATCACAACTTGGAAAGGGGGGGTCATTCTAGACACACCAACAGATCTAATTTTTAATGTCTTAATTAAGAACAGATATTGCTATATCACAAAATTGTGTTCTGTTTTGATAACTGCAACTCATACTATTGGCTTCATTTGTATTTCTTCACTCTTTTATTATCATGTATTTAATATTTTACATTTACAAACATTATTGGTGCAGGTGCCCAGGGGCCTCACCAGATGTCAAAGGGGTCCACTGCACAAGAAAGGTGAGGAACCCTTCCTTCCCCACAGCACAGCCAGCATGAATTTCTGGAAACACTAGTCAGGTTAACCCTGGGCTCAGGGCCGACAAAGTCTTCCTTCCCACCCTCATGTGCTCTCGGGATCTTACCTGAAACGGCCACCTCATTGCCACCCACTTCATTCGTTCGCTTCCTGACAAAACCCTACTCTTCTGGAGGCCCAGCCTCGTGGCTGCTTCCTCCTGGAAGGGCCCCCAGGTCTGATCTCCTTCCCAGCCAGCACCAGGGTCCATTGCTTCCTGAGCTCTCTGTGTCCCCAAAGGGACTGTGAGTTGCATGGCCACCTGTATTTTCCCAGCATGTCTCCAGCACCCAGGACGCAGCAGCACACAGCAGATACTCAGGACACACTCGTCAAAAGAACGGATCCACTCATACCATCACTCAGTGGAGAGGCACGAACTGGCCATGCAACCCCTCCCTGTATGCAGACCGAGCCCAGAGGCTGCTGACCTACCCTTTGTGAGGGCAGACCCCACCAAGCGTGCCTCCCAGAGCCCACTCTGTCATCTCAGGCCAGTGCCATCCTCCCCCTGAATCCCAGCTTTTAGAATCTCTATCTGAGCAATGGTAATTGCTACCTATAAACAGTAGGAAAACCCTTTGGGAAATCTGAGCGTTAGCAAGGAAAATCAATTCGTGATGGATGGGACAGGCAGGCACATGGGGCATGCTAGACAAGGAGCCTGGTGGCTCCTGTCACCGTTGCTGTGTGTTGAGACGGCACCAATGGGAAGGCAGAGCTAATGTGCACGGTGGGGTCCAGGGAGGCCACCAGCCTTCCAGCGGTCCCTGCTGGAAGCCTCCTGCCCACACATCTACCTTCCAATTATAATTTGTTTCTGTGCCCTGACCTGGCTTTCCTGCAGGGAAGGGACGACTGATAGCCCTACGGGATGGTCACTGTGACTCGGTGCATGGGTCTGGAGAGGGTGGACGCTGGCACTGAGAGCCACCTACCAGCAAGGTGACACCTGCAGCTGACAAGGTGAGCCCTGGGAGGCTCTGCCAACTCACCCCTGCCGGACCTTCCCTTCTGTACAAGAATGACAGTCCCCATGTCGCAAAGCTCTGTGAGGACTAGACTTCCGCACATGCATGATGGAATGATGTTGGTGAAAACAGGAAAACTGTATTAGTCACTGCTGCTAAGTCATATCGCCCCGCAGCCTCCCATGAGGTCACGGTGACGGGGTGTACACCCCCTAAACACGGAGGTCCTTGCCCACTTTTGAGGGTCAAACTAGACTTTTTGGTCCACAGTGAAACAACGGCCCTAAAAACTACTTTTTCTTAAGAGAGAGGATTTTCTTGTCTCCACAGTATTGCTTTATCTTTCACAAGCAGAGCCTCGCCGATTTGGCTCACGGAGTTTGACTGACAGTCGTGGTGTAGAAAGGAAGAAGGCAGTGACACAGGGAGGTCCTGCTGCATCTGGGGTTGAGTTGGGGGAGGGAGGGCAGGAGAGGAGAGAGGGGAGAGAGACAGGAGTGAATGGCCAGCTTCACTTTACTCCCTTCAACTCTGACTCCCAGGTCATGCTTCGAGTGGGGAGCCGGGGCGGGGCAGAGAGGGTAAAAACAGCCCCGATGTTTGGGAAGAAGATGAAAACAGAGAGAGCTTGAACCTGCTTTCTGGGACCTGGGAGGGGACAGGTTCTTGTCAAGGAGGGGTGGCTTCAGAGAGCTGAAATGGAGTCCGGCTCCCAGCTATGCCTAGGGCATCCAGGGACAGTGGCAGGATAGATTGTTATTTGGAAGGAATTCAGGGCTGAGTTCAAAGAATTACCTCATTTTATGCTCCCAACAGCCCTTTGAGGCCAGAAGGAGGGGTGTCAGCCCCTCCTGAGAGATGAGGAAGCTGAGGCTGGTCCCCAAGGGAGGAAGGAGATGCAGGGCTTCTTCTCAGTTCCTGGCCCAGACCCTGCCCATCGGGGCCCAGGATCCTCCTGTTCTCCTGGTCCCACCACTGGGGCCGATGGCAGCCACTCTCATCTCGGGTAAGGGGTCTTGTGTCCTTCTTGGATGCTGGACAGGCCTGACCCTGACTCCTGATATGAGAGACAGGAGGGCGCCAGAACCCTAGGATCCCCACCACCAGGCGCTGGACTCTGCGAGGCAGAGGCCCACCTCCTGCTGGGGGTGAGGGCTAGGCAGTCAGAGCCAGGGGGTGTCAGGCTGCTGAGCGAGGGCCCAGCTGGGGAAGCACTGTCTTCTGAGCTGCCCATCAGCCACCAGCTCCTGTCAATTGGGCTGGGCACCCTGACTCTGCCCTCAGAGACCAACTGGGCCTCCGGGACTACTGAGGAGCTAGAAAAGGCACGTCTGGAGCACACCCAGCAGATAGCCAGCAAGGAGGCCAGGCCTGCTCTCGAGATGCCCCAGCCCCGCCCTCCCTGGTAGCCTTCCACTGTGGTGCACCTTTCACTGTTTTCTCCTAGGAAGCCTCTGCTCGTCCACACAGGGACACAGCTGCACACAGTTTGCTCCTCTTAGGGAGGAAGGGCTTCCAGCTGGGTGTGCCCCAGCCTCGCCCTACAGCACAGGCACCTCTTGGCAACTGCTGGACCTTCTGGGTGGTTCCCAACCTGGATTCCCACTCACAAGCCCTCCCAGTGGCCTCACCTGAGGCCCGGCCCCCTGCAGCCCCCTCCCAAGCGGGTGGGACCCCCACAGTGACCAGGTGGCCTGGGACGTCTTCTTGCTCATTACGGTGGTGTGGCAGAATCCCCCCACCTGCAAACGGGTTCCCCTCCAGTGTCTGGCTCCCAATCCCCACGTTGCGACTCATCAGGAACAGAAAGGGCAGAATGCAGGGCTTGTGGGCCATGGAGGAGGCTGGCTCTGCTGAGGAGTGGGCCCTGCCCTGCCCCGCCAGGGCCACGCCAACTTTTCGGGGGGCTGTGAAATTGCCATAGCCCCCTGAGGCCAGCTGCATCCCACTCTCCACAGGTGCTGCCGGTGAGGCCAGAAGCCAGCAGGGCCCGCTGTGGTGTAGAGACCCCCGGGAATAAGTAAGATGCCCAGTAAAACACTTGCCTCCATAATAGGGACACAGCTACAACATTTCCGCCAAGCAGAGAGCTAACAGACATGGCACAAAGAGCCACAAAGACAGAAGGCAGCTTCCAAACATCTCCCTCCCAACTCCTCCCCGTCCCTTGACTCCCATTCCATCTCCTCCACAGGTAGACAAGGAAGCAGCACCTTCCCACCTCGTGTCTCCCCCACGGTCATTCTTCACGATGGTCACCACTCAGAAAAGGTCTGACCTCCTGCTTCCTCTGCCTGAAACCCTCAATGGCTCCCCGGTGCCTTCAGGAGCAGGCCTCAGCCCTCAGCCTGGCACTTGGGGCCCTCTCTAAGCTGGCCCTGGCTGGCTTCTCTGAGCTCCACTTCAGCTACTTTCCTCCAGGAACCCTCACTTCTGACAGCTCTGCCTTCTCGGAAGCCAGCTGCCCTCTCCTGCTGCTTGTGCTATGGTTCATACCTGGAGTTCCCTCTCCAGCCTCTGAATTCTTTTTTTTTTTTTGTGGCGCACGGGCTTAGTTGCTTCATGGCACATGGAATCTTTCTGGACCAGTGATCGAACTTGTGCCCTCCGCATTGGCAGGCGGATTCTTTTTTTTTTTACATCTTTATTGGAGTATAATTGCTTTACAATGGTGTGTTAGTTTCTGCTTTATAACAAAGTGAATCAGTTTTACATATACATATATTCCCATATCTCTTCCCTCTTGCATCTCCCTCCCTCCCACCCTCCCTATCCCACCCCTCCAGGCGGTCACAAAGCACCGAGCTGATCTCCCTGTGCTATGCCGCTGCTTCCCATACAAGAGCATTTGAAAAAACAAAGAGCAATAGATGTATTTCAAAGGAGGAGGGCAGTTACCCTCCCCCTACTGCCACCACAGGGCCTTCCCACTGCAACTGGGATAAAATCAAAGCCCTGCTCCCTCTTCTCAGGTTGCCCTCGCCTTGCTCACCATGGTCCAGTCACTGACCTGTGAGCTCCTTACGCAGGGAGCCCATCCCTACCTCAGGGCCTTTGCACTTGCAGTGCCCTCTGGTTTCTCATCCTCCTCCCCCAGCACGACTGTCCCCTGTTCAAAGTGAGCCCTTAAAGTAGTTGTTCCCAGACTGGACTATGCACTTGATGTGGAGGCATCCCTCCTCCTCAGTCACTGCTGTGTCCCTAGCAGTGTCAAGCACACAGTAGGTGCTCAGTAAAGAGTTCTGAATGCGTGAATGAGTGAATAACGTTGGTAAACGTGAAACAAGAGGAAATGGGCAAAATGTGTGACAGCAGCAGGGTGCATGATGCCCTGTAACGATCAAAGACCCAGCTAAGTGCCCAAGTGCCTCCCCACCCCCACCTGCCCTCCCGAGGCCTGTGTGCTCACCTCTGCTGAGACCGCAGGAGGAGGGGAAGCAGGGACAACGTCCTTGAGCCCTGTCTGAGAAATTGATCCTGGAATCTTTAAACCTTGGGGAAAAGGTTCAAAGCCACAGCCCTTCTCTGTGCAGAGAGAGGCCAAGAGCTCTCTTGTTTGGGGAAATACATCGTAATGCGCCTTTTGCTTATGCAAAGATGCAGCCAAGTTTGTGTTCTGGAATAGACAATAAGGAAGGACACAAGCTCTGCATGATAATGTAAAAGTTTGCTTTCTTTGTGGCAGAGTTCTGCCCTGGGCAACCACTGAGCCCTGGCAGGTGCCCTGAGGCTGCTGGGCAGAGGTGACTTTCTCCCCTACCAGGGTGGAGGGACAGGTCAGGACAGAGGGGCTGGTCCAGGTCGTGGGGCTCCTACTAGGCAGGCAGGGGCAGAGAGGCTGTTTGGGTTCCCAACCCCTACGTCCAACTTTCAGGAAAGTTACCACCTCTTCCCTTGAGCCAAGCTTTGGCAACTAAGAAGGAGCCCGAGCACCCTGCGGGGAGAAGCCAGGTCTGGAGGAGTCTGTCGTGGGGCCTCAGGAGGTAGGCACATAGCCCGTTTTGCTCTGTGGCTTCTCCAGGAACCCTTGACATAACTGGGAAGAAGGCTGGTCTCTCTGAGCCCCCCAGGAGAAGGCTTGGACTGCCACGGTGGAGGTGGAGGTGAAGAAAGTGCTGTAGAACCTGGGGCAGAAAGTCTGCGGGCTTCCAGTGAGTATTTTCATTCGTGTGCATCTCATGACACATAAACGGGACTGCAAAAGCCCAGTCTCATTGTGAGAATAAACATTCCCTTTGCAGATCTTCTTTACCACTCGTTTCTCAGCAAATGCTTCGTAGGCAAAGCAAGAACAAACACAACTCTGGCCTCTGCTCAAAATATCAAACTGTCATGAAATGCAAATGGGCAGGACAGGAATTACTAAGGTCGTACGTACTGTGCACAAAAATGGGAGGCAGGTGGAGCCCCTTCTTCAGCCCCCAGGGCCCCCACTGTGCCTCTCACGAAGGTGAAACCGTTCAGTCCCCAATCCTGCATGAGGCCACACTCTCCTGGGCCTGGGGACAACTCTGCAGGTCCCCAGGGTGGGGACAGGCTCCTCCACCCCCAGGCAAGTAGGTGCCTTGAATCTAGGTGGAGGCTCAACAAACGTTTACTGTGCAAATGAAGGAACAAAGATGCCTTAAACAGCTGCCCATGTTGGCGCTGATTCCTTCCAAGAAGCTGCCCATACCTCGTCACTTCATCAGGTTGCATGGGTTCCAGGGTGGGCTCGGCCACCATCTTACCCTGTGACTTGGGTTTGCTACTTTTCCTGTTTGAGCCACAGCTTCCTTATCTGTGAAATGGAGGCAACACTAGTTCTAGCCTCTCAGGCTGTATGGAGGACCGACCTCAACACTATATTTAGAGCATCCAGCAAAATCCCAGGCACACAGCACAGACTCAGTAGAGCTGTCATCAAATGACAGAAGGTCAAATACCCTGAGTCCTTTCTCTGGGCCCACCCTGGGCTCTCCTCAGGGCCACCGGGAAAGGCCTGCCTGGACTGCAGTGCACAGCCAGGCTGTTTTCCAGAGCCCATGCTGGGACTCACCAGGTATCCGTGTGTGACCCAGACCTGGGGTTCTCCCTGCCAGCTCCACCACAGGGTAACCAACAGCCACACCACCACTTGGGGCCCAACCTTCCCACTCATCACGCGAGAGCTCATCAGAAAGGGATAATGCCACAGAACAGGGAAGGACGGACCCTGCTGAGGCCGCAGGACACAGAATAACTCATCTGAGGCCAAAGGCTAGAGCCCACCGTCCCCCCAAGGCCAGTTTGGAGGGCACAGACAGGAAGGAGAAGAGAGAAGGCAGGGATCTTGATTCTTGTTGGCAGCGGCCCTGGCCCTGGGGAGCACTGGGATGTCACCCATGAGCTCCTCAGCCCTCCCTGACCAGAGCCCTGAGGGCCTGGCTTGGGGTCTCCTCCAGAGGAAGCACTTCAGGGAGGCCCCTGGTGGCGACACCTCATGGCATCCTCCCCGGCCCCCCACCCCATCCCTGTCTCAGAGCCTGTGAGCACGACCCCACCCCTGTGATGTGAGCAACTGGGCACCAGCATGTCATTAGAAAAAACAATGATTTTTCGTCCCTCCTATAATTCATATTCTTCTGCTTCCCTATCACCATGTGACCCAAGGAAAGAAAGAGGGAAAATGCCACCATGGAGAGGGGAGCCATGGCACCTGGGAGGTCCCTGGGGAGGGGAACAGGGGAGAAGCAACTGCCCTGGTTTATGTAGGTTAGGGGAGGAGGCTGAGGAGAGGCAGGAAGTCAGATCCAGGGTTATGGCCCCCCACCCCTGCTGCTGCCCCTCACACACCTTTAGGGTCAAACACAGATCCTGAGAGCTACAGGTCCTGCTCCCCACTTGGACCCTAAGATGAGACCACATTGCAAGAGCAGAGTCCCCTCCCAAGGTGGCTCTAGCAGGAGGTGAGAAACGGGAGGGTCTCCTGGGAGTAAACTGGCCTGGAACACCCCCAGCCCCAGCCCCTGAGAGGTGTGTGTGGGCTCCAGAAGCTCCTGCTTACGCTGGTCAGGGTGGGAGAGGCTTCAGACTGGATGGGTCATCACGGCACCAGACCTGGACCAAGTGGGGTTCAGCATACCGGAGCAGTCCAGGTAAAGAGTCTGGGGCCAGACCTGACAGCAAAAATGACGAGGTCTCAGGCCAGCCTCTCCCTACTGCCACTAGGGCCCCAGGGTCCCCCACGTGATGAGGAAGAAGGGAGGGATCCTGCCTACCAGGCACTGACACAGAAGAGACTAAGGAAACCCTGACCGTTCACACTGTCACCTGTGCCTTTGGCAAAGGCAAGGGGCTCACCAGGAAAGGTGAGCCTCCCAGAAAACTTCGCAAGCTTCAGAGCAACCCTCCTTGCAGCATCACAGCTCACTGCCAGAGTTGCCTGCTGCGAATATATCCTTCCTCCAGAGTGAAATCCCTCGGCACTATTCCTAACACCCAGAATGTAAGGAGTCACCTCGGAACACAGTGGGAAACACTCCTGTCCTGCGTGCAGCACATGGCCCCTCGCACCACGAGATTCTGTTTGAGCAGCTGCACTGTCTTTGCCAGCCTCTGTCCCCGGGCAGGGTGTGAACCACCTGGGCCCAGGCTGGGAACAGGCGCCCGGAAACGTGGAAGAAGAGAACAAATAGGCAGCTGAGAAGGTGGATGAACATACCCTGCTACACAGGGAGCCCAGAACCAAAGGCAGAAGGGCTGAGTTCTTGGACACGCAAGTACCTGCCCCAGGTCACTTCAGGGTCGGAAGGGCCATGGGAGCCCACAAGGCCCGTCTCATTGCTAGGCTAAGGTGGGGAGGGGCATGAGGACTGCCCCACCCCCGCAGCTGGCTGCCTCCCACTCACTCTGCGTGTACAGTGGACATCCCCCCAGAGCTTGCTGGGCTCACATGGATGCTGCTCGAGGATCCCCCAGGCCGTTCCCTCTGCTGCACCATCACGGCCTCATATCCCTTCATTTGTTTGTTAGTCTGCTAACTGCCACCTCCCTCCGCTGGACCTGTCTGTGCCCACTGAGAGCTGGGGGCTCTTCTGCATCCTTAGCTGTTGCATCCTCAATGCCTAGAACCCAGCTGGCTCCCAAAGCTTCAGGATCAATTCAAGCTCCCCCGTTCTGGCCAGCTCTACCCTCCGAGGCCTCCCTGCCCTGCACCCCCATGTCTGTCCCACTCCAGGCCTCCCATTCCCAGGACACGCTGAAGGTCTACACAGAATTGCACCCTCCCCACCTTGTCCACTTCGGAAGTGCCAACTTGTGGTCAATCAGCTCAAGGCTCACCTTGGCTCTGACCTCCCCAGCCAGGCCCTTGTCCTTCTGGCTGCGCTAAGGCAAGCCAGTGTGTCCCCAAGAGAGACAAGCTTCTCGAGGACAAGAGCTGGGCTGGTTTGGCAGATGTCGTGGATGAAGGAACAACGGCTGCACCTCGTTGGTCAGCTCTGACCTTCCCAGACCTGTGCCAGGTGCCTCCTCACAGCACTACCTCTCACCTCCTGCACCCTGCAAGTGAGCATTACTACCCCTGTTTACCTACTGGGGAACAGAGGCTCAGAGAAACTGGGAGATTCACCCATGTGAGCATGCGTGGGAACCAGGGCAAAGGGCTCTGGGGAGCAATTTGGCAAATCTTCTGAAATTAAAACTGTACATTCCTACGACCTAGTGATTCAAACTTCCAGCATCTATGGTGGAGACAAACAGCCTTGAGCATCAAGGAAGAAGGGACAAGAACACTTATGCTACTGGTACTTCTTTTCCACGGACAGATAAAGCCTATTTTTTAAAAAAATATTTATTTATTTATTATTTTGGCTGCACTGGGTCTGAGTTGTGGCATGCGGGATCTTTTAGTTGCAGCATGTGGGCTCTTAGTTGTAGCATGCACGTGGGATCTAGTTCCCTGACTGGGGACTGAACCCGGACCCCCTGCATTGGGAGCATGGAGTCTTACACACTGGACCACCAGGGAAGTCCCAGATAGAGCCTATTTTTTATGGGAGTCGGTGGGACCACAGTCACCCTATGAGAATTCATTTACTCATTGATTTGTTCATTCACAAGACATTTCCTCAACACCTACTCTGTGCCTGGCTCGTCGCCAGGTGCTGAACATGCAAAACCAGGTAAGTAGACCCTCTGAATCTGACATTAACTTTCTGGCATCTTTGTGTGAACCCCTAACCCCCCTGAGACATGCCAACAAAGGGCCCCCTGGGCAGTGGAGGAGAACTCAAGGGTCACTCAGCTACAACTCCTGCAGCACAGGGGGCAGCCAAGGAGGAACCTGGATGGGAGGGACAGCCAGATGGGAAGTGGTGCTCTCTGCTCTTCTGGCTCGGCTGTCACCTTGCTGGAGCTTGCGGGAGACAAGCTCTGCAGCTGCCCAGAGCTGTCACCAAGGAGTGACGCTACCCGGCCCTCCTCGTTCGGGGGGGACTCTCACTCCTGCTTTGACAACTGCCAGCTCCCCAGGGAGGCCAAGGACAGGCTGCTCTGAGGCTTCCCTCATCAGCTGTCAGGGGGCCTCCCAGAGTGGGAAGGGAGGTGTGGGGGAGTCCAGGAGGCAGGAGAGTGCTGCACACTTCAGGGAAGAAGAGGCAGAGGTAAGGACAGGCCTCGGCTCCCCCCAGCAGAACGTTCTCCGCTTGCATCATCATCCCTGGGAGGAGGGGGCATCTACTGTCCACCCCCGTCCCCACTGGAATGTGACTTCGTGCAGGCAGGGCCTCAGGCCTTCTAACATGACATTTTCAGCACCTAGAACTGTTGTCTGGCACATAGCAGATGTTCTAGAGACATGCACTAAGTGAATGAGTGGGTGGGTAGGTGAGCAAACCCTAGAGAGAACAGGAAGACACAACAGATGAAGGAGCCAAGGGGAAGAGCCAGGAGAGTCATAGATGGAAAAGACAGTCGGGGCTGTGGGCAGCGGGGAGAGGACTCGCACCCAGGCCACACAGGTATGGGAATCTCATCTTCCACACCCTACCTGTGCCACCCAGCCTCTCTGAGCCTCAGTGACCTTACCCAGGAAAGGGAACCTCACAGGGCCACCAGGGCAACGTAGAGCCATTGTATAAGTGCCTCCTTGCCTGGGGCCAGCATGTGTGAAAACTCAGCCTCTTAGGCCATAGGGAGAGGCATTTCCAATAGTAAAACGCATGAACCCCAAACTCCCTAAGAGAGATGTTTCTGTCTCTTTAGACCCCAAAGCAAACTCATGACTCCCCTGACAGTATGTTGGTGGATCCCAAGCCCCTTAGCCTGGCACAGAAGGCTTTGCCAACCTCATTCCTGCCTCTCCCCAAGCACCCTACACTCCAGTCGGGCCCAACCTTGCACTGTGATGTGGAGATGCCGCTGAGCCTTTACACCATGCTCCCCTCCTGGTCAACTCTGCCTCTGCACTAGGGGCAGCGCAAGGGGCCCTCATCTGGGGCACCCTTCCCTGTGACCCTGTGGTACTTGCATGATCAGCAGGCATATTAACCAGGATGAAATTACGTATTCCTTGCCCTGCTCCCCACCCCTCCCGTGTTCCAATCTCTCTGAGCACAGGAACACGACTGCCTGCTTCTGCACCCCAGTGCCCAGAGTGGGGCCCATTTAGACCAGGGTTCTGAGAGCGCCCAAGGAGCGAATACATGACCGGGGACAGCTCATACTTGAGGCATGCTCTCCATGTGCCCAGAGTGCCACTAAGCACTTTTCTGGTGTTTAACTCAAGCCATGCTCACAACAGCCCTAGGAGGTGGCACTAATTATCCCCCATCACGGCATACAGCAGGGCAGGGCAGGCAGTCGCTTCCTTTCTTCTAGGCCTGAAGGAAAAATCCACCCGCTGACCGGCCAGTCATGTTCTGATTCACTAGTGCAGTGTGAGGTCTTAATTTCAATTTGTTGCCAACGTTGAAAAGTAATTAGATATCCTGTAAAAGCTGGATTTCCAGCTTCTCGGCGGGGTGGGGTGGGGAGCTCACAAGAGTGTGCCTGTTTATTCCTAAATGACCACAAGTGAATGGAACCCAGGAGGGGATCTCCAGAGGTGTAGCCTCTCCTGTTGCCCCAGTCCCCACCACTCCCTATTGTCCACAGCCTGGACACCCTGATTAGGCCTCCTGCCTGGCTCCTGTCAGCATCTGAGAGCGCTGCCCTCTTCTAAGTACTGTATCAGCCTCACACACTGCTGGCCCTGATAGTCATACTTCCTGGTGGCACACAGGGCCATGCTCTCAGGCCAGCGGGACAAGCATGAGGAAGAGGAACAGTGCCAGGAACGTCCGGCTGTGGCCACAGCACCAGCAGACCCTGGGGCCTGGGGAGCTGCCGTATGACAGTGGGAACTTCTTCTCCGCATCCTCACATCCTTTGCTACGGCCAGGCCCAAACCCAAATGTGTCTCTCTTGCCCCAGGAGCGCTGCTTGCTTCCCTTCAGCTTAAGGGAACCAAGTTTTAGTGTCCAGTTTCAGAGATGTTTTTCTCTTCCCCAGGAACCAGAGCCAGAGACACGTGAATGGGACTTGGGTCTGCGCTTTCCCCCTGGCGGGTTTGCAGCTCTGTGGCCAGTTCACAAGATCACCCCCGAGAGAGCAGAAAACATTCCTGTCCTGTCACTGCCTTCCCCACCATCACCACGTGTCCCCAGCATTCTTGGAAGTTGATGAGAACTGGAGCCCATGTGCCTCTGATTGTTTGCAAATCCTGGCAAGGCTTTGGTGAGCCCAGGCCAATTTCTGGATTAAATTAGAAAAGAAAAGAGGGAAAATATCTGAATCCTGGCACAGACAGAAATCATTCAACAAAAAATGTTTAAGAACATACTGTACAGAGGACTGATCCCACACTAGGAAGGGTCAAAGGGTATGGCCTATGCTCTGAAAGCTCAGAAGCCCCTTTGGATCCCATGTTCTCCATGAGCCTAAGGAGTGTGTCTGCCCCTGACAGAAGAGATGCTTGGGGTGGGGGTGGGGGCAGAAATTCTTCCAGAACCTGAGCAATTAGCCCAGGTGGGAGGGGCAGATCTGCTGACCCAGAAATCTTGCTCCTCCTACTATGTTGTTTTAAAATGCTCACTCAGTTGCTTTAAAAAGAATCCCCAAAGTGACCTCACAGACCCATTCAGCTGGCAAAGCTGGGGTGGGGGTGGGCTGGGGTCTGAGCAGGCAGAGGGTGGAGCTCAGCTCATGTGTGAGGTTCCTGCAATGGCCAGCAAGAAAGGGTTGCTCTAGCTGCCGGGGCTCAGAGGCCTGAAGAGGGAGAGAGGGAGCTTGTCTCCGGGGGGTACCTCTTGTCAGTGAGTGTGCCAGTCTTTATGGATCAGACTGTGCGGGAGGTTTAAAGATGAAGAAACCAAGTTTAGGGCAAGACGGGAACTTTGCCAGGTAGGTAAAAGCCAGGATTTGGATGCAACTGCTTCTGACTCCAAAGCTGGTCCTCATTCTACGCCCAGTGCTTCCCTAACACGTATGCCCGTGTGCACTGACAACAGTGGGAGGCAAATGCAACTATAAAGCGCTGGGGCCACAGCTCAAGGTGAGCCCTAAGCAAGTAGAAGATTTCTTTACACCCTGAGAGAGAATACTTCTTGAGACCCAGATAGTGGTTTTGTGGGCCATATGGTCTCTGTCCCAACTACTCAGCTCCACCATTGTAGTACAAAAGCAGCCATAGACAATTCATAAATGAATGTCATGGCCACGTCCCAATAAAACTTTATTTTCAAAAACAGATGATGGGCCGGATTTGGGCTATAGTTTTGGCAACCCTGCTTTGGATGCTCCAGTTTATCTTGAAAAATTCAGGCGAATTTTGCTTTAACTCAGTAATATGTCCCAGTTTACTTTCATATAAAATTGATGTTTTAAAATGCTTGCCATTCGGAAAAAGTGGCACTTTAGGGGGAGACACCTCACATCTGTACCGTGGCCTCGGCAGCCTCTGGCAGGCCTGCTGAGAGGACGTGCTCCCACGAGCAAAGAGCCGTCTTCTGGGGCAGGTCATCACCCAACACACTGGCCTGTCTCACATCTAGAAGGAGTGCAAGCGGACCAGCAGCTCAGTCAGGCAGCAGTGCTAGGTCTCTATGGATCCTGAGAGCCCGAGCAACCACCAAGGCCTCTGGTTGCTCAGGGAAGTGTAGGATTGAAATTAATGCTTTAGTTAAATGCTATAAGCCATATAGGAAGCACTAGTCTTGTGCCTAAGTTTTATATTTCTTGAAGTCTTGGCATGAATAGGTTTTACTTTTTAAAGTGCATTTGTAAACATATTACTTTAATAATGGCTCTCGAGTCTTCCCCGAAGGCATTCCTCCCTGGCCTCCCATTCACCTGAGCCCAGAGAAGACCCACTGTCCACGCCTGACAAGGTAATTGGAGGTGCCGCGAACATGAGGGCTGCGTCACTGCATGGCTCCTTGGGGTGCCAGGCTTGCACTGCCACAGCACTGAGTTTGAAAGCACAGACTAGCTCAAGGGCTGGTACCAGAGTCAGCAGCAGGCACATTCAGGAGTGTTGACTGCCTCCCAGCCTGGGAGCTCCAGGCTAGGCAGGAAGCCCGTTTCCAAGGAAGAGGGGTCAACAGGACCGCAGTTCCCAGTGCAGAGGGCGGCCCGGGCAGGGGGTAGTTCCTTGTCCTCAGGGCTGAGCCTGGTGAAGGTCAGAAGATGAGCCACAGTTGAAGACTCGGGAGGAGCAGGAACGGGATGGCGGCAGGGGGAGGCCAGCGCTGGAGAGGCACACCTAAGTAGGGGACCAAGGCGGGACCCAGCAGCAGTGTGGGGCATGGGCCCTGGAGGAGCCAGCATGGCTGGAGGGGCCGCACATCTGCCAGTGCTCCCCGCTCCATCCTCACAGCCTACTGGTGGTGGGATCGAGACCCCTCCTCCCTCAAACATGTGGATGAGGCTCTCCGGCAGCCTTCCCCAAGGGGTCCCAGCTTCTCTGGCCTGGTTAAAGGACCCTGGGCCCAGGACACAGGGCCTCATCCTGGGTTTGCCAGCAATCTCAAGGCTATGGTGTACGAGAGGTAAAAATCAGTGCAGAGGACCCCAAGGGATGAGGCCTCAGCCCACAGCCTGGCCTCAGTGCTCAGAAGGCACCAGCTTTCTTCATCTGGGCAGAGAGCTGAGAGCGGTGGTAGGTTTGAGCTGAGCCTCCAGATGAGTAGAGGATGGGGATGGGGCCATAAGAACGGGGCCTGAGGCAGGAAGCACAGGCTCAGGTTCCTGGGTTCAGGGGCGAGTGACCAGGGCCCACGCCCAAGAGGGCTCTGCACTTGGGCTTAACGCTCTGTGGTTACCATCTTGAAATTCATTATTTTATCTTTGAATTTGTGTTTTGTGAGTGAAATCCGCTGGGACAGGGAAGCCTTGGCTCACACGTGGTCCCACTTCCACAGGACAGGCTCTTGTCTTCCTACTCCCCACTACAGGGGCCTGCATGCAGGTGCAGGGATGGTCAGGTGGACACATGTGCCCTGAGGTATCTTGGGGCAGGGCATGACCTGGGTTGGGGCTGGGAGATGCCCTGTGTTCTTTCAGTGGCAGCTGTCGGGAGACAGGACAGGCAGCTGTCAGGCCCCGGGGGCACGCCCTGCATCACTGGCCAGGACCGGGGGCCCTCAGGGAGTGCTCCCTCATGGCTCCCTTCCTGGGGGGGCCTGTCTTCCTCCTCCCAACCTTCTTAAGTCTGGTTGGTGCTTTGTCTGAACTTCTGGTAAGCCTGCAGCACCCTTCGGGCACAAGCCATAAAGTACAAATCTGTTTAATTTTGGTGATTCCCCATGCTGGTTAAATGTTCTAATATCTGCATTTAAAACAGGCCTTGTACAATATAAAGATGAATGGTAAAATGCATGATTATAATTAAAAATCCTAATTTTTCTTCGCTTAGAGTGATAATAAATAGAAAATTTTAAAATCTTGACAAGTTGAAAGACTGTATACGAAAGGAAAAGGCTTTGTATAGATACGTCTTATGACACTTTTTCCTGCTCTTTGAATAAGAGAACCACATTTTCAGTTTGCACTTGGCCCCGGGAGTTTTGTACCCAGGAGACATTCTGGGTGTGGGGTTGCCGCAGCTGAATGCACAGCAAGAATCGTCAGGTGGTCAGTGAGGACTGGGGTTTGGGAAATGATGCTGCTGACAACAGGCCATGGGAGTCACTGTTGGGGGCAAACAGAAAGAAACTCCAAGAAGATTAACTTCTGGAGAGGGCATGAAATGCCAAAGACAGCCCCCAAGGGAAAAACCAGGGAGGAAAAGATCTCAGGACATGACTACACACAAAAATGTAAGCCATCAACCAACCAACCCCAAACAAAATACAACAAAAGGCAAACAACAAAACTGGGGAAAACATTTCCCACACAAACATCCGACAAAAAATTAACCTATTTTAATATAACAGTTCTTCAGATTAACACAAAAGAAGCTAAAGTCCCAGTGGAATAAAAAACATGAATAGGCCAATCATAAAAATATAAGATGATCACTGTTTTAAAATATATATATATATATATTTAAATGGGACCTCCTTACCATCAAATACCTACAACTTACAACAAAAGTATATCCCTGTTGTAGCTATCAAACTGCCAAAGCTAAAAAGGATTTGGTGGTGTGAAGAGGTGAGGAGATGGGCATTTACTCAATGGAACATGAATAGGTGAAAATGAACAGAAAGCTTTCTGACACAGAAAACTTTAAACTGCACATAACTGTGGACCAAGAATTGTACTTTTAGGAACTTAGTTTAAGGAAATAGTAAAGATGAGTAATAGTTTCAGCTATAATGATATTCATTACTATTAGTGGCCAAACTAACATCTAAAAGGGAAATAAATTTTGTTACATGAGTAATATAAATAATCAATTACCTAAAAAGTATGCTACAGTCACGTGGTGCAATGTTATGCCATCATTAAAATGAAGTACTAGGCAATAATTGATAGGAGAAAACATTCACAAACCTATATGAATATATTCTAATTTTCCATCATAAATAGTATATGGTACATGTTAAATATAGCATATTTTAATAAACAAAGAATGTTACTTTTCTAGACTTGAGGAAGAAAAGAAGGAAACTGGACCTCGAAAGAGGTGCTTGAATGGGTTTGTGGGAGGGTTCTGAACACCACGAGACCCCTTCTACATCCAGGTGGCTCTCTCGAAATGCTCAGCAAATATTTCCAACCCTTCTGACCCTCGAGAGTCTGAGGTGGAAAGAGGGATGGATTAATTCCCATTTTCCTATGAAAAAATGGGCATTAAATGTCTTGCCCATTAATGTTGGAAGGAAGTAGCACCTCTAGCAATTTCCTACTGCCCTTAGAGTCACATCCAAGTTCCTCTATTGACTGGCCTTCCTTGCCTCCAACTTCCCCTCTTACTTGGGCCCCTTGTTCCCCACATTGGCCCTATTTCACGGCTGACATAGAGTTGATGCCCAGTAAATATTTGCTGATTGTACTGTATGGACAGGAGCTGTGTGTATTAGAATAGGATGGGCTGTGTTGCAGTTAGCAGAGAATCTACCACATTTCAGTGGCTTAATACAGTAAAGGCTGGTGTGTGTTTCCTTGCACACATCACAGGCTTATGCAGGTTGGGCAGCCCTGCCCCATTTTGCGGCTGCAGCTACTGGGACACGTGACTTCCAAGGTCACTGTGGTAGGACAGAGAGAGAGGAAGTGGACACATTGGCTCTCAACTGCCTTGGCCAAGAGGCGACCTATGTCATTTCCTTCCACACAGGCCGTTAGCTAAAACTAGCCACACAGCCCCAAAAATGAGGTGCAAGGGAGGCTGGGAAATGGAAGGGAGGGGAGCATGTGGATATCTGATGAACCTGAAATGTCGGTGTCACACCAGGACCCACATCCCAGCCCAGGGTCTGCCACAAAGAGACCCCAAAGGGAGTCCTGCAAGCAGAATAACTGAACGATGAGGGAGACCAAGCTGGCTTAGAGCTGCCAGGGCTGAGCCACGCCGACACCTGGCCCGACACCTTGGCCTCTGCTGCTCCTTGGAGCCCACATTCCCCAGGTCTTTTGCCATCGGGACCCCCCACCTGACCCTCCTCCCAGGGCTTCTGTGACCTCCCTCAGGGGACAGACTGTCCGCCCAGGGCTGGCCCCCAGCCTTGGGAGCTGGGAATACTTCCATCCTGGTCCTGGCTGTCCTCACTGCTGACCAAATGCCTCACTTGGAGCACAGTCTGGGTCAGCTGCTGCCACATCTGTCCTGCACGTTGTTGCTTTGGCTCCAAATGCTGGGAAGCCCCAAGACCAGCTGTGCGCTTACAAGAAGAGGGAGCCCTACCCTGGCCAGGCCTTGTAGGGTCACATGGGGCTCTGGCTGCAGCTTCAGGTGGGCCAGCACCTACCGGGTCTAAAGGCCCCCACACCCAGGGCCACCCACACTGCCATTTAGCGCCATGTGCTGGTCAAGTTCAGAGGAAGGGCACAGCAGGCAGAAAGTAGAATCGTGCTTCCCAAGGGCTGGGGAGAGGGAGCAATGGGAGTTATTGTTTAACGGTACAGAGTGTCAGTTTTGTAAGATGAAGAGAGTTCTGGAGATGGGTAGTGGTGATGGGTGCATAATAATGTGAGTATACTTAATGTCACTGAACTGCTCCCTTATAAACAGTGAAGATGGTAAATTTTATATATATTTTCATAATTAAAATTTGTTTTAAATTCTATTGGAACGTAATTAAATTAAAATTTCAGTTCTTCAATTACACACCACATTTAAAGCGCTCAAGGGTCAGGGTGGCTAGTGGCTGTTGTATTGGACATGCAGAATTAGAGCATTTCTAGCAATGCAGAAAGTTCTATCGGACAGCACTGCTAAAGAAGCTTATCTTTTCTCAAATATTCCTGCCTCCTCAATCCCCCTCCTCCCCAAGACCACCAAAGGGCTCATGTACCTTAGATCATCCCCAGGGACTCTTCCCAGGGCATGCATGTACCCTGGATGAAGACACTGAGCCTTAGAGGGTATTGTCAAGGCAACACAGGATCCAAGCAGGGGCCCTCACCTCCCTCAACCACACTGCACTCTTACTGTGGGAGCTCAGGTTGGAGGTACAGACACCCCCCACTGCCGTGTCTCCCTGAGTCCAGAAGTGTCCACCAGGCCTTCTGTCTCTGCAGGACCAGCCGCTGTGCCTGGAACAAGCACCACTTGCATGACGCAGCAGCGGAAAAAAGACACAGCCCAAGTACTCTTTCTCAGCTCCTCCGATTCATCTCCTAAAATCCCTTTCTGTTATGATCAAATTTGTTTCAATTTAAGAATTTTTATATTTCTCATGCTTTTCAAGAAACTAACCAAACCACACCCTTATCCAAAATTGAGGTACAGTTGGATCACGGGGGTGTAAACGAATACATTGAAGTTAACTGGCAAAACCAAGACAAAGTTCTAGACTTCCTCCTACCAGCTCATGGGCATAAGGTGTGTGCGACAGAGGGAACCTCCACACCAGGCAAAAGGCGGATTTGATCCACCAGCCTCAGGAAGACACTCAGAGTCTTTGCTGTACTTGTCAAGAATAATTCTAAACCTGCTGTCGCTAAACTAAATATTGTCATCGTCATGATAGCAAAACCACATTTATTTAGAGACTGTAAAGCACGTTCACCTTCATCATCTCATTCAATCCTCACCGACAACTCAAGGTGAAAATTATTGCCCATTTTAAAGATGAGAAAACCAAGGCTTAGAAGACTGAAGCCCATTCTCAGTGACATACCTGGTAGTGGTGGGGTCAGGGGTAACCCAGGTGCAAAATAATAAGAAATATGTATCTGGTCTCTGCCCCTCATTCCTGGCACAGACCTCCTAAAACACTTGTAATTTCCTTAATGATAGGGGTGAGAGGAGCATCTCTTGTTATTCATAATGTGCCCCTTTCAACCTTACCTGAGTTTATGTTAATGAAGCGATTCTTGGTGGGCCCCTAGATAGTTCAGGATGGGGGCTGGTAGCCAGAGGAACCAACTGTATGATTAGAGAGTTGGAACTTTCAGCCCCACCCCCAGCTTTCAGGGAGGAGAGAAAAGCTGGAGATTGAGTTCAATCACCCATGGCCAGTGATTTCACCAATCATGCCTGCAAAATAAAACCTCCATAAAAACCCTAAACAATGAAGTCTGGAGAGCTTCCAGGTTGGGGAACACATCGAGTTGCTGGGACGGTGGTGCATCCAGAGAGGCCATGGAAGCTCCACGCACCTTCCCCATGCCTTGCCCTGTGCATTCTTCCATTTAGCTGTTCCTCAGTTGTGTGCTTTATAATAAACCGATGGTAGTAAGTAAAGTGGTTTCCTGAGTTCTGTGAACCGTTCTAGCAAATTATTGAACTTGAGGAGCTGGTTGGTAAGAAGCACAGCTGACAACCTGGGAGTTGAGCTCGGCATTTGAAGGGGGGCCCATCTTATGAGACTGAGCTCTTACTCTGTGGGATGTATGCTAATTCCGGTGTGAAGAAACAAGTAGTTTACCAGGATTCAGGACTCTCGAATGCCACAACCAGTCCTTTTGTCCGCTGGGTTGGAGGGCAGTATAATACTTGGGGAAAGACGTATATTTTGCAGGCAGACAAGATTTTATATCTACCAATTTTATAGTTCGTGTGAAGTTTTCCAAAGATAATGCGTGATAAGTGACTAGCACAAGCCTGGCACACAGATTCACATATTAAGAGCTCAATATTTGTAGCCATCATGGTATTATTATTACTATTATTATATTAAAGCTACTTTTCAAAAATAAGTGAGATTAAGTGTGACACCACTCTCCAAAATAAAATAACATCTGCAAACAGACTTCGGCCCTGCTTTGCAGATGAGATGGCTGCATTCCAGAGGGTCAGTGACTTACCTAAGGCAGGTGGAGAGGAAGACAGGCCGGCAGGCAGGGGTTTACTCCTGGTCCAGTGACCAGCTCATTCATATCCTCTTTCTTGCCCCTGACCTATCTCTTCACTAGGGCTCTGGGAGGTCTTGCCCAAGGATCAGCTGAATTCCCAGGGGCTCACCATGGCCCAGGAAGCAGAGCTGAGAACCAGGCCAGGAGTAAATGTCCTACCCCCTCACTGCTCGCCACCAGCTGGACCTCTGGAGGACCCAGTTCACTGACAGGCTGGGGAGCAGCCCTGCCTGCTGTAGAGCCCCCTATCCCCTGGGCTTCCCTGCCCACAAACAGCCCCCTACAAGCCCAGGCTTCCTTCCACAAATCCACTCCTCCCACAATGCTGGGCCCACAGCGTGTCCTGGTTGCAGGCCCACTGCATCTCCCTCCAACCCCTAATATTCTCCCAGCAGGGCTCAAATGAGGCATCAGGCAGTGAGGGGCAGGATCTCCACACCACCCCGGGCAGAGGCAGGAACTGCATTTTCTACAAGGTCAGCATCCTATACCTCCTGGGGTGGAAGGGGCTGGAATGAGGGGAGGGGTAACAGCTTAATCTCTCAGGATTGGGTAGACAGGGCAGGTGTCCCGTGGTGCCACAGGAGGCTTAGGTGGCACCCAGTCACCCAGTTAAGGAGCCCAACCTCACAGGGAGAAACGGATGCTCTCTTCCATCTTCACTTCCTCTAACTACCTCAAGGAGAAACCTCGGATGGGTGTCGGTCTGTCTGTCCTCCTCTCTAACACACACTAATCTCCCATTTGAACATCGCGGGCTGTGGTGCAGATCCGGCAGAAGGCAGGACTGTCTAGCTGGATTTGAATAACATCGCTTTACATTTTACTTCTAGGTTACCTTTACAATAAAGCGAGGTTGCCTTTGTAAATAATTTTAAGTTTTAAAAAAAGTCAGTTGATTTACAGGAAAATACACAGCCTATACCATGTGGGTATGATGAAAAATTAAGAAAACTGGTACACAAATGACGAGTTTCTGGAAAGCTGCCTTAGCATGTAAACAGCCTTGCCAAGTCAGAACCACCCCCCTCCACCCGCCCTTTGCAGAGGAGAAAACTGAGGTTCAACAAAATCGATGGGAGGGTCACCTTTTCTCACCTGTAGACCCAGACAGCCTCCCTGTGACCATGTCACTCATCCCCAGCTCCACCAGGAAACCGTGGCAAGCACAGCTGCCCTGGCCCACCTGCACCCCTAGCCTCCCAGCCCCACCCCCAGTGCCCTGCCCCTGCCACCCCACCCCCACTCACAATGTTCATGAGGGTGAGCAGGTACTTCTGCACATGCTCCTTCCCGTGGAACTGGACCACAGAGTCATCCACCCCCAGCAGGACCTCGATGTTGTAGTCGTCGTCGGCAGCATGTCTGCGCACCCTCTGCCTGGAGCTGTTGACTCGCTCCTCCAGGATGCCCAGGGCACGGCTGAAGCTGTCCAGGCTACCCGGGAAGATCCCTGGAAGGAGAGAGGACAAAGCCTGTAGCAGCAGCCCAGGCTCACCAGGGACACCGCAGCAGGACAAACCCCCACTCAGATGCAACTCGGCACCTGCCAGGTGCCAGCTTGGCCATCAGCTTGTCATCATCACAGCACCCTAACCGAGGGCATTTCTGTCCCCATTTCAAAGGAGAGCAAACTGAGGTTCAGAGAGGGCAGCAGTGATGTACCAAGTCAGCTCAGACCCAGCAGCATGCAAATCCACAGCTCGGCCATCACAGAGGCCAGGTTTGGCACCCAGCAGTGAACAGAGAGGGTGGGAAGCTGAATGGGCAGGGTGGACTCTTTTCACCCATTCACACACTCGCACACTCCCCAAGGGCCACCCAGTGCCAAAGAGCTGGTCTCCCAGGCTGGTCTCCCCATTTATAACCGGGGAAACTGAGGCCCAGCCCAGGTGGTATGTGTTTCACAGTGTCTTTTCAGACAGCTCCTCTTCTGGAACTTTCTGCTCAGTCCCTGGTTGGAGCTGGGTCCCTCATCTCTGTGCCAGGCCCGCCCACTCAACTCCTGGGTTGGGGCCAGGCCATGGGTGACCCCGACCCCAGAACTGTGCCTGTCCCTGATGCCAAGTGCCAAAGAGATGAAAGGTTGCCTGACTGAATCATGCAGGAATCAGGATGAGCCCCTCTTATGACAACTCCCCCACAGTCTGCCTGGCACAGGCTCACTCCGTCCCCCACAGGCTAAACACCTGGCTCAGAGCGGGGCAGACCATCTGGGGCATGGGGCCTTAGGGGCCACAGCTGAGGGGGCCAGGGGCTGGATTGCATCAGGCCCAGGACCCCAGGATGTCATTGCACCATCTGCAGGGCTGCAGCATCTGTCTCAATCCCCTTCTACTTTCCCACTGGGCCTGGAGCCCACCATGGACCAATCCTGGCCCCTACCTCTCAGGATTGCAGCTGAGCTGGCCAGGCCGACCTTCAGCATTGCCGGCAGCCACAGACCACACTGTCCAATTAGTCCCAGTGCCAAAGCCTCTGGAAGCCCCTCACAACCCTGCGCTGGTCTATGTGTCCACGCCAGGTCCTTGACCCCAGGGTCCTGCCCCTCCTTGGCACTCCTGGTAGGGGGAGGAACAGGTGTGTCTCAGAGACTCTTGCCCTGGGAAGGACCTAGGACCTCAGGTTATCATGACATCACTAAAGAGTCTTCCAGAACAATTCTTCTCACTTGTCCCCTAAGCTCTTTTCCCCGGTCTCCTCTGGAGGCACAGTGAGGCAGCCAGGCCCTCCGAGTATGTCTCCTCATCCAGTGCTGACAACAGGCCTCTCTGATGTGCGTTATTGCCTCCATTTTACAGACCAGAAGACTGAGAGAGCTCCCCAGCCAGCCAGAAGCTCTCTTCTTTACACCTGCTGTCTGTTAGGTTTCAGGCACAAACCTGCAACCTGGCTATGGAAGGAAAAATGGGAGTGAAGGAGCAGCAGAGGGGGAAGGGCTGCACAGAAAAGAGGAATGGGCTAGTGCCAGGGCTGAGCATCTGCTGGCATTCCTTACCTCCTGGGGTCCTTGTGCCCCCGCCCCAGCCCTGTAGTCCCCCATGTCCACCCCGTATGCACAGGCACACACACACTCCACACACACGCACACACATGCACACGGCAGGCACTGCCCAGGACCACTCCAGGGAGAGCGCCAGTGCAGAGCTCATCCTTCTGCTGTGCTGTCTGGAGGTAATTCAGGGCCATCCTTGCTGCTCCCAGGGGAAACATCAGCTACTTAAACCTGACAGTGGGTTTGAGGAATTGCTACTCTATTTTTACACATTTATTTCTTTGCATTTTCAACAAGCAGGGACAGCTCACCTTCAGAACCACCTTGGGAAGCAGAAAGATGGTAATTTCCATAAAAAGCTCTTCCCAGGGAAGAGGCTGGATGTTACCCCCTGCCCCTGTCAAGCCAGGGGTCACTGACAGGTGGTCCCTGAGCAAAACCAGACCATGGGGGTGCCTGTTAGGGCCATGTGGTGTTTTTTAAATACCTTATTTGGTTGACAGTATTTCAAAATTTGGAGATTTCATGTTAAAACCTAGAATAGCCAGCTTATCTGAGAAATTAAGAAATGGAGTCACTGTAGAGGGGGAGGGGAGTTTACACTGAGCTGTGGAGTGACAGCCATGCCTGGAAACAGGACACAGGGGCCCGCTGCCTGGCCTGCCGCCCTTGCTGCCCACTTAACCTCTGAAGGCATCAGAGTGTGCCCCCAACCCTAACCCAAGAAGTCACCGTGCAGTGACTCCTCTTGACATTTTCTGGGGGAGGGAATGGGGCTGCCACCAGGCCAGGGCTGGCTAGGGTACATCTTGTAGCTGCTTCTGCTGAACAAGCTCAGTTTTTTGTGTTTTTTTTTTTTTTTTTTTTTTTTTTTTGCAGTACACGGGCCTCTCACTGCTGTGGCCTCTCCCGTTGCGGAGCACAGGCTCCAGATGCGCAGGCTCAGCGGCCATGGCTCACAGGCCCAGCCGCTCCGCGGCATGTGGGATCTTTCTGGACCGGGGCACGAACCCGTGTCCCCTGCATCGGCAGGCGGACTCTCAACCACTGTGCCACCAGGGAAGCCCGCAAGCTCAGTTTTTAACTAAATTGTATGTTACAAGCCCATTAAAAACAGCAATGTTTTCTAAGAATGCATTAGAAATGTTAATTTCACCACAAGCATAATTATTGTTATCATTATTATCTTGAGCATGATAATTTTAGAGGGTGGCTTGGACATTATGTTCTAGAACACCCCCCCAAGGCCCAGCCCCTATAGAGATGTGTCCAAATCCAAAGTAAAGTGCAGATGAAGGGAGGAAGACAGGGCTGCTCGGGGCACCTTGAAGGTGACAGCCCCACCCTACAGTCGGGTCCTTGGAAGCCCAAGCCCTGCTCAGGCCTGGCAGGACGTAGGGAACAGCTCCAAGGTCAGCAGGGTCTGCCAGGCACCCAGACCTGGGGCCACATGAGTGTTGATGGGACCCAGCAGCCAGGCTGTCGTTCCACCTTGTCATTCTTGGATGTCTCCTGACTCTCCCTACAATGGGCCCGATCCTAAAGGCTAGGCCACGCAGAGATCCCAACCACACTCTGGTTCTAGCGGGCCTATCCCTCAGGCTGAGTCCTGCTTGGGTTCTCAGCTGGCTGCCTAGTGATTCTCTGAAACCAATCCCAGCCTTCAGGGCCCGTCCACCTGCACTGGGCTGCCTCCTTGCTCTAAAGGCCTCAGTTCTTCTCGGTCCCTCAGACCTCTCTGTCACCCTCCCCTCCTCCCCCTGGAGCTCTTGCATGCTTGTAACTGACCCACTAACGAGCAGCTGGCACTGCCCATCTCCTGCTGAGGTGGGAGGACAATGCTGCCCTGGCTCCTGACTCAATCGCCCTCTGTGCACAGCCTCCCCACAAGGAGAAGCCGCTGGTCCCCCCTGGGTGGCTGATCCATGGTAGATGGGAGAAGACTGGACCCCGGTAGGCCGAGGCTTCCCTGAGCGGAGGTGTCTATGGCAGGACCCTATCTTCTCAATGGGTAACCGCAGGGATTTTAGTTCCTGGCATTCCCTGTGCTGGGGAGACCTTTCTGGACTGTTCATGTCTCAGGCAAACGATGACACAACAGGAAGCTTCCAAAAGCTGTCCCTCATTTTAGAGTCTCTACAGAGGGTCAGACAGAATTCCTCAAAGAGTCAATAACAGTCTGTGGAGAGGACGGAATAGGGGAAGCAGAACTGCATCCAGGGCATCCTGAAGTACCTGCCCTCCAGGGGAATAAGTGGGTCACAGCAGCCACAGCCCCTGAATCACATGCCCCTGCCAGAACCTGCTGCCCCCTGCTGCCCCTGCATCTGGGGGCAGGGTGGGGCATGTGCACAGCCCCTCACAGTAACAAACCTCCGCTATGTCCAGCAGCCATCTGATCCTCACAGCAAACGGGAGGCTCCGCACCATCCTCATTACTGTCCCCGTTTTAGCATCAAGGAACCCCAGGAAGATTAAGTGACTCAGACAATTCACACCACAGAGAAGGGGCTGGAACCCAGCCCTAGTCATGTCATCCAAAGTTGTTAATGTGCCCCAGAGGGACCTGTGTACTTCACCAGCACCAAGGGATGGTGTGGGAAAACTGAAGCTGATAGAAACAAGCATGTTTATTCCCGAGAAGAGAAACCCCAGGGACCTGAGTCTGTAAATGCCATGGGAGCATCATGCAGCAAGTGCTGGCTCTGTAGGTTCAAGGGTGCCTGGGTGTTTGCTGTCCCTGTGCAAATCCCACGCCCAGGCCTTTGCTGCACTGGCCTCTCCTAGGATGTCCTTTCTGCTGCTGCTCCTGCCCAAACTTAACCTTCCTATTGTTAGGGGAACCACTGACCAAAACTGCCCACCCTGGCCAGGTAACCATTTGCAAAAAATTCCTTTTTTTTTTTTTTTTTTTTGCAGTACGCAGGCCTCTCACTGCTTTGGCCTCTCCCGTTGCAGAGCACAGGCTCCGGACGCGCAGGCTCAGCGGCCATGGCTCACGGGCCCAGCCGCTCCGCGGCATGTGGGATCTTTCTGGACCGGGGCACGAACCCGTGTCCCCTGCATCGGCAGGCGGACTCTCAACCACTGCGCCACCAGGGAAGCCCTGCATGAGATGTTTTATGACAGGAGGTCCTGGTAAGGAACACAAAACTAACAGGCCACCACCAACTGGAAGAATTTGGGAAAGGTCAAAAGGAGATGCCAGTCCATATGTCCTCCCAACCTCTCAGATTCCTCCTCGCTGGAATCCATCCTGGCTGAGCGATGCATGGGCCACCAGGAAGGACCCTGAGTCAGAATGATTGGCCAGAGACAACCCAGAAACTAATTCCATCACCGTAAAACCTGAGACTGCGAGCCACATGGCAGAGCAGCTCTCCTGGGTTCCCTTACCCTGCTGCTCTCCACCGGGCTGCCCCTTCCCAATAGAGTCTCTTGCTTTGTCAGCATGTATGTCTCGTCGGACAATTCATTTCCGAGTGTTAGACAAGAGCCCACTCTCGGGCCCTGGAAGGGGTCCCCCTTCCTGCAACACTATCAGGTCCAGCAGAAGCCCCCCCAAAAGGTCTAGAGGGAAGGGGACCTGCAGCCCTTGGTGCCAGGGACCCACTGCCTCCTGCAGTGGACTCAGATGTGTTGGTCCCCCTCTGCCTCCCCGCTCAGGGCCAGCTGCACAGCGACAAGGGGAGGAGGGGCACGGAGCCTTGAGACGCCACTGCTCAGTGATGGGAAAGATTGCTGTCCCCTCTTCATGGAATGATCTTCCCCTCATTCCTCACTGGGCTTCCTCCCTTTCATCCTCCAAGTGTCAGCTGAAATGTCCCCTCCTCAGGGCAACTTGCCTTATTTCATTCTAAATTAAAATAGGCTCTCCCTTCCCCCAGTGTCTTCCTTCATGGAACACACCACCATTTGCAGTTCGAATGTCATCTGTGAATTTACTTGGGCATTATCTGTCTTCTCCACTTGAGTGGAAGGCCGCTCAGAAGACAGGGGCCCAGGGTCTTGTATGCCTCAGTGCCTCACAGATAATCGCAGGGCTGTGAGGGGTAGGAGCCAGTGCAGAGATACGATGGGAGGGAGCACAGGGCCAGCAGTGGGGAGGCGGAGGGTGCCCTTGGGAGCTGGGAGCTGGACTGGAAGGAGAGGCAGGTACAGCAGGGCCAGGAAGCCCAGGCTGGGGGCGGCAGAGGGGGGTGGGCAGCAGGAGCAAAAGTCAGGTGGCTGGCAAAGGAGCAGGAGCTGGCACAAAATCCTGCTGTAAGTTACTTATACAAGGTGTAACTACAACAAAATTACCCAGGAGGAGTTCAGACAAACGGGGTGAAGAGAGAGTTACCATGTAATTGCCAACAAAAAGAAACCAGGCGTAACTACATTCATGAGATAAAATATAATCCAAGGCATTAAGGGTACAAACTGATAAACAATTCATTGAGAAGATATAAAAGATATGAACTTTTTTCACCTAACAGAGCTTCAACCTGATACAGAGAGAAATAGGCAAAGCCACAGTGCTATGTGCTTTTTAATACATCTAGTCCAGAAAGAAACAGATGAATTAGATAAAACATTCGGCAGGATTTGCATTACTGTAGAAGATTTGAATTACTAAAGCAACCTAATGTTTAAGCCCAACAACCATAAAATGTGTCCTGTTCAAGCACGTGCAGAACAAGTTCCAAATCTGACTGTATGTTAGGACAAAAAGGAACTCAAAAATCACGTCCACAGCTGCTACCATAGAGCAAAATCAGAGAAAACAAGGAGGACCCTCAAACCCTAAACACCAGAAATTAAAAGCACAGTTCTAATAAGCCTAGACTAAATAGAGAATATACACACTAACTGTTGGCTCAAGTAGAAAACCTGAATAAACCTTAGAAGAAATGGAAAAAAGCAGTCAAAGAAAAGCCCAGAATGTTTTATAGAAGAGTTTTACCAAACGTACAAGAAATAGTTAATTCTCATCTTACATAGAATCAGTATGCAAAGATCAATACCTTTCTTGTACATAACAGTGACCAGCTAGGAAAGAGAATGGGAAAAGAGGATTATTGACTATAGGAACAAACCCTACAAAATATCTAGGTATAAACAAAAATAAGGAATGTATGAAGACTACACAGAGAGTAATAAAATATAGTCAAAGCTCTCCCTCAAAACAAAAGAAGACCTCAGTAACTGGAGACACAATGACACTATCCTGGATTGCAGGTTGATTCTCCTCCAAATTAATCTATAAATTTAACACAGTCTCCCCATCAAAAAACTGTTAAAATCCAACAGAATAATTCCGAAGTTCAACTGGAAGACTACATATGAGAGAATAGCTAGAAAAAATATTAAAAAGGAATAATAACAAGGAGGTATTTACCTTTCAAAATTTCAGAAGACACTACAAAATAACATTAATTAGATCACAGTGGTACAAGTGTCATGAAAAGATGGATTTTGGAACTGAATACAATGCCTAAACACAAATCCAAGCATAGGAGGGACCTTGAGTAAAAATGGTGCATTGAACACATACATCTAATTTTGCTCCTCCCTGGAACCCCATTACAACTTTAGAAAAGGTATGATTTTTTTTTTTAATCACAAGCCTACACGGACAGGGGGAGAAGGAGAGGAAGAAAATAACAAAACTGTTGTAAGCTGGAAAGCAGGTGTCCATGTGGCGATGGACTTAGTATATCTGAGAAGCTGGCCAAGACTCTTCCAGTCTGTACTGCAGAATCCTCCAAAGGCACCAAGTACCTCTGGAAATGGGATGATGGGTGGATTGAAATAAGGACTAGCTGATGGCCAATGCCAAATCCCCTCCCCACACCCTGTGTCCCAGTAACAGCCCAATAAGTAACACTGCATTGGTCTGGAAGCTCATTCTCTCTCAAAAAGGTGGAAAAGAAGGTTTCTGGGCTGCAGGCACCAGGTGTAGTTGAGAGCACAGGTACCATGCTAAGAACAGGAAAAGGAAATGAATGCTGAGACACTAGCCCACAATCCACTCCCAGAACGTTGGTAGTCAAGCCTTTACCCCTCAGGCAGGAAGTTGGAAGGAGGCTTCTCTAGGGAATCTGACCAAAGAACAAAAGGCAATATTACTGTCCATGGTTCCCTCAACTACCTGCATCAAGCTCCCAGTCACCTCTTTTGTTGCCCAACTTTACACAGGAGCAGCCAGCCAAGGATCTCCAGCTCTCTGGGATTAGTCCCAGACTCAACAGTTGGAGACCAAGATACAACACAACAATCAAAATGAGGAAAATGGAGGAAAAAAAGACTACCTAGGAAGGTGGGGAAACCTATCATTAGTGACCCCTGAGAGGTAGAAGGAAATATCGCATTCACTAAACAAGAACAAAATGAGAACAATCAAAAGGGTTCTTTGAAATTAAAAACATTTCAGCAGAAATAAAAAAACTTAATGAAAGGATTAGGAAGACAAAGTTGAAAAATCTCCCAGAAAGTAAAACAGTAAGACCAAGAGACTTGAACCATCAGGAAAAAAGATAAGAAAATTGGAGCACCAGACCAGAGGTGTATCATCCATATACTAGAAGCTCCAAAAAGAAAGGAGAGGGACTTCCCTGGTGATGCAGCCGTTAAGAATCCACCTGCCAATGCAGGGGACACGAGTTCAAGCCCTGGTCCGGGAAGATCCTACGTGCCATGGAACAACTAAGCCCATGCGCCACAACTACCTAGCCTGCGGTCTACAGCCCATGTGCCACAACTACTGAAGCCCCCGCGCCTAGAACCCATGCTCCACAACAAGAGAAGCCACCACAATGAGAAGTCCACGCACCGCAACGAAGAGTAGCCCCCACTCGCTGCAACTAGAAAAAGCCTGCGCACAGCAACAAAGACCCAATGCAGCCAAAAATAAATAAATAAATAAATAATTTTTTTTAAGAAAAGGAGAAAACAGAAAGGAAAGAATTAACGAAATTACTCAAGAAAATTTCCTACAACTAAAATGTGCTCCCAGACTGAAAGAGCCCAGTTAGCACCCAACTCAGCAGATGAAAACAGACCAGCACCATGGCACATCATCATGAAATTTCAGAACACAAGGAAGTTTCTACAAACTTTCACAGAGAATAAGAGGGGGCCGGGGGAAGCAGTTACAGAAGAGGTCACAAAGGATTGGAAGCAGAATGGCTGTAGACTTCCCCAAACCAGCATTAGAAGCAGGAAAACAATAGAGCAAAGCCTTCAAAATTTCTATACCCAGACAAGTTCTCAACAAGTATGAAAGATATCTCCAGACAAGTAAGTTGTCTAAAGTTTTATCTGTCCAGCACCCCTTTGAAGGTACTGAAGGATGTGCTCCTTCAAAACAAAAGAGGTAACCAAGAAAGTGGAAGACTAGAGATAAAGGAAACCCAACACGAGAGATGAGGAGGGAATCCCCTGGAGGATGGTGAAAAGTGATCCCAAGGTGGCAGCTCTGCAGCAGCTGTGGAGGGCAACTGAGCCTCACTGCAGCAGTGTGACCCAGCATATGGACTGTCATCACCAAGACCCCCTTCCATCAGGCCGTCTTCTTAACCCGAGGACAGAAAGCCCAGGAGAACTTGGCCCAGATTCTCATCAGTACTTGGCTTGTCTTGACCATGTGCTGATGAGGGTCTCTCCCCTCAGGCTCTGCTGAAAACACGCATATCACTCACAGAAGTTTCCAGCTTTTCCCTGAGAGCGGGAGGTAGACCACAGTGGGCTCAGATATAGAAAAGACAGAGCAGCCCACTCTCACTGACCGGACGTCTGCTGCATGTCCAGCACCTGGTCTACACCTCGGTCTTGCCAGGCACCCGACTGTGGAGAGCCCACTGTTTCCCAAGACTCACTCATGACCTTGCTCATGAGTTCCCCAGAAAGGGCCTTGTCACCTCCCAGAGAAGCGGAAGTCAGACCATGACCCAAGACTGCTCCACTCACCTCCTCCTGGAGCCTCTGCCCAGCGGAGACAGTGCTGCCCACTCCTTGCATGAATGGTGTGTGCTTGCCCTTTGTTTTAATATTAATCACCTTTGGGAGGGCGGAGTCAAGATAGCAGACAAGATAGCGGAATTCGTGTCTCCGCACAACTAGGGCACCTACCAGGCACCAGTGGGGGACCATGGACACCTAAGGGGGTGGGAGGAACCCCCAGTGACCGGGTAGGACGTGGGCCGTGGTGGTTAGTGAGGGAGGAGAAGTGGAGTCGGGATGGGACTGGCACCCCTGAGGGGTGGCTGGGGGGAGGGGAAGGGATCCCACGCCTGAAGGGGGAAATTGGGGGAACACTGGGAGGGCAGAGGATCAAAAGGGAGCGTGGCCAGATTTCCCCTGCCCACTTGGGCCCCTGGGAGCCTGCTGAGATCCAGGGCCTGATCCAGGCCCACCTAGGTCCCGTCCAGCCATGCGGGTCCTGAAGGAGTGGGAGGGAGGGAAAGGGGAGCAGAAGTAAAGGCCGGACCTACAGGACTGGCACCCCTGAGGGACGGCTGGGGGAGGGAAGGAGTTCCTATACCCAGCGGGACCCACCCATGGTTAGGGGTCCAGCAGGGATGAGGGAGACCCTGGGGGAGACCATGTGGGGGGGCGGAGGAACAGAAGGGCACACGGCCAGCACTTTTCCTGCCCACTTAGGGGGAGCCTCCTGGGCTCCAGGGCCTAAACCTCTGCCCTCAGAGCCTCCCCCCTGCCATGCAGAGTCCAAGCCCCGCCCCTACACCCCCACCCAGGGCCCTACCTCTACACTCGGAGACCCCCTCCAACACGCTGGGCCTAAACCCCACCCACACACCCTCACTCAGGGCCTTACCTCCAAACTCCAGAACTCCACACTCAAGAGGCCCTCCTTTGGAGGTGCTGCCTCTCCCCTTCCACACAGGTCCTAAGCAGAGGCGCTGCCCCATGCTTGAACATCACTGGCCTAGGCCCCGCCCCCAAGGCCTTTTCCTGCTGGTTGGGTCCTGAGCCTAGGCCCCGCCCCACACTCAAATGTCACCCCCGTGCCTAAGTTCCACCCCCAACTAAACGCCCCCCATAGCCAAGGCTTTTTTTTTTTTCTTTCTTTTTTCCTCTTTTAGATTGGGGTTCTGTTTTACCATGTTGGTTCATTTATATTTTTGTATTTCTAATAAATCTTTTATTTTTCTAATTTTATTTTATTCCTTATACTTTGTTATTGTTCTGCTCCTTTTGGCTTGTTTCCCCCCCCCCCCCATATTTTTTCCTTTTTCTGTTGTGGTTTTATTTTACCTTTTTGCAGCTGTTTCAATTATATTTTTATTTTTCCTAATATATTTTTTATCTTTCTAATTTTATTTTGTTTCTTATTCTTTGTTATTGTATTGTTCCTTTTTGTTTTCTTTTTTTTTTTTTTTTTTGCAATGCCACACAGCTTGTGGGATCTTGGTTCCCAAGCTGGAGGTCAGGCCCAAGCTCCTGTGGTGGGAGCTCCAAGTCCAAACTACTGGACTAACTGAGAGCCTCAGACCCCAGGAAATATTAATTGGAGTGAGGCCTCCCAGAGGTCCTCATCTCAGCAACAAAGACCCAGTTCTATCCAACTGCCTGCAAACTCCAGTGCTGGATGCCTCAGGCCAAATAACCAGTAAGACAGGAATACAGCCCCACCCATCAAAAAAAAAAATGAAACAACAAAAAAAATGTTACAGACGAAGGAGCAAGGTAAAAACCTACAAGACCAAATAAATGAAGACGAGATAAGCAACCTACCTGAAAAAGAATTCAGAATAATGAGAGTAAAGATGATCCAAAATCTTGGAAACAAAATGGAGAAAATACAAGAAACATTCAACAAGGATCTAGAAGAACAAAACAGCAAACAAACAGCGATGAACAACACAATAACTGAAATTAAAAACACTCTAGAAGGAATCAATAGCAGAATAACTGAGGCAGAAGAATAGATAAGTGAACTGGAAGATAAAATGGTGGAAATAACTGCCAGGGAGCAGAATAAAGAAAAAAGAATGAAAAGAATTGAGGATGGGGACTTGTCTGGTGGCACAGTGGTTAAGAATCTGCCAATGCAGGGGACATGGGTTCGAGCCCTGGTCCAGGAAGATCCCACATGCCACAGAGCAACTCCGGGAAGTTCCCACATGCCACAGAGCAACTAAGCCCATGCATCATGACTACTGAGGCTGCACTCTAGAGCCTGTGCTCCACAACAAGAGAAGCCACCACAATGAGAAGGCTACGTACTGCGAGGAAGAGTAGCCCCCACTCGCCACAACTAGAGAAAGCCCTTGTGTAGCAATGAAGACCCAACACAGCCAAAAAAAAATTTTTTAATAAATAAATTTATAAAAAAAAAGGAATTGAGGACAGTCTCAGAGACCTCTGGGACAACATTAAATGCACCAACATTAAAATTATAGGGGTCCCAGAAGAAAAAGAGAAAAAGAAAGGGTCTGTGAAAATATTTGAAGAGATTATAGCCAAAAACTTCCCTAACATGGTAAAGGAAATAGTCAATCAAGTCCAGGAAGAACAGAGAGTCCCATACAGGATAAACCCAAAGAGAAACATGCCGAGACACGTATTAATCAAACTATCAAAAATTAAATGCAAAGAAAAAAATATTAAAAGCAGCAAGGGAAAAGCAACAAATAACATACAAGGGAATCCCCATAAGGTTAACAGCTGATCTTTCAGCAAAAACTCTGCAATACAGAAGGAAGTGGTAGGCCATATTTAAAGGGATAAAAGGGGAAAACCTACAACCAAGATTACTCTACCCAGCAAGGATCTCATTCAGATTCGATGGAGAAATCAAAATCTTTACAGAAAAGCAAAAGCTAAGAGAATTCAGCACCACCAAACCAGCTTTACAACAAGTGCTAAAGGAACTTCTCTAAGCAGGAAACACAAGAGAATAAAAAGACCCACAAAAACAAACCCAAATCAATTAAGAAAATGGTAATAGGAACATACATAGTGATAATCACCTTGAATGTAAATGGATTAAATGCTCCAACCAAAAGACACAGACTGGCTGAATGGATACAAAAACAAGACCTTTATGTATGCTGTCTACAAGAGACCCACTTCAGACCTAGGGACACATACAGACTGAAAGTGAGGGGATGGAAAAAGATATTCCATGCAAATGGAAATCACAAGAAAGCTGGAGTAGTAATACTCATATCAGATAAAATAGACTTTAAATTAAGTCTGTTAAAAGAGATAAGGAAGGACACCACATAATGATCAAGGGATCAATCCAAGAAGAAAACATAACAATTATAAATATGTATGCACCCAACATAGGAGCACCTCAATACATAAGGCAAATGCTAACAGCCATAAAAGGAAAAATTGACAGTAACACAATAATAGTGGGGGACTTTAACACCCCACTTACACCAATAGACAGATCATCCAGACAGAAAATAAATAAGGAAAGACAAGCTTTAAATGACACAACAGACCAGATAGACTTAATTGATAGTTTTAGGACATTCTACCCAAAAGTGGAAGAATACACTTTCTTCTCAAGTGTACACACAACATTCTCTAGAATAGACCACATTTTGGGTCACAAATCAAACCTTGGAAAATTTAAGAAATTGAAATTGTATCAAGCATCTTTTTTGACCACGATGCTATGAGATTAGAAATCAATTACAGGAAAAAAACAGTAAAAAACAAATACATGGAGGCTAAACAGTGAACAGCTAAATAACCAAGAGATCTCTGAAGAAATCAGAGAGTAAATCCAAAAATACCTAGAAACAAATGACAATGAAAACACAATGATCCAAAACCTATGGGATGCAGCAAAAGCAGTTCAAAGAGAGAAGTTCATAGCAAATCAAGCTCACTTAAAGAGACAAGAAAAATCTCAAATAAACAATCTAACCTTACACCTAAAGCAACTAGAAAAAGAAGAACAAAGAAAACCCAAAATTAGTAGAAGGAAAGAAATCATAAAGATCAGAGCAGATATAAATGAAATAGAAACAAACAAAACAATAGCAAAGGTCAATAAAACTAAAAGTTGGTTCTTTGAGAATATAAAAAAATTGATAAACCTTTAGCCAGACTCAACAAGAAAAAAAGGGAGAGGACACAAATCAATAAAATTAGAAATGAAAAAGGAGAGATTACAACTGACACCACAGAAATACAAAAGATCATAAGAGACTGCTACAAGCAACTATATGCCAAAAAAATGGACAACATGAAAGAAATGAAAAACTTCCTGGAAAAGTACAACCCTCCAAGACTGAACCAGGGAGAATTAGAAAATATAAATAGACCAATCACAGGTAATGAAATCAAAACTGTAATTAAAAATCTTCCAACAAGCAAAAGTCCAGGACCAGATGGATTCACAGGCTAATTCTATCAAACATTTAGAGAAGAGTTAACACCTATCCTTCTCAAATTCTTCCAAAAAATTGCAGAGGGAGGAACACTCCCAAACTCATTCCACGAGGCCACCACCACCCTGATACCAAAACCAGACAAAGATATCACAAAAAAAGAAAATTATAGACCAACATCAGTGATGAACATAGATGCAAAAATCCTCAACAAAATACTAGCAAACAGAATCCAACAGCACATTAAAAGGATGATACACCATGATCAAGTGGGATTTACACCAAGGATGCAAGGATTCTTCAATATACGCAAAACAATCAATGTGACACACCATATTAACAAATTAAAGAATAAAAACCATATAGTCATCTCAATAGATGCAGGAAAAAACTTTTGACAAAATTCAACGGCCATTTATGATAAAAACTCTCCAGAAAGTGGGCATAGAGGGAACCTACCTCAACATAATAAAAGTCATATATGACAAACCACAGCAAACATCATTCTCAATAGTGAAAAACTGAAAGCATTTCCTCTAAGATCAGGAACAAGACAAGGATGTCTACTCTCACCACTATTATTCAACACAGTATTGGAAGTCCTAGCCATAGAAATCAGAGAAGAAAAAGAAATAAAAAGAATACAGGTTGGAAAAGAAGTGAAATTGTCACTGTTTGCCAATGACATGATACTATACATAGAAAATCCTAAAGATGCCACCAGAAAACTACTAGAACTAATCAATGAGTTTGGTAAGGTTTCAGGATACAAAATTAATGCACAGAAATCTCTTGCATTCCTATGCACTAACAACAAAAGATCAGAAAGAGAAATTAAGGAAATAATCCCATTTACCATCACAAAAAGAAGAACAAAATACCTAGGAACAAACCTACCTAAGGAGGCAAAAGACCTGTACTCAGAAAACTATAAAACACTGATGAAAGAAACCAAAAATAACATAAACAGATGGAGAGATATACCAGGCTCCTGGATTGGAAGAGTCAATATTGTGAAAATGACTATACTACCCAAAGCAATCTACAGGTTCAATGCAATCCCTATCAAATTACCAATGGCATTTTTCATAGAACTAGAAAAAGAAATTTTACAATTTGTATGGAAACACAAAAGATCTCAAATAGCCAAAGCAATCTTGAGAAAGAAAAACGGAGCTGGAGGAATTAGGTTCCCTGACTTCAGACTATACTACAAAGCTACAGTAATCAAGACACTATGGTACTGACACAGAAAGAGAAATATAGATCAGTGGAACAAGATAGAAAGCCCAGAGATAAACCCACGCACATATGGTCACTTTATCTTTGATAAAGGAGGCAAGAATATACAATGGAGAAAAGACAGCCTCTTCAATAAGTGGTGCAGGGAAAAATGGACAGCTACATGTAAAAGAATGAAATTAGAACACACCCTAACACCATACACAAAAATAAACTCAAAATGGATTAAACACCTAAATGTAAGGCCAGACACTATAAAACTCTTAGAGGAAAACATAGGCAGAACATTGTATGACATAAATCACAGCAAGATCCTTTTTTACCTACTTCCTAGAGTAAGGGAAATAAAAACAAAAATAAATAAATGGGACCTAATGAAACTTAAAAGCTTTTGCACAGCAAAGGAAACCATAAACAAGACCAAAAGACAACCCTCAGAATGGGAGAAAATATTTGCAAATGAAGCAACTAACAAAGGATTAATCTCCAAAATATACAAGCAGCTCATGCAGCTCAATATCACAAAAACATACAGCCCAATCCAAAAATGGGCAGAAGACCTAAATAGACTTTTCTCCAAAGAAGACATACAGATTGCCAACAAACATATGAAATGATGCTCAACATCACTAATCATTAGAGAAATACAAACCAAAACCACAGTGAGGTATCACCTCACACTGGTAAGAATGGCCATCATTAAAAAATCAAGAAACAATAAATGCTGGAGAGGGTGTGGAGAAAAGGGAACCCTCCTGCACTGTTGGTGGGAATGTAAATTGATACAGCCACTATGGAGAACAGTATAGAGGTTCCTTAAAAAACTAAAAGAAGAACTACCATATGACCCAGCAATCCCACTACAGGGCATATACCCTGAGAAAACCATAATTCAAAAAGAGACATGTTCATTTCAGCTCTATTTACAATAACCAGGACATGGAAGCAACCTAAATGTCCCTCAATAGTTGAATGGATAAAGAAGATGTGGCACATATATACAATGGAACATTACTGAGCCATAAAAAGGCATAAAACTGAGTTATTTGTAGTGAGGTGGATGGACATAGAATCTGTCATACAGAGTGAAGTAAGTCAGAAAGAGAGAAACAAATACCGTATGCTAACGCATACATATGGAATTTAAAAAAGCAGTACTGATGAACCTAGTGGCAGGGCAGAAATAAAGACGCAGACATAGAGAACGGACTTGAGGACACAGGGAGGGGGAAGGGTAAGTTGGGATGAAGTGAGAGAGTAACATTGACATATATACACTACCAAATGTAAAATGGATGGCTAGTGGGAAGCAGCCACATAGCAAAGGGAGATCAGCTCAGTGCTTTGTGAGCACCTAGAAGGGTTGGATAGGGAGGGTGGGAGGGAGGGAGACGCAAGAGGGAGGAGATATGGGGATATATGTATACATACAGCTGATTCACTTTGCTGTACAGCAGAAACTAACACAACACTGGAAAGCAATTATACTCCAATAAAGATGTGAAAGAAAATAATATTAATCACCTTTGATATTCATTTATATGTAAATTTTAAATAGCTGATCAAATAATAAAATAGTGAGTAAACTGGATGACTTGGTAAATGGTGGAAGTGGAGCAGGTGTGGACATCCTGGCAATCTGGCAATACTTACTCAACAATGTGTAAGAACCTGATAGCCCAATAATTTCACTCTACGTCCTAAAGACATAGGGTGTCCTTAGGATATCCCAGTCCCCTCCCTGTACTTACCCTTGCCCCATGGGCAATTTTTCTGTCCCCTGGACTAGGCACGCAGATGGTCAAGCTCACACAGGTCTCTCAGGAGGCAACAGAGAGCTGTTCATGGCAATGTTGTTTGGGTATGTTGGGGGGAGTTGGAGGCAACCTGGGTGTCATCAGTGGGCGAGAGAGGCAAATGCGGCATGTGCGCTCCACACAGTGCTACGCAGAGGTTTGAAGTTTGACATCCACATAGACAGATGGATCTTAGAGTCAGAATGAGATACAATGCAGTACCATTTGTCAATTAAAAACACTGTCAAAGACCAACACTGATTTTGCAAAAATATACACTAACAAAAGGATACCTTTTGATCACCTTAGAATGGTTGCTCATTGCAAGGGAAAAGGAGAGAAAGCTGGTTGTGGAGATAAATGGTTTCTTTTTTTTTTAATGATGTTGGGACAACTGGTTAGATAAAGGAGGAAAAGGTCAAACCCTGGCTTCACACCTTAAGCAAAAACCAGTTCCTGGCCAATTGTTGACCTGGGATGATGAAAATGAAGTCATAAAATTGCTAGAAGAAAGTTCAGCTAAATGCTTTTTTATGATCTCCGTGTTAGGCAAGCTGTGAACTCCAAGGCCAGTGCACTTTCCAGGTCCCCCTACGACTGCCCATTGCCCATGAGCAGTTTTCACACGCCTGGCCTCTGCTGGACAAGCACATGGGTGGATGGGTGGGTGTGCTGAGGGCCCTGCTATGTGGATGAAAACAAATTACTCTCCCTTCCCCAGTGCTCAGGCACCCCTGAAGCTCGAATCCCTACAACTGCCCTGCAGAGCAGAAACTGCCGTATTGTGAAGAACGGGAGAGTGACACTTATAGAACTAGACCAGGGTCAGAGGCAAGCCCTTCCGCAGCCAGTGCTCTCCTTCCGCAACCAGTGCAGGCCCCTGCAGGGACAGTGGACCGGGCCCAGGGTCCTGGGCACCAGCAGCCCATAGGAGTACCCTGGCACCTCCACCTAGGGGAGATCATCTGGAGGAAAGTCATCCTCTCTATTTATTAACGACAGAGAAACAAGCCCTCTGTGACTGCAAATTCCCCTAAAGATGATCATTAAGATAAAATATGTTTACATAGAAGCATAATTAGGACACAGCAAAAGCCCTGTTTGGAAGCAGGCTGTCTCTTTGGAGGCTCTGGGAGCAGAAAGAGACTCAGCCCCACGGGGGCCATCAGCACAGAGCCCCACTGGTGAGCTTTACTAAAAGAAGCTCATTAGGATTATTTCATCCCAGCCCTTTCTAACTTTATTACCAAATCGGAATTAATTTTTGCAACTCTGGCAGCCAGTATCATTTTTATGACTTGAGGTGGAAAGGAGGAGGGGGAGGGCTGCTGGGGCCAGGCCAGCCCCTCGGCACTCATCCATCAGGGCCACACCAGTAACAGCTGCACCGAATCTGAGACAAGAGCTGGAAGATGCATAAATTGTCTGGAGTCCAGGCTTGCTAGAAGGGTAACTTCTAGCACCTCCAGGGGGAAATGGGAGCTCTTGAGAAGGGGAAAGAAACTGCGCCCAGGGAATGCCCTCCCAGGGATGGGGCAATGATGCTCCTCGGTGGTGGACATAAAACACCTGGCCTGCCCAGCACCCCCCTTCCCTGCTGGAGATGAACAGAGCCACCTAGAGCTGTGCTGCATGGTGACCCGCCCCTTCTCTGGGTGCTGCTCCCTGATTTTCCTTTGGTGAACCACTCCCCCCTCCCAGTTCACATGGCTCAGAGGGAGCCAACCCCACTGTACCCCCAGGTCCAGGAGCGCCCACATGGCCCAGACTGGCCAATGAACCCCAATGCCAAGCATTTGTTGGAGTACCTTGGAAGACACCCTCTCCTTTCTCTCTGCTGGGATTGCTGTGGTGTACAAAGTGGGCCAGGGGCTGCTGGACATCGCTTCCTCCCAGGAGAAGCAGAGCGGAGAGATGAAGGGAACAGGTGATACCCCTTAGGTCCCTATTTCAGCTGTACCTGAAGCTGATATACCCCTGGACTCTCCAGCTCTTTGAGTCGATTCATTTGGATTTCTGTCTTGAAACTGCAAGAGTCCTGACATACACACACACATCTCATGCACTGGCCTAAGCTAGACACCAGCTTTTGGTTTTGTAGCCAGAGTGCCCTCAGACTGTTAGTATCACATGGTGCTGCCCTGTTGCACCTCCTACTTTTAGAGCGACCCCAATGTAGATGGGGCAGAGAAAGTCCACTGTGAATTTACGGTATGTGGCCGAGAGAAAGGGGCCAGGATCTGGTTCAGCCCTCCACAGATACGTGTCCTTGGGAAGTGAGGGTGCCTGCAGAAGTGTTGAGGCCACTGAGGTTAGGCCCAAACCGGCGGAGCCGCCTGAATGGCCAGGAGCTCCTTGCAGCGGGGCCCAGGGCCTGCCGTCCTCAGCCCTCACACAGCCTTGGCCTGCCCTATACTCCCGCACCAGCTGAATGGCCTAGGCTCCTCTGCACCTGCTCGCCCCCCCGACCCATGCTCCAGCCGCCTTCTGAAGCCCACCCAGCCCCAGGGACACATGAGGTCTCCTTCAGTAACCAGGCCCCTGGGGTCCGGGGACTAAGAGTCCTTCCCTGGTGAGCTCTTGCACACGGCCAAGGCAGGCAGGTCCCTAAAACCGGCCTCAGCCTCCAGGGCACCAAAGTCCTTTCTGCGGCAGTCAGCTGAGGGAAGGGAAACTGCCCCTGAGTTACCTCTATACTGCCTCTCACCAGCACTCAGCAGCCAGATGGCGGGATACAATGGAGAGGCTGGCAGATCGTTTAATGAAAATATTTACTGTGAACTTCAGAACAAAACACAGACACCCACAGGTCCCGACAGAAGGGAGGATTCCCTGGGATTTCGCTTTGAATGTAGGGGAAGTGAGAGGCTGGCAAGTGGGGCGCTGATGGCCAATGTCGAGGGGCCACAGTCCTCATGGTTTCTGTGTCCAGGCACAGCTTGTACAAGTGCGTCACTGACAGAGAAATGCCTGTCGTCAGCCCCACACGCATTCCAGAGTCCTAGATTTGGACATTCAGCGACCTCCTAGGCATCGCTCCCTGGAAGGCCCTCAAGCACCCCACACTCAGAATTCCAGGACTGAATGCCTCCTCCACGCCCCACCCCACCCCTTCAGTTGCAGTGCCCACCTGGGGCCATGGCACCTGCAGGGCACCAGGCCCACACCAGGATGAGGGACTGCTTCTCCCGAACCCACACAGTCGGCTCCATCCTCATCCTAAGCGTCTCTGAACCTGCCCCCACCTCCATCCCTCTGTCATTGCCCTAGTTCATGCCTCCACCAGGAAACAGCTACTCAGTCTTTGGATTCTCCAAATCCAAGTTCCAAGGCATTTCTCTCCAGCTGCCAAACTGTTTCTCCTATTGGGCCCTTCGTCTTTTCAGATATTGAGGCCCATGTCATGCAGGGTGGGCAAGGACACTGCAGGGTGGTGTTCCTGGTGCTTTGAGAGGGGTCTGGTGCCAACAGATGCAGCAGGTGCAGGGTGCTGCAGAGCCCTGCTCAAGGCCCTCTCCTGCCAGACCATGATCATGGGTGCAGGAACTCTCAGCAGCCTGCCCATACCCCCACCCCCAGCCCGGGGCATTGTCCCCTGTTCCCTGCCACCTGCTGTACCCATCCTGGTCCTTCCTACCTGGAGCCTGTCACACAGAGGGGCTGGGGCCAGGACAAATGGCTCCCCCCAGCTGACGCTGGGACCCAGGGTGGCAATGCAGGATGAGCCACACTGTAGCATCAAGCCACCTTCCAGGAGGGAGAATCCTCCAGACACCCCCATCAGCAGCGTGATGGGAAAAGGTCTCCCACTGTTGACGATGAAGATGACATCGGCAACATCGGGGCTTTACGGACATCCCTTATTTATTCTTCACACCAGTCCCGTGGAGCCGGGCTGGACTTCCTCCTATGAAGATGGAGGGACAAACCCAGGAAGGTCATGCTCCAGCCACTGCCTCATGGCATCAAGGGCGGCAGGTAAGGTGTCTGACCCCAGAATCCAGCCCACTGCACCTGAACCCCGGACAGCACCACTCAGAGCCAGCTGCACTGGGGCTGGTAGACAAGAGGCAGCTGAAAGCTCCAGGGGTACCCCGCCAAACTGGAGACCTCATCCCACAGCCACACCCACCATGACCCTGTAGCACAAAGACCCACACTCCGCCTCACCGTGTCCGCTCACAGCCCTGAGGTGTGGGGCTCTAACGAGGACCGAGAGAGGCAGGACGGCGTTCCTCTGGCAGCATAAAGTAGCCTTAGCTGCTCAGCATCCCTGCCCGCCTCACTCTTTGTATTGTTGGTGTTTCGCTCTGAACTGGAACTTTTAGATATTTTAAAGGAGAGTGTGTGCTGGACGGTAGGAGGGAGATGCCGAGGGCCCATATTCAGGGCCACCACACTCAGTGGTACCCTGCACAGTTCTGGGGGTGAGGGTGCCCTTCACATGGACTCCGCTCATAAGTGCATGCTCGGTGGGTGCACAAGCATGGGGCCCTACTGCTTTAAAATCTTTCAGTGGACTCCCCTGGCTGTCCAGTGGTTATGACTCCGTGCTTCCACTGCAGGGGGCACAGGTTCGATCCCTGGTCAGGGAACTAAGATCCTGCATGCCGCGTGACCAAAAAAAAAAAAAAAAATCTTTCCGTGGACTGAGCAGGAAAATGGACAGAATGATTCCAAAGATCCCAGGTTGGGCAAGGCTGAGGGAGCAGGGATTTCTGACAGGAGAGATGGTCTGCTGCCTGATGTTCCTCGTGTCTATTCCTGTCCAGGGCCTGCTCAGAGAGCAGAGCCAGTGACCAGGGACTGCCCCTGCCACCCTCATGACTGGGGCCAGAAGGGCAGTGGGGCAGCCCTGGAGGCTGAGGTCTTTTGACTGACATTCGGGGAGATTCATGGGACTCTCCACGCCCACGGCCTCTGGGTGGGCAAGGGACACCTGGAGGAGTGGTCACCTTGGGTCTGCCCGGAAAAGCGCTCCGCAGAGGGCTGGTGCTCCTCCTTTCTTGCACGCTGCTGGCCCAGGAACTGGGAGCCTGCAGCCCCCAGCCTCCCAGTGGGCGGCAGGGAGATGTCGGCCCTCCCTCCCCAGGCAGGCTCGGCCTTCCTCTCTGTCTTTCTGGCCTTTCTCCATCCTCCACCAGCAAGAGACCCACCTCTGTCACGGGTAAATCGCAAGGTGCAGAGACAGGAGATGGCACTGAGAGGCCCCCGGTTCAGCAGGCCGTGGGCCCCAGCCATATCACCCAGGCCCGCAGACACTGGGTTTTCCTCCTGTTGTCTTCCTGTGTGAGCTCAGTGGGTTCAGAAGCCTGTGGGGCTGGGGAGGGGACACTGATTAGCCCTGATGGACCCCACATGTCCCTCTCCCGTGATGCTCCCTGCCTCGAAAGGCCACAGCCTGCAGTCACCGAGGAGGAACTCCCTGGAGACCCGGGACTGCCGTGCTTCCACGGTGGTCATGGAGGGACACTCCCTGTACTCCCTACACAGTGCCAAGCCTCCTGTCAGACCACGGTGTCGATAGGGCTTAATTTGATCAGTCCCTTCTAAAGAAGGGAGGAAATGAGAAATCAGAGCAAGTGCTGAACGCTGTAAATTTAATCCGTGATGCAGCTTTACATGGGTCTTTCCTAACAGACTGGGGGGCGGTGCGGGGGATGCACTCCAAGCCCGAGTCCCGTGGCCACCAAGGGCTGCCCTTTCTGCAGACAGGATGGCACAGGACCAGTTCACCAGGCTCCTGGCTGCCCTAGACACCCCAAGGGCTCCATAGGACAGGCCAGTGGCTGGGTGCACAGAGACTACAAGAAACATCACATTCTACTTTAAAATGTCTGGGGTTTCCTCTCCTGGTTTAAAAGCAGATGTGACCCAGCCAGGGTCTGTGCAAGTCAACTGATGGACCACAGTGCTCCTGCCTGGCCCTGCAGGACACTGGGGCCACCATCACAGCTGTGCGTGCTGTGGACTGCACAGGGCACCCAGCCAGTGCAGCAGGCAGACACCAAGAGGGCTGCTGGGGCCCGCTGCTCCCGTCTCCTGCAGTTCCAAGTAGGACAGGAAGCCCTAGACGACCCCACCCTGGCCCACCTGCCCGTCTCCACTTGCTGGCATCTCCCACCCCTAAAGCTTGCACACGCTGCTCCCTGGGGCAGCAACAGCCAGAGTGCCAGACCCAGCTACCACCGTCTGCCTGGCAAATCCTGCCCCTCCCTGAAGGTCCAGCGCCAACCTTCCTCCTGTTTGGGAAGTTCCTGACTGGCTGCCCCTCCCCATTCCCTCCACCAGGCTGAGTTAGTGGCTCCTTCCCTGGCCCCCCAAACCTATGTTTTCATTCATTCATTCATTGGTTCATTCACTCCTCCAGTATTTCAGTCCCAGTGATCTGCCAGGCCCCTTTTACCTGAAGAATCACCTCCACTACAGCCCTCCAGGGCTACGTCACCTTCACAGACTTGCTGACTTGCTCTCACTTGTTCCCCGACACACACACATTCACATGCGTGCACACAAGTGCACACACGCACTCACACACACATGCACACATGCTCATTCACAACACACACACACCCTCTGTGGGGAATTCCTGGAAGACTGAGGCCCCCTTTGACCTCTCTCCGGGTCTCCAGACACCCAGAGGGGCTCGGCAAAAACAAATCAATAAGCCGGGGGCCAAAACCACCTGTTGGATACATGGAAAACGACTGTCTCTCTTACGCTATGTCTGAGCAACTGAGGCTGGGAGAGCCCGCGGGGCTGCACGCATGGAAGAAGCCACAGCCAGCATTTCCTTGGTAGGAGCAGGTGCAGGCAGCACCTTGAAGGGAGGTGCGTCTACTTCTTTCCTGGCCGTGGTTTACGGGAGAAAAGAACGGGGGCGGCTGGGAGGTTAGGGGCTGGGAGGCGCTGCATGTTCACGCCAGCTTGGCCGTGCAGTGGGTGCTGCTGTTACTGACCTTCCCTCTTCTCCTGGGAGAGCCACTGCCACGGCTGCTGGCACATCCCGACGGCCTGCAGGAGCCACCTGAGAACATACCGCCGGCCCCAGCCACAGGCCACACGTCACTCCAAAGCGACCCTCACTGGGGCTCCCCAGCCCTCAGGGTCCCTGCTGTGCCAGCGGCAAGGATTCGGTGCCTGCAGGGCCGGCAGGTGGCTAGGCTGGGCATGTCACAATGTCCCCTTTCTCTCTTTGACCAAGACACACCTTGTTTACATATCGAACAGAAAGAAATGGTCTGTATTTCCAGAAAGAAATATGTTATCTCATTTTTCCTGGAAACAGGGGGACCTCTTGGCTTATCTCTTGTTTTTTTCACTCTTAACTGAGAAATATTGCTCCCCTAAGAGAAGCCAGGTGGCAGTGCCGTCTTGGGCCAGGTATGAGGGGGCACAGCGGGGGCAGGGAGGGGTGGGGGAGGTGGGGGGGTGGAATGGCCGGAAGGCAGTGGCTAGCAGAGTGTAGGTCTGTGTTACTGGCCCTTATGTTTATAAAGAAGTCTGAAATCTGGATTTGCATGTGAAGTCTCTGTTCTTTAGATATCAGAAGGCAATTAAAAACAATGTGAGCCCTGCACCGCCTGATGAAACCAGCCAAAGCTGGGCTCCTAGGTCAGTCTGCGACCTCAGCTCCGTACCGGGCACGCCCATTTCCTAGGGGCCCCTCCTACCTGCCTGCGAAGCCTGTGGGATGGTCAGGGTCTAACAAGCCAGACTGAGTCTACAGTCCGCAGCCTCATGGTGGCTGAAACTTACCGGCCCAAAGCTTCATCCACTGTTTACCAGAATCCCTTTCTCCTCGAAGCTGGGTTCTGGTGGCTGTGATTTGTTGTGGGGTCCTCACACAAGGACTCATTATATCCCGCTGGTTATCCACACAGCAACAAACACTCAGTGTGCCCCAGGCTGTTCCTCTCTCAGGGGTCTTGGCTCAGTCCCACACACAGCCAAGGAATCACCCAACATCATGTGCACTACACACAAAGGCTTGATGTCCTCAAAAAGTAAAGTGCTCTTTCAAGTCAATGCTCTATTAAGCATTGTGCTTAATATTAAGCAGTGCTCTATTAAGTCACCCTTAATAAAAGAAATACCTGCTCAGATTGCCAAAATTAAAATGTGTGGATCAGGAGCACGTGTTGGTGGAAACATATTCCGGTGTGGTGAGTGAGGGAAGCCATAAGCAGGGTGTGGCATGGAAAGCCAAGGAGGGGTGAAGCCAGGGAGGAGGGCAGAGGGGCAGAAGCCATCGGAGAGGCCACTGTGTGAAGGAGCCGGGCGTCATCCGGAGGACGTGGCAAGAGAAGTGGCAGCTTCTGTAAGGAGGTGGAATGGGGCAGCAGGTGGATACGGCATGTGGACAAGCACACAGAGGGCTGAGAGGCAGCATCACTGTTATGATGTGATGCAGGGAGTGGGGGACTGAACTGGGCATCCCGCTACCCTGGGAAGCCCTTTGCAGCAGAAGGGGATCCTTGGGAGGAGTCACGTGGAAGAGGGGAGGCCAGTCGGGGCATGTTGGGCCTGAGGCTCCTGAAGGGCCCCAAAGACAGACGTCCACTAAACACTTGAGTATGAGGGGTCTGGGGCACAGAGAGAGGGCTGGGCTGGGCGGTGGTCTGGGGTCTGGGTGTATGTAAGCCACGGGGTTTGGCTTCCGGGATGCATAAGGGGAAAGGGACATCAAAGTGACTACAAAGGCAGACAGAGAGTGAGAAGCATCATTACTGACTCCTGCCCACTCCCCAGGATCCTGTCTGGGCACCAGCCCGCTGTCCTGTCCTCTCCAGCCTGGCAGTCCAGATGGGGGCCGCCTCACCACAGTGCATGCCTCCAGCAGCACGGGCCGGGCAGGGGCTCCCTCTACCCACCGCAGTCCAAGGCCAGCCTGGGTGTGAGATGGAAGGAGTCCCTGCCACAGGTCTCGGCTCTCAGCCCAGCATGGCTGCTTCCTTGCATCTGGCTATCTGATGCCTCTCAGAGCAGCAAGTGTGCCCATGGCTGAAGCACCCGCCAGACGTGTCTGGGTCTGCCGGCCCCGCCCTTGGCACCAGCAGGATCCCAACCAACCAAACGAAGGTGGTGTTCACTGCACCTCCAGGCTGATCCTGAGCATCTACAGGAGACCCCAGAGGTGGTGCCTTCACACCTGTTACCTGGTTCTAGGTCTACAGCCACTCAACCTCGTACCCCTTCCAAGGTGAGCACTGGGTCTCGTCGTCTGGATGGAAGTCTTAGCAGTGAGCACTGACCCTGGCCAGACAAATCCTGCCAGTCCAGCGAGACCCTGTGCTCCCTGCCCACACCTGAGAGGCACCCTGGGTTCCGATCCTAGCAAGGTCACCTCCCAGCTGTGAGACGTGGCTAAGCCACACCCTCTCTGGGCCTAGGTTTCCCCATATGAAAAATAGGCATAATGATCTTGGCAACAGCCCACAGAGTACATGTTCAATGCACATAAAACAGCTGAGGCTCAGGGAGTGAGGGGGCCTTAAAGGCCCTCTGTCAGAGAATTGAGGGAAAGAAGGTGACAGCCAGAGTCAGATTCAAATGGCTTGGAACTGAGCAAAATATGGGAATTGGTCACAAACCTCAGACCCCTGTTTCTTTCTCCATCGGTCAGTGGTATCCAGCCTGGCCTGGGCCTCCAACTGCTGCCAGCAAAAGCTCTTTTGAGGGGTCCTGCCCCCAAGTGGGGCTCAGGGGCAGCATCCCCCAAGGTCCAGCCCTCTAGGAAACCCTCCTTCCCAGGCTGCTCTTGAAATCACCTCCAAGAAGAATCACTTCTGCTTCCAAAGACATCCCCAGGAAGGAAATGGGTCGCAGGCACCACGAATGTTTAATTACATTAATTGTCCAAGTTCAATGCGTATCATCACTCTTCAGGTACTTTATGGGAAATTGTAATTAAGCGTGAAATGGCTCGTTTTTACAACTCCCCTTTCTCACCCTGTTCCAGGCTCCTGGGAGCCCCTGCCCGCCTGCCAGGCTCTCTCACTAATGCTCACCTTCCTTCTTTCTCGTTTAATTTTCTGATGATTTCTCTTGACATGCTTGCCCCACACATTCCTGTGCCTTGGCACACATACACCAAGCACCATAATTACTTAACTATAAACCTCTCGTGGAAATTTGCTTTTGACTTTGTTAGAAAGCACTGTAATCAAGTCCCTGAGAGTCCCGATCGATGGGCTGGCCTGTCGGAGGAAATACGCTGCAGGATTAAGTGGTTCAGCAGAGGAGGTCCAGGTGGGCAGATGGGGCCGGCTAGCAGGCAAGGTGGGCAGGTGGGGGGACTAGAAAGTACAGCCTGGCCCTCTCTGGGCCAGTGGGCATCATGAGTGCTCAACCAGATACTCACAAGGCATGCACCCTAAAATGCTCCTCTGGGCTCTGCTGTGAGGCAATGTACACAAGGATCTATCCAGGGCCTGCTCCTGCAGAGGCCAGAGGGAGACCTGGAATCAGATACACATCAAATATATACCTGTGACGTTATGCCAGGAGGCTGTGCATACAGGTGCACAGAGAGGGTGGGGTTTGGAGGGGAAGACCTGGGGTCCCTTCTCTGGAACCCCTGCCTGTTGGAAACCATGGACTTGGTTGGCACTGGTGCCCGGCAGTGTGTCTGCATCTGGTACAAGACTTCCTTTAGTTCATGCACACACTTAAAATGTACCTCTGTGGCACTCCTTCACCTTTTAATACAGTGGGGCTTTCAAAAAATGAAAGGGAGTCAGGCACATCCCAGTCCACGGCCATGTACCCTGTGCTTGGACCCACACTCCTGCACACACATGTCCTTCCTCACACAGAGACCCCTGGGTGCTGAGCAGGTGCCATGGACCAGACACCAAGGTTTGGGGGACTGATCAGCATCTCCCCTTTCCTGGAGAAGCACCCCAATTTTGTTCCCAGGAATCCCTGGTCCCTCATGTGCACACAACCTTCCTCTAGCAGGGCATCCCTCTCTCACTGGACACCCGCTTGAACCAGGCGAGTCAGGAGACAAAAAAGCTGTGGAGTCACCAAAAAGGGCTCACAGCTGTCGAGCCCCTCCTGCAGTGAGGACCCAAGCTGCCTGGCTCCCAGGTCCTTCTCCAGCCTGGCCCCCTGGCTCCCCACTGATTCTGGGGGTGTCTCATCCTCCCAGGGCAGTCAGACTCCATTCATGCTGTCTGCCACCATTCAACCTCCCTGTTGCACAGCTGTCCACAGCAGGCGCCCAGAGACATCACTTCCCTACAGCCCAGGCACCTAGGGACTTAACCCCCACTCTATAGGGAATTCTGCACGTGCTGAATCTCATCTCCCAGGTAGGAAGTCCTGGGTGAAATCTGCCAGCTCTGCATGGCTAAGCTCAGAGAGGGAGTGAAGCTGGATCCCCACAGGAGACAGAGTTCGGGTGACTCTGGCCCCCCACACCCAGATCTGTTCACCACGGAGGGCTGTGCATCCTCTGGGCTTTACACTCACTCTCCGCTCCCCTCCTTCCTGTCTGCTGCCTCCACCTACAGGACCATGTGAAGGCTGAAGGTGCCTGCCCATCTGCAGCCTGCACTGCCCTTGGGCTCCAGACCTGCTACCTAGCTGCGCGCAACTGCCCCTAAGCATCTCCATGTCAACAAGCCCCAGGAGAACTGGCGCCTCTCCTACCCTAATCCTAGCAGATGCCGCCCATCACCCATCTCCCATCCACAACCATGAAGTCATCACATCCCTGGCACCTTTCCCCTCTGTTCCTCATAATCTGCCCCTTCTCCCCCTCGGGGGGGCTGAGGTCACGCCTCATTACCTCCACCTGGTTGGCAGCAGCCTCTGCACAGACCTGCCCATGTCTGTAGGCCCTGCAGCAGTTCCTGGGCAACCCAGACCCCCAGAAGTGGAAGCCTCACTGGCCAGGGGCTGCTGACGGGCCTGACGCTGTGCCCTGCAATGCATTTACAGCCGTGGGTCCTAGAAAACACTGCTTGCTCTGCCCGGAATGTCCACCCCTGCCTTTTCTGACAGACTCCTATTCAGTCTTTAAAATCCAGGCCCATGCTCAGTTCATCGCCCCTGCAAACAGAGAAAGTCACTCCCGTTTCTAGACTCTCATAGCTCCCTGCACTTTCCTCCGTTAAAACACTGATCACAAGGAATTGTTAAATTCAAGAGCTCCTGAAGGAAAAGTGTGTGCTGGATTCATCTCTGGACCACCAGCGCTAGCCGAGAGGAAGATCTCAGTGAAGACTTATGCATGACAGGATGAAGGCATCAACAAAGAGCAAGAAAAAGAGCCTGCCCTCATGTTACGGGACAGCATGAAATGCTCAGGGTGTGTGAAACAGAGAGAGGTCCTTCGTGCCTATGGAACCAAGTGCCCATCTCTCTGTGTGTGTCCAAGTTCTGCCAACTGTGACAGGCCCAGGCCAAGTGCAAATCAGATGGACACCAAAGAGAATCAGCTGGGAGGCCTTAAAGAAATTCACCTGCTCTTCGTCTCAGCCTGTTGGGGTTGGTGCTGCCCAAAGTTCTAGGTAATGGAGGAGAGGGCCTTCTTCCCATCCTGAGCCCAGGTGTCCACCCAGAGCCACTGGAAGGGCTTGGGTGCCACGCCTTGCCTTGGCAGGGAAAGGGGAGGGGGAAGGGAGGCAGGAAGAGGGGTGGACCACCTCTTCCCAAACCTCAGATAGAATCCAGTCCTGGGACTTCCCTGGTGGCGCAATGGTTAAGAATCCGCCTGCCAATGCAGGGGACATGGGTTCGAGCCCTGGTCCGGGAAGATCCCACATGCCGTAGAGCAACCAAACCCGTGCGCCACAACTACTGACCCCACTCACCACGACTATTGGGCCCACTCACCACAACTCCTGAGCCCGCACGCCTAGAGCCCGTGCTCCGCAACAAGAGAAGCAACTGCAATGAGAAGCCCACACACCGCAGCGAAGAGTAGCCCCCGCTCGCCGCAACTAGAGAAAGCCCGCGTGCAGCAATGAAGGCCCAACACAGCCAAAAGTAAACTAAAAAAAAGAAAAGAAGAAGAATCCAGTACTGACACCCACCAGTTTGGTCCTGTCTATTTCTGGACCCCCCCACCCCATCCAACCCCATGAACCATGTGAGTCCAGGCAGAGCTCTTACTAGTCCCAATAGTAGTCCCTAGTAAATCCTAGAGTAGATCCCTCTGAACCAAGATTGCTCCACCATGGCACAGGTTGCCCCTCATCTGGTTCAGCCCTTCTCAGATATCTTTCAGCCTCAGCCCTGCCTCCTGTCACCTCTGTGCCCACCAGCCCTAGTCCTGGTCCCAGCTGCCCTCCTGTACCAGCTGCACAGATCAGACAGGAAAAGCCTCTGCCCCCAGCCCTGAAATGGTGCTCAGCCATGAAGCCCCCCTGCCACACCCTAGCTTCCAGGTATCACTGGGCCTTGCATCCTGCCCAGCCCTCTGCCCAGGGTTGGCTTGACTCTGGTAGGGGGAGCAGCTGCCCCGGGAGAGAAAGAAAATGGAGAGCAGAAGGATTGGGAGTGCCAGGGCCAAGAAGGTGGGGGTGGGGGTAGGTAGGTTACAAAATATTCTAGTGGTCCAGGTAGCTCTCACCGAAAGAGGGCACGTGGGCAAAGACCTGAATGAGGGGAGAGAGGGAGTCATGGGAGCATCTGATGAAAGAGCATCCAGGAAGGAGGAAGAGCCTGTGCCGGGCAGGGAGGCCAGGAGGAAAATAGGATCAGAGAGGCAAGGGGGCCAGATCACCCAGGGTGAGTGATGGTAAAGACCATGTCTGAAGGCATCAGAGAACCGGCGGGAAGTTTTGCGGCACCCGACTCTCTGTCCGATGAGCTCCCGTGATGGTGCGGGATTGTCGCACTGTGAGGCAGAAGCTCCAGCTCCCTGTGCCTTGCTGCCCTCCACCCGGCAGCCACTGCTGTGAGAGGCACTGACACAAGCCTTGGTCACTGCTGTGGAAACTATAAACAGTCTCAAATTTAGAGTTCACATCCCATCTCTTCTGGGGTTTTTTGTCCAGAAAGGGAAGTGGAACTCCTGGCAGTACTTGATAGACTTCCCAGAACACAACTCTGATGCACTCAGCCCAAGTCGGAAGGGGGGTCTCAGGGTCGGTGAAGGAGGAGCAAACCCAATTCTCAGGAGAATTGGGTGGGGTGACTTAGCTTGAGTCTTGGTTTTGCTGACAGATGGGCTTGGCTGCATGGATGAGGTAAACCCAGGCCCTTTGTGGGAGCTGCTGGAGAACAATGATGTCCTTTGGCCAAGAAGAAACTGAAGTGTGAGAGGAAAAGAGGGGTGAACCCTCCAGAGGCAGAGGCCAGGCCGCTGCAGGCTGGGCTGAGCAGCAAGTCTCGTCACCATGTCAACCAAGACAGTATGCAGACACTCGGAAACTCCTTAGGACAGTGCGGACACTTCCTCGTCCCAGGCAGCCCTCCTATGTGACCCCGACCAGCGGCCAGTGCTTGCGCCCCAGGCAGCCTCCGTGAGGCACACCTGCCAGAGATGACCTCACACTCATGGAAAGTGAGGCCACAGCAAATCAGCCCAGCGAGGCATCCCCTCTTCCAGCAGAGCCAGGGGCGATCGGTCTGTTATACTGCACTTTTGTGAGTCAGAGTTTTCAGTCTCATGGCCATCAAAACAGATCAAAATCAATTTCATGTCCAAAATAACGTGAAAATTGCCATGTCAAAGGCCATTCTGTAATTTCAATTTATTAAAGTCGAATGATAGCAGCCTCTTAAACCAGTTTGGGGCAAGATTCAAGTTTGCTCTTTCTTTTACTTGTGCAATTTGCATTTGTTTCAGTGTTTCAGGAAGTGACCAATCATTTTGCATGAAATGTGCAGTTAAAGGAGCTATAACTCTCAAAAAGTTTGTTTTTACGTTCTGAGTATGTGAAAGAGATTTACAGCAGGTGAAAATTAATTGTACACAAAATTGTGTGTGTACCTGTCTGTGTGCACTTTTTAAAAGGGGCAACTAGAGGCTATTTGTTAATTTTTCAAGCCAGCACCCCTCTTTCTGTTGGGGAAAGAGCCCCTTCCCGGGTCAGGAAGTTCACAGCACAAGCCTGGGGCTGCTTATGTGGAGAGCCAACTTGAGGGAATGTCTGTGCAGAAGACAGCCAAGTCAGGAAAGAGAGGGAGAGACAGAGCCTTGGCAGCGTCCTTTGGGCCAGCTGTGCACACTGTCTCAATCTTGTGCGCCAGTACATTTCCTTTTCTGGCTTAATTAGATTTGTGTCTCTATCACTTACACTTTGAAGGACCCCGACAGATACAGGGTCCTCTATCTTCCTCACTGCTGTGGCCCTAAGAAAGATTAAGAATGACCTGTCCCAAATTCCACTTCTAGAATGGTGGTGTGAGAAATCCCATGGACCCATTTCTCAGCAAAACAATAACTGGCAAAAATAGTTAAAAAGAAAACCAACAACAGTAATCTAAAGCCTCTGGAAATTGTCCTAAGGGCATAGAGCAAATGAAGAAACATCATTTATTCAAGAAATCTACTGAATCTTCGTTTAAAAAAAAAACTCAGTAAGAACAGCAAGAGTCTGTGGCACTTGAACCATAACCCACTCCCTACTCTCCCCACCCCATCCCATCCTCACCAAATCAAAAGGAAGCTCTACCATGATGGGTGGATGTGGCCAAGAAGATGGAGCTTCCTCTCCCATCAGATTCCAGTCAACGGATACAGTATCTCACTGGAATAGGCTGGCCACCAACTCCAAGTGGCAGAGGCAAAATTCCTGGTGAGTCTGGCTGAAAGGTCAGTGGCTCCCTTCCTCCATCCAACCCTCACTCAAAGGGAAGAGGCTCTACTACAGGTACAGCAAAATGAGAATACTGGGGTCCCAATCCTCACCCCAGCTTGTCTGTAGGAAAAAGATTCCATGTTGGGAAAGGCAAGCTAAGAAGCTCGGAGGCTACTTCCCCTGCCTAGCATGGGGGCAGAGTGGCTCACAGATTTTCACTGGAGAAAGACAGTTCCTAAGAACAGAACACTCTGAAACTCTCCCCAAAAGGCTGACTTTATTTGAATCAGGGTGTGGACAAGTTCAAGCCTGAGCATGCTCTCAACAACAATACAGATTTTGGTGGTAAGCATATAAGATGAGGCTGGTAGCTCTATGAGCAACAAGTTAAACATAAGCCTGATAGTTTTCTAAAGAGAATCAGGAAAATAGACAGTTATGAAGCCTCCTCCTACAGGTAGAAGAGATCTCAAAGACTTGCCTCAAAAACTAGCCCTACTAAAATTCAATTGGACCAGACTATAAAGCAATTTATTGTTCCCAGGCATTGTCAAAAATAATAATCAGGCATCAATTAGTGGAGCCTAACAGCTGGGGGTGATACCAAATGAGGCAGAGAGCCAATAGAGAGATGAGAGAGAGAGAGAGAGAGAGAGAGAGAGAGTCAAAGAGCCCCACTAAAGCCACTATTGTCCCAGGGTGACTGTGCACATGCTCAAGGCTGTGCCCTCTGAGGAGCAACATCAGAGGCTTCATACTGCTGGGAACTAGACTTCACTACAATAGTCTAGCCAGGTCAAGAAACAAATAAACAAGCAAACATCAACCAAAATAAGCCCCAGAGTAGGGGAGGAGAATCAGCATCCAGAGTTATTATAATACATTACCTAAAATGTCCAGTTTTAAAAAAACAGAGAGAGAGCGAGAGAGAGCGAGAGAGAGAGAGAGAGAGAGAGAGAGAGAGAGAGAGAAATGCAAAGAAAAGAGAAAGTGTGATCCAAATACAGGAACAAAAAGTGGGCAACAGAAACTGCCTGTGAGAGGGCCCAGATGTTAGATTTAACAAAGATTTCAAGGGAGCCATTTTAAATACATTAAAAAAACTAAAGGAAATCAAGCATACAGAAGTAAAGGAGCTATGTATTATGACAATGTCTCATCAACTAAAGAGTGTCAATAAAGAGATAGAAATTATAGGGACTTCCCTGGTGGTCCAGTGGTTAAGACTCCACGCTCCCAATGCAGAGGGCCAGGGTTCAATCCCTGGTCAGGGAACTAGATCCCACATGTCGCGACTAAGAGCCTACATATCACAACTAAAAGATACCGCATGCCGCAACTAAAGATCCCACATGCCACAACTAAAGATCCCACATGCCACAACTAAAGATCCCACATGCTGCAACTGAAGATCTCACATGCTGCAACAAGATCCCACGTGCCGCAACTAAGACGCAGTACAGCCAAATAAATATTTTTTAGAAAAGAGAGAGATAGAAATGATAAAAAAAGAACCAAATGGGAATTCTGGAGTTGAAAAGTACAATTAGCAAAGGGCACAAGAGTATATTTGAATTGGCAGAGGACATTTATGTGAATTGAAGGACAGAGAGAAAAAGAATGAAGAAAATTGAACAGAACCTAAGAGAAAGGGGGAACATCATTAAGGACACAACTATATGCATAATGGAAGTACCAAAAGGAGAAGACAGAGAGAAAGGCATGGAAGAAAATAGAAGAAATAGTGGCTGAAAAATTCCTAAATTTGATGGAAAATATTATCTATCTATCCAAAAACCCAAAAAAACTCCAAGTAGGACAAATTCAAAGAGATCCACACCCAGAGACATCATAGTGAAAATGCTGAAATACAATAACAAAGAGAAAAATGTGAAAGCAGCAAGAGAAACAACTTGCCACGCATAAGGGAGCCCCAGTATGATTCACAGTTGACTTCTTGTCAGAAGTAATGGAAACCAGAAGGGAAGTGGAGTGGCATATTCAAAGTGCTGAAAGAAAAATATCCATCAATCAAGAAACATACCCAGCAAAGCTATCTTTCATAAAATGAAGTCATGAAATATAGGCAGTCCCAGGTAAACAAAAACTGAGTGAAATTGTAAGTACTTACAAGACATCTTAAATGAAGTTCTTCAGGCTGAAAGTAAGTGACTCCAGATATTAATTCAAATTCTCACAAAAAAACAAAGAGCACTGGTAAAGGTAATTATACAATTATAAAGACAGTATAAATGTATATTTCTTCTTTCTTCCCTTAACTGACTTAAAAAGCAATTTTATAAAACAATATGCATATAATTGTATTGTTGGTTCTGTGTCATATAGAAATGTAATTTGACAATAAGAGCACAAAGGAGGTAGATGGGAACAAAGCCATGTTGAAGTAAGGAAATGATACCATATGGCAGCAAAATGAAAAGAGTAAGAAATGGTAAATAAAATGGTTAATATAACAAACTATAAATATATATACTTGTTCTCCTTTCTTTTCTCAGCTTCTTCAAGCATAAAATTATATAAAATAATGTGTTGTTGGGTTTATAAAATATACAGATGTGTATATTTTATGTGTAAAATATACAAATGTGTGGTAGGAAGAATTACAGCCCTTGAAAGATGCCCATATGTAATTCCCAGACCCTATGTATATGTAAGGTTATATGGTAAAGGGAAATTAAGGTTGCAAATCAGATGACTTTAAGATAGTGAAATTTTCCTGGATTAGCCAGGTGAGCCCAATGTAATAACAAGGGTCCTTAAAGGTGGAAGAGGGAGGCAGAAGAGAGAGAACCAGAGAAATGACAGCATGAGAAGTACTTGGCCTGGTGTTACTGGCTTGAAGTTGGAGGCAAGGGAACATAAGCCAAAGAAGGCAGGTGGCCTCCAGAAGCTGGAAAGGGCAAGTAAACAGATTCTCCCCTAAAGTCTCTGTAAGGAACAAAGCCCTGCCAATATCTTGATTTTAGCCCAGTGAGACTCATTTCACACTTCTGACCTCCAGAACTGTAAGTCAATAAGACTGTATTATTTAAGCCACTAAATTTGTGGTAATTTGTTACAGCAGCAGTAGAAAACTAATATAGGGACTTCCCTGGTGGCACAGTGGTTAAGAATCCACCTGCCAATGCAGGGGACACAGGTTCGAGCCCTGGTCTGGGAAGATCCCACATGCCGCAGAGCAACTAAGCCCGTGCGCCACAACTACTGAGCCTGTGCTCTAGAGCCTGCGAACCACAACTACTGAGCCCACGTGCTGCAACTACTGAAGTCTGCATGCCTAGAGCCTGTGCTCCGCAACAGAGAAGCCACCACAGTGAGAAGCTCACGCACTGCAACGAAGAGTAGATCCCAGTTGCCACAACTAGAGAAAGCCCACGCACAGCAATGAAGACCCAACACAGCCAAAAAAAAATTAATTTTTTTAAAAAAAGGAAAGAAGGAAAATTAATATAAGATGTATAGGAACAATAGTTCAAAGAGGGCAAGGAGAAATAGAGTTACATAGGAGTAACATTTCATAGCTCACTGGAATTGTTAACATAAATCTGAAGTCCATTCTGATGAGATGTATATGGTAAGGGAGAGGACATCACTAAAACAGCAGAGTAGGGTACTCCAAAAATCTGTCTCTCCACAAAAGCAACAAATAACCTGGTAAAATCTGTCAGAATCAACTTTTTTGGAACTCCAGAATTTGACAAAAAATTTATAAGGGAAATGCTTAATGAAGAAAGACGCTGCTGAATTTCAGTAAGAGAGTGCTGTGGCATTTTAATTTATCCACTTACCATCCCCTACTCCCCACCTCAAAGCTGGCCATGAAGAAGGCAGCCCACATTCCTGGGGCAGGTTGTTGGTACCAGTGAGAACAATATGAACCCTATTCCCAAAGAATTGTGATTTTGTGTTTTGACCTATCTGGTGGCTCCTTGAAAGATCAGCTCAAGGGCTTGCTTCTGTTTCTCCTGCTTTGGACCTTCCCCAGGGCTGAAGTGGCTTCCTGGGCAGTGTTTGTTGAAAGCATTTAAAGGCAAATGTGTTAGCCACAGCCACTTGGACAAGGGACAACAGTCAGGGCAATGCAAGCAATACACAAATCAAAAAGCCTGGGAAAGAAGAGGCTGGGGAAGAAGATACTTGGAGAAATAAGGTCTTTGGAAAACTCCCACATATACCAAGGAATCTGGAAGGCCACACACATACCCAGGGCTAGATAAATGCCCAAAAAGACCTGAGAAGACCCAAAGCTTTCACCTCTGGTTGACTCTTATGCTCCATGCAGTAGGAAGTGAAGGTTAAGACAGTTTATATGTCCATGCCTCTCTCTCGCTTTGTCACAGCTTACCCTTCCCCCTCCCCATATCCTCAAGTCCATTCTCTAGTATATATACACTACCAAACGTAAGGTAGATAGCTAGTGAGAAGCAGCCGCATAGCACAGGGAGATCAGCTTCGTGCTTTGTGACCACCTAGAGGGGTGGGATAGGGAGGGTGGGAGGGAGGGAGACGCAAGCGGGAAGAGATATGGGAACATATGTATATGTATAACTGATTCACTTTGTTATAAAGCAGAAATTAACACACCATTGTAAAGCAATTATACTCCAATAAAGATGTAAAAAAAAAAAAGACAGAATTTAAATAGTTAAATAGGCTAAGCATTGAAGGAGTGCTGCCACACAGAGCCCATCTGGAAAGACTGAAAGAGTATTATTTCTCCCTTGGCCCAGGGTATTTACCAAAATCCGTCAAACCACTAGCTAACAGGACAGAGATTTCAATGGCCACACACAACAAAGGGCACAGGGTTTTAAAAATATAGTTTAAAAAAGTCACTAGGCAAACAACAAAAACCCACAACAAGCCACAACAAACCCTGGGGAGGGAGGCAAATCTGATTTCCAGAGTTGCCACATTATAATACTCAAAATGTTCAGTTTCCGGCAAAAACTTATTATGAGGCATGCAAAGAAATAAGAAAGTATGGCCCATTCTCAGGAAGAAAAGAAATTAAGAGAAACTTTCCCTGAGGAAGTCCAGACACTGGACTTAACTTTAAATCAACTGTCTTAAATATGCTCAAATAGCTAAAGGAAACCATGGACAAAGACCTAAAGCAAACCAGGAGAAAGATGTCTCACCAAATAGAGAATGTCAATATAGAGGTAGAAATTAGAAAAAGTACCAAAAGAAATTCTGAAGTTGAAAAGTATAATAACTAAAATGAAAAATTCACTAGATAGGTTCAATAACAGATGTGAGCAAATCAGTAAACTTAAAGATAGGCCACTTACCCAGTATGAGAAGCAGAAGGAAAAAAGAATGAAGAAAAGTGAACAGAATCTAGGAGACCTGTGGGAAACCCCCATGTGCACCAACATACACTTAATGGGAGTCCCAGAAAGAGAGGCAAGAGAGAAAGAGCAGAAAGAATATTTAAAGATACAATGGTCAAAAAATTCCCAAATTTGATAAAACATGAATCTACACAGCTAAGGATCTCCAAGTTGGATAAACTCAAAGAGATACATTCTGAGACACATTATAATCAAATTGTCAAAAATCAAAGTCAAAAAGAGAATCTTAAAAGCAACAAGAGAGAAGCAACTCCACACTTACAAGGGATCTTCAATGAGATTAACAGCTGATTTCTTATCAGAAACTATGGAGGGATGATAGAAACAGAGGGATGACATATTGATATTTAAAGTACTGAAAAAAAAATATTGTCAAGCAAGAATTCTATATCCAGCAGAACTATTCTTCAAAAATGAAGGAAAAATTAAGACATTACCAGATAAACAAAAACTGAGGGAATCTATTACTAATCAGCCTGCCATCCAAGAAATGTTAAAGGAAGTCCTTTCAGTTAAAATAAATGGGCACTAGACAATAACTCCAATCTATATGAAAAATAAAGAACAACATATTCTTGGTTTGTAACTCCTCTTTTTTTCCTATGTTATTTAATAGACAAATGCATAAAACAACAGTTATCTATGTTAAAGGGCATGCAATGTATAAAGATGTAATTTGTGACAATAATATCATAAAATGTGGGGGAGACCAAGGTGTATAGGAGCATAGTTTTTGTATATTGTTGAAGCTAAGTTGGTATTCATTCAAACTAAATTTTTATACATTTAAGATAATAATTATAATCCCCACTAAGAAAATGACTTAAAAATATACAGATAAGGAAACAAGAAGAGACACAAAACAGTACACTAGAAAAAATAAATTAAACACAAAAAAGCAGTACTGGTGGAACTTAGGAACAAAAAGATATGAAATATAGAAAACAAATAGCAAATGGCAGAAGTAAGCCCTTCCTTATCAGTAGTTACTTTAAAGGTAAATGAATTAAACTCTTCAATTAAAAGGCAGAGACTGGCAAAATGGATTTTTTAAAAAACCACGATTCAGCTACGTGCTGTCTATAAGAGACCCAATTTTGACCCAAATACACAAATAGATCAAAGTGAAAGGTTGGAAGAACAAATTCCATGCAAATAGTAAGCAAAAAGAGATCTCAGGTAACTATACTAATATCAGACAAAATAGACTTTTAGTAAAAAATGTTTATAACGAAGAAGAACATTATATATTGATGAAAGGACCAATCCATCAAGAAGATATAAAAATGATAAACACATCTGCATCTAACAACAAAGTTCCAAAATATACGAAGAAAACCATGACAGAATTGAAGGGAGGAATAGACAGTTCTACATTAGTAGTTGGAGGAGACTTCAATACTCCACTTTCTTTTTTTTAAAATTGGACTATAGTTGATGTACAATATTATATGTTACAAATGTACAATATAGTGATTCACAATTTTTAAAGGTTATGCTCCATTTATAGTTTGTATAAACATACTCCACTTTCAGTAATGGATAGAACAACCATCCAGAAAATCAGTAAGAAAACAGAGGACTTAAACAACACTATAAACTAACTAGACCTAACAGACATATACAGAGCACCCCACCCCCAAACAGCAGACTATACATCCTTCTTATATACAATGGAACTTTCTCCAAAAGACCATATGTTAGGCCACAAAATAAGTCTCAATAAAGTTTGAAAGACTGAATTCAAATGAAGTATCTTCTTCAGCCACAATGGAATAAAATTAGAAATCAGTAACAGAACAAAAACTGGAAGAATTCACAAACATATGTAAATTAAGCAACACACTCTTAAACAACCAATGGGTCAAATAAGAAATTACCAAGGGAATTAGAAAATATCTTGAGAGAAATACAACATACTCAAAACTTATGGGATATAGCAAATGCAGTACTCATCAGAAAATCTATAGCTGTAAACTCCTACATTAAAAAAAAATAAAGATCTCAAATCAATAACTAACGTACACCTTAAGGAACTACAAGAAGGAGAGCAAACTAAAACCAAGGCTGGCAGAAGAAAGGAAATAATATAGACTAAAACAGACATAAACAAAATATAGAATAGAAAAATAATAGGAAGAATCAATGGAACCAAAAGTTGGTTCTTTGAAACTGACAAAATTTAGCTAGACTGACCAAGATAAAGAGAGAAGGCTCAAATTACTAAAATCAGAAACAAAAGCAGGGACATTACTACTGACTTTATAGAAATAAAAAGAATTATAAGAGAATACTATGAACAATTATATAGTAACAAATTAGATAACCTAGATGAAATGAAAATAATCCCTGGAAACACACAAACCACCAAAATCAACTCAAGGATTAATAGAAGATGTGAACAAATCTATAACAAAAGAGACAAAATTAGTATTGAAAAATCCCCATTAAAGAAAATCCAGGACTGGACTGCTTCACTGGTAAATTCTACCAATCATTTAAAGAAGAATTAACACCAATCCTTGTCAAACTCTTCCAAAAAATCTCACCACGACCATGTGAGATTTATTCCAGGAATGCAAGGGTGGTTCAAAATACAAAAATCAATCAACGTAATACACGACATTAACAGAATGGAGGAAAATAAAACATATGATCATCTCAATTGACGCAGAAAAAGGATTTGGCAAAATTCAACACCCTTCATGATAAAAACACTTAATAGACTAGGAATAGTAGGGAACTCCTTCAACATGACAAAAGTCATGATAAAACCCACAACTAACATCATACTCAATGGTAAAAGACTGAAAGCTTTTCCTCTAAGATCAGGAAGCAGACAAGGAAGCCCACTTTTGCTACTGCTATTCAACATAATGCTAGAAGTTCTAGCCAGAGCAATTAGGCACAAAAGAGAAATAAAAGGTATCTAACTGGAAAGGAAGAAAGTAAAACTTCTTGAGGGGAAATGGGAAATAAGTGCTAATGAGTAAGAGGTTTCTTTGGGGGGCAATGAAAATGTTCAGAAGTTGATTGTGATGATGGTTGCACAACTCTGTGACTACCCCAAAACTCATAGAATTGTATACTTAGAATGGGTGAATTATAGCATATGAATCATATCTCAATAAGCCTATAACAAAGAAAAAGTAAAAGAATAACCTGCCCCTTGACCTCCGATTTCTCTGAGACATTCCCAGTCAGGACCAGACCCCAGGTGATACTTGGTGGTGACCCACATGACCACCCACACTTCAAGCACCAGCTAACAAGGCCTCTTGGTCCTGCTTTGTGGCTGTTCAGTGCTGCACAGTGCAAAGTCGTGGGAGGCCACTGGGTTAGTTGAGTTCTCACCACAAAGGGGGGTGAGTCCTTCTGGTGAGAGACAAGTACACTCTTCCTCACCATACTAACTCCCTCATACAACAGCTTCTGCTTGTATTCCAAAAGCTGTAGTCAGCCCATGGGCACCTTCCATTCTGCTCTCACAGGTGGCTTCTGCCAGAGGGGCCCTGGCTGACTGAACAAGAAAGACCCAGAGACATCCAGGGTTCGTCACGGGGAGAGGCAAAGACCTCATCAGCTTGTCCTCTCTCTCATCAACTCCTGGGGGCTCAGGAAGTACCTAAAGCTAGAGTAGCAAAAAGAGCCCACTTTCTGCATCAGACAGGCCTAGGTTCAAGTCCCAGCTCCTTCAAGTGCCATCTCTGAGCCTCCCATTTCCAACCCATTTATGGGGTTCTTCCTATCTCTCCAGGCCCTTGTGAAACATCATGAACTGTGTTATGTGAAAAGAACATCCACATGATACTGGAAGTAAAGCTGTGTAAAGGCTCGGCAGCCAGGGAAGATTTGAGCTTGCTATCCCAGAAAAGCCTCAGGAATTGTATTTCTGCCAATTAGGGATTCACTTCAACACAGACCCAATGTGGAAATTATTCTCCAGCCAAAAGAAGCAGAACTCAAACCTTCTCCGCCGCCTCCCCAGTTTCTGGATAAAACCAACAGGCCGGGGCCTGAGAACATCACGTCCTCAGACGAGAGACAGAAACCTGCACAAGGAGAGGCTGGCTCCTGCTAATGAGGAACAAGCAGCAGGCCTTCTCAGGCATCCACACAGGAGCCCTGAGATGAAGTCTGAGAACTCACAGTGAGCTGAGCACACATCCATAGACCTAGAAATGTTTTGGGGATGGTAACCGGCCCTGACACCACCCCCCACCAATCCCCAGGAAAGGGGACATCATGCTCAGGACATGCTGGAAAACAGTCTGGCACTTTTCTCAAAAGGATAAAAGTAGAGTTACCATATGACCCAGCAATTCTAGGTTTGTACCCAATAGTAAAGAAAATATATGTCAACACAAAAACTCATAGAGGAGAAGACCGCCCCGGGGGAGGTATTGTGTGCAGAGGTGGCTCCCGGGTCCCTGGGAGCAGGGCCTGGGGCTGAGACTCAGTTCCTGCCCAGAATCAGGTTGGCCATTCTCCTTGAGTCACCTTTGTCATCCCCCGTTAAATGAGGTGAACGGCCCCTCCAAGGGCTGTTTAAAAGAAGGCAGGGCTCATAAAAGAGGTGCACAGGCCCAATTTAGGCTACCGACATGTTTTGAATGGCCCACATCATATTTTTTTAACACAGAAATTTCTTGCAGAATTACAAATTTCTGACTTCTGTTGAAAAACCAAAAGATCTGGCAACACTGACCCTGCATCCTTGTAATAGCAACAGTCATCAGAAGAGAGAGGTTTTCTGGTTCATTGATTTCTGATATTATCTTGTATTATCTTTCCCCTTCTACTTCCTTTGGGTAACTTTTGCTTTTTTCTAACTTCTTATATTGGAAATTTATTTCTTTAATTTGCAGCTTTTTTCTTTTCTATTGTAAATTTCCATCCAAGTTTTGATACTTAGTGCTTTTATTATCATTCAGTTTTAAGTATCCTTGAAGTTTCATTATTATTCCTTCTTTGATCCATGAATTACTTGAGTTTTTTTATTTCCAAATAATGGGGATTTTTATTTGGGGGGTTATTCATTTCTAGCTTACAGGCATGATGGTGAGGGAACAGGACATCATAATTATCATCATAATTATTCTTTTAATTTACATGAGACTTGCACCTAATTGATTAATTTTTTTTCATGGGAGTTATACATGTGCTTGAGAAGAATGAGGGACCTCTACTCATCAGATGAAAAATCTATCTACTTCCATTAAATCAAGCTCGTTATTTGTGTTATTCAGAACTTTTCTTGTCTTTGCTGATTTTCCGTCGACTTAATCCAACACTAATTGGAAAAGAATGGCTGAAAATCTCCCAAAATGAGGATAGATTTGTCAATTCCTCTATTTCTAACAAAGTTTACATCAAATACATTGAGGCTGCTTTATTGAATGAGTGAACCTTTAAAACTATTCTGTCATCTTGGGGAAATGAACCTGTCCTCATTAGATCATGACCCATCCTTCCCTGAAAATGCCTCGAGTCCATGGAGTCTGAGATTGATGTGACAGCCTGCCTTGGGTTGCCTGATATTTGTTTCCATTCTTTTCCTTTCAACCTTTTCCTGCCTTTGCACTCGTAGCTCTGGTGGTAGCACAGAGCTGGATTTTAGATTTTGGGTTTCGGTTTGGTTTTGTTCCTCTAATATGACAATATCTGTCTTTGAACAGGTGAGTTTAATCCATTTACATTTACTCTGATAATTGATCAATTTAGATTTGTTTCTCCCATATCCCTCTATTATTCTGTCTCATTGTTTTGGCTTCCCTGTTCTCCTAACTCTTCTTGAAAAAATGATACCCCCTTTTCTCTAACACACCCTTTCATGGCTATGCTGGCCGGCCGGGCCCTGACTGCAGCCCATGGACATGTGCACACACAGACACACAATGTCCACACCAGCTCCAGATCTGAATACCAGCACCAGGTTGGCCTCCGTAGGGGGCTCTCATAGTTTTGGTATTTTCTCTTTGGGAATGGGGGTGTAGTGGGGGTTGGTGGTGTTATTTCTCAGATTCCACGTTTCCTGGTTTAGAACTTGTCCAGAGCTGATCCGTGCCAGTGTGAGCATGTCTTCTTGGGAGGAACCTCAAGGGCCACTTCAGAGTCAACACAGAACTCATTTCAGGAGTGTGGAGGAGGCCACTCCTTTGATGGAAATGTGCTGGATTTTTTTTTTTTACCACAGTCCCCACTGCTCCCTACTGTGTCATGCCCCTGGGATTCATAAAAGCACGTAACTGCCTATTTTAGGCATGTGAGATGCAGGCAGGCCCTGAACCCTGCCCCAGCAGGGCCTTCCTTCTGCCGCTGAGTGCTACTTTGTGGATTCAAAGAGCAGCAGCAGTAGTAGCATTTTACATTCATGTCACTGGGTACCTTATACTCCCATGAAGAGGGGCCCTGGAACTACACACCCTCCCTGGGGACTGGCTTAGAAAATGTATGTGACAGAGCCTTAAACTAAATGTTTTCTGAAGAAAGAAGTAAAGCTTCTTCATGCCTGTTTCTAGAGAGTACCTGGAATCAATAGAGAAGTGGTTATAGTCATAGGCAAGTCAGAAGAAAGAGCCAGGAGGCTGGTCCACTGCCCCTGCCAGGAGCCTGAAGAGTGGTCAGTGTCACAGGCACGAGGCTCTAGAAGATACAGCACGACCACCTGCCCAGAAGAACCAGGGCACGGGCAAGGGCATCAGAGACCCACAAGGGACAAGATCGAGCTGGCACGGGATGGGGTAAACCACGGGCTTGCACACCAGCAAAACAGATTATTTTCAAAGACCAGGAGTAAAGCCAGACCCAGAAAGCCACATATTGTGTGAGTTCATTTAAACGAAGTGTCCAGAATAGGCAGATCCATAGAGACAGGAAGTCAATTAATAGTTGCCAGGGGCTGAGGGGAGGGGGGGATGGGGAGTGACTGCTAGTGGGGGTGGGTACAGGGTTTCCATCTGGGGGGATGAAAATGTTCTGGAACTAAATGGTACTGATAGTTGCACAACGTTGTGAATATTCTAAAAGCCACTGGATTATATACATTTTTAAATGGTTAAAATGTTATGCATCTTATGTTACATGAATTTTATGTCACAAAAAAATAAAGACCAGGGGGAGCAACTCAAATGTTAACAGGAGTCCAGGGGAGACAAAAATGAGTGACACCAGCTGGAAGGCTGCAAATCAAGCCCTAAGAATACGCTCTACGCCACCAGGTCTCGCACACACTGCCTCTCACAGGCCTTCTCTGCTTGGCTGTCCTATATCAACTTGTGATAGCATCAAAGGCCCAGAGAACTATATTTTGACTAAAAAAAAAAAAGACAACAGGGCGCAATGATGAAGGATCCCGAGCCCCAGACTCCAGGCCAGGGAGTCAGTAGAAATGGTGGGGACTGGGAAAGGAGCACACTTCCCCCCACCCAGGGGCCCTCAGCACCTTACCCACTGGAGACACAAGGGAACGTAGTGCAGGCCCGGTGCTGCCAGGGGTCCTGATCTCTCATGGAAAGCTGGAAATCCATATGTGTGTATAAATCCTCTTAAATATTAGTTCAGTTTGTTCAGTTTATTGTGTGTCACTGTGATAAACATACCACGGGGTCTGACAAGCTCTATGGCTGGCAGTTCGCATCTTCCGCTCAGTGTATAAAGTCCTGGGTGCACAGGGAAGGCTCTGATGAGAGGTTCTACCATGTTTCAGGACTACCCAGTGCCACATTCTCCAGGAAGCCTGTCTTGGTGCAGCAGGCAGAGTCAATGACGCCCCCCAATGCTCCCCCAGGGCCTCAGTGCCCCCTGTACATCAGGACCCATGGCCCTGCACTGCACCTGCTCCCCTCACCTGACCTGACAAGGCAGGGGGGCAAAATGGTCTGGCCCAAGTCTGCCCCACCCAGAGCCCGCCTGAAATGGGCACAGGACAGCAGCCCAGCAACCATCTGCTGAAAAAATATAGTGTGGGTGGCAACCTGTGAGAAGGAGCCTGACAGTCTGGTGGCCACAGACAGGTGTGGGGCTTCCCTTCTGCTCAAGGCAACACTTCAGTGCTCAGCACACAGCAGGCCCACACTGGGCTCTTCACAAGTTTAATGGGGACTAATCCACCCAACAACCCTACCAGGTAGAAATCCCCTACCTCCATTTTTCTGATGAGGAAACAGAGGCACAGAGGTGGAGGGAGAAGCCAGGATTTAAACCAGGTAGCAAGACCTCAGAGTCTGTGCTTTGAGCTAGCACACCCTGCTCTTGTCTCTGGAGCCCTAGCACAGCCACTTGGCCTTGGGGCCTGGCAGCCACGCTCTGATGAGCTTCCTGGAGCTCACCCCACCAGGGTAACATCAGCTGCTCACGCCCTGGGCCTCTACAGCATGTTAGCAGCACTTGTCATGGTTCATCCCCTTCTCTGCCTCTCCCCTAAACCAGGACTCCTCAGAAGCAGAGACCAGATTGTGCATGTGCAATGCTCAGCACAGGGCTGGCACAGGGGTGCTTGCAAACACTTGTTAGATGGATGGATGGACGGGCAGATGGATGGATGAGTGAGTGAATAAACTAATGAGTGAGTGAATGAATTAATGAGTAAATGATGAGTGAATGAATGGATGAGTGAATGAACAAGTGAATGAATGGACTCTGACACTGGAAAGTGAATTCTTTGCGTCCATGACAACCGAATCAGGGAACAAAGTCAGGGGCAGAAATGGTGGTAGTGCGATTTCTAGGCATTTTAAGGGTAGAACTGGTTAGGCTTGTTCACAGATCAGTTCCAGAGGGTGAGGGAGGGGCTGAAGATAATAGCCCAGGACACCTTCTTTGGGGATCAGCAATGCCAAGGGAGTCACCGAAGCTGGACAGGAGAAGGAGCCTGCCCATCAGAGGGGAGATTCAAACTTGAATTCAGCTACTGTGCACTCAGTTTAGGCCAGGCCTGCAGGGCTCTCCGTCCCTGGATTTGGAATCCACAGTAACTCAAAGCAACCAGAGCCTGAGGAGGGAGCAGAGGACTGTTCAATGGTTCAGAGCTGGGGCTTGGATTTGGGCCTGGGGGTGTCTGACTCAAGACTGGGGCATCACAGCCTCCTGGCAAAAACCTCCAGGAGGGCTCTGGGGTGTGGGTCTGAGGCTGGGGAGATGGGACAGGGCTGGAGCAGCTGATGTGGTCTCTGGGTCTGAGAGTGGGCTGGATTTAGATCAACCTTCTCCCCCACCTTCCCTCCATCCATGTCCCCCCACTACTGCTTCCTCTCCTGGGAGCCAGCCAGGTCCTAGCTCAGAGCAGGTTGGCAAATCCCTGAGGCAGGGCTGGCTCCCAAAGACAGTGCAACTGGGACCTGTTCTGCCTCCTCTCAAGGCACAGCAGGCGGGAAAACCACTGTGTTCTCAGGGAATTGGCCCTCAGCCACTGCGGGAGCCACACATGACACAAACACAAATTACACAAGAGGCCAGAATCTCCCTCTCTCCTGCTGCCAGAATCCAAGGGGAGCAGGTGACTCTGCAGAAGCAGATGCAGGGCCAGGCTGCCAGGGCCTGGAACACGCGGGCACAATCGCCCTCTACCCACCAGGCCACCAGCCCTAGAAAGTCCCTTTGCACAGAAGCTCCCAGGCCAATCTGGCAGGCCCAGGAGCTGCCTACGTCCCCACACATAAGCTTTGGCAAATCACCCCATCAGTTCCCCATCACTGTCCCCCAGTGCCTCCCACAGCTTGGCCTGTGCCCACCATGGTGAGCTCCCTCAGAGGCTGTCCTTCTTCCTGCAGAGACCTGGAGGGTCTTGTTCTGCCCTCAGAGTACTGCAGCCCCACGGTCCCCTTCAGGTGGTAGCACAGGTGCCTCTCGCTCAGGCTGAGGGCCCAGCAGCCAGCTCGGCCCAGGGCACAGTGAGTCCTTATGCCCCAGGATGTCTAGTCCTGTGACCCCTCACTTGGGTCTTGGGTGTCCAAAGGGAAAGGGACCTGGGAAACCCCTCAGGGTCCCAAGGTTCATTCCATAAAGATGTAGATGTGTCTGCGCTGTACATATGTGTGTGCATGTGCATGTGTGTGCACACGTGTGTGCATATGTACACCTCTGTGTGTACATGTGTGTGTGAGAGACAGAGAGTTTGTGAGTGTATAACTACCGACCAGAGGTCATCTTTGTCCTGGAGTCTCTCTCCTTTGCCAACGAGGGCAGGTGGGGCCAACGTGAGGCGGGCAGCCAGACAGGAAAAACTGGGGAGAAGAGGTCTGGCACCTCCCTATAAATATAGTCTTCAGGAACAGGGCCAGGGTTGCTGGGCCTTCTGATCTTTCTGAGAAACTGAAAATTGAGATTTTAATGTGAAACCTCCTGACTTTTAAGTGTACTCTCACAGTTTTTGAAGACATTGTGTAAATCAAATAACACATGCGGGGAGGGGGGTAGGTTATGGGGATACAGCCTGTAAGCTAACAGATGAGCCTGGCTTTGGTCCAATGCCCCTGATTTTATAAATGGGGAAACTGAGGTTGGGCCAGAGCAGGGACCAACAAGCCAGGGCCATGCTGAGCTCCTCGGCTCCCTCACTCCCTCTGGGCCACCATAGCCCTTGAGGAGCACCCACACGTTCCAGGAACTGAAGACACCAAGAGAGGGGGACTTGGGCCCTGGCGCCTGCTGTCTCTGTCACCAAGGGCCCAAACTGAATTTTCTGAGGTAGCCCAAGGTGCGTTCTCTTCTCTGCATGTGAAGACCTTGTGTCCTTCCCAGTCCAAGGTCCCAGGACAAGCACAAGCTCTGTTTTGTCCTACTGGTGACTTTGCCAAGAATGTAAGTAGCTTCTGGGACACAGCCCAGAACAGAGGAGCTCAGTCATTTGACCATAGTCCTTTCTTTCTTTCTTTCTTTCCTTCTTTCTTTCTTTCTTTCCCTTTCTTTCTTTCTTTCTATCTTTCTTTCTTCCTTCCTTCCTTCCTTTCTTTCTTTCTTTTCTTTCTTTCTTTCTTTCTGTGTGGCTGCATCAGGTCTTAGTTGTGACATGCGGGATCTCCATTGTGGCACATGGGGTCTTTCGTTGCGGCACTCTGGCTTCTCTCTAGTTGTGTCGTGTGGGGTCCAGAGTACGAAGGCTCAGTAGTTGTGGCATGTGGGCTCTCTAGTTGTGGTGCGTGGGCTCCAGAACGCATGGGCTCAGTAGTTGCAGCATGTGGGCTCTCTAGTTGTGGGGTGCAGGCTCAGTAGTTGCGACGTGCAGGTTTAGTTGCCCTGTGGCATGTGGGATCATAGTTCCCTGACCAGAGATCGAACCTGCGTCCCCTGCATTGGAGGGCGGATTCTTAACCACTGGACCACCAGGGAAGTCACTGACCAGAGTCCTCTAGCACCTACAACTGATCTTTGCTCCCCAAGCTGCAGGGACCCTGAGAAGGGACGATCATTCTGGGGAAGCAGAACTTCAGGCCCCTGGCACTCGGCACCAAGATGCAATGAGCACAGGGTCTGTCCCCTCAGCCCCATGCGGCCTGGCCAGTGGGGCGGGGCGGGCCCAGCACCTGGTGGGCAGGGGGCCCATCTCCAGGGGTCTGGGGGCTGATCCCAAACAAACCCCTCCCCCCCCCCCCCCACCCAGACTCTGTCTGGAGGCCTGGGATGGAGCCTCCCCAGCCACACGCCCTTCCCACTAATGCTCTGCAGATGGGCTTCCCCAGCGGCCTCCAAGAAAAACACAACGACAGCAGATCTCTCCTCACAGAAACGGAACCGCTGGAAAGGTCTCTCGCAACGTTCCCGAAAGGAAAATAAAAATTCCTCTGAAGTGCATTTCAACTCCGTGGCATCACCCGCCACATCAAGAGCTCGGTCCCAGCCACACAGGGTCACCGTGGTCTTGGGTTCCCTGGTACTGAAGCCATCCTGTGACCCTCTCACCCCTGCTGCTGCCAGGGGCCTGCTTGGCTCATACACAGCTTTCGAAAATTTTGAATTAGCTGCCAACATTTGAAAATGAAAAGGTTTTACATAAAATCACAATTTCCGGCTACTCCTGAGAAACCGGAATCCCTCCTGTGACTGACCCCACATTGGCCTGCACCCCAGCGATGCTGGTATCGGAGACCCCTGCAGAAATATGCCCCTCACTGCCCTCCACAGATAGCTGACCCCAGGCTCTGCGCAAGGTGGCAAGGAGATGAGCTCTTGTCCTTGGGGGTTCTGGCCCATCCGGGGTCTGTGTTGCTGCCCACCCAGCCCACCCCTCCTGAGTCTGGGCACTGGGCACACTATGCCTGCATCCCAGCCTGTGGCTGCCCACAACTGTGGCTCTGGGTTGGGTGGGTGGGGTCGAGCAAGCCATCATTCCCCTTGTCCCCAGCCTGAGCCCCCTTGAGCTCCTGGACCCAAACAATCTGTACTGAACTTCAGTCAACTTGACCCCCTGAATCCCACTTCCCACAGGCCACTAGGGGCTCGCACCTGGGGGCTCTGGGGATCCCAGGGCAGCCCTTGGTCCCTTACTCTGTTGGACATCAGCAGACTGGTCTGGTGCCCCAGCTCTTTGTTTCCCTGACTCCATCACCTGCCAAGCCTACTTGTCCCCCTATGCCTGTCCAGCCCTGGCCCTGGCCCATGAACCACCAAAGCACTGAGAATAAAGAGGGTGATACTGGCCCCTGTGGCATGCCCCCCCGCCAAAGTCCCTGCAGTTGGCCCAAGGCAGCATTTCTCCTCAGCCAGGAATCCGCAGATGGCATTTTTACTCCTCCCAAACATGAGTTCAGAGAGATCTGGATAGAAGCCTTAAAATAAAAAGAAGCCCAGAAACACAAAGACCTTCCCAGGCCTGGACCTCAACAAAGATGATTCTGGCAAGCATCACCAACCTGGATCTGCAGGGCCAGAGTTGGGCAGAGGTAGGGATGGCAGGGTCCTGGCTGGGAGCTGTGGTTCTGGCTCCTCCCTGATCCTGGGAGGACCCTGTGAGCCTGGATCGGAATGTGGTTCTGCCCAGTGGGCAGCAATCCCCTCTGACCACCATGGGGAATACCTAACAGGACCCACAAGACCCTTGCTGCTCTATCGCTCTATGTTGCATCTGGCCATCCCTCTCCACTCCCAGGGCCACCCTGCCCAGGCCACAGTCTCTCTCCGGGCTCATGGCGGCAGCCTCCTCCTGGCTTCATGCCTCTTCTCCTCTCACCCTCCTCCAAAGTAACCGGGCCACGCTGCTTCTCTACTTAGAGTAGAGGACCACTCCTCCGCACCAAGACAGCCCACCTCGGACCCCTCTGCCCTCACCAGTCCCTCCTGCTGGACCCCTAAACAGGCTAAGTCCACTCCCCTCAGGACACTCACCCCTGCTGCCCCCCCGCCCGCCTCCTAGTGAACTGCAATCCACACTTCAGATCTCAACTCCAGCCTTCAGTTACTGTGTGGTCACTTTGTGGCATCTCCCACTGTTTCTAACTGTGCAGGCATTTGCAGACCCACCAGTTCACCATGAGCTGTATGACACTGGGCTTGGGGATGCTGTGTCTGTCTGGTTCCCAGAGTACCAGTGCCTGGTCCAGTGCCAGGCCCTGTGTGGGCCATAAGTAAATATCAGTTGAATGAATTGAACAAATGAGTACATGGGATATGGTTTCCACTGGGAATATGTGGAAAGACAACAGCACGGTCTTTGAATGGTAGCCAGAGTGCACTGGGCGAAGCGAGGCTGACCTCCGCCTGGCCCCCAGGCATTGTTGCCCAGCTCATCTCCCCAGTGCAGCAGTGAAGGTGCACAACCACCTGACATCCCAGGGGCGGCCTGAGGCCCCAGCAACGTCCCACCTGCACAAACCCAAGAATCTGAAGCCAGGAGTGTAAGAGCTATTGGAACAGTAAAAGTGGGCTTCAGTGGCAAGCCCTCAAGTGCCTGCCAGGGACAACAGCTCCCTCAGGAATGATAAATGTGTGGCCAGGCTTTCCAGGTAGCCAAGTTCCTTCTTTCTTTTCATGGATATTTAAGCAGCAACTATGTGCCAGGCAACCCACCCAATGCTGGGAATTTTGCAGCAAGCAAAAGATTCTCCCCACAGCTGATGTACTAAATGACCTGAGACACTTCCTCACTCACCCTCTCTGGGCCTCAGTTCCTGCAGCCAGTAGGCAGAGCCTCAGGGCTCGGAAAGCCCCAGGTGTCCCAAAGATGGCCAGCCTTCAGGTGGGGCCCAGGCTTTGGGGGTGGACAGGAGGTGCTGCACAGGGGGCCAGGCAGTCCTGGCTCCCAGCCTTCTCCTCCCTGCCCACACAAGAGTGGACAGCCTGGCTTCAACTGTGGCTCTACAACTCATGAGCTGTGACAGTCAGCACCTCAGTTTCCTCATCTGTAAAGTGAGCACCATGATGGCACCAACCAAGCCCATGGAGTCGTTACAAGAATCCATGAGAGGGCTTCCCCGGTGGCGCAGTGGTTGACAGTCCGCCTGCCGATGCAGGGGACATGGGTTCGTGCCCCGGTCCGGGAAGATCCCACATGCCGCGGAGCGGCTGGGCCCGTGAGCCATGGCCGCTGAGCCTGCGCGTCCGGAGCCTGTGCTCCGCAACGGGAGAGGCCACAACAGTGAGAAGCCCGCGTACCGCAAAAAACACACACACACACACACACACACACACACACACACACACACACACACCAAAAAAAAAAAAAGAATCCATGAGATGATGTGCCTGCAGCGCTCTGGGGACACCTGCAGAGGTGAGCTCCACCAATGCTGCGTTCTCCTCTGCCTTGTATTCTCATTATTGTTCACACAGCAGTGCTCCTGGGCCCGGTTCTCTGTCTGCTCCCAGGGCTGCCATACAGATTAAATGACACACAGATGCAGAGCGCCTGTCCTCACACAGGCCCTCAATAAAGGTACGTGTCCCCAAACGACTGACCGGCTCTAATGGGGGAAAAGACTCACCCACAGACTGGGCTATGGAAACACTGGCTTTTGTGCAACAAAAACTAACAACTGAAAAGGAAAAGGGAAATACAGCCTGGGGAAAAGGCTTGTATCAAACATGACAGAAAGTCAATATCTAAAGCAGATAAAGGGCTTATTCTGATATAAAAGACCCCAGGAGATGAACAGGCAAAGGACTTAAACAGGAAGAGGAGACACACAAAGTAATCAAACGCGGGGAGATCATTTGTCCTTGCCGACCATAAAAGCAGCACAAATTAAAGCAAAAAGCAGCACTGCTTCACTGCTGGATCAGCAAAGTATCAGCTGGCAAAGCCCCTGTGCTGGTAAGGACTTGGTGTCTCTGGGAGCTGCAGTGGGAAACCAGTCTGTCTCTGCCCCAGAACTGTGAGTCTGTCGCGCTTGGATCCCTTAATTATTTCGGTCACACAGCAAGTACTCCCTGTTTACAGCCAGGGCTCGAGGGTGTCCGGGCTGGCTCAGGCCGTACCCTGCAGGGTCAGCCACAGATACGTATTCACAGGAGAAGAACTGAGGCCCCCTGGCCAGGAGGTCCCCAAATTCAAATTCCAAGAGAGGTTGCACAAAGGGCAGGGTCATTACTACCATCCAGGCTGTGTGAGCAGCTGGTCAGCACTGCCCCCAGCCCACTGGGTGGACAGCAGACCTCTGCCTGGAGGGCCCGAGAAGCAGGCACACAGCCCATCATGCCCACTCTCACAAGCTGCCATCCACCCCAGCAGGTCCGGGCCCCCTCGCCAAAGTGGCAGGCTGGGAAGGAGGACCTGGGCTACCATAGAGGCCGGGACACATGCACGTCCAAGGGACTCTAGACTTTACACTATGCCCAGCTACCCCGTCCCACAGAGCAGGGCCTCTGACTCCCGGGGCAAGAGCGGCTGGGAGCACACCCCAGAGCCTGCCCACCTGTATGGGGTCAAGTCTGGGATCCCTGTCCCCTTCCGCAAGAGTCTGGAAGCCAAATGGGCTTGGCCCATGGCCAGCACTACCTCTCCTGGGAAATCCCTTCCTCTGAGCCAGGGCAGCAAGGAACAGCAGGAGGGTCACAGCTTCAGGGTCACAGATCTGAAGTCTGAGGGTTGGGCCCCAATTCTGGCTTCTGCACTTGGCCGGGCCGCCTGACCTGCCTCTCCTCCCCCAGCATCCCCACCTCAGGCTGTGTCACAACCATCCTCCCAGTAGCCCAGGCCTTTCAAAAGCCAGGAGCCGTCCTCGATCCTTCCCTCACGCCCACGTCCTGTGAGCCCTACCTCCAAAAGCATCCTGAAATCATCTACTTGGCCATCTGTCATCGGCCACCAGGACCACCCAGGGCCCGACCCCCAAGGACCTTCCTGCAGCCACTCTCCCCACTGAGAGTCCTCCAAAGGCTTCCCACTGCGAGGAGAATAAGAACTCACCTCCTTCACGACTGGACACAATCCAGCCCTCCCCACCGCTCCAGGCCCAGCCCTTCTTCTCTCCCCATTAATCCCCCAGCGCCAGGTATGTGGCCCTCTTTCTGCCCCTCGGCCACACTGGGGTGACTCCTGCCTCAGAGAGTGCCAAGTGTTTACGTCCCCTCTGTCTGGATCAGTCTCGCAGGCTGGGCCCTCCCACCAGCCAGGTGCATCTTGTCTCTGACCCAGAAAACCTCCCCCCGACTCAGTCTACACTTTCCTGGCTTTTGCTTTGTTCATGGCTTTACCATTCTCTGCAGCAGTGGGCAGGGTGCCTGCCCTTGAGCCTGAGTGCTCCATCAAGGAGTACTACTGTTATTCTTATTGTTCCCCCCACGACTGGGAACATCACTAGGCGCCTGGTCCCTTCCAGTCCAGGTCAGCCCCACCCTCCTCCCTATGCAAGCCCAGCTCCCAGGCCACCTCCTCCACCAGGTCCTGGCCCTGGACTCCCCTGAATCCTGTGCCATCCTACAAGCTATCACCTGAGCCCTGACCTCATACCAAGTGTGCACCTTCATCTTGCCTGGACACCCCTCGAAAGGTACCCCAGCTGGACTCTGCCACCAGGCTCTCCCATGAGCTCCAGTCATACTCCCTGAGGCCTTGCTCCAGGTCAAGGTGAAGCCCACACCCCAAGATTGAGCCCAGGCCAGTGGAGCCAGGTCAAGAGCTCTGGGAGAAACATCCCAACTCAAAAATCCAGCCCAGGTTCCAAACGTGTGCGCATGAGTATGTGTGGGTGAAAGAGAGGGCCAGACTGAGGGAGAGAAGAATAAAGCCTGAGCGGGGGAGGGAGAGAGAGCCAGACACCAACACTTCCGTCTAATTGCATGACCTTTTCCCAGCTCAGAGTTCCTTCAGGGCCAAGTGCACAGCACTGCTTGGTATTAATCTGAAAGAGAAATAGGTCAAGGAAAGTTGGAAATTTTTATAGAAAACGCTTCAGGCTTGGAGCTGGCTGAAGTGTTTGCCAACCCGCAGATAATTCTTAGAGGAAACAGGCCTTGGTCAGAGGTCTCCGACTGGTCCAAACTGGCAGAGTTTGGACCTCGGGCCCAAACCCAGCTTCTGAGCTATGCCCAGCCTCACTGCTTCTGGGGAAGGGCCTTCTCTCCCCTCCATACGTCCCTGGAGCTGTCTCTGCAGCCCGATCCCTCTTACGCTGGGACCCAGTGCCTCTCACCTGTCATCAGGGCCCACCGCTTCTCTGAGAGGCCTCTGTCCAGGGACCCATTGTGGGACACCTGTCCCCCTGTCCCCCATCATGTAGATACAGCATGCAGAAAGCCCCGATCTCTTTCACAATTGCCCCATGGGGTGTGGAGGGAACCTTGTCAGGGTCCCGATGGATGTTCGGGCCCAGCTGCTCCCACCCTGGCAGGCCGGCCGAAACGTGAAGCACAAATGCCACAGACGTGTAAAGTTGCCACTGGAGACATCATGTCTCTCCCAGAAACATCCCGGTCTGCTGTGCTGGGGACCTGCAAAGAGCAGACCCGCAGAGCCCACAGCCGATGTGACAACCAGGCACACCACTCTTGCTAATTAAACTCCAGACGCACCCAGAGCAGAGCACAGCTTTGCTCCTGAGACGTTGTGTTATCTGGAAGCCCGGCGTGGTTACCACATGCCGACAGAAAGCTCTTTGGGGAACATTCACTACACAATCCAAGGGGAAGAAAGAAAGCGTATCAGTGAATTTTGTCTAGGAGAGGAGCTGAGCTCGTGGGCTGTGCCAGCCAGGTCCAGTATCGTCACAGACTGCATTTGGGCAGCAGGAAGGAGGGGGGCACACCAGGCAAGTCTCCACTGCAGGATGAGGCGGGCCCAAGCCCTTGCCTGGTTGCAGGCATCACCTCTGCCTTCATAGCCCCTCGGAAGAGCCCCCAGGCCACAGACCCCAGTCAGAAAGTCCCTCAGCTCAGCCAACAGCTCTAGAGTGGTCTCCTAAGTCTGACCCCAGACAGCATCAGGCCTCAGAGAATGTGCAGCCTCGGCTGTCCCAGCACTGGCCCCTCGCCCACCTCCCCAGCATGTGACCACATCACCACAATGGCATCTCCAACAGCTGTGCAGGGGGCCGGCCGCAAGCAGTGGGAGCACTGAGGCCTCTGCCAAGGATGCACTCCGCTCGGAAACACGCCCCCCGGCAGTGGTCGGGCCAACTGCCTTGGGTTTCACAATCGGTGCTTCTCTTTCGGTTTCCTCTCATCCCCGAGCTGTAGGCACAGCTCAGGGGTGGAATGAGGAAGAGGAACTGAGAAGGCCCTGGGCATCTAGCACTGAGGTGCCCAGACTTTCAGCTGCAATTCAGTGAGCTGGCAATGGCCGGCTGGGCAGGGCACTGGTCAAGTCCAGTGGGAGAGCCCCTGGGTCACCACCTGAAAGTGCCAGGCCAGGCCGCAGGCTCCTGCAAATGGCTCAGGAAGTACCTGGGTTGGGGACACAGAGAGAGGTCCCAGCACTTGGACTCTGGCCAGATCTGGGAATCAGGGTGCAAAGCCTGCCAAGGGCCTCTCTTCCACTTCTGCCAGGACCTCAGCCTTCAACACTTTGATATCACATAGGCTGAATCATGGCCCCCAGGATGTCACATCCTAATCCCCAGAACCTGTGAGTATAGCCTTATATGGCTAAAGAGACTGCAGATGCTTATTAACGATCTGTATTTCCCTCTGTTAATGCATTTCCTATTTGCCTCTTAATATCTGTGGCTCAGTTGTTTTTTCAGATAATTTGTAATTCTTTATATTGATCTCTGGGAGCTCTTTATATAGTTAGGATATTAAACTTTTGTTATATCTGTTATAAGTAAAACAGAGACTCTGCTCAAGAGAGTGATGCAGGTAAGGATCTTGAGATGTGATGCAGGTAAGGATCTTGAAATGAGAAAATTCTGGATTATCCCGGTGAGCCAAATGTAATCACAAGTGTCTTTATAAAAGGAAAACAGGGAACAAACTCAAAGGAAATCAGCAGCACTTCGTCTAGGGTTTCACTCCTGCCCTCGGCTGACACTTAAACCACTTCTCCAAGGGAAGTTAATTAAAAGAACAATCCACACAGAAATCCACCACCAAAGCTCGAGAACTATCAAAGTTAGAAGACTGAGGCGCTGCTGCTGATGGTGAACATCTGCCGGTCGCTGGGGCTCACGGGTAGGTGGCGGGTACGAAAGGGAAGCAGCCAAGGTCCGGCCGGAGGGTCGGACGCTGGCCACCCTCTGCAAGTCTACACACTACCGACGCTGATGAAGACGGGCTTGGAGGCAGCCAGGCAGGCGCAGAACACCCCTGGGAGAGACAAGTGGAGTGGACAGGGGAAAGCGGGGTGTCACGGAGGGCAGGTGCCAACGGGCACGCAGCAAGCAGCGGACATACCCAGCACGAAGAGGGAGAGCTGTCCATCCGAGCCGTGTGGATGAAAGGCTCTTGGTGCTGCAGCCAGGAGTCAGTGCTGTGCCTCTGAGGTGGGAGAGCCAACTTCAGGACACTAGTCCACAAGAGACCTCCCAGCACCACATAATATCAAACGGTGAAAATCTCCTAGAGATCTCCATCTCAACACCAGCACCCAGCTTCACTCAACGACCAGCAAGCTACAGTGCTGGACATCCTATGTCAAAAAACTAGCAAGACAGGAACACAACCCCACCCATTAGCAGAGAGGCTGCCTAAAATCATAATAAGTTCACAGACACCTAAAAACACACCAACAGATGTGGACCTGCTCACCAGAAAGACAAGATCCAGCCTCATCCACCAGAACACAGCCACTAGTCCCCTCCACCAGGAAGCCTACACAACCCACTGAACCAACTTTAGCCACTGGGGACACACACCAAAAACAACGGGAACTACGAACCTGCAGCCTGCAAAAAGGAGACCTCAAACACAGTAAGATAAGCAAAATGAGAAGACAGAAAAACACACAGCAGATGAAGGAGCAAGATAAAAATCCACCATACCTAACAAATGAAGAGGAAATAGGCAGTCTACCTGAAAAAGAATTCAGAATAATGATAGTAAAGATGATCCAAAATCTTGGAAATAGAATAGAGAAAATGCAAGAAACATTTAACAGGGACCTAGAAGAACTAAAGATGAAACAAGCAATGATGAACAACACAATAAATGAAATTACAAACACTCTAGATGGGATCAATAGCAGAATAACTGAGGCAGAAGAACAGATCAGTGACTTGGAAGATAAAATAGTGGAAATAACTACTGCAGAGCAGAATTAAAAAAAAAGAATGAAAAGAACTGAGGACAGTCTCAGAGACCTCCGGGACAACATTAAATGCACCAACATTAAAATTATAGGGATTCCAGAAGAAGAAGGGAAAAACAAAGGGACTGAGAAAATATTTGAAGAGATTATAGTCGAAAACTTCCCTAGTATGGGAAAGGAAATAGTTAATCAAGTCCAGGAAGCACAGAGAGTCCCATACAGGATAAATCCAAGGAGAAACATGCCAAGACACATATTAATCAAACTGTCAAAAATTAAATACAAAGAAAACATATTAAAAGCAGCAAGGGAAAAACAACAAATAACACACAAGGGAATCCCCATAAGGTTAACAGCTGATCTTTCAGCAGAAACTCTGCAAGCCAGAAGGGACTGGCAGGACATATGTAAAGTGATGAAGGAGAAAAACCTACAACCAAGATTACTCTACCCAGCAAGGATCTCATTCAAATTTGATGGAGAAATTAAAACCTTTACAGACAAGGAAAAGCTGAGAGAGTTCAGCACCACCGAACCAGCTTTACAACAAATGCTAAAGGAACTTCTCTAGGCAAGAAACACAAGAGAAGGAAAAGACCTACAATAACAAACCCAAAACAATTAAGAAAATGGGAATAGGAACATACATATCGATAATTACCTTAAATGTAAATGGATTAAATGCTCCCACCAAAAGACACAGACTGGCTGAATGGATACAAAAACAACACCCATATATATGCTGTCTACAAGAGACCCACTTCAGACCTAGAGATACATACAGACTGAAAGTGAGGGAATGGAAAAAGATATTCCATGCAAATGGAAACCAAAAGAAAGCTGGAGTAGCAATTCTCATAACAGACAAAATAGATTTTAAAATAAAGACTATTAGAAGAGACAAAGAAGGACACTACATAATGATCAAGGGATTGATCCAAGAAGAAGATACAACAATTGTAAATATTTATGCACCTAACATAGGAGCACCTCAATACATAAGGCAAATACTAACAGCCATAAAAGGGGAAATCAACAGTAACACATTCATAGTAGGGGACTTTACCACCCCACTTTCACCAATGGACAGATCACCCAAAATGAAAATAAATACAGAAACACAAGCTTTAAATGATACATTAAACAAGATGACTTAATTGATATTTATAGGACACTCCATCCAAAAACAACAGAATACACATTTTTCTCAAGTGCTCATGGAACATTCTCCAGGATAGATCATACCTTGGGTCACAAATCAAGCCTTGGTAAATTTAAGAAAATTGAAATTGTATCAAGTATCTTTTCCAACCACAACACTATGAGACTAGATATCAATTACAGGAAAAGATCTGTAAAAAATACAAACACATGGGGGCTAAACAATACACTACTTAATAACGAAGTGATCACTGAAGAAATCAAAGAGGAAATCAGAATATACCTAGAAACAAATGACAATGGAGACACAACGACCCAAAATCTATGGGATGCAGCAAAAGAAGTTCTGAGAGGGAAGTTTATAGCAATACAGTCCTACCTTAAGAAACAGGAAACATCTCGAATAAACAACCTAACCTTGCACCTAAAGTAATTAGAGAAAGAAGAACAAAAAACCCCCAAAGTTAGCAGAAGGAAAGAAATCATAAAGATCAGATCAGAAATAAATGAGAAAGAAATGAAGGAAACGATAGCAAAGATCAATAAAACTAAAAGCTGGTCCTTGGGGAAGATAAACAAAATTGATAAACCATTAGCCAGACTCAACATGAGAGAAAGGGAGAAGACTCAAATCAATAGAATTAGAAATGAAAAAGGAGAAGTAACAACTGACACTGAAGAAATACAAAAGATCAGGAGAGATTACTACAAGCAACTCTATGCCAATAAAATGGACAACCTGGAAGAAATGGACAAATTCTTAGAAATGCACAACCTGCCAAGACTGAATCAGGAAGAAATAGGAAATATGAACAGACCAATCACAAGCACTGAAATTCAAACTGTGATTAAAAATCTTCCAACAAACAAAACTCAGGACCAGATGGCTTCACAGGCGAATTCTATCAAACATTTAGAGAAGAGCTAACACCTATCTTTCTCAAACTCTTCCAAAATATAGCAGACGGAGGAACACTCCCAAACTCATTCTACGAGGCCACCATCACCCTGATACCAAAACCAGACAAGGATGTCACAAAGAAAGAAAACTACAGGCCAATATCACTGATGAACATAGATGCAAAAATCCTCAACAAAATACTAGCAAACAGAGTCCAACAGCACATTAAAAGGATCATACAACATGATCAAGTGGGGTTTATTCCAGGAATGCAAGGATTCTTCAATATACGCAAATCAATCAATGTGATACACCATATTAACAAATTGAAGGAGAAAAACCATATGGTCATCTCAATAGATGCAGAGAAAGCTTTTGACAAAATTCAACACCCATTTATGATAAAAACCCTCCAGAAAGTAGGCATAGAGGGAACTTTCCTCAACATAATAAGGGCCATATATGACAAACCCACAGCCAACATCGTCCTCAATGGTGAAAAACTGAAAGCATTTCCACTAAGATCAGGAACAAGACAAGGTTGCCCACTCACACCACTCTTATTCAACATAGTTTTGGAAGTTTTAGCCACAGCAATCAGAGAAGAAAAGGAAATAAAAAGAATCCAAATCAGAAAAGAAGAATTAAAGCTGTCACTGTTTGCAGATGACATGATATTATACATAGAGAATCCTAAAGATGCTACCAGAAAACTACTAGAGCTAATCAATGAATTTGGTAAAGTAGCAGGATACAAAAGTAATGCACAGAAATCTCTGGCATTCCTATACACTAATGATGAAAAATCTGAAAGTGAAATCAAGAAAACACTCCCATTTACCACTGCAACAAAAGAATAAAATATCTAGGAATAAACCTACCTAAGGAGACAAAAGACCTGTATGCAGAAAATTATAAGACACTGATGAAAGAAATTAAAGATGATACAAATAGATGGAGAGATATACCATGTTCTTGGATTGGAAGAATCAACATTGTGAAAATGACTCTACTACCCAAAGCAATCTACAGATTCAATGCAATCTCTATCAAACTACCACTGGCGTTTTTCACAGAACTAGAACAAAAAATTTCACAATTTGTATGGAAACACAAAAGACTCCGAATAGCCAAAGCAATATTGAGAATGAAAAACGGAGCTGGAGGAATCAGGCTCCCTGACTTCAGACTATACTACAAAGCTACAGTAATCAAGACAGTATGGTCCTGGCACAAAACCAGAAATATAGATCAATGGAGCAGGATAGAAAGCCCAGAGATAAACCCATGCACATATGGTCACCTTATCTTTGATAAAGGAGGCAGGAATGTACAGTGGAGAAAGGACAGCCTCTTCAATAAGTGGTGCTGGGAAAACTGGACAGGTACATGTAAAAGTATGAGATTAGATCACCGCCTAACACCATACACAAAAATAAGCTCAAAATGGATTAAAGACCTAAATGTAAGGCCAGAAACTATCAAACTCTTAGAGGAAAACATAGGCAAAACACTCTATGACATAAATCACAGCAAGATCCTTTTTGACCCACCTCCTAGAGAAATGGAAATAAAAACCAAAATAAACAAATGGGACCTAATGAAACTGCAAAGCTTCTGCACAGCAAAGGAAACCATAAACAAGACCAAAAGACAACCCTCAGAATGGGAAAAAATATTTGCAAATGAAGCAAATGACAAAGGATCAATCTCCAAAATTTACAAGCAGCTCATGCAGCTCAATAACAAAAAAACAAACAACCCAATCCAAAAATGGGCAGAAGATCTAAATAGACATTTCTCCAAAGAAGATATACAGACTGCCAACAAACACATGAAAGAATGCTCAACATCATTAATCATTAGAGAAATGCAAATGAAAACTACAATGAGATATCATCTCACGCCAGTCAGAATGGCCATCATCAAAAAATCTAGAAACATTAACTGCTGGAGAGTGTGTGGAGAAAAGGGAACACTCTTGCACTGCTGGTGGGAATGTGAATTGGTACAGGCACTATGGAGAACAGTATGGAGGTTCCTTAAAAAACTACAAATAGAACTACCATATGACTCAGCAATCCCACTACTGGGCATATACCCTGAGAAAACGATAATTCAAAAAGAGTCATGTACCAAAATGTTCATTGCAGCTCTATTTACAATAGCCCGGAGATGGAAGCAACCTAAGTGTCCATCATCGGATGAATGGCTAAAGAAGATGTGGCACATATATACAATGGAATATTACTCAGCCATAAAAAGAAACGAAATTGAGCTATTTGTAATGAGGTGGATGGACCTAGAGTCTGTGATACAGAGTGAAGTAAGTCAGAAAGAGAAAGACAAATACCATATGCTAACACATATATATGGAATTTAAGAGAAAAAAATGTCATGAAGAATCTAGGGGTAAGACAGTAATAAAGACAGAGACCTACTGGAGAATGGACTGGAGGATATGGGGAGGGGGAAGGGTAAGCTGTGACAAAGTGAGAGAGTGGCATGGACATATATACACTACCAAACATAAAATAGATAGCTAGCGGGAAGCAGCTGCATAGCACAAGGAGATCAGCTCGGTGCTTTGTGACCGCCTGGAGGGGTGGGATAGGGAGGGTGGGAGGGAGGGAGATGCAAGATGGAAGAGATATGGGAATATATGTATATGTATAACTGATTCACTTTGTTATAAAGCAGAAACTAACACACCATTGTAAAGCATTTATACTCCAATAAAGATGTAAAAAAATACAAATAAAAATTTAAAAAATAAAAAAAAGGGAAACGGAGAGAAACTTACTATAGATGAGAAGACACTGTGACCACAGAGCAGAGGTTAGAGTGATGCAGCCACATGCCAATGAATGCCGGCAGCCACCAGAAGCTGGGAGAGGCAAGGAACAGATTCCCCTCTCGAGCCTCCGGAGGGAACCAGCATTGCTGACACCTTGATTTTAGCCCCTTAAGATCCATTTTGGACTTCTAATCTCCAGAACTATAAGAGAATAAATCTGTGTTTTTTTAAGCCACTGAGTTTATGGTAACTTGTTACAGTGGCAACAGGACACTACGACATAAACCGCTATAGCACAGAAAGCCTCCCCAATCTGGCTTCCAGCAAGTTAGTGACCCCTCCACATCACCTGCCCCATTATCCACCCCTCACCCCCCACCAGGCCTCACCCTTGACTGGGCCCTCTCCCTTATGACTCATACCCACTGCATCACCAAGGTATGCCTGGCAACCTACTACCACCAAGTGGAGCCTTGCCCACTTCCCACCCATGGCCTGTCCTGACAGGGCTGCACTCTCCCTGCACCATCACTCTGGCCTCCCTGCCTCCAGCCTGGACCACAGCAGGCTGGCTGAAATACAGCACTATCTGTCAGGCCCCTTCCCTGCTGGGGCTGCCTGCAGGACACCACACAGCCTCTTTGAGCTCCCAGCATCAGCTCCAGCCCTCTGGCTCCTGCCCTGAGGGCCTACATGAGCTTCACTCCTGGTTCCTCAGCAGCCCAGAAAACTATGTGGCTCAAGGCAATGGGACGGGGCAGAGACACGAGCAGGTCAGGAGGGGAGGAAGGGCTACAGGCCGCCGGGTGGAGACTGCGCGGGCTGGCCACGCTTGGCCACGTGGAGAAGCCACGCAGCACTGGCACCCTGCCCTTCCCTCCTCACAGGCTTTCCTTGGCAGCAGCAGGGCAGAGCGCTCCCGAGGGCAGCATGTCTCCTCTGCCCGCCAGGGAGGACGCCGCAGCCTGACAGCAGCGGGCAAAGGCTTGGCACTGGCTGTTTCCGAGAAGGAGGCAGCCAAGGTCACAGACACTGAGCTGTCTGGCTTCTCTTCCTTCAGCCCAGGGCCAAGGGCAAGGCAGGGTGGGAGACACTGCAGCCCAGCAGCAGCTCACGGGACGGGGTACCACCTGCCTAGCAGGAGCTCACAGCCCTTCCTTGGTCCCAAGGCTATGCCCAGGGACTTCAGTAGGCCTGTGGAGGAGGGTAAAGGACACGTCTACCTCTGCCTCTCATAAAGCACATGTTGCCAATGGGGGTCATGTTTTATTTGGCCCATGTGGTGCTTTTCAGAAATTTGAAGCAACAATTTAAAATCAGGAGGGTTCAAATAAAAGTTCTGATGTCTGGATTCTCTTGACAGTAAGAGGATTGGCTGCCCCAGGCCCACAGTCCCACCAGGTCTTGGTCAGGGGAGCTCAGGAGGGGCTGCCCTTGTGGACAAAGTCTGTCATCTGTGCTGTGCCCACAGTGAGGCCAGGGCCAAATGCCATGTGCCACTGCACTCACGCTGCCGTTTCCATTTTAGCAGAGACATTCTCTCTGTGTCCGTGTTTATATGAAAAGCAGGAAAATTAATGCCAGGCCAAGGGTGGGTGTAATTCTTTTTCTTACCCTCTGCCATTGTCCTCATTGGCATTGCCTGCCGGGCACTGCAGGTCTCTTGAGTTTGCAGCCCTTGTCTTGGGATGGCAGAACTTCTTGCAAATGTGCCTGACAGAGAGACCACATGCCCAGTATGTGACCCAGGGGTCTTTCCCACACAGTGGGGACTTTCCCAGAGTCCCAAGTTCAGTCCTCCTTGGTGTGACCAGCAAGGCCACATCTCCGCGCACTAGGTCTTAGGGTCAGACCAACCATAGCACACCAGGCCTCACAGTCTGGCTGAGATGGCACTAGGGTCCAGCAGAGGCAGAAGAGGGGCAAGGGGTCTGCCTGGGCTGTGCCTGAGCACTGTCCCCTGAGAAGGAGTGAAGGGTACTTATAGTGTTTCTCCTCCATGGGTGTGTACCCCATTCATTGCATAGCCAGCCTTGAAAGGGAGGCTAATTTGCTTCCTGTATAAGCTGAATGGTGGCCCCCAAACATACCAGATTCTAATCACTAGGACCTGTGAATGTTATCCTACATGGCAAAAAAGGACTTTGTAGATGTGATTAGATTATGGATCTTGAGAGGTGGAGATCATTCTAATTATCAGGGTGAATCCCAATGCCATTACCCGCATCCTTTATAAGAGGGAGGCAGAGGGAGATTGACATCACACAGAAGAAGAGGAGGTGATGTGACCACAAAGGCAGAGATTGGAGTGGTGCAGCCACAAGCCAAGGAATGCCAGCAGCCACCAGAAGCTGGGAGAGGCAACGAACAGATTCGCCTTAGAGCCTCCAGAGGGAACCAGCCCGGCTGACACCTTGATTTCAGCCCAGTGACACTGACTGACTTCAGACTTCTGCCCTCCCAAACTATGAGAGAATGAAGTGCTGTTGTTTTAAGCCACCCAGTTGGTGGTAATGTGTCATAGCAGCCTGGGACTCAGAGGGGCATGACATGCCAGGATCACCCAGTGCAAGCTGTGAGCAGGGCTGAGCTCCTTATCCTGTACCCACTGGCCCTGGCTCCCCCTCAACAACCCCAGACAGTGTTAACAGATGGCAGCCAGGGTGGTGCTCAGGCAGTGGCCTAGAACTGGGAGTGAGGCTCTCTCCATGCTTGTATACAAATGCAAACGCACATGCATGCACACAAGTGCAAACGGTAGAGAGACCAATGTTACACAGCACACCTCCCAACATACGGCCCTGGGCACAGGGCTGGCTCTGGGGAAGGCTGAGAAAGGGACTCAGGGTGCTGGGGAAAGGTCCAGTCCAGCAGAGGCCTGGAGATGCCTGAACCTCCTCTCCCCAAAAGGCCACACTGGCACCCTGGCCTTGGAGCCCTGCCCTTCTGGCCCAGCCAGGCTCCCAGGCCCAGCAGAGCGAAGCAGAGACACTTCCGCAACACCTGTGAGTCCAGTGAGGGAAAAAAAGTCATCCTGGTCTCCTTCAGTCCCTTGCCCACCCTGGTACTCCTCCAGGGCCTGAGGGTGACATTGCTGTGGGCTAAGCTACCCAGTGCAACCTCTAACCGTGGCCTGAGTCCTGGAAGACACGCTAAAAGCATCATTTTCCATCCTTTCCCTGGGCAGTCTGCAACCCAGTAGCTGAACTAAGATGATGGAGACCATTAGTGACAATGATGCTCTGAGGGTCCGGGAGCCCCTGAGACCACCCCAGGAAGCCTGTTGGCTGCTCAGGGAAAACAGGGCAATGGCAGCGTGTCTCAGTGCTCTGGAAGAGCTGTGTACAACACACGCTCCCACAAACACCCCATCCCACAGGTCCCCTCACCCATACCCTCACCACCCTCCGCAGGCACCCCCACCCCAACTAGCACACCCACACCCAGCCAGATGCTAATCTCCCAGACCAGGAGGCCCAGGACAGGTGTTTCCCCTTCCCCTTCCTCTGAGGACCCATTATATCCATTGTCCACTGATAAATGGCCAGGGTATTTCAAACCTGCTTCCAGAAGTTGCCCTGCGGGGGCAGGAGAAAACTTCCAGTCAGTACCTCCTGCCTTCTTTGGCCAGAGCCACATTGACATATCAGGGTTCCCATCAGAATTCACCAGAAGAAAGGGTCTCCTACCCTTATACACACACACTCACACACACATCCTGAGAGCCTTTGCATGGAGGTCCTGGTGTTCTGTGCCCAGTAGGCCATGTCCTCTTGCAGGAAAGAGCACAGAGCAAACATGCTTAGCCAAGGACACTCCTTTTACATATCTCCCAGCTGCCACCGTGGGCCCTGACAAGGCCTGGCTGACGGAGAGCACGACTGTCGGGGGTCACCGCAGGCCCTCAGACCAGCTCCAGCATAAAATATGTCTGGACCGCCTCCAGTCAGTGAGTGGGCCTCAGCCCTGGGCCCAGTGGAAACAATCAAGCACATGCAGGGAGAAATGTGCTTTCTGTGGAAAAGTCACCCACACAGGGTCACGCTGACACTGGGCAGGGAGGTCAAGGAAAGGGGGTCTGGCGCCAGACTCTGGGCCTGTGGCCGAGACCTACTGCCCTCGGCCCACAGCCTTCAGCCTACACACCCACAGCCCCGGGCTGAGGTCTAGAGCTCATCCCACCCCATTTCAGTGCAGCCTCAGCCCCAGACCCATGCAATTGGCCTTCCCCCTTCTAAGGTCAATGGTTTCTGGGCTTATCCTGAGTTTGAAATTCCTTTCCTGTGTTCTGAGTTCCAAGCTCTCACGAGAGATAGCCAGATGAGAAGGTTGGGGGAAGGATTCAAGAGAAGATGCCAAAGGCCAACAGAAGCCCAGGAAATAAGGCAAGGCCCGTCAGGCCATGAAGGAGGGCTGCCATGTTCAGGAGATAGGTACCACATTGAATTTGGGATTGGCACCCTGGCCCAGGGTACCTGGCAGCCTCACTGTGCAGGCTTCACCACACCCAGCCTAAGTGGGCCCCCAGGGAACCCCCTGAATCTTCCGGTAGAGATCAAGCCCAAAGTGGCCAGGTCCTCAGCTCTGTGAGACACAGGCATTCCTAATCCCACAGGACAGATGAGAAGGCAGAGGCCAGGGGCCCAAACTTGCCCAAGGGCAGACAGCCAGCGAGGAGCAACACCAGGGCCCTGATCCCTGTTCTGGGGCACTTCACTTGCCCCATTTCCACTCCTGCCCTCACCCAATGGGATTACTCTCCATTCCTCCCCATGCAGAGAAAGAAGCCCAAGGGTGGGAAAGAGGTAGGAGGGGCTGAAGCTGGGGAAGGCCAGATGGGCAGCGCCTGGGGTGCCCCCTCCACTGTTGGCAGGAGACCTACGATTCATCATCTGGGAATAAGGGGCAGCTGGAAGTATTGATCGGCTCTGAAGAGCACTGGGATTCCTGATGGGACAATTCCTTTGCAAAAGTATCTGATACCATTCCTTGAAATTAGAATGGTGCCTTGCCAGGCCGTACCCAATTGATCTGCCAGCTGGGAACTCAGAGAGACCTAAATTAAATGAGCCAAGGCTACTTGGGGCAATGGGGGTGTCTCGGCTAATCACAGCATAGCTGGGCTGGCCCAGTAGGGCCTCCGGGGCTCACTGTAAACATGCAGATGAGCCTGACTCAAGACCCAGGCCTCAATGCCCTGTCTGCTGCCACCTGCCCTGGTGATGGGCGAGCACAGCCAGGAATCTAGAACCCAAAACTGAGGGCTAAGCCCACCCTGCAAGAGCCAAGCACAGAGCCTGGGCACTGCCAGGACCACAGCCAGACCCCAACCTGGCCTCACTGAAGCCCGGGACCTGAGATCCTGAGAATGCTGGGGAGGTTTGGGCTGAGGGTAGGTGTGTCCTCCTGGAGGGCTCTGAGAGGCTGCACCGCCTGCCCAGTAGCTCCTTCCATGCTCCTGGGCCCAGAGCGCACTTTGATTCTAAGCTGAAAAAGATAAAACCATATGAGTCTGTGCATAGGTTGCTGAGGCTGCTGGGAGCACTTCTGGGGTCTTTGTGGAGCACTTCCCTCCTCTCCTGGCATCTGAGCTGTCTCCCAGAGGGAGCAGGGTCCAATCGGGGCCAAAGAAGCACTCAGGGCCTTTTCTGTGAGCAGCCAGGGAGGTGTGATCACCACTGCAGGGAAAGCACAGCACAGAGTCAGGGGAAAGAGGCTAGGGATGGGGGCAAGGGGGCAGCAGACATCTTCTTCATAGGCATAGGCTCAGAGACACAGGCGCGAGACTCAGGCCAGCGTACAGGCCTGGTCTGGGTCTTGCCTCTTCCCTGACACTTGCCAGCCCTCAGACAGCCAAAGGTAAGACCCTCAGGCAGCCTTTACTGCCTGCTGTGGAGGCCTCAGACCTACAAGCTTATGGCCCACATACACCCAAAGCAGAGGTCCCTGACCCAGCATCCCAGCATGCCCACTGTGCTATGTGGTCAGCAAGGGCGGGTCTCAGCCTTGACGTGGGATCAGAGCTATAGAAAGGGCGCCTGGGTTCCCCAGGGGGGACATTCAGGGTCCACCATGCAACCCTCCCACCTGCAGCAGCCTTACCTGTGTCCAGGGCCTGTGGCCCCCCCAGAGGAGGGGGTCTGGAGGTGGGCGGCCGGCGATACACCACATGCACACGGCCCTGCTCAGTCTCATTTGCCGCCAGACCCTTCTCCAGGGGCTCGATAAAGAACTCCTCCTCCTCCATACGGATCAGGCCAGCCTGCAGGGCAAAGATGAGACAGTTCAAATTCCCAGCGCACAGCAGACCAAGGAAGAGAAGCAGTGAGGAGGGCTGCAGAGAGCAGAACCTCCAACCTGGCTGAGCAGGGCCCAGTGAACACTGCCCAGCACCGCAGCTGGGTGCAAGGCTTGAACCCCAGGCTGAAGGGCACAAACAGGTGGGCCTAGAGGCCCCATCATTCCAGAAGCTCCACTTCCAGCCACCAAGGCCAGAGCCATTTGGGGGTGATGAACCCTGTCTGAGGAAGGGGTTCTTGCCTGGGTTATCCCCCACCTTCACCCCCAGGAGCCCAAAGTCCAAGACAAAGGCCAAAACTATCAGGACTGAATCTGCCACAGATATGTTCAGTTGGACCCAAAGAGTGTTTTCAAAGTTCTGAACCCAACACTCAAAATGATGAGATTTCATGTTTCAAAAATGGGATTCCATCTTTCCTTGGAAAATGCAGGCTCTGGCCACAGTGCATGGCACACAGCAGTGGACACTACGGATGGAGCACGCGCCACTGCAGCTGGCCACAGTCCCCGCTGTCTATCCTTGTATCCGCAACAGTCACCAGCCCAGACTCTACAGCAACCGAAGCCTCCCCCAAAACTGGCTATGGCTCTTCCATGCTGCAAAGCCCTCGATGAACCCTTGTCCCCATCAGGATTCAGGCTACTCTGTACTCCGGCATCCAAGGCTCTCAGCCTGCCACTGTCCTCTTTGCCCCCAGCTCACACCTCACACCAGTCGTTGAAACAGTCCTGTCCATCCAATACAGTGCACACTGCCTGGCCTTCAGGCTCCTGAACCCACAAAGCCCTCAGCTTGGGAGGCCCTGCTCCTGCCCCCAGCCTTGGCCATCCGGTAAACTCTAATTCTCCCTTCAGTGCTTGGCTCAGACCCCCAAATGCCATGCCCCTACTGCAGGTACATGGCCCTGCCCTCCCCTTGAGGCCATCCTGCCATCACTGCCCCATCCAGCTCCCACACTTTTGATTTTTTGGTCCATTATCCATAAACCAATAGTCTTACACTAGGAGTCCCCACTGTGTCAACCTGCAGATGTATTTCCTTTAGATCACACACTTATGACCCACTCGGGGTTTAGGGGTTTTTTAAAACCACTTTTTTGAGGCATGACTGACATGTAAAAAGATGTACATAGTTAATATATACAACTCAGTGAGTTTGGGAATGGTATACATTCATGAAACCATCACCACCATGAAGGCCATAAACATATCCATCACCTCTCACAGTATCCTCCCACCCTTTTTATTGTTATCATTTTTTTGTGGTAAGAACACTACATGTAATATCAACCATCTTAGCAAAATTTAAGTATATGATATTTTTTGATAGAATATTGTTATAGGCACTGTGCTATATAAAAGATCTCCAGAACTTACTTATCTTGCATAACTGAAATTCTGTGCTGTCTGACAATCACCTCCCATTTCCTCCTCCCTCCAGCCCCTGGCAATCACCATCTGACACTCTACTTCTATGAGTTTGACCATTCTAGATTCTACACGTAAGTGAGATCTTGCAGTATTTGTCTTTCTGTGTCTAGTTTATTTCACTTAGTATAATATCCTCCAGTTTCAGCCATTTTGTTGCAAATGGCAGGATCTTCTTCTTTATAAAGGCTGAATAATATTCCATTGTACGTATGTACCACATTTCTTTATCAATTTGTCATCCACAGATAGACATTTGGATTGTTTCCATGTCCATTGTGAATAATGGTGTAATAAACATGGGAGTACAGATATCTCTTCAGTATCCTGTTTTCATTTTCTTTGGGCACATTGCCAGAAGTGGGATTGTTAGTCACATGGTAGTTCTATTTTTAATTTTTTGAGGAACTTCCATATTGGTTTCCATAGTGACTAAACCAATTTTCATTCCCATCAACAGTGCACAAGGGTTTCCTTTCTCCACATCCTCACCAACACTTGTTATCTCTTGTCTTTTTCATAACTATTCTAACAGATGTGGCATGATATCTCATTGTGGTTTTAACTTGTGTTTCCCTGATGATTAGTAATATTGAGCACCTTTTTACATACTTATTGCCCATTTGTATGTCTTCTTTGGAAAAATGTTTGTTTGGGTCTTTTGCCCACTTTAAATTGATATATATATGGCTTTTGAGTTGTATGAGTTCCTTCTATATTTTGGATATTAATCCCTTATCCAATAAGAGGTTTGCAAATATTTTCTCTCATTCTCTAGGTTGCCTTTTCATCTTGTTGATAGTTCCTTTGCTATGCAGAAGTTTTATAGTGTGGTGTAGTCCCACTTGTTGATTTTTGCTTTTATTGCTTATGCTTTGGTGTAATAGCCAAAAAATCATTGGCAAGACCAATGCCAAGGAGCTTTTCCCCTATGTATTCTTCTAAGAGTTTTATGGTCTCAGGTCTTAGGTTTAAGTCTTTAATCCATTACCAAATTAATCCATTTAATTTTTGTGAGTGATGTAGGACAGGGGTCCAATTTCATTCTTTTGCATGTGAATATTCAGTTTTCCCAGCACCATTTATTGAAAAGACCAGATTTTCACATTAATTATTCTTGGCTCCCTTGTCAAATATAAGTTGACTGTATATGCATAGGATTATTTCTGGGGTCTTGATTCTGTTCCCTTGGTCTATGTGTCTGTTTCTATGTCAGGACCATACTGTTTTGATTACTATAGCTTTGTAATATAGTTTGAAATCAGGAAGTGTGATGCCTCCAACTTTGTTCTGTCTCAAGATTGCTTTGGCTATTTGAGGTCTTTTGTGGTTCCATAAAAATTTTAGGATTTTTTTTTCTATTGGAATTTGTAATTTTGATGGGGACTGCATTGAATATATAAATGGTTTGGGGCACTATGGATATTTTAACAATATTAACTCTTCTGATCCATGAACACAGTATAACTTTCCATTTATTTGTGTCTTCTTCAATATCTTTAATCAGTATCTTATAGTGTTCGGTGCACAGATCTTTCACTTCTTTGGGTAAATTTATCCCTAAGTATTTTACTATATTAGATGCTATTGTAAATGGAAATGTTTCCTTTATTTCTTTTTCAGATACTTCACTATTAGTGTATAGAAATGCAACTGACTTTTGTATGTTGATTCTGTATCCTAAAACTTTACTGAATTTGTTAATTAGTTCTAACAGTTTTTTTGGTGGAGTCTTTAGAATTTTCTACATACAAGATCATGTCATAAGGAAACAGGGATAAGTTTACTACTTCTTTTCCTATTTGGATGTCTTTTATTTCTTTTCCTTGCTCTGGCAAGAAAGCAAGTTCCAGTACTATTTTGAATAGGAGAGGTGAGAATGGGCACCCTTGTCTTATTCATGATCTTAGAGAGAAAGCTTTCAACTATTCACCACTGAGTATGATATTAGCTATGGGCTGTCACATATGGTCTTTATTATGTTGAGGTATGTTCCTTCTATACTTAATTTGTTTAGAGTTTTTATCATGAAAGATGTTGAATTTCGTCAAGTGATTTTTCTGCACCTATTGAAACGTTCATATAAATTTTATTTTTCATTCTATTAAGGTGGTATATCACATCTATTGATTTGCATATGTTGAACCAAACTTGCATCCCAGGGATGAATCCCACTTGATCATGGTGTATAATCTTTTAAATGTACTGTTGAATTTGGTTTGCTAATATTTTGTCAAGAATTTTTTCATCTATATTCATCAGGGATATTCGCCTGTAGTTTTCTTTTCTTATAGTGTCCTTACCTGGCTTTGGTATTAGGATAATGCTGGCCTCATAAAAATGAGTTTAGGAGTGTTCCCTCCTCTTTAAATTTTTGGAAGAGTTTGAGGAGGGTTGACATTAATTCTTCAGTAAATGTTTGGTAGAATTTACCCATGACGTCATGTAGTCTTGGGCTTTTCTTTGTTTGGAGATTTTTGATTACTGATTCAATCTCCTTACTCATTATTGGTCTGTTCAGATTATCTATTTCTTCATGATTCAGTCTTGGTAGGTTGTATGATTCTAGCAATTTATCCATTTCTTCTAGGTTGGTCAACTTGTTGGTGTATACGTATTCATAGTAGTCTCTTATGATCCTTTATATTTCTGTAATATCAGTTGTAATGTCTCCTCTTTCATTTATTATGAGTCTTCTCTTTTTCTTGGTAAGTCTAGCTAAATGTTTGTCAATTTTATTTTTTCAAAAAATCCAAATCTTAGTTTTGTTTATATTTTTCACTGTTTTTCTATTTTCTATTTCACTTATTGCTACTTTGATCTTTGTTACTTCCTTCCTTCTGCTAACTTTGGGATTAGTTTGTTCATCTTTTCCTAGTTCCTTGAGATATAAAGTTAGGTTGTTTATTTGAGATCTTTCTTTTTTATTGTAGGCATTTATTGCTATAAACTTTCCTCTCAGAACTGCTTTTGCTGTGTCACATAAGTTTTGGTATGCTGTGTTTCCATTTTTGTTTGTTTCAAGATATTTTCTTTATTCCCTTTTGATTTCTTCTTTGACCCAGTGGTTGTTCAGGAGTGTATTAATTTCTATGTATTGTGAATTTTCCAGTTTTCCTCCTGTTACTGATTTCTAGTTTCATACCATTGTAGTCAGAATAGTTACTTGGTATGATGTCAGTCTTTTAAATTTGCTAAGACTCGTTTTTTGACCTAATAATATATGACCTATCCTGGAAATTGTTGCATGCAGGCTTGAGAAAACTGTGTATCCTGCTACTGTTGGGTGGAATGTTCTGTTAAATATCTGTTAGGGCCATTTGGCCTACAGTATAGCTCAAGTCCGATGTTTTCTTATTGATTTTCTGTCTGGATGATCTATCCATTGCTGAAAGTGGGGCACTGAAGTCTCCTACTGTTATTGTATTGTTGTCTATTTCTCCTTTCAGATCTATTACTATTTGATTAATATATTTAGGTGCTTTGATGTTGGGTGCATATATATTTACAATTGTTATATTCTCATGATGAATTACCACTTTATCATTATATAATGACCTACTTTGTTTCTTGTTACAGTTTTTTGACTTAGTCTGTTTTGTCTTATGTAAGTATAGCTTACCCCTGCTCTCTTTTGGTTTCCCTTTCCATGGAATATTTTTTTCCAGCCCTTCACTTTGAGCTTATGTGTGTCCTTAAAGCTGAAGTGAATCTCTTGTTGGCAGCATATAGTTGGGTCTTGGTTTTTTTTTTTTTGTTTTGTTTGTTTGTTTGTTTTAATCTATTCAGCCACTCTGTATCTTTTGATTGGAGAATTTAACCCACTTACATTTAAAGTAATTATTGATAAGTAAGGACTTACCAAAGCCATCTTGTTAATTATTTTTGGACTTTTTTAAATTCCTTTCTTCCTCTCTTGCTGTCTTCCTTTGTGAATTGATGACTTTCTGTAGTGGTGTACTTTGATTCCCTTCTCTGTATCTTGTGTGTATTTTTATCTTGTGTGTATAAAGGTTTTTGGTTACTCTGAGGCTTATTTGAAACATCTTAGAGATATAACAGTTTATTTTAAGTTAATAACAATTTAATTTCAACTGCATGCAAAAACCCTGAACTTTTATTCCTCACCTCCACATTTTATGTTTTTGACATTACAATTTACATATTTTTATATTGTGTATCCATTAACAAATCATCGTAGCTATAGCTATTTGTAATACTTTGGTTCTTTAACCTGTATACTAGAGTTAAGTAGTTAACACACCACCATATTACAGAATTAGAGTATTCTGAAGTTGACTATATACCTACCTTTACCAGTGTGTTATATATATTCACGTGTTTTCATATTACTAATTAGTGTCATTTTGCTTCAGCTTAAAGAACTCCTTTCAGCATATCTCATAAGGTAGATCTAGTAGTAATAAGCTCTCTTTTTGTTTGTGTGGGAAAGTCTTTATCTTGCCTTCATTTCTGAAAGACACTTTGCCAAGTAAAGCATTCTTTGTTGGTAGTTTTTTCCTTTCAGCACTTTGGATATATCATTCTACTCTCTCCTGGCCTGCAAGGTTTCTGCTGAGAAATCCACTCATGGCCTTATTGGGATTCTCTTGTATGACAGAAATTTTTTCTCTTGCTGCTTTTAAAATGATCTCTTTGTCTTTGCTTTTAGATAGTTTATTATAATGTGTCTTGGAGAAGATCATTTTGGGGTGACCTAGTAGCTTCATGAACTTAGATGTCTAAATCTCTCTCCAAGGTTTGGGAAGTTCTCAGCTACTGTTTCTTTAAATAAACCCTCTGCCACTTTCTCCCCCTATTTTCCTTCTTGGGCTTCAATAATGCATAGATTGTTTCTCTTAATGAGCCCCATAGGTTTCCTCATTCCTTTTTATTCTTTTTTCTTCCTGCTCCACTGATTAGATAATTTCAAATGATCTGTCTTCTAGTTCACTGATTTTCTCTTCTGCTTGGTCCAGCTGGTGTTGATGCTCTCTATTGAATTCTTCAGCCATTGAATTCTTCAGCTCCAAAATTTTGTTTGGTTCTTTTTATGTTTTATATTTCTTTGTTGAAATTTTCATTTTGTTCTTGTATTGTTTTCCTGATTTCATTAAATTGTTTATCTGTGTTATCCTGTAGCTTTCTGAGCATCTTTAGAACAATAATTTTGATTTTTTTGTCAGGCAATTCATGTATCTCATTTCTTGTGGGTCAGTTACTGGAAATTTACTGTGTTCCTTTGATGATGTGATGTTTCCCCAATTCTTCAAAATCTCTGTGCCTTGCATAGCTTTCTGCACATTTCCAGATTTTATGGACTGACTTCAGTAAGAAAGACCTTCACCTGCAGTGGGGTGGGGGGCACACTGGATCTAGTGATGCAGAGCACCAAGTGTGGGGAGTATGGTGGCTTTGGGTCCAGAGGAGAGGTGATGTCTCATTGGCTCAGGCTGCTAGATCCATGACATCAACAGTTGTGTGGTCCTTGGTGACAATTGCTGCAGGGAGTCCACAATGGCTGCAAGGACTCTCGAGGTCTTCAGTGGGGCCTCCAGGTCCAGCAGCTAGAGACCAGGTTATGCAGTGGTGGTGGTCAGAACCAGTGATATGCACATACACAGCTTCAGGGGCCAGCTGCAGGTGCCTGGGTAGTAGCAGTGTCCAGTTGCAGACACACTCATGACAAGGGTCAGGGCCAGCAGGAAGGACAAGTGTCAACTGTGGGCACACTAGCAGCTACCTGAGCCCTGGCTGTTGATGTGCACTCTTAGGGCTGCAGGGTCTCACCATGGGGGCACACATGGCAGTGGAGGCTGGTGATGGGAATCAGGTTGATGGCATACCTGTGCACAGCTGGAGGCTAGTCCTGAGTGTATGCACAGTGGTAGGGGTCAACCATAGTGGTCTAGTCTGGCGTTTTGCACTTATGCAGCTGCAGAGGCCTGGGCCAGTTGCCCGTGCAGATCCTTGTTGAGGACGGGGTGGGGATGGAGGAAGCAAGAGGGCTCAGGTGCCTGGTATCTGTGAATGCAAAAACCTGTAGAGCAAAACCTCAGCTCTAAAATCTGCAGGAGGTTTGCAGCAGCTGTGCTGGCCATTGGTTTCTTCAGTAGTGAAAGCTGCTGGGGTCCTCTGCAGAGCAGGCCACAAAGAACCATGGTCGCTCCCACTACATGGCTGGTGGGAGCCCCTGTCCTTCTTCCTTGTTCCTAGCTGTTTCTATTCATCTCACCTTTGCTGGTCTCTGGGTGGGGTGAAACCAAAGTGGGTCCTTTGTGCGGTGCCCAAAGAGGCTAGGGAAACTGGTCGCTCACCCCACTCTCCCTTTCCCAGTGAGGGAAACTCTTTCTTGCTGGGGATGACAGGATGATGCAGGCAGAATGAAGCTATCTTCCCTCTCTTCTTGTGTAGTTATTCTCAAGTTTTTTGTTCCACTGTGTTACTGAAGTTCCTTAAGTGGACTCCTGAGCTCTCCTAGAGTTGTTTTTGTTCATGGATAGCTGTTTAATTAATCATCTTTGTTGGGGGATGGAGGCTGGGGTCCCCTAACACATCAACTTAGTGATTTCACTCAGGGGGTTTTAAAAGCTTGAATTAGTTGCTCCGACTTAAGAATCAGAGGGTTCCACGTAAATGAGCAGATTTCCAGATTCTCTCAAAACATCAGAAAGGCCGGCATTTCCTGTTGTCCATCCGCTTAGCTGGCAGTGGCCAGAGGTCCCCTTTAGGGTTCTCCCCTTGAGCATCCAGAGGGTATACAGCCCTGCCAGCAACTACTTTGGCCTCCAGACCTGTGAGAGAGAAAGTTTCTATTGTTTTCAGTAATTTCCAACAGCTGCAGGAAATTAATACATGGTCCCAGTGGGTAGTGGGCTGAAGTGGGTGGCCATTCACTGAACAGCACAGAATGAGGCGCAAGAGCTGCAGACCCCTGGGGACACAGGTTTAAGGCATCTTGGACTTCTGGGGAAGGGGTCCAGGACAAAGAGGAAGGGCAGGAGCCAGAGCGATGAGGGCCAAGATTGGGACACCAAGGTCACCAGACTGTGGGAAGATACAGGAGAGGAAGGACCCATGGGAACCCTGCAAGCCCCCACACTCTGACTCATCCCTGGGTCCCAGGGCCCTTCCAGGCCTGGAGAGGGTGAGCAAATGTTTGCAAGATGAGTAAATAAATGACCCCAAAACTGCAGGACGTGTTCTCTGAGAGAGAGACAGATGGCAGGGTGAGTATACTGTGGGCCATCCCCTTCTACTGGCACATGGTTAGGCATGGACATATATACACTAACAAACGTAAGGTAGATAGCTAGTGGGAAGCAGCCGCATAGCACAGGGATATCAGCTCGGTGCTTTGTGACCACCTGAAGGGGTGGGATAGGGAGGGTGGGAGGGAGGGAGATGCAAGAGATATGGGAACATATGTATATGTATAACTGATTCACTTTGTTATAAAGCAGAAACTAACACACCATTGTAAAGCAATTATACCCCAATAAAGATGTTAAAAAAAAAAGTGTTTACAATAGTAAACATTTCTCTACGCAGCCATTGACATTTCCCATGTTTGTGGTTTGGGGGAAGACTGGTGTCTCAAACCCCTCTAATTAATGGAACCCATTCAAGGACATGTGGCAGGGTGGCAGCAGGTGAACGGTTTGGGAGTCTGGTGTTCTGAGTTCCCGGCACCATTTCTGTCTGGCCAGGTTGCCTTGGCCCAGGTGCCAAAGCTCCTGGGCCTCCAATTACTCGCCTGTAAAGGGGGGCGGTTCTCCCTCCCCTCATGTGGTTGCTGCAGGAGCATATGCAGCCTGGGAGGCACTCAGAACCAGGGCACACGTAAGAAGTACTCTGCAACCCAAGTGATGTCATCCACCTGCTTGCTTTCCAAAGGAGAAAACTGAGACTGAGGGGCGGGAAGGCCTGCCCCAAATGGAATGAGTATCTCCTGGGTGGAGACCAGGCCTATCCTGACAATTAAGGCAGGGCACTGGGGCATCAGGGTCCAGCAGGGCAGCCCCCTCTTCTGGAGGGACACTTGTACCCCAGGCTTAGAGCCATCTATGCCACAGGCCCAGCATCCTGGGGTTGTTCTGGAGGGACCCAGCGTGACAATGACCCAGAAGCCAATCTGGTGAGGAGCAGTCCTCTCTGGCCTGAGAGACCCCAGGACAATTTGGAGTCTCCCCGTACACAGGAGTCGGGTTCTTCTCCTTGACCGGCCTTATGATGAAAGGCTGCTGGGCTGACGAACGGACACTGGATCTCTTTGATGCTGACCTCTACCTTGCTGTTGTCAGGAAGCCAGGGCCCAAGTTGGTCAAGATGCCTGGCAGGGAACCTCCCAAGGGCCCATCTGAAGGGCAATGAAGTGCCCTGAGATAAATCGGAAGTATGGCACCAGTTTACTCAGGTTTCCTCGTGCAACCAGAGACTTCAAATTGACGGTTCTCTCATGGAGAAGTTATACCCCTCACCAGCAACAGCCCGTCTCTGACAGGTACTGTGGAACATAACTGGGGGTCACATTGATGAACATGGATGGCACCTGCCCCAAGAGCAGAAGGTCACCACTCGAGACCAGTGGATGACCACCCCAGACCAGCATTCGGTCACCCTGAGGCCACCTCAAGACCAGCACTGACCGTCCCAGGAGCAATGGATGACCACCTGAGCCCAGCGGCTGATCACCCCTCAAGGCCATTGGCCAGAGTACTGCCTGGTGAGGGGCCCTCCACAAAGAAAGCAGGGTTCCTTTTATTGCCTGATTTTCAAGCATTTTAGTATGCATGCCAGGAATAATCTGTCTGAAAAACTGCAAAAGAAAATTGACAAGAGGACAAGGTACAGAACGTGGGCTATGTTTTGCTGAGTTTTTTCCAGGACTTTGATTTTCCTGCTGCCAGTGGTAAGTATATCTGGTTTTACATGTAATTTTTATTAATAAGAATCAGTTTCTTCTCCCCACTTGGTAAATATTAAAGAAGTCTCTGAAGCACACTGAGATGAAGGGCATTCAATCAGGAGCCTGCCCGTGTCTGTCCAGACTGGTGTTCCACGGAGGGGCTGACACCCAGACCCTGGCTCTCACCTGAAATCCACTCTGCTCTTGAACTCTGTGACTGTCAGCCTAACGTGGCCAGGAGGGAGGCTCATGGGAGGACTCTATTCTCGAACCTCAGGTGGCTCCACAGAGGCCTGGAATCTGGCAGTTCTTTGGTCATCAAATCAAATCACTAGTTCTCAGATCTTGGTGAATTATAAGATGCCTGCCCTACCTCCTCCTTCCTCTATGCCCTGTTCCTTTGTTGTTTGGTTTTTTACTTTTTTTTTTTTTTTTTAAGCTGCACCACACGGATTGTGGCATCTTAGTTCCCTGACCAGGGGTTGAACCTGGGCCCTGGCAGTGAAAGCACCAAGTCCTCACCACTGGACCACCAGGGAATTCCCTGCTGTTTGGTTTTTGATGAAGTAGTCACTAGAAATGGAAACTAAAAGTTAAACATTTATCAGAATCAAGAGGCTTGACAGATATCCTCTGTTACTTTGAATTTTAAAGCACTAGAGATACTGACACTCTCAGTGTTGGGGTCTCACAGGCAAGCAAGTGTGCATCCTGGTCCTATGTGTGAGGTGCCCAGTTTGCCATCCCCACTGGCTCCTTCAGTGGAAGCCACAGGCTGCAGCATGTGGCAGGCACCTGCGTGTGTGTGATGGGGACCAGGTCTGTCACTCAGCCTTGTCATTCTTGCAACCTCCGGCACCAAGACTGTCAGGTGTCTGTCAAGGTTGCAGAAGTGACAATCAAGAATAGAGAGAAAAAAAGAAGTTGCTCCAAAAACAGAAGGATCTAGATTTTGATAGAGGACAAGACAGCATGCATCTGCATCAGCTCACATTTGCCCCAGACTCAACCTTGCTCTGATACACATGCATGTGCACACACACACAAACACACACACACACTCTCTTGCCACAGGAATTCCCCCAAAATGCTGGCATCTGGTAAGATTCCTACTCCTGGAGATATTTTAGCTCCAAGAGAACTGTATCCTTTCTTCCATTCTTCCTTTTGGTAATGAACCCATGAGATTCAGTTGGGCACCAGCCTCCCCTGCAGGGAGAGAGGCCACATGGCGAGGCCTGGTCTGATGATGGTGTAGTGGTGACACTGCCAAAACGGGGTCTGCCACTTCCAGGGCATCTCACCCAGCCTGCTTGGGCACTCTTTCCCCTCCCAGCTCCCTGGGGAAGACAAGGGCAACCCTGGAAGCTTGATGGGGAGGGGACTGGACCCCAACCGCTGACCCCTCATAGGAATTAGAACCAAATCCCATTGGATTTACATCCCTCCATCCTAGCTACTAAGGGCTCCTTCACAGTTCAGCATCACAGCAGATGTTTTGCATATTGATTTTTCCACTTTTCCAAAAGTAGCACCAGCCATCTCTTGGGGGGAACTGGCCACTAGCAAGTGACAGCAATTCCATGGAGTCATTTGTCTTCTCCCCTGTGTCTCTGTCAGCTACTGTTCTAACCCTTCCAGAACATCACCTTCTGGAGAGGTCTGTCTATGGATGCCCTTGCCTCCCCTGCTCTCTGCCTCATTTGGTGGATCCACGGGGCCTCGCCATGTGCCATCCACACCCCTCCTTCCTCTTGGAAAGCCATTCCTCCTCCTGGTGTGTAGGCCACAGCCTGTCCTCCCAGTTCAGAGGGGAAGCTATGGCTGGAACTGGGCCTTGCAGGGTTCTACTGAGCTGAGTGACCACAAACAGAGTCATCCCTGAGCGCCACAGAGCCCCGACAAGTTCACTTGACAGGTCATGCCCCTTCTTGGAACTGGTTTCAGGACCTCTGGATCCTTTGCTCCAGAAAGTCCCTCTTTGGCCTTAAGATGGCCAGAGTCAGTTTCTGAGGCTCAAAACCATTAAGCCCTGTGCTCAGCCGGGTGCTAAGGAAGGCCAGACCCCACTTTGAAGGGCAAGGTGGAGGGAGAGATGGCCACAGGGAGCAATCACTGGATGCAGAGCCAGGAGACCTGGCTCCAAATCCTGGTCTTGGGCCAGCCCTGTTCCCTCTGCAGCCCCCTTAACTGCAAAGTGAGGAGCGGAGCCAGATGACCTGCAAATTAGGGGCATGGTGCCACCTGTGTGACCCCTGGGCTTCAGTCCCCACTGTAAGCCAGGTGTTCTACAGGAGCCTTCAAATACAGTGTGAATTCAAACCCCCCTAAAATTCTTTAAGGCAAAACATTTCATTTCCAGAGGACTCTAAGGTTCAAAGAAGTTAAACTACTGCTCAGATTTCCCAGCGGGGCAGGAACAGTCTCGGGAACATAGCCTTGCCCTCCCAACACTGGCCCCCAGCAGATCCAGCAGGGAGGGCACCAAACCCCAGCATTCTCTTCACCACCATTGCAGTTTTTGCCTTACTCAACTTTGTTAAATTCTAGCTCGATATTCCTAACTGCTAAGACTCTGAGCCTGAATCCTGATCTCTCCCCTTATAAACAATTACAGAGGTATTAAAGATCTGTTAGTATCAAACTGAGACTATCCTTGACTCAATCAGAAAGCTTAAAATAGAGTTAAAAAGGGAATAATTTTCTCACTATGAAACTCATGCTTTTTAAAATATATAACAGCTTTACTGGGCTATAATTCACATATCATACAATTCATTCACTTACACTGTACAATTCAACTATCACCGCAATCGATTCTAGAATATTTTCAAAACATCCCAAAAAGAAACCCCGTACACATCTACGGTCCCTCCCCATTTTCTCCCAATACCCCCACCGACCCTGCTGCCACGCACTAGCCCCTGCAACCGCTAATCTACTTTCTTTCTCTATGGATTTCCTTATTCTGGACACTTCATATAAATTGAATCATATAGTATGTGACCTTTTGTCACTGGTTTCATTCACCTAGTAAAATGTTTTCAAGATTCCAAATAAGGTCAGTACTTAAATTCACTTTTATTGTCCAATAATACTCCATTTTACAGATATACCACATTTTATTTACCCATTCGCTGGTTGACGGACATTTGGGTTGTTTCCACTTTTTGGCTTTTATGAATAATGCCACTTTGAACATGTAAGCACAAGTTTTTGTGTGGACATATGTTTTCATTTTTCTTGAGCACAGATCTAGGAATGGAATTGTTGGGTTATATGGTAACTCTGTGCCAGACTGTTTCCCAAACGAGCTGCACCATTTTACATTCCCACCAGCAGTGTTCCAATTTCTCCACGTCCTCACCAACAGCTGTTATTATCTACCTTTTTTCTCCTAGCCATCCCCATGTGTATGGAGTGATATCCCATTGCGGTTTGGATTAAAATTTTCCTGATAACTAAGGATGCTGGGCATCTTTTCATGCGCTTATTGGCCATGTGTTTCTCTTCTTTGGAAAAATGACTATTTAGACTCACTGCTCATCTTTTAATTGGATTAATTTCCTTTTTGAATTGTGAGAGTTCTTTATATATTCTAGATACAATTCCCTATTAGATATACAATGTGCAAATATTTTCTATCATTCTGTAGGTTATCTTTTGACTTTCTTGGTGGTGTTCTTTGAAGTTATAAAGGACATTCATAAAGTCCACCTTATCTATTTTTTCTTTTATCATTTGTGTGCTCTTGCTGTCATATCTAAGGCTTTGCCTAAACCAAAATAATAAAGATTTACTCCTACATTTTTTAAGAGTTTTATAGTTTTAGATCTTATATTTAGATCTATGATCCATTTTGAGTTAATCTTTCTATGGTATGAGGTAGGGATCCAACTTCATTCTTTTGCTTGTGGATATCCAGTTGTCCCAGCACCATTTGTTGAAAAGACTATTCTTTCCTCCACTGATGTCTTGGCACTCTTGTCAAAAATCAATGTGAAGTTATTTCTGGATTCTCAGTTCTATTTCATTGATCTATATGTTTATCATTCTGCCAGTACCACACAGTCTTGACTACTATAACTTTGTAGTAAGTTTTGAAATCAGAAAGTGAGTTCTCTAACCTCATTCTTCTTTCTCAACATTATTTTGACTATTTTGGGTTTCTTGTATCTTCATATGAATTTTAGCTTGTCAATTCCTGACAAGAAGCCAACTGGGATTGTGACAGAATACAATGTTTTTTAATCTCATGTTTGGTGTCACATTAATTCACCTCTTATGCTAACCCTCGAGGAATGCTTGCCTAGAGAGAACACTGCATTAGAAACCAAGAGATTGGGATGGGAACCTTAATTCTGCAGACTAACCAGATATGTGACCTTGAGCAAATCAGAGCCTTAGGAAGCTGTGGTGTATAGAGGCACTGTACTCACCTCTACTGCTAGAGAGAATCCTCTCAATAGCATCCACCTCAGCTCCACTTTACATCTCTCTCCATCATTCCTCACCTGCCACTTAATGCAGCCCAGACTTGAATTAAAAATCTAAAATCTAGTCCCCACAAATAGGGAAATCACAGGTTAAAATACCAGAATTGACCTCTTCATCCATTCTGCTGTGATAATTATGGTTACAAACCAGAAGTCATTTACCATATATTCTGGAAAGGAAATCTATGCAATGTAAAAATAATTCATAATTTGACTTTAATAACGTGGGGCAAAAATTGTCAAACAAGTCAGCAAAAATGAAAGAAAAGGGTAGAGGAGGTAGAAGAAGTAGTTAACTGCATTAATTTCTTAAATTTCCATAGAAGGATCAATAGTTACTGACAAGCAGCTAAAGTTGATAGCCATAAGTTTAAGAATACTAAAAAAGTCACAATTAGAAAAATTAATATATTCCTTCTGAATAACTGAAGATGGAGAACAGATCATACAGCAAATAGAAAAACAGCAAAAAAAGCATAAAAACAAAAAAAATAAGTAAGTTGACAAAAGTAACAATAAATATATCTGTTATAATAATAAATGTAAATGGTCAGATTACTTCCAAAAATCTCTATGACTTGCCAAAAAAAACGACAAAAAAGGCCAGGCCAAAAGAGTTTTACAGGGGAGGCTTTTCACCACTTAAGGAACAAATATATCCATGTCATATTGTTGACTAAGGAAGGCAGGCCCATCTCCAGTATTATGATGCACTTATGTAAAGTCATCTGTGTCTCCGTGCCTAATGCCAGCACAGCCTAACAATGCAGGGCAAGTCCACCAAGTCACTCGGCTTTGATTCAAATGCTGTCTTCAGCACTGGCTAACTGTGGACTCTGAGCTTCAGTGTTGCCAGGGTACAACAAGGATAATAGAAGTAATTGCACAGTTGGTTTGAGGGTTAAACCAGATAAAGCACCTGGCACACTGCATAATAAACTAGCCCGACATCATCATTATTAGTAAGATGAAATGAGAGTTGTCTGGACACACATATAACAAAGAGTTAACAGTGTCAAGGTTTGGAGTGAGTTTTGCTTTTTTATTAGTATTTTCTGTAGTTTTCAAGGTTTTTTGTTTTTTTGGATTTTTTAACAAAAGGCACACATCAAAACAGACAATTTGTTTAAAGAAAGGAGCAGGGAAGGGGGAAAGGGGCAGGGAGAGAAAGATAAGGGAGAAAAAAATAGGATAAACAAGATGCTGACAAGAACCCTTCACAGAGACCAAAGTAGGGCCTGGCCAGTCAGTGTTCTCACTAAATCAGGCAGCACCAGGATGGCTCCCACGGGAGCTGGCCTGTCCAGTCTGTGAGAGTCCACACCAGTGCCGGGGAGGGCCTCCAGGAGCTGGTCTCCCAGCCTGGCCAAGAGACAGGGGTCAGCAGGTCAGGCGCAGACCCCAGGACCACAGCAGGCCTGCCCATCCATCACAAGACCTGACACCCATCCCTGCCAGATGCTCTGGCTGACATTCCCCAGGTCTTGCTCAGCATGAAGACCGTGTCGGGGAATGTCCCCAGTCACAAATTAACATTCACATAAATAACAGGGAGCTCGCCACTGGAGAAGAAAAATGACTCTTGCTGTAGGAACATTTGCCAAAATATCAAAAAGTGGAATTTTTCTTTCTCATATCTCACCAGCTGGGCCCCAGCAGACTGTGGCCTTGAGACTCAAGCTGGAAGTGAGCTAACAGGATAAGGTCCAAGTTCCTTGATCAATGTCAAGGTCTGTCAACAGACACTCCCCTGAGCTGGCACCCAACCCTAGGGCATCCCAGCCTGCATAACACACACACCACCAGCTAGAACCCAACACATTTGCACTGCTGTCCCAGCAGGCCTCCCTGCCTCCTTGGAGGCCATGCACACCCTGCCCTTCCTCCCATCCTCCGACTTGGCTGGGACCAGCATGTCTGAGCCCCACCACCACCCCCAGCCTGGTCCAGTCAGGGTCTGGTCGGGGGCTGGGGAGCTGGGGCACTTGCCTAACAGCACCGATGTCTGCTTTTTCCCTAGATGTGTGTTATTTGAGGTGCTGAGGACTGCTATGAAGGGGCTAATATCCCCATAAGCAATGTTACTGGTGGCAGGGGCCCTGGGCGAAGGTGTCACCAACCACCTGTACCCATGAAGCCCCAGACTCTGCACACACTTTCACTCAGTCATCCTGGACCTCCTGGAGACTCACGCTGGCAAGCAAAGCCCACAAGGCTCACGTGCCTGGCAACCCCAGGACTACCCCTTGGCATTCAAACTGGCTCACTCCACACCTGCCAGCTCCGATGCTCCAGGAAAAAGCTTTTGACACACATCCTCCCACAAGATGCCAGGGCCAGCACCTCCTCCATTACCTCTGCCTTAGTCTGCTCAGGCTGCCTCAACAAAATACTGCAGTCTGGGTGGCTTCAACAGCAGAAATTTATCTTCTCACAGTCGTGGAGGCTGGAAGTCAGAGATCAAGATATCAGGAGGGTTATCAGCAGGGCTGGTTTCTTCTGAGGCCTCTCTCCTTGGCTTTTAGGGGGCCATCTTCTCCTTGTGTCCTCACATGGTCACCCCTCTATGTTTGTCTGTGTCCAAATTTCCTCTTAAAAAGGAAGTCACATTGGATTAGGGCCCCACCCACATGACCTCAATGTAACTTAGTTAACACCTGGAAAGAACTTATCTCCTGTTTGGGAGTCACATTCTGAGGTACCAGGGGTTAGGACCTCAACATTTGAATGGGGGTTGAGGGGACACAATCTAGCCCAGAACAGCCTCCATGCACCAATGCTGCCCAGATTCAGAGCTGGCTGCTGGCAGGGGTGCCAGGTGGTCCCTGGGCCCAGAATGACAGAGCTGGGCAGGTCTGCTGCTCAGAGAGTGACTCTGGGCAGCAGAAAGGAGGGTCAACCCCTGAGTCACACCCAAGTGGGCCAGCATTCAGGCAAGTTGGAGCACACCCAAGGCTGGCCTCATGGGACTCCTGACACTCCCTCCTTCTAGAGTGGACATTCTCACTCCCATGAGACAGAGCAGTGAGCGCAGGCCCAAGGGGATGGGAATGCTGCACAGCCAGATAAGCACATGTGAGGACCCTGCCTTCCAACCCAACTCCCTTTCTGGGAACCAGAGGGAGCCTTGCTCCAGAGCCCCACTTGGGGCAGCTCCAGGCTGGCATCAGTCCTCCACTCTTGCAGAGAGGAGCTAAGGCTCCTGGCAAGGGGCTCCCCACATGTCCACAGTACCCCAGAATTTTATGGGCTCCCAAGGCTGAGCCCACCCAGCTGTGGAAGACATGCGGATGTAACTCTAGATGGGCAGAACATCTGAAGATGCAACGCCCCTTCTAGAAAGGAAGCCCTCAGTTCCAGGGGCCCAGGAGGCAGTGTCCTGCTCCTTTCCACGTGGGATGCTGCTCCAGGAGGATCCACTCGGCCAGAGGGGAGACACGGGCTCACCAATGGTCCAGTGGCCTGGCTGATGGACGAAAGTTGGTTTGGTGGGCGGGCTGCTACCCAGGTTGCTGTGGGGCAGCTAGACTCCATGGGAAGCCTACAGCCTCAACCCAGAATCCCCTTAACACAGATCTGGTTGGGGTGGGGGCAGGGTGGGAGCAGCCAGGGCCACAGCAGGAAGCAGGGACACTAGGTCTTGCTCAGAGCAGCAAGGGGAAGATGCACTGCCCAACGGATGTGTCCCTCAGAGACACAAAAACCCTGGCAGGGAAAGCGCAGGCTACCACTCAGACCCCAAAGCAAGTCCCTGTGCTTCACTGTGCGGTGCTGGCTCAGCCTTCCTCCTCCTGAGCCTCAGTTTCCCCAAAGGTAGAAGGCAATGTCACAAGGGTGAGGTTGGGGGGTGTCCTATGGGCCCACACCTGCTGGGCACCCAGGTCGTGAAGTTTTCCGGGCAGAGGAGCCTGGCTTTCCGTGCTCACCACAGGCCATCGCCTCCCTGGGTCTCTGGGCAACCAGCCCCTCTCCGGGCACCTCAGGCCTCACGCTCACAGAGAACCTGGCGCCCTGCCTGACTTTGGTTTCTTTGGAATCCGGCTTCTTTTCCTGCTCGGATCTCTAGGGCTTGCGGTGGTATCCGGGGCAGGCTGACCGCCAACCGTCCTCTGTCAGCCTGTCCAGCTGCTTCTCCTGGGTGGGCAGCCCTGCCAGGGCCCAAGGCTTTCCACTGTCCCTTCTTGTCCAGATTTCCCAAAACAAAAATCAGGCCACACCATCTGATGAAGGATCTTGTCTGGTTTATTTATGGGGAAAGACAGGGCTATAAGGGCCAGGTTCTCTGGGCTGTGGCCAGGCTACTCCACAGGCCCTCAGATTCTGCCTACGCTGCATCCTCCCTCGTCAAGCATTGAGGTCTTGGGTTAGGGAATGGGTCCCAGCACCAGTGACCTTGAGATGTTTATTAATTCCAGAGCCAGGATGGCAGCCCATATGCCCCGGGCCCTTCTGTGAGTCATCACTGCCTAGACATGGGGCCTGAGCAGCAGGGCCAACAATGACCAAAGGCACTACATCCAAAATAAAGGCAGGCTCAGTGGGCCCACTGTCACTGGATGCCGCGGGGAATTCAGGGGACGTTCCCACATGGAATCAAGTGCCCCATAGGCTCCTGCTCCCAACAGGGGACCCCCATGTGTTGCACTGGGAGACAGTGGTAGAGTCCCAGAGTATAAAAGGTGACATCAGACAGATGTCTGGTCCCCTCCCTACTCCAAATTCACCCATGGAAACCCGGGCATGGCATGGCATGGCACACACACACGGCAACACAGCCTGCCCACCGGCAGCGCCCAGCCTGGCTCTTGGGGTCTCCACTGGAAGCCGGCAGGAGAGCTGACAGCAGCTCCAAGCAGGTACAGACCACATGTACCCCAGGCCAACCCTAAGAGGAGACTGCTGCTCCAGCCATCTCTCACAGCCCTGGGAGTGCCTCCCCTCCTTCACGGCTCCACTCACAACAATGCTCCGTCTTCAAAGACAGCTTGTCTCACCACCCCACGTGAAATGATGCAGCCACTGTGGGAAACAGTATGGCGGTTCCTCAAAATTAAAAATAGAACTACCTTATGACTCAGAAATTCCACTTCTGAGTATGTACCCAAAAGAACTGAAAGCAGGGTCTCAAAGAGATATTTGTACACCCATGTTCACAGCAACATTATTCACAATAGCTAAAATGGGTAAGCAACCCAAGTGTCCCTCAACGTATGAATGGATAGCAAAATGTGGCATACACATACAATGGAATATTATTCAGCTTTAAAAAGAAAGGAGGGCTTCCCTGGTGGCACAGTGGTTGATGCAGAGGACGTGGGTTCATGCCCTGGTCCAGGAAGATCCCACATGCCATTGAGCGGCTGGGCCCGTGAGCCATGGCTGCTGAGCCTGTGTGCCCGGAGCCTGTGCTCCGCAACGGGAGAGACCACAGCAGTGAGAGGCCCGTGTACCGGAAAAAAAAAAAAAGGAGATTCTGACACATGCTACAACCTTGATGGACCTTGAAGACATTAGGCTAAGTGAGACCAGACAATCACAAAAATACAGATACTGTATGAATTCACTGATATCCTAGAGACAGAAAGCAGAACAGTGGTTGCTAGGGGATGGGAGGAACGGGGAAGTGGGGAGTTATTGCTTAATGGGTACAGAGTTTTGGTTTCACAAGATGAAAAGAGTTACAGGGATGGATGATGGTAATAGGTGCACAAAAATATGAATGTATTTAACACCACTGAGCTGTGCTCTTAAAAATGGTTTAAGATGGTAAAGCTTTGGTTAAGTGTATTTTACCATAATGAAAAAACAACTTTTTAAATCATACCCAAGCACGTCAAAAGGATAGAGGATCCAAATTGAAGGTGCTCTCATTTGCCAAATCTGGGATAACTTTAACAAAATAACAAATAATAATAGTAACAGGTTATAACCCATAGAATAAAATACATATCCACAAGTCCATACTGGTATAAATAAATAACTGGCTTTTTGGTGCGGCTCATGGCACGATCTGGCAGGCCTAAGCCAAGGAGTACTTCCCAGAACTTCTGCTGCCAGTGTCCTTGTCCCTTGGTGAGCCATAGCTTCCCCCCGCCTCTGCAGGAGACCCTCCAACAGTAGCAGGTTCACCAAGCCTATATCCTCAAAAAGAATCATATAAAATTAAATCAGTGGAGAGAGGGGCAAGATGGCAGAAGAGTAAGACATGGAGATCACCTTCCTCCCCACAGATACATCAGAAATACATCTACACGTGGAACAACTCCTACAGAACACCTACTGAACGCTGGCAGAAGACCTCAGACCTCCCAAAAGGCAAGAAACGCCCCCACGTACCTGTGTAGGGCAAAAGAAAAAAGAATAAACAGAGACAAAAGAATAGGGATGGGACCTGCACCAGTGGGAGGGAGCCATGAAGGACGAAAGGTTTCCACACACTAGAAGCCCCTTCGCAGGCGGAGACTGCGGGTGGCGGAGCGGGGGAGCTTCGGAGCCGTGGAGGAGAGCACAGCAACAGGGGTGCGGAGGGCAAAGCGGAGAGATTCCCGCACAGAGAATTGGTACCAACCAGCACTCACCAGCCTGAGAGGCTTGTCTGCTCACCCGCCAGGGCAGGCGGGGCTAGGAGCTGAGGCTCGGGCTTCGGTCCGAGCGCAGGGAGAGGACTGGGGTTGGCGGCGTGAACACAGCCTGAAGGGGGCTAGTGCAACACGGCTAGCCGGCAGGGAGTCCGGGGAAAAGTCTAGACCTGCCAAAGCAGCAAGAGACTTTTTCTTCCCTCTTTGTTTCCTGGTGCGCGAGGAGAAGGGATTAAGAGCGCTGCTTAAAGGAGCTCCAGAGACGGGCGCGAGCCGCGGCTATCAGCGCGGACCCCAGAGACGGGCATGAGATGCTAAGGCTGCTGCTGCCGCCACCAAGAAGCCTGTGTGCAAGCACAGGTCACTCTCCACACCTCCCTTCCGGGGAGCCTGTGCAGCCCGCCACTGCCAGGGTCCCGGGATCCAGGGACAACTTCCCCGGGAGAACACATGGCGCGCCTCAGGCCAGTGCAACGTCACGCCGGCCTCTGCCGCCGCAGGCTTGCCCCGAACTCCGTACCCCTCCCTGCCCCCGGCCTGAGTGAGCCAGAGACCCCGAATCAGCTGCTCCTTTAACCCTGTCCTGTCTGAGCGAAGAACAGACGCCCTCCAGCGACCTACACGCAGAGGCGGGGCCAAATCCAAAGCTGAAACCCGGGAGCTGTGCGAACAAAGAAGAGAAAGGGAAATCTCTCCCAGCAGCCTCAGGAGCAGTGGATTAAATCTCTACAATCAACTTGATGTACTCTGCATCTGTGGAATACATGAATAGACAACGAATCATCACAAATTGAGGAGGTGGACTTTGAGAGCATGATTTCTTATTTTTTCTCCTTTTCCTCTTTTTGTGAGTGTGTATGTGGATGCTTCTGTGTGTGATTTTGTCTGCATACCTTTGCTTTCACCATTTGTCCTCGGGTTCTATCCGTCCGTTTTTTGTTGTTGTTGTTGTTTTACTTTTTTAAAAAAAAAATCTTAAGAATTATTTTTTAATTTTAATTATTTTATTTTACCTTACTTTATTTTCTTTTCTTTTATCCTCTTTCTTTCTTTCTACTTTTTCTCCCTTTTATTCTGAGTCTTGTGGATGATAGGCTCTTGGTGCTGCACACAGGAATCAGTGCTGTGCCTCTGAGGTAGGAGAGCCAACTTCAGGACACTAGTCCACAAGAGACCTCCCAACTCCACGTAATATCAAACAGCGAAAATCTCCCAGAGATCTCCAACTCAACACCAGCACCCAGCTTCACTCAACGACCAGCAAGCTACAGTGCTGGACACCCTATGCTAAACAACTAGCAAGACAGGAACACAACCCCACCCATTAGCAAAGAGGCTACGTAAAATCATAATAAGGCCACAGACACCCAAAAACACACGACCAGACGTGGACCTGCCCACCAGAAAGACAAGATCCAGCCTCATGCACCAGAACACAGGCACTAGTCCCCTCCACCAGGAAGCCTACACAACCCACTGAACCAACTTTAGCCACTGGGGACACATACCAAAAACAACGGGAACTACGAACCTGCAGCCTGCAAAAAGGAGACCTCAAACACAGTAAGATAAGCAAAATGAGAAGACAGAAAAACACACAGCAGATGAAGGAGCAAGATAAAAACCCACCAGACCTAATAAATGAGGAGGAAATAGGCAGTCTACCTGAAAAAGAATTCAGAATAATGATAGTAAAGATGATCCAAAATCTTGGAAACAGAATAGAGAAAATGCAAGAAACATTTAAAAAGGACCTAGAAGAACTAAAGATGAAACAAGCAACGATGAACAACACAATAAATGAAATTAAAAATACTCTAGAAGGGATCAGTAGCAGAAAAACTGAGGCAGAAGAACGGATAAGTGACTTGGAAGATAAAATAGTGGAAATAACTACTGCAGAGCAGAATTAAAAAAAAAGAATGAAAAGAACTGAGGACAGTCTCAGAGACTTCTGGGACAACATTAAACGCACCAACATTCGAATTATAGGGGTTCCAGAAGAAGAAGAGAAAAAGAAAGGGACTGAGAAAATATTTGAAGAGATTATAGTTGAAAACTTCCCTAATATGGGAAAGGAAATAGTTAATCAAGTCCAGGAAGCACAGAGTCTCATACAGGATAAATCCAAGGAGAAACATGCCAAGACACATATTAATCAAACTGTCAAAAATTAAATACAAAGAAAACATGTTAAAAGCAGCAAGGGAAAAACAACAAATAACACACAAGGGAATCCCCATAAGGTTAACAGCTGATCTTTCAGCAGAAACTCTGCAAGCCAGAAGGGACTGGCAGGACATATGTAAAGTGATGAAGGAGAAAACCCACAACCAAGATTACTCTGTCCAGCAAGGATTTCATTCAGATTTGATGGACAAATTAAAACCTTTACAGACAAGGAAAAGCTGAGAGAGTTCAGCACCACCAAACCAGCTATACAACAAATGCTAAAGCTTCTTCTCTAGGCAAGAAACACAAGAGAAGGAAAAGACCTAGAATAACAAACACAAAACAATTAAGAAAATGGGAATAGGAACATACATATCGATAGTTACCTTAAATGTAAATGGATTAAATGCTCCCACCAAAAGACACAGACTGGCTGAATGGATACAAAAACAACACCCATATATATGCTGTCTACAAGAGACACACTTCAGACCTAGAGATACATACAGACTGAAAGTGAGGGAATGGAAAAAGATATTCCATGCAAATGGAAACCAAAAGAAAGCTGGAGTAGAAATTCTCATATCAGACATAATAGACTTTAAAATAAAAACTGTTAGAAGAGACAAAGAAGGACACTACATAATGATCAAGGGATCGATCCAAGAAGAAGATATAACAATTGTAAATATTTATGCACCTAAAATAGGAGCACCTCAATACACAGAGCAAACAGTAACAGCCATAAAAGGGTAAATCGACAGTAACACATTCATAGTAGGGGACTTTACCACCCCACTTTCACCAATGGACAGATCATCCAAAATGAAAATAAATAAGGAAACACAAGCTTTAAATGATACATTAAAAAAGATGTACTTAATTGATACTTATAGGACATTCCATCCAAAAACAACAGAATACACATTTTTCTCAAGTGCTCATGGAACATTCTCCAGGATAGATCATATCTTGGGTCACAAATCAAGCCTTGGTAAATTTAAGAAAATTGAAATTGTATCAAGTATCTTTTCCGACCACAATGCTATGAGACTAGATATTAATTACAGGAGAAGATCTGTAAAAAATACAAACACATGGAGGTTAAACAATACACTACTTAATAACGAAGTGATCACTTGAGAAATCAAAGAGGAAATAAAAAATACCTAGAAACAAATAACAATGGAGACACAATGACCCAAAACCTATGGGATGCAGCAAAAGCAGTTCTAAGAGGGAAGTTTATAGCAATACAATTCTACCTTAAGATACAGGAAATATCTCAAATAAACAACCTAACCTTGCACCTAAAGTGATTAGAGAAAGAAGAACAAAAAACCCCAGAGTTAGCAGGAGGAAAGAAATCATAAAGTTCAGATCAGAAATAAATGAAAAAGAAATGAAGGAAAGGATAGCAAAGATCAATAGAACTAAAAGCTGGTTCTTTGAGAAGATAAACAAAATTGATAAACCATTAGCCAGACAAATCAAGAAAAAAGGGAGAAGACTCAAATCAATAGAATTAGAAATGAAAAAGGAGAAGTAACAACTGACACTGAAGAAATACAAAAGATCAGGAGAGATTACTACAAGCAACTCTATGCCAATAAAATGGACAACCTGGAAGAAATGGACAAATTCTTAGAAATGCACAACCTGTCAAGACTGAATCAGGAAGAAATAGAAAATATGAACAGACCAATCACAAGCACTGAAATTCAAACTGTGATTAAAAATCTCCCAACAAACAAAACCCAGGACCTGATGGCTTCACAGGCGAATTCTATCAAACATTTAGAGAAGAGCTAATACTTATCCTTCTCAATCTCTTCCAAAATATAGCAGAGAGAGGAACGCTCCCAAACTCACTCTACAAGGCCACCATCACCCTGATACCAAAACCAGACAAGGATGTCACAAAGAAAGAAAACTACAGGCCAATATCACTGATGAACATAGATGCCAAAATCCTCAACAAAATACTAGCAAACTGAATCCAACAGCACATTAAAAGGATCAAACACCATGATCAAGCGGGGTTTATTCCAGGAATACAAGGATTCTTCAATATATGCAAATCAATCAATGTGATACACCATATTAACAAATTGAAGGAGAAAAACCATATGATCATCTCAATAGACGCAGAGAAAGCTTTTGACAAAATTCAACACCCATTTATGATAAAAACCCTCCAGAAAGTAGGCATAGAGGGAACTTTCCTCAACATAATAAAGGCCATATATGACAAACCCACAGCCAACATCGTCCTCAATGGTGAAAAACTGAAAGCATTTCCACTAAGATCAGGAGCAAGACAAGGTTGCCCACTCTCACCACTCTTATTCAACATAGTTTTGGAAGTTTTAGCCACAGCAATCAGAGAAGAAAAGGAAATAAAAGAAATCCAAATCGAAAAAGAAGAAGTAAAGCTGTCACTGTTTGCAGATGACATGATACTATACATAGAGAATCCTAAAGATGCTACCAGAAAACTACTAGAGCTAATCAATGAATTTGGTAAAGTAGCAGGATACAAAATTAATGCACAGAAATCTCTGGAATTCCCATACACTAATGATGAAAAATCTGAAAGTGAAATCAAGAAAACACTCCCATTTACCATTGAAACAAAAAGAATAAAATATCTAGGAATAAACCTACCTAAGGAGACAAAAGACCTGTATGCAGAAAATTATAAGACACTGATGAAAGAAACTAAGAATGATAGAAATAGATGGAGAGATATACCATGTTCTTGGATTGGAAGAATCCACATTGTGAGAGTGACTCTACTACCCAAAGCAATCTACAGATTCAATGCAATCCCTATCAAACTACCACTGGCATTTTTCACAGAAGTAGAACAAAAAATTTTCACAATGTGTATGGAAACACAAAAGACCCCGAATAGCCAAAGCAATCTTGAGAATGAAAAACAGAGCTGGAGGAATCAGGCTCCCTGACTTCAGACTATACTACAAAGCTACAGTAATCAAGACAGTATGGTATTGGCACAAAAACAGAAAAATAGATCAATGGAGCAGGATAGAAAGCCCAGAGATAAACCCACGCACATATGGTCACCTTATCTTTGATAAAGGAGGCAGGAATGTACAGTGGAGAAAGGACAGCCTCTTCAATAAGTGGTGCTGGGAAAACTGGACAGGTACATGTAGAAGTATGAGATTAGATCACTCCCTAACACCATACACAAAAATAAGCTCAAAATGGATTAAAGACCAAAATGTAAGGCCAGAAACTATCAAACTCTTAGAGGAAAACATAGGCAAAACACTCTATGACATAAATCACAGCAAGATGCTTTTTGACCCACATCCTAGAGAAATGGAAATAAAAACAAAAATAAACAAATGGGACCTAATGAAACTGCAAAGCTTTTGCACAGCAAAGGAAACCATAAACAAGACCAAAAGACAATCCTCAGAATGGGAGAAAATATTTGCAAATGAAGCAACTGACAAAGGATTAATAACCAAAATTTACAAGCAGCTCATGCAGCTCAATGTCCAAAAAACAAACAACCCAATCCAAAAATGGGCAGAAGACCTAAATAGACATTTCTCCAAAGAAGATATACAGACTGCCAACAAGCACATGAAGGAATGCTCAACATCATTAATCATTAGAGAAATGCAAATGAAAACTACAATGAGATATCATCTCACACCAGTCAGAATGGCCATCATCAAAAAATCTAGAAACAATAACTGCTGGAGAGGGTGTGGAGAAAAGGGAACACTCCTGCACTGCTGGTGGGAATGTGAATTGGTACAGCCACTTTGGAGAACAGTATGGAGGTTCCTTAAAAAACTAAAAATAGAACTACCATATGACCCAGCAATCCCACTACTGGGCATATACCCTGAGAAAACCATAATTCAAAAAGAGTCATGTACCAAAATGTTCATTGCAGCTCTATTTACAATAGCCCGGAAATGGAAACAACCTAAGTGCCCATCATCGGATGAATGGATAAAGAAGATGTGGCACATATATACAATGGAATATTACTCAGCCATAAAAAGAAACGAAATTGAGCTATTTGTAATGAGGTGGATAGATCTAGAGTCTGTCATACAGAGTGAAGTAAGTCAGAAAGACAAATCCCGTATGCTAACACATATATATGGAATTTAAGAAAAAAAAATGTCATGAAGAACCTAGGGGTAAGACATGAATAAAGACACAGACCTACTGGAGAACGGACTTGAGGATATGGGGAGGGGGAAGGGTGAGCTGTGACAAAGCGAGAGAGAGGTATGAACATATATACACTACCAAACGTAAGGTAGATAGCTAGTGGGAAGCAGCCGCATAGCACAGGGATATCAGATCGGTGCTTTGTGACCATCTAGAGGGGTGGGGTAGGGAGGGTGGGAGGGAGACGCAAGAGGGAAGAGATATGGGAACATATGTATATGTATAACTGATTCACTTTGTTATAAAGCAGAAACTAACACAGCATTGTAAAGCAATTATACTCCAATAAAGATGTAAAAATAAATAAATAACTGAATAATAAATAAATGGGGAGGAACAGCAGTTCTTCCTCACAGTGGAATGCAATTAATAAATGTAGAAGAAATGATGGAGACAGAAAATCACAAAGGTAAATACCACAGTAAGGATCGTCGCAGATAAGAATCACCCACGGGTGCTAAAATCAGTGGGTGAAAATACGACGAGAAACAGAATGCTTGCATAATCTCCAAGTACCTCCTCACAAGATATTTATGAATTCGAAAGGAAAAACCAGTAAGTTTACAGAGGAGAACCCCACAGATAAGGGCAGCAGAGGGAGTTCTGAAAGTGATGAGGATTATTGTCTCCAGCAGCAAGACAATTCGACATCGTGTGGCACGATGTGGAGCCAACAACTCTTCCGTGATATTGATGCCCCAAACGCATAACTCAGTCTAACCTGAGGAAACACCAGCCAAGCCCAGACGCAGGCCCATTATACAAAATAACTGACCAGTCCTCTTCAAAAGAGCTGGGGCCAGGAATGAGAGACTGAGGAACTATCTCAGTCAGGAGAACACCTCAGAGACACAACAACTGAATGCCACATGGGATTCTGCATGGGATCCCAAACCACAAAAGGGACAGGAGTCGGACAATAGGTGAAATTCAGACGCAGTCTGGTTTCTAAGTGATGACACAACATTGTTCAAGGTGAACCTCCTGGTTTCAATCATCGTTCCAGGTCACAGACACATTAACATAGCGAAGCTTGGGGGAAGGGCACACAGGAAATCTCTATGCTGTTTCTGCAACTTTGCTCTATGTCTAAAGCTATTTTAAAATAAAAAGCTTAAACACATAAAATGGCATGCACCCCAGGCCGTTCTTGGCACCCTCTGGCTAGTTCATTCTTCACTGATCACTAGACACTTGCTGGGTGTGTGTTGGCTGCCTCTCCCCTGGAACAGGCATACTGGGCTTCTCTGCGGCATCCAGAGTCTAGTAATGGACCGCGCCAGAGTGGTGAGTTCCAGGGGACAGGGCAGCGAGTGCAAAGGCCCTGAGGAGGAAGTAAGCCTGGCATGTTCCACAAACACCAAGGAAAACTCTGTGGCCATAGCAGTGCTCTCAGGCAGAGGCCTACACCTGACCAGTACCCACATGCGCCCTGTTGCTGCCCTCTGGACACTCTCCAACCCTCTGTCATGCACACGCAGCCCACCAGGTGCCCCAGGAACTCCAGGACTCGTGTCTGAGAGGTTGTCCCAGGGTCCCGGGCAAGCAAGTCACTCCCACTAGCTGAAGGGGTATTTCCTTCATGGACGTGCATGGGGCTGAGCCACCAGAGCAGTGCTGACAGTCTCCTTTTGGTGACTCTCCTTCACATCAGACACAGAGTGAGTCCAGAGCTCTAGGCTCTGGTGCCAATGGCCTGGCCTTCCATTTGAGATGCATGTGTAGGCTCGGGCATTGGCTCTCATCCACCCGTGCTTCAGCTTCAGTGGCACCTCCAGTCCCCAGCACCCAGCGGCAGGCATCCTTTGCCCTGTGTGCCCAGGGTGGTGGCTCACAGACTCCAGGCCACGTGCGGGCAGGCTTCGGGGGCTGGCCACACTCATCAGCTTTGAGGGCTTTGGAAGCTCTTGCCCTGAGTCCTCTCTTGCATCTGAGCCACGCTGAATGCCACACTCTCACAGGTTGGTCTGCCGAGGGACGGCAAGCCTTGCACAGATGGGGCGGCTCTTCTCTCTATCTGCTGGTGGCAGCGTGCAGAAGGCAGGGAGGAGATCCTAGTCTAGGGTGCGGGATAACAGCCCAAGGACTGTCAGGAAGATGTGGCTGGATGTGTGGTTCCTTGCTTACACTATAAAGTTCCAAACGGTAAATTTAATATGACCAGAAAAGCACAATGGTTCACATTTTCCTGCATACCCTGGGTCAGAACTGAACTGGTGGTCATCATCAACAAAGCACGAGAGCGCCATAGAAGCCAGCATTTCCAGATGGACGGATGAAACTGAGTCAGCAGAAACACCATACGTAACCAGCACTAAATACATAGAATTTTCGGGAATGTGGAATCAAGAGATCTCTGGCATCTCTACATAAGCAGGTTCCATAGAGCCATGCACTGTAAGTAATAACCACATTGCTATTTTTCCCCTCACTGTCGGAGATACATGAAATTAGATAGGAACAGAACACTCGACAATAAAGAACACAAAGAGATGCTTCCTGGACCCAAACAGGAAGAGACAGTGAGTACACACTAAGAAGGATCTTTGCTGCATGGATTGGACAGTAAACAAACAGGCTGGCACCCCTTCTTCCCCATTCCTCTACATCTGCATCAATATATCACGACACCCCACATGAGCTCGTGGATCTTGGAATATACTTTAATCAAATTGTTTATATAGACAAGGGCCCTGAAAAAAATATCTTCCCAGGACCCCTGGACACCCTAGAGACAGCCATACCTCTGGAAACAGTCTAGAAGAATCGTTAAAAAGGACCCTGGGTGGGGAGAGGTGGGAGCCATCTCACCCACTGTGACGCTCTCTTCCTGGAATGTACATCTGAGACAGAAGAACTACAGTGTGGCCAACCCGAGCCCCAAGCCCCACCCTGGAGCCCTGACCACTGCCCACGCAGCTCCTGAGGCTCTGGCTGGGGATCTCCAAGGCACCCCATTTCCAAGTCTCCACCACCAGTCCCCAAGCCTTGCCTTTAATTCCCTTCTGCTTAAGTAAGGTGGGATCTGCCTGACACTGCCAACCTCTGTTCCCGTCGTCTTCCTAGAGGCTGTCAGGAGCTCTGAGCACCAGAGGTCCCCAGCCACGGCCCCTGCAGCCCCTGGCACTGTGACCTCACCAGGTGAGGGCCCGTGGCTCCTCTTTCACATGCACGGACTAAATGCTAACCACAGCCTCCCTCCTTGTTTACAGACAGGTAGATGCGGGAAAATAGTCTGGCCCCTCATCCCTCTGCTCTCCCGAAAAAGGGGGCACGACATTCATGGTGTTGCTTTCTTCGAAAAGTGCTAATCTTCACAAACTTGCACTTCTTCGAAAAGTGCTAATCTTCACAAAAGAGTCCGGGGCGCTATGCGTCCCTCTAAGTAAGTCAGATTAATTAGCCAATTCACACATGAGGACCCTCTTGTTCTCGCAGGCTTGGTTTACAGGTCAGAAATCAGACTTGAAGCGAAAATTGACATCTCAGCGTGAACAGTGTTTTCCCTCATAATATGGTCTCTCAGGGCCCTGGGCTCAGACATATGTGGGACATCACCTTCCCTTCACCGTGGACCAGAGTGTGGCAATGGCTAACAGGCCATGATATGGAGGGACATTAGTTTTCCATGGCTGTGGACCAGGATGTGCCAATGGCCTGATAGGACCCAGGCCAGGATGGGAAATAGAAGTTGCTTTCCAGAGTTGTCTTGTTTTGTATAGTTGTTTGTTTCTTTAGGTGTTGGTGCATCCTGAGCACTCAGCCTAATCCCTGGGACACGGGTGTGTGGTGCTGATGGAGGTGTGTAGCCTGTAGCCAGAGCTGACAGCCCAGAAACACATCCATCCGGCCAATTATTTTCAGTTAATGCTCTTTTCCTTAGCAACTCGATCCAATGAACAGGGATGAGGCGACCCTGACTGGGAGCTCCACCTATGTTCTGAGCATGGTCCTAGCAGGAACACGCCTGGGGATGCTGGGCCCAGCCTGGCCCAGGGATGCCAAGCTGCCCCAGCCAGTCTGATCTGCTCGGCATAACCTCAGGCAGGTAGTTTGTGGAGCTCAGGAGTGGTGACCCCGGTACACCCATGGTACCACAGGCTCTGGGAAGTGGCAGGGCTGCCCCAGGCCCTGGCCCTGTCCCCACCAGCAACATCGCTGCAGCCAAACCCACAGGGTGGCCTCAGCACAGCGCCCCAACTTCTAAGGCAGGCTTGCTGGCCGAGTGGGGAGGGATATAGAGTCAGCAGGAAATGTTAAGATTATCCCTGAATAGCCCTCCATTCCCCCATCAGGTTGAATAGATGTGGGTTTTGTAGACACTCAATATGATAACTGTTTTTCACACAAATGTGGAGACCCACCGAGGCCGTCTAAAGAAGGAAGAAAAGAAATTCCATGTGCAGACGTCCAGTGCTGCTACCCTTTCTGTCTGCCCGTCACTACTGCCTCCCAGGTGATCAGGGCAGGGGTGGGAGCTGGGAGGGCTCCTGCTGGCTGCATGGTGCATTGGTTTCTGCTCCAAAACCAGGCCTCTAGCACCCTCCTGGAGGCTGCTGTTTGGTTTGTCATCCTCACAATGTGACAGCATCCAGCAAAAGGTGCTGAATAAATAGGCTCTGGATTGGGAAGGAAAGCTAACTTTGAAAAGACAGAGAGAATGTGGCCCCGGCTTCTCTCCTTTCAGGTTGAAACTCGGGGCTGGTTGTTCTCCTTCTGCCACCCAACCCGCTTCACCTCTGTCCTGTCCCGCGCTGGAGGCTGACAGGGTGGGTGGCCTCTCCCCGGCTATCTTGGCAAAAGTTGGTGCCAACAGGAAGTCAGCGGCTGGAGGGAGGCTTTTCTCTCTGCTTGGCCCTGCAGGTCCAGCAGCAGTCCCGGCTCCCACTGTCGGTGGTCCCTGAGCTCCACCCACCCTGTGGGTTCCCTAATCCTGCCCAAGACTCAATGAGGTATGCCAACGGACTCCCGGGTCCTCCGGGACCCTGGCTGATAGGCATTCCCACAGAGCCGTACTGTCTCACGGTGCTGGTCCCATCTCTCCGGTTCAGGATGGGACTCCACCACGCCAGCCCCGTTCCCGCCCTGAAGCACACAGGGTTAGCCTGCTCCCCGCAACCATGACAGACTCAGGCAGACAGAATCCAAGACCCGCCCAGAACACTCTGAGCAAGGCATGCACCCTCCCACCTCACCCCCCCCGCCCCCGCCCCCACCACCACTGCTGCTGTGGGCGGTCCCAGACAGGAGGAAAGAGTCAGAGTGGGATGACTGGGTGCTCTGAAAGGAATTTAGGGATGGCCCATTGAGGCCACCCTCCACACACAGGCCCTAAACATTCAGTTGTTTCCAACTGAAACAACCTGATAGGTCTGTGCTGGGAACGAGGGGGCGTGTAGACCACGGGCCTAGGGAGGAGGCTGCCCCATGAAGAGGGAAGGACCCTCCAACCCAGGACACCCCATCTCAGGAGGAAACACCCTGCTGGGCAGTGGTCTGGGGACCATACACGTGGCTCACAGACCTGCCGAGGATATCACGCCCCGTGGAGAGGGTCACCGTTCTGGCTACAAGAGGGATGCCCTGCCACCAGGAGGGCCCCCAGCCAGCCGGGGAGGAAGGAGAAGGAACTGGTAGACAGGGAAGGCTTAAGCCAGAAGCAGCAATGCAAACAACTGCCCAGGACTATGCAGGTCTACATCATCCTAGAACAGTTGTGAAACTTAACACAGAAATCAAAGACAACTATTGAAATAGAAGATGCATATTAATTTTTTAAAACGTAGTGATAACAAGTATAAGAAATCCATACTCTATCCACAGTGAAATCGGTTGGGTTTGTATATGGTTGGAAGTGAGATGCTCCCGTCCTTTTGAACAGAAACAGTCCATGGCTTTGTTTAATTCTTAAGGCAACTTAAGTTTAAGAAGGTTTTAAAAACTGAAAGATAATAGCTAGCAGGATAATAACAGGATGTGTATCTTATAAGAAGTCACTGCAGAAGGGAACAAAGTCGAAAACATAGTCTAGATAACAAAAGATAAGAAAAGAATTTAAAAACCATGAATTAACAAATCTTTGCTGAGACCTAAGGAAGGGAAGATGCAGGCTGAGGCCCAGGGCAGAAAGGAGCTGGGCCAAGCTGAGTTGTGACATTCGCAGGCAGGGGAGGGGGAGGCGAGACAGCAGGAGGGCTGCTGGGCCCTGGCCAGAGCTGTGGGATTTCCTCTGAAAACAGTGGTGTCCAACAGAGGGTGTTCAGGAGGGGAGGGTGATCTGACGCGGCTGTGGAAGTGCCAGCTTCGAGGCACCCTTTGGAGGCAGCATGAGGAGACTTGCTAAGGACCAGTGGTAGGGCAGGGACGGTAGAGATCAAGACCAAGGCCAAGCCCCCCAGTGGAAGCCCCTGCATGGGGGTGCCATTACCGAGATGGTAAAAGCTCAGGATTGGAGGCAGGACTGGAGCCTTTTTTTGGTTTGATTTGGGGGTTGAGGTTGAAGGAGCTGGGTGGGAGGAGTCAAGACTTCCATTCTGGAATTACTGCCCTCATGAGTGGGCGAGCAGGCACATAGAGTCAAGACCGACCTCAGGGAAAAGGCAGCCAAGCCATCAAATGCTGGAGGATGGTCACGATGGCTCTGGGAGGAGGTGCAGGGAAAGGAGAAGGGGTCAAGCCTCCAGGACTCCCGCCATGGCCAGGGGGGTAGAAGAGGGCCAGTGGAGTGGGAAGAAAGCCAGGAGACGGGGTGCCGAGGTCAACACTGTGATGGCAGGGAGGGAGCATGGGAGGCCTGAGACATGGGACAGACGAATGACCACACCCCATGGTTGGGGGGGACCGTGTCTGGACACTTTCGATGATGCAAGGGGGCAGTGGAGGAAGTGGAGGATGGAGGCAACACTTCTGAGAGAGCGGGGAACTGGCCAGTAACCCCAGGGACTGGCGGGCTACGGTTTAGCAGCAGTACCAGGCCTAATGTGCCCTGAAGTGGGAAATGGCCTTCAAGGGGGAAATAAGGGAGAGACAGAGAGCAGCTTTTGAGCAGGTGGGCTGACAGGGTCCCGGAGCAGCGGGAAGGGCCGTCCCACCAGGAGGGGACACTACCAGCCTGAGGCCTGCAGTCAGGAATTTAAAGGTAGAGCCTTCAGCTAGACTGGAGAGTTTCTCCTGCTTACAGGCAGGAAAGTGAGGGGGTGGGATAGGGTTTGGCCCAGTGATTCATTAAAGAAGACAAGGACCGGGGAGGCCTAAGCATAAAGAGGAGCAGTGGTGGGCATCCAGGTTGGATGAGGAAGGACAAGAAGGCAGGGCAGGTGGAGCTGGGCTGGGCTGGGCGGACAGGGTCCTGAGAGGGCAGGACGGAGGTAAGGGGGTGGGGGGGCGGCTGCAAAGTGAGGGTCAGGGTGCAGTGTCTGGTGAGACCAGCTCCCCTGTGTGCTCCTGGGGGTTGGGGGACAAGTCACACTTATAGATACAGGCCAAGAAACAATGAAAACACCAAGACCACGTGGATCACTAATAACTAGCAATGGGTTTACCCTCCGGTTAAAGATCGATCAGTTTGGGGTTTCTTCTCTGTTTTATTGAGATATAATTGGCATGCAGTACCGTACAAGTTCAAGGTGTACAGCATAATGACTTGACATACATAAATTTCGAAACAATCACCACGATAAGTCTGGTTAACATCCATTACCTCAAATATTGGGTTGGCCAAAAAGTTCGTTCGGGTTTTGCCGTAACATCTCATGGCAAAACCCAAATGAAACTTTTGGCCAGCCCCAATAGTTATAAAAATTTTTTTCCTTGTAATTAGGTTAAGTTTTAAAAAATAAATGACAATGCTGTTTAAAATATAAGTAAAAATGCCAAAAGATAGACAAAGAAAATGTACTCAGAGAAAGCAAGGGATCTTTAATATCATAAACAGAGAATTCAGATCAAGAAGCATGAAATATCTCTCTGAGACCCCTATTTTATTGACAATTCATGGTGAAAATAGCCACAAAGTTTGCAAAGCAAGTAATGCAACATCTGCCACTGTTAGAAATATGAGGAGAGAATGACCAAAAGACAGTGTTGGTGGGACTTCCATGGCATGCCTCAGCTGATGACAGATCTTCTGACAGGAGCAGAGAGGCACAGGTTATTTTAATAACAAAACAAGTAGGGCTGATTTACGAGTGGACATGACAACTTCTGACTGAAAGCACATGGAAGCATTTACAAAAATTGATCCAGCTGCTCCAGCCAGCCCAGGCTAAAAGCCCTGATCTGTCACCCTGGCCCCCCAAGCCCCTCATCCTCGGCCTCCCAACCTGCCGCCTCACAAAGCCACAACCTAGACCCCCACCAGATGCTGCTTCTCAAGAGGCGAGGGGGCTGTCCCCACCTGGCCCCTCTCCTGCCTACGCTCCCTGGCCAGAGGTTCTCACCCCCCAGCAGGGCCTGCGAGGCCTGAAAGATAATAGCTAGCAGATAGCTATGAAAGATAATAGCTACGTGCCCTCCTCACACCCACTGCCCCAACATTCAGAGCCTGGACTGTGTCCTAGGGCCCTCTCTCAAGAGCCCCTGCTCTGGCATCATGGGGCATAATGCCCAACTCTCCACCCACCAACTGATGAAACCGCTAGTGGCATGGCCCCCTCACCCCCTTTTATGCAGTCTCATAGGAGGAGGAATTCCTCTGAGCCAAGACAACCCACAATGCTCCACCACCCTGACTTGCCCAAGAATTGCATGGCATTCCTTGTCCCTTGCCCAGCTGCATCTTCAGCCACCTCTACTCCAGGACTCCTTTCTCTCAGGCCAGCAGCACTCTAGGGTCTGTCTCTCCAATTCTAAGCAAGAAAACCCTGCCTCTCCCTCCAGTTACCACCAAAACCTCTGCTCCCCCTCACCCACCCTTCCGAGCATGCTGGCCTGTGTTGGCCCTAGATCTACATCTCCTACCCTGCACGTCCAACACCCATGTCCTCTGCCCAACCTTCAGGGACTTCTCACTACTCTCTATGAGCTTCTCTCTGGTCCCCTTTGGTTTCCATGGCACCAGAGGCTACAGGTTCCCTCTTACTGCATTAGTCTTGTAACATAGAATATGCATTGCCTTGAAAGCCCCCTAACATTTACAAAGCTGAGCAAACACCAGAGACAAGGGCAATTTCAGAAATTCCCAAAGGCTCATAGCACCCAGGTTGTCTGCCATGCTCATAACTCAGAATGTGTTGGCCTGGACCAGGGCGTCTCTGCCAAGTCTCCATGGAGACTGGCTCTTCTCCTTCCTCTGGAGTTTGGCAGCTGAGGAAGGTGCCCAAAGCTCCATGGAGCCTGGGGTGCTGGCTGGGAACTATGAATGTCCAGACACCTGGCAGGAGGGTGCAGACAGGCTCTCTGGAACTGAGATAGAATCCAGAGATGCCCAGAAGTGTTTGATCGTGTTGGGGTGGAAGTAGAAGCAGGCCCTTGCAGGAAACTGAGTCTGGGATGGCTAGAGGTGGGTGTCATTGAATGGGTGAAGAAACCTGATTTAAACCCGCAGGAACTGAGATCTAAAAACACTTGGCTTGTACTAGGAAGTAACATTAAAGGAACAACCTAACACCCAACCACTTGGAAGTTTTTTAAACTTTCCCCTAAATAACTCAGGTTATTCAAATCAAAAGCACAAATACTTTTTTAAATGACAATGAGAATTCAGCATAATAAAGTTAGTAGGTGAGAACAAAGCTGCCACCAGAAGCAAATTCACAGCCTCAAATGCTCCATAATTATAGGAACAGAATGATAATAAATGAAGTGGACACTCAAGAAGGCAGAAAGAAGAAAAACGAACCTAAAGTAAATAATTAAAATAACATGTGTGATATGAATCCCATTTATGAAAAAATACATATATGTAAAAAGAAAGGAAAATGGTCCCCAAAATATCAATGGTGGCTACATTCATTTCTGTGGCTGGTGTAACAAATTACTGCAAACACACCTTATTATTCTATAGTTCTAGAGGTCAGAAGTCCAACATGGGTCTCACTGGGCTAAAATCAAGGTGTTAGCAGGGCTAAGTTCCCTCACGAAGCTCTAGGAGAGAATTTGTTTCCTTGCCTTTTCCAGCTTCTAGAGGCTACCACATTCCTTGGCTTGTGGTCCCTTCCTCCATCCTTAAAGCCAGCATCTTCAAATCTCTCTCTCACTCTGATCTCCTCTTCTGCCTCCCTCTTCCACGTTTAAAAAGACTTGTGATTACATTGGGGTACTGGACAATCCAGGAGAGCCTCCTTACCGTGAACTCAGCTGATTAAAACCTCACTTCTACCTGCACCATTGATTCCCCCTTGCCACATAACAGAACATGTCTACAGGTCCCAGAGACTTGGACATGGGCTCTTTGGAGGCTATTATTCTGCTTCCCATAGTGGCTGTGTCAAAATGGTAGGATTTCATGTTTTTAATCTTCTTCCTTATACTTCTCTACACTGTTTGATGTTTTTGGTTTACAATAAGCATATATTTATATGCTCAAAAAAAACTTTTAATGGTGAACATAATAGAAAACTAAAAAAAAAGGAAAGAAAAAAGAAATAATAACATCCTCTTACAGGCCCCAGTGATGTTGCTTTTGCAACACCATTTTTGGCTGGTTTTCTTGTCCTCCTCCCCTGACTGTGACCTGCCTAAGGACAGGGCAGACCCTTTCCCTTCTGTGTCCCTAGCACCAAGCAAAGGCATTTTTTTTTTTAGCACAGCAGGCTTAAGCAAATGTTTCTTGAACTTAGGGTAAATCCCTTTATCAAAGACTCTGGTTCTGGGGGAATGATGTGCACACTCAGAAACGCACTTCAAAGCCAAGATCCAAATAAACACAATGATATTATTGAAAAGGCCTCATACATAAAACTTAATTCAGAAGCAATCTGGGTAGGATAATCCAGCAGACAGAGAAAGTGTTATTGCTTGGACTCTGGTAAAAAACCCTTCCTCTGTACAGAGCCAGAATAGAGATGCTAAAAGCCAGAAGGCCCCACAGAGCACAAGCCTTCTGGAAATCACTTAACTCCTCAGCCTAGCCAAAAAGGACACATTGGTCCCACTGCAAGAACACCCCACTGTGACCTGGGATAGGCTCTGGGGGCCTAGCCTATCCCTGCCCCCACAAGAAAAAGCCCTAGAAAGCAGAGGGCATTGCTCAGAGGCTCAACCTGGCTGTGCCATCCCCGAATCCCCCAGGCTGGAAGAAAGAGCAAACTGGGCCCCGCTGAGACCTGTATGAGGCTTCTAGATCAAATCCCTGCCCTGTCACTTCTGAGCTATTTGACCTTTTTTAGCCTCAGTGTTTTTACATGTAAAATGGAACAATATTACCTACTTTACAGAGTTGTTAAGGAATAAAAACAAGATGATGAAGGCAAAGTTAGTGAGCTCAGCATCATTATTCCCATTTTACAGATTGGGAAGCTGAAGTAAGGTTATATGATTCTTTCAGAGTCAGACAGCTAATGACTGGCCGACCCAGGTCTGCTGACCCCAAAGCTGACTCTTCCCCCACCAAACACTGTGACAGGGGTCCCCAGAGGCTTGCCCTGTGGCTCATGGATGCCACCCAGATGCAAAGCTGTACAGAGATCTCCCTCCTCAGCATAGCGCCTGAGGAACTGAGGGACTGAAGTGAATTTAAAGTGTCTCCTTCATGAATGCTTTGGGTTTGGGTATGCTGAATTCTGGATTTGATGCAGAACTTGAATCCAACCCACTTCCTGGGAAAGGAATACAAATTAAGACAGAAACCCCTGGAAGTGTCCTCTTACCCAGTGGAGGCTTTAAGAGGGAGGGAACAGCCAGAGACCTAGACAACAGTGGGGGATGCTGGGGAGAGGAGAAAGAAAAAGCCTCCTACAGCTCCAGACAAGCTGGGCCCACACACCCAGCCTGTCGGCACCCTCTGAAGCAACCCAGGCTCTGGGTTCAGGGACTCCCTGAAAGGAGCCTGGAAAGTCAGGCCCACTCAGCATGGCCCTTCAGCCAGCCTGTGGCCAGTTTTAGGAAGGAAAGTGTAGAGTGAATTGAAAGCCCATGCAGGCATCACTTGGGGCAGAGCCCTCAGCAGAGGTTGGGCTGCCAGGATGTCTGCCTCTTACCCAACCACATTTATGAAAATAAATGAGGTGGTCAGGCCAGGGCACCCCAAGCTGAGGTCACCAAGATTCTCAGCAGAGGAGAGCTGCCTCCTACTGGGGTCCTCTGGACCAAGAAGGATCCCTGAGGGCCTGGGGTCCAGGGCATCTAGCTCCCCAAACCAACCTTGACAGCAACACCATATAGATGTATCCACACACATGCACACACATGGCCAACATCTGTGACCTGGAGCTGGATGCAGACCATGGGCACCACCTCCTAGTGGCGAAAATGGGCAGCAAACAAGCAAGCAGGAAATAGGGAAATATAAGAGAGTGACAGAACCATGAAGATAACAGTGCTGGGCAATGTCGTGGGAATGGGGGCAGGGAGAGGTTCCCAGAAGAGGTGACATTGGAGCTGAGGCCCAAATGACAAGGAGCCAGCTATTCAGAGATCTAGGGAAGCAGGTTCCAGGCAGAGGGAACAGCAAATGCAAATGCCCTGAGGCCAGAATGAACCTGACATGTTTGAGGAAGGGAAAGAAGGCCAATGTGATTGGATGGTGGGCAGGTCATGAGGTCATGAGTAGTGGTCCAGACAGATGGAGTAGAGCCTCATCAGCTGTGGTTAGTTCCCATTTCTCCTCTCTGTAGTGGGAAGCCCCCAGGAGGTCTTAGGCAGGGCCTGATGAGATCTGATTCCCATCTCATTTGCTCTGGGCGTGCTGTAAGAATTGCAGGGCAGCAAGTACGAAAGCAGGGGGTAAGTGAGGAAGAGGTACAAAGCCTCCCTCCCCTCTCTCTATGAAATGCCCTTACCCAGGTAGCTAGTCATGCCTGTGTTTCTGTGGATAAAGTCCCACCCCAGATTATAAACTACCCAACACACAAAAGGTCTCCTAAGAGTGAGGTTCCAGTTCTGGTTCCAGGTAAGATGGAGTAAGCACACTTCGCCTTGTCTCTCCCACTGAATGCAGCTACATAATATGGACTGAAGGCATGGAGCAACTATTTGAGGACTCTGAAAAGTAAACAATAACATGCAACTGGAGGAAGAAGACCAGAATCTGAAGTACCACCAAACTGACAGTGAGTTTACTATTTTTTTAATCTTCCAGTATCTCTCAGTCTGGATACGAGGCAGGTGAAACCCCGGAAGTGGGCACGGGGTTGCAGACAGAAAGAGCTGAGAGAAGCCCTCTAGTTGTGGGTCAAGGAGACAGAAAGGACCTCCTAATACTCAGAGTGGGGGAAATCCCCCATTTTTCTTTTTTATTTCCCTTTTCTCTTCTCCATTCTCTCACATTCCAGTCCTTGGCAGCACACTCAAAAAATAAGAGAGAGGGGAGCCTTACTCTCTGATTAGAGTAACTGTGGTCCTAGGAAGGTGAAGCAAACACCTGTTGCTCTTTTCTTTCTGTGTCCTCTCATGCAGTTGCAGGAAGTGTGCAACAGAGCAGGGTAAAGAGAGCCCCAACTTTCTGGCCAGAAAGGCTTAGGGAGCACCAGGAAACTGGAAAATACTAGGGAGATGGTTGACAAAGTGGAGCTTGGGAAACTGATGTCATAAGTTGTTTATAATCTCCTGGGCTCACCCCTGAGCTGTGCATCCGTGGATCTGACTCTAAACAACACACTACAGGCTTTGGGAACTGAATTATGAAACAAAATAATGCCCAGGTCCCAGACTGGCTAGTGGGTGGTGCACACATGGGATGGATACAAATAGCACTGCAGAGGCTTCAAAAATGGACCTGACATTGAAACCACAATCCATAGAAGGCAGGTTGCAACTTGCAGTCTGAACTTAGCTGGGTCAATTATCTAATAAAATAAAAATATCGACCTTCTCCATAGAACTTAAATAAGACCATAGCATTTAAATAAAACCAAAAGTTTCATAGCATAGTATCAAAATGTCCAGGATCCAGTCCAAAATAACTTGGCATCTGAAGAACCAGGAAAATCTCAACTTGCATAGGAAAAGACAATTGACAGATATCAACACTGAGATAACACATATGTTGGAATTATCTGACAAAGATTTTTAGGCAGCTGTCATAAAAAGTCTCTATAATGTAAGGGGAAAAACTCTTGCTGTGAATGGAAAGATAGTCTCAGAAAGAAATATAAGATATAAAATAAAGAACAAAATGGAAACTTTATAACTGAAAAATACAATAACCAAAAAAACCCAGACAAACAGAAAAAAACCATCTCACTGAACAGGCTCAACAGCAGAATGGAGATAACAAAGGAATGAGTCAACAGTGAACTTGAAGACAGATTCACAGAAATTATCCAATTTGAACAGCAGAGAGAAAAAGTGTTTTTATAATGAAAGGAGCCTTAGGGACCTGTGATAAAATACCAAAAGAATCTAACATTGATGTCATCAGTGTTTCAGGAGAAGAGAAAGAGTACAGTGATAAAAAATAATTGAACAAATAATGGCTGAAAACTTCCCAAATGTGGTGAAAGATACAAACTTACAGATTCAATAGCACAGTGAACCTCAAACAGGATAAATCCAAAGAATTCTACTCTTACATGTTATAATCAAATTTTGAAAACTATAGACAAAAGGAAAGTCTTGAAAGCAGCCAAAGAAAAACAGTACATTACTTATAGGGGGAAAAATTATTCAAATTAGCACAGATTTCTTATCAAAACCATGGAGTCTAAAGGAAGTGGGAAAACATTTTTAACATGCTGAAAGAAAAGAACTACCAACACAGAATTCTATTTCCAGCAAAGATATCCTTCAAGAATTATGGTGACATAAAGACATTCTCAGAGGAAGAAAAACTAAGAGAACTTATTACCAGTAGACCTACCCTAAAATAGTTGCCTAAGGAAGTTCTTCAGACAGAAGGGAAATGATACTAGAAGAAAATTTTGCACATCAGGAATAAGGGAAGAACAATGGAAACAGTAAATATCTGGAAAAATATAATAGACTATTATAAGTAAGAATTATAATATTGTCTAATGGCGAGGTCGCTGTATGTATTTGTATAAAATACAACTAGAACAGAGAGGAGGTAGAGTAAAGGGACCTATATGATGCTAAAGTTTCAACATTCAAATTGAAGTTGTAAAAATATTGGTTCTAAGTAGACAGTGAAAAGTTAAGTATATTTATTGTAATCCCTAGAGCAACCACTAAAACAACTACACAAAGAGTTACAGTCAAACACAAAGATAAGTTTAAATACTAAAAAATGTTCAATAGTTAGAAATATAACAGCAAAATAAACCCAAAGCAAGCAGAAGGAAGGAAATAAAAATTAGAGTAAAAAAATCAATGAATCTGAATACACAAAAATAATAGAGAAAAATCAATGAAGCCAAAAACTGGTTCTTTGTAAAGATCAATAAAATTGATAAATCTCCATCAAGACTAACTTTTTTTTTTTTTTTTTTTTTTTTTGCGGTACACGGGCCTCTCACTGTTGTGGCCTCTCCCGTTGTGGAGCACAGGCTCCGGACGTGCAGGCTCAGCGGCCATGGCTCACGGTCCCAGCCGATCCGCAGCATGTGGGATCTTCCCGGACCGGGGCACGAACCCGCGTCCCCTGCATCGGCAGGCGGACTCACAACCACCAGGGAAGCCCTAACATTTTTTTAAAAAGCAAAGAGCATATAAATTAACAATAGTCAGGAATTTTTTAAAGGATATCACTAAAGACTTCATAGGCATTAAAAAGATAAAGGAACACTACAAACAAATCTGTGCACATAATTCAACTTTGACGAAATTCATGATTTCCTCAAAAACCACAAACTACCAAAACTCACCCCAAGATAAAGTAGAAAGCCTGAAAGTCCTATAACTATCAAAGAAATTGAACTCACAGTCAAAAAGCTTCCAAAAAAGAAATCTTCAGGCCCAGACTATTTTACTGGCAAATTCTACCAAATATTTAAGGAAGAAATGTCACCAATGCTACACAATCTCTTTTAGAAAATAGAAGAGGAGGGAACACTTCTCAACTCCTTTTATGAAGCCAACATTACCCTGATACTAAAACCAGACAAAGAAAGTTCAGGGGAAAACAATTATAGACCAATTTCCCTCAAGAACATAGAGGCAAAAATCTGAAACAAAAATTGGTGCATCTAATCTAGCAATGAATAAAAAGTATAATACATCACAAACAAGAAGAATTTTACCTGGAATGTAGGCTGGTACAATATTTTAAAGTCAATGTAATCTACCATATTAACAGACTAAAACAGAAAAAACACATTGTCATATCAACTGATGCAGAAAAAGAATTTGATAAAATTTAACATTCATTTTTTAGTAAAAATTTTAAACTCTCATTTAACTAATTTAGAAAAGAACTTTCTCAACCTGATAAAGAGCATCTACCAATAAACCCTAAAGTTAACATGATAATCATGAAGGACTGAATATTTTACCCCCTAAGATAGGCAACATTCTCACTACTCTTATTCAGCATTGTAGTGGAAGTCCTAGACAGTGCAGTAAGGCAAGAAAAATAAATACAAGGCATACAGATTGGAAGGGAAGAAATACAACTGTCCCTATTCCCAGATAACATGATTGTATATGTAAAAAACCTCAAAGAGTCTATAATAGGAAATTCTAGAAATAACAAATGAGTTTAGTAAGGTAACGGGATACAAGGTCAAAACACAATAAATCAATCATATGTCTATATTCTAGCAATAAACTCTTGGAGACAAAAAAAAAGTAAGCCATTTACAACACTTAAAAACAAAATACTGGGACTTCCCTGGTGGCGCAGTGGTTGAGAGTCCGCCTGCAGATGCAGGGGACACCGGTTCGTGCCCCGGTCCAGGAAGATCCCACACGCCGCAGAGTGGCTGGGCCCGTGAGCCATGGCCACTGAGCCTGAGCGTCCAGAGCCTGTGCTCCGCAGCGGGAGACGCCACAACAGTGAGAGGCCCGCATATCGGAAAAAAAAAAAAAAAAAAAAAAACTTAGATATAAATCTAAAATACATATGCAGGATTTGTATCCTGAAAACTAAAACATGCTTATAAAAAGAAATTTTAAAGGAACTAAATAAATGAAGATATATACTATGTTCATGGATTGAAAAACTCAAAATAGTGAAGATGTCAGTACTCTGTAAATTGGTCTATAGATTTAAGGCAATTCCAACAAAAATATGAGCAGGACTTTTTACAGATATAGACAAAATTATTCTAAAATTTATATGGAAAAGCAAAGGAACTAGAATTAGCTATGACAATTTTGAAAAAGAAGCATAAAGTGGGGCCAATCACTCTGCCCAATATCAAAGTCATTAGGCTATAGGCAATTTAGCTATAGTAATCAAGACAGTGTGATGCTGGCAAAAGGATAGACACATAGATCCATGAAGTTGAGGTCGATGGGGGTTCTGCAGACAGCAAATATGGCCAGGACCCAGGTGTATGTCCCCAGAAAACTGTAATCATGCACCTCAGCCAAGGGCCACAGCTTCCAAGGTGGTGCAGCTAGCAGTGAGAGACATGGCACAGGGAGGGTGGTGCTGACTCTGATTTGCAACAAGCCAGAGCAGATAGGTCTGAGATGCCTCTGGAATCCTACCACACTCACTGGTTGGCTTTCTCAGCAACTGTCCTGAGTGAGGCCAGGGAAAATACAACTTGTGCTTACAAATGCCCATGAGTGAACCTTGTCTGTGAGCTTCACTAGTGTCCTAAGGAGGGACAGGAGGTTGATAACCACTGGATGGAAGGGCCAGGTCTCCCATAGCTCACACCCAGGGCCTGTGTGCTTGGCCTCTGCCTCTCGAGCCCTATCACATTCTACACCCCTCCACACTTGGGGTTCAGAAAGCTAAAAATCTGGCTGCCTCTGCACAGCTTCTGGAATACCCTGACGCTCATTCCCACTTGGCAAACTCTTACACAACCTTCAGGGCCCAACTCCAATGTCCCCCTCTTCCTTCTACAGACACAACCTTGGGCCTAGACAGAAAGTGGGAGGAAGAGCAGGGTAAGGAGGGCAGTAAGGAGAAAATTCAGTGAGCAAATAATGTGCTGTGGGAGAGGCTAGAAACAGCCCCCTTAGTGCCCCCACTCCCCATGCACGGGAAAGCTAGACCTGCAAGAACCAGCCCACCACACCGAATCTCTGATCATTAAAACACCCACAGGCTCTGTTCCAGCAGTTCCACTCATGATATCCACCCTACAGACACAACTGCCACCTCAGAGCACCAGGAGACGGGCTCACTGAGCTTCGCTTTTAATGGCAAAAAGCTGGAAGTGACCCAAGTACCCAACCACAGGGACCCATTAAATATTCTGTGAGGTATCCACATGATACAATGCTGGGTGAGGGGTTATAAAATGAGTTCAATCTCTGCACATCAACATGGCGAGGTCCCCGGGATATACTTTTGAGTGAAAAATGCAAATTACAGGATGACAATTATAGAATGTGTTTTAAATATATATGTAATATTTTTAAAGGGAGGAGAGAAATATACAAACAATTCTATGTATTTTTCTCAAAGTGCATTTAGGAGCATGTAAACACATAGAAAAAGATCTAGAAAGATATTTTTCTAGGGCCTCCATTCTCTCAAAGGGGTGGGGGCTAAGAGTCTGGGCGGACCAGCCAGGGCTTTGGCCTAATCTGCACAGCTGTAGGCTTTACAAAAAGAACATATTCAAATGATTTGGGTGACTAAAATATAATGAGAGCAGATGAATTCACTGCAATTAGAATTTTTTTCAAAAGAGAAAACCCTGCCGTGAAATCTCCAAGGCTAACCCTGGTGGTCAGGGCCCCGTAGGGTGAGGCCGGGCTGCACACACAGGATTCCCAATCCTCGCCCTCATGAGATGAGATGGCACTGGCACAGGAGACACGAAGGCTCAATGCAGGGGCCCCACCCAGGCCACAGGGCACAGTTAGATTTGTCTGGGAGCAAGCTGGCCTGGCAGCTTAGAACACACACATGCACACACGCTCACATGTGCATACACACATCATCACACTCACGCGCACATACATACAAACACACACCACACACATACATATCATCATAATCACATACACACATACTCAAATACATGCACTCACATGGATGTACATATATAAACATACACCCACACACACACATTCACAGTGCACAGTCTCACACACATACCACTTAAACACAGGCACATAGACATACACCACAAATTTATGCTCACACACCACTCACATGTGCAAACACACACTCACAGGCACATAAGCACACCACTCAAACAGATGCTTGCACACTCTCTCAGGGCCCACACTTATGCTTGCTCACACACACATTCACACACACCCAACACTCACAGACCCTTGGGGCCAGGGCAGCCTATGGGCAGGAAGAGGCCCCAGAGTTCTCCTGCAAGCCTATGTTCTTGCGGGAAGGAAGATGCCCAGGGAACAAGCTGCAGGGAAAGCAGGGAGCCCCTGCTCCATCCTCCAGCCTTGCTGGACTGCTAATCTCTACAGCCAGGCCCCATGCTAGCAGAAAGCCATGCAGATGAACCTGACCTTGGAACTGACACTCCAGGAGGAACAAAGCTGTGAGATGGTCTCCTATAGCACCAAGTACTCCTGCAGGTGCTGGGACAGTATTCTGCACTGGAGACTCTCAGGAAGGGCCCCTCTGAGGACACAGCACTTGTCCTGGGACAAGGCCCAACTGGATCTAGGGCCCTAGGGCCTCAGGGAGCATAGCTGGGCAAGAGGCCAGAAGGCATATAGGGGTCAGCCAGCTGCCAGGTGGGGGATGAGCTGAGAAGCCCATCCCAGGAAGCCAGTCCCACCCTTGTTATATCCCCAGAAGCTTCAACCCTGGGCCTGAGTCCTTGGGGCTGGTGAGAGAGCCCAGTACATAGCAGAGGATGAGCATTCACCAGGGACAACAAAGGGAGGTGAACCCTGAGATGAGCCAGCGGCCAGCCAGCCTGAGCCCAGCCCAAACTCCCACTGCCAGTATGGGGCAAACACTGGCACCCACACAGCACCTTTGCCTCCAGGTCACCTGTCCCTGCTGTGCACTGCCGTCCACCCCAGCAGGTGCTGTGAGGGTATCACTACCCTCCACGAAGCCCATCAGCCATCCCAGGGTTCCAGCACCAGACTGGCCCAGGGGAGACATTGCTCATCATGCGAGGAAAGCTCTGTGACACAGCAGAAGCTTTGCTCAACAGCTTAAGGAGCCCAGTCCTGGAGCCCACCAATCTGCAGTGGCTTCCCAGGGCAGGCTGCACTGTTTGCTGACAGTGCCATGGAGCACTCCAGGCTGGGAGCCAGGGCACACTGAGCCCATGTGACCTCATTCTCCACATAGTTGCCCAATGGAATTTCTGAAACATGAATCAGACCTGTCCCCAAATCCTCCAGAGGCTTCCCACAACATGACTGCTCTGTCACCTGACTTCTCCTTCACTCAAAGTTCCTGCCACAGATACCTTCTTTCTGTCCTTAGCACGCTTCAACTTAGTTCCTGCCCCAGGGCCTTTACACCTGCTGCTCCTTTGACCTGGAAGTCCAGGTCTCAACTCAAATATCTCCTCCGCAGAAGGACCTTGGCTATAAGTGCTCCTTCCCTGTCACACTCTATTCTGCCATCCTGTTCTATATTTTTCATAACACCATTTCCCAATAATCGACATGCGGGTTCTTTACTGGGTCACTGTCTGCCCTCCAACCAGAAGACCCCAGGAGAGTGGAGTCTTCCTTGCTGGACCCGCAGCCCCCAGACCAGTGCCTAGCACCTCAGAGGTGGTCAATAAATATGGGAAAGTCGCTTCACCTTTGAAGACTCCATTTCCCCTACTTGCATGGGGCTTCCTTCTCAAGGTCACCGTCTCACACAATGGGCCAAGTTCACTGCCTTCTGGCATGAGCAGGGCATATACAAGAGGAAGTGTAAAATAAATGTTTATATTGAGAATTCTGGTGCTCTGATTTCTCTCTGGTGTATAAAACATTCGGGTTGCTTGCTTGGAGGCGGGAAGACAGGCACTGGGAGTTGTCTGACATGGATTATCTTAGCAGCAGGAGAATCTGAAGGGATGTCGGGAGGCACCAGGACCATCTGACAAATGACCGCCTCGGGGATCCGCAGAACTCAGCAGCACCGGGAGAAAGCACTTGAAATGCCAGCTGGAAAGGCCACGCACACCAGCTGGCAGGGGAGCTGCGTAGCCCCACGAGCAGGCAGAAGGTGGGCATCAGGCAGCCACCACTGCTCCCAGAACAAGGGTGCAGGAGGGCAAGGGGCCTTGGAAATCCCTGTGATGTGATAATCACCCACTGCAGACCCCACGCAATAGATCACCTCATTTTCTTTTTCTAGACAAATACTTGGAAGGAATTTTTTAACTGTATTCACAGAATAAATTCTCTCAAAATGTGCATCAATGGGGAGGGAGGGGGTGAAGCCTCGAGCCCTCCCAGAGAAGTGCCTCTTCCTGGGGGTGGTGGGCCCAGTGAGTGTGTCAGCAGCCCCAGACCACAGTGTGTCACCTGGGAGCTTGTTAGAAATGAGGAATCCCAGCTCCACTACAGACCCGAGAACCAGAACCTACATTATTGCAAGTTCCTAGGTGATCTGATGCTTATTAAAGTCTGCGACATAGTTACCTTTAAGGGTGTGTGTGTGTGTGTTTTGTGACAGCACCTGAAATCTACCCTGTTAGCAATTTTCCAGCATTCAGTACAGTTGGGTTTTTTTTGTTTGTTTGTTTTTTGTGGTATGCGGGCCTCTCACTGTTGTGGCCTCTCCCGTTGCAGAGCACAGGCTCCGGACGGGCAGGCTCAGCGGCCATGGCTCACGGGCCTAGCCACTCCGCAGCATGTGGGATCTTCCCGGACCGGGACACGAACCCATGTCCCCTGCATTGGCAGGCGGACTCTCAACCACTGCGCCACCAGGGAAGCCCAGTACAGTATCATTAACTATAATGTGCATGCTGTACATTAGATCTCTGCACTTCTTCATCCTGCATAACTGCAACTTTACACCTCTGACCAACATCTTCCCATTTCCTCCACCACCTCAGCCCCTGGTAACCACTGTTCTACTTTCTGCTTCTATGTATTTGACTTTTTTAGATTCCACATATCAGTGAGCTCATGCAGTGTTTTTCTTTCTCTGTCTGGCTTATTTCACTTAGCGTAATGTCTTCCAGGTTCATCCACGTTGTCACAAATGGCAGGATCTCCTTCTTTTTTAAGAACAAATAATATTCTCATATATATATATATATATATATATATATATATATGTCACAATTCTTTATCCATCCATTTGTCTGTATGATTACTGGAATAATCACTTCACTATGTATATGTATATCCAATCATCATGTATACCTTAAATATATACAATTTTTATTTAAAAAAATAAAATTTAATTTAAAATAAGTCTGGGACATGCCACTCTACACTCTTCTGGGCCCCTTGAAGACCAGCAGAGGGCCCCTGGAGGAGCCTGGGCTGCTGAACCACACCCCGCCTTACCAGCTGTGTGGCCTGGGTAGTGAAGCTCTTCCTGTTCACCGAGTCTCACTTACCCCAGCAGTAAAATGAGAGGAATCTCTCGGGCTGGCAAAGGCCCAAGGGAGAGGAAGCTGGAGAAGCGGGAGCCCCAGGGCCTTGGTTGGCCTCCTGGTGATGGTAAGAGGGCCAACACACCACACCAAGGCCACACTGTGGGGTCAGGGAGGCCTTATCCTGAACAGGCTGCCCACCCTCACCACACAGCACCCAGGACCAAGCCACCCACCTGCCCCAGTCCGCTGCCGCCCACCAGCTAGCTCATTCCTCATGGCCTTTGGCCCCTCTCTTCCACTTTGGGGTAGGGCCAAGGACCCCCCTGAGAGCAGGACCAGTGCTTGCTGTCCACCGGCTCAACAACAACAGGAAACAATTCTTCCAAACCAGATTATATAAGGAAAAAATGCATATGTTCAACAGATGTTTGCCCAGATGCCGATCCTCCCCAACCCCTCTGATCAGGAAAGCCTTGCCCACTTCCGCTCAGGGCCCAGCCCTCCTGGCCCAGGAGGAGCTAGCCTCTGGCTGAACACGCCTCTGGTTCTGCACTGTCCTGAGCTGGGCTGTAAGCCCAGCCCCTCTCCGAGTGCTCTCACTGCTCTCAGTAACCTAAGGGCAGGCACAGGCCCTGCACAGAGACGTAGTGAGTGGCCAGGGTCAGCCAGCTGTGAGCAACACACAAAGAATCAGACATAAACCTGTCAGCAAAGGTCCAGCCACAGAGAAGAATGTGAACAGTGGACACCTTGCCATGCAGAAGAAGTAGAGATGACAGAAGGGGCACTGGGACCCTGATCACACTAAGGGAGGTCTCTAGACCTCCCTCACATACTCTTATATTAATGGGCATCCTCACATTCACACACACTCACACCCACACATGCACTCACACACCCAGACACACAGACACACACACATATACTCAAAATGCATTCTCACGCTTGCACGTATCCTCACGTCCATTCACACCCACCCGTGAACACACACACTCATATACCACACAGAGCCAGAGGGGGAGCCAGAGGGGTCCCTGACCAGAGCCAGGGTGTCAGCTCTGGGACTCGGGGTTCCCGACCAGAACCTGATGACGGCTCCCTGCACCCAACACACACACTGCCACCCATGGCCCACCCCTGAGTGCCGTGCTTCTGCACCCACTCAGAGCAGTCAGGGCTATGCCAAAGCCAGGCCCAGGGATGGCACTTCCTGGGCTCCGGGCCCCTTCCTGTCCCCGCCAGGTCGGCCCCTGTCCTTGTCTCACTCAGCTCTTGGGAAGCACCTCTCACCAGCCATCTGGGGCTTGGCTGGGCCTCAGCCTCCTGGCTGCCACGTCTCACTCAGAGCTGGGCAGGCGCCAACTCTGAGCTAAGTGAGTGCAGGCAGTGGAAGGGGGGTGCAGGGAAGTGGGCAGGGACAGGGCTGCTCCTCCTCCCTCATCGTGGCCAGCACAGACACTGTTTTCCCATCCCTTTTGAAATAAGAGTAATAAGTCCACCGAGCTTTACTCAGAGCCCCCGGGCTCACAAGCCCTCCTGTCTGCTTGCCCCTCCGCAGGCCCCAGGCCATGTCCCTCCTCTCATGGCGTGTACTCTGCCACATCTCCATGGATTATGGCCCCATTTTATAGATAAGGGAAACAAAGCCTTTAGAGGCCAATGTGCCTGCCAGGTCACAGAGCCCATCGGGGGTGACCCCGGCCAGAACCCAACCCCCAGCTCTGGGGGCTGCTCCCTTCCACCTGGTCCTCATGGCCTCTGTACATCCAGGTCATGTCCTGCCCCAGCCTCCATGACAGCCGACTCTCCACCCAGTTGTCCGGGGTCCCCACACCTCCCTGTGCCAGGGCCAACCAAGAGCCACTGGAACACAGGACGCTCCCTCAGCATGGCCCTAGGAGCCTCAAGCCCAGCCTATCCAGACAGAAACTCTCCTCTTCCTCTCTACTCTGCTCCTCCCCTCCCTGGGAGCCTAATCACAGTCAGCCGTGTGCCTTCCTCCCAGTCATGCGAGCCAGGAGCCTGGAAGTTGTCCTGGATTCCTCCTCCCTCCCACTCATGTCCCCAAGACGCAACCCTACCACTTCCCAATTATCTGCCACCACCACAACCACCCCTCCTCTCCCTGTCCCTGCCTCAGCACTAGCCTCACATCTCTCTCTCCTATTCCTCCAAGGGCCTCAGCCCACGCCCTGTCCGTCTGGCACGGCCTCTACCCCACCCCAGAGAGCTCTTCCCAAGATGCACATCACAAGGTGACCATGGATAAGACTAAATACCCCACGTTCTGGAATGCACTGAGACCAGATCACTGTGCAAGGGTCATGTCAAGGTCCTGAGGCCAGCTGACTGCACTCCTGTCAGTAAAGTGGAGGTGTCCCCAAGTGCATTCATTCCTGCCACTGTTAATCCAGGGAGCCGGGATCAAGGGTCAGGAAATGGGAGCTGGGGTCAGGAGGTGCACACAGGGGTGGGAAGAAAGCCAGGTCCGGGGACATTCCTCCCCACCTCCCTTGTCCCATTCACAAGAAAGGACGTGAGCCCTCCACCCACATAACCAGCCATGGTCATACTCCCTGGGGAATAAGAGGTCCATCTGATCTGAGCAGTACTGCTTTAAAAGAAAAGCCATGCCCAGAACAGCCTACTGATGAGGGAAAATTGAAATAAAGATAATATGTATTCTCAAAGAGGTAACAAACAACATTGGGAACACAGAGCAGGAACGAGCAGCTACAAAAAAACCTGGTTAGGACAAATGTTTATAATTAGAAAAAGACCTAGTCACTGCACAGAATAGCACAAAGAATGAGCCAACCAACCAAGTCAGAAGCTGAGGGTGTGGTGGGAGCACTCACTCCGGATGCTCAGGGGTCAAGACAGAGAAGGCATATGAGAAAACTTAAACGATGTAGATGAACCCACATCGTCCACATGAAGTAGAAAAAGGGAGAGAAAGAAGAAACATTTGAAGAAATAATGGCCAAGAATTTCGCAAAATTAGATGAAAGATTTCAACTTCAGTGGATTCACAGAGAGCTAGCTGATCAAGACATATCTAAGGAAAAAAACCACCTAGACACATTATCATGAAGCCCAAGAATATCAAAGACAAAGAGAAAGTTCTGACAGCTCTCCCAGAGAGAAAGAGCAGATCACTACAGAGGAAAGCATCTTCAGACATGAGACTCTAGGATCAGAACCAAGCACCAGTGGTGACAGACAAGAGACAAGTATCAGGAAGTAATATTTGCAAAGAATTCAAGAAAAGGGTCTCGTGGGGGGCGGGGCGGTGGGGAGGAAGGACACAGCCCATTCCCTGAGGCCAGGGTAACAGCAGAGGCAGCAGAGAACAGCCAAGTCCCCTCAGGAGGGTGGGCAGTGGCAGAGGCCACACCAGAGCAAAAGAGACCCAGTGACCCAGGGGGTCAGCATCTTGGGGGACACTTTAGCAGGTGGAATGCGGGGCCTCTGAGAGAGTCCCAGCCACTGTGTCAGAGGACTCACACCACCGTGAGCACGTGAGGTTCCTGCCTAAGTCCCTTAGGGGTTCCCACCCACAGAACACCCCCTTACTCCCTGGGATTTCAGACCCGCCGGATGCTGTCTCCAGGACACTGTGCTCCCAGAGAACACTGCCTCTTCACAGTTTCCACAAGGTCTGGGCAAAGGAAGGATGGAGAAATGTGGTTGAATAAAGGATGGGGGAGGAAGGAAGGAAAGAGAAAGAAGAAGGGAGGGAAGAGGGAAGGAGGAAACCACAAAAGGAAGGAAAGAAAGAAATTCCAGCTAACTCTCAGCAACATACAAGTGCAGTAATGCAAGGACAAAAGCAGAGCCCCACCCTCCTGCCAGCTCTGCCCAGAGGCCACCTGTGGGCCACTGGAGCCAGCCTGCAGCCAGCAGCTGTCAGCTCTTCCCCCTTGGTTTCTTTCTTCCTGATGGCTACCTGATAATTCCTCATAAACCCGTGCTTGGGCTCTGGCTTGAGCCGTCCTTGTCCCTGAAGTCCCTGGCAGAGCAGCTGACATCACAATACAATATCACACCGCGGGGCCAGCCTGCTCAGGTGGTGCACTTCTGACCCCAATTTCTGTCACCAACGCAACAGGGAGGGAGCATGAAGACCCCAAAAGCCCAGAGCACAGCTTCACATAGAGAGAGAGAGACACAAACAGGTGGATGTCCAAGGAGGCGATGACACTGGTCCGCAGCGAACCTCATCCACAGGGAGGGAGACCCCAGGGACACAAAGGAGCTGAGTGGGCGTCCCTCCCCACTTTTCTCACATCACCCTGCTGCCACCCAACTGTCCAGAGGGGAGGCCAACCGTGGGAAGGAAACAGGATCTCACGCCTTGGACCACAGCCAAGAGCTCTGTGGCCATCGAGGACCACTGGGCTCACTGGCTGGACACGCACACTGGGACTTTCCAGGAGTGCTGGTGGCATTCAACACCACGTGCCCCAATAATTACAGGGAAACCTCACTTACTTTCTTGCATTAATTACACAAGTATTACGTAAACATACTCTCCTGGGCATCACTGGTGTGTCAGCCTGCCGTCCACTCCTCCCTTCCACTTCTACCTGTGCACCCTTGTCCACCCCTGTGCCCACGCCTCCACCTCACTCCTCGAGGCTGCTCTGCTCAACACGGGGTATGCAGTTCATTTGACCTTTCTCCTCCAGACGGACATGGTGGTACTTTAAGACGTCTTATCTCGCAGGATGGTGCCCTGCGCGTCTGCGTCTCGGGGAGATCTCAAGGCCTGGAGCACAGGGTGGGTGGCCACCCAGTGGGTGCTCCTTGCCCGCATACACAGCAGACCAGCCTCCTCGCTGCTGCCTCCCCACAGGTGACCGGCAGCACCGCAGCACTGGGGTAACTGATGTTTCTCTAACAGCCAGTGCAACTCGGAGCTTATGCTTGTTAGGGGAACGTCCATCTCAGCACACATCTCACTGAGGACCTGCCATGTGGCCAGCACCAGGCAGGACGCCCTGGCCAGGTGAGGAGAGTGGTGCAGGCACGCAGGGTGGAGATAGGGCTGGGTCACAGTGAGCAGGAGGCGGGTATAGACTGAGGTTTTCTGGGGTCCTTGGGGGCCTTGCCCAGGGCTGACACAGAGCTGGGACACGAAGAATGGGCAACAGGGAGTCCAAGCCCTGCCCCCCCAGCAGGATCCCCACTTGCAAGCCCTCCCCAGGTCTCGAGCAGGCTGATCCTGGGCCAGATGGCTGCCCTGGCCACTAGAAAACGGCCCTCCCTGGACCAGGCAGGTGAGGCAGGCCAGCCCTTCTGCCCTCCTAGCTCAGAGCCCCACCCCAGGGCCCACAGGGCCCAGCCTGGCATGGCCACCCAGACGGAGATCCTGGGCTAACACATCCCCAGCAGAAAGGGCCATTCATCTCTGAGCTTAACTAGCCTCTTCCAATTAGTGAAGAATAAAATGGCAGCGTTTACTCTGAAGAATTGCAATGTAAGATTATTAATTAAATGCACTGCTGCTGAGCCTCCCCACACAGGAGGCCAAGCCCTCATTAAAACGGCATGAGACTGAAGCCAGGAGAGGGAGCAGAGGCAGAGGGGGAGCCAGACATGAGATGGGGACAGGAAGAGACAGCGTGAGGGAGAGACATGGGGCAGACAGGGCCAGGAAGGCCATGGGCCCTGTCGCGGGGAGAGGCCCCACCACAGACCCCTTTTGGAGAATGTGCCTGCTACAGCTGCTTCCAGTCCTTTCTCAACAAGATTGCAAGGGGGGAATAAACCAAGTGCATGCTGGAGGTGCTCCAGCAACACTGGGCCTCCTCTTTTTGAAACTGAACAGTGAGAGACAAGGGGCACAGCCCAGCAGCTGGCATTCGTTCCCATGCAGCAGAGGACAGCTCCCGCCCTGGACCCGGGTTTGGGGGCAACCCTGAGGCCCCTTGGCTCAGGCTGGAGCTGTCCTCCAGGGCAACTTCCTGGGAGGAGCACTGATGTTACTCTCTTGGGCCCTGAGACGTTGAGCCCTGGCCTCTTCTCGGGGAGAGGGCTGAAGGGCCATCCAGGAAGGTCAGACCACAACCCGAAGGAGCAGGTCACAGACAGAACCAGCCACTGGGCAGGAAAGCCTTCTTCAACCGTGCACTTGGGGAAAGGGTCGATGTTTGCCATGTTGACTTTGCTTTCCCCCTGCATGTTATTTCTCTTCTGTTTTCCTCCAGCCATAAGTGAGGTCTTGTGAAAGATTATAGGTTGTTCTCAGTTACGACTGCAGGTGCCCAGCAGCGATGCCCTTTGACACGTACACGTGCACCACATACATGCATGTACACCCATGTGCACTCACACATGCCTCACACATGCACCACACAGGCACTTGTACACATGTATCACATGCACACATGTGTGCCCACACAACACATTACACGTGTGCACACATCCATCAAACGTACATGTGTTTACACATACACAAGTGCATGCACGTGTTGTTCCTGCACAGCTGTCACACATGCACCTACATGCACTCGCATGCACATACGCTCACCCTGTTAGCTGCTCTTGGCCTCTTTATCTGCTTACCTATTTTCACGGTTCTTACCACTCTCTGAAATGTTCAATCCTGTCTCCCTACCTCTACCCTGCCCACATTCATCCAGCAGAATAAAACCCCCCACCCTCTGCCAAGCAGGGCTGTGCCCGTCTTTTCAGTGACAGTCACACAAAGCATGTCTGCAGGATGGGCTCAGCCCCCGTGAGCCTCTCCTGGGCAGCTTGGTCACGCCTGGCTCCCCGGCACTCTTGCCTATCTCTCTGCTGGCCAGCACCTTCCTATCCAATGTACCCCACCTCGGACTGGCCCTGATAATTCCTGGTCTCTGGTTCCTGAGGTAGGCAGACAGCCCTGCCTGCCCTGGTGCGTGTTGTTCTGCATTCAGCCCACTCTAGCTGCCCAGCCTGAAGGTTCCCAAGGTGGCCAGTGGTCGGTCAACCTCCCCCAGCCTAATACTCTCCTTCTAGGGCCAGCCAACTCCCAGGAGAGCTGCACAGCCTCATTGGCAACCTCGGTGTACCTGCCCTGCCCAGTGAGTGAGGGGAGGCCACAAGGAAACTCCCTCCTGCCCTCTATCCTCATCCTTCTCTTTCCTTCCATCCTGTGGGGCAGCAACTGCCTCCTCCAGCCATCTAGGGCTCCCGATCCCAGCCCCGCCTCTTGCTTGGGGACCTCAGGCCTGTCTAGAGTCCATGGCCTTCCTTCTGATAACACAGCCCTGTGTTTGTCAGAAGCCACTCCCTGCTGCCTCCCCCCAGGTCACATGGGGGGAAAGGGGGCTCATGACCCAGGTCAGGCCAACCCAACCACAGTAAACACAGCTCAGGGATGAGGACTTGACACTAGTCCATCAGATTAAATCCAGAAATTATTGCTGTAACTATTAGAAAAGAAGAGCTGTTTCCCCTGGGGTTGTTAAACTGTACGAATGTGAGGTAGACCCTGCCTGCAGCCTTTTTTTCATACATGAATAAAAGAGCATGAATGAAATTAACACTGAGGGGAGTACAGCCAAGAGCTGGAGAAAAGTGAGAGACCAAAACTTTATTTGGTTACCTGGATCCAGCCATACCTGAAGTTAGTCAGCCCTGTATTTTTTTTCAGACTTATTAACCAATAAATTCTTCTTTCTTTAAGCCAATTTCATTTGGATTTCTGACACTTGCAGAATAACTCCTGACTAATACACCCGTTCTTTTCCATATCTTCAAACTTTCCCTCTCTCCTAAATCCTTGTCCTCCATCTATGACCAAACTTAAGCCAACTAAAATCCTCTGAGCATGTAACCACGGTGACAGATATTAATGAGACTTATTTTGATAATCATTTTGCAATATATAAAAAGTTGAATCATTATATTGTACACCTGTAACTAATATAATATTGTATGTCAATTATACCTCAATAAAAAAATTAAAATTAAAAAAAATTTTTTAAGTGTCCAAAAAAAAATTCCTCTGTACAAAGAGGCAGAGGTCAAACACACATATACATATGTGCACATGTGACTACTACATGCACATATGTACATTCAAATCTTTCAAAAAGGAAAAGTCCTCTTCACCCGGACATCTCCCCCGGCTACAGCATCTGTCCCCATGATGCACCCTCTTTCCTCCATTTCCTTACCTCTCCCTGGCCCCTCCCCTGGTCAGTCTCACTTCCACCCGCTCCCCACACCCTGGTCCTGACATCTGCAAAGCCCCCTCTCTGATGATGGACCTCGCGCGCACTGCATCTGGGAGCCTCCTGCCTCACCGAGCCCCACGCCCTTAAATCTCTCTCATCCATTAGCACAGCAGCGCACCCTGTGTGTCTCAGGTGTCCACTGCCTCCCCCACTTGTCCCCGAGGTGGTGAAGGGCCAGGCAGTGTCCTCCTCCTGCCTTTCTCTCCTTTGGTGCTCACCCTCCCTAGGCAATGGCACCCTCAGCCCTCTGCACAGACAGCTCCCTCGTGAGCTCTGCCCAGACTCTGTTCCTGCACATAGAACCTGCACTTCTAACTGCCTCAGGACGCCTCCTGGGAAACTGCCCCAGCTACACACTCTCCTCCAAGCTGCTCCTCCTTGCCAGCCAGCGCGCCTCTCACCCTTCCTCCCGCCCACCCAAGTCAGAGGCCTGGGAGTGTTTCTCCTCATCCTCTCCCTCACCTACCGGGTCCACATCTGCCAGCACCCAGGCCTCTCCACATTTCCTAAATAGATTCTGCTGCCTCTGGCCCAAACATTAAGGCAGAACATAAAATGATCCAGAAATATGTTCATTTTATATATACATATATAGAGAGAGAGAACAAAAGCAGATTACAGGATGTACAATATGGCTTTTTTTATAAGTATGTTTGTACACATGTGCATATATGTGCAAAACACACAGTAAAATGTTGATGGGATTACAAGGTATTTCAATTTTCTTCCTTTGGTTTATTTATGCATTCTGTTTTCAATGCACAGGCACTCTTGGATTTAAGACAGACAGAAAAAAAAAAAACATTGTAAACCACTTAAAACCATTCCAATACCGCTGGTGCCGGGCCTCCCAAGATCTGATGGGAGATGTACACATGGGGAGAGGACCAGAGGCTGTGCCCCCAGCCCAACCCCTCCTTGGATTAGTCCTCACTTGCAGCCTCATGGTTGAAGCCCCGGAGGCTCCAAGAAGTGAAGTGACCTGCCTGAGGTCACAAAGGAGTGAGCCTGGAGCCCAGTCCTCCCTCCACCACCAGGTCCCCACTACAGGCTGTGAGCTATCTCCTCAATTTGGGGCAACCCCTGAAGCAATCCCAGGGCTCCCGCAGTCCCTGAAATAGAGCTGCATTGCCACATAAGACACCCAGGGGACACGGGGAGGCCGGGAGCCAATTCTAGATGGCTCAGCAAGGCTGCTACCAACCACAGAGTCAGAGAAGCCTCTGGCTGCCTCTGAAATACAAAAAGCAGGACAGGAGGCCCCTCTGGGAGACAAGGACCTTGGCAGCTCCACAGGCAGGTGGGGCCCAGGCCAGGCAGGGTATTAACCCAAGCACAGCATTTGAGGAGCTGGAGTGGTTAGAGCTCCTTCCAGCGGGGGCCTGAGAAGGAGCGCCACGGGGAGAGTTGGTCTCTCATACATAGGCTGAAGCCTGATCCTCAACTGCAGGTGTCCCCAAGGAAAGGTGCCTGGCAAGGCTTCTCCCAGTCATGGGTGCTCTCCCTCCTCAGTGCCCGCATGGGGCCAGGAGGACTGGATCCTGCCCGTAAGCAGGAGGCAGAACCCAAGCCTCCCAGGCTGAGCCCACCCCAGAGGCAGGAGCCATGGCCACCACACAGCCGAGGAACCCTCAGCAGCCCCGTGGCTGGCAGGGACTGCACAAGAAGTGACAGAGGCCCAGTGCCCTCAGCTGGTGGCAGGGAGCTGGGTCTGTGTGTCTGATGTACAATCCATTGGCAGTCCCCTGCTGACAAGCCTGTGGTGGTGTTCCCTCCTAAGCAGCTGTGAAGGGAAATGACCTGGCAAGCGGGAAGACAGTGAAGGGAAGGGGTCCCCAGCAGTCGAGGAGGGCCTGGGCCCCCCACCTTCCAGCTGCAGGACTCCCAAGCCAGAGTCACAGAGAACACCTGGGGGGAGGAAACGGTAGCAGGACATCACCCCTCACAGCAGGCTGAGAGCAGAGCAGGACAGCAACCACCTTGATCTGGACACTCCATCCCGCCACAGGCCACAGCACTCACCAAGGTCTTTCTGTGCCACTGTACCAGGTGCCAGGCACTGGGCAGCCACAGCAAGAAGTCTACCACTGCCCTCGGGGAGCTTCCCGGATGGCTCTTAAAGCAACTGACATTTCCTTCCACCCTGGGCGGAGGCAGCAAGCCCAGCAGAAGTAGCAGAACCTGTGCCCATCACGACAGCCATGACCGGGCTATGCGTCTCTCACTCCCGCTGGTGTGGATGAGACCAAGTGGCGTTTACACGACAGCACGATTCAAATGACAGAGGTTGTGACACATGCAGCTGGGTCTTGTTATTTCATGCATTAATTGAAAAGCACATGAAACACTGGCACACAAATGTTCATGGTGGCACTGTTTATAAGAGCCAAAATGTGGAAACAACCCAAATGTCCACTGACCGATGAATGAATCAATTTTAAAAATTGAGGTCTATCCATACCATGGAATATTATTTGTCCATAAAAAGTAAGGAAGTTCTGACACATGCTACAACATGGAAGAACCTTGAAAACAAAAGGATAAATATTGTGTGAGTCCATTTATACGGAGAGTTCCGTATAAGCAAGTCTATAGAGTCAGAAGGTAGATTAGTGGTTCTCGGGGACTGGGGGGACAGGGCAATTGGGTGCGATAGCCAAAGGGTATGGGGTTTCTTTTGGGGGTGACGAACGTGTTCTAAAACTGGTGGGTGATGGTTGCACAACTCTGTAAACATACTAAAGCCATTGAATTTTATTTTAAATGGGTGAAATGTAAGGTATGTGAATTATATCTCAATAAACCATTACCAAAAAAAAGAAAAAAGCATGATGACAATAAAAAATTTTAAAGCACACGTACTGCTGTATTATAAATTGTTTTCAATGTTAACAGCTTTATTTCAATAGTATTGGTGTTCTTTGTATTTTAAATTATGCCTTAAAAACATTATTCTTTTTTTAAAATTATTTATTTGGCTGCGTTGGGTCTTAGTTGCAGCACACGGGATCTTTCGTTGTGGCACGTGGGCTCTAGAGCGTGCAGGCTCCGTAGTTATGGCGCAGGCTTAGTTGCACTGAGGCACATGGGATCTTAGCTCCCCGACCAGGGATCGAACTCTCGTCCCCTGCATTGGAAGGCGGATTCTTAACCACTGGACCACCAGGGAAGTCCCCAAAACATTATTCTGATAAAGGGTCCATGGGCCTCAACAGACTGCTAAGGTTCATGACACAGAAGGAGTCTGTAGGCCAGAAAATGGGTGCTGTGATGCAGCTGTGTCACCTGCCATGACACAGAGAACAGGCAAGGCCTTCTGGAACAGGGATGGTGAGGAGTCGGCCAGGCATGTGGGATTCCCAGCACTTAAGACAAAGGCACAGAGGTCCTTGGAGACCCCCCCCCACTCCATCTGCTCTCCCAGTGCAACCCCAGATGGGCCCACAGAATCCCAGCTTCCTTGCCCAATCGCACCCTTGACTTGTCTTAGGCCCCAGTTAAAACTTCTCACCCTCAGATTGTTTTTAGTTTTAACTGCAGCCCAGACAATCAGCTCCCTCCTAGTGCTGCGACAAGGGCTATTTTCAACATGGGCAGAGCCTACATTCCCATACCTTGATGGAAATGTATGATCTTTGAAAGCTCTTGTCCCAGGCCCACAGGATGGAAGAGAGGGAGGTGGGTAAACTAAGTCAGAAATGCTGCCTGGTCATGAGGGGTCTTAAATGCTGGTCTCCGGGCTTGTGCTTTACCCAGTGGATGAAGAAGCCATTGGAGGCACTCAGGGGGAAGGCACGGCAAGGCAGACAAGAGCAGGAGAAATGGGAGGGCGGAGCAGTGCTCCCTGTCTGTGTCCCAGCTCTTCAGACCATAGACTCTACCCCCTGGAGCCAGCGGACAAGTGACCAGGCCTGGCCAGTGGAAGCCCTGCTCCCTACCCTGGCCACAGTGATTGCTCAAAGCTTGACTCATGACCTAGCCTAAGCCAATAAGAACCAGACTCAGGATGCTTGCTGAAACCCCAGGAGAAAAGAAGGTCTTTCTGCTGGGCCGGCAGTTGGTGCAAGGTGAGCCTGCAGCTCCTTTCTGGGGAGAGCCTGCTGAGGCCAAGCCAAGGAGGAGGGAAGTGGAGCTGAAACAGGGCAGAAGGCCTGAGCATCCCCTTCTGGCCTGAGTTGGTTCACACTGGGTTTTCTGTACTTGCAGTGGCAGGGGTCTGGACCTGGGGATGGCCTTCTGGAAGGGACAGGGCAGCAGCACCAGCTGCACAGGTGTTGGTGAAAGCACAGGAGCGACGGCTCAGCCTCTCAGTCACACCCTCCAGATTCACGTCCAAAGAAGAAATTAGGGGACAGGCTCTCCCCCTCAGGGGATGGTGGGAGGAAAGGACATGTCCCCCCCTTCCCTGTCCAGTGGCTCCAGACAGCTCTTCACCCCCAAAACCTGCTCCTCTGTCTTACAGAGTCTACTCACCAACCTGCCCTGAATTTCCCCTCCCCAGTCTGCCTGCCAACAAGACAGTCTTCTCTCCTTCCAGGCTGGAAATCTTTCCCACATCCTGGCTAATTGTATTCAGGTGGGGAGGATTTGGGGGGTGTGTGTGTGGGTGTGTGTGTGTGTGTGTGTGTGTGTGTGTGTGTGTGTCCACCCCCAGCCCTGGCAGCTGCCCCAGGAATGCTGTGTCGGCAGGAAGGCACGGAGGATACTGGGCTGCAGTCTGTGTCCTGACGGGCTCTCAGTGATGTCAGCGGCTCTTGGCCTCGTCCAGTAAACATCTGTTCTCCTTATTCTAACCCAGGAATTCCATTTCAGAATAGTCACGGCCTCATCTGGCAACATAACCGTCCCAGGCTGGTTATGGCCTGGGGCAGGGAGAGCATCCTACCCAGGGGCCTGCCGGCCCCCAGCCCTGCCTCCCCACTCCGCCCACCCAGCCCAAGCCCAGCCCACGGAGCACTCAGAAGTGATGAATATCTGCACTGCACTTCATGCGTCTCCAAGTACTTTCACACTTTGGTTCTTCCTAACAGCACCATAAGGAAAATACTACCTCGTAGTAACAAGGGCCATTCGCTACTAAGTGCCAGCCGTGGGCCTCACTTCACTGAATCCTCATAATAACCCACCAGACTGTTTGCTGCCATCAAATTTACCTTTCACAGATGAGAAATAGGAGGCTCTGCGAATAAGGGAGCCAGAATCAAACATGGGGCGGGACCGCATCTGACTAGCGCACTCGGCCTCACACAGAGACAATGGTCTGTAAGCCGAAATCCTGAGACAGAGGTGGGAGGAAGAGACGACCAGCCGCAGAACCACTCCAGCATCCACCGCAGCATAAGAGAAATGCTCAGGTGCCGACACAAGGCCCACGCAGGAAATGATAGTGACTGAGGCGGGAGGGCGGGGGGCGGTGGGCGGGGGGGACCACAGGGGGCAGCAGAGAGCGTGGTGCTGAGGCTGTGAGATCCCTCTGGAGGGCTCTGGCCCTGCTCAGTTCCAGCCCTCTGGAATACAGGCCTAACAGCTCTCCCAGGTCCTCCAGAGAAACTGGAAATCTGGAGCTCTGTGAGAAATTTGTCAAACACTGGGAAGGCCAAACAAAACTCATCTGTGGGTGGACATGGCACACAGCCCGCCAGTTTGCAAACTCCGCCCTGCACGATGAGAACACTGAAGTTCAGAAATTATTACACTGCTAAGGGGCAAGGCAGGGACTCAAAACAGGGTTTCAAAGTTCAGATTCATTCATTCCCTTCAGAGTTTCAGGTTATACATCAGGATCTACCTGCCAGCCCTCCCCTGAAAGTGTCTCACTGAACCACTTCCCCAGCTGAAACTCAGGACAGTCTTTCAAAGACAGTCATTTTCCTGCCAGCACTGCAAACAATTCTGCCCGGGTGCACAGCTCCTTGGCTGTAGGGGACACCTAACAGGCCACACTGGGCTGAGAGAGACTCCCTGACCTAATGGTGGGCCTAATGGGGGCCCACCAGTCACTGCTACTCATCCCCCGCAAAACCACCACACGTCCATGTTCTATGCTCAAGCTCTACTTGATGCAACAGACCAGGAAAAGAAAAGTTGCTCCACCAAGGGTAAGTGAAGATGGGAGATCACTTCCACCCAGACTTGTCCACTTTAGGTCCACTGTCTGCAGCATTCGCAGAAAGAGAAGCAGGACCTGGTCCTGCTCTCCCGTAGATGGCGGCAGGCCAGGTGATCTGAAGACATGGTTGTGGCTCCCACACAAAATTACTAAAATTCAATTTTATACTCTAACCAACGTAATAAGACATAAAATGAATAAATATTGAAAAAGATGCGAAAATATTATGAATTGCAGAAATAACTGCATACTTAGAAAATCCTCTCCTGCAAAAATAATCCACCAAAAAGGACAAACATAATAATATGGAAGTTCATGAAAATGCCTAGATGCGCAATAAATATGGAAACTTGCATATCTAGAGTGCAAACATGGGAAACATCCAATCGAGAGATTTATTTTAAAAGGATTTTTTGTGATTATCCACGTTTTGCATCTGTGCCACTATGATAATGGAAGATTGATTTTGCTGAAGTGCAAGAGGAAGATTCAAGTCATTGGGAGCAAATGAGAAGGAACCAGTGAAGCCTGATGGAGCTTGAGTTTGGTAGGTCAACAATGGCTGTCGTGTGTTTAGCTGCAATTGTGTAAATGCATATATAATTTGTACTCACATACTGTTTTTATTTCCGTTGGCTCTTTGGGAATGAAAGTGTCTAAACTCTGAGAATATTATTAATCTGGAACAAGTAGGTCCCAGCTGTTCTGAGTAAAGGATCACCTGCTGTATCTTAGATTAAAAATGTTCCTAGACATCTATAATAACCTACTATAAAATATAATGGAAAAGATCCTGTTCACAATGGCAATAAAATTCTAACTCTTGGTAGTAAATAAGGGATATATTTTAAAAGATTTGAATTAATGTTCTTATTTCCCTGAGAAAATTAACCATCATGAAGATGTCATTCACTTGTTCAGTAAAGATTTGCTGAGGCCCTGCTGCATGCTGGACACTAATTTAAGCATGCAATATCATCCAAAATAAAGATCCTTTTATGATATTGTTTAAAACCATAAGAAAACAAACCCAAAATCCATTTGAAAAATGGACAAAAATAGCCATTTTTTTAACATCTTTATTGGAGTATAATTGCTTTACAATGGTGTGTTAGTTTCTGCTTTATAACAAAGTGAATCAGTTATACATATACATATGTTCCCATATCTCTTCCCTCTTGTGTCTCCCTCCCTCCCACCCTTCCTATCCCACCCCTCTAGGTGGTCACAAAGCACCACGATGGTGATACTTGCCCTATTAGGTATCACAACATATTGTTAAGCAAAAGTAATTAAAAGACCCTAGTCCTGTTGCAAGAAGAAGAGCAGAAAGGCCAGAAATAAGCCAGATCACTTCCATGAACTTCATAGATAGGGAATATGCACCCCAAAGTCAGGAGGAAGGGTGAATTAGTAAATGAATGGTGCTGAGACCCCAGAGAGGCAATTTAGAAAAAATAAATACTTAACACCAATACCTTATACAGTACAGGAAACACACTTCACTGGAATTAAAGAAGTTAAATATTTTAAATTCAAATCAGAAAAAAATCAAAAACTCTGAAGCACTTCTTTGAAAGGCTGATTATATTCTACAGCTTAAATAAACAGAAGAAATCAACAGGAAGGGGCTGGCAGAGTTGACCAGAAGAAATGAAAGTCATCAAGGTAAAATAAGAAAGGAAACTTCATGAATATAAATCTGCCCAAGATAACAAAGGGTTAATGTTTAGCCCCAAGGAGGACCAGCCAGCTTCAGAAGAGGAAAAGGCATGTGAGGGAGGGGGGAGGGGGGAGGGGGTTGGTGAGGAGCAACCACCAGTTATCACAGAAATACAAGTTTCAGCAACAATAGGAAGGATCATACCCACACCCATATAATTAACCCAAAGCAAATGCCCAGGGCCGAGGGGCCCAGCCCAACCCCTGTACTCAGGAGCCGAGCTCATTCCACTGGAACCAAGGAGCACCTTCAGGTTGGGGAGGACTTCGAGGACCCTGCCCCCAAGCTGGACAAGCTGACCCCTGGACAGAGCCTACCATCTGCCCTCCCCCATCATGCCCAGTCCCAGAATATCCACCCAGGTCACCAGAGCCATCATCCACAGAGAGCAGCCCCCTGCGACTGGCCCTGGCTTTGGTTCTTGTACTCCAAATCCTGCAGACCCAGGGGCTCCTCAGAGAGAAGAATGCAGCAACTCCAGTGACATTGATGGTGGGGGCAGATGTCTGGCACACCCTTCCTGTCCCTCTGGTGTCCACCACTCAGCTTTGGCCACCCTCTGCCTTCTACTCCAGACACTGAGCAGAAGCCAACCTCATTCGTCCCCTTGCCCGGATGCCCTTGTGCAGGACACCACCTGCACAACCTTCTATGGCACCCCTGGGGCAGGAACACAGCTTGGTCCGACCAGCCTCCCTAGTAAGGACACAGTCAGCAAGGGCCTGGGCACCCTGGCAGGAAAGATGGCACCCAAAGGCCAGGCCACACTATCTGAAGTGGGGGCTGCTCCAGCAAGGCAGAGCAAGGCCTTGACCTCATTTGCTGGGAAGTGCACCAAGAACTCAGCCCTCCCCCAGTTGCAATTAACCCTGTTTGTGTGGATGGTGTGGGGGGGGGGGGCGGGGGTGATGTGCACCTCTGAGGATCACAGGGGCTGGATCCAGAGCTCCAAGTACAGCAGAAGGAGCCCAGGCTCTGGACTTTGTGTGACCTGAGCTAGGTCATTGCCCGCCTCTCTGAGCCCTGCTTTCCTCCAAGTACGGCGGGATAATGTCGCCTTCCCTGAGTGTGCCTGATGCCGGTGGGAGCTTGTGAGCATCACAGGAGGTGACTGTAAATAGGACAATGCAGGCCAGCCTGAGGCCAGCGATGAAGAGCCCACTGCCCAGGAAGGTCACCCAGGAAGGGTCATCCAGGGTGACGAAGGGGGCTCCCCTTACTCTGGGAAAGAAGGGGAGGACAGAGGGAGGAGGGAAAGGAAGGGAGGGGAACGGAGGGAGTGGAAAGAAGGGAGGAAAGAGAAGAGGGGAGAAAAAAGGAGGGAGGGAGGGGTGGAGTGAGGAGTGAAGGGGAGGATGGGGGAAGAGAGAAAGAGACAGAGGGGAAGCAAGGGACAAGAGGGGAGGGGAGGGAAGGGTAAGGCGGGGAAGAGAGAGGGAGAGAAGGGATGCCAGGGGCCTTTGAGCCAGGATCCAGCACTACCCCCAGACCCTCCACCTCTCCCTGTTTGGTAGCTGCTCAGGAGACACAGGTCCGCCCTCTGTCAGCTGAGCTGAGCCCGGAGCCAGGACCTCTCCTTGCTCTGTGCATGCGGGTCTCAGACAAGCCACTCCAGGCTGTGATGGACCCACACACCCGGATGCCCAGACCCCAGCTTGGAGCTAGTGAGCTCAGGCCAGTGGCTAATGGCCAGCCGGCGGGTGCAGGGAGCAGAAGGGAGGGGATAAGGTTGGGAGCCTCATAGGGCCTGTGGTCTGGTTGGGGGGGCTTCAAGGAGCAGGACGTCCCTGTGCCTACCCTGCTGACAGGATCTGTGGCATCAGTGTCCACTGAGTTCCACGTGCCTGCAGCGTGCAGAGCCAGCCTTTGGAATGGCCATGAAAGGCAGGGTGTCCTCCCTCTGAATTCCTAGGTGAGGGACCCAGGGCAGAGAGGGTCAGGAGCCACCACCCCAAAGGCAGCTCCCCTGGTCCCAGGCCACCTGGAGGCCTGGCCGTCCCTCTTGGCCATCATCTCCTTTCGCCCCAATCTCCCCACAACATTCCTTTGGACTGAGGCCAGCCAGCCTCATTCCCTGTCACTCCCTCACAGACAGACGCCCTCTGAGGCAGGTGGCATCGCAAGTAGGGAAACTGAGGGTCACAGGCCAGCAAAAGAAGTGCAGGGTCCTGAACCTGGTTCTGTCCTCACACCTCCTGACCCCCAGGTCCTGCCCAGGTCTGATGAGTCAGAATCTCTCAGGGTGAGACCTAGGCACAGGCATTGTTCAAAGCTGCCCAAAACCCATGCCTGTCTGTGGGCAGACAGATAACATGATGGAAAACAAATTTATTTTTACAGGCCACAGATTTCCTCTAGGGGGCAACAGTCTTTGGAAAAAGACCTTCTAGAAGCATGTGGGAATAAAGGTAACAGCGGGACGTAGGGGGCCTGGGTCGGCAGGTACCAGTGACTCAGAAAGGGGGACAAAGTCTTCTGTAAGACTCAGGAGAGGAGAAGCCAGGAGGCTTGCCCCAGAGAAATTGGAGGATGGGAGAGACATCACTGAGAGGAGGGGAACCTGCCTTCAAAATGACAATTCCCCCACAGATGGGCTTTCTAAGAACCTGTCCCTGTTCTACAGGGAACCACCTGCACGGCTGGGCGGTGCAGCCTCCTCCACCTTCCTCGGCAAAGCTCCCCACACCCCACAAACGCTTCCTGTGAGTGGCTGACAGCTGTACACAGGGGCTGGCTTGTATTCTGGGCCAGCAAGCTTGCAACTGAGGAGAACTGGCAACAGCTCTGAGGTCCAGGACAGCAGGAGACACAGCCCCTGGGAGCTGCAATGCCTTTAGCCTTTAAGGAGGGTGGTGGCAGTGTGAGGGTTAGACATATTTTATCTAGATTTCAGCTCCTTTGCTGATGAAAACTAGAATTCAAAGGATACTGCCTTCGCATGAAATCCATCTTAGTCCACGAGCAAGCAGAGAAACGCCAGGGGTGTCCCCATCAGAGTCAGGTGCAGAAAGGGATACGCAAAGCCGCTGCTGTTACTTAACGTTACTCCAAAGGTTCTAGATGGCACAGATTGAAAATGAGCCTCCAGAATTACCATAGTCTACAGACAGTACAACTGTATACACAGAAAACCCAAGGGAATTCACAAAGATGTATTAGAATTAATGAGTTCAAAACAAAAAAATTAATGAGTTCAATCAAGCATCCTGATAAAAGATAATTATATAAAAATCAATAGCCATCCTGTATACCAGTGACAGATGGAAATGATTCAATTCACAATGGCAAAAAGAAAAAAATCCTTGAAATGGCCGTGATTTAAAACAATAGGTGACCCATATAAAAAATGTTTAATACTTTACTAAGCAACATCAAAGCAGAATTAAATCGATCGAAAAACACACCATGTTCCTGGTAAATACTACAAATTTTGTCCATTCCTCCTTTAATTGGTTTCTAAGTTTAATTTAATGTCAATCAAATTCACAAGGGATTTTTCTAACCTGACAAAACAATTCTAAAATTCAATTGAAAAAATGAACAGATGTGACCAGCCAAGAAAATTTTGCAAAAGAGTAACAGCGAAATGGGGAGTATCCAGCCAGATGTTTCAAAGCAGCAGTATCCAGCAGAAATGTAATAAGAATGTCACATGTAGCCATGTTAAAAAAAAAAGGTGAAATTAATTTCGGCAATATATTTTACTTAACCCAATACATCCAATCTATTATTATTTTAACCTGTAATCAATACTTTAAATTTATCAATTAGATATTTTATTTATTCTTTTTTTGGGTACTAAGTCTTTGAATTCTGGAGTATATTTTACACTCAAGAGCACCTCTCAGTTCAGACCAGCCACATCTCAAATAGCCAACAGCTTCAAGTGGCTTGTAGCTACCATAGTAGTGAACAGCACAGCTGTCAAGTAGCCAGTACTTTAGATATTAGAGCTTTAAAGCTCTTATAATGAACAGAATTCAGTACTGGTACAAGAAGAGGATGAAAGAAAAAAAGAATTTATCTGTGATATCAGACCTGAGGTTTCATTTGCAACTGACTGGAGACAGTATGTGGCATAATTCATTTAAAAAATTATACATACTCACAGCTCTTGAGCCAGTTTCTATCATACCTCCAGAAGCTCTGTGTCAATCAGACTGGCCACCGCTGAGCCTTAGACATACCTTGTGTGAAACATAAATACACCTTATTTGCCATGTGGTTCCAATCCCTGTCTTCAAAGGAGAAATATCCAGGCTCAAAGATGAATCTTTTCTTGTTGTCGTTTTTACTGTTTGGCTGTGCCATGTGTTAGTTGCGGCACGTGGGATCCTTGTTGCGGCACGCGGGATCCTCATTGCGGCACGCAGGATCCTCGTTGCGGCACGCGGGATCCTCTTTGTGGTGCGCGGGTTTAGTTGCCCCGTGGCATGTGGGATCTTAGTTCCCCGACCAGGGATCGAACCCGCGTCCCATCAGGGAAGTCCCTCAAAGATAAATCTTTGAATGTTCTGCTCACAGAGCTGGCAAGGGCTTGTCCCTCCAGTTTGAACAGCCCAGTCTCTGCCGCTGCCCTGCTTCCCCAGCATGGGAATTACGTGCCGGCTCTTAGGTCCTGAAATCACTTGTAACATCATCATAATAATAAAACTATGTGTCTGGGACTCTAAGACACCCATTTTTCACATTTACCACATCTAAACTCAGGATGAAATCAATGGGTCTTATCACTGCCAGCAGCTGGCAGCAGCCATGGGGTGGCTGGCATTGCCTGGCACACACCAACTCTGCCACGGTGTTTCGTACTGCCGTTACTTCGCTTGAGTTACTTGTAGGGTCAGCATTTCTTGTGTTGAGACACTTCCCACCCAAAATGTCTTCAAGAAGTCACACTGTGATGTAAAAAATTACAGTGTATGCAGAAAGGCACGGAGACAACAGAGTGTGTAGCTTTGGCATCCATGAGAAATGTCCCTGGAGGAAGGACTGCAACCTCATTCCTTTGCCAAAGAGAGGAAGACACCCAGAAGTGGACGAAGCCAGTCACACACTAAGTAAGCAAAGTGAGCAAGCCAGGAAAAACAGCCCACCACTCAGAGCAACTAGAGGCGGGGTGGCTGATGCCTACGCCTCACGGGACTACGGTTAAGGTGCAGTGGTGTGGTTTAGTTGGGAGTGTCCCCTCTTTCTTGTGGCGCCCTATAATTGATGGCACCTTAGATGCAATGAAACACAGGAACGGCCAACACTTCCCAAACCCGGGGCCTGGGCTAAGTGCACCCACCCTTCCAAAGCCCAGTGAGGTTGGCAATCCAAGGAACTGATGTTTGGCAGTGTTTGTGGCCCTTGTCCAGGCTGCCCAGCTGCGCAGGGAAAAGCTGACCATGTGACATGGCAGCCTCCAGCCCACAATAAGTCCACTGCTCACCATGGCAAACACTGAAATGTAAAGGGCAGGGTAGGGCAGTGCAGAGCCTGCCTGAGCCTTGGTCCTAGACGCCAGGGTTTCCTCTGCCTCGGAGCAGAAGCTGTGTGCCCCTCTCCACAGGCCCTGGAGTAGACATGCAGTGTAACTGAAATTCACGCATCAGCCTGAGGAGCCGGCTCCAGGCTCAGTAATAACTGCTCCATATTAATGGCAGCACAGCAGACCCAATGGACAGCTGACATTTAATATGAAACATAGGCAGCAGAGCGAGAGGTTCCTACCTGGGCCCTCCCATTCCAGAATGCCTGCCACTGTGGGGAGGGGGGGCTCAAGGCGGCACCAAGATTCAGGGGGCTGGAGTCGTCCCCTAAGTACCTCCATCCCACCTCAGTCCCCTCCCCTGCAGGAAACCCCTGCCAAGAACATACATGACCACACATGCACACTCACACTTGAATACACACACTCGCACACGTGCTTACTTAAATGCACACAGGCACACGCACAGATACCCACACACACTCACAGGCACACACATCATACTCATACAGATATGCATACACATGCACACATTTCCACATACATATACACACACATCCCGTGTATAGGAACATGCACACACATTCACACACACCAGCAGCCTGCTGTGTTCTGGCAGCAACACAAAACCCCCCAGCCTGCCCGAGTGCAGGAGGGCAGTAGGGATAAGCAAGGACACATCTGCCTGCCAGTACAGACCCATGGTCCCAAGAGAGGCCCCATGCATACTTGACCCTACAGATCTCAGAGACCAGAATGAGGAGGCCCAGGCCACAGCTCAGGCCACCACACAGCAAAGCCATCCTCTATGCTGAGTGGACACACCAGGCCATGGTGGGGGGGACAGGGGGCATCCCTGTGGCTCAGAGCAGATGAGCCCTTCGATGACTTCTCTACTCACGCAGGTTGTGGCATTTGTGGTCCTCACAGCAGGCCTGGGTGAAGACCCAGCCTTCCCCCGCCTCCCAGCTGATGCTGGGTCACTCCTCACTCACTAAGTGCTGGGGATATGGGGGGATAGGCAGTCAAGGCTGGCCATCAGGCAGGGGAAACCTGAAACCTGCCAACACCTGAAGGAGCAGCATCCTTACACTCGGGAACCAATGTCATAAACACACAACCAGGCAGTGGAGTCAGGGCAGGGATGGCAATGTGACAGAAGACGGTCCAGAAACAGCTGGCCTCCTTGGGCTGAGGCTCAGAGATCGGTGACCAGCTATGCTGGCCTTCATGAGGGGTCTAGTCAGGCTTCACTATGCTCCTGCACTGTGCATTGCTGGGCCACAGTGATTGGCTATGGAAAGGTCCCATGACCTAAGCCTGTCCATTCAGAGTGAAGTCAGAACTGTAGCAGGAACCTCCAAAAAGTAGTCTGTTTCCCTTTGCACCTGGTTATACCTGGGGAATGTGAGGGTGTGGGTGCAACTACAGCCAATGGTCCACCAAGGAACAGAGTCACACTGGGGAGAGGGAGCTGGGCGAGCAGGGGCACCACTCCACCCCTGAATTACCTACCCAATCCCACCAGTCCTCAGATGCCTTTTGTGTGTGTGTGGTAAAATACATATAACAGGGACTTCCCTGGTGGTGCAGTGGATAAGACTCCGCGTTCCAATGCAGGGGGCCTGGGTTCAATCCCTGGGCAGGGAACTAGATCCCACAGGCATGCCGCAACTAAGAGTTTGCATGCCACAACTAAGGAGCCGACGAGCCACAACTAAGGAGCCTACCTGCCACAACTAAGGAGTCACGTACTACAACTAAGGAGCCAGTGAGCCACAACTAAGGAGCCCACGAGCCGCAACTAAAACCTGGCACAACCAAATAAATAAATATTAAAATTAAAATAAAAACGTATAACATAAAATTTACCATCTTAACCACTTTTAAGTGTACAATTCAGTGGTATTAAATATATTCATAATGTTGTGCAACGATCACCACCATCTATCTCCAGAACTCTTTCCTTCTTGTAAAACTGAAGTTCTGTATCCACGAAACAACAACGCCCCATCTCCTTCCTTCAGCCCCTGACAACCTCCACTCTACCCCCTGTCTCTAAGATTTGGACAACTGTAAGTGCCTTCAGATGCCATATTTGCTGAAGCCTGCTGAGTCTGGGTTTCAGACCACAGACATGCCTACACCATTCTGAGGGGCCACCATGAGGTGGGCAGGGGCCGTGGGCTGCTGCTCTGCCATCCCTAGCACAAACTCCTGACAAGCCAGCCTCCACCATGGCAGCCACAGGTCAGTGCACATCCCTCCCCAGTCCCAGAAGGGAAGAGCCCCTGGGAAGCCGCTTCCCTCCCGCCAAATGGCACTCAGTGAGAAGTGGTGAGGAGGCCAGACAGGAGGTTGTGGATGCCCCAGAAGAGGGCATGGGGTAGCTGTGATGAAGTAAGGCTGGGTTCTCAGCAAGTTCTCGAAGACAGCCCCTGCCTTCAGGGAGCCCAGGCCCATCTAATGATCCTGCTGCCAGCATAGCTCTCAACATTTCCACATATGCCTCTGGAGGCCCAGTCAGGGGACCTCAGAGCTCACTGGATTCACACTGGAGTCATTTGCCCACGTGATATCAACCGACTCAGAAATGCAGCTTCTCTGAAGAAACATCCATAGGTCCGGCAGCAAGGAGCCCATGCTCCTGAGGGCCAACAATCTATCAAGGGAGGCAGGGCATAGACTAGCCAGGGTCCCCACCTCTCCATCAGCCCGATCCCTCAACTGGTCCCCATTTGGCCCCTAAGAAACCCGGAGTTGCCCTAGAAGGGTCTCAGAAATAATTGATGCAGCCCCACTTGTCACTGGACAAACCGAGGCTCATGGTGGGAGTATTTGCCCAGAGTTGCATGATGACCTGCCAGAGCCCAGTCCAAGGTCTCTTCACCACCTCCAACCCTCCTCCAAACAGGCCCAGAGGGGCTTCCCTCCTTACTTAGTTTCATTTAGACCACGGGTTTTGAACTCACGTTTCATGAACCCCAAAGTGGGGGCAAGAAAACTGTGCAAAACCACACGTGTGCACAAGTGCTTTCCTGCGGGAAAGGAAGCAGAGCTTTTGGCCGTTCTCCAAGGGGGCCTACCCCACTGAGTGTGGACATTCTGGGGTCTGCAGCAAAGCATACAAGGAGAGGTGGGCCACCCCTGGGCATGGGGCACAGGGTCTTAGGGGGCAAGGAACTTCACAGGCTTCCAGCCCCCACTCCCCAGGCACACTCATTTCATGGCCCCTAGCTGAGCTCCACCCAGGTGCAGCAAGGCCCTGTGGGCCCAGGTACAAGTTGCTCATAGTACAAGTTACCGAAGAAGCATGGGGTACAACGTGGCATGTGAATGTCCAGGACAGCTTCCTGGATGAAGTGCCATTTAGCTGAGCCCTACAGAGTGAGCCAGGTAAAGAGGGAGGGATAAGAGTGGTCCAGGCGAGGGCACAGCCTGTGCAAAGACCCTAGGATGGGAGTGTCCAGTGGTGGAGAAACTGAAAGCTTGATGTGACTGGAGCACAGGCATGAGGCGGGACACAGTGACAGACGAGGCTGAAGGCTACTGGGTCAGGTCATGAAAGGCCTTGTATGTCAGGCCAGTGGTTTTGAATTTTTTTTTTCTGGGTTTGGATTTTTTTTAAGGGCAATAAGAACCACTTAAGACCACCACTTAAGAAAGACTTAAGACCACCACTTAAGAAAGGTCTTAAGCAAAGGAGTGACAAAAATCAGTCTGGCAGCTGTGGTGGGAAAGAGTTGCTCCAATTTGGAGTGGCTAAGGATCACACGGGCAGAAGTCGGGGCTTGGAGTTAAGTGTGGTGGAAAGATGGGAACTGGGATGACGTCCGGATATGTCTAGGACGATGACTGGCTGGATGTGGCAGTCATGGAGTGGGAGGGGAAGGGCGATCCTGGGATTCCTGCCCAAGTGAAGGGTGAGGTCTGGAAGAGAGTAGAGAGACCTGTGTTCCATTTCAGAAGCATGGGGTCACTCAGGGAAAGAGCCCCCAAGGCAGCTGGGCAGGCAAGTCTGGAGCACAGAAAGAGATTCGGGCCAGATGCAGGGCTTGAAGTCTGGGTGGAGAGTGGCAGCCCAGCACACTGGTCCTTCCTCTTGCTTTTATGATAAAACCCCAATCCATTCCAGAGTTTGGGGACCTGACCCTCACTCTCAACCCCAAAGAGGGGCAAGAGACTCTGGCCAGGCCCACATCACAGTGATTGATTTAAAGGTGGGCCTATAACCTAAGTAGGACCCAACAGAACCCTCTCCAGGACTCTAGCAAGAACCATCCAAAAAGGAGTGCTCTCCATTTCCAAGACATTGCTACCGTGGAAGACAAGTTAAGCCAGGAGCTGCTGGTGGACCCCACATGGGGAGAGCCATCTTGAGATGAACACAGACACTGACAGGCTGAAAGGCAGAAAGCATGTTCTAAAAGCAGCCCTGAATCCGCTAGATCCAGCCACGCCTGAAGCTGGAACTCCTTAGGACCCCAAGGATAACTGGGCCCATGACATCCCTTGTTTGTTTCATCCAAATTGGTTTTCTGCCACTTAAACTGAATGAGTCTTAAACAACAAGGAGAATAATAAGCCATGGAGGAGGCTGAGACCACCCTGGGCAGCTGTGTAGACTGCCAAGAACAGGGGCCAAGCAGGTACCTCTGCTCCTCTGACCTGAGCAGCCCCAACACCCAGGGAACCCGGACGTTCCCGCAGCCCCTCTTTGGTGTTCCTGAGACCTTCCCATTGCCCTCCAGGCAGTGCCAAGGCAAGGTGAAAGGTAGGAAGACCCTACAAAGGGCAGTTGCAAGTCCCACATACCTCTCACCCCCAGCCCTGCAGCTCAAGCCTGCTGCACCTGCCCTCCACATTCCAGCACCTGAACCAGCTGGAGCCCAGTGTGTGGCCTAAAAGATAGCAGCCTTTTTAGGAGAAATGAAACTCAATTAATTCAGTCCCTTAGTCCAGGAAATGACTTCTCTCTGTGGCCCTTAGTGACTTTTAATGCCCATCAAGACTATACAGAGCAGGTGCCTGGCCAGGATGGCAGCCCAGCAGGGGAGCGCCAGCCCACAAGGCAGCAACCCTTGAGCCTGCCTCACAGAGTCACTGCCCAGCCCATGGACTCTTCCACCAATGGCCTTGCCAACCAGAAACATCAGGCCAGAGAGGTCCCCTGAGCTGCACTGCATGAAGGAGACAGAGGTATGGCTGGGTGCTTCCATCCTACTGGAGTCCCCACTGCCATCACCTAGCCATGAGGACTCAGGCCACCTGAAAGGAGCTGCGGTCCAGAGCAAGTCAGCGCCAAGTCACCAAGCCACTTGGCCACCAGACCTGCTCTCAGCTCCCACTCACTGACACTGACAACAGTCAATGCCGCTGACTGAGAAGGTCTCCAGGAGTTGACTAGAAATGTTTTAAAGAAATGCATTTCTTCATTTTTATTCTTTTTGTTGGTGTGCAAAAAATGCAATAACATGTAGTGAGCTGGGCTTGGAACCAAACAGACATGCGTTTAAATACAGACTGCAAAGCTTGAAGTAAGCTATCTCGGTTTATTCATCTGTAAAATGGGGATAATATCAGCATATACCATAGGGTGCTGTGAGGATTAATCAAGGTGATACAGCATAAGGTGCTCAGAAGAAAGCCTGGCACATAATAAGGGCACAGTGAACTGTGAAGTTCTGTTATTACTTTTTATGTCAACAGGCTTCTCATTGGGTTTTTAATGAGCATGTAAGAATGATGTGAAATTAGTACACCTATCATGTGGCCTGAGAGGTACTAGAAAACTCTTCCATAGCAATGAGATATACAAGAATCCTTTGTTAAGCATTACTTTCTCACCCATTGTGAAAAGGCAAATGTTAACCTTTCCCTGTGAATATGATGAACAATACCTGTCTAGTGACCGTAAAAGAACCTGGAAACTACACCTACCAACCTCTCTGGAAATAAAGTATATGGTATGTCTTATGAAGCATGTGGCATTTCCTGAATCTGTACGTCTACCTGATTCTAGTAGAATTTTCACCTTGGCACACCCAGGTTCCAACCTCATATTATTATAGGGAGCAGAACCCCTTACACTCTCCATCCATGGGGTTCTGCAAACCTCATGTCCTGATTCTCATGGGAGCATCTGGCCCCAGCCTGAAGAGAGTGCTACCCAGGACTCAGCTGGAATTATCAGAAAAAGATGTCAGCCAGCACCGGTGGGGCCCCTTGACTTACCACAGAAGGACTCCACCTGAGAACAAAGCCAACACATAAGAAGGCAGAGGCAAGAGACAGCAAGAGTCCTAATGACAGGAGCACCTGGATCCAGCCATGCCTAAAGACTGACCATTATGTGAGCTGCTAATTGCCCGTTTCTGTTTAAACTAATTTGACTTGAGTTTTCCTTTGCTTGTGACTGAAAGGATGCTGATCCTAAGAATCTCCTCGGGCTGAATAGATTAGGAGACTCCGGTCCACAGAAAACAAAGCTACTACCGCCTTCCTTTAAGGCAGAGAAACAAATTCGGGACCAAGCAAGTATATGAGCAAATGTGTGTCCCAGGCCAGGAGCAGGACGATAGGCCGGAAAGGGCCTATGGCTCTTGGGAGAGGCTTGTCCCACCTAAGCATCTAAACTTAAGCTGTAAGACCACAGCTGCCTGCTGTGACCCTGCTCCATGGTTTCTCCACACGTCTTCCAGGAAGGCTAGTTCCACATGTTCTGCAAAGAAGGTGTTGATGGTCCCATCTGCATGGGAAGTACTGCATTACATGGAGTTCAAGAGGTTTCTTTATTACAGAACTTCTCAGAGAACCCAGTGGGCCTCCTTAAATCTCCCAGGCTGAAAGCAAAGGTGCAGCGTTTCCCACACCAGTTGTCCACTGAACCGCATTTGCCCAGAGAAACTTGTGGTGTAATCCTGTAGTACTCCTTTGCAGCAATGGGGGTGTAGCGCTTTGCTTCTCAAAGGGCAGTCCCAAAGCCCAGGAGCACAAGCCTGGTAGCTTATTAAAAATGCAGAACCTTGAACCCCACCCCAGACATACAGACTCAGAATCTGAATTTTAACAAGATCCTTGGGGATCTGCACACACTGCAGCCTGACACACCTGCTTCAGTGTGTTTCACTATCTGTGAAGGAAGAGTAGGGCTGCAGAGGAAGGGGTACTGTGTGGCATGGCTGCTGGGAGGATGAGATGCATGTAGCCTTGTTATGACTATTGAGAGGGAGTGCCTAGGGATTGCAGCTTCTATTACTACACCTCAGGTGCTTCTACCCACAAAGACTTGGGAGCACCATGGCAGAAGGGGCTGGACAGAACCAGGCCAGACTCCTGCCACCACAGGCTGTGTGGCCTTGGGCAAGTCACTCAACCTCCCAGAACCTCAGCTGCCCATCTGTAAACCAGGGATGAAGAATCCTCCCCCACAGGGTCTCTGAGGACCAGAAACATGATGTTTAAACCCCGGGCCCTTAGCAAGTGGGCCTATCACTGATGCAACAGAGGGACTTAACGGGCTAAGGAATTAAGTGTATAAGATCAGAACAGACACACACACGCGAAAAAGAAAGAAGGAAAAAGAGAAGAAGAACTAATGATGCTGCCCCACTATCTCAAGGCCAGTTTTCACTGACAACATTCAAGGCCACTCAGGTAGACGCCAGTCCCTCTTCCAACTCCAGTCTTCTCTCCAGCTGTGTCTTGCACTTCTGCCGGTGTGTGTCCAGTACACGTGACATCTCACTGCACCTGTTCTGACCAAGCCGATACACACCTGGTACTTCTCTGCATATGCTCTTCTCTATGCGCATTTGCCCCCGGCAACTCATTCTTCAAATAGCCGCCAGGAGCACGTTTTCCAAGCCCTGACCAGAGTGGGCCCCAGCCCATCAGCTGAGCATGTGTGCCCCAGGTGGGCACCAGGCCAGCTACATCTCTGACCAGCACAGTGGACAATGGCGCTTGGAGGTGCTGGCTGAACAAACAAATCACAGAATGAACGATGCATGTACAAAGCCTCCCTGAAATGCTCTCCATCAAGTATTACTTAGCACACAGGAGTTGGCCCAGCAACAGACTACCTCCATGTCAACTCCCCCACCCCAGCCCAGGCCACCCCCCCGAGCCCCCAGCACCAATTTCCTTTTATTTAGGAAATTCACCTCCAGTGTAAAATGAGACACACGTATGAGGTCCAGGGCAGCCTCAGAGGCAACAAGGATATAAAGGGCTGCACCGTGTTAACCCAACTCCTCCAAGGACATTTATAGTTGTTTGCAGTACACCCAGGTTCTAACTAAATCCAGCCAAAGGCAGTGATTTTCCGAAGCAACAAGTGACATTTCCTGTGTCTCCATAAAAAGAACGCCAGCGGTTGTGGGGCTCCGTGTAATTGCTGGCTCTGCAGCCTGCAGGGCGAGACGGAGGACAGGGGGCTTAGGGGCCAGCAGGACTGGGAGAGAGGCCACTTGCTAAGAGTAGGAGTCCCCTGAGCAGCAATTAGAACGGAACCCATGGTGGGCGGCTTCAGATGTCTGGCCAGCACAGCCAGCCTGACCACCACACACCCAATCCAAAATAGAAAACTGCAGTGGCTTCTGCCACGTGTCAGGCCTCAGGGTGGCCGGACGGAGCACTGCCAATGTCAGCCTCCTCCCTGAGCATTGATCCAGGCTTCCTCCAAGGACCCCTTATGCCAGGCCATGGTCCCCCTAGGCCCTCAGAAGCAGGAGAACTTCCCAGGGCTCTGGTCACATTAAGTGGCCCAGGCAGTCCCAAAAGGGACCCACTCCCCAGCCTCTCCTGTCCTTCAGGGCCTTCCCATGGGCACCAGAGTTTGCATCTCCAAATGCTCCCCTTGGCTCAAAATAGAGAGAGAAAACCAACTTTTCAAATAACCAGCTGAAGTCCAACAGGAAACCACAGCATAAAAATCAGTGGTTCCCGGTCAGCCAGGGGGCAGAGGGATAACTGGGTATTTCAGCACCACTGCCTGGTCCCTAGGCTGGCACCACTTGCACACACAGAAACGAGAAGACCAACTGCCAGCACACATGCCCCCACACAAATGTCACACATGCCACAATGCACAGCAACACACACGGACACACAAATGAACAGAAACCTGCAGATACACACGTGGACAAGACACAATGGCACATTCACATGTTCACACAAGTACACAGGTACTCAGATACTAGTACCCATTCCAAAACACATGTGCAGACGCACGCACTCACAGAGATATACACACACCTGGATGCAAGATGAAGACCTGTGCCTGCAGGCATAAGGGAGACCACACTTTGCTACTTGATAAGTGCTTTGGAAATGTGGCCTTCCCTCTGCATAAATCACCCTCTCGGTCCAATTGAAACAACTTGCCTTAGAGCCAACCCCTTCAGTCTGCACCCAGTGGTCCCTAAGCACAAGGGTGCAGAGAAGGTCTTCAATACAGGCCTTGCCCTCCCAGGGGCCTCCCAGATAAACAGCTTCCAAAGCCCAGGAGAGGGCAATGGACAGAAAGAAGGGAGAGAAGTGCGTACTCACCAGCCCGTCGCAGTTGCTGAGCGCCACAGAGGAAGCTTCAGCCAGGCCGGCCACGTCTCCGACGTAGAGGCAGGTCCCAAGCAGGGGCTCCACGCGGGTGGCGCCCGACTCGCTCTGCCACTCCACCGTGGCCCCGGGCGCCACGAGGCGGGCATTGGGCCGCAGCCGCAGGTGCAGGTCTCGGCCGAAGACCGTGACATTGTAGAAGAGGCGGCCGCCAGGGTCCTCCTCGCTGCCTCCAGAGAAACCCGGGATCTGGACAGGGGCGGCCCTGCGGGCCCGTACCCCAGCCTGCGCCGTCGCCGCCGACACCACGTGGGACACCAAGAGGCCCTGAGCGTCAGTGCGCACCGGCACCGCCAGGATGCGCTCCGCTCCGTGCCCCTGGGGCCAGCCTGCAATGGGAAGGGACGTTAGACCAGTCGAGACCTGGGAACCCCAGGGCCCCGCCACCGAGTCCAGCATCCTCACAAACCCCTCCCCCACTGCGAAGGGAAGGGCATTCCGCTAGGCAACCCCCAGAAACTAGCCTTCTTCCAACCGGGAAGGGGCGTTAACAGGGCCGCCACTCCCGACCCCCGCCGACCCCGGGCCGACCCCCTCTAGAACCCGCCCAGCCAAGAGCTCTGCACCCTGCCCCGTTCCGGGTTGGGGCTCCGCGGCTCCTCGCAGTTCCCCAAGGGACGGCCCGGTCAGAGCATCCTCCACCCCTTGAACCTACCGTCCTCGGCAGTACGTGGGGCTGCTCCGAAGCCATTCCCGGCTGGCCCCCTACCCGTATGCCTCTACCCCTTCAGCAGTCCCCGCCGCCCGACTGCCCTCACCGCTCGCCTCCGGAGCGGCGAGGACTCGGCTCCCCCGGGCACTGGCGGCCTGTCCTCCGTGTACAGCTCCGGGTTAGCCCGCTGCCGGCCACCCTCCCCGCGTGCCCGAGGGCAGGGAGGGTGAAGGAGGGTCCCTCAGATCTTCGAGGATCCCCTCCGGGTCGCCCCAGCCAATCCTCAGGGCCCAAGGCGGCGCGCTCCGCACCCGACTCCTCCCGAGCGTCCCCGGACGCGAGCCGGGGCGCAGCCTCTCCCTGCCTCCCCCGGACACGCTGGGGCTGGCGCTGCGCTCTCCGCCGCGGGGCTTTCCCGGCCCTCCGTCTCCACGCTCCGCGTCCCGGGAGCCGCGAGCGCTCCGAGGCTCCCCGCAACCCGAGACGCCCAGGTGCGCCGCAGGGCGCCCCCTGCGCGACCAACCCGGCCCCGAAGTTGGCCAACTTGGCCCCGGGCGGGGCGCGCGGAGTTTGCCCAAGTCAGGCTGGACGACGCCTGGGGAGGGGGCGGTGAGGCACGCAGGGCGGGGAGGAGCCCGGCCGACTGGGGTCGCGAAGCGTGAGGGCCGCGCCGCACCTACCTGGGGGGTCGGCGGCGGCGGCGAGCCGGGCGTCCGCGGGCAGCGGCGGTAGCAGGAGCGGCAGCAGTAGCAGCAGCAGCGCGGGGCAGAGCAGGCGGCGAGCGGCTCCCGCCGGCGGATCCATGGCAGCCGGACCGCAGCCGGGGCCCCGCACTCGCAGCCGGCGCGAAAGTTCCCCGCGCGCCGCCCAGCCCACATCTGGGGGCAGCTGGAGCCGCCCGCAGCTGCAGCACCGCAGGGCGCGGGGCGGAGGAGGCGAGGCGCGGAGAGGAGGGCGGGGGAGAGCGGAGGGAGGCGGGGAGAGGGAAGGAGCGAGCGAGAGAGGGAGGCGGGAGGGAGGGAGAAGGCGAGAGAGGGGGAGGGCGGGGACGGCGGGCGCCTCAGCCTGCGGTGACCCGGCGCTTCTTGGCGCGGCCGCCGCTGCCGCCGCCGCCACCGCCGCCACCGCCGCCACCGCCCGCTCCCCTCCTCGCGCCGTCGCCGCCGCGGTTCCCGGCTCGTAACGAAGCAGAGACACCCCGAGGCGGCGGCGTAAAAACGCCGCGGGCCGGGTCGGGAGAGCCCCGCTGCTGGCCACCCTCTGCGGCGCCCCGCGCACTCGTGGCGCGAAACCTCGGAGGAGCTAAAGCCCGCCCGAGCATCCCCACCCAAAGAGTCCTCGGAGCACCCGGGTCCCAACCGTCAGCCCTGGGGCGCGAGGGGCCGCCTCTCCCTCTCTGTGCGCCCTGGGGCAGGATAGGGAGCAGAGCTGGGAAGGGGTGGGGAGGCCTGATTACTGGTCCATGGGGCTGAGCCAGGCCTTTTGACCAGTTAGAGACCCCAGAGGCTGAAAAACAGTTTTACCAGGAGGGTGCATGCACCACAAGAGCCACCCCAAAGATCAACTTTTACCCTTACAGAGAGAGGCAAGTTTCCCTCAGTCTCCAGCTCCTCTTTGCCTGAAGTCCCTCTCCCCCTCCGTCTGCCTCCCCAACCCTCCATTGCAGCCTCTGAGCACAGTCTCCTCCACCTAGACCTGGGCTCCACCTGCTAGAGCTCAGTCAGGTTGCCTCCCTCACCTGTCCTGAATCCTACATGGGAGTCTAGACGCCTGGTCTTTGCACACCCCCAGGCTCTGCCTGAAATAGCCTCTCTACACTCTGCCCACCTTTCCCAACTCAGCATCCAAGGCATCCCTCTCCACCCTGGAGCCAGTTTGCTGTCAAAGCCCATTCCCAGCCGGACTCCTCTCCAGCACAATCCTCATTGCCTGTCCCACCAAGTCTACTGTCCCCCAGCACAATGGCCTTCCCTCCCCTTGGGAGCCCACTCCCAAGCATGTGTCTGTGGGAACACCTCTGCTATGTGACCCCAGACTTCTGCCTCACTTCCCTGGAGGGTGGACACCTGTCCTTTTGGATTTTCTCATTCACTCTGCCCCAGGCCTGTGTGGCCAGTGCTTTGGGGCTGGCCTTGGTCAGGCAGGGCCTGATGACTCAGGTCCCTCCCTGCCCACCAGAAGGGCCCAGTCTTATGGGTATAACACATGACTTACACAACTTGCTCTAGCTGTGATTTCATATTCTCAGTTCCATCATTTTCAGGACCCATCATTTTCAGAGGGCACTGAAGCTTGATGGCCATCTTCACCTGGAAGCTTTCCTCTGTGACCCCTGAGGGTGCCCAAACAGGATCCAGCCCCCAGGCATGGTGAACATCTGTTGTCAGTGTTAAAAATGGTAACATTTCACATAAGAATTTAGACTTCTGACTTCTTTTGAGAAATTGGAAAGTGTGACCACACTGGGCCTGCATTTCTGCTTATCAGCCATTAAGTGGGGCAAATGCCCTGCAGGTTGCAGTAGGTTCCCTTCCCTTACCCACAGAAGGCATCCACTTTTGTAACCTCTGATGGTTCCAGAGAAAGTGGATGGGGATCAGTGTATGGGAAGAGAGATGACTCCAGAGCCAGGTATCCTGGAGGACTTGGCATGGGTCGAAGAAGAAGTGGCATGGGTCGAACCCTGAAGGCTGAGGAAGCCAGGCAGCCCAGAGCTGGGTCCAGCTAGGTGCTGTCTTGGAATCCACGACACTTCCACTCATTCCCCCTGTGGCTGTCATGCTTTCATCCGCCTCAAAAGATGAATGAGACCCAAGCAGCAGCCTCACCTATTTGATGAGGGTGATGTTCTACTACCTCACTTGCTTCCCTGCCAGGTTTATGGTGACTACCATAATCCTCCTACCACCACCATTATTTCTTTATACTGTACTTAAGTTTTTAAAGGAGACTTTAAATCACTACCGTAAATGGGAAAGCCAACATCTTGCCATAAATCAAAGATAACTGCCAAAAATAAATACATGAAACAAAAAGCTGTTATCAAATTGTAAATACTATTGCCTGCAAAAGGCACGGAGGCTGAAGCTGATTAACAAGTGTTGGAAAAGTGGTGAGACAGACTAGAAGAAGCAAAGCCCTTTCCTTTGATGCAATCAGAAGGACAAAAGGAGAATTGAAAATGACCGACTCTCTCACTTCGCAAGTTGATGATATTTTCTGATGGGTCCATGTAACAAAATTATGTTGCACACTTTGGAAAACCAGCTCTAGAATATCTTTTTGGAAAGAAGGTTTGTCTCTCTGACACTCCTGAGTCACTCCTGGCAACTGTTCCTTCCCAAATTACTCCCAGCTTCTTGGGGCTCCACCCAGACAGAGACCCCCTCATGAGTGGAAGGCAGACCACGGCCCTTAACCATCCCATCTTTAGTCCCTACAATGACACCCCTCTAGGCTGAGTGGAAGAACCAAGCACACATGCATCACAGTTTATGGTTGAATCCTCCATGTGGGGGGCCCTTGTGGACTCATCCCAGCTTCCTGATCACTTGTCCTCAGCTCAAAAAAAAAAAAAAAACAAGAGTCACCCCTACTTCTTCAAACCTCCATGGTTCAGATCTCTCTTATTCCTCTTCTGGAAAAGGCTACCCCACCCACTGGTGCTTGCCTCTCTGTTCCCCCTTCTTCTACTTCAGGTGAAAGTGGAACACAGAAATCCCCAGTGGTTCTTTGTTCAAGTCTACTTATTCAGTCTAGATCCCAAAGACAACCCAAGGACCACAGAACAAACTCAGCTGGAACACTTATTAAGTGCATGTCATGTGTGTTTGATTTTAATTGAACTTGAGTGTCCTTAGGTCTGGCTTTCACGCTCCTACTTGACAGTCCCTACCACTCCCTATTGTCCTATACCTGCCTTTTGTTCATGGTTGTTACCAGTCTGATCCCTGAAGGATGAGTTGCAACGCTGATCTAGAACAGCCCCATGTTGTGGGGAAGGGATGAGAACAACTCAGGGTGAGCTTGAGCCCTCCAGTCCCTTTAAAATCTTCCCAACAACGTGAGGAGCAGAAAGAGATGGGCACATTTCCTGGTCATCTTGGGTGTCATAAATCACCGCACATGCCTCCAAGCAGGAACGTTAAGAAACGTTTCTTGCCCTGTGCCTGCCCAAGCTCTCTGGTGGGAGCAGTGCCCTGCGTTATTCTGAAAAGGAGAAGCGGGGCTCTCAGCCCATCTCTGACTTCTGGGCCACATGTGCCAGCACAGACTTCATCAGAGCCATTCCTGTCCCCTGGCGGCCACATGGAAACTAGAAGTGCTTCTGCCCTTTGACGAGGTCACCATCCTTGGCAGGACCTGCCCGCACTGCAGGCTACAAGCAGATGGAAGTAGTGAGGGTTCGTTGCCCTCTCTCCCGAGAAGCAAGCTCCCGGGGGTTGTGGGAAGGGATCTAGACTTTTCTAGTCCTCTGGGGACCCGTATGCTGAGCATAACAAGCCGTGAGGACTTGGCGACCTTGTCAAAGGGCCTCTGAAGACAGCAGTTCTGCCCCCCTCTGCTGTTGGCAAACAGCGGGTGCAGTGGCCCCGTCAGATGCACAGGCAGAGTTCTGGCCAGGAGCGGCCTTGGTAAGCAATAATGCTAATTAAGCAGAATATGGTGGCCAGGTGGCCTTTGGGGGTGTGGTTCTTGCAGTTTCTTGAGCATCCCCGGACAGGGATCTGTGTCAGGCAAAAGAGGAAATGTAGGTGGTGTCCAGACAACAATTGTTTTCATTGCCATGTTTCACACAGAGGTGTCCCACCCCCACTGCAGTCAGTTCTGCCTGGAAGTAAAAAGCAAGGTGCTTGAGGTTTGGAGGCTTGGGGATCCTGGCTCATTCAACACTTCTACAGGGAGACACAAGCTGGAGGCTCAGGCTCAATCTAAGCAGTAACGACCTGGGGAAAGATAAAGCTCAGTGCCCATCTGTGACTGTCAACAAGTGCTCAACATGGCAGAGAGACAGCAAGGCCCAAGATTTTTCAAGGAGATGTCTGGATGTGGCAGGTAGTGAGGTGCTGGGTCTACTTGGATCAGGGTCTAGCTGTGTCTGGCCTCTCACAGAAGTCAGGAGGGACATTTGGTCCAGGCTTCCCATTTGAGAAAGGCCTCTGGGTCCCTTAAGATGCCCCTGGATGCAAATAACCCAGCCTGCTTAAACCATAAGGAAATGCGGGAGGTCTGCGGGTATGACAGCTCCGGAGCTCAACCAGGTAGCAGGATGACCAAACCACATGCAGGTGTCCTCCCCTCTCCCAGTTGGACCAGCTGACTCCTCTCTGATCTGTGGGCCAAGACTGGCTCACATGCCCATTGCTGAACCAGCTGCTGACAAGGGGCGGGGGTGTAACAATCTGGGACAGAAACATGTTAGGGGTCAGCCCCAATGCCCCCCAGCACTTCGCTTGCCCTTATGTCCAAATGAGAACATGGCACAGTCCCCGGCTTACCCCGTCTGTTGAAAGACTATGTTCTTCACTGGACTTTTTGTTTATCCCATTCCCAGATGACATCATCTACAGAGCCTGGAGAATTAATTTCTTTACATATAAATCCTGTATGTAACTTGTGAAGGACACAATCCTATTACATTGTGGTATTTTGTGTTCAAATCCTTTGTAAGTTTAACTGGACATTTCCTCACTTACAATCTGGGGCATGTCAACGGGTGGCCCTGGCCAATGCCCTGCTAAACCCCAGGATCCCTGGCCTCCAGAGCTTTATTCTCTCTCGATTGCCTTCTCTTTTTGTCAAGTTCCTTCCACTGCAGTCCTGCCTAACCCTGCAGGGTTCACGGCATCTAGGATGTGGGCCTTAAAGAGGCTAAAGCTTCTGGCTGGGGCTGGCAGTAGCACTAACCATGGAATCCAAAGGCCAAGACCCAGTGGGAAGAAATTCTGGATGCAGGGTTGAGGGCCTTTGGCCATCACTGCTGCTGTTGGAGACTCCCTGGGGACCCTCTGCCCCTCCGGGGGGTGCTAGGAGGCCTCTCCCTTAGCAAAGTCCCCATCGCTAACAGGAGGGTGCTTCTTGACTGTCTCCCTCCCAGTTTCAGATGGTTCCTCCTCTGAAGAAATGCTGAGACCCGACACAAAGTCTGCAGGATATTTAAAGTGGAGCCCTGCAAATTAGTGTCCCCATCTTTTGATCATTCAAAAAATAAATAAATAAGAGAGATATACCTGTATCTTTTCTGCAATGTTTTAAAGGTTTTTTTTGTTTTGGGTAAAATAAATCATCCCTTGCATGCTCTCTACAAATCTGGCTCCAGGCTGCCCCTCAGGAAAGGGCTTTACCCTTCACACTGTCCCCAAAGCCTCTGGCCACTCCTCAGGGCCAGTCCCAATGGATGCCACTCTCTCTTCATACACATGACTCCTCTTCACCTATGTCCCAGCCCCACCCATCCTGGGCAATCTTACCCTTTCCCATGGGTTCAAGAGTCTATTCACAGACCACCCCAGCCAGGTCCATCCACCTGTAAATACAGTAACCCCTAGGCATCTCCATCGAGGTGTCTCAGAGACCCAGCTCCTCACAGCCCCCACCTCCACCCCACCCGCAGCCTCCTGGGCTCACATCTGGCACCTCTTCTCCCTCCTGGGCCCCAGGGGCATCTGAGGCCCCTCCTTTCCCTTACCCCCACAACAAAGCAGTCATCGCTCCATCTACCCTCTCATTAGGAAAAGGAATCTGCCCCTCTTCCCTGCCACGCCCTCTAGCCCAGACCTGGCCACCTGTCTCTGGCACAGTGGCAACACCCTTAGGATCAGGCCTGAAATTGAGCTGTTGAGTCTAGTGACTTTCTCTCCCAAAAGTCAGATGGAGCATCTCCAGCCCCTTGCACACTGTGATCTCACATGGTGCCCAGTCTCTCCACTCTCCGTTTCCTCATCTGCAGGGCTGGGACCACACGCCTTCCTCCCAGGGTCAGGAAGAGCTTGGGGCCTGGCACACCCTCATTTTCAATGCAGGATGAACGTGAGAGCCCTCAATTCACACTGGCAGCTGAAAACATAGGTATTACTTTAGAATAACAAGGCAGATCTCCTAATGAGAGTGTTCCCTCCCATACCCTGTCAGTGTTGCCATCCTGGGCAGTGGAGGCCTTGCTCCCTGAGGGCTGCTGGGAGGGGAATTTCATGATGGCTCTCCAGGATATTTGATTTCAACTCCTCATAGCAGCCCTGCGACAGGTTGCTCGGGCTCTGTCAGTCACTTTCCAATCATGTGACCTTGAGAAACTTACTTATCCTCCCCATGCCTCAGTTTCTTAAACTGTATAATGAGCAGTGTAATATCACCTACTTCACAGAGTGGCTTGGAGAATTAAATGATTTAACACAATATGAAGCCCTCCATACCTTAGCTAGTTTTGCTCTCCATCACTCCCTGTACCCAGCTGTGCGTAGTTCAGCATTGGCCTATAGATGCAAAGCTGTGTGGATTGGAAATTTTCCAAAGTATGTTGACCACGTGCTTTTTTCATATCATCACTGACTTTAGAACTAAACCTTGGCTGTACTGCAGGACATGGGTGACTGGGATGCCATGGCCTAATAAGGAACCTTGCTGAAGAATTGCAGGAAATACTGTGATTGACAAAAAACAGCCTGGCACATAGTGGGCACTCAGTAAATATTTGCAGAGTGAATTTTAAAAAAATAAGATAAATTTGAAAGATAGATGCTATGAAGAAAATAAAACGAGGTTCATGATATAGAATGCATGGGACAAGGGAGAGGAAGATGGAGGAAAGCTGAAAGCTGATCAGAGAGAAGTAACCAGAAAAGGGCAATCTAAGCAATGAACATCTCAAGCAGAGAGACCAGCACACGTAAAGGCCCTAAGGCAGGAAAGAGCTTTTACTGCTCCAGGGAAAGAAGAGTGGTGAAGCCAGAAGGTAGTGAAAGAAGGAAGAGATGAAGAGAGAGAGGCAACCAGGGGATCATAGATGAGGCAGGGCCTTGGCCTGCAGGTTGTATTTTGTTCTAAGTGGGAGATTTAAGTAGGAGAATGAAGCAAGATCGTGTTCATCTCAAAATGCTCTGGGAGCTGGGAGCACTCACTAGGACAATGGTGAGTCCTGGGGCTTCCTGGCTCCCTTTTCAGGACAAGGATCTCACACATCCATGTCCCGTGACCATCCCTGTGTGCCCTGGTCAAATATGACTGGCCAACATGGGCCCCACAGTTTCCTCTTCCCAGTGAAGACACCGGGGGCAGTGTGCCCTTGGGAAGCACCTCTATGTACCAGGTTGTGTTTTGTCAATCACAGTATTCCCTGCAAGCCCGCAGCTCTGTTGGTGAATTAGCAGAGCTCTTAAATAAACTACCTCCCTTGATCCTTACTACATCCCACCAGGTGGAAATGCAACATTCCCACTTTCAGATGAAGAAGCTGAGCCTTAGAGATGATAGCCCCCAGGGACAGAGCCAGACCAGACCTCATGACTCACTCCAGAGCCAGAGAACTCATCACCCACAAAGTGAGCTTCTCTGAGTGCTCCTCTGAGGCCTTCGGAGCCTCCTTCCTATCAGCCCCTGTTTTTTGCCTAAAGCAGTGGAGTCATTAGCTAGTGCTTATAAAGTCAAGTATCATAACTGATGCATAAGGGGCTGCCAACTAGCAGCCCACAGGGTTTTGTTTGTTAACTCAAACTATTTGCTAAGATTTTTTAAAAAATCAAAAGATATCTCATTAAAATATGCACCTCTCACTTCTCTTGGAGAAAAAAAAAAAAAAGCACATCTGGCCACACTAGGCCGTAAGGCAGGCCGTAAGGCAGGCCACAGGCAGGCTTGAGCCGGATCTGAGGGCCAGCACAGCCTTTAGATGCTTTCCTGACGTCATGGTCTCCACCCAGCTGGCTTCATTAAGGGAGTATCAGGGCCACCACCCTGCACTGCAGGGCCCACCTCTGGTTTCTTCAGATGGGGAGGCTAGAACAAGGGCTTCTGTGCTCAACCAGCCCCTGCATGGCCTTTGAGGCACCTGCAGCCTATGGGGGAAGCTCTCCAGCACAAATTGCCTTTGCATCCCCTCCCCCATCCCAGGTTTCTCTGCTATGCTCACTCAGGACCTCCACGAGGGCCTCAGGTTGCTGGAACTTTGCAAGACACTCTTTTTCATGGTCCCCACCTGGCACCATTGGCCCCCTGCTGCCCACCAAGATTGTTCCCCCTGGCTGAGAATACAGGGCCCTCCAAAGATGAGTCTGAAAGCACAGGCTGCTACTGTGGGATACTGGGAGCAGAGGTGGAGGGGACCTGGGGTGCAGGTTTTGGGGAGCGCCGCAGGAGAACTGTCACTTCAAGGTCTGGGGACTTGACAACAAGTTCATATGAATGGAAAGCAGGAAGCCAGTTCGAGGCACCTGATAGACGACTGTCCCGAGAGATGGGAGGCAAGAGTGTTCATTTGCACCTATGAACACGTGTGCATGCACACACACATACTCTCTCACACACACACACAGTGCCACATACATGTAGTGAGTGATACATGTGCACAAACAAGCACACAGACGCACGCTGACCCCACAGACACGCACAGACCCAGATACACAGACACTTGCTCCAGAGCCCACGCAGGGCCTTGGCCTCCCTAATTGCATTTCTGAAAATGAGAAAGAGGAAACTGAATGAGTCCAGCAGCACTGTTCCCCCACGGCAATTCCCATCTCCGTTCTGAGTGGCCGCGGCAGCCCAAGTTCTCAGCTGAGCCCCAGACTCTTTAGCAACCCTCCGCAGGGTCCACACTGTAGCAGGTCCCCAGCCTTGGCCGGCCTACGGGCTCTGCCATGTCCTGGCCTGCCCTGGCCACGAAGGCCGTGAACAGGACCTGCCAGCTCACCCAGGAGCCACTGGCCTGCTTGCTGGGGCAGCCAAAGCCCCCAACAGGCTTTCTGTTCTCAGTCCCCCTCAGAGCACAGAACCCCTGATTTTCCCCATCATTACTGGGGAGAGTCCAATAGCCCTGCCCATGTCTCTGGGTAAATTCAAACCCTGTGCCAAGGGCTGGGCTCCAGCTTCACAGAGGCTCTTCCCTTCCCCATGGGGCTGTGCTGTGGTGTCCGTATTCATCCTGACCTGCACCACAGACCCTCTGATGGGGAGTCCCTCCTCCAGCACGTGCCAGGCTCCCTACTCCACACAGGCTGTCAGACCGAGCCCAGACAGAAGGTCACTGCTGACCATAATGTTATCTTAAATTGTTGAGCAGCCAAATTACATTACCGGTCACCCTGTTATACCTGAGGTTGACTGAGACCCTAGGATCTTTTTAATGTATACATAGTAAAGCCTTCCCCCCACCACTGGATGTCGGCAATGGAGATTTTGAACTCAGTTGCAGGATTCATTGGCTCTAACCTGTGAGACACAGACGAGGTACACAGCCAAGCAGTGTTGCAGGACCTGATGGCTCCAGGGATGACCCAGCCCTGGTCTGAGGGCCCAAGGCCCTACTCTCCTGAATCTTCCTGGGGCATGGGAGAGACCTGAGAATTGCAGAACCAGGGTGGTGCTGGGCAGCCGAAGACCCTGAGCTTTGGGAGCAGCAGGCAGTGAGGGACCACTTGGCTCCAGATCCATCAGAGGCTCTCTGTCCCCAGGATTTCCCAGCACAAGGCAGCAGGGACATGGATGCCTCCAAAAGGCCAGACCTTCTCTCACTAGAAACTGGGCCTCAGTCTTGCTGGACCTTGGACTTCAGTCTCACTGGACCTTTGGCCTTGACCTCACCAGACCACTGGAGTTGCCTCCAGCCCTTCGATAGCCTCCCCTGGGCTGCAGCCTCTGTGCTCCCAGTGCAGCTCCAGCCTCGCCTCTCCCTTCGAGGGGAGTTTGAGGCTCCTGAGGAAATGCCTTCTGCAGAAAGCCTACTCCACCATGCAAGCTGTCACCCTGGAGAAAAAATAAAAACCTCCCAGCTTCACTTGTAACAAACTTGGTCTGTTGTGCAACTTTGCAGTACAGAATGTGAATGTGCCCAATCTCCTCGCTGTTGCATAATTTTCCAGCTGTTTCAGGACCGTTTCATTCTTCGTCTGGCATATTTCACAAGACATATATAAAAATTCGATATATGTAAATATAAAGTGGAGCATATGTGTGCAACGCAACGATAAGTGTGAAGTGAAGGGAAGGAGGTGGGGGACCAGGGCTAAGTAAAAAGGCAGATGAAACAAGTGTAAACATTTTGAATGCCACCTTCTAGAAGTCTGGGAGAGAAAATGAACTTGGACTCAATTTAAATTTAAGTGAGATGTTCATCCAGTAAAATCAACTTCACCTTGGTGGTGTTTGATTTCCCCCCTTCTCCAGTAATTGTTTTGGCTTTATTTGGTTTGGTTTGGTTTTTTAGAGCAATCCCTGAAACTCCACCATTTTTGTAAAAGAAATACCATGGGCATCTTCTTGCCAAATATTTCTTAACAGCATAAACTGAGATGCCCTTGTAAGGGGCAGAAAGGCACCAAGATGACAGATCCCCTAAATGGTCTTATCATCCTATGCACGACCATCTGCAGAGACAGGCTCTGTACTTCCTCCTGATGGGAATCCTCGGTTGCTGCTGGGCCCACTTGGGTTCTGTGTCACATAGAAGGACCCTCTCCTCCTCGAGTCAGGATCTGCCCAGGATGCTTCCTCTGACAGGAAGCAGCTGAGCAAAGGGATCCCCCTGGCCAGGCCAGTCTGCCCAGGCCATAAGCTGGAAGCTTACAGGCGGAATCCTAACCTCAGGTGTGTCTGGTTGGGAAAGCACAGTGATATTTTTAATTGAATCAGATACACACATATAAAAATTAGGAGATTATGGATTTGAAATCTAGATTCTTGTCTCCTTTTGATAAAATAATATACTCTGGCAACACTGGGCTCACATTTCAGCATGGTAGCCAGAGCAGGGCTTGGAAAAAGCTGCCCCTTTCCCACCATATTGATTAACTCTTGTCCCAAGAACACTGCCTCACAAAGCACCCTAGAACCTAGTAGAGAAAGACAACAAGGGTTATCCCCCGGCTCACAGCTCTTCAGCCTGGCCAAGGCAGCTCTCTTGACAGGGCAGGTCTGCGGGCCAGCTGGGGCAGCTTATATGTAGGCCAAGGTGCAGGGACAGCAGCTCTGAGGGGAAGCTCATCTCACGGAGGAGATCAGAGGCTTCCAGAAGGATAAGCATGAATGCACGATGCCTCTAAGACCTGGGCTCCAAACTGGCCCACAGTTTGTTTCACCCACGTCTCTTGGTCACGTGAGACACACGGACAAGCCCCGTGAATGACGCAGATATACTCTCCATCCTGGAGAGGGAAGCTGCAGAGTCACAGGGCAAAGGGTGTGAATATAGGGACGTGTAGTAGACTGAATCGTGTTCCCCCAAAAAAATGCATGTCTGCCCAGAACCTCAGAAAGGGACCTTATTTGGAAATGGGGTCTTTGCAGATGTAATTAGTTAAGATGAAGTCATAAGGAATCAGAGTCCACCTCTAATCCAATGTCACCAGTGTCCTTATAAGAAGAGACAAGGGGATGGAGACACACAGGGAGAACGCCATGTGACAGTAGAGGCAGAAATGCCAAGGATTGTTGGCAACCACTATAAGCTAGGAGAGAGTCATGGGACGGATTCTCCCTCAGAGAAGAAACTAACCTTGCTGACACCTTGATTTCAGATTTCTGGCCTCCAGAACCATGAAACAATGTCTCTGTTGTTTAAAGCCACCCAAGTTTGTGGTAATTTGTTATGGCAACTCTAGGAAACCACTACAGGATGCGTGAGGAATTGGGAATAATGATAAAATCTACCACAAACTGCCCTCTTGGATATAGTTACTCAAGACCCTCCCACTTGCAAAATACACTCATTCTCACCCAAGACACCCAATCATGGCGTCAAGCTTGAAGATGAGAATCTCATAGTCTAAGTCAGATCTGAATGCAGCTCGCCTTGCTCCTGGGACCTATGCAACAAAAGGAGAAGCTGTTTGCACCCCTCCTCCCCTCCAATGTCTCACACACAGCCCCGATACGCCATGGTAGAACAGGGACAGATCACGGAAAAAACACTCCCATTCAAAAAGGAGGAGGACAGGAGGCCCCAAACAGTCACTGGTCCACAGCAGTTCTTACGTCCTGTTGGAGAAACGTTGCCAGGAACTGCTACCCTGGAGTAGGGAATGTTCTGGGATTAGGCTCCAGGTTCACTCCCTGGGCCTGGATCCTCAGTCCCTTGTTGTCAGTGGTTCTTGGCTCTACTCTAGGATATCCTTCCTTCTCCATCATTTTCCTTGGTCACTTCTGAGAAGGACACTCCAAAATATGCCCTTCATGGCAGCTGAATATTTTCTCAGCCTGCATCTTGCCCATAACAAATTAGTGGCCCAGAGATTTTTTTTTCCATCTTGAATAATCTGAGTCTCTTTTGGTCTGGATTGGTGGGCTTTTGCCAATACAGCCCTCTCAAAAATTGTGGATTTCCTATATATTTGATATCATGTGCCAAAAGCCATATTCACAATTCATTGTAAGACATGTCTCTCTCTGTATTTAATTACAGGTACTGTGGGAAACTCAGGCTGCTGCGGGACCACACCACTGATCTTTTAGTAACTTCTTGGCACCATTTAATCCTTCCAGAGGCCTTCACATGAGTGCAAGTGCTATGCCTTTGATTCACTCTAGACCCCCAAGCTATATCTTAATAGCCATGCCCTTGATTTGACTTTTCTCTCAGGCTGTGCTTAATTTGAGACTCTCTTATTGAATGGAGAAGCTGGAGATTAGAAATAGTTTTATTTTTCAACCCAGTAAGTCCCAGATTTTCCAAACTTTCTTCCTTCCCTATAATTCTTTCTGAGATCTGGCCAGGTTTTTCCTGAGCTGTCTCTTCTTTGTAGTTCCATATTAAATGCAGACAGCAGGAGCCTGCTCGTGCCTGCAACATTCTACGTGGACAGTCCCAGCCCAAGGCCACAAGTGTATTAGGTACACTTTCCCTTTCAGCAAATGTTCTGCTACTCCATAACACATGCCATTATTTTCCCAGCCACCTATAACACTTTCTGGTTCCAAAGCCAATGCCACATATTGCAGGTTTCTTATCAAGGTACCAATTTCTGTAGCAGTTACCCACTGCCATAGTAACACTGGATATTGAACCACCTTAGAACCTGGAAACTTAGAACAACAATAATGTCTGCTCAGGCCCACAGCTCTACTCCCTGTATGTGCACCCTGAGGCCCAGGGGAAGCCCATCTCATGGAGGAGGTCAGGAGCTTCCAGGAGGCTGAGCGTGAGAGCACGATGCCCCTTGTGGACTGGGCTCCAAACCAGCACACGGTCACTTCCACCCATGTTCCATGGGCCAGGAAAGCCACATGAATGGGGCAGAACACCTATTCCATTCTAGAGGGAGAAGTTGCAAAGTGATGTAGCACAAGGCATGGACAAAGAGATGGGCGTGGAACTGGGAAAGATCTTAGATTCAATTTTCCTTATTTGACATTTTTCAGATTATGAAAGTACCAGTTGTCGTAACAAGTGAAACAATTCCAAATCATGTGGAAAAAAAGCAAGTATCTCTTCCCTGTGAACCTCCCACTTTCTTCTCCTTCTGGTTAGAAAAGAATGGAGCATATGATGCACGAGGAAGCCAGGGAGAGTGAGGGGGAGATAGACGGAAGCAGGTAAAGGGCTGTCAGGTCACCGGCATCTCTCTGGCCCTGCTTCCAGCCCTAGGAGGGTAGAATGCTCTTTCCACTCTGGGTTTCACGAATTACCCCCTCCACCATCCTCAACACAAAGTCCCTGGTTTGCTCAAGATAGTTCAGATGGCCTTCCCTTCTGTATTAGTGGCCTATGGCTGCTACAACAAATCAACACCAAACAGGTGGCTCAAAATAACAGAAACGTATTCTCTCCCAGTTCCAGAGGCCGAAATCAAGGCATCAGCAGAGCCAAGCTGTCCCCAGAGACTCTAGGGGAAACTCCATTCCTCAATTCTCCCAGCTTCTCGTGGCTGCCAGCAGTTCTTGGCTTGTGGCTGCATCACTCCAGTCTCTGCCTCCTTGATCTCATGGCTTGTGTGTGTTTGTGTCAAAACTCCCTCAGTCTCCCCGTTATGTGGACACTTGTAATTGTATTTAGGGCCCCTTCAGATAAATCTGGACAATGTCCTCATCTCGAAGTCTTCAAATTAAATCATACCTGCAAATAAGGTCATATTTACACCATTTTGCAACCAACCAGCCCTGGCAAACCACGGGAGCTGCTCAAGACCACACCCAGAATTGGCAGAGGTAAGCCAGCAAGCATGCGATTTTGCCTGCCATGAGCAGAGGGAGGACATCCAAGGAGAGGCAGCAGCATGGACAAAGTCAGGAGGTGTGACCATGCATGATGTGTTCAAGAAATTACTCCAGATTTCAGCTATATTGCCTCCTCAGGGACCATGAGGGATCACCAAAGGGCACAGGCATTTCCTCTCTGCTCTCTGAACCTACAATTAATTCCAAGCCAGGCGCCACTTTTTCGTAATGAAAATGTCTTTTATGGGTGGAGCTGACCCTGTAAAGGAAAGCCCTGCTTTGATGAAACCAGTCCTTCAAAATGAAACATTTTATCAAAAGCCCTAACACAATCCCCATGAAATTAAACCAGGAAGACAGACATTCTAAATGCCCAGGCGCTGGTTTTGATTTTTAAAATTGTCAGTTAAATTAAAGTTGGGCCATGGAGACTCAGCTCTCGGCTTGCCTTCCTGAAGGGAAATGCTCTGATACGCCTTTCAACGCATCTTCCTCCTGCAAAGTTCTCAGAGGTTGGGTGCAATTCTCGCCCACAGGGCTGTTTCAGCTCTAGGGCTGGAAGTCAGAAAGACACCTAGTGTACCAAAACTAGTCACTAGATAAGTAGGGAGCCCACTCCATGTCAGGACAGCAGAGGGGTCCCACCCAACCACAGGAAGGATCAGAGGTTGAGAAGAACTGGTGGCTCGGTCATGGTTATATAACAAGTGACAGGAACTGACTCGGGCAAAAAGGGAATTTATTGCTTGACAAAATTAAAAATCCAGGGATAGTTTGGCCTTAGACATATGAAATTATGTCCCCATAACCCAGGTTTTTTCCCTACAACTATCTTCCCCTCTTCCTTTGGGTCACTCCCTTCTTAGGCAAGAAGTCTCTTCATGGTGCCAAGAAGGCTGCTGCAGTTGTAGCTTCACATTCTCACAACCTCAAACACTGAGGGAAAACTGGTGCTGCCCCCAAGAGCTCAGATTGAGTCCCAAGTATCCGATGGGCCCAAATGGGGTCAGATGCCCATTCCTGAATCCACCCCATGGTAAAGATGGTGAAATTCACTGAGAGGCCAGGACTGGGCCATGTGATTCACCCTCTAAGCCAGGGCTGGGTCAATTTCACCCTAATTATATGACCCATAGTAAAGGGGTATAAGTGGCCACAAAACAGTAAATGTCCCCTGTACCACCCTAACAGTTCTGACTTAGAGTGTGCCTGTTAAGTCACAAAAGAAGTTAATCCTGAATTGCCCGGTTTAATGGCTGTATTAGTCTACTCAGGCTGCCATAACAAAATACTACAGACTGGGTGGCTTAAACAACAGTATTTATTTTCTCACAATTCTGGAGGCTGGAAGTCTGAGATCAGGGTACTAGCATTGTCCACTTCTGGTGAAGTCTGTCTTCCTGGCATGCAGACTGCTGCCTTCACTCTGTGCCCTCACATGGCCTCTTCTCTGTACACACACACACATCTGTCTCTAGTGTCTGTTCCTGTTTTATAAGGACACCAGTTCTATCAGATCAGAGCTCACCCTTATGGCCTCATTTAACCTTAATTACCCCCTTAAAAGTCCTATCTCCAAATAGTCACTCTGGAGGTTAGGGTTTCAACACCTGAAATTTGGGGGGACACAATTCATCCAGAATAATGGTCCAACTCACCAGCTAATTGTGTATCTCGACTGGATCCTTTATGAGCATGGCATGAAATCCCATGAAATACAAACTTAGCGAGCAAGTAAGGAGCTGTCCCAGATCAAATAGGAGTTAAAGGTCAGGGCTATGACCTTGACTTTGACTGTCTCCTAACTCCTACAATTCTTCCTCCCTCACATCACCACCAGCCAGCCCAGCCTTGCTCCAGGACCACCATCACCCTGGGGGAGAGAGGAGCTCTGGTGCAGTCAAGGGCAGGTCAGCTGGTGCTGGGTCCACCCTGGCCTTGGACCCCAGCCCTAATGGCTGCACTCACCTCCTTTTAGAGTCCAGTCTCAGAATCCCAACCTGGGGGTCTCCTTGCCCCATCGAAGCCACATGCCTCTCTTGCCTCTCTCTGTGCCACACCCTCACCCCTGGTGACTCCCAGCTCTGGCACAGCCCACCCTCAAGGACATGGAAGGGTCTTTGAAGGTTTGTCAAAGGTGGAATCACATCATACATATCAGCGACTAACAGTTCTCACTTGCTGACACATCATAGCCATCCCTCCAGGCTGGTAACTCGAGGTACCTACTGCCTTCTTGCCTTCTCTTAGCAGCTGGTTGAAAGCCCATAGCTGCAGTTTGTCAACCACTTCCAAATTTATTGACATCTTTAGGTTGTTTGCAGGCTGTGTGTGTGTGTGTGTGTGTGTGTGTGTGTGTGTGTGTGTGTCTGTGTTTCTACCAGCAGTCCTGCAATAAACAGCCTTATTTCCTTGTAGGCTGGTGCTTTTATTTCTACAGAATAAAATCCCAGGGTGGGATTGCAAGTTAAAGTTAATGTGTATTTTAAGTTTAACAGATGTCACTAGCCTTTTCCAAAAGGACCGAACAATTCTCACTTCCATCAGCTGTGTGCACGAGTGGCCCTTCTCCCACATCATTTTTGCTAATCTGATATGTGACCATGGCACCTCATTGTTTTAATCAGCACCTCCTGACCACCAGAGAGGAGGCTGAAGTGGTTGTGTGTGTGTACAGGCCCCTGGGGCACCCGATGGAGACTGAGGGGTCAGAGAAGGCTTTCCTGAGGCCATGAGCTCTGGATATGCATTAACTGAATGAGGCTGGAGAAGAGGGCGGGGAGGGGAGGGGATGAAGAGCAGGAGAGGCCACACAGAGGACTCAGCAACAGCTCTCAAGCTGATTCAGGGAGAGCCGTGTGGATGGAGTGACCGGAGGACCAGGGTGGGAAGAGCAGCGGCCAGCGGTTGTGAACAGCACCAGGGTTGTGGCCTTTAAATGCCTTTAAAAGGGATCCCTGGGCTTCCCTGGTGGCACAGTGGTTGAGTCCGCCTGCCGATGCAGGGGACACGGGTTCGTGCCCTAGTCCGGGAAGATCCCACGTGCTGCGGAGCGGCTGAGAATGTGAGCCATGGCCGCTGAGCCTGCGCGTCCGGAGCCTGTGCTCTGCAACAGGAGAGGCCACAGCAGTGAGAGGCCCACGTACTGCAAAAACAAACAAACAAAAAAAGGGATCTCTGAGCTCATATAAGCAACTCGACAGGGATTCCATTCCAGCCCAGCTCTGCCATCAAGTAGCCATCACCTTAGGCATGCCCCTTCCCCTCTGGGCCTCCGTTTCCCTACCTGTAAATTTAGGAGATCAACTGGGCCGACTCCCTAAGTCCTTTTAGCTCTAAGATAATCTGAGTGGTCCAGTAAAAGCCTGAACAAGCAGCTCCATCTTATAAACGGTAATTAGAAAACATGTTTAAAGGCTTTGGGAGCCCCAAGAGGGAGCCACGTAACAGAGCAGGTTTTCAAGGGAATTCCTATGAACCAGTTCTCTGACTTTGGGCCCCTCACTTTCTTCCAGGGTGTGAATGCGAGAGGATGGCCTCAGAGCAGTAGAGCCTCGAGACTGGGGTGGGACCCCTGTGGGGGTCCTTTCACACGGAGTCCTGCCCCAGAGGGTGGCCTGCTAGTCAGAGGGGGTCAGGAGTATGCATCTGGAGACTCCCTGCTGCAACAAGGAGTGGGGGGGCCATGGGGCTGGGGTAAAGATTCCAAGAATCGGTGAACAGCAGGGCCATCTCTCAGCAGTGGCCCTCACCTGTGAACGCTCCCAGCTGGCCCAGCTCCCCACCACTGTACCGCCCAGTGAGTGACAGAGAGAGGAAGACAACCCAACCCCTTCCCCAGGCAGACAGCACCCCAGCAGGGCAGGAGGCATCTTATTATAGAAATGGTGATGAATACGCTGGACGGGACACCTAAAGGTATTTAAAAGACACAGTATGTGACATGGAAAGTAGCCACGAGACTGCTTGTTACCAAAGGGCCAGCCTAGGTGAGGACACAGACAAGGTCAGCAGACTGGATGGGTCAGCCATGCTGGGGCCCTGAGGCCTCAAGACTCAGGTTCTCCCCAAGAGGAGACCCCTCAGCTCCTACTCTCAAACCGGCACCCTGCGTCCTGTAGGCCTCAGCACCTCTGGGCATTTCTCCTCTGATGAGATGCGTGAAACGGCCTCCAGTGGGTTAATTCCGGCTCTAATGGAGGTATCCCCCTCCTCGCTGCCCAGATTATCAATGAAAGGGTTAACGGATCCCACACTGGACCAACAGCCTGGAAATTTCAGGGCCCTGGCTCTCCTCTGTCCATATTCCCTGTGTCCCCCTGCTCAGACTGGAGAGATACAGGCACAGGCCACCAGCAGAGAGAGGCTGGGGTGGCCCAGGAGCCCTGGTGTGGGCAGAGGACAGAGAGCCAGGCGAGCACAGCACCATCAACATTGTCTTGGGTTTCGAGGGACTGGAACTCACTGGAAGGTCCCAGCTGAGCCTCATTGCCTCCTCCAGGGCATTTTCTCATCCTGCCTCTGGGACCAGGCCATTCTCTTCTTCGTCGCCATCCCGCATTCTCTCCTCTCTTGGCCAGTGTCCCAGCCCCCTCCACCTTTGCCTTCAGATGGGGACGGGAGGCAGGGCAGGGTGGTGGGCTCTGCTGATACCATATGAGAAATCTTCTGAGCCTCACTGTCCCCACCTGACAAATGGGCCTCATGCCCATTCAGGCTGACATGCAGAGATAGTGAGGAAAGCGGTCTGTCTACCACAGCTCTGAACATGCAAGTTCCCCAGGCCGCCCCTCGGGCTGGGCAGGGGCTGGGGGAGGATGCAGGGGAAGGTAGAATGAGCCAAGATGGAGCCGCCAGCCTGGGGCAGCAGCACCTCAGGCTCAGGCCTCCGAAGAGAGGGGGAGCAGAGCCTATATGAGCCCCCACGAGCAGGGAGGGCCTGGGGTACCTGTCCCCAGTCACTCTCTCTGAGGATATGGGACCCAGAATTATTGTAACCACACACAAACAGTGCAGTGACACACACCCAGGGTAACACTGTAAAAGTACTGGGAAGTGTCCATGGGCCCCCAGCCCATACCCATGCAGCGCCCTCGTCCTGCAGGAAGTGGTCCACTTCTCCAAGCTCCCGAGTCATGCTCGCTTCTGGTAAGGAAAGCACACCTTGTCTCCCATTCTCCCACGCTAGCCAAACACTGGCTTGTGAAAGGCCAAGTGAGCAGATGATCCCCGTGCGTCTCCTTCTCAGCCCTGTGCAGTGCTGCCCAGGCGCAGCCTCATGTACCCTTGGCTGGAGTCAGCGACTCCTTCCCATGGCTCTGCATGGCCCAGCCCTGGACCTCGCCGGGCCTGAGACCCCAGTTTTATGAAACTAGGTGTGTCTACCCGACACACAGCAAGACAAACGCTAAAGCAGAGAATGAGTTTATACATGAGGCAGCCAAGCAAGAAGACGGGAGAAGAAATTTCAAACTGGCCTCCTGGAAGGTGAGGGGTTCGGGATATTTATGGGATAAAGAATCAGGCTGGTCTGAGGCATGAAGAACGCGGGGAAAGTTTATTGGAGATAAAAAAAAGGTGAGATAATCGTTGTTCTGCGCAGGCGCAACTTAGCGACAGGCTTCTCCATGGGATGCATGATCAGAAGGTGGCAGGGGTGGCGCACACTGAGGGTGGAGTGTTCAGCCCTCTGATGTCGAAAGGTCATTGAGTGGACATTCGCAGGGGCCCAGTTGCAGGGTCGGTGGTCTTAATCAGCCTTAACTGGCTGGAGCTCAAACTAGACACAGCTGACTCCAAGTTCCTGGAAAACAACTCAGGCAAACATTGTTTAGGCTGCATGAGCTCTTGGAGGACATGCAAGTTTTTTGGTAGCAAAAATTAAAATGAGCTTGATCTGTGAAGGCAGGTTACAGGGGTAACGGATCTAACAGATGATCCCTCTCGGTTTCACAGGGAGGGTGCAGAGAGATGGGTGATACTCAGCCCCGCCCTCAGCCCGCTCAGGCCCATCTCGCTCACTCCCCTCCACTTCCCAATGTCCACTCCGGCGCAGATAGGTGAGAGGAGCCCATGGGACCTAGAGAAAGTCTATTCCAGCCCCTCATTTCTGCAGGCTGGACTAGAACATCAGGAGGCTCTGAGACTGACATCGGAGCCCACAATGGACGGGTCAGAACACATGAGAAGATGCACCATCCTGCCTTTCATCCAGCCAGACTTCTTGCTGCCCCACGATCCTGCCGCCCTCATCCCAACCCCACACGAAGGTCATACTAGGCTCCTGCTCATCTGAGCACCCACCCATGCCCTGTGCAGGCCTCCAGGGAAGCCCCTGTGTGCCCCTCAGATGGGGTAGGGGTGTCTGACGCACATCTGGGTCACCAGTGCCTGGCACAGCATCAGCACATAATAGGTGCTCAGTTTATCTCCCTTCCTCTGCAGCTCTTTCCTTCCTCAGCTCATTCAGCAGTGGGGGCAGGATCTTCATCCCCAGAGCTCAAATGCACAGCACCCTGTGGTTGGGGCTAAAGTTACCTGTGCACAAGTCCGGATCACACCTGGGAGCTCCTGGGGGTCTGAGGTCATACCTGAAATCAGAGGCCTCAAAAAGACCATTCACAAGCCCAATCCAATTCACGGGCAAGTTCGTTTGCCCCTACAGAGCTTTTGAATTTTTTTAAATGAAAGCCAACATTTAACCGTTAGGGAATGTGGTGCCTGAGTTGTGTCTCCCCAGAAATTCATGCATTGGAGTTCTCACCCTCAGTACCTCAGAAGTGACTGTATTTGGAGATAGTGTCTTTAAAGAGACATAAGATAAAATGAGGTCATATGGATGGGCCCTAATCCTATCTTGCTGGTGTCCTTATAAGAAGAGGAAATTTGCACACACAGAGAGACACCAGGGATGTACACATAGACAGGTAGCCATGTGAGGACACAGTGAGAAGACCACCTGCAAGCCAAGGAGAGTGGAAGAACCAAGGCTGCCGCCACCTGGATCTTGGACTTCCAGCCTCCAGAACGATGAAAAAATAAATTTCTATTGTTTAAGTTCCCCAGTCTATGGTATTTTGTTATGGCAGCCCTGGCAAATAAATACAAAAGGATTTCACATGGAAATCTGGATTTGCAGCTTCTCTTGAAAAATCAAGAGTAGGCATCCAAGGGCCCATGTCCTGATGCAGTAACCGGCTGAAGCCCCGAGCCAGGAAACGCCACTCGCTTTGTCACAGCTTACCCTTCCCCCTCCCCACATCCTCAAGTCCATTCTCTAGTAGGTCTGTGTCTTTATTCCTGTCTTACCCCTAGGTTCTTCATGGACATATATACACTACCAAACATAAGGTAGATAGCTAGTGGGAAGCAGCCACATAGCACAGGGAGATCAGCTCGGTGCTTTGTGACCACCTAGAGGGGTGGGATAAGGAGGGTGGGAGGGAGGGAGATGCAAGAAGGAAGAGATATGGGAACATATGTATATGTATAACTGATTCACTTTGTTATAAAGCAGAAACTAACACACCATTGTAAAGCAATTATACTCCAATAAAGATGTAAAAAAAAAAAGAGTTATTCAAATAAAAGACTTTAATAGTGAAAAACAAAAAAGAAAAAGAAACGCCACTCCCTCTCCACCAGGCTTGAGCTCCCCCACCACTGCCCTGCAGGGCCACTTGGCCTGGGGACTTTTGAGTTTGTGACCCCACCCCAGTGAAGGGTGGGACAAAGTTACAGAGCAAATAGCCAACCAGGAAACACATTCCTGCTGACCTTCCCACCTCCCAGCATATCACAGGTGCGAGGGGCGGGACAGCTCCGCAGATGGTCCCTCCCCATCCCCAAGGCAATGACCCTGGTGAATTCCCTGACACAGAATTCCCAAGATAATACTGGTCTGCTACCAACAATTGTCAGGCTCTAAAGCCACATTTCCCACCCCAAACAGTTTCTCCTCCCATGCTCCCAACGGCTCACTGGTGAGCACCAGGGGCCCCCTAGACTGGCTGCTCCAGGAACCTGGTTCAGGGCTATTTCCACAAGGCCTCTCTGCAAGTCAGAGAGACTTACAGAGCCCGAGGCAGTTGGAGCAGGCTCAGCCCTCTTTTCCTATCGCTGGACAAACAGAAGGCCTGAGGTGGCTTGGAGGGGACCCCACTCCCTTCCTCGGGGCAAACATGAGGGCTGCCTCATCCATGGGGCACCAGTCAATCTGGGCATAGCACCAGCTGCTTGCAGAAGCTGCCGGCCACTACCGGCAGGCCATGCTGGGGCCAGTGGAAGGAATGGCTCAGCAGGCTTGACGTCCAGGAAGCCCTGAGTGGTCTCCTGGGCCAGTGCTGCAGGGCGCTGCTGTCACTTCAGAGCCTCAGCACCCCCTACCTCTACCTCGACACCTGTCAGTCAACTGTCCCCTGGGGCTACCCCTGCATGGCCTCTCAGGCCACTCCCCTCACTGGTCCCACTGCCTGGCTACACTCTGGCTGCTCTAGGCAGGCTGCTGCCTCCCCCCTCTCACCCCCAGCTCCCAATCCACCCTGCAGCAGCCTGGGAGCCCACCTTCCTCCCTCGTCCTCCTGACTCCCTCCGCCCTCAGGGTTGGGCCCAGGTCCTTCCCTGCACTTCCAGACCTGCAGGCTGCCACCCCACCCGCCCTCTGTGCCTCAAACTGGCCTCACCTTCCAGCCCTCAGCACTGCCCCTGTTCTTGGAAGACACCTCGTATGACCCTGCCTCTCTGCTTTGCCTGGGCTTCTTCTTCCACCTGGAATTCCCACCTCTAGTTTCTGCCCCAATCCTACCCATTCGACAGGAGAAGAGGCCCACATAAACCAGGGCAAAGATGCAGGGCCTCACCCATAGCCAGGGATGTGCAGAAAAACCACCAGCCAGCATCTGTCACTCCTCAGCCAGGAATGGCATTGCCAGACCGCAGGAAATGGGTCCTCTCCCAAGCTGCTGCGGGAATATAAATCAGGGCAGCCTGGCTTATTGAATCTACTTGAGTTCATTTGGAGTCTTAAGTCCTTCCTGGGGGCAAGGAGTACTTGATGCGTGCCCACCTCAGCATCCCCCACATGGAGAGGGAAGAGGGGGAGGGTCTCAGGATCCAGGTCTGATATACGATGGTCATCAAGGAAAGCAGTGACCAGGCCCTCTTCTGGGTTGCTCATCACCCAGGGTGACGATCATAAACATGGTACCAGCCAGAAGGGAGACGAGGAGCAGGCTTGAGCATGCAGTGGAGGCAGTGGAGGAGCTGCCCACAGATTTTAGGGGGACTGAGCAGTTCCTTTCCCCCAGTTCCCAGCATCTATCCATATGCTGGAAGCAATGATCTGCCTCTGTCACCCACAGGGTCCCCAACCACTGAGACTATATGAAAAAATGGTGGAGGGGCCTATAGCCCCTTCATAGTACCTTCTTGCAGTGATCTGCCTTAAGGGATGTCAGGGCCCCACCAAGCTTCTGAACACAGACCCTGCTGGTCCCTTACTTTGACTTTTCTTTTTTTTGCAGTACACAGGCCTCTCACTGTTGTGGCCTCTCCCGTTGCAGAGCACAGGCTCCGGACGCGCAGGCTCAGCAGCCATGGCTCACGGGCCCAGCCGCTCTGTGGCATGTTGGACCTTCCCGGACCAGGGCACGAACCCGCGTCCCCTGCATCAGCAGGTGGACTCTCAACCACTGCGCCACCAGGGAAGCCCCCTTACTTTGACTTTTAGGTTACCATTAAAAAGATGAGTCTAAAGGAAAAATCTATTAAAATTAAAATAAATAATCCATGTGCCCTACAAGCCAGCAGTTCTTCATACCCACCTGGATGAGAAAAGTCTTGCCCATGTGCCCAAGGGGGGCTGTGCAAGATTGCTCCCTTCAGCGTTGTGTGTAAGAGAAGAAGAATGGGAACAACAGTGATGCCCAATCAACAGTAGACCAGCTGAATAAGCTGCCCCCCACACTGAGAGGGAGAACCTGCAGACCAACAGCACAGATTTCTGCTCTCACTGTCTATGTGGTGAATGCAAGTCACAGTGCTGCAGTGCAGATGATGCCATTTATAGACAGCAACAACAGAAGACTCCTCCCCCTTCCCCTCCCCCTCCCCCCTCCCCTCCCCCTCTTCCCCCTCCTCTCCCTCCTCCCCACCTCCTTCTCTTTCCCTGGGGCCACGCCCCTGGGAGCCTGCCACTCTCACTACAAGGAGGGCCTTTGGCTCACCAGGGTTCCCGTGCTGCTCACCTCATTGCAGCCTGCCACTTTGTAGGGTCATCTACTCTTGAGGGTTCCATCCACAAACTCCCCAACGCCTGCTGTGTGTCCCTGGGCTGAGTGCTGGGGCAAGGAAATAACAACAGTATAGGTAGACCTCAGAGATACTGAGGGTTCAGTTCCAGACCATCACAATAAAGCAAATATTGAAATAAAGCAAGTCCCACGAATTTTTTGGTTTCCCAGTTCACATAATAGTTACATTTACACTATACTGTAGTCTATTAAATGTGCCATAGCATTGTATTTAAAAAATGTGCACACCTTAGTTAAAAAATACTTTATTGCTAAAAAAATTCTAACTATAATCCAACAACACAGGGTTGCCACAAACCTTCAATTTGTAAAAACTGCAGTAACTGCGAAGTTGCAATAAAACAACCTATGCTTGTAGTAAACACTTGTATTAATTCGCAGGGCTGCTATAACAAAGTACCAGATCAGGTGGCTTAAACAGCAGAAATCTATTTCCTCATGGTTCTGGAGACTGGAAGTGCAAAATCAAAGCGTGGCCAAGATTTGTTTCTTCTGAGGCCTCTCTCCTTGCTTGTGGATGTCTGTCTTCTCCCTGTGTCCTCACATGATCTTTCCTCTGTTTCCTAATCTCCTCTTCTTATAAGGACACCAGTCATACTGGATTAGGGCCCATCCTAACACCCTCATTTTAAACTTGCCATCTCTTTAAAGACCTTGTCTCCAAATGCAGTCCCATTCCGACCGAGGTACTGGGGGCTAGGATTTCAACACATGAATTTTGGGGGACACAATTCAGCCCATAACACTTGTCGAGCACTTGTTATGTGTGGGCAATATTCGAAGTGCCTTACCCCTTATCTCATGTAATTCTCTCAACAACCCTCTGAGGCACACACCATTTTTATCATCCTCATGTTACAGATGAGAAAACTGAGGCTCAGAGAGGTTAGGCAACCATCCAAGGTCACCCAGCCATAGTGCTGTCTGCCTCCCATCACTGCAGTTGCTTATTTTCTCCACCACCTTCTCAGCACCTGCACTGCCTGGGCCTTGTTGGTCCCCCCACTAGAAGCAGGGTTCATGAAGGTAGGAGTAAATTGTTCCCTCCCTGATGCCAGCACAGAGAAGGTGCTGGATGAGGAAGTGACAACCAAAGAGGGGCATGTTCGGGCTAAACTGGTCCTTGCCCTCCAAGGACTGAAGCCTCCCACAACAGGTTTCTCTTTCAAAGCTTGTTTCAGAGCTGAGCCCCCTGGCAGCCAGCCCCAGGTCTGCCCAGACACAGGAGCCTGCAGAGCCCCTTGCTAAAAATCAATGCTTTGGCCGACAATCAGCCAGGCCTTGCTTCCCCGGCCTCCACCGTATCCCAGCAACAACACGCGCATCCTCTTGTCTGCAGGCTACTGAGAAGATGCTGCTCTCAGACACCAGAGTCCAGCCAGTTCGGGCTGGAGCCACTGATCCTGAAGCCTACACTCAGGGCTCCCCTGGGCTCACCTCCTGGGCCAGAGACCAACCCCCAGCAGGCAAGGCTGAGAAAGGTGTCTAGGCCAAAGAGCCCACCGAGTGGGGCGCTTGGGTTCTGCTGCCTTCCTAGCAGGTAGTGAATCCTCTTAGATCAGGGTAAACTGCAGGGAGTCCTGTCTGAAATGCGAGCAGCTAAGATATGAGTCTGTAAATATGTGCAGGATGTTTTATGGAGATGCAGCTACTTGAATCGGGAAGGTATTATCATCCTGCAAAGAGACCAGCTACAGAAGTGGGTGCTAACCCAGACCCAGTGGAGATTCTGGGCCATCCCCTCCCTGTCTGGTCAGAACTGCTACTGGACATCAGCTTGTGTGGTTGGGGTACCTAATTCCAGAGCAAAGAGAGCCTGGTCAGCAGTGAGACCTTCCATTGGTGCCCTGCCAGGTGGGGCTGCCAGCCACTGGCCCTGGGGAAGGAGGCAGATGGCAGGAGCCCACCCCAGGCTCATCTGGACTGTGCTGCCAGCCCATTCCCCTCTTCCCATCCAGAGTCACATTTTTTTAATTACCCTATTTTACTATTTCTTCTGTATTGTTTATTCCATTAGCCAATGTCATTTACTCTTGTACTTTTAAGTTTAAAAAAATTTTGTAGTTCTTTTCCTGTTTTATCTCAGCCTTTTATCATGGAAGCTGTCAGTTCATTTCATCTAGCATGCTTCCCTTATCTTGTTTTTACAATTTATTGTTTGATTTCCAAGAATGGCCTTGGCCATGGGTAATGAATGGCATTTTTGGAGGGAAGAACTCAGGTTTGGGAGCCTGGTAGACCCTGACCCAGATTTGACTCTGCAGGCTGGTGACCTGGCCTCTTAGAGTCTCTTTAGGTCTCTGAGCCTCAGTTTCCTCATATGAAAAAAGGGGATAGCCGTACCTCTGGGGAAGAAGCTGGTCTGAGGGAGACTCCACAGACAGACAGAGGACGGTCCGGGCATGCCACTCCTAGGTCCAGGGTCCCTTGGGTACAGCAATAGTTTGATTCTGAGAGCCTTTGAGCTAGGTCTGAAAAGAGAAAAGCCCAGACGGGGGCAGGTCTAGAAGGGGAGGACTTCAGCCCAGTTACTGAGTCCCAGAACTGTGAAAATGTCTCACCTCCCATTTATGTGACCGAGGGAGACCTTCATCACAGAGCAAGAGATGTGCCTGGAGGAGGCGGGTTTTCATAAAACAGCCTGCAACTTCAGAAGAGAACAAACATGCAGCCCCTGCAGGGTCCCTGTCTTGTGGGGTACCTGTGCGAAGCCAGGCAGGTATCGAAGCATGTGACCTGGTAAGGGAGGGGAGCTGAGTTGAATGCCTTTGACATGGAGCAGCATGGGGCTGTGGGTGAAGCTGGAGAAGGGGAATGACTCAGCCAGTCTAAGGGGTTTGGACATCACTCTGGGTAGATTTTTGTCAGGAATTCAGGAGAGGGTTTGGATGTCCTCAATTTAGCCACAATTTCTCCATTGTTTTAGGAAAGGACATACTAGATCCTATATGATTATTTGGGGAAAAATTCTCATCTACTCAGGCTGGTGAGCAGCACGAAGAGGAGGCTGAGAGAAGAGGACGCAGGACCAGGAGGTAGGGCGTGAGATGGACACAGAACATCCCCTGATCAGTAACAGAGAATAGGTATCCCTTCCAGCATCAACAGGATGTGAACTGTCAGGGACACGATGGTGACTGGTTCTCCCAGAGCTCAGCATCCGGGCAAAGGCTCTGCCTCCAAATCGAGCTCGGGCAAAGCTGGAGGTGCTGCCATGGACGCCAATAACCAGGAATTGTGGGAGGAAGAGCCCAGGTATATAGTCCCAGGTGTCACCACAGCCATTGTGTCTTAGTGCCCATCCTGCCTCTGATCCATCCACCCAGAGCCCTGGCGCTCTCTTCAAAACCTGGAGCCAATCCCTCTACTTCTTCACTGAAACCTGCCCATCACTCCCCAAGTCTTACAAGATAAAGGGCAACTGCCTTAGCCTGACCTTCAAGGCCTGTTATCCAGACTAGACCACCCTTCTTGGGCTCCCCACCACCCCCAGCTCCACATGCCCTCCTGTCCTCCAAGAATAGAAGCTTCATGCCCTGGTCTGTGTACCTCCCAGTCCCTGACCAGGCCAGAGGACACCCCTGGACCCAGAAGGAGGCAGTAGGGTAGCAAGAACTTGGGCTTCAGAGTCTTCAGACATGGGTCCATATTCACTAATTCTTGATGCGACCTTAGGCAAAGCAGTTAGCTGCCTGTAAGGTGGAGAGCTAATGCCACGATGTAAAAGTCACTCTGCTGCAACATGAGCAGGCTTCCCACTGCTGCTTCTGCCCTTCACGTTGCTGGTCACCTTTTCCCAATTGCCCCTGACCAGGACAAAGCAGGAAACTAGGACTTAAGAGAACCAGCACGTTGCATGTCCCTGGCCTAAGTGGGTCCAATCAGAGTGATCCTCGGGGTTCTGGGATGGAAAGTCCCTCTATCCCATGGGTACCTTAGGAAGAGATAGAGCTCTTCTGCAGGAGGGAGCGGTGTGAGAATGTATGGTCGGGAGCTGCCATGGTGGGAGCCAGGCTAAGGATGAACCCAGCATTCAGAGGGAGCAAAGCCAAGAGAATCCCAGAGGACTGGAGCTGGTTCCTAGTGATGTCACTGGAATGGTGAGTTGCACCTCACCTGCAGCCAGTCTCTCTGGACTTGTCAGCAACATGAGCCAATAAATTCCCTTTAGAGTTTAAGCCAGTTTAAGTGGGATTTTCTGTCACTTACAGAAATTCCTAGTGGACCCCATAGCCCAATCCTGGACATGGGCCTGGTACACATGCCATCAACTCCATGAATTTCATCCTGGTGTCATCAGGCAGATGTCTCCTTGGTCCTTTCCTACCCCCCGCATCCAGTCTGCTTCCTTGAATGCTCAAGACAAAGGCCATATCATAGGCACGTTTGTATACTCAGAACCTTCTGGTGGTATGCCCAGCACACACTAGTGTTCCAACATGTAAGCCTAATTAATGGTCAGTCCCAGATGGAAGCAATGAGGAATTCAAAAGTAGGTGGGTACCCCAAATTCAGCCTGCATCCCAATTCCTACGGAACCTCCTCACCAACTAGAAGAATATAAAGGTGCTGAGAGAGGATTTTGAGGGATTGGAGTACATTTGGAGCCACTTTCATATTATGAATGCTGCCCCCTCCAAGGTGGAGGGGTGTGGAGTGCCACCTCCTTCACCTCTAGTCTACTGAGGGCACTTCCATGAGGCCACCTGGAGGCCTTGGACACTGAGGACTGATGCCTGACTCCCACTTGGGAGCCAGTGCCAGCCAATCGTGGGCCCAGTATCATGGTCATAGAAGCAGATTTTGGAGGGGGCTGCTGTACTAGGAACAGCCTGCCTCCCGCTGCATCAGGACCAAGGATGAAGGATGTTCCTGGTGACCAGATGTGGTGGAACACAGAACCCCCAGGCCGAGGGGATGAGGAGCTCAGGGGGAGTCTGCACACAATGAACCTGCAGGAACCAGAAGCTGAAGACAAGAGGAGGGGCTGGCAGAGGAAAAAGCACATGGCTCACCTGCTGAACAACTGCAGCAGCGCCCGACCACCCACCCTTACACTGCCCCCTCCTGAGGAAAGCTTTGTCTCTTCCTGAGGGACCCGTGGGATAGGGGACTTTCCATCCCAAGAACCCCATGGTCACAGAGCTGGAACCTTCCAGCAACCATCAAACAGCACACGTGAGAGATACAGCCCAACACCGGCCAGGCCAAGAACAGGCAGCCAGCCCACCCACCCTGACTGGCAAGGTTGGGAGAGAAGCTCCAGGGGGAGGAACAGAGCAGGTGGCAACCCCACCAGCTTCCCATGGTAGGACTCCAACCAGAAGTCAGCCCAACCTGGGGACAGGCAGAAAATGGAACATTCTGCCGAATTAAGAGTTTAGTCACAACCTTGAACTGGTCGTGCTGATTTCTGAATGGAGTCTGCGGGAGACCTGTCACCTGAGAGAGAACTAAGAGGGCATGGGACCTGCCCACATGTGTAGAGGGCAAGACGTCCTCCAACCAAATACATATTAAGGGGAAAGTAGAAGAGAAACACTGTTGCATTTTCGTTCCACTTCAAGCGGTGTTTGCTCCCCAAATTAGTTGCATACATGTTTGGCTTCCACCAGCTGTGCGTGGATGTGCCTGTCCCCCACATTCTCAGTAACACAAAGTTTTATGGCATGTGCTTATTTTTTTATAACAATAACTGGGTAAGGGGAAAATGCATTATTAGTTGGCATTTTTTAATGACTTAAAGTGAAACCTCTTGAGACATTGGTTTACTGCTTTAGTTTCCGTTTAAGTAAATTCCTTTTTCACTTGCTTTGGACACTGTGTCCTGGAGGATGAGAGTTGTAACAAGCCCTTATGTTTATATTAATTTTCCTATCATCGTTATGGAACCCGCTATTTCCCATCTGTTCCTGCTTTTTATCTTGGTTGTGTTCCATTTGCAGAGCCACCTCTGTTTTGCTGTTATCCCAATGCTCGTCACATCACGGGGTCAAGGCACAGGCTCTGAGGCTGGCGGGCTGAGTTCCAAGCTGGTCAAGCCGTTGCTCCATGATTTCAGGCAAGATCCTTAACTCTCCAGTCGAGAGCATCATCTGTACAATGGATAGCAGCTGATGATCATGAGCAATAAAAAGAACCATCCATGTAAAATTCATTGCACAGTACATAGTTCCTAACACATAGTAAGCATGTTTAAAATCTATATCCTCATATTACCACCCCTGTCACTCAGCATTTTCTTCCTTCCGGAGTTGAGACAACATGCAAGCACTTTGCCTTTTCACTGTTTTAATTACATTTGAAAGCATGAGGAATTCATCATGATGTCTGGGATACGACTGGATTAAGATTTCCTTTCTCCCTAGATTAAAAGCCAATTTCCCCACCTACATTTATTTAATGGTTCCTCCACATAGGGACAGATGACTTGTGAATTTATTTTAAAACCTGGAACTTGCTTGCCTATTCATTTCCTCATTTATTTGAACTTCAGCTTCAGATATTTGTGCTAAAACCATACTCCTCAGATCACAGCTCTGTTAACACAGATGCATGCAAGCCCCTGATTTATTTTATTCCACTTAATTTTTCCCTACTTACTAACCCCCCTCCGCGGCCTCCCTCCATAAGCACATTCTCTAACATGTCTGATCCGACCTTAAAGAGGCAGGCTTCCCTGTGAAGTGTGCATGGAACCCTCCTCATGTTGCCTTACATAAACAATTTTGGGCTACAAACTCCATTCCATTCCTACTTTCTTCTTTTAACACGTTTTTTGAGCTCTGTCTATGGAACTGTATGAATAACTCATTCAGTGTTTCTTCGTGCTGCTTCATACATGGCATTTTGCATCTGCTACATCGAACATGTAACGTTCTCTTGGCTGGGATCCTGGAGCCTATCTCCAGCATTCTGCCTCAGAAACGATGCCATAATAAACATAGCCATGCATGTCCCCTCAGGCATCCCTGCGAACACTTCTCTAGTATTCCTGGGTCAAAGGGCATGTCCACAAAACTCTGTGTAATAGTTGCCAGAACCACACCCCAACCAGTCATGCCTGAAAATCCTAGCACACACCCCACTGACACTTGGTATCATCCACCTTTTCAATATTGTCACTCTGCTGGATGTCCAGTGGCATCTTACTGTTGCTTTGTCTTTCTTTGATCCCTGATGTGTTTAAATCTCTTCAGACACTTGCTGGCCATTTGGGCATCATCTCCTTATAAGAAATGCCTCTTCCTTTCCTTTCCCATTTTTTTATTGGGTTGCATGCCTTTCTCTTACTGACTGGCCGAAGACCTTCTTGTATTCTAAAAAGTAATCCCTTAGCAGTTGCAGGCATCACAAATGTCTCCTCCCAGTCTGCCCTCTCTTGACTTGGGCTGTGGAGTTCTTCATTGAACAGATATACTTAATTTTGATTTCGCCAAAAGCATCAATTTTTCACCTCGGGTTTGCATTGTGGTGAGTTTTGTTTACAAAGTCTGTCTACCACTCTAGATCTCAAAGATGTTGTCCTGCATAATCTTCTGCCGGCTTTAAAGCTTTGCCTTCCATCTGTCAGCCTTTAATCCATCCAGAGACCACATGGGATATTGGAGTAGAGTCCAGTTTTAAAGTGAGCCAGTTTTCCCAGCGTCATCCACTGAACAACTTGTCCTTTCCCCCTTTCTTTGTGGTGTCACTTGTATACCAAATTCCCATGAATACCAGGTCTGTTTCAAGTTCTCTATTTCATACTATTGACATCCCAAGTCTATCCCATGACCAGGACCACAGCCTCCATGACATGCTGTGACGGAGAAATTTTGAAAGATTGACTTAGCTCTTCTTTTTTTTTTTTTTTAATTTTGAAAGACATTCTGATTTATTATTTGTCTACAACAGTTGAGACCTATATGACTTAGCTCTCAAATTCTTTTAAGATATCACGAGTTCCTCTGGTTAATATGCCTCAACCTTCACCTCTCAAGTGCTGCAGAGGGCCAGTGACCTTGAGGAAAGCACCGTTAACCTGCAGGCCCTCTATCTCCTCAGTAACCCTTGCCCTGTCTAAGCGTTTTTTCCAGCCAGGAATCCTCCAGAAGTTCCTCCCCTCTCCAGACCTTTCCTGGCTTCACTGGTGGACACTGGGTGGTAAGCAGGTCTGTTCCTTTCATCTGCAATGGGTTCAGTGTTCTTTCTCTTGGGCTTTCGCAATGCCCTTGGAGAAGTCCAATTAGCAAACTAGATTGATTTATAGTTTATTTAGTAATTGGAAATACTCTGTGTGCCTAATTTTTATAAAATTTCTATAAAAAACTTTTTCATACCTGCACAGATTCCTTTCTCATTCACCTCCATTTTTGCTTTTATATTTCCACCTCTTTTAAAAATAAAGAGGATAGGGACTTCCCTGGTGGCGCGGTGGTTAAGAATCCACCTGCCAATGCAGGGGACATGGGTTCAATCCCTGGTCCGGGAAGATCCCACATGCCGCGGAGCAACTAAGCCTGTGCACCACAACTACTGAGCCTGCGCACTAGAGCCCGCAAGCCACAACTACTGAAGCCCACATGCTCTAGGTCCCACAAGCCGCAACTACTGAGTCCACATGCAGCAACTACTGAAGCCCGCCACCTAGAACCCGTGCTCTGCAACAAGAGAAGCCACCACAATGAGAAGCCCATGCACCACAACAAAAAGTAGCCCCCACTCGGCACAACTAGAGAAAGCCCACGAGCAGCAACAAAGACCCAAACTCAGCCAAAAAGAAAAAAAAAAAAGAACACTGGTTCTGAATCAGTGTATTAAAAATAAAGAGGATAGAAGGAAAGAACCAAGTAATATGTGAAGACAAAGAGTAGGAAAGGATTGAACGTGAAAGAAAAGAAGGGATGGAAATGCCCCAATCATGGTAAGCTTGTTAAATTCACCTCCTTGGAGTGTAGGCTGAGTGACAGATGGAAGTTGGATCAGAGCTGGGGGGTGTCCCACCACAGCTACCAGACTCCAAGGCTTCTGCCATTTCCATTACTCCAGGGTACCTAGTTGGAGGCTCGTGGCCCTCCTCTATCTTGTGGTGACCATAATGGTATTGAATTTGCTACTTGGAAAAGCAATTTATGAAGGATTTTGATGAACTGGAATATACTAAGGTGGAGGCCTAGGATAGTGTAGGGTCTGGAAACCTCATCACATGAGAAGCAGTGGAAAAACCTACATGTGTTTGGCCTGGAGTGACTCACCTCTTCTTATACCTTGATTCTTCCATATACATTTGGCAATGAGTTTGTTGCTTTCCTGAACAATTCCAGCTGAAATTTTGATCTGGATTACATTCAATACCTTGATGAATCTGGGAGACTTGAAAGCCTTGTAGCAGTAAGAAATCTCACCCATATACACAGTAATCTCTTCATGTAGGAATGTCTCCTTTTATGTCCTTTACTAGAAGTTTCCATTTTTCTACAGAAAAGTCCTCTGCATTCTTTGTTAGGCTGACTTCTGGATGCTTTTTTGCTATTGCAAATGGTGACTTTTTTAAAATTTCTTGGTCATTTTTCATTAAGAATTTGTTCCTATAAAGCACTTTATGGTATTTTTTGAATATCAACATCTGTCCAATACATTTGCTGCATATATGTTTCCTCATTTCTTTTTCAGTAAAGATAATTTATTTGGTTGGCAATGTCTCATCATTTGACAGGACCAGTGGAGGATCTGGCTAGTAGCCAGCTGTTTTTGGATTGTTTGAAGAGAACCCTGTTCATTTGTAGTCCAGGGGTAATTCTGCTATTGCTTCAATACCTGGAATTTCAATAGCCCTGTAAGTACTGATTCCCTTACAAAGTCATGTATAAACCAAGGAGCCTTCTGTATTTTCCACCCCAAAATTGAATCAATAAAAAGAGAACTCTGTTTTAGAAAAGGTATTATAGGCTTTGCCTTCAGTCTGTTTATTGGTTTACTATAAAGGATACAACTCAGGAACAGTTGTATGGAAGAGATGCATTAGGTGATGTGTGGGGAAAGGGCACAGAGTTTCCATGCTTTCTCCAGGTGCAGCACCTTCCCAGCACCTCGACATGGTCACCAACCAGGAAGCTCAATGACTTCTTACTTTTTAGATGGTTGTTGCTGATATAGAGGGAGGCTGTTGCTGTCTGTAGGCTGATTGTGCATCCAGAAAATTGCTTAAGCAACTTGTTGGTTCTATTATTTTGTCTGTTGATTGGGTTGAGTTTAATATATATGTGATGCTATTCTTTTCTTGTAATGAGGATTTAATTTTTTCCTTCCAATTCTGACAGGTCTTATGACATTTCCATTCTACAGAGCATTGGTGCCAAAACCTTAAATGTGGTGTTAACAGTGGGGATGGGCCTTATCACCCAGCCTTGTTCATAGTACATATGTTTTCACCAAGTATCCTATTTGCTGAAGGCTTTTGAAATATAAAAGTTGTTATGAAGTTAAAGAAGTTTCTGTCTATTCCTAGTTTTCTGATCATTTTTTAAAAATCTTACGTAAGCATTGGACTGTTTTTTCTGAACCTAGTAAAATACTTAAGTTCAGCACTTTATAAAAAATATAATATTTAAAAGACTAGTGTGCACAGTTTTCTCATGAACACCAAGAAAAATCTAGAGAAGCCAGGAAGACACTGTAAGGTAACCAATCAGGTGGGGAGGATGAAAAACTAGCCTGGGCCACTAGCTCTATCCCAGCCCTGCTGGGAACTGTTTGCAGAAAAAGTGGAGACACCTCTGCATGTGAAGAGCTAAAGTGAGACTGCAGGGAAAAGAGGGCTTTTCTGACTGTGTACACAGGAGAGATGGCTGCAGGGTGGAGGAGGGCTACTTGCTGTGGCCAAGAAATGGGGTGAAGGGATTTCAGTGTGATCTCTCCTCCTGGCCCCATGGGCTCAGGTGGGCCTGTCCCCCATTCCTCCCTGTGCAACTCAGACTGCAGCATTGGTGTGTACCATAGCTTGGCAGGCTAGGGTCAGGCCCACTAGGATGGTCTGAGGGAAAGTGTCAGTTCATGGTGAATGACTGGATGACCTGGAGCTCCCTTCACTCCCCTCCACTCCCCTCCGCAGCCCTGCTCTCACTGAGCATCACACAACTCCAACAAAAAGAGAAAAGTTCTCAGAAGAGTGCATTCCCTAAGGCATGAGATCCTGAGGGGCAGGACTCCTCCGTCAGGGGACAGCTCAGAGTAGCCATCCAGTCCAGACCATGAAGCTCATGCTGGGCTCTTTGCCCTTGGGCACAACCCAAATCCCCCAGGAATGGCCCAAGCTACTGAAACTAGCCTCCTCCATACTGTGCACATCCCGACAAGACAGCTGATGCCCCCAGGGAAAACTGGCAACAGTGTCTTCCACTGAACTAATAAAGAATGTGAACCAGATCTGTAAACCCAGGTGTGGATTTGTTTGACTGGCTCCATGTTTTAAACTTCTGTAAATGGATTGCCCAACCAGGAAAGGTGCCCTCCAGGGGCCACAGACCCCTCCACTATATTTTGTTCGACATCTAGCTTGATTCATTTATGTTGCATATCTGGCCCCTCTGGGCATTCAAGTGTACAAACCCCACTTAAGTGCAGTTTAACGCTCTTCCTGCTTTTATGGATTCAGTGATGATTGTCCTGATTTCGTGCACAGGGACCTCCTGGGGGATACGCCACTGGTCTGCATTTAGGATAGAGCCTGTTCTTGCTCCTTCAGAACCCCTAGACAGGGTGAAATGGGATCTGATTCAGAAGATGACCCTGATATGGTGAAGCACAGTTATTCTCCTCTTTGAGTTTTCTTTCAGTAACGTGCTACTGAAGGGTCTCTTTCCAGAGCCCTCGGGAAAATGAATAGCTTCTGAGTAGACTCAGACAACCACATCAGAGCCAACCCCTCAGGAAGTCTGTTCATTTAATTGCCTGGTGGTGACCATGTGGATAACCCCAGCCCAATGAATTCATGGGAGATGCACTGGCTCAAATCATACAGTCTCCAAGCTTTATTTATGGACAAGACAGATGACACCAGAATGTTTTCTTCCCCTGGATCTCATCTTTCCCTAAATTTCAGGAAAATGGGTTACCAGCTCAAGTGTGGATGACAAAAACAAGTGAGGTTGGACATGTGTGAGAAAAACCACACTGTCCACTCAGAACATCTTTCCATTTTTTGTGAGACACAGAGGTGGAGGCACTTGGATTCATAGAAATAAGAAAAACAACAGCATAAATGTGAAGATGAACAGCAACCATCAGTCTGGACAAATACTGTCATTTGTCAGTCCCATGTGATTCTCCAGAGCAGTGAGATCTTCTGATTTTCAAATGTTGGTTCCTTTAAAAACAACAACAACAATATGTTGAGAATGTGTACCTTCAGCCACAATGGAATAATTGTCATCACACTTGCCATTCTGCCATAAATAGATATAACAGGACAAAATACCTAAGGAAAATGCTGTAAAGCATTGTTGTAGCCAGCTCAGGATTGCAACCCCTAAGAGAAGGAAGCATATCAGGTGAGCCCCATGTGCTGTCTGGCTCTTGACCTAGGACAATTTCCTGACCACGGCAAAGAAGGAGCCCCAGCACAAATAGCAGAGAGAGCACAAATAGCAGAGAGAGTGCAAATGTTGAGTTGAAAAGGCAGAAATAAGAGTTTGGGGCTGTTGAAGCACCCAAAACGTGAAGAGTTGAGTAGCAGGACTTCCCTGGTGGTGCAGTGGTTAAGAATCTGCCTGCCAAGGCAGGGGATATGGGTTCGAGTCCTGGTCCAGGAAGATCCCACATGCTGTGGAGCAGCTAAGCCCATGAGCCAAAACTACTGAGTCTGCACTCTAGAGCCCACGAGCCACAACTACTGAGCCCACGTGCCACAACTACTGAAGCCCACGCACCTAAAGCCCGTGCTCCACAACGTGAGAAGCCACCACAATGAGAAGCCCGTGTACTGCAACAAAGAGTAAAATGTCCACTCACCGAAATGAGAGAAAGCCCACGTGCAGCAATGAAAACCCAATGCAGCCAAAAAATTAATTAATTAATTAATTTACAAAAAAAAGTTGAGTAGCATAGAGAAGGGAACTGGATGAGACCTGGGCTGCACATGTAGAGAGAAAGACAGAAAGACACAGCAGAAAGCAGTTGACACATGGTTGAAAGCAGAGCTGCAATACTAAAGGTCACACAGTGCTAGGAGTCACTGGAGTTCTAGCCCAACCAGATTAAAGAGACCTCATTAAGACATTCATCTGTGACAGAATATTTATCCCACATCTCACAAATAAGATTCGGGTCCTAGAGAAGTAGCTGCCAGTTGGAGGGAAGAGGTGATTTTTGCCCCTCCCCCAAAGGATATTTGGTAAAGTCTGGAGACCTTTTTTCACTGTCATGATAGGAAGCACTACTGCCATCTAGTGTGTAGAGCCAGGGATGTTGCTAAACATCCTACAGTACACAAGATAATCCCACACAGTGAAGAATTTTCCAGCCCAAAATGTCAATATTGTCAAGGTTGAGAAACCCTAACCTAGAGTAAGTGCTACTCTAGACCCTTGTAGCAGCTGGTAGCCCCTCCCCAATGATCCTCACCTGTTATTCATACCTTTATCTAGTCCCCCCCCATGGAGAAGCCCAAATGAAGAGGGACAGAGACCTCTGTCATAGCCAGCAGTGGAAAGAGATCTGCCAATAAGCACGAGTGCTCTTGAAAGCATATTTTGCAACTATGATGGAGCCTTAGATGACTACAGCCCCAAATGATGGTTTGATTGCAATGTCATAAGAGACCCTGAGCCAGAACCATCAAACCAAGTCACTCCCAGATTGCTGATCCTCAGAAATGGTGTGATAATAAAAGTTGTTTTAAAGTGCTAAGTTACCCCAAGTAATTTGTTACAGAGCAACAGATAAATACAACAGCCCTGCCCTAGCAAAGCCTAAAACTAATCCTCGAAAGGATCAAGGAGAGCTACCAGTAAATTAACTGTCTGCCAGAACAAAACTCAAAACTCTTTAAAGAAAAAAAATAAGCCAGATTCCTTAAAATGTATAACTTACAATGTCCAGGGATACAGTAAAAAATTACTAGGCATGCAAAGAGCAAAAAATATGACTCATAATCAAGAAAAAAAAACAGTTAGAAACAGATCCTGAGATGACTCAGATGTTAGAATCAGCACACAAGGATTTTTTTTAAAAGCTATTCCAAATATGTTAAAAACTTAAAGAAAAATATTGTCCTAATGAGTGAACATATAAGAAATGTCCACAGAGAAACAGAAATTATGAAAAAGAAACAAATGGAAATTCTATAACTGAAAAGAAAATATCAGAAATCAAAAATGTACTAGATTGGCTTAAAAGCAAATATAAGATGACAAGAGAAAGAGTAAATGAACTAGAGATAGATTCATAAAAATTTCCACTCTGAAAAAGATTTTTTTTTAATTTAAAAACATGAACAGAGTCCCAGTGACCTGTGGGACAATGTTAAATAGTCTAAGTCCAATTCAAGTCTCAGAGGAAAGCAGAGAAAGAATAGGAAAGAAACAATTTTTTGAAAAAATAATGATTGAAATTTTCCTAAATGTAGTGAAAAGCATCAACTTGCCAATTCAAGAAACTAAACGAACCCCCAAACAGGATAAATACAGTGAAAACTACAAGTAAGTACATTATAATCAAACTGCTGAAAACCAAAGATGAAGAGAAAACTTTGAAAGCAACCAGGGCAAAATGACAAAATAAATACGCAGAAGCACTGACACAAAGACAATCACCTTCTCATTAGAAACAATGGAGACTAGAAGATCACAGAATAACACTGAAATGAAGAAAGAAAAAATTGTAATCTAAGAATTTTGTATCCAACAAAAATATTCTTTAAAAATGAGGGTGAAATAAAGACATTTCAGATTTTTTAAAAGTTGAAAGAATTGTTTACCAGCAGACCTGCACTATAAGAACTACTAAAAAGAGTTCTTAAGCTAAAGATAAATGATACCAAATGGAAACACAGATCTATAGGAAGAAATGACAAATACTGAAAAATGTTAAATGTAAATTAAAAACACTAGCTTTCCCCTTAATTTCCTTAAAAGACAAATGTCCGTTTAAAGTGAAAATAATAGCATTACAAATTGAGATTTATAATATGCATATAATTAAAATTATGAAAATATCACAAAGGATGAAGAGGAAAATGAAGTTATACTGCTATTAGTTTCTTATATTTGCGAAGTGTGAATAATAATGTGTGAAGTGAAGCAATAATAATTATAATTAGACTGTGATAAATTAAGAACACATATTATAATCCTTAAAGCAACTAATAAAAAATAAAAAAGAGGAATAACTTTGATGCCAATAAAGGAGATGAAAAAAGAATACAAACTATTCAATTAATCCAAAAGAAGCCTACAAAAGAGGAAGAGGAACACAACGCAGATGGAAAAAATATAAAACAAATAAAAAGGGACTTCCCTGGTCCAGTGGTAGAGAATCTGCCTTGCAATGCAGGGGACTCAGGTTTGATCCCTGGTCAAGGAACTAAGATCCCACATGCCGTGGGGCAACTAAGTCCGTGTGCCAAAACTACTGAGCTCGCGCATCTCAACTAGAGCCTGCGTGCTGCAAACTACAGAGCCCATGTGCTCTGGAGCCCAGGCGCCACAACTAGAGAGAGAAAACCTGCATGCCACAACTAGAGAGAAGCCTATGCACCACAATGAAGAGCCCACATGCCACAACGAAAGATCCCGCATGCCTCAACGAAGATCCTGCATGCCACAACTAAGAGCCAATGCAGCCAAAAATAATAAAATTAAAAAAAAATAAACTAGATATTAGACTTAAAATCCACTATATAATTTAGTAAAAATGAGCTGAATACTCTAGTTCAAAGGAAATGATTGTCAGAGTAAACTTTTTAAAAACAATACCCAACTCCATGAATGTGAAATATAAAGACACAGATTGAAGGTAAAAGGATGGAAAAAGATGAAAATGGTAAAACTAAGAAATCTGGTATGGTTATATTAAAATAAGATGAAGTAGACTTCAAGGCAAAGAGTATTTCCACAGATAAAGGGGGACATTTCATAATAACAAAAGAGTTAGCTCAGGAAGAAGTCATTAAAATCTTAACTTTATACATAATAACCGAGCTTCAAAATTCATAAAGCAAAAACTGACTAAAGGAAAGAGAAAAATAGACAATTTCCTGATCATGACTGGAGATTTTGACACCTCTACCTCAGTAATTTGCAGAATGAGGAGACAAAAAAATAGTAAAGATATAAAGGATCTGAACAACATTATCAACAATCTTGATTTAACTGACATTTTCAGAATATTTCACTAAACAATTTTAAAATACACATTTTTTTCAAGTGCACATGAACATTTACTAAAATTGACCATATGCTGAGTAATAAAACAAGTCTCAGTAAAATGCAAAAGATTAAAATCTTCCAGAGTATGTTTCCTGAGCACAATGGAATTAGATTAAAAATCAAGAACAATAGATACCTAGAAAATCCTCCCAAATATTTGGAAAGTAAGCATCATTCTTTTAAATAACTCATGACAAAAAATTAGTAGGGAAATTAGAAAATAGTTTAACTGAATGATGATGAAAACAAAAAATAACAAATTTTATGGAATGAGGTTAAAGCAGTGCCTACAAGGAAATATACAGTTATAAATGTCTATAATAGAAAAAAAGCAAAGATTAAAAATCAATAGTTCATTCATTGCAGCTCTATTTACAATAGCTAGGACATGGAAGCAACCTAAGTGTCCATCGACAGTGAATAAAGAAGATGTGGCACATATATACAGTGGAATATTAGCCATAAAAAGAAATGAAATTGAGTTATTTGTAGTGAGGTGGATGAACCTAGAGTCTGTCATACAGAGTGAAGTAAGACAGAAAGAGAAAAACAAATAGCATATGCTAACACATATATATGGAATCTAAAAACAGAGGCTCTGAAGAACCTAGAGGCAGGACAGGAATAAAGACACAGACGTAGAGAATGGACATGAGGACATGGGGAGGGGGAAGGGTAAGCTGGGACGAAGTGAAAGAGTGGCATGGACTTATATACACTACCAAATGTAAAATAGATAGCTAGTGGGAAGCAGCTGCATAGCACAGGGAGATCAACTCAGTGTTTTGTGACCACCTAGAGGGGTGGGATAAGGAGGGTGGGAGGGAGGGAGACACAAGAGGGATGAGGTATGGGGATATATGTATATGTATAGCTGATTCACTTTGTTATAAAGAAGAAACTAACACACCATTGTAAAGCAATTATACTCCAATAAAGATGTTAAAAATATATTTTCATATAAAAGAATCAGTAGTTCAAATTTACACCTTAACAATCTAAAAAGGAAGAACATATTAATGCCACAATGAGTAGAGAGAAAGAAATGATAAAAAGCCAAAATCAATTAAATAAAAAACAAGCAAATAAAAAAAAATAAAGCCAAAATATAGCTCTTTGAAATGATTAACAAAAATTTTTAAAAACCCTGCAAAACTAATCAAGAAAAAGAGGAAAACTTACAAAACATCAAAAATAGAAGATATCACTACAAAGTCAACAGATATTTAAAGAATAAGGAAATATTATAAACAACTTTATGATAATAAACTCAACAATTTAGATGAAATGGACACATTCCTTGAAACACAACCAAAAGTGACACACGAAAAATGAGAAAACATGGAAAGCCCTACTTTTCAGTATCCTATTGCTTCATAACCAGTCCGCAAACTTAGCAACTTAAAATAACAAAAATCACAATCATTTAGCTGTTGCTAAAATAATTGACTTCAGTTGGGTGATTCTTCTCCTCCAAATGGTGTTGGCTGGGATGACTCACTCTGCCACTTTCAGCCAGCAGCTGGGCCAAGCTGGAAGGTCCATGGATGCATTAGTCACATGTCCGGTACCTCAGTGCTCCTTCAGATGGTCTCTCCTCTTGTGCTCCCTCTTAGCAATGCAACCTCAGAGTAGTCATATTTTCTACATTGTGGCTGAGTTTGAGAGGGAAAGAATGAGTGGCCAGTGCTCTTAAGGGATACATCTGGAACTGACACAGCATCGCTTTCCTGTATTCCATTTGTCAAAGTAAGTCTTAATCACCCCAGCCTCACTCTGCTTTGGTTTTGTTTTTTGGTTTTGTGTTTTTGTTAGTTTTCTTTTTAATTGTTTGATTTTGTTCTTGGGTTCTTTTGTTTGTCTGGTTGTTCTCTTGATTTTTGTTTTATTTGGTTGTTTTTGTTTCTTTTGTGTGTGTGCATATTTCCTTGTTTCTTTTTGTTTGTTTGATTTTACTATTTACCATTTGTCTGGGGGTTTGTTATCATTTTTTTAATTAAAAAAAGTTTTTTTACTCCCCTTTATTACTGGGATGAGCAACTTGCGGGGTCTTCATTCCCCAAATTGAAGTCAGGCCTGAGGCTCTAGGGTGGGAGCACCAAGTCCAGGATGCTGGACCACTAGAGAATTCATGGCCCCAGGGACGATTAATCACTGAGAGCTCTCTCGGAGGCTTCTATCTGAATCCAAGACCCAGCTCCACCAAACTGCCTGCAGCTCCCAGTGCTGGACACCTCACACCAAACAAAAAACAAGACAGGAACACAAACCCACTCATCAATACACAGATACCTAAAGTCATAATAAGCTCACAGACACCCCAAAACACACCACCTGTCATAGCCCTACTCATCAGAGGGAAAAGACTCAGCTCCACCCACCAGAACACAGGCACCAGTCCCTCCCATCAAGAAGCCTATTCAAGCCACTGGACCAACCTCACCACCAAAGGCAAAAAACAGAAGCAAGAAGAACTACGACTCTGCAGCCTAGGGACAGGTGACCTCAAACACTGTAATTAGACAAAATGAGAAGACAGAGAAATATCTTGCAGGCAATGGAGCAAGATAAAAACTCACAAGACCAAATAAATGAAGAGGAAATAAGCAAACTACCAGAAAAGGAATTAAGAGTAATGATAGTAAAGATGATCCAAAGTCCCAGAAATGGAATGGAAAAAATACAAGAAACGTTTAACAAGGATCTAGAAAAACAAAAGAACAAACAAACAGTAATGAACAACACAATAACTGAAGTTAAAAATACTCTAGAAGGAATCGATAGCAGGATAACTGAGGCAGAAGAAGGAAAAAGTGAGCTGCAAGATAGAATGGTGGAAATAACGGCCACAAAGCAGAAAAAAGAATGAAAAGAATTGAGGACAGCCTCAGAGATCTCTAGACAAAGTTAAACGCACTAACATTCGAATTATAGGGGTCCCAGAAGGAGAAGGGTCTGAGAAAATATTTAAAGAGATCATAGTCAAAAACTTCCCCAATATGGGAAAGGAAATAATCAATCCAGGAAGCACAGAAAGTCCCATACAGGATAAACCCAAGGAGAAACATGCCAAGACACATATTAATCACACTAACAAAAATTAAACAAACAAACAATATTAAAAGCAGCAAGGGAAAAGCAACAAATAACATACAAGGGAATATCCATGAGGTTAACAGCTGATCTTTCAGCAGAAACTTTGCAGGCCAGAAGGGAGTAGCAGGACACATTTAAATTAACAGAAGGGAAAAACCTACAACCAACATTACTCTACCCAGCAAGGATCTCATTCAGATTCAATGGAGAAATCAAAAGCTCCACAGACAAGGGAAAGCTAAGAGAATTCAACACCACCAAACCAGCTTTACAACAAATGCTAAAGGAACTTCTCTAGACAGAAAACACAAGAGAAGGAAAAGACTTACAAAAACAAACCCAAAACAATTAAGAAAATGGTAATAGGAACATACATATCAATAATTACCTTAAATGTAAATGGATTATATTCTCCAACCAAAAGACACAGACTGACTGAATGGATACAAAAACAAGATCCATAAATATGTGGTCTACAAGAGACCCACTTCACACCTAGGGACACATACAGACTGAAACTGAGGGGATGGAGAAAGATATTCCATGCAAATGGAAATCAAAAGAAAGCTGGAGTGGCAATACTCATATCAGAGAAAATGGGATTTAAAATAAAGACTATTACAAGAGCCAAGGAAGGACACTACATAATGATCAAGGGATCGATCCAGGAAGAAGATATAACAATTTTAAATATTTATTCATCCAACATAGGAGCACATCAATACATAAGGCAAATGCTAACAGTCATAAGAGGGAAAATTGACAGTAACATAATAATAGTAGGGGACTTTAACACCCCACTTACACCAATGGACAGATCATCCAAACATAAAATAAATAAAAAAACAGAAGCCTTAAATAACATATTAGACCAGATGGACTTAATTGATAGCCACAGGACATTCCATCCAAAAACAACAGAAGAAAATTTCTTCTCAAGTGCACACAGAACATTCTCCAGGATAGATCACATCTTGGGTCTCAAATCAAGCCTTGGTAAATTTAAGAAAACTGAAATTGTATCAAGCATCTTTTCTGACAACAGCGCTATGAGACTAGATATCAATTACAGGGGGAAAAAACTGTAAAAAATACAAACACATGGAGGCTAAACCACACCCTACTAAATAACCAAGAGATCACTGAAGAAATCAAACAGGAAATTTAAAAATACCTAAGAACAAATGACAATGAAAATACAACAACCCAAAACCTATGGGATGGAGCAAAAGCAGTTCTAACAGGGAAGTTGGTAGCAATACAATCCTACCTCAAGAAACAAGAAAAATCACAAATAAACAACCTAACCTTACTAAAGGTAACTAGAGAAAGAAGAGAAAGAAGAAGCAACTAAAGAAAGCAACTAGAGAAAGAAGAAGAACAACAACAAAAAAAACACCTAAAGTTAGCAGAAAGAAATAATAAAAATCAGATCAGAAATAAATGAAAAAGAAATGAAGGAAATGATAGAAAAGATCAAAAAAACTAAAGGCTGGTTCTTTGAGAAGATAAACAAAATTGATAAAACATTAGCCAGAATCATCAGGAAAAAAAGGGAGAAGACTCAAATCAATAGAATTGAAATGAAAAAGAAGTATGAATGAAAAAGAAATAGAATGAAAATGAAAAGAAGTAACAACTGACACTGCAGAAATACAAAGGATCTTGAGAGACTCCTACAAGGAACTATATGCCAATAAAAATGACAACCTGGAAGAAATGGACAAATTCTCAGAAAAGTACAAACTTCCAAGACTGAACCAGGAAAAAATAGAAATTATGAACAGACCAATCACAAGCACTGAAATTGAAACTGTGATTAAAAATCTTCCAACAAACAAAAGCCCAGGACCAGATGGCTTCACAGGTGAATTTGATCAAACATTTAGAAAGAGCTAACACCTATCCTTCTCAAACTCTTCCAATATATAGCAGACGGAGGAACACTCCCAAACTCATTCTACGAGGCCACCATCACCCTGATACCAAAACCAGACAAAGATGTCACAAAAAAAGGAAATTAAGGGTCAATATCACTGATGAACATAGATGCAAAAATCTCAACAAAATACTAGCCAACAGAATCCAACAGCACATTAAAAGGATCATACACCATGATCAAGCGGGGTTTATCCCAAGAATGCAAGGATTCGTCGATATACGTAAATCAATCAGTGTGATAAACCATATTAACAAATTGAAAGATAAAAACCATATGATAAACTCAGATGCAGAAAAAGCATTTGACAAAATTCAACACCCATTTATGATAAAAACTAACCAGAAAGTGGGCATAGAGGGAACCTTCCTCAACATAATAAAAGCCATATACGACAAACCCACAGCAAACATCATTCTCAATGGTGAAAAACTGAAAACATTTCCTCTAAGGTCAGGGACAAGACAAGGGTGCCCACTCTCACCACTATTATTTAACATAGTTTTGGAAGTTTTAGCCATGGTAATCAGAGAAGAAAAAGAAATAAAAAGAATGCAAATTGGAAAAGAAGAAGTAAAACTGTCACTGTTTGCAGGTGACATGATACTATACATAGAGATTCCTAAAGATGCTATCAGAAAACTACTAGAGGTAATCAATGAATCTGGTAAAGTAACAGGATACAAAATTAATGCACAGAAAGCTCTTGCATTCCTATACACTGACAATGAAAAATCAGAAAGAGAAATTAAGGAAACACTCCCATTTACCACTACAACAAAAAGAATAAAATACCTAGGAATAAACCTACATAAAGAGGCAAAAGACCTGTATGCAGAAAACTGTAAGACACTGATGAAATAAATCAAAGATGATAGGGCTTCCCTGGTGGTGCAGTGGTTGGGAGTCTGCCTGCTGATGCAGGGGACACTTGTTCGTGTCCTGGTCTGGGAGGATCCCGCATGCCATGGAGCGGCTGGGCCCGTGAGCCATGGCCGCTGGGCCTGCGCGTCTGGAGCCTGTGCTCTGCAGTGGGTGAGGCCGCAGCAGTGAGAGGCCTGTGTACTGCCAAAAAAAAAAAAAAAGTCAAAGATGATAGAGACAGATGGGGAGATACCATGTTCTTGGATCAGAAGAATCAACATAGTGAAAATTATACTACCCAAAGCAATCTACAGATTCAATCCAATCCCTATCATATTACCAATGGTATTTTTAACAGAACTAGAAAAAAAAATTCCACAATTTGTATGGAAACACGAAAGACCCTGAATAGCTAAAGAAATCTTGAGAAAGAAAAATGGAATTGGAGGAATCAGGCTCCCTGACTTCAGACTATACTACAAAGCTACAGTAATCAAGGCAATATGGAACTGGCACAAAAACAGAAATATAGATCAATGGAACAGGATAGAAAGCCCAGAGATAAACTCACACACATATGTTCACCTTATCTATGACAAAGGAGGCAGGAATATACAATGGAGAAAAGACAGCCTCTTCAAAAAGTGGAACTGGAAGAACTGGACAGCTTCATGTAAAAGAATAAAATCAGAACACTTCCTAACACCATAAAAAATAAACTCAAATGGATTAAATGACCTAAATGTAAGGCCAGACACTATAAAACTCTTAGAGGAAAACATAGGCACAACACTCTATGACATAAATCACAGCCAGATCCTTTTTGACCCACCTCCTAGAGAAATGGAAATAAAAACAAAAATAAACAAATGGGACCTAATGAAACTTCAAATCTTTTGCACAGCAAAGGAAACCATAAACAAGATGAAAAGACAACCCTCAGAATGGGAGAAAATATTTGCAGAAGAAGCAACTGACAAAGGACTAATCCCCAAAATATACAATCAGCTCATGCAGCTCAATATCAAAAAAAAAAAAAAAACCCAATCCAAAAATGGGCAGAAGAGCTAAATAGATATTTCTCCAGAGAAGACAAACAGATTGCCAACAAACATATGAAACGATGCTCAACATCACTAATCCTTAGAGAAATGCAAATCAAAGATGACAATGAGGCATCACCTCACACTGGTCAGAATGGCCATCATCAAAAAATCTGGAAACAATAAATACTGGAGATGGTGTGGAGAAAAGGGAACCCTCCTGCACTGTTGGTGGGAATGTAAATTGATACAGCCACTATGGAGAACAGTATGGAGGTTCCTTAAAAAACTAAAAATAGGGCTTCCCTGGTGGCACAGTGGTTGAGAATCTGCCTGCTAATGCAGGGGACATGGGTTCGAACCCTGGTCTGGGAAGATCCCACATGCCGCAGAGCAACTAGGTCCATGAGCCACAACTACTGAGCCTGCGCGTCTGGAGCCTCCACAACAAGAGAGGCCGCGATAGTGAGAGGTCCGCACACTGCAATGAAGAGTGGCCCCCACTTGCCACAACTACAGAAAGCCCTCACACAGAAATGAAGATCCAACACAGCCAAAAATTAAATAAATAAATAAAATAGAACTACCATACGACCCAGCAATCCCACTACTGGGCATATACCCTGAGAAAACCATAATTCAAAAAGAGACATGTACCACTATGTTCATTGCATAGCCAGGACATGGAAGCAACCTAATTTTTCATCAACAGATGAATGGATAAAGATGTGGCATATATATACAATGGAATATTACTCAGCCATTAAAAGGAACAAAATTGAGTTATTTGTAGTGAGGTGGATGGACCTAGAGTCTGTCATACAGAGTGAAGTAAGTCAGAAAGAGAAAAACAAATACTGTATGCTAACGTATATATATGGAATCTAGAAAAATGTTACTGATGAACCTAGTGGCAGGACAGGAATAAAGATGCAGACATAGAGAACAGACTTGAGGACACAGGGCAGGAAGGGGAAGGTGGAACAAAGTGAGAGTAGTATTGACATATATACCCTAACAAAGGTAAAATAGCTAGTGGCAAGCTGCTGTATAGCACAGGGAGATCAGTTCAATGCTTTGTGACGACCTAGAGGGATGGGATACGGAGGGTGGGAGGGAAGCTCAAGGGGGAGGGGATATGGAGATAAATGTATACATATAGCTGATTCACTTTATTGTACAGCAGAAACTAACACAACATTGTAAAGCAATTATACTCTAATAAAGATGTTAAAAAATAAATAAAAGACCACCCCAGCCTCAAGTGAGGGTGATGCATGTAGAGGTATGCACACAGAAAGGGAAGAATTGGATGACATCCAGCTTTGGAGATCATCTACCACAACATAAATCTGTTAAATAATCATAACCAAGAACTTCCCACAAAGAAAACTACAGGCCTAGATGATTTCATTGGTGAGTCCTATCAAATATTTAAGGAAGAAAATTACCAATCTTACACAGAAGAAAAATTCCTCAATAAAATATTAATAAATAGAATCCTGCAACATATAAAAATGATTATATATCATGGCCAAGTGGATTCTAAGAAATGCAAGTTTTTGAATGTTGAATCAAAAACAAATCTGTAATTCATCCTGTTAGTGAAATAAATAAGGAAAATCATATAGCCATTTTAATAGACGCAGGAAAAGAATTTGACAAAACTTAACACCAATTCATGACCAAAACTCTCAGCAAACTAGAAATAGAAATGTATTTCCTCAATTTGATAAATGGCATTTATGAAAAAACTACAATTAGTATCATACTATGTGATATACTGCATGACACTCTCACAACTTCTACTGAACATTATACTAGAGGTCCTGTATACTTCAATAAAGCATGAAAAATGACTAAAAGGCAAAAAGAATGGAAGGAAGTCAATAAAACTGCCTTTGTTCGTAGAAAATGTGATTGTCTACATAGACAATCCTAAAGAATCTACACAAAACTACTAAAATTAAGAAACAAATTTAGCAAAGTCACAGATACAAGGGTAAAAACAAAAATAATTGTATTTCTATATGTTAACAATATATGTATTTCTATATGCTAGCAATAAAACTTGGAATATAAATTTTTTTTGATTTACAATAGCATGAAAAAATATTAAATACATAGAAACACATTTAACAAAAGATACCTAAGATCTCCATACTGAAAATTATAAAACACTGCTAACAGAAATTAAAGGAGACCTTCCTTCACACATTAAAATTAGGGAAATACTGACTTTTTCTTGAGATATAATTGGCATTGTTTTAAAAAAAGCCCAAAATGGAGTAATTTGCTCCCAGAACAGCAAACCAAGACGTCATTGCAGTTTCAGCCTCTCCTAGGAATGTGAATTTTATTTTTTTAATGTGGTATTATCTTTAATTAAGTACAAAGGCTTTTCCAATCATGTCACCTAGAGATCATTTTATCCACTACTTTGTTTGGCCGCCAGTCTCTTGTCCCTCTCCTCAGCAATGGTAAGGCAGATACCCTTTCCATGGGGAAGAGAGATCCATGGTTTGTTGCCTTTGCCAATAACGAAAATCTTGGAGAGCCCAGTGGCAAAGCTGTTACCATTGACATCTTTCACATGAACTACATCAGAAGAACCAGGATGTCTCTCCCGGTTGTTGATCACACCAATTCTTCCCAGGTTAGCACCTCCAGTCACCATGCACAGGTTACCAGTGTCAAATTAGATGAAATTAGTAATCTTGCCAGTCTCCAAATCAATTTGAATGGTGTCATTCACCTTGATGAGGGGATCAGGGTAGCAGGCGGTGCAAGCACCATGGGTCATCAGATGAAGGATTCCTTTTGTCCCCACAAAGATCCTTCTCACTTTGCACAACTTGTACTTGGCCTCCTCAGGTGTAATACAATGGACAGCAAAGCGACACTTGGTGTCATAGATCAGACGAAAATTCTCTCCAGTCTCTCCAATGCTGATGATGTCCATAAAACAAGTGGGGTAGGTTATAACAGTGCAGACATTGCCATCAATCTTAATGAAACACTGCAGGCAGATCTTTATTTCATCTCCTGTTAGGGCATACTTAAGTCTGTTCCTTAGGAAAATGATTAGGGGAGACATGAGCCATGGCTGTGCTAGGCACAAAGAGAGCTAGGAATGTGAATTTTATTTTATTTATTTATTTATTTATTTATTTATTTATTTATTATTTTGGCCATGTTTTGTCTTCATTGCTGTGCATGGGCTTTCTCTAGTTGTGGCGAGCGGAGGCTACTCTTCCTTGTGGTACACAGGCTTCTCATTGCAGTGGCTTCTCTTGTTACAGAGCATGGGCTCTAGGCTCATGGGCTTCAGTCGTTGCAGCATGCAGGCTCAGTTGTGGTTCGTGGGCTCTAGAGCACTGGCTCAGTAGTTGTGGCACATGGGCTTAGTTGCTCTGTGACATGTGGGATCTTCCTGGACCAGGGCTCAAATCCATGTCCCCTGCATTAGCAGGTGGATTCTTAACCACTGCGCTACCAGGGAAGTCCCTGGAATGTGAATTTTAAACACGTAATCTGAAATTTCAGGATCAACACTAGTGGGGTTATCTGCATCATGAAGACCTCTGCTGTTCCCTTCCCCCTAAAGGAATATGGTCTGGCCTGAAAAAATCCTTTCTTTTCTTTTGCTAATACCTTCTTCCCTACCCTCCTTCTGATTATAAAACCTTCCATTTATGCAACCCCTTGAGCATCCTTCTATTTACTAGATGGGATGCTGCCTGATTCCTGAATCACTGAATAAAGCTAATTAGATCTCCCCACTAAAAGAAAGAAATTAAAGGAGACTAAAACTAATGGAAATATATACCATGTTCATGAATCAGAAGACTCAATATTGTTAAGCTGTCAAAATTCCCCAAATCGATCTTCAAATTCAACTTCCAGCTGACCCTTGAACAACCCTGTTTTAGACTGAGCAGGTCCACTTATATGCAGATTTGTTTCAATAAATACAGACTACAGAAATATATAATCCACAGTTGGTTGACCCTGCCAGTATGGAACCATGGACACGGAGGGACAACTGTAAAGTTATACTTGGATTTTCCACTTCATGGAGTGTTGTTCAATGGTCAACCATAATTCAATTCAAAATTCCAGCAAGCATTTTTTGTACAAATGAAAAGTTGATTCTACTATTTATATGAAAATACACAGGACGTAAAATAGCCAAACAATTTTGAAAAAGAATAACAAAGTTGGAGGACTCCTAGTATCTAATTTTAAAGATGTACTATAAAACTATGATAAGCCAAATGATAGTAGTTTCGGTAAAAAGACAGACAAACTGATCAATGGGAAAGAACAGAATCCAGAAATAGACCCAGACATACATGCTCAATTGATTTTCAACAATGCATTGCTAAGGCAAGTCAATGGGAAATACATTGTTTTCCCATCACTGCATGACGAATTAGCACAAATTTAGCAGCTTAAAACAATACTGAGAAAGAGGGGGAAGAGTAAGACGTGGAGATGACCTTCCTCCCCACAGATACATCAGAAATACATCTACACGTGGAACAACTCCTACAGACCACCTACTGAACGCTGGCAGAAGACCTCAGACCTCCCAAAAGGCAAGAAACTCCCCACATACCTGGGTAGGGCAAAAGAAAAAAGAATAAACAGAGACGAAAGAATAAGGACGGGACCTGCACCAGGGGGAGGGAGCTGTGAAGGAGGAAAGGTTTCCACACACTAGGAAGCCCCTTTGCGGGCGGAGACTGTGGGTGGCTGAGCGGGGAAGCTTCGAGCTGAGGAGGAGAGCACAGCAACAGGGGTACAGAGGGCAAAGCGGAGAGATTCCCACACAGAGGATCGGTGCCGACTGGTCACCAGCGCAAGAGGGTTGTCTGCTCACCCACCGGGGGGAGCGGGGCTGTGAACTGAGGCTCAGGCTTTGGTTGGAGCGCAGGGAGAGGACTGGGGTTGGCAGCGTGAACACAGCCTGAAGGGGTTAGTGCACCACAGCTAGCCGGGGGGGAGTCCGGGGAAAAGTCTGGACCTGCAGAAGAGGCAAGAGACTTTTTCTTCCCTCTTCTTTTCCTGGTGCGCGAGGAGAGGGGATTAAGAGCGCTGCTTAAAGGAGCTCCAGAGATGGGCGCGAGCCGCGCTAAGAGGCAGGGCCAAATCCAAAGCTGAGCCACGGGAGCTGTGCGAACAAAGAAGAGAAAAGGAAATCTCTCCCAGAAGCCTGAGAAGCAGTGGATTAAAGCTCCACAATCAACTTGAAGTACCCTGCATCTGTGGAATACATGAATAGACAACGAAATATCGAAAATTGAGGAGGTGGACCTTGAGAGCAAGATATATTATTTTTTCCCCTTTTCCTCTTTTTCTGAGTGTGTATGTGTATGCTTTTGTGTGAGATTTTGTCTGTATAGCTTTGCTTTCACCATTTGTCCTAGTGTTCTATCTGTCCGTTTTTTTTTTCTTTTAAAAAAATTTTTTTTCTTAATAATTATTTTTTATCTTAATAACTTTATTTTATCTTACTTTATTTTATTTTATTTTATCCTCTTTCTTTCTTTCTTCCTTTCTTTCTACTTTTCCTCCCTTTTATTCTGAGCCGTGTGGATGAAAGTCTCTTGGTGCTGCAGCCAGGAGTCAGTGCTGTGCCTCTGAGGTGGGAGAGCCAACTTCAGGACACTGGTCCACAAGAGACCTCCCAGCTCCACATAATATCAAATGGCAAAAATCTCCCAGAGATCTCCATCTCAACACCAGCACCCAGCTTCACTCAATGACCAGCAAGCTACAGTGCTGGACACCCTATGCCAAACAACTAGCAAGACAGGAACACAACCTCACCCATTAGCAGAGAGGCGGCCTAAAATCATAATAAGTCAACAGACACCCCAAAACACACCACCAGACGTGGACCTGCCCACCAGAAAGACAAGATCCAGCCTCATCCACCAGAACACAGCCACTAGTCCCCTCCACCAGGAAGCCTACACAACCCACTGAACCAACTTTAGCCACTGGGGACAGACACCAAAAACAACAGAAACTACGAACCTGCAGCCTGCAAAAAGGAGACCTCAAACACAGTAAGATAAGCAAAATGAGAAGACAGAAAAACACACAGCAGTTGAAGGAGCAAGATAAAAACCCCCCATACCTAACAAAGGAAGAGGAAATAGGCAGTCTACCTGACAAAGAATTCAGAATAATGATAGTAAAGATGATCCAAAATCTTGGAAACAGAATAGAGAAAATTCAAGAAACATTTAAAAAGGACCTAGAAGAACTAAAGATGAAACAAGCAATGATGAACAACACAATAAATGAAATTAAAAATACTCTAAATGGGATCAATAGCAGAATAACTGAGGCAGAAGAACAGATAAGTGACCTGGAAGATAAAATAATGGAAATAACTGCTGCAGAGCAGAATAAAGAAAAAAGAATGACAAGAACTGAGGACAGTCTCAGAAACTTCTGGGACAACATTAAATGCACCAACATTCGAATTATAGGGGTTCCAGAAGAAGAAGAGAAAAAGAAAAGGACTGAGAAAATATTTGAAGAGATTATAGTTGAAAACTTCCCTAATATGGGAAAGGAAATAGTTAATCAAGTCCAGGAAGCACAGAGAGTCCCATACAGGATGAATCCAAGGAGAAACACCCCAAGACACATACTAATCAAACTGTCAAAAATTAAATACTAAGAAAACATATTAAAAGCAGCAAGGGAAAAAAAACAAATAACACACAAGGGAATCCTCATAAGGTTAACAGCTGATTTTTCAGCAGAAACTCTGCAAGCCAGAAGGGACTGACAGGACATATTTAAAATGAGGAAGGAGAGAAACCTACAACCAAGATTACTCTACCCATCAAGGATCTCATTCAGATTTGATGGAGAAATTAAAACTTTTACAGACAAGCAAAAGCCGAGAGAGTTAAGCACCACCAAACCAGCTTTACAACAAACGCTAAAGGAACATCTTTGGCAAGAAACACAAGAGAAGGAAAAGACCTACAATAACAAACCCAAAACAATTAAGAAAATGGGAATAGGAACATACATATCGATAATTACCTTAAATGTAAATGGATTAAATCCTCCAACCAAAAGACACAGACTGCCTGAATGGATACAAAAACAACACCCATATATATGCTGTCTACAAGTGACCCACTTCAGACCTAGAGACACATACAGACTGAAAGTAAGGGGATGGAAAAAGATATTCCATGCAAATGGAAACCAAAAGAAAGCTGGAGTAGCAATTCTCATATCAGACAAAATAGACTTTAAAATAAAGACTATTAGAAGAGACAAAGAAGGACACTACATAATGATCAAGGGATCGATCCAGGAAGAAGATATAACAATTGTAAATATTTATGCATCTAACATAGGAGCACCTCAATACATAAGGAAATACTAACAGCCATAAAAGGGTAAATCGACAGTAACACATTCATAGTAGGGGACTTTACCACCCCACTTTCACCAATGGACAAATCATCCAAAATGAAAATAAATAAGGAAACACAAGCTTTAAATGATACATTAAACAAGATGGACTTAACTGATATTTATAGGACATTCCACCCCAAAACAACAGAATACACACTTTTCTCAAGGGCTCATGGAACATTCTGCAGGATAGATCATATCTTGGGTCACAAATCAAGCCTTGGTAAATTTAAGAAAATTGAAATTGTATCAAGTATCTTTTCCGACCACAATGCTATGAGACTAGATATCAATTACAGGAAAAGATCTGTAAAAAATACAAACACGTGGAGGCTAAACAATACACAACTTAATAACGAAGTGATCACGGAAGAAATCAAAGAGGAAATCAAAAAATACCTAGAAACATATGACAATGGAGACAAAATGACCCAAAACCTATGGGATGCAGCAAAAGAAGTTCTAAGAGGGAAGTTTATAGCAATACAATCCTACCTTAAAAAACAGGAAACATCTCAAATAAACAACCAAACCTTGCACCTAAAGCAATTAGAGAAAGAACAAAAAAACCCCAAAGTTAGCAGAAGGAAAGAAGTCATAAAGATCAGATCAGAAATAAATGAAAAAGAAATGAAGGAAACGATAGCAAAGATCAATAAAACTAAAAGCTGGTTCTTTGAGAAGATAAACAAAATTGATTAACCATTAGCCAGACTCATCAAGAAAAAAAGGTAGAAGACTCAAATCAATAGAATTAGAAATGAAAAAGGAGAAGTAACAACTGACACTGCAGAAAGATCAAGAGATATTACTACAAGCAACTCTATGCCAATAAAATGGACAACCTGGAAGAAATGGACAAATTCTTAGAAATGCACAACCTGTCAAGACTGAATCAGGAAAAATAGAAAATATGAACACACCAATCACAAGCACTGAAATTCAAACTGTGATTAAAGATCTTCCAACAAACAAAAGCCCAGGACCAGATGGCTTCACAGGCGAATTCGATCAAACACTTAGAGAATAGCTAACACCTATCCTTCTCAAACTCTTCCAAATATAGCAGAGGGAGGAATACTCCCAAACTCATTCTACGAGGCCACCATCACCTTGATACCAAAACCAGACAAGGATGTCACAAAGAAAGAAAACTACGGGCCAATATCACTGATGAACATAGATGCAAAAATCCTCAACAACATACTAGCAAACAGAATCCAACAGCACATTAAAAGGATCATACAACATGATCAAGTGGGGTTTATTCCAGAAATGCAAGGATTCTTCAATATACGCAGATCAATCAACGTGATACACCATATTAACAAATTGAAGGAGAAAAACCATATGGTCATCTCAATAGATGCAGAGAAAGCTTTTGACAAAATTCAACACCCATTTATGATAAAAACCCTGCAGAAAGTAGGCATAGAGGGAACTTTCCTCAACATAATAAAGGCCATATATGACAAACCCACAGCCAACATCATCCTCAATGGTGGGAAACTGAAAGCATTTCCACTAAGATCAGGAACAAGACAAGGTTGCCCACTCTCACCACTCTTATTCAACATAGTTTTGGAAGTTTTAGCCACAGCAATCAGAGAAGAAAAGGAAATAAAAGAAATCCAAATCGGAAAAGAAGAAGTAAAGCTGTCACTGTTTGCAGATGACATGATACTATACATAGAGAATCCTAAAGATGCTACCAGAAAGCTACTAGAGCTAATCAATGAATTTGGTAAAGTAGAAGGATACAAAATTAATGCACAGAAATCTCTGGCATTCCTATACACTAATGATGAAAAATCTGAAAGTGAAATCAAGAAAACACTCCCATTTACCACTGCAACAAAAAGAATAAAATATCTAGGAATAAACCTACCTAACCAAACAAAGACCTGTATGCAGAAAATTATAAGACACTGATGAAAGAAATTAAAGATGATACAAATAGATGGAGAGATATACCATGTTCTTGGATTGGAAGAATCAAGATTGTGAAAATGACTCTACTACCCAAAGCAATCTACAGATTCAATGCAATCCCTATCAAACTACCACTGGCATTTTTCACAGAACTAGAGCAAAAATTTCACAATTTGTATGGAAATACAAAAGACCCCGAATGGTCAAAGCAATCTTGAGAATGTAAAACGGAGCTGGAGGAATCAGGCTCCCTGACTTCAGACTATACTACAAAGCTACAGTAATCAAGACAGTATGGTACTGGCACAAAAACAGAAATATAGATCAATGGAACAGGATAGAAAGCCCAGAGATAAACTCACACACATATGTTCACCTTATCTATGACAAAGGAGGCAGGAATGTACAGTGGAGAAAGGACAGCCTCTTCAATAAGTGGTGCTGGGAAAACTGGACAGGTACATGTAAAAGAATGAGATTAGAACACTCCCTAACACCATACACAAAAATAAGCTCAAAATGGATTAAAGACCTAAATGTAAGGCCAGAAACTATCAAACTCTTAGAGAAAAACATAGGCAGAACACTCTATGACATAAATCACAGCAAGATCCTTTTTGATCCACCTCTTAGAGAAATGGAAATAAAAACAAAAATAAACAAATGGGACCTAATGAAACTTCAAATCTTTTGCACAGCAAAGGAAACCATAAACAAGACCAAAAGACAACCCTCAGAATGGGAGAAAATATTTGCAAATGGAGCAACTGACAAATGATTAATCTCCAAAATTTATAAGCAGCTCATGCAGCGCAATAAAAACAACAACAAAAAAATCTAATCCAAAAATGGGCAGAAGACATAAATAGACATTTCTCCAAAGAAGATATACAGATTGCCAACAAACACATGAAAGAATGCTCAACATCATTAATCATTAGAGAAATGCATATCAAAACTACAATGAGATATCATCTCACATCTCTAAAAAAAAAAAAAAATGTCATGAAGAACCTAGGAGTAATACAGGAATAAAGACACAGACCTACTAGAGAATGGACTTGAAGATATGGGGAAGGGGAAAGGTAAGCTGTGACAAAGTGAGAGAGAGGCATGGACATATATACACTACCAAACGTAAAATAGATAGCTAGTGGGAAGCAGCCACATAGCACAGGGAGATCAGCTCGGTGCCTTGTGACCACCTGGATGGGTGGGATAGGGAGGGTGGGAGGGAGGGAGACGCAAAAGGGAGGAGACATGGGAACATATGTATACGTATAACTGATTCACTTTGTTATAAAGCAGAAACTAATGCCCCATTGTAAAGCAATTATACTCCAATAAAGATGTAGAAAAAAACAAAAAAACCCAATACTGATATATTATTTTATATATAGTTATATGTTTCACATATTTCTGTAGGTCAGAAGCCCTAGTGTGGTGTACCTGGGTTCTCTGCTTAAGTTTTCAAAAGGCTAAAATCAAGCTGTCCACCAGCTTGCATTCTCATATGGAACTTGGACTCTTGTTCCAAGCTCATTCATGTTGTTGGAAGAATTTAATTCCTTGCAGTTGTAGGACTGAAGCCTTTAGTTCCTAGAGGCCACTTACTGTTCTCTGTTATGTGGTGTTCTCCTTAATGTAACAGTTTGCTTCTTCAAGCCAACAAGAGAATCTCTTTCACTTTGAATCTCTCTGACCTCTTTTAAGGTCAGGCCAATAGAAGATAACCTTCCTTTTGATTGACCCAAAGTTAATTGATTGAAGACCTTCAGTACATCTGCAAAATCTCTTCTGCCATATAGCATTACATAATCACAGGAATGATCACCCATCATATTCATAAATCTTAATCACACCCAAGGGGAAGGGATTATACAGAGCATGTATACCAGAGGGCAGGAATCTTGGGGAAAATATTGGTTTTCTATGGCTGCTATAACAAACTACCACAAGTTTAGTGTTTAAAACAATGCAAATTTATTATCTTACAATTTGTCAATTCAAGAGTCCCAATGGATCTAACCAGGCTAAAATCAAGGAGTCACCAGGACATCATTCCTTTCTAGAGACCCTAGGGAAAATGTTTCCTTTCTAGCTTCTAGAGGCTGCCTACATTCTAGAGGCATATGGCGCCTTCCTCCATTTTCAAAGCCAGTTATAGTAGGCCAATTTCTTAGCACATTACATCACTCTGACCTCCTCTTCTGTCTCCCTCTTCCTCATTTAAGGACCTCTGTGATCACATTGAATTCACTCAGATAATCCAGGATAATATCCTTATCATAAGGTCAACTGATAAGCAACTTTAATTTCACCTGCTACCTTAATTCCTCTTTTGCTATATAATGTAATATTCAAGGAATTAGGATGTGGACATCTTTGTAGAGTCCTTACTCTGCTTACCCCAGGGGACAACTTAAGAAGTTTTTTCAACAAATGGGCTAGATCAACTAGACATATGAGTGGAGAAAAAAAATGAATCTCAGCTCTTACCTCATACCAAACACAAAAAATAATAAAATTGATGATAGATACGAATACTAAAACTATAAGAAGGTATACAAATGGTCAATAAGAACATGAAATGATGCTCAACATCATTAGTCATTAGAAAAATGCAAATCAAACCACCAAAACACCACTTGAAAGCCACTCAGATGGAAAGAAAGGAAGACAGAAAGATGATGAAAGAAAGAAAGAAAGAAAGAAAGAAAGAAAGAAAGAAAGAAAGAAAGAAAGAAAGAAAGAAAGAGAAAAGAAGGAAAGATAGAGGGAAAGAAGTAGCAATTTTGGCAAGGATGTAGAACAACTGGAATCCTGTGCCTTGCTGGTGGGAATGTAAAATGATTTGGCTGTTGTGGAAAACAGTGTGGTACTTCTTCATTTAAACACAGAGTTACCATATGACTCAATCATTTCAGGGACTATACCAATGAAAACTTAAAACATATTTTCACACAAAAACTTGTACATGAATGTTCATAGCAGCATTATTCATAATAGGCAAAAAGTGGAAAAAACCTATATGTCCAACAACTGATGAATGGATAAACAATACATAGCATATCCAAACAATGGAATATTATTCATCCATAAAAAAGAATGAAGTACTTTCACATGCTACAATGTGGATGAACTCTGAAAACATTATCCTAAATGAAAGAAGCCAGACATAAAAAGCCACAGATTTTATGATTCTGTTTATATGAAATGTCCAGAATAGGTAAATCGATAGAGACAGAAAGTAGATTAGTAATTGCCAAGGAATGAGAAGAGGGGAAAATTGAGACTGACTACTAAGTACAGGGTTTCTCTGTGGGGTTGATGGAAGTGTTCCAGAATTAGATAGTGCTGATAGTTGTACAACATATTGAATATGCTGAAAAACCCTGACTTGTACACTTTAAAATAATGAGTTTTATGTTATGTGAATTATATCTCAATAAAAATATTAAATGGGAAAAAATCATATGCTCATGGACAGTATCAGTACTCAGCAGTACCTATCTACGTGAAGAGACATTATCAAAAATGAAATACATAAAATATCACTACTGATCAGCATTTGCAACAGATTTTGATAAGAAACATAACTTTGAATCACAATAAGCAAAATATTATCCCCAAAATAAAATTCCATTTTCTCATTAGTATACCTGTATTGAAAAAAATTTACTGAATTATTGTTATATTTTGAATTCTGTCAATTAAAAAAAAAGAAACTACAAAACGTCTAGAAGAAAACGTTGGTGGAAATCTTCATGACCTTGGGATAATTAAAGTTGTCTTAGATAGAATATAATAAGCACTAACAATAAAATTTTTAACTGATTTATAAAAATTAGAAACATAGACTCTCCAAAAGACACCATTAATGAAGTGAAAAGGAAAGCCATAGATGAGGAGAAAATATTTGTAATTTATTCACCTGACAAAGGTCTTATATCCAGAATATATACAGAACTCTTACAAGTATATAAGGAGACAAATGACCCATTACAATGGTTACCAATTTTTAAGTGGGCAAAAGATTGGAATAGACATTACATAAAAGAAGATACATGAATATCCAATAAGCACATGAAAATGTTCAACATTCTCATAAATGAAATGCAAATTAAAACAACAATGAAATATTACCACACACCCACTAGAATGGCTAATACTAAAAAGACTGAAAATCCCAAATACTGGAGGGAATATAAAGCAATTGGGACTGTCATACATTTCTGGTGAGAATATAAAATTATAAAACCACTTTGAGAAACAGTTTGACAGTTTCTTAGGAAATTGAACGTATACCTCCCCTATAACCCAACATTCTAGCCATAGGTATTCAACCAAAAAAAAAAAATAAAGCATATGTCCATAAAAAGACTTGCATAGGTGTAGATCAACATGGAGGAGTAGAGGGATGTGGAGCTGGCCTCCTCCAACAAATGCATCAAAAATACATCTACATGTGGAACAATTCTCATGGAATACCTACTGAAAACCTGCAGAAGATCTCGTACAACCAAAACTGCAAGAACGATCCCCACATAACCAGGTAGGATGAAGGGGAAAGGGAGAAGAAAAGGAATCAGGACAGGAACTGTGCCCCTGGGAGGGAGCTGTGGAAGAGGAAATGTTCCCTAACCCTAGGAATCTCTTTCACCAGCTGAGAGGTCCACCCAGACAGATAGAGAGCTTCAGAGGCTTGAGAGGAGAGTGTGGGAGATGGCCTGTGCTCCACAGGGTAAAGAGAGGCCAGCACAGATGGTCCTGGTCACATCACCACCCTTCCCAGTGCAAGACATGTGCCTGTTGGTGTGCACAGTGACTGGGGCTTCAGGGAACAGACCCAGGGAGAGGATTTGATTTGGCTGCACAGAGACAGTCCAAAGGACGTGAAGTGTGGCCAGGGTGACAACTGGGTGTGCACACAGGACAAGCACAGGTCTGCCGTAGGAGCCCCATTGTCAACAAGGAAAGGGAGGGGGCAGGTCCACCTTAGCAGCCTCATTATCAGCATGCTCAGAGTGGGCATGGCTCTGGCCACCATGGATTTTGCGAACTTTGTGGGCATACACACTTGGAGGAGGGGCTGAAATCTGAGCTGATTACCGGCAATCCCTATGTGGATGCAGGGGCATGGCTTTGGTGGGTTTCCTCCTCAGCTTTTTGAGTGCACACATATGCCTGAGGGTTATCTGAGCCAATTTCTGGCACTACCATGGTGGAGGTGGCCCCCGAGGGCAACGCCAGCAACAGTGATCTTTGTGGGTGTGCACACCGGGTGGCAGGTGGCATCACAGAGTTGCACATCCCACTAGACACCTCCTGGGGAAGAATACACAGTGGCTCCTTTCCCAGAGGGAGCAGTCCAGTACCACCTACTTTACACTACAGCTTAGAATCAGATCTGGGGGCTTCTACTCCAACAGCTGGGGAGCAGATCCTGCCCCCAATGGGGATGTGACAACCACAGAGCAAAGAGGAGGCCCTGCCCAACATCCAGTGCAGGCTCTGGTCACCACAATGCCAAAACATACATTAGATTCACAAAAACCCAGCAATCCCACTACTGGCCATATACCCTGAGAAAACCACAATTCAAAAAGAGTCATGTACCAAAATGTTCATTGCAGCTCTATTTACAATAGCCCGGAGATGGAAGCAACCTAAGTGTCCATCATCGGATGAATGGATAAAGAAGATGTGGCACATATATACAATGGAATATTACTCAGCCATAAAAAGAAACGAAATTGAGTTATTTGTAGTGAGGTGGGTGGACCTAGAGTCTGTCATACAGAGTGAAGTAAGTCAGAAAGAGAAAGACAAATACCGTATGCTAACACATATATATGGAATCTAAGAAAAAAAAAAGAAAGGTCATGAAGGACCTAGGGGTAAGATGGGAATAAAGACACAGACCTACTAGAGAATGGACTTGAGGATATGGGGAGGGGGAAGGGTAAGCTGTGACAAAGTGAGAGAGTGGCATGGACATGTATACACTACCAAACATAAAATAGATAGCTAGTGGGAAGCAGCCGCATAGCACAGGGAGATCAGCTCGGTGCTTTGTGACCACCTAGAGGGGTGGGATAGGGAGAGTGGGAGGGAGGGAGACGCAAGAAGGAAGAGATATGGGAACATATGTATATGTATAACTGATTCACTTTGTTATAAAGCAGAAACTAACACACCATTGTAAAGCAATTATACTCCAATAAAGATGTAAAAAAAAAAAAGATGTGATGTATATATATATATATACACACACACACACACACACACACACAATGGAATACTACTCAGCCATAAAAAAAGAATTAAATAATACCATTTGCAGCAGCATGGATGAACCTAAAGACTATACTACTAAGTGAAGTAAATCAGACAGAGACAGACAAGTATTATATGATATCAATTATATGTAGAATCTAAAAAATAGTACAACTGAACTTATTTATAAAACAGAAACAGACTCACAGACATAGAAAACAAACTTATGGTTACCAAAGAGGAAAGGGAGAGAGGGATAAATTAGGAGTATGGAATTAACAGATACATACTATTATATATAAAATAAAAAACAAGGATTCACTGTATAGCACAGGGAACTATATTCAATATCTTGTAATAACCTATAATGGAAAAGAATTGGACATATATATCCAAATCACTTTACTGTACACCTGAAACTAACACAATATTGTAAATCAACTGTACTTCAATTAAAAAAAAAAAGAATTGCATAGAAAGTTGTATAACAACTTGATTGATAATAGCCCCAAACTGGAAACAATCCAAATGTTTATCATCAAGTAAACAAATAAATTGTGGTATATTCATACAATGGAATAGTACTCAGCAATAAAGTGAATCAAAGTACTGATACATGCACCAACATGGATGATAAACATTATGCTGACTGAAAGAAGTCAGGCACAAAAGAGTATCTACAATTCATTTACATGAAGCTCTAGGACAGCAAAACTAAGCTGTGGTGTAGATGTCAGAACAGTTCTTGCCTTGGAGAAAGGGGGTTTAACTGGGCTTAACTGGGAAGTGGCACCTTGGAACTGTTTGGGATAATGGAAATGTCCTCTATCTTGAGATGGCAGTTACATGGGTGTATAAACAAATAAATCAACAATAATTGCAGATAGATACAAAGTAAAATACAAAATGGAAAGCAAACTTGAAAATTTCCTGAGCAGAAAAAACACTAAGCCACATAAGTGAAACAATTTAGCTTATTCTAAAGAAGTAAGCAAAAACACTGGGCCAGGGCTTCCCTGGTGGCGCAGTGGTTGAGAGTCTGCCTGCCGATGCAAGGGACACGGGTTCATGCCCCGGTCCAGGAGGATCCCACGTGCCGTGGAGCAGCTGGGCCCGTGAGCCATGGCCGCTGAGCCTGGGCGTCCAGAGCCTGTGCTCCGCAACGGGAGAGGCCACAGCAGTGAGAGGTACGCGTACCGCAAAAAAACAAAACAAAACAAAACAAAACACTGGGCCACTTCTGGCCTGCGAAAATCATAAATGAAACATAAACTGTTGCCCAAAATTGGCATGAGGTATCTTCTTTTAACCAATCTTTTATCACTAAGAAAACTCTAATGCTATATAACCAATCATTGTAAAACATAAGCAGCCTCTGCATTTTCACTATATAAATTGACCTATAACATACCTCTGTGCCTCATTCCACTGCTGGTTTGAGAGCTCCCAGTTCACAAACTGTTCTTACATGCACAATAAACTCTTACTAAATATGATTTTACTGATCCAGTGATTCTAATTTTTCTATTTCTGGGTTTTTTACATGTATATAAAAACACCATATATGGCAAATGCAGCATTCTTGTTAACTGCATGACACTTATGTGCTACCAGTTTGCAAACCAAGCTAGAGAATCCATGGCATGAGGACGACCATTCCCCAACCCTTCTGACCCCACCCAGTGGGATAATTGCATTATATGTTCTTAGGAACAGATACATTTTTAAGGCTCTTTATTGGATGCAGATGCTAGAAAAAAAAAAAAGAAGAAAACAATGACACCAATTACCATCATTCCAACTCCTTATTTGATCCAAATAAAGGTCCTTGTCAGGGCCCAGCATCCTCTCTGGAAACTAGTGTGATGAGCAGTAGATGCAGAGGTTGGAGACAAGATGGCAGAGTAGAAGGGCTTGAGCTCACCTCCTCTCACGAAAACACCAAAATCACAACTAACTGCTGAGCAGTCATTGGAAAAAAAATACTGGAACCTACCAAAAAAGGATATTCTACATCACAAACAAAGAAGAAGCCACAATGGTATGGTAGGAGGGGCACATTCATTATACAATCAAATCCCATTCCAGCTGGGAGGGCGGCCCACAAACTGGAAAATAAATATATTGCAGAGGTTCTCCCAAAGGAGTGAGAGTTTTGATCCCCACATCAGGCTCCCAGTCTGGGGGTCTGGCATCAAGAGGAGGAGCCCCCAGAGCATTTGGCTTTGAAGGCCAGTGGAGTTTGATCACAGGAACTCCACAGGACTGGGAGAAACAGGAACGCTACTCTTGGAGGGTGCACACAAGGTCTTGTGCACACCAGGAAGCAGGGGGAAAGCAGTGACTTCATAGGATCCTGAGCCTGACCTACCTGATGGTCTTGCAGGGTCTCCTGGGGAGGCTGAGGGTGGCTGTGGCTCTTTGTGGGGACAAGGACACAGGTGGAGAAGATACTGGGGAATACTCATCAGCATGAGTTCTCCAGGGGGCCGCCATTATGACACCAAGACCTAGCCCTACAAAACAGCCTGAAAGCTTCAGTGCTGGAGTGCCTCAGGCCAAGCAACCAACAGGGAAGGACCACAGACCCACCCATCAGAAGACAGACTGCCTAAGTCTTCCTGAGGCCACAGCTGCATCTAAATGAACCCCTTGACACGGCCCTACCCATCAGAGGGACAAGACCCATCTCCACCCACCAGGAATCCTGCAGAAGCCTCTTAGGTCAGCCTCACCCACCAGGGGCAGACATCAGAAGCAAGAGGAACTACAGTCCTGCAGCCTGCGGAACAGAGACTGCAAACACAGAAAGTTAGACAAATGAGATGGCAGAGGAATATGCCCCAGATGAAGGAACAAGATAAAACCCAAGCAGAACAACTAAGTGAAGTGGAGATAGGCAATATACCTGAAAAAGAATTCAGAGTAATGATAGTAAAGAAGATCCAAGATCTCAGAAAAAGAATGGAGGCAAGGATAGAGAAGATACAAGAAATGTTCAACAAAGAGGTAGAAGATCTAAAGAACAAACAAACAGAGTTCAACAATACAATAGCTGAAATGAAGAATACACTAGAAGGAATCAATAGCAGAATAAATGAGGCAGAAGAACGGATAAGTGACCTGGAAGACAGATTGGTGGAAATCACTGCCACAGAACAGAATAAAGAAAAAAGAAAAAAAGAAATGAGGACAGTTTAAGGGACCTCTGGGACAATATTAACTGCACCAAAATTCATATTTTAGGGGTCCCAGAAGGAGAAGAGAGAAAGAAAGTACCTGAGAAAATATTTGAAGAGGTAATAGCTGAAAACTTCCCTAACATGGGAAAGGAAACAGTCACACAAGTCCAGGGAGCACAGAGAGTCCCAGGCAGGATAAACCCAAGGAGGAACACACTGAGACACATAATAATCAAACTGACAAAAATTAAAGACAAACAAAAAATATTAAAAGCAACAAGGGAAAAATGACATATAACATACAAGGGAACTCCCATAAGGTTATCAGCTGATTTTTCAGCAGAAATTCTGCAGGCCAGAAGGGAGCGTCATGATATATTTAAGTGATAAAAGGGAAGAAGCTACAACCAAGAATACTCTACCCAGCAAGGCTCTCATTCAGATTTGATGGAGAAATCAAAAGCTTCACAGACAAGCAAAAGCTAAGAGAATTCAGCATCACCAGACCAGCTCTGCAGTAAATGCTAAAGACTTCTCTAGGCGGAAAAGAGACCAGAAACGTAAAACAATCTTGTACATATATAGACTAGACTGCTATATCAAAACCTCATAGGAACAGCAAACGTAAAGACTACAACACATATACACACAAAAAAGAAAAAGCAACCCAAACACCACACTAAAGATTGTCATCAAACCACAAGAGAAGAGAGCAAGAGAGGAAGGTAAGAAAAAAGACCTACAAAAACAAACCCAAAACAATTAAGAAAATGGCAATAGGGAGCAACAGCGAAGCAAGATGGCAGCCATCACAGGCTCAGGAGTAAAAGTCCCTCACAATTTCCGACTGTTGGAAGAGCTCAAAGAAGGTCAGAAAGGAGTAGGAGATGGCACAGTTAACTGGGGTCTAGAAGATGATGAAGACAAGACACTTACAAGATGGACAGGGATGATAATTGGGACTCCAAGAACAATTTATGAAAACCGAATATACAGCCTTAAAATAGAATGTGGACCTAAATATCCAGAAGCACCCACCTTTGTAAGATTTGTAACAAAAACTAATATGAATGGAGTTAATAATTCTAATGGAGTGGTGAACCCAAGAGCCATATCAGTGCTAACAAAATGACAGAACTCATAGAACATCAAAGTTTTCCTGCAACAGCTTCAGTGCTTAATGATGTCTAAATAAAATATGAAACTCCCTCAGCTGCCTGAAGGACAGTGTTACAGCAATTAATCAAAAAAAAGGAAGCCACAGGCCCTCCCATACCCCCACCCATTTGATTTAAGCAGTCTTCATTCTCCACAGTAGTAAATTTTCTAGATACATCTTATAGACCTCAAAGTACTGGAAAGGAAGCTCCCATTCAAAGGCAGTTTATCTTAAGATACTGTAAATGGTACTAAATTTTTGCCCATTTAAAATATATGTTGTGTTATAACAAACCAACCTGTCAAGTGTAACCACTGTCCAAATAGTTGAACTTCTGGGATCAAGAAAGTATATTTAAATTGATTCCCATCAAAACTGGTGGGGCATATCTAACTCAAATGTGAAAAGACACATCACACAATCACTTTGCTGCTGATTACATGGCCTGGGGCCTCTGCCTTCTCCCCCTTTCCCTCCCTCTGCTTCCCTCCTTCCCTGCAAGAGCCCTCCATCTTGGAGTAGCTAGTTAGAGCAGATGTGAAGGTTTCATGTCACAGCCTGTGGGACTACTCCTGGGTGTGTGGGGGTGGTTTGTCTGCATCCCTGGTTTCTTTCTAAGTGTGTTAAATGATGCTCTCCTTCCAAGCCATCATCCTTTTCCCCATTCCCCACTACCACCCTTGGCTGAAGCATAGATTGTAACCCCCACTTCTCCCCTCTGAAATTGGCCTTTGGTGAGGAATTCAGGGCTTTCCCCAAATCTTCTCCCCCCACTTTTTCCTTTAACCTCCTCAAGTCACTTTTTGCCCATGCACCACCCAACACTTTCCATGACACTTCCATGCTTTGGCCAGAAGCCATCAGGTAAGGTTGGAGAGAGTCTCTGACCTCCCTCATTTAGTTTTGGAACCACATTTATTTACTTTCCACCCACCTGGGAAATGAATATTGGGTTCTCAGCCTTGCCACCCTCTGCTGTCATCATCAGCTGATGTGTTTTTTTAGCTCAGGTTTTGCTAAGGTAAAAAGAGCAAGCCACCAGTGTTACTCAGACCTGCCAGCTCTCAAAGTCCTTGGTAATTAAACTTGGAGAAAGGCCACAGAAGACACCTGTAAGCACATGTGACCTCTCTGAAATGTTTTCCTATAATTGCCTTTGCTTTTAAGAATTGAAGAAATTTTAAGCAGGGCTCTCATTTGGTCATCCTTGCAATCCATTTGGATCTACTTTGGAATCTGAGAACTGGAATAAAAAGAAACTTGAATTCAGTGCATACTTTGGTTTTGGTGCTGCTGCTTCTCATGGCCCTCACCAGAGATTAAGAAAGAACTCGGTGTGCATGGCAGATCCCCAAGATTCCTAGCAAACTGCTGTGTTTTTCCACTTTTCTGTTCAGGACCACTAAATGTTGAGATGTGGATGCATACCAAAATAAAAGCAATTCACTGTGTTCTAAAGAAAAAAGGGAAAAAATGAAAATAGGAACTTACATATCAATAATTACCTTAAATGTAAATGGATTAAAAGCTCCAAATAAAAGACATAGACTGGTTGAATGGATTCAAAAACAAGATCCATATATATGCTGTCTACAGGAGACCCACTTCAGATCTAGGGACACATACAGACTGAAAGCGGGGGGACGGAGAAAGGTATTCCATGCAAATGGAGATCAAAAGAAAGCTGGAGTGGCAATACCCATATCAGACAAAACAGACTTTAAAATAAAGACTGTTATGAGACAAAAAAGACTCTACATAATGATCAAGGGATCAATCCAAGAAGAAGATATAACAATTGTAAATATATATGCACCCAACATAGGAACACCTCAATATATAAGGCAAATATTAACAGCCATAAAGAGAGAAATAGACATTAACACAATAATAGATGTGGTTTTTATCACCCCACTTAACATCAATGGACATATCATCCAGGCAGAAAATCAATAAGGGAACACAGGGCTTAAAAGGCACAATATACCAGATGGCTCAAATGACATTTATAGAGCATTCCATCCAAAAGCAGCAGAATACATATTCTTCTCATGTGCACATGGGAACATGCTCCAGGATTGACCACATGCTGGGCCACAAAGTAAGCCTCAGTAAACTTAAGAAAATTGAAATCATACCAAGCACCTTTTCTTCTTTCTTCTTTAGATTGGAAATTTATATTTTCCCTTTCTTTCTTTTTTTTTTTTTAACATCTTTATTGGGGTATAATTGCTTTACAATGGTGTGTTAGTTCCTGCTTTATAACAAAGTGAATCAGTTATACATATATATATGTTCCCATATCTCTTCCTTCTTGCATCTTCCTCCCTCCCACCCTCCCTATCCCACCCCTCCAGGCAGTCACAAAGCACCGAGCTGATATCCCTGTGCTATGCGGCTGCTTCCCACTAGCTATCTACCTTACGTTTGGTAGTGTATATATGTCCATGCCTCTCTCTCGCTTTGTCACAGCTTACCCTTCCCCCTCCCCATATCCTCAAGTCCATTCTCCAGTAGGTCTGTGTCTTTATTCCTGTCTTATGCCTAGGTTCTTCATGACATTTTTTTTCTTAAATTCCATATATATGTGTTAGCATACGGTATTTGTCTTTCTCTTTCTGACTTACTTCACTCTGTATGACAGTCTCTAGGTCTATCCACCTCATTACAAATAGCTCAATATCATTTCTTTTTATGGCTGAATACTATTCCATTGTATATATGTGCCACATCCTCTTTATCCATTCATCCAATGATGGGCACTTAGGTTGTTTCCATCTCCTGGCTATTGTAAATAGAGCTGCAATGAACATTGTGGTACATGACTCTTTTTGAATTATGGTTTTCTCAGGGTATATGCCCAGTAGTGGGATTGCTGGGTCATATGGTAGTTCTATTTGTAGTTTTTTAAGGAACCTCCATACTGTTCTCCATAGTGGCTGTACCAATTCACATTCCCACCAGCAGTGCAAGAGTGTTCCCTTTTCTCCACACCCTCTCCAGCATTTATTGTTTCTAGATTTTTTGATGATGGCCATTCTGACTGGTGCGAGATGATATCTCATTGTAGTTTTGATTTGCATTTCCCTAATGATTAATGATGTTGAGCATTCTTTTATGTGTTTGTTGGCAATCTGTATATCTTCTTTGGAGGAATGTCTATTTAGGTCTTCTGCCCATTTTTGGATTGGGTTGTTTTTTTTTTTTTTTTTTTTTTCATATCACAATGTTTTTTTAATCTTTAAAAATTTATATTGATTTAAAGTAAAATTAAAGCTAAATGTACATTGAAGTTAAATGTATATAAAGAAAATTGTACATGCAATAAATTGTATAGCTGGATGCATTATCACAAAGTAAACACATCATGTAATGAACACTCAGACCAAGAGACACAACATTAACATTACCAGAACCTCAGAAGCTCTCATGTCTGATTCTATTCACTACTATCCCATGATCTGAAGCATCTAAGAACATAGGTCATTTATTGCTCTTTTTGAAATTCATATAAATATACAAGTGTATATATTATTTTGTAGCTTCTTTCTCTCAGCCATAATATTTTTAAGATTCATATTCTTGTATACCTGTATGTATATCTTTCAGTTATTCCTGTTTAGTATTTCATGGTATAAATATATGAGTGTTTATTTGAAGGTTGTTTGTTTTTTTATTATTGAGCTGCATGAGCTGCTTATAAATTTTGGAGATTAATCCTTTGTCAGTTGCTTCATTTGCAAATATTTTCTCCCAATCTGAGGCTTGTCTTTTGGTCTTGTTTATGGTTTCCTTTGCTGTGCAAAAGCTTTGCAGTTTCATTAGGTCCCATTTGTTTATTTTGGTTTTTATTTCCATTTCTCTAGGAGGTGGGTCAAAAAGGATCTTGCTGTGATTTATGTCATAGAGTGTTCTGCCTATGTTTTCCTCTAAGAATTTGATAGTTTCTGGCCTTACATTTAGGTCTTTAATCCATTTTGAGCTTATTTTTGTGTATGGTGTTAAGGAGTGATCTAACCTCATACTTTTACATGTACCTGTCCAGTTTTCCCAGCACCATTTATTGAAGAGGCTGTCCTTTCTCCACTGTACATTCCTGCCTCCTTTATCAAAGATAAGGTGACCATATCAAACATCTTTTCTGACCACAATGCTATGAGGTTAGAAATCAACTACAAGGGAAAAAAAACTGTAAAAAACACAAACACATGGAGACTAAACAATCTGTTACTAAACAACCAATGGATCACTGAAGAAATCAAAAACTACCCAGAGACAAATAAAAACAAAAGCACAACAATCCAAAGTCTATGGGATGCAGCAAAATCACTTCTAAGAAGGAAGTTTGTGGCAATACAATCTTACTTCAGGGAGCAAGAAAATTCTCAAGTAAGCAACCTAAGCTTCCACGTAAAGCAACTAGAGAAAGAAGAAAAAACAAAACCTAAAGTTAGTAGAAGGAAATAAATTATAAAGATCAGAGTAGAAATAAATGAAATAGAGATGAAGAAAACAATAGCAAAGATCAATGAAAGCAAAAGCTTGTTCTTTGAAAAGATAAACAAAATTGATAAATCCTTAACCAGACTCACCAAGAAAAAAAGAGAGAGGACTCAAGTCAATAAAATCAGAAATGAAAAAGGAGAAGTTACAACAGACACCGCAGAAATACAAAGGATCATAAGAGACAATTACAAGCAACTGTATGCCAATAAAATAGAGAACCTGGAAGAAATGGACAAATTCTTAGAAAAGTACAATCTCCCAAGACTGAACCAGAAGGAAGTAGAAAATATGAACAGACCAATCACAAGTACTGAATTTGAAACTGTGATTTTAAAACTCCCAACAAAAAAAAGTCCAGGACCAGATGGCTGCAGGGGCAAATTCTATCAAACATTTAGACAAGAGCTAATACCTATCCTTCTGAAACTGTTTCAAAAAATTGTAGAGGAAGGAAAACTCCCAAACTCATTCTATGAAGCCACCATCACCTTGATACCAAAACCAGACAAAGATACCACAAAAAGGAAAAGTATAGGCCAATATCACTGATGAATATAGAAGCCAAAATCCTCAACAAAATACTAGCAAACAGGATCCAGCAGCACATTAAAAGGATCATACACCATGATCAAGTGGGATTTATTCCAGGGATGCAAGGAATTTTCAACATCCACAAATCAATCGGTGTGATACACCACATCAACAAACTGAAGAATAAAAACAGTATGACCATCTCAATAGATGCAGAAAAACCTTTTGACAAAATTCAACACAAATTTATGATAAAAACTCCTCAGAAAGTGGGCATAGAGGGAACGTACCTCAACATGATAAAGGCCATATCCAACACACCTACAGCTAACATCATACTCAATGGTGAAAAGCTAAAAACATTTCCTCTAAGATCAGGAACAAGACAAGGATGTCCACTCTCGCACTTTTATTCAACATAGTTTTGGAAGTCCTAGCTATGGATATCAGAGAACAAAATCAAATAAAAGGAATCCAAATTGGAAAATAAGTTAAATTGTCACTGTTTGCAGATGACATGATACTATACATAGACAATCCTAAAGATGCTACCAGTAAACTACTAGAGCTCATCAGTGAATTTGGTAACGTTGCAGGTTACAAAATTAATACACAGAAATCTGTTGCATTTCTATACACTAACAACAAAAGATCCGAAAAATAAATTCAAGAAACAATCCCATTTACGATCACATCAAAAAGAATAAAATACCTAGGAATAAACCTACCTAAGGACACAAAAGACCTGTTCTCTGAAAACTATAAGATGCTGATGAAAGAAACTGAAGACGACACAAACAGATTGAGAGATATACCATGTTCTTGGATTGAAAGAATCAATACCGTCAAAATGGCTATATTACCCAAGGTAATCTACAGATTCAATTCAGTCCCTATCAAATTACCACTGGCATTTTTCACAAAACTAGAACAAAAAATCTTAAAATTCGTATGTAGACACAAAAGACCCCAAATAGGCAAAGCAATCTTGAGAAAGAAAAATGGAGCTGGAGGAATCAGGCTCCCTGGCTTCAGACTATACCACAAAGCTATAGTCATCAAAAAAGTATGGTACTGGCACAAAAATAGAAACATAGATAAATGGAAAAAGATAGAAAGCCCAGAAATAAACCCACACACTTATGGTCAATTGATCTATGACAAAGAAGGCAAGACTATACAATGGAGGTAAGACAGTATCTTCAATAAATGGTGCTGGAAAAACTGGACAGCTACATGTAAAAAAATGAAATTAGAACATTCTTTAACATAATACACAAATATAAATTCAAAATGGATTAAAGACCTAAATGTGAGACCAGATACTATAAAACTCTTAGAGGAAAATATAGGCAGAACCCTCTCTCACATAAATTGTAGCAATGTCTTTTTTGATCCATCTCCCAGAGTAATGGAAATAAAAACAAAAATAAAGAAATGGGACCTAATTAAACTCAAAAGCTTTTGCACAGCAAAGGACTCAATAAACAAAATGAAGAGACAACCCACAGAATGGGAGAAAATATTTGCAAATGATGTGACCTACAAGGGATTAGTCTCCAAAATTTACAAACAGATCTTGTGACTTAATATCGTCAAAACAAGCAACCCAATCAAAAAATGGGCAGGTGACCTAAATAGACATTTCTCCATAGAAGACATACAGATTGCCAAGAGGCTCATGAAAAGATGTTCAACATCACTAATTATTAGAGAAATGCAAATCAAAACTACAATGAGATATCACCTCACACCAGTCAGAATGGCTATCATCAAAAAATCCACAAATAATGAGTGCTGGAGAGGGTGTGGAGAGAAGGGAACCCTCCTACACTGTTGGGGGGAATGTAAATTGGTGCAGCCACTATGGAAAACAGTATGGAGGTTCCTTAAGAAACTAAAAATAGAGCTACCATATGATCCTGCAATCCCACTCCTAGGCATATACCCAGAGAAAAACTTGGTTCAAAGGGTACATGCACCACAATGTTCATTGCAGTGCTGTTTACAATAGCTAGGACATGGAAGCAACCTAAATGTCCATCAACAGAAGAATGGATAAAGAAGATGTGGTACATATATACAATAGAATATTATTCAGCCATTAAAAAGAATGAAATAATGCCATTTGCAGCAACATGGATGGACCTAGAGATTGTCATATTGAGTGATGTACATCAAACAGAGAAAGAGAAATATCGTATGATATCACTTATATGCAGAACCTAAGAAAAATGATACAAATGAACTTATTTACAAAATAGAAATAGACTCACAGACTTAGAGAATGAACTTATGGTTACCAGGGGGGAAATGTGAGGCGGAGGGATAGTTAGGAAGTCTCAGATTGACATGTACACACTGCTTTATTTATTTGTTTGTTTGTTTGTTTGTTTGTTTTTAATAGACCTTTATTGGAGTATAATTGCTTCACAATACCGTGTTAGTTTCTGTTACACAACAAAATGAGTCAGCCATATGCATACACATGTGCCCATATCCCCTCCCTCTTGAGCCTCCCTACCATTCTCCCTATCCCACCCCTCTAGGTCATCGCAAAACACCAAGCCGATCTCCCTGTGCTATGCTGCTGCTTCCCACCAGTCAACTATTTTACATTCAGTAGTGTAGCTATGTTGATGCTACTCTCACTTTGTCCCATCTTCACCCTCCCACCCCATAACATCAAGTCCATTCTCTCCCTCCCACCTCATAACATCAAGTCCATTCTCTATGTCTACCTCTTTATTCCCGTCCTGCAACTAGGTTCATCAGTACAATTTTTTTTTTTTAGATTCCATATATATGCGTTAGTTTAAAATGGATAACCAAAAAGGATTTATTGTATAGCACAGGGAACTCTGCTCAATATTATGTAACAACCTAACTGGGAAAATATTTTGAAAAAAGAATACATACATGTGTTTGTATAACTGAATCACCTTGGTGTACACCTGAAATTAACACAACATTGTTAATCAACTATACTCCAATATAAAATAAAATGTTTAAAAAAAACGAATACTCTACCCAACAAGGCTCTCCTTCAGATTCCATGAAGAAATCAAAAACTTTACAAAGAAGCAAAAGCTGAGAGAATTCAGCACCACCAGACCAGCTTTAAAACAAATGCTAAAGGAACTTCTCTAAGTGGAAAAGAAAAGGTCACAACTAGAAACAACAAAATTATGAATGAGAAAGCCCACCAGTAAAGGCAAACATACAGTAAAGGTAGGAAATCATCCACACACAAATATGATATCAAAACCAACAATCATGAGAAGAAGAGAGTATAAATGTAGGATATTTGAAATAAATTTGAAATTAAGAGACCAGCAACTTAACACACACACACACACACACACACACACACACATATATATATACACACACACACACACACACAAATACACACACAGACTGCTATATCAAAACCTCATGGTAACCACAAACCAAAAATCTACAATAGCTACACACACACACACACACACACACACACACACACACACACACAAAGGAATCCAAACACAACAGTAAAGATAAGAAAATCACAAGAGAAGAATCACAAGAGAAGAAAACAAAAAATCACAAGAGAAGAAAACAAAAGAGGAAGGGAAGAAAAAAGGCCTACCAACACAAAACAATTAACAAAATTGCAATAAGAACATACATATCATAACTACCTTAAATGTAAATGGATTGAATACACCAACCAAAAGACAGAGACTGGCTGAATGGATTCAAAAACAAGACCCGTATATATGCTGTCTGCAAGAGACCCACTTCAGATCTAGGGACACATACAGACTGAAAGTGAGGATATGGAAAAAGATATTCCATGCAGGCCATCTTGAATTGAGGTGTCCTGGGCAGCACTCTTCCACAGGGCTGCACGCCAAATTGTGATGTTGCTCGCAGCAGTTCTTCGCTGGGAACACTAATCCCGTGTGTTAGGTGTGAGGCTTCTTCACACAGCCACTACAGGCAAATGAAACTACACTAAGCCCAAAAGAAGAGCCATGTGGCTGACAAGGCCTTGGTGCTCCGGCTGGGTGTCAGACCTGTGCCTCTGAGGTGGGAGAGCTGATTTCAGGATATTGGTCCACCAGAGACCTCCCAGCTCCACGTAATATCAAACAGCAAAAGCTCTCCCAGCAAAAGCTCTCCCAGAGATGTCCATCTCAATGCTAAGACCCAGCTCCACTCAATGACCAGCAAGCTACAATGTTGGACACCCTATGCCAAACAACTAGCAATACAGGAACACAACCCCACCCATTAGCAGATAGGCTGCCTAAAATCATAATAAGGTCACAGACACCCAAAAACACACCACCGGACAGGGTCCTGCCCCCAGAAAGACAAGATCCAGCCTCATCCACCAGAACACAGGCACCAGTCCCCTCTACCAGGAAGCCTACACAACACACTGAACCAACCGTAGCTACTGGGGACAGAAACCAAAAACAACGGGAACTACGAACCTGCAGCCTGTGAAAAGGAGACCCCAAACATAGTAAGTTAAGCAAAATAAGAAGACAGAGGAACACACAGCAGATGAAGGAGCAAGGTAAAAACCCACCAGACCAAACAAATGAAGAGGAAATAGGCAGTCTACCTGAGAAAGAATTCAGAATAATGATAGTAAAGATAATCCAAAATCTTGGAAATAGAATGGAGAAAATACAAGAAACGTTTAACAAGGACCTAGAAGAACTAAAGAGTAAACAAACAGTGATGAACAACAAAATAAATGAAATTTAAAATTCTCTAGAAGGAATCAACAGTAGAACAACTGACTCAGAAGAATGGATAAGTAATCTGGAAGATAAAATAGTGGAAATAACTACAGCATAGCAGAATAAAGAAAAAAGAATGAAAAGAATTGAGGACAGTCTCAGAGATCTCTGGAACAGCATTAAATGCACCAACAATTGAAATATAGGGCTCCCAGAAGAAGAGAAAAAGAAAGGGACTGAGAAAGTACTTGAAGAGATTATAGTCGAAAACTTCCTTACTATGGGAAAGAAAATAGTCAGTCAAGTCCAGGAAGCACAGAGAGTCCCATACAGGATAAATCCAAGGAGAAACATGCCAAGACACATATTAATCAAACTATCAAAAATTAAATACAAAGAAAAAATATTAAAAGCAGCAAGGGAAAAACATACAAGGGAATCCCCATAAGGTTAACAGCTGTCTTTCAGCAGGAACTCTGCAAGCCAGAAGGGAGTGGCAGGACATATTTAAAGAGATGAAAGGGGAAAACCTACACCCAAGATTACTCTACCCAGCAAGAATCTCATTCAGATTTCATGGAGAAATTAAAACCTTTACAGACAAGCAAAATCTAAGAGAATTCAGCACCACCAAACCAGCTTTACAACAAATGCTAAAGGAATTTCTCTAAGCAGGAAACACAAGAGAAGGAAAAGACTTAAAATAACAAACCCAAAACAATTAAGAAAATGGTAAGAGGAACATACATATCAATAACTACCTTAAATGTAAATGGATTAATTGCTCCTCCCAAAACACATACACTGGCTGAATGGATACAAAAACAAGACCTGTATATATGCTGTCTGCAAGAGACCCACTTCATACCTAGGGACACATACAGACTGAAAGTGAGGGGATGGAAAAAGATATTCCATGCAAATGGAAATCAAAAGAAGCTGGAGTAGCAATTCTCATATCAGACAAAATAGACTTTAATATAAAGACGATTACAAGAGACAAAGGAGGACACTACATAATGGTCAAGGGTTCAAACCAAGAAGAAGATATAACAATTGTAAATATTTATGCGCACACCTTAGGAGCACCTCAATACATAAGACAAAGGCTAACAGCCATAGAAGGGGAAATCAACAGTAACAAAATCATAGTAGGGGACTTTAACACCTCACTTTCACTAATGGAGATATCATCCAAAATGAAAATAAATAAAGAAACACAAGCTTTAAATGATACATTAAGCAAGATGGACTTAATTGATATGTATAGGACATTCCATACAAAAAGAGCAGAATACACCTTCTTCTCAATTGCTCACGGAATATTTTCCAGGATAGATCATATCTTGGGTCACATATCAAACCTGGTAAATTTAAGAAAATTAAAAATGTATCAAGTACCTTTTCCGAGCACAGTGCCATGAGACTAGATATCAATTACAGGAAAAAATCTGTAAAAAATACAAACACATGAAGGCCAAACAATACACTACTAAATAAGCAAGAGATTACTGAAGAAATCAAAGAGGAAGTCAAAAATACCTAGAAACAAATGACAATGAATATATGACGACCCCAAACCTATGGGAGGCAGCAAAAGCAGGTCTAAGAGGGAAGTTTATAGCAATACAATCCTACCTCAAGAAATAAGAAATACCTCAAATAAACAAACTAACCTTACACCTAAAGCAATTAGAGAAAGAAGAACAAAAAAAACCTAAAGTTAGCAGAAGGAAAGAAATCATAAAGATCAGATCAGAAATAAATGAAAAAGATATGAAGGAAATGATAGCAAAGATCAATAAAACTAAAAGCTGGTTCTTTGAGAAGATAAACAAAATTGATAAACCATTAGCCAGACTCATCAAGAAAAAAAGGGAGAAGACTCAAATCAATAGAATTAGAAATGAAAAAGGAGAAGTAACAACTGACACTGCAGAAATACAAAGGACCATGAGAGATTACTACAAGCAACCATACGTCAATAAAATGGACAACCTGGAAGAAATGGACAAATTCTTAGAAAAGCACAATATTCCGAGACTGAACCAGGAAGAAATAGAAAATACAAACAGACAAATCACAAGCACTGAAATTGAGACTGTGATTAAAAATCTTCCAACCAACAAAAGCCCAGGACCAGATGGCGTCAGAGGCGCATTCTATCAAACTTTTAGAGAAGAGCTAACACCTATACTTCTGAAACTTCCAAAATATAGCAGAGGGAGGAAGACTCCCAAACTCATTCTATGAGGCCACCATCACCCTGATACCAAAACCAGACAAAGATGTCACAAAAAATGAAAATTACAGGCCAAAATCACTGATGAACATAGTTGCAAACATCCTCAACAAAATACTCTCAAACAGAATCCAACAGCACATTAAAAGGATCATACAACATGATCAAGTGGGGTTTATCCCAGGAATGCAAGGATTTTTCAATATACACAAATCAATCAATGTGACAAACCATATTACCAAATTGAAGGAGAAAAACTATATGATCATCTCAATAGATGCAGAAAAAGCTTTCGAGAAAATTCAACACCCATTTATGACAAAAAACCTTCCAGAAAGTAGGCATAGAGGGAACTTACCTCAATATAATAAAGGCCATATATGACAAACCCACAGCCAACATCATTCTCATTGGTGAAAAACTGAAACCATTTCCTCTAAGATCAGGAACAAGACAAGGGTTCCCACTCTCACCACTATTATTCAACATAGTTTTGGAAGTTTTAGCCACGGCAATAGGAGAACAAAAAGAAATAAAAGGAATCCAAATCGGAAAAGAAGAAGTAAAGCTGTCACTGTTTGTAGATTACATGATATTATACATAAAGAATCCTAAAGATACTACCAGAAAACAATTAGAGCTGATTAACGAATTAGGTAAAGTAGCAGGGTACAAAATTAATGCACAGAAACCTCTTGCATTCCTATACACTAACATGAAAGATCAGAAATAGAAATTAAGGAAACAATTCCATTTACCATTGCAACAGAAAGAATAAAATACCTAGGAATAAACCTATTTAAGGAGACAAAAGACCTGTATGCAGAAAACTATAACACGCTGATGAAAGAAATTAAAGATGATACAAACAGATGGAGAGATATACCATGTCTTGGACTGGAAGAATCAACATTGTGAAAATGACTCTACTACCCAAAGCAATCTACAGATTCAGTGCAACCCTATCAAACTGCCAATGACATTTTTCACAATGAACAAAAAATTTCACAATTTGTATGCAAACACAAGAGGGCCTGAATAGCCAAAGCAATCTTGAAAAAGAAAAACGGAGCTGGAGGAATCAGGCTCCCTGACTTCAGACTATACTACAAAGCTACAGTAATCAAGACAGTATGGTACTGGCACAAAAACAGAACTATAGATCAATGGAACAGGATAGAAAGCCCAGAGATAAACTCACACACATATGGTCACCTTATCTTTAACAAAGGAGGCAAGAATATACAGTGGAGAAAAGACAGCCTCTTCAATAAGTGGTGCTGGGAAAACTGGACAGCTACATGTAAAAGAATGAAATTAGAACACTCCCTAACAGCATACAGAAAAATAAACTTAAAATGGATTAAAGACCTAAATGTAAGGCCAGACACTATAAAACTCTTAGAGGAAAACAAAGGCAGACCACTCTATGACATAAATCACAGCTAGAGCATTTATGACCCACCTCCTAGAGAAATGGATATAAAAATAACAAATGGGACCTAATGAAACTGCAAAGCTTTTGCACAGCAAAGGAAACCATAAACAAGATGAAATGACAACCCTCAGAATGGGAGAAAATATTTGCAAATGAAGCAACTGACAAGGTATTAAGCTCCAAAATTTACAAGCAGTTCATGCAGCTCAATATCAAAAAGACAAACAACCCAACCCAAAAATGGGCAAAATACCTAAATAGACATTTCTCCAAAGAAGATATACAGATTGTCAACAAACACTTGAAAGGATGCTCAACATCACTAATCATTAGAGGAATGCAAATCAAAACTACAATGAGAGGGCTTCCCTGGTGGTGCAGTGGTTAAGAGTCCACCTGCCGATGCAGGGGACACAGATTCATGCCCTGGTCCGGGAAGATCCCACATGCCACAGAGTGGCTGGGCCCATGATTCATGGTCACTGGGCCTGCGCGTCCGGAGCCTGTGCTCTGCAATGGGAGAGGCCACAACAGTGAGAGGCCCGTGTACCGCAAAAAAAAAAAAAAAACTACAATGAAGTATCACATCACACCGGTCAGAATGGCCATCATCAAAAAAATCTACAAACAATAAATGCTGGAGAGTGTGTGGAGAAAAGCGAACCCTTTTGCGCTGTTGGTGGGAATGTAAATTGATGCAGCCACTATGGAGAACAGTATGGAGGTTCCTTAAAAAACTAAAAATAAAACTACCATACAACCCAGCAATCCCACTACTGGGCATATACCCTGAGAAAACCATCATTCAAAAAGAGTCATGTACCATAATGTTCATTGCAGCTCTATTTACAATAGCCAGGAGATGGAAGCAACCGAAGTGTCCATTGACAGCTGAATGGATAAAAAAGATGTGGCACATATATACAATGGAATAGTACTCAGCCATAAAGAGAAACAAAATTGAGTTATTTGTAGTGAGGTGGATGGACCTAGAGTCTGTCATACAGAGTGAAGTAAGTCAGAAAGAGAAAAACAAATACTGTATGCTAACACGTATATATGGAATCTAAAAAAAAAAAAAGAAATGGTCATGAATAACCTAGGGGCAAGATGAAAATAAAGACACAGACCTACTAGAGAATGGACTTAAGGATATGGGGAGGGTAAAGGGTAAGCTGTGACAAAGTGAGAGAGTAGTAGTATATATCTGGACATATAAACACTACCAAATGTAAAATAGACAGGTAGTGGGAAACAGTCGCATAGCACAGGGAGATCAGCTCTGTGCTTTGTGACCAGCTAGAAGGGTGGGATAGGGAGGTTGGGAGGGAGGTAGCTGCAAGAGAGAAGAGATATGGGGATATATGTATATGTATAACTGATTCACTTTGTTATAAAGAAGAAACTAACACACCATTTTAAAGCAATTATACTCCAATAAAAAAGTTTAAAAAAAAAAAAGTCCTGTACCATAATGTTCATTGCAGCTCTATTTACAATAGCCAGGACATGGAAGCAACCTAAGTGTCCATGGACAGATGCATGCATAAAGAAGATGTGGTACATATATACAATGGAATATTACTTGGCCATAAAAGAAATGAAATTGAGCTATTTGTAGTGAGGTGGATGGACCTAGAGACTGTCATACAGAGTGAAGTAAGTCAGAAAGAAAAAAATAAATACCATATGCTAACACATATATATAGAATCTAAAAACAAAAATGGTTTTGATGAACCTAGGGGCAGGACAGGAATAAAGACACAGACATAGAGAATGGACTTGAGGACACGGGGAGGGGGGACGGGTAAGCTGGGATGAAGTGAGAGAGTGGCATGGGCACATATACACTACCAAATGTAAAATAGATAGCTAGTGGGAAGCAGCCACATAGAACAGGGAGATTAGCTTGGTGCTTTGTGACCATGTAGAGGGGTGGGATAGGGAGGTTGGGAGGGAGACGCAAGAGGGAGGTGATATGGGGATATATGTATATGTATAGCTGATTCACTTTGTTATAAACAGAAACTAACACACCGTTGCAAAGCAGTTATACTCCAATAAAGTCGTTAAAAAAAAAGATATTCCATGCAAATGGAGATCAAAAGAAAGCTGAAGTAGCAACACTCACATCAGATAAAACAGACTTTAAATAAAGACTCTTACATGAGACAAAGAAGAACACTACATAATGATCAAGGAATCAATCCAAGAAGAAGATATAACAATTGTAAATATATATGTACCCAACCTACGGGAACCTCAATATGTAAGGCAAATGCTAACGGTCCTGAAAGGAGAAATTGACAGCAATACAATAATAGTGGGGAACTTTAACACCCCACTTATATCAACAGACAGATCAGCCAGACAGAAAATCAATAAGGGAACACTAGCCTTAAATGACACATTAGACCAGATGAATTTAAATGTCATTTATAGAGCATTCTATCTGAAAGCAGCAGAATATACACTCTTTTCAAGTGCACATGGAACATTCTCCAGGCTAGTTCACATGCTGGGTCACAAAGCAAGCCTCAGTAAATTTAATAAAATTGAAATCATATCAAGCATCTTTTCCAACCACAACGTTATGAGATTAGAAATCATCTACAAGAAAAAAATTGCAAAAAACACACACATGTCGAGGCTAAGCAATATGCTACTACAAACCAGTGGATCACTGAAGAAATCAAAGACGAAATCAGAAAATACCTAGAGACAAATGAAAACGAAAACATGGCAATCCAAAACCTATGGGATGCAGCAAAAGCATCCCATAAGAGGGAAGTTTATAGCAATACAATCTTACCTCGGGAAATAAGAAAAATCTCAAATAAACCACCTAAACTTATACCTAAAGCAACTAGAGAAAGAAGAACAAATGAAACCTAAAGTTAATAGAAGGAAAGAAATCATAAAGATCAGAGCAGAAATAAATAAAATAGAGATGAAGAAAACAATAGCAAAGATCAATGAAACTAAAAGCTGGTTCTTTGAGAAGATAAATAAAGTTGATAAACCTTTAGTCAGACTCATCAAGAAAAAATGGGAGAGGGCTCAAACCAATGAAATTAGAAATGAAAAAGGAGAATTACAATGGACATCAAAGAAATACAAAGGATCATAGAGACTACTGCAAACAACTATATGCCAATAAAATGGACAACCTAGAGAAATGGACAAATTCTCAGAAAGGTACAATCTCCCAAGACTGAACCAGAAAGAAATAGAAAATTTGAACAGACCAATCACAAGCACTGAAATTGAAACTGTGATTTTAAAACTCCCAACAAACAAAAGTCCAGGACCAGATGGCTTCTGAGGTGAATTCTATCAAACATTTAGAGAAGAGCTAACACCTATCCTTCTGAAACTGTTCCAAAAAAAATTGCAGGGGAAGGAAAACTCCCAAAATCATTCTATAAGTCCACCAACTCCCTGATACCAAAATCAGACAAAGATACCACAAAAAAAAAAGAAAATTATAGGCCTATGTCACTGATGAACATAGATGCAAAAATGTTCAACAAAATACTAGCAAGCCAAATCCAATAATACATTAAAAGAATTGTATACCACAATCAAGTGGGATTATCCCAGGGATGCAAGGATTTTTCAATATCTGGAAATCAATCAGTGTGATGCACCACATCAACAAATTGAAGAATAAAACCATATGATCATCTCAATAGATGCAGAAAAAGCTTTTGACAAAATTCAAAACTGATTTATGATAAAAACTCTCCAGATAGTGGGCATAGAGGGAACATACCTCAACATAATAAAGGCCATATATGACAAACCCACAGCTAACATCACACTCAGTAGTGAAAAGATGAGCATTTCCTCTAAGATCAGGAACAAGACAAGGATGTCCTCTCTTGCCACTTTTATTCAAAATAGTTTTGGAAATCCTAGCCACAGTGATCAGAGAAGAAAAAGAAATAAAAGGAATACAAATTGGAAAAGAAGAAGTTAAACTGTCACTATCTGAAGATGACATGATACTATACATAGAAAATTCTAAAGATGCTACCAGAAAACCACTAGATTTCATCAATGAATTTGATGAAGTTGCAGGATACAAAATTAATACATAGAAATATCTTGCATCTTAGACACTAACAACAAAAGGTCAGAAAGAGAAATTAAGGAAACAATCCCATTTACCATTGCATCAAAAAGAATAAAATACTTAGGAATAAATCTACCTAAGGATCCAAAAGCCCTCTACTCAGAAAACTATAAGACACTGATGAAAGAAATCAAAGATGACATGAACAGATGGAAAGATATACCATGTTCTTGGATTGGAGAAATCAATATTGTCAAAATGACTATACTCCCCAAGGCAATGTACAGGTTCAATGCAATCTTTATCAAATTGCCAATGGCATTTTTCACAGAACTAGAACAAAAAAAATTTTAATTTGTATGAAAACCAAAGACCCCAAATAGCCAAAGCATTCCTGAGAGAGAAAAATGGAGCTGGAGGAATCAGGCCCCCTGACTTCAGACTATACTATAAAACTATAGTAATCAAAGCAGTACAGTACTGGCACAAAGACAGAATTATAGTTCAATGGAACAGGATAGATAACCCAGAAATAATCCCACACACCTACCGTCAATTAATCTACACCAAAAAGTAAGAATACACAGTGGAGAAAAGACAGCCTGTTCAATAAGTGGTGCTGGGAAAACTGGACAGCCACATGTAAAAGAATGAAATTTGAACATTCTCTAACACCATACACAAAAATAAACTCAAAATGGGTTAAAGACCTAAATGTAAATCTGGATACTATAAACTCTTAGAGGAAAACATAGGCAGAACACTCTTTGACATAAGTTGCAGCATATCTTTTTGGATCCACCACCCAGAGTAATGAAAAAAATATAAACCAATGGGACCAGTTAATCTTAAAAGCTTGTGCACAGGGTTTCCCTGGTGGTGCAGTGGTTGAGAGTCCGCCTGACGATGCAGGGGACACGGGTTCGTGGCCCGATCCAAGAAGATCCCACATGCTGCGGAGCAGCTGGGCCTGTGAACCATGGCCGCTGAGCCTGCGCGTCCGGAGCCTGTGCTTCGCAACGGGAGAGGCCACAATAGTGAGAGGCCCGTGTACCACAAAAAAAAAAAAAAAAAAAAAAAAAAAGCTTTTGCACAGCACAGGAAACCCTAAACAAAACTAAAAGACAACCAACAGAATGGGAGAAAATATTTGCAAATGATGTGACCAACAAGGGATTAATTTCCAAAATATACAACAGCTCAGCAGCTCTATGTCAAATAACAAACAACCCAATCAAAAAATGGGCAGAAGATCTAAACAGACATTTCTCTCAAGAAGACATACAGATGTCCAAAAAGCACATGAAAAGATGCTCAGCTTCGCTAATTATTAGAGAAATGCAAATCAAAGCTACAAAGAGATATCACCTCACACCAGTCAGAATGGCCATCATCAAAAAATCTACAAACAATAAATATTGGAGGGGTGTGGAGAAACGGGAACCCTGCTACACTGTTGGTGGGAATGTAAATTGGTGAGCCACTATGGAGAACAGTATGGAGGTTCCTTAAAAACTAAAAATAGAGCTACCATATTATCCAGCAATCCCACTCCTGGGCATATATCCAGAAAAAAAATCCATAATTCAAAAAGATACATTCACCCCTATGTTCATAGCAGCACTATTTACAATAGCCAGGACATGGAAGCAACCTTAATGTCCATCAACAGAAGAATGGATAAAGACGATGTGGTACATATATACAATAGAATATTATTCAGCCATTTAAAAGAATGAAATAATGTCATATGCAGCAACATGGATGGACCTAGAGATTATCTTATTAAGTGAGGTAAGTCAGACAGAGAAAGACAAATATCATATGATATCACTTATATGTGTGATCTAAAAAAATGGTATAACTGAACTTATTTACAAAACAGAAACAGACTCACAGACTTAGAAAACAAATTTATGGTTACCAAAGGGGAAAGGTGGGGGTAGAGGGATAAATTGGGAGTCTGGGATTAACATATACACACTACTATATATAAGATAGATAATCAACAAGGACTTGCTGTATAGCACAGGGAAATCTACTCAATACTCTGTAATAACCTATATGGGAAAAGAATCTGAAAAAGAATAGATGTATGTATAACTGAATCACTTTGCTGTACACTTGAAAATAAGATTGTAAATTAACTATACTCCAATACAAAATAAATTTTTTAAAAATAAAATAAAATATAGGCTTATATTTTAGTCTATATGGATAGAAGCATTTTAAAAAGGTAGTAGATGCAGTGGTGATAATCCCTTTCATCCAAGGCTTGATGCCGAAGGCACCTTGGAGCTGTGAGCCAAGTATCACCTGAGCAAACACGGTGTGCTCCACAACACTCCATCTTATGCCTCAATAATGACAGAAATGGGCCCAGTGTTCACCCAACCTACTATGTCTTCCAGGACACACAGAAGAGCACACTCCTAGTCTCCCTTGAAGTTGGTTTGGGATCAGGTCACTAAATTCTGGCCAATGAGATGTAAGCTGGAGGAATGTATAACACCACTAGAACTGGTCATAAAAAATAAAATCCTGTGTATTTCCCTTCTCTCTCTACCTATCCAGAGCTACTTTGGAGGCCATGTGATCCAGCTGATAGAGTATCAGGATGGAAGGTACCCAGATCCCACAGTCACTGCTTAGCAAAAGCTGCTGAAAAGAACCACCCAACACACTTCTGGCTTTGTGTGAGCAAGAAATAATGTTTATTGTGTTTAAACTCTCAAAGTGGAGGTTATTTATTATAGCAGCTACCATATTCACCCTAACTAATCCCTGATATGGGTATGTTACACAGACTTCTGGGTGTATATCAACTTATATTACTGTGAAAAATATCAAAAGAAAGAAGAGAAGTTTACTGGTTATTGGTATGCATATTTTACTATTAAAAAAAAACAAACCTCAATGGTAAAAGAACAAAACAAACAACCCAATTACAAAATGGGCAAAAGACATGAATAGATATTTCGCCAAAGATAAAGATGGCAAGTAAGAGCATGAAAAAAATGTTCAGCATCATTAGCCATTAGGGAAATGCAAAGAAAACCCAGGATGAGACATCACTATGTACGTATTAAAACAACTATAATAAAAGATAGCAATAATACCGAATGCTAGCAAGAATGCAGAGAAACAGGACCTCTCATCCATTGCTGGTGAGAACATAAAATGGTACAGCCACTCTAGAAAACTGTCAGTTACTCACAAAACTAAACATGCACTTAGCACACAACCCAGTCCTTGCATGCTTGGACATTTATACCAGAGAAATGAAAACTGATGTTTGCACAAAAACCTGTACATGAATATTCATAGAACATTTATTCATAATGATTGAATAAATTCTGGTACATCCATAGAAAGGAACACTATTCAGCAACAAAAAGGAATAAATTATTGATACATGCAACAACCTTATGGGTCTTAAGGTAATTATGCTAAGTGGAAAAAAAGTCAATCTAAAAGTGTACACACTATATTATTCCATTTGTATAACATTCTCAAAATGGCAGAACTATAGAGATGGAGGACAAATCAGTAGTAGCTGGGGACAGAGACAGGGAGAGGGGAGGCAGGGGTGTGAATACAAAGAGGTGACACAAGGTGACATTTGTGATGATGGATTTTTTTTTTTAAGCTTTACTGTGCCTGAACACATAGTAAACACTACCAGGTATTTGCTAGTATTATTTCTTTTATAGGGTGTTTTCTCTCACAATAATTACAATAAAGATATTTTTACCATGTATTTTTTCTCTTTCATACACACATCTTCTAGCTATGCATCAAATGATGTAACTGAAGGAAGAGAGTATGAGTACCTGAAAAACAACATGAAAATGAGTATTTCATTCTCAGGCAAACTTGGCAATTATGTTAATACAGGATGTAGCTTGTGGTTTTTCTTGGTAATGTTAACATGGAGAAAATTCCTCCTGGTGACTTGTTTTGTATGCCCAAGACTACAGCTACTGGCATCTCATAGTTCTGTGTCTTGATTGTGGTGGTGGTCTATACATGGGATAAAATTGCAGAGAACTACACACACACATACACACACACACACACACACACACACACACACACACACACATACATTATTGCAAGTTAAAAACTACAGACCTGGGACTTCCCTGGAGGTCCACTTGTTAAGACTAGGCCTTCCAATGCAGGGAGTGCAGGTTCGATCCCTGGTCGGGGAGCTAAGATCCCACATGCTTCTCGGCCAAAAAACTGAAACATAAAACAGAAGCAATATTGTAATAAATTCAATAAAGACTTTAAAAATTGTCCATATCAAAAAATAAATAAATAATTTAAAAAATAAAGTTCTTTAAAAAAAAAATTTTTTAAATAAAGTTCTTTAAAAAAAAATTAAAACTGCAGACCTTATTCAGTTCTCATCATTAAAAAATGGTGAGAACTGAATAAGGTCTGTAGTCTAGTTAATAGTATTATACCAATGTCAGTTCCCTGGGTTTGATATTGTACTGCAGTTATATAAGATGTCACCATTGGGGAAAGCTGGGGAAAGCCTACAAGGGACTCTATATACAATTTTTGCAACTTCCTGTTAATTATTTCAAAATTAAAAGTTAAAAAAAGCACAGGACAAGACTTGCAGAGATGAGTAGAGATCATTCCAATCACGAAGTTGGTGGACCTGTGGGTGACACATCAACTGTCCTCATTGTAATTCCTACCTGCTCTGACAAAACAGTAGTTCCTCTCCGGTTTTGATAACAAAGAGTTGTTCTTTTTCTTCCCAGTAAGGCAAAAAATAGTAGCAATAATCCCCACCATCCAGGGGCATGAAATATACCTTTAGAAGCAAAGCTCATCCACTTGGTCCTGCTGACCCACAGAGAGGAATTTCCTCCCTCCATAACATAAACACTAATTGAGAACCTACTAGGTGCCAGGGACTGTGATCGTTGCTGAGTGGAGAACAGACTGAAGAAGATACAGGGAGATGAGTTAGAGGCCACTACAGAGTCCAGGAGAGAGAAAATGATGACTTGGCCCAGAGGTCACAGGGAGAGGGAGGAAAAAGTGTGGGTTTGAGATCCATCTGAGAGGTAAGACAAACAGCACTTGGGATTGTTTGGATATGGGCAGTTGTGCAAAGAGATGTCCAGAATGACTTCCTGGTACACTTTGGCAGCTTCTGTGACAAGAGCAAGGGGAAGAACCAGCACTTCCAAATCAATGTTTCCTTGCTTGGGTGCCAAGAAGCCCCCAACACTCTGGACTCCTTTTTCCTGTTCCAGACGCTTGGCACTCAAAATCCCCTTCCTCGGTGACTTGTTGGAGGTGCTAGTAAGATAATAGGAACTAGGAGGGACACCCATGGAAAGCTCCAATCCAGAGCGAGTCTGCTTTGGGCCATGCCTGTGCAAAGCCTGGGAACACTGCAGCACTCAGCTCCTGGCTGGCAGCCCCAGCCAGCTCACAGGGGTGTCTGGTGCAGGCTTGCCCCAGGTTTCTAGATGGAGCAACTGAAGGATTTGCTCACACGGGGAGGACAGGAGGAGGAGCAGATGGGACAGGAGAAAGCAAGTGCAAGTCTGGGACCAATTGAAATGTCAAGTGGGTGAGTCCAAACCTCAAGGCTGGAGATACAGAGTCGAGGGTCGTCAGCCTATAAAGCGTCTTACAGTCACAGCTGGACAGCTTTGCCTGGAGATGGTTCAAAGTGAGAAGGAAAGAAAGCCAAGGACTGAGACTCAGTTTAAAGATTGTGTAAAAGAGGAAGAGGGAGAAAGGGAGACTGAGAAGGAGAAGTCAACAGAGTAGAAAGAAACATAGGAGGTTGCTGTGTCAGGGACGCCAAGAGAATAAAGGGAGAAACTCTGCAGAGGGTCTGTGAGCTGATAAATTCCATGGAGGGTCTGTGAGCTGAGAAATTCCATGGAGGGTCTGTGAGCTGAGAAATTCCATGGAGGGTCTATGAGCTGAGAAACAAGAGGGCACAGATGTGTCTGTGAGTTGGAGACTTGCCATCACTTATATATATACACGGGGGAGCACACGGCCTTCAGGCCACTAGACCAACAGACACCTGACCATGCTGACCTGAACCAAGGGGCACGGATCATTATCCTGGGTTGGGGAGGAGGCTGCCAGCATTTGGAAAGTAGCTGCCTGCCTTCCAGAAAGAGGACCCAACCCCTGCATGCCTGGTCACCCCGTGGTCCCTGTGTTCCCGTACCTGCAGTAAACTTTTGGTGGGAGAACCAGATGTTCTGCAGGGGTTTGAGTGTTTCTACTCAAGGGTCACTTGGGGTTGGCTCTACCGGTGCCCACAGCCTCCTCACTTCCATATGAGAATCAACAATGTGACTGAACTTGGCCCCCAGCTCAGGGAGGGCACGGCCAGTGTGATGAGTCTCATGGTTGGGGCATTTCCTGAAGTTCTAAGCAAGAGGCCCTCTCCACCCACTGGGCTGAGTAAGGCAGAAACAGGAGCCAGAACTGCCAAGGTCCTGGAAGAGGAGCGTGTCCCTGCAGAAGGAGCTGCAGAGAGTTCAGGGTTCAGGGGGCTGAGAAGGACCAGGGAACTGATCCCTGCCGACAAGATGGGAGCCGGGCCTGACTGCACCAGCCTCTCCCATTACTGGCTCATGTTTCCCCCTTAAGCCCATCAGGGATAGGTCTCTGAGAATAAACTGACACAGATCTCACACCCTTCCATTCAGGACCTCTCTCCCCATGGACCCACCTCCTTGAACCAGGAGCTAGCCAGAGCCCCAGTCTGGCCAGCCAGGCCCTGTCTGCACTCCTGATGGCCACCATCCATGTCCCTACCCAAGTACCACAGTCCCAGTGCCTGAGCGCCCCACCTTATTCTGAGGACCTGGCGGCCTTACAGCCTGGCCCCCATCCCCTCCCACCTCATTTCTCCTTCCCCACCAAAAGCTGAGAGATCCAGGACAGTGGCACCTCCTCTGTGGGAGAATTTTGTCCCCAAGGCTCAATTTAGATTTGCAGAAGATAAGGCCTGGTTTGCTAGCCCCCTTCCCATGAAATGCCTGGGCCTGTGGACTCCAAAATTAGGCAGAAAACTCTCCTCTGGGAATTTGAAGACACCCTCTCTGCTAATCCTCCTTGTCCTGAGTGGTTTTCACAGCTCATTAGAACCATCAGGATGGATTTGGCCTCCCTAATGAGCCCAGCACTTCCTCAGCCTGGGAAGTGCTCGGCCCTAATGAGTTTCTCTTCACTGTAAACGCTACACTGTGGGTTAAGAGTGGGGAATTAGCACTTATGGTGGATCCCAGTTCTTAATAAGGCCAAGCAGGCACTCTAAGGCCAGCTAAGCAGAGAGAAATGCCACCTGTGGGGAGTGGGGACAGGACATAGCAGCTCTGGCTTCTCCCATCCAGGCAGTATCCTCAGCCTAGCTCCCAGGGTGGCCAGCCCCGCCCCCAGGGCTGTGTGGGCAGAAGTCCCAGCCACACCTCCCTCCTAGAGCCACCGGGCCAAGTGCAGAGGGGTGGAGAGGACGTCTCTAGGGAGCACTTGTGGGAGGTGGGACAGGCATGTAATGGACGGCCCCAGGAGATGCTGACTCTGCTTCCCCTCTAGGTAGTGACATCCTAGGGGTGCCCACTTTGAGAACAACATGTCAGGCTTATTCACAGAGGTACCAGAACCTTCCAAAAGCCAGATCATGGAGTGGGCCCTTGCTGCTGGACCCTGGAAAGCTGGACGGCCTCACCACCCCCACACACCTTGGATGTTAGCAGAGCAGGCTGCTGCCAGACCCTGCTCTTCCAGCACAGAGGTCAGACCTGGGAGTGACCCACTGGGAGGACACGGGGGAAGCTGCCAGCCTCAGCCTTCTCACTGGGCCTCTGCAGGCCCACCTCAGCCCACGCTAAAATAGCTGGGGCACTCGGACACATTGGAGCCCTGAGCCCAGGGCAGGCAGCCTCAAGGCCTCACCCTGATGGGGTCCACGCAGCTGAGCTGGGGCCCGGCCTGCCTGTGGCCCTTCATCCGCAGCTCCTCCCAGTGGGCGGCCTCACCCCTGCCGTGGCACCTGCCCTTCTCCTGCCGGCCTGTAGGTCAGCATCCACTGCTGCTACCCTGGCTGGCTCGGGAGCCCTGTTCTGGAAAGTGGGCCACATTCCCTGTATGAGTTAAACCCAGAGCCGGCATCAGGAGTCTGTGTGCATGTCTGTCACAGAGCAAACAGCTCTTGCCTCTCAGGCCCCTTGCCAGACTTTGATTCATGCAACTTAGAAAATAACTCATATTTTCATGCAGTTTTACCACGTTTATTAAGGAGAAATGTGTTTAATTGACTGGCTCAAACCTGCCTTCCCGTCAACCAGGCAGCAGCTCAGGCTCCGCCCATCTGTTCCTCCAAATTGGTCTCAATCTTTCCTGGGTCCCAGTCAAAAACTCTAAATCGCTCCAACAATCAAAGTAAACCGACTACTTGCTTCCAAGTGACCCCTTCTCGAAGAGCATTTCTTTCCAGCCTCATTGCAGAGCCCTTCCCCCTACCATCTTGTTTCCATAATCCTGAGGCTCAGGGAATTAAAATAAAATACGCTTATAGTCTCTAGATGTTTACTAGACCAGCTGGTAATGAGCTAGACAGGATCTTCTCTATTACATAAAGGAAAAGAACAAAGAATTAGGAATATGGAAGACATTCAAATGTCTTAATTAGTGCTTCCATCTGTAAAAAAGTTTCTCTGTCACTGACAGCCGCCCTCAGAGGCCTATCTTGGGAAGGCCACGGTCCCCGAAGCCCCAGCATGCAAGGACGGCAGCAGCATCGGTTCCACCCACGGGAATCCTGAGACACTGAGGCGGCAGGGACAGTAGGGCCCCCCGGTTGGGTCTGAGCTCTGCATGGACTCTGGAGAGGGAAGAAGACAGCCAGGGCCTGTGAGCAAGCGTGGTCTGGGATGAGGCAGAAGCTCTGGGCTCTAGATCACTCCTCAGAGAGGGAAGTCTTGGCTGTGACAGACACTAAGCCGATCTCCAGGAACTCCTCCAGCTCTGGCCTGTTCCTCACCCTCCCTGAAGGCGTATCTGGATTCCCTCACAGCCTCCCCTGAAGCCTGAGCACCAGAGAGCTCAAAGCACGGACACACTCAGAGACTGATGTTCACCTTGGGGCAACACCCTGGACCCCACCAGGTTCGCCCCTGCGCCAGAGCCCTAGCAGCAGAGCAGGACTTGTTGGTGGCAGAGGGCCCGATGGCAGGATGCAGAAGGACTGAGCAGGGTCATGGAGTGAGGCTGAGCATGTGGCCTCTGTCTTCAGGCCCCCATGCCTCCCTCTTCACAGTGACGTAATCCCAGACAGCTTCATAATAAGCACAGCCCCATGTCCTGAGTCCCGCCTGGTGCCAGCCCCATGCTAAGCACTCCATGACATTCACTCTCTTTATGGATGACGACACAAAGCACGGAGAGGAGAGCAGCCACCTCAACCAGCCAGCAGCCTGGGAGCCAGGCTTTGAACCCTCATCTCCCTGCATGCACCAACCTCTGCACCATGCACACCCCCGTGTTGCCTCCTGCAGCCTCCGCCTCCCAGACACCCTGGCCTTTGTGCTCACCCACCCCTCTCACCACAGCTCCCACCTCCTCTACCGAGGGTGAGCAGCCCATTGCAGGAAGTGGGCCTCACACAGCTCCAAGCTCAGCATCCAGAGTGGACCTGACTCAGGGCACAGGCCCAGTAAATACTGGCTGAACTCAGCGGCCTGAGGGTTGGAAACTATTTTGAATTAAACGATAACGAATGAGGCTTCTAAAAGCCAGGGAATGAGAGAGGAAGAAAGTAAAATTGACATGAGCAGCCTTGGGCTTCCAGCATGTCCAGTTTAACAGTTCAACTTCCTGCTATTGAAAAATAGTTCTGTCCTATAAGGCATCTTGGTCTAATGCTGGACAAATTCCCTTGAAATGGTTTAAGCCAGTTCTCTACCTTTATGGGTCTTATCTCCTAAAACTTTGAAAGAAAACTTCAAATACATTGGATCCTTGGGGCGTGATTTTCTCACTAGCCATATTTCTGAAAGACCTGAGACTTTAAATACCCAAACTTCGATTTGATTCAACAAATTTGTTGAGTTTCTACAAGAAGAATTAGACAATGCTCTTAACCCCGGAAGAACTCATGGGAGAGGAGGACGCAAAACCAGACCATCACAGTGAGCCGTGGAAATGACTGGCTAGAAGCCTGTCTGAGTTGCTGCAGTGGGAATAAGGTAATTAGCTCACGGTGGGGTCCCAGTGGGAGGATAAATTGGGAGTGGGAGCTGTATTATACAAAGGAGAAGGCATTTGACTTGACCTTGAAGAAGAATTTATAAGGTCAACGAGGCAGGATATTCCACATAGAAGGATCAGCATGAGCAAAAGCCAAATGACATGAAGCTATTGGCATGTTCAGACCAAAAGGAAGAAGTGAGTGTGTCTGGGAACCGGAATGAAAATGGCAAGAGAGTCAGAGGAGGAGATGAAACAAGGCTTCCAACTGACCATCAGTCCAATGGTGAACGAGGCCCATTTCGGGATCCTTCCAGCTGTATAGAATGCGTGGCTGCTGCTCTGATGAGTCCCACATTGCAATGCCTTTATATTTCTCTCATCTGCTTTTATTGGCTTTTTTCCTTTTATTTCCTTTCTTACATATCAGACTGACATTTTTCCCTTTCTGCTGCAATTATTAACGTATTTATTCATTGAATCATTTACTCCATAGGTATTTTCAGATGAGCTCCTATGTGCAGGATCCTGGGGAAGGCATAGAGGAATTAAAGGACACAGTGCCTTAATCCAGTACGAGGATGACAGCGTTGGTGGGGCAGTAGAGGGTATGGGTTGGGGTAGAGTGTCGCAGGCCTGCATACTCATACCTCACAGACACACTCACACAATCACACACATGAATTTGCTGCTTCTCTACTATACCCTTTTAGAAACCCGTTATCCAAACTTGCTAGAAGTACATTTAATTAAAAATTGCCAGGCTTCCCTGGTGGTGCAGTGGTTGAGAGTCCGCCTGCCGATGCAGGGGACACGGGTTTGTGCCCCAGTCCGGGAAGATCCCACATGCTGCGGAGCAGCTGGGCCCGTGAGCCGTGGCCGCTGAGCCTGCACGTCCGGAGCCTGTGCTCCGCAACAGGAGAGGCCACGACAGTGAGAGGCCTGCATACCGCAAAAAAAAAAAAGTTGCCTGCGTCTTTTCTTGGCCCTGCTCATCCAGGACAGTACCACCCCCTCACTGTTATGGCCCCAAATCCTCCCTACTCCCAAGGGTGCCTTCATTTCCCTCCCTCTATTTGCTCCACCTGAGTGGACCCTGCCTCCTGCTGGAAGACTGATTGCTCCAAACAGGCCCTCAGAGGAGGCCTGAGTGTCCATTTGGAACGTCCCAGAGATGGCAGAGGCAGGCTCAGGGGTGTAGTGTGGTCCCTTGCAGATTCTCCCTGGGCTCTTGGTGGCAGAGCTCCAGCCAGCTCAGACCTTCCCATCATCCCCCAGACTCCCAGGCCCTGCTATGGCTGAAGCTCAGCGCGGGTCTGCTTTCTCCGGGGAGCCCAAGGATCAAGACCTCTAAGAGGTGGCACACAAGAGCAAGAGGCAGGCCAGATCCTCCCTGATACCAGGAAAGCCCCACTCAGCTGCCTGTGCCAGGCAGGAGTGAGAGCACACGTCTCCATGACAGCTGTCCCACGTGCAGGAACAGGAGCCCAGCCTGACACCCCTGCGCCCAGGATGGACTGCACTGAGCCCCAGGAAGGACTGCACTGAGCCAGTGCCTCTTCCTCTCTTCATGCTCCCGACTGGGGGTCCTACTTTCTGCTCAGACTACCGAGCACGCAGGTCCAGCAGCCTCAGCTAGGCCCTGGCTGCAGCTCCCTATGTCCAGATCCCTCGACTAGGGTGGGAGTCTAGGTCAGGTTGACACTAGAGGCTGCGCATTCCTCCCGGGTGGCCCAAGGCAGAGATGAGAACCACAGCTGGCCCTGGCAGGAAATTCAGGACCAGGAAGCCAGACCCAGACGCCTGCCCAGGGCCCAGGGCTTTGGCTGGGGCCCACCCCTGAGGTCACCACCAGGGAAAGACCCAGCTGCTGAAGATGTGACAGCACCACACTTCCAGGCAGCCCAAGCAAGTCAGAGTTTCCCTTGGCCAGCTCAGCTGCTCAAGGCCAGGAGAGGCCAGCCCCAGTCATGCAAGGAGTGAAGTCGTTTCAATTGCAATGGAAAAAAACGACACCCAAAGGAATAGGACACTCCGCCAGATCTGCAATAACCGTCCTGTCCTTTGAGTTGGCCAGCTCCCAGCAATTAGAGGCTCTGGGCACAGCAGGCCTGGGACGCGGCTCCATCACAGCTTCATCACCACTCCTGGGATCCTGGCAGCCTGACAGCCTTCCCACCGGCCCTAAGCCTGGAGCCTGGGACAGACAAGCCATCGGTAAGGGAACAGTAGCAGCCCCACACCCAGTCTGACCACTGCCCCTTGGCTTTGGTGGCCTTTCCAAGTGCCCTCCCCCACTAAGCTTCAGCTCCCTCATTTCTAAAATGGGGACATGAATGCACAGGCAGGAATGAGCACCAAATGTAATGGCACAAATGGAAGTGCCCCAGGAGGTGTTAGTCCAATTTCTGGTATTATCAGAAGCCATGGCAATCCCCAAAGCTATTGCTTGCCACAGCTCTGAGGCCTTGACCCACCTAATGACCTTGAAACCCAAGGACCCACCTCCCCCCCTTGCTGGGGAGCAGGCAGGAGGGTGGGCTCTGGGAAAGCAGGCAAGCCAGAACCAAATGGAGAGAGGCCGTCCTCATCAACAGGGGGCAGAGTCACAGGACAGAGCCACCTCCTGGATGCTGAATCCCAGGTTGAGCCCTGACCCTAATTTCACAGAAAACCGCTCTGAGACCCAAATGCACAACAGCATTTATGCTGAGGCCTACGCGCCACCTGTGGAGTCAGGGAAGATTAAATAACAATTCCGACTTGGAACCTGAGTTGGGAGAAGCAGGGGGTGCACGCAAGATGGGGAGAAGCCAACCTTCCCAGCTGCTTGTGACCCATGGAAGCTCCCAACAGAGGGACCCTTCACCTCCACCCCACCCAGATGCTCCCTGAGCACCCACTGACCGTGGCCTCACCTCACATGCTTCCTTCCCATCCCTTTCTCTCCACATTGAGTTCCTCCAAGCAATTGTGAGATCTACAATTACTTGCTTGTTTGTTCATCATGCTTTGGGCTTTAGAGAGAAGGGGTTGAGTTCAGATTCCTCATTCTGTGGCTTCCATCCCATAAGGGTCCACAGGCCCATGACTCATTCTGTGATTTCTCTGTCCCCTTGCATCCCCGCTCCTGCCCCACCTCTCAAATGCCATGGTCAGCATCTGGGGCCTTTGCTGTATGTCTTTGCACTTTGAATGTCCTTGTGAGATGGGGAGGGGGGTCTTTTATTGACATTACATTGTAGAACAACCTCCCCATTTCTGACTTTTCCACTCAGCTCTGAGTGAAGGCCCAGCTACAGCACTATGCATCCCTGGGATTCACGGCTTCTCACTGGGGCAGAGCTCAGGATGGCCCTGACGCCCTGGGGTGCCCATGCCAGCCAGGACGAACAGCATCAGGGGTGACATTGCAGGGACTCCGGCCATGCTCTGTCTGACTGGCAGTGTCCCTTTGCTCTCTGGAGGGTTGGGCCCATCCCTGTCCCATTCCCTGGCAGAGCCACCAGGACTCTTGTCTTCACACCATGCAATCCATGGCTTTCAAATGTTGGCCGTTCAGGCAGGACAGACAGTGTCTGCTTCCCCTGCCTGACGGACAGTTTAATGTCTCAAGGCCAGGCCTGGTTCATCGGTCGATCTGCCACAGCCGTATCCCCAGCAGGATGACAGTGCCTGAGGTCAGGCCACACACTGCCCACCTTCTCATGCACCTCCTCCTGAATAGCCCTCACCCCCAGCAAGGTCTGCAGGACAGCCACTGCGGGGCTCCTGGTCTATCCGGCCTCGGGGTGGGGGTAGGACTCAGAGTCAGGTCAGCAAAGGAATTCTATGCTGATCCCTGGCATTGCTGGTCTTCTTAGTGGGCCTTGCAACACAATTTCAAAACACAAATCCTAGTAAATAAAAAGGGGCCAATCCACTCCTGCCCAGCCCCACCCCAGCCCATCTCTACTCCCACCCTGGCCCCCAAAGCCTCTGCCCTGGGGACCCAAAAGGAGCAGAGTTGGGAGGGCCCTGCGCTGGGATAGGGGCCAGCAGAAAGGAGCCTGCCTAGGCCAGTGTGCTTGGTGGGGGTCAGGGGAGGAGCCCTAAGTTCTACTCCCTCCAGCAGGTTCTGGGGCAGTTCTCCAAGAAATGAGGCACCCCATTGTCTGCCATGGTCCTGTCCTCTGAGACTCTGTGAAGAGATGGAAAAGAAAAGATGAATTGTGAAAAGTCAGTGCACTGTGGTCCTGTGCTGCCCCCACGCCCCTTCTCTGCAGGGCTCTCCGGCCCCTTGGGGCCCTGCAGGCCCCCACAGATGCCCCCCTGTATGCCTCCCAATTGTCACTGAACTAGGACCTGAGGGTGGACAAGGGAAGAACGCTCCTGAGTCGGTGCTGGGGACACACACTCAGACTAGGCCCCACCCATGCACCAGG